>NC_083457.1:30880429-32130429 GCF_023558535.2 Drosophila nasuta | reverse complement strand
CGTTTAAATTGCCTCTTCCTTAAACAAAATTTACTTTTTTAAATCTCGTTTTGATCTGATCTTTCTGACTCACAGAGAGTAAGTACATTTTCTGTCTAAATCAAAATTATTTATTCAAATTTTAGTTTATTTTAATTCCAAGATCCTAGGAATCAACATATTCATACATATTTAAATTTAATTCAATTAAATTTATAAATATATTCTTATTTTAATCAATAGAACATGCTTTTATTTTTATTTACTTTGTATTAATATTAAGTTTCTTAGTAACTCTTCACGATTAGTACATAAATTTTATTCAAATCATATTAAATCCATGCGAAAGTTGGTTTAAATGCGTATACAATTTTTAAAAATTGTCCCTCACATCGTTCGATGTTTGATCTTATCTTGATTATATTACATCTCTTCTAAGATAAAGAAAAGTTAATAAGGTTTCTTTATTTTTTGTAAATATTTCCTATTCTATTTTAAACATTTCTTGCAATCTATTTCTATTGCAGTTTTCTGATGGTGTTCACATGTCTCGCACTGAGTGTGTTTTCCACCATCAAGGAGTACGAGGAGGACGCTGTGTACATATTATTTCGCATGGAGATCATAGTCGTCATCTGGTTCACCATGGAGTTCGGAGCGAGACTTTGGTCTTCGGGCTGTCGCTCCCGCTACCAAGGAACACTGGGGCGACTCAAGTTCATCAAGCAACCATTTTGTATTATAGGTGAGAGTAATTCAATATGTATTCTAAATATATTTACTAAATAACAATCTTACTCTTTACAGATATTATCACCATATTAGCCTCAATTGTAGTATTAGGCATGGGCACCTCTGGCCAGGTGTTTGCCACAAGTGCGTTGCGTGGCCTGCGATTCTTTCAGATACTTCGCATGGTGCGCATGGATCGACGTGGCGGCACCTGGAAGCTGCTCGGCTCGGTTGTATACGCACATAGACAGGTATAACTATATATTTTATATATCTACTTAATTATACCCGTTACCCAAGGGTAGAAGAGTATTAGAACTTTGTGCCGGCAGGAAATGTTTGTATGTAGAAGGCAGAAGGAGGGATATTCGACCCCATAAAGTATATATACTTGATCTCCGTTTGTCCGTCTGTCTGTCCATATGATTTTTCGATAGCACTTGTAATGTTAACACGCAGATCAAGTTTATTCTAATCTACTTCTGCTCTCGCAAATCGACAAAATTCGAAAAACAGGCGTAAGTTTAAACCTAAAGTCGCAAATTTTGGAATATACAATAATGACTATAGTATTTATGATTCTTATGAAATTAGAAGCAATTGTTGAAGTTATATAAGAAAAACTATTATGAGCAAATTACGCCTAATAAGTCTTAGCTGCTTTGGCTAATCTGGTATATTTTGACCTCAATGGTATATTTCGAATGTAGTATTTCATTGATATACCAAACATGACCTTTCGTATGTATTAGTATATTTGCGGCATATTTTGGCTATATTTTTAGAAAAGCACTGTTTTGCTTTTATTCAAAATGGGTATTTGGCTAACAATCTGGTATATTTTGACCTCAATGGTATATTTGGAATGTACAATTTCATCTATATACCAAACATGATTTTCCTTATATTCTAGTATATTTGTGGTATATTATTTGGTATATTTTTAGAATATTTCCGTACTATTTTGGTTTTATTCAAAATGCGTAGCGGATATCTCACAGTCGAGCAACCTTAACTGTAGCTTACTTAGTTGTTTATTTATTATTTTATTAATTTGTTTGTCTTCTCTTTGTAGGAGCTCATCACTACTATGTATATTGGATTCTTAGGCCTAATCTTTGCATCATTCCTAGTGTACATGTGGGAGAAGGACGTCAACGATAAGTTCAACAATTTCGCTCAGGCTCTTTGGTGGGGCGTGGTATGTAACATAACTTGTGGCACACACTTTGCTGCACAAACTTGACTGACTATTCAATTATTTAAACTTGACCCAGATTACGCTGTGCACCGTTGGCTATGGCGACATGGTGCCCATCACCTGGCAGGGCAAATTGATAGCCTCCTGCTGTGCTCTATTGGGCATATCCTTCTTTGCGCTGCCTGCGGTAAGTTGAACGGCAACGGCAACGGCAATTGCAGCTGGGGCACAGCGACTGCTGCAATAAAATATGCCGCATCCGGATGGCACAAACCGGATGGGAAACCACTCATTGATCATTCTCGGTTTCACGGTTTCTCTCTCGGCAGGGCATTCTGGGCAGCGGCTTTGCGTTGAAGGTGCAACAACAGCAGCGGCAGAAGCACATGATACGGCGTCGTCAGCCGGCGGCAACACTCATCCAGGCCGTCTGGCGTTGCTATGCGGCCGATGAGCATTCCGTTTCAATTGCCACCTGGAAGATACATCAGGTGGCTCTACCAAGTCCGCCCGCCTCGTAAGTAATCCCCACTCACACACACAAACACACTCACACACACACCAATAAGCACACACGAGTATAGACAATATTTATGCCGGGACTTGCAGCGAAACAAAAAATGAGTGTAACAATGACATTTAGTGGAACAACATGAAATAACTCTCAACTCAAAAGCAAAGCAAGAACTCTAAACCTCCGTTTAAACCAAATATTTACAAATATTTGCGATTCCATTTAAATGAAAAATCTGAATATACTTTAATTTTTATTTTTCAAACAATATTTGATTTTCTTCTGATTTCGAAAAAGCTATTTACCTTCTTTTATAAGTCTTAGAACATTATCATTATTGTTAATTAATTTTAGAATTCTAAAGAAGTTAAAAATATTTGCCTTTAAAAGAATACAGTTCAAATATTTCCAAAAATTTTTTTTACTTTTAAAAGTCTTGCAAAATTATTATTAATAACATTTAATTTTACAATAATAATGCTGCAATACTATTTTATTTTTAAAGAATATACTTTTTTCATATATTATTTTCCTATGATTTGAAAAAATTATTTTTATTATTCATAAATATTTCACAATTTATTTTTTTTTATATAAAACCTTTTTTATCATTTAAAGATTATTACTGCATAAAATTTATTTTCTCTAAAAATTTTAAATTTCTTATGATTTTCAAAATTAGTATATTTTTTTTAAAGACTATCATTTGTTTGTTCAAACATTCTTATTTTCTGTTTTTAAAACATTAATTATTATTTTTGATAGACTTTGTAATGTATTTCCAATAATTATTTGCTTCCTTTAAACGAATACAAAATTATTACAAATTTGTACTATCTATTAATCTCTTTAAGAGTTATTTCGTGTGAGCTTCCTTAGTTGTAGAAATGTTACACTCTCACACATACACACACACTCACACAAACACACACACACATGAGAAACACATGAGTGTTAAAGAGAGACGTGTGCTGTAGATGCAGCTGTAATTAACAATTATCACGGCGAATAAAAGGCGCATGTCGAGCGAACTAGCGAATTAGTTTTGTACAATACACTACAGCAAGTAGTCTGTACATACTAATCCATTTATATATATAATATACCCTGTACTCTATATATATACTTACTATATATACATATATATTTACACACATATATAATCCACAACAACTCTCGTCTCTCGATTAACAATTTCAGTTTCAGCGTATTTAATTTGTTTAAATACTCGTACATTTTTTACGTACCTCTTTCATTTTCTTTCATAATAATTTTTATAAACTTTTCAGTTCTGAAAACTGGGAGCGATTATTAAAAAACATAACCGAATATAGGTAAAAGTTCATAACGAAAATAATAAGATACAAACTTAAAACCAAAAAAAAAATACATAAGATTAAAAGTATTCTGATTTCAAATGCAAATTGCAAATGCTATTCATGTTATTGTTTTTCTAGGGTATTTGCTTATTAAGCACCAAGCCATAAACGCATAAATGCTCCTAAGTACATTTAAAACAAAAAAAAATCAAAGAATCACATTAAAAAAAAAATTAAACAAACACACACATTAATCGAGATTGTAATTCGCAGCTTCTCAAAATGCACTCTATATATATCTGACTATTTATCCATATCTATCTGTCCACATACTATCTGTGTCTCTAAATCTATCTCTCCATTCTGTGGCTAATTTTCCATTCCGAAACAAAAAGAGAAAAAAAAACTATGCTAAATTCTATATTTTGCCAATTATTTAATTTGTGTGTCGCATAAATGATATTAATTAAATTAATCAATGTGATACAAATTGATTCTCATTGTGCTGCCGCTGTGTGGTTTAAAAAAACAAACCCCGAAAAAAATTAAAACAAACAAAAACAATAAACATAACAAAAACCATTCAATACGTGTACTATAATTAACATGTGAGTTCAATCAAACAATTAAATGGATTTTTTTAATTAACATTTTATTCCATTTTGTATCTAATTATTTACCGATTACACCAACTATTAAGCAAAAAGCACATTTCTGTAATAGTCCTATGCAATTATTAATGTTTTTTTGTGGGTTTACAAATATTCAAGTTCGCAATGACGCCAGCTGACAGCAGTTAAAATTTTGTGTAATTATTGACTTTATTTAACGAGAAAATTACTGTTATTTGTGCTTGTAAATACCAAGGTTAATTAGCTCTGAAAACAAAGTTAATATTAGTCAGCACATTTAAAGTAACTTTGAAAAGCACATTAAAGCTTTAAACGCAAACTTTTAAGTTTCTTACAGCAAGTGGTGAAAACTTTAGGAATGACTGAATTAAAGCTTATACATGAAAGCTTTTAACAACTTTTTCAGCTGAAAGTTTGAGTGGTCTTCCTTAAGCTTTACATACTTGCAGCTGGTGTCATTGCAGCTTTTTCCCCCAGTCAGCACCTGTCACAAGTAATTTGTTCTAAAGCAAAACACGTCTAGCCGAAAGCACAACTGCGCACACTTACAAACACACATACACATACACACTCACACACTGACACAGTTCTATTTACTGCGCTCCACTGTCTCCCGTTTATTAAAAACAAAAACAATAATAAACCCCCCTCGCTATACCCTCTCTTTTATCTATCTCTCTCTCTTCAATCTTTTAATATTTTGCTCTACTTTTGCCCATTTATGTTTACTGATTGTTCAAATATTTGTTTTTTGGTTTTTTCCTGTGTCAATATCCAATGAATACTCCGCAGACGGGCCTCATCCAGTTTTAAGCACAACACATCCTTCGTCGCCCGCCTGCCGACGATAAGGCGTCACAAGAGCCAGACAATCCAGACGCCTGGTGGCGATGGCTCAACGCTGTCCAAGCCACCTGGCTCATCACGTGCCTCCACTCGCTACACTCGCACCATACGCGACATCAACGCATCTGTGGAGAATCTGGGTGAGTTGCAATTCAATTGCAAAGCGAACAAAATGAAAATTGCCAACAAATTTTCTCATTTACTCGTTTTGATTCCAATTCGTTTATTGTTATATTTTCTGCTGACTTTTGTTTGAAAATTGAATCAGCAAATGTTCCTATACAGTTTCACTTTTTTCAAGTTCTGTTTGCACTCAAAGAAACACACGCACACACACTCTTTCTCTCTCTCTCTCTCTCGCCCTCTCTATTTCTGTCTCACCACACACTGCAAATAATAACGAGCCACAAAATATATATATTTATGAGAAAATCAACCAAGCAAAAGACAATAACAAGTTTTCGTTTTCTGTTTGCCTTTTAACCCAAGCATGTTTTTTCTGTCTCTCTATTCATCATCGAACCATCTGTCCAAAATTCATTCAGACATTTCCCTAACAATTCGCGCTGTCAATCAAATGGGCGTCTCAATCATTTTTTAATCATTCAATTTCATTCACACTGCTTGCTACTAAGAAATAAAAATAAATATGGAAAACTTTCTTATTGAAATTTATGTACTTAAAGTACATCATTTGAGGGAGAGCAAATAATACTTAATTGGGATATTTATTTTCTTTCAAATTTTTACTAAACTTTCAATGACTAACCATAAACAAATAATTAAAAATGATATAGGATTAATATAAAATTTATACTATATTTAACGAAAATAAATTTGAAAGATCTAATCAGCCAAAATCATAAAGAATTGTGCATATAGAATATAATTTAAATCTTGACAAGTAAGAAAGCTGCAGTCGAGATTGCTCGACTGTGAGATACCCATCTTGAATGTGGTATTATTCTTAAAATATATTAATATACCGAAAAATATTACAAAATATACCAAATAATATATATGGTATTTTGATATAGTAGTACATTCAAAATAATCCAGTCAAAGAAACTAACAATTGTAGTAAATTGGCGGTTTTGTCTATACTTTATAGGAGGCACAAAGTTAAAATACCTTATTACTGCTAATGATATTTATGTTTACATTTTCTAGGATTTCTTAAAATATGATTATATACCTAATACATACGTTTTTCATATATTCCTCATTTCACGAAATATTGCGAGAAATATCTTTCACATTATAATTCTTAATTTATTGAAAACAAATGGTATAACAATCTCTTAAATTCCACCGCTTTTCATTGCAAGTCACTGCTTGTCAGTTATTTGCTACCCTTAGCAAAAAGCAAAGCGAAAAGCATTCAATTCAATAACAATAAATATCAATTTATTAAAAGATATGCCAATAAATTAAAGCAATATGACAATTGCTATAGCAAACTAATTGCACAATTGAAATTGAAAGATTGATACAAAGAAAAAAAGTAATCAACAGAGAGCATGTAATCATTTTTATGTAAGAAAAGCAAATTAAAACAAATTGTTAATTGATTGAGATAAAGAAAAATAAAAGGAAAAGCTTAACAAACAGATTTCAAGCTTTCAGCGAAGTCATCATTTAAATCTATACATTTGCTTGCTTATCTTTCATTTAAAATACATCAATGAACACATTTTTAACATGAATATACTCGTATATTAAATAAACTTCAATTCAACATATTTGCTTGCTCTTTTCATTTACAACCAAGCATCAATTCCATGCATCATATTCATAGTACATGAAATCCTTCCTAGATTCAATTCTGAATGTTTTTTGCATCTCAGCGCACTCGCCAAATAATTCCCCAAAAGAGTTTAACCCAAGAAAATAAACCAAATATTTAAATGCGAAATGAAATATAAATAAATTACTAGTTTTGACTTAATGAAGGAATGTGTTGCAGTTTAAATATTCAAAACGAAATAAATACTCGTAGTTATATGATTTGTTAAAGGATTGTCAAGACACAATACATTTTTTTCTTTGAATTTCTGGTGTGTGTTGTTGTTGCTGTTCAACTTTTGTAATTTTTTTTGGTTTTAAATTGAAAATTTTGTTAAAGTTATTGTAACCGTTATGTGCGACCCATATAGACTACCGTGTCTCTTTGATTGATTGATTGATTGATTCGTTGATTGGCACTTAATACAAAATTATTGAAATCGTTAACAAGAAGATAAACAAACAAAAAGAAAACGAGAGAAAAAAAACTTTAACATCTGGTTTGACATTTTCAGAGGTAGTACAAAATGGCAAATCCATGAATCCAAGTTTTAGCGAAGATTCAGTTGCTGAAACAACTTGCTTAAAAAATATTAAAAATTCAGACGGTAAGTCTACAAGGTCCCGCCCGAGGTTCCAAACACACTATTATACAAACTAAAACACCTTAAGACAAACAAACCTTAAGACAAATTTTCCTTATATTGAGTGTTGTGGTTGTGTCAATGTTGTGGTTGCATTTTAAAATTGAATTGACTTGAATTGAATTGAATTGATGTTGTTATTGGTTGAAAACAGAAACAAAATCGAAACTCTATATGATTTTTGGCCCCCCGTTTTTCCCCGCCCGCCCTCACTCTCTCCGGGACAAAACAGGCCGAGACTAATACGCTTTCTCACACACACACGCACACACACACACACAAATTCACTAACACACACAACAATAACAACAACAGCAAAGTCCACGCCGTTGCCTTCTGATTTGGCCAATTGCAAGCACAGCTCCAGTTTGGGCACAGTGCCAACGACAACAACAACAACAACTGCAACAACAACAACTTCGACTGCAGCTGAGCCGCAAGCTAAGCCCAAGGCTGTGGCTAGCTCTAATACGTTGACCATACCCGTTGTGCTCTGCGGTTTCCTGCACGGTGACTTCTTTGGCTCCACATTCTCGCTGCGTAATCCACGCGTGACGCCATCGCCCGATCTGGAAGCGGGCCACATTCAGCAGCAGCCGGAGGAGAGGGCAGAGGAAAAGCCACAGCCAAGTCCGAATCCGAGTCCAAGTCCGAGCGGACGTACGGGTCGATTTTTTTTGCGGCTGCCTCGCATTTTCTGGAGACGGGCTCATTGCATGGCCGCGTGGACACGGAGCCGCATGGCGCATTTTATGTGGCAAGTGCGTGTGGCGCGGAAACTAAAAAAAAAACTGTTGAGCTGTTAAGCTGTGTTGTTGCTGTAGGCCAGGTCATCGATTAGCATGCGCTCGAATTGTACATAACAAAATACTGCATAGTTGTTAGCATTTAGTAACGTTAGTTTTTTTTTTTGCATTTTGCATTTTTTTGCTGTAGTTTCTCTCTCTGTCACTCTGTTTAATTCTCTCTGTCTCTCTAACTGCATCTGAAAAGTGTGAGTGATTTTTGCTTCCACTTTCGTATCAGCATCACAAACGCCCACACACACACACTCACACACCGCTAAACACACACACACACAAACACACAGACGCTTGCTTAAACTACTATATGCTCAATTAAAATATCCCTTTGCCTTTGTCCCGCCCATCATTGATATCAATTGTGAACTTATATTTAAATGTATTTGTAACTGCATTTGACTAACCTAATATATCTGTAATATCTTATTGTGCGTTCCATATTTTGAATATATATATATATATACTTATTTGTATATGTATGTGTGTGTGTATAACCGCTACTTGTAATGTGTTAATTGTGTGTTGTTGGATTTGTTTTGGACTTGACTTGACTTGCATTCATGTAACTAAAAAAAATAAAATAAAAAAAAAACACAAAAATCAAAAACAATTGCCGCTAAAAATAAAATTAAAAAAAAACAAACAACCGCGCGAAGCAAGCAACCAAAACCTAACGCACAAGTCAATCTCTCTGATTCACAAATTGCCCGCAGATGAGGATGAGGAGCCGCGTTGCACGCAGCTGACAAATCGTCACAAGATCGCCATACGCTTTATACGCAAGGTAAATTTCATCCGTTTTTCAATTGTTTATCTAATCTATAATTACAAATAATTTTAAACTCGATTTCAGCTCAAGTACTTTGTTGCACGCCGCAAGTTTAAGGAGGCTTTGAAGCCATACGATGTCAAAGATGTCATGGAGCAATATGCGGCAGGTTAGTTCAATTAATTTGCCACAATTTTAGCAAACTTAATTCCTAATTCCTTTACAGGTCATGTGGATCTGCTGGGTCGCGTCAAAATGCTGCACTTGCGGTGCGTATACGTAATTTTGCATACAACATTTAAAGAGTTTAGCTAGCTTTGTTTTTAAAGTGAACTTATTTACTTTACATCAAGCTCACATAGCGTATGCGCAATATTTACGGTATAGCTAAGTAGTGCTTGACTTAAGTACCAGTAATCAAACCTACCCTGCGTATACGCAATATTTATATGAAAAGGATCTAATGTAGTGAAAATCATGTGGCATATTTTTAATTATGCATTTATTTCGAAATAATAATGCTAAAAAAAATAATATGTTCACTCTGCGTATACTTAATATTAATGTGAAGAGGTACTAATAGAAAATCGTGATCTATTTATTTCTTTATGTATTTTTTTAAATTAATAAGAATGCAAAATAAAACATTATGACTTATTATATAAGTAAGCATTGGAAAGATGACCAAAAGATCGATTTATACATTAACGGAGTAATAATTTGTTGAAGTACTTAAATAACAAGATTATAAATATTATTATTTATATTTAACGAAGATAAACTGTATATTAAAAGAAGATAGACTGACAAGAAAAAACCATTAATTATCTACCATACCCTTATTTATTACCATCATATTTATATTTGAAGAAAGTTCAAATAGTTGCAATCATATCAAGTAAATTTCAAATAATTAACTTCAAATCTTTTTTAATAGTCTATAATATTTATAAAATGGCAGAGTATTAATAACGAAAAAACTCTAACCCGCAGACTTGACCAAATACTGGGCAAACAAGGCTCCAAGGCAAAGGACGTGTATGCCTCGAAGATCAGTTTAGCCTCGCGTGTGGTTAAGGTCGAGCGTCAGGTGAGTAATACCCAGCAATTAAACGCCCACTCCCTCGCCGGATATTAATAGTTTGGTATACTTTGCAGGTGGTGGACATTGAGGAGAAATTGGATATTCTCATCAAGGCCTATATGGAGGATCGTGATAGATTCTTAGCGCTTCCGTTGCCCGCAAATCCGAAACCCAAAATACATTCCATTAGCCCTAGTCACAGTCACCAGCTGCATCACAACGCACACAATCAGAACATGATCGATGTGTGGAAGCGAACGGCGACGCTCAGCGTGCATCCCGAGCTGGTGACGACCGGCGCATCCTCGTCGTCCTCAGTGGATCGCCTGGACAGCAATGAGACGGCGCTGACCTCCACGCAGACGGCAACCATAACAACGGATGCGATTGCCACACAAACACCAATGCCGCATACACAGCATACAGCGACCAATACTAAGGTGAGAGCAAAGCAACAAGAAAGCAATTAAAGGCACAATGTAAGCGATAAGTGCTAAGAGGCTCTAATTTTATAAATAGTTAGAATCATAAATAGTAATAATCATCATATATAATAATTCTTTAAAACTGGAATTTTTTAAATTTTTACTATTGCTACATTAAACTAGTAATTTAAGTTTACTTAACAAACCTTTGACATGCAAAAGCTTAAGCTTGTAGCTCTTAGCTTTTGTACGTCGTGGTTTAATGCTAAAGCATTGAGAAAGCTTTCTGCTACAGAACTGCAGTTAAAGTCTGCCAGCCATCTACATAGCTTTAAAAAACTAATATTTAAATTTAAAAGTTATATAATTTTCAAATTTTTATAACTTATTAATTTAATTAACTTTCATTTATATTATTGTTCATGATTTTTTTCATAAAATTTATTAAAGTAGAAGAAAGCAAATTAGTTTTACAATTATAAAATTGTCTATTCTTCTTTTAATATGTTTTAATGGTTAACTTTCATCTCTATTTCTTCTAGTCTTCCGTGCTTAACTCATATCAGCTACCGCCTGAGAAGCAACAGCACAATGATGTATTTATGACTGATTTAGAGAATAGAACTAAAAAACGCGTTACTTTAAGGTAAGTTTATATTTATTTATATATTTTTTATATATTAAAAATACCTGTATATAGCCTGCATAGATCCACATCGGAGCCATATAGCAAACACGAGCAGCGCATCAATATGCCAGATGAGGGCGCACAATCCTTGGATTCCAGGGCGAAGCCAACGCCGCCAGATAGTTCAAGTAAGCCAGGCCGAGCCTGAACTTCGAACAATCTTCACATGCCACCACATTTTTATATGCTACAAACAAATGCCACTTGCCACTTGCCACACCAAAGATTCATTTGTTATCCCTTTCAATAAAGCACAACATTGATTATATCAAAATTCTCAATACCTTTTTATCTTATTTTTGCCATCAACTTTTTTTGCATTTTGTTGAAAGTTGAAAGCTGAAATCGTATTTGATGCCAAATAAATAATGATGTTCCACTTTGTTCGTTTAGTTATCCTTATCGATGAGTACGAGGACTTCGAGGAGGAGGATCTGAACTGCGAGGGCGAGATGGAGCATTTCCCATCGTGGGAGATTGACAGCGACATTGGCGCCGATGGCATGGATGTCGATCCTGATGGTGACTGTGATGAGTCCACGGAGGACACGGCTCTCCTGCATTGCGCCACGCGTACCGCCATTGTTATAACACCAATTAGCCCAGTAAGTGGTTAAATATAACTATTTTCTAATTTATAAATTTATGAAAAACAATTTCAATTAATTGCAGGTAAGCTCCGCACTCAATCTTCAAAGTTTGAATGACCAAACAACAACGCTTAATAAATCAAATTTGCTTCCGCCAGATTCTGGTTAGTTAAAATGCAATTGAAGTTAGTCGATATGTAATATCTATTATATTAATAATAATAATTATTATTATGATAGCTACAATAATAATAACTGTAAGACGAGCGTGCACTCATCATCGAGTACAAACTCTGCTGTACCAAGTTATAGTTATATCATAAATCCATGAGACATTCGTAAAAACTTTTTTGATTTCACTGCACTTTTTCATCGAACGTTTTAATGACCAAAAGAAACTGCAAAATGCATAATTGCTTAAATAAATCAAATCAAAATTGCTGCCGTAATAAAACATACTAGTGTAATATGTACATATTGAATAGAGCAAGACTTGCAGATACCCTGTAACAGGCTTTAGCTAATACAAGAAAAACACGAAACATTTCAATTGCTTGCAAACAAATTAAATTCTTTTTTAGCTAATAATTTAGCTCAACTATGTGAAGGAAGATATATAAGGGTGGATGATACACCCAATATTTGGTAGCATTAGCTTTTATAGTTGGATGGAAGGACAACGTCACTATCAAATTGCAAATGTAAATAAAATGAATGGCAAAAGTGAAAAAAGACAAAACTGAAATGGATGCAGAGACAGTTGACGCATTGTGAAAGTGATAGGAATGAAATTAACTTATTTAAAAGTAATATTTAAATTTTGAATTAATACAAATGAAATCAAAAATATGACTTGGCATTTGGGAGCATGTGTGTCCATTTACCGACATGAGTTTTGTGTTCAATTTATGGGTAGAAACTATTTAAATCAAATCGGAAATAAAGAAACAGCTAAATAAACTGCTTTAGCAAAATTTAACATTGTCTTTTCCTTCGCTTTGGCGGCAAGATGTTGGCTTTGCTCTCCTGCAACTCCTCGAAAATCTCCGAGTCTGTAGCGTTCTTCTGATCCTCCTTCGATTCGGCATTTATAAATTCAATCAGCGTGTCGTTACTGAGGCGAACGCAACGCTTCTTTTCCAATGGAGAAGATGCTGTCGTCCTCTGTCGCTTCGATTTTCTTATTGATTGCTGCTCTTGCTCTTCCTGCTGCTCTTCCTCCTCTGGCTCCAGATCCACGGTCTCGTCGTCAATATCTTCAGTCACACTAATGGTGCTGTTGTGCACCTTGCGCACATGGACCGTTAACTGTGCCGATGTGTTGAAGGCTCTGTTGCAGCCGCCTTCGAGAAAATCGCGACATGTGAATTTAGTGGAATGCACTCGCAAAATGTGGTTGGTTAAGCCCTGTTGACGGCCGAAGCGTTTAGTACACTGCTTGCACTCGAATGCAAAGCGTCTGTAATGCTGCCCCAGCACATGAACTGCCAATGATTTCTTACTCCTTGTGATGAAGCTACATTTCTCGCAGCTATACGATTGATTATGCAGCTGCAAATGAAGTTAATGCTGTTTAGTTCTTTCAACTTTTCAAAGAGACCTTCAACTCACTCGCTTGTGGGCTTCCATTTCGCTCTTGTGATAGAAACCCTTTTGGCAAACGCTGCAAGCATAACGTTTGTTATCCGAATGCACTACATTCATGTGTGTGTCAAAGTTGCGACGATTCTTTACAACTTTGAAGCACAACGAACACTCCACGGGCTCGTGCCAGTAAGCATGATGTTTCTTCAACGCCTCGTCATCTTTATAAGAAGCTTTGCACAGCTTGCAAGCAACGTTGTCTACAAAGCAAATTAAATATTAAACTGTGAACTTTTGTAACTAACTTTTAACAACTCACTGTTGTTGTGACTCCGTGCCACATGCACCGAGAGTGACATTTTGGAGCGACACTGCTTCTGACAGAATTGACAGATCCATTCATCGGCCTTTGGCTTGGCATCCAGCTTCTCGGCCAGATCGTGAGTGCGACGCTTGTGTGTATACAATGAATTCCAACTGATGTACGACTCAGTGCAATCCTGCAAACAACAACAATATATGAATTTATTGAACTATAAAAAACAACTACTAGTTTACCTCATAGTCGCACATAAAGTACAGGCAAATTTCTAACTTGCGATGTGCCACATCCGCGCGCTGCAATTGATAGGTGCGCATGTGATGACGATACAATTTCATGTCGTTAAACTCCTTGCCACACGGCTGACAACAGAAGACTCCATCCTTGTGCAGCCCCGAATCACGATGAGCACGCAAATCCGACTTTGTCTTATAGTAAGTAGAGCAGTATTCACAGATGTAGGCATCTCTTAGGAGTTCCACATAGACATCGACACCAAAGCAAACCGAATCCTCATTCTCGACATGAGCCTGAAAGCAAGACACTCTTAGCAATGCAAACGTAATAAAATAGTTATCTTTACTTACCGTCATCTTCTCATTGCTCTCGCTGAGTAAACCGCAATTGTTGCACACATGCACCTCGCGTTCGATGATCAGATGCTTCTTCATGTGTACGTTGTAACTGGCTTCGGTGGCAAATTCGCGATTGCACATCTCACAACTGATGACAGTGCCATGGGTGATGCGCTGCAGCGAAGCAAGAAAAGCATGAATAAGTTATGTAAAATAATGGAACTATGGGTAATTCTTAACTATAATAGACCCACTATTCTATTTCATCGTTTAGATTGTTCAATAGAATACATATTCTATATTAGTTAATAATAATTAATAACAAACATTAGATTTTTAAGTTTTAATCGGCCAGATAGACGGTTGAAGGAAAATACCTAATTATAAGATCTAAGGTAGGCCTTTTCAACCTATTCAACTAATTTAGATCCTAACAAAAGCCAGCAGGTTTTTGCTCTATAAGTAAACCTAAAAACAGTTTTATAACTATCAATTACCATGTGTCCATTGAGACGACCACGAGTATCAAAGCTAGCGTTGCACTCGCTGCAGGTGTATGTGTTGGTGGTGACATTCGTATGGGATTTGTTGTGATCTGCAAAGATGGCAGCATCACGGAAAGTGCGATCACAGCTGCAAGGGAAGAGGATGTTTAAAAGTAAACTTAATGAACTTGGCAAACTTGCTTACAGATCGCAAAAGAGCGAACCCTCCGGTTCGTGAGAGTAATGCAAATGTTGGAAGAGCTCATCGATGTTGTTGTCCGCATAATCGCACACAAAGCAGGCGCGTGGTCGATGTCGCTCCAAATGGAATTGATTGTGAAAGTTGAAGCTGCAAAGGTATTTACAATAAGTAAGGTTTACTAATACAATGAGGAGCAAGTTACCGTTTCCAGGAGGGAAACTCCAGGCCGCACATTTCGCAATACAAGCGAATGCCACGACGCTTCTTGATCACATGGGCGCAAGAGTGTTTGTTGTACTGCAATATATTCGAGAAAGTCAGGTTGCACTCCGGACAGCTGCCATAAATCGGTATTCTGAAAGAAATTCATTCATATCGATTAATCCAAAAATAACATAGTAAATTCTACTATATCTGTATTTTATAATAAGTCCATTCTTCAGGATTACTTAATTTTGAATTGTAATCAAGTATTAAGTGGAAGATTTATTAAGCTGATGCTTGACGGATTTTACGATAGTATTCGATGCAATAGAATGGAGTAAAAAAAGTCTAATCGTACTGAAATTAGTTTAGTTACTTACTCTGCTACTGGAGCATGCATCAGAACCAAGTGCATGGCCAGGAATTTGCGTCCACGCAGCTGCTTGTCGCAGCCTCCCAATGGGACACTTGAACTGCTGCCCAGACATCTGATGACACTTAAGCATATGACTCAAAAGAGTTTCGAATTTGCCGCACTTTAGCGAGCAATGCTGACAGACGGTGGCCCAGTCAAAGGACAAGGTCTCAAAGCAGGTCTTCACTACAGTCGATAGGTATTCATACAGATCTCCAACGTCGTCGGCTGCAATGGTAAATCAATTTTTATGAATTATACTTAATTTTAATATCTAATTCTACGCACATTCTCTAATTAAGACAAAGTTGAAGGGTTCAACTTTGTGGGTTTCATTCTCGCTTTCGCTTTCGTTTTGCGATTGCGTTGTATCATGTGAAGAGCGCTTCTCTGTCTTCAATTGCGGCACATCCAAATCCGAGGAGTCACCTACAGATATATTATGATATTAAACTGAATCATGTAAGTGGCCATTTAGGCTTACCCTCCAGCAAAAACTCCAGCTCGTCAACGTCTGGGTTGTCCGGTTCCTTGAGAGACTGCTCCTCTTCTTGCACCTTTTCATCCAACTGTGTCTGCTCCTCGTTATTTATGTTTTCCGACTGCTGCACTGCTTCTGCTATCTCAATGAGTTTTTCTTTGGCCACCAACTTTTCCTCTCCGAATATGTCACGTAGCAGTGCGCCTATCTGCTCCTGTTCCCCTGAATCATATTCTTTGGAGTTGCCTCGCTTACCCACTGGTTTCTCTAGACTGGCTTTCGATTTGGGCTTGATTTCTATACGTTTTGGTGTCACAGTCAACGTTTTTCCTTTGCTAATGCGTACAGCAACCGACTCCTCTGCATGTGGAGGGGTTGCAGCTGCAGGCGCAGCAACCGAAGCCGGAGCAGGCTTTGGCTTGACCGGCAATTTAGCGATTTCCTTTTTGGGTTCAATTTTTGCTTTAGCCGCCGGTGGCGTCTGTTTTTTTGCAGGCTTGGCTTCAGCCTTGGCGGGTGTTGTCGTTGATGTCTCGCTCGCGGTCTTGGTGTCATTTTTACTGAGTGTCTTATCTTTCTTGGCAGCATTAGCCGCATCTTGTTCTCTTTGCAGTTCGTCGATGTCAAAGAAGCGAATTAGCGTATTCACACACTCTAGGCACAACAACTGCTGTTTTTTTGGATCAGGTTTGACACTTAATTGAAAATACTTGGCCAGTAAATTTGGCAATTCGATGTCAATGCCCACATCGTCGAAGATCTCATGAAATGTCTGTTTTGAATCGTGCACTCTGCAATGCAGGCAGCTAGGGCTGCTTTCTGAATTTTCTTTCGACATTTTAACTTTTAACACGAAGCACGAACGCTAAAGCGAAAACGAGCGTCAGCTGAACGATATGATATGTTTAGTGTTGTAAAATGCGCACTCGACTTATCGATAAGTAGAATCTGGTATTTTTAACATTTGTAGTGAAACCACAAAAATATACTAAAAATTACAACACAAATTATTTAACTGTTTCATATTTAAAAATTTGTTTAAATGAACAATAAAAATAATACCAATTTTCATTCTTTATTAAACAAATCAAATGTCATTTCTAACAATTTAATAAAATATTGTCCACATTAATACAGCAAATGTATGAAAATGAGCATATATCTTAGAATCCATACCTCTCATTTGCATAAAATGAATGTACCAAGACAATAGAATATTTATTTTACTTTATTATTTTAAGATAAAAGTAATTTAAAGAAAAATAATTAAATAGGAAATTCGGGTATATGAATAAATCATTTAATTTAATTTAATAAAATTAGTTTGTAAAAAAAAAATGCGTGGAATTATCCGAAGGAATTTAAACTCATTTTTTTAAGTTTGCTTTTGAGTATTAATTGCATTCACTAACCATATTATATTAGTATAATGATTGCAACGTTTAAACATTTTACACGAACAACGAACATGAGCTGGACGCTATGGTATGTGCAGTGTTATTTATTTTTGTCATTTATTACAAATCATTGAAAATGTGCCTAAAATAGTCATATACTAAAACCGATAAGTAATCGTTATTCGATAAGCAGTGCTGCCAACGCGTGCGAAAGTTTCAAAAATTTTTAAGCCGCCACATTTAGCTGTTGACCCTCTTGAGCAATGCAAAGTAACTGTACGAGCAGTTCACAATCTGAAAAGTAAATAAAATATGTTAATAATTAAATCAAACCAAAATCAACTGCATATCATACAGATGAAAATGTAGGCAAACTAAAGCTCTGCGTGTGATTTATGGTGCGCACCCAAAGCGGATCATCGAAGCGCAGCATCATCAGTAAACACATCTTGCGATTGTCCTTGTTCCAAGTGGTCCACTCAGAATTGTAGAGAGCATGACCCAAAAGCGAGCTCTGATAAGTGACCTCGTTGGCCGCATAGCAAACAATGAAGATTTGCAGCAGCATTGCAAACTGATACGTTACAATCTTCATGATGAAAGCCGTTTCGCCCGCGTGCGCAGACATTTCATAGAAGTTCGAAACGAGCACCAGAATGGTACAAAACAATTGCACCGAACAGGGAATTTTAATGAAACCATCCACCATATCCCTGAGTCGCTCAATACGCGCATAATAAACGCAACACTCCCGCAATTCCTTCGCTATGCGATGATCATCCAAAGGAGTCAAGGCAGCACCCAAATTCTCCAGCCGCATCGACAGCATCACTAACTGTGCACGCAAAAAGTTCAGCAAAGCCTGTGACATGGAATCGAAGGCAATGTTCAGCCAGCAAGTGGGCATCAGTGACAACAGATGATACATGTAGAGAGAGTAATAACAACCCGAATTGGCCAGATCACAAGGCTCATACATTACCAGCGGCAAGGCGCTGCTGTCCACAAACCATTGCATCACCAGTAGCAATGCGGCTGCCAGAATCGACATGGCACCATAGTAATTGCGCATATTGAAGGCCATCTGGGCGGCAGCCTTGAATGCCAACGTTTCCTCCGCAGTTCTTGGCCTATAGACGCTGGAATGCATCTCATCCAGCAGTTGAGCATGTTCCCGACGCTTCAGTCGTATGCTGAGCAACTTGACCATGCAGGACATTTCGGTGGCAAACATGAAGAACACTTGCATTATCACGGTCAGCTGATCGATGTTGGCCAAAACGTGTATTGCGAAAAAGAGCAGCATGACCGACACAATGCCCAAGAAGAGCAAATAGCGCAGAAGATGCAACATCTGCTGCTGCTTTGTGGCATCTAGACGCAGTTGCCACAAGCCCAAAATCTCAAAATATCGCACCTGATACTTGTAGAAACTTTCGGTAATCTCTCGGTGCTCTGCGCGGTTCATCTTTGGTTCGCTCGGTTCAACAACTATTAAATGATAAAGCCTCTAACTTTGGAGGCTTTTATAGGCGCAACTTATGCAAGGACAACGCAGGATAATGAGCTCTAATGAGGCGCCCTCATTATGGGCAAATTAAGTGCAGTACAGTGCAAAAAAAAATCAACTCACCGAACTGAAAAGAGCTAAGTCAAAGGCGTGACTCGCATTAAAGGTCCTTATGCGTATTGCAGTGTCCAGGCGTTGCATAAACATCAGCATCAGGCGTCGATTGGACCGCGACCAGTGCACCCAATTGCTCTTGTACAGCTCATGGGGCAGCTCAGTGCTTCGCTGCACAATTTCACTGACAATTGAAGATAAATCAAGTACATAAATACGAGTTTATTCCTTTAAACTTACCCGGCAAAGTAGCAGAGTATGAAAACCTGAATCAGCATGCAGCTTTGGTAGATGAAAAACTTGAGAAAAACCAACTTGTCATCGGATAACTGCAAAAGAATTAAATGTACACTTAATTATATCTATATAGAAATTAATTTCTCGATTTATATGGAATTAATTTATTTAGAGTTAGGTAAATTTTCTTAATTAGAATTGTACTTATTTGTATTAGCAAAGAAAATAAATGTTAAGTCTACGATTTAATTTAGTTCATGTATAATGCAAGGTAAATAAAGTCTTGTGTTGCTATTGGCTATAATTCTTTATATTTCGAATTTCAAGTTTAAATTGTATTAAAATTATAAAAAAGAATAGTGAAAAGCAATTTGTTTCTACCTTTGCTAAATTGTTATTAGCTTATTATATGCAGCTGTGAACTTTGAAATAGCAGTGAGAATAAACAAAACTAATCTTTGTTAGCTGTTCGCTTGCACATTGTTATTGTAAAATAGAGTATGGCAAACACTCCTTTACATTTTTTAAGTTTTTCTGTAGTTTTCGTATTTTTATAAGTGTACAAAGTTTTGGCTGCACACTGAAATAGCAGTTGTTGATTTTCTTCCACGTAAATATGTATTTTTTGTTTAATGTTCGGATTAATGAAAATAAGTTGCATATTTTTCCAAAGACTTTTAAAAGCCACGAAAATGTAATGATTAAATTAAAGATTGGCTTAATCGATTACAAAAGATGGCTTTCAAGGCTATAAATTACGATATTATTTCAGAAATATATGAGAAGTAAATGTGACAAACATTTTTATACCAAAAGAAGCTATACTTTTGAGACTAAAAAATAGTTTCGGATATGGGAATATAAATTATAACAATCTCAATATAAATAAAATCACAAATTGATGCTAATTTTGTCAACGCAAAGTTCATGGATTCCAAGTTGAATTTATTAGGCTGCCAACTCAATAGTCTTACGCTGATTAAACAAATCTTAGACAACACTCTTAACTCACCAAGGACATGGCATAGAAGTTGGCTGTCAGCACCAGAACCGAACAGAATATCTGCGATGATATGGGCTTGTAGATGAGTGCTTCGATATTGGCAGACAGCTCCACAACTCTCATGTAATGCTCGATGCAATGCTTGAGCTGATCTCGCAGCTGCAACTCAACAATCTCGTCACAATCGTATCCCAATCTCTGGAGTCGCAATGCCAAAATATCCAATTGGCACTTGATGAAGATGAACATGGAGCAGCAGAGCGAATCAAAGCATATGTTCACGAAGCAGGACAACGATAAGGCGACACATTGATACCAATACATGAAGATGTAGCCAAAAGTGCCGCGTTCTGCGCTAAATGGATGATAAGTTGCCAACGGCAATTGCGTATTATCGATGGCATATTGAGTGATTAGAAGCATGGTCAAAGCCGTCACTGAAATTATGCCATAATACTTATAGAGAGCATAGCTGAGTTGTCGGGCTGCCACAAAGATCAGCTCCTCCTCGGCATCCTCTGGTCGAAAGTGTGCGGCATGAAGATCCTGAAAGAGTTGCAACAAAGCAACATTGTTTACCTTGACGGAATAAACCTGAAACATATATAGAAAGTAATACTTGGTTAACCTAATATAGCTTTAAGTTTTTTCATTCATATTCCATTCTTCATTGGAGTAAGATTCTGGGTTAAAATGCTGCGCGAATCGATGATAAATATTTCGTAAGTAAAAAGATTAACATGTCATACAACTGAATCTGTTAATTAAATAATAAAATTATTAATAAATAGTAAAAAAAAAAAACTAAAAACTATAATGTAACATTTTTGGATCATAAATTAATATTTTTGGTCTTTTCTTTTTTGTCTCTTATTAATAAGAACTTGGGTCGAATATCAAGATGTCTTTTCAAACATTAAAATTTTCATGTTCTTGAAGCATTTTTTAGACCAAAATTCTTAGTACTAAGATTTGATTTTAGAACTACTAAATTTTTATTTAACCAATTTTTTTTTTCTGTGAAGGGATCACCTTCTAGGTAACTCACCTTGTGTGTGTAGGCCATGCAAGTGGCCAGCACAAAGAATCCCTTAACGATCTCATCAATGTTGCCAATATTAATGACAATGTGCAGCATCAATATCAGATTGAAGAGCATTATCCAGAAACTGAAAACGTGCCAGAAATGTATGCTATGCATTAGACGTTGACATCTCGTCTCCTGCGGCCATATCGAGTAAAAGTTTAAAATCCTTTTTTGTCCTTCATAAAAAACTTGCACTTCGCTATCGAAATTCAGCGTCATTACGTTAGAGTTTCTTAGTTATGACTGATGCAGGTCTTGAGGTGCCCAAGGGCTTTTAAAGCGCATTGCGTAAATGATTAAAAAGTCGTTAAGCGTTTTAATTGATCTGAAATTCGCACTAATCGATGGTCACATATTAAATGTAAATCTTAGCTATCAAAATATTCAATTTGTGTAAATTTGGTTTATGCGGTAACAACTTGTTAGTTATCCCTGTTTAAAATTCGATTTATTTACTTTACTTTAAGTAATGATAATTCTAGAATTGAATTACTATTGTTACTTGATTTTGATTTTGCGTTGCACTATCCTTTTAAACCTTGCAATTATGTTACAAGAATAGTGCAATCAAATTTAAAGTTATATAATATTTATATTTTTCAGTTATTGGTTGTGATTAGATAATACAAAGCCTTCGGTAAATTTCAGTATTTTTTCGATATATTATTTTGGTGTATTATTAGAATATGTTTTTATTGAAAATTTGTATTGGGTAGCACACGTTTGTTTAGAGTTAGATGAATTAAACTAACTAATAATTCAGGTTAATTCTAGAATCGAAGAACTAGTTTTTAATTTTTCCTTATTATTTTTTTTTAATACCGATCTTTTCGAACAATTCAAATTTTAGGTTAGATAGATTTGCTCGTCCTTAATATATTTTATTTTTCCGTTAAAATTAGTTTTATGTATGTATATGAAAATTTGTAATTTTCAATTAAAAAGTGTAATATCCGTCTTCTTAGAGTTTAATACAGCTAACTAATACGACTTTAAGTAATGTTAATTCTAAAATTGAATGTCTAGCATTACAAGCTTTAGTGGTAATTTCCTTTCCTAAAAATTGTATAATTATAGTACAGTAAAATTTTAGATTAGATAAGCTAGTATTTTGATCGTCCTGAATATATTATATTTCAGCTAAAATTCATTTTATGATTATAAAAAATTTTAATTTTGAATTTCAAAATGTAATACTCGTTTCCTGTTATAAATATTACAAAATAAATAAACGTGATTGCGGAAACTGGGTCGACTATTTTTCCCAGTGTTTGCAAGCTAATCGATTGCCTAATGCGCCTGTGAACGTTAAATAAAAATACTAAATTATGCAAAGAACAATTTAAGTAATGGAGGCGGCCAATTAAATCGCAAAAACAAAAAAACACAAATTCAACAAATTTGCGACACGCAATAAATGTGAATTATTTATAATTATCAATCATAATAAAGAAAAATACTATTACTCACTGGTTTGATTTAATATGGAAATTTTTCTGGATTGCAGCAAAATATATATCCGTTCTTTGAGTCTTGCCATAAGTAGAATGGACAAGAGACAGCCTGACAAAAAGCAGGCACACTTGGCGGATTTTTTTGGAAGACGCTGTTGAAGGAAAGAAATACATAGATTCTCTTGCCACTTGCGACATCTCTGACCACTTTATAGATCCATTGTGGAACTGGCAACTTTGAGTTATACAAATAAACTGGGCGATCGTAGCCATTCACATCGGCTAAGTTTAACACATCGATGCCACCAGTTTTGATATGAAATGGAGATGATCTGGGGATTTGACTGCGCACCCAACGCTCAATCTTCTCCCAGTTGCCATCGTTGATGGATTTACATTGTGGCACAAAGTTGATGTAGCGAAAGGTGCTCGACATTTGATCGACAAATAGAAAATCCGCTGAGGCAACCAAATGACCACGATTGATGATCAAATTATA
Source organism: Drosophila nasuta (assembly GCF_023558535.2). Lineage (NCBI taxonomy): Eukaryota > Metazoa > Arthropoda > Insecta > Diptera > Drosophilidae > Drosophila > Drosophila nasuta. The sequence goes on along the minus strand of NC_083457.1, from coordinate 32,106,849 downwards.
AGGACTGGGCCAGTAATCTTGCTTATCGCCAAGGATGGAACAGAAGGCACTGTAAATATTTCTCTTTATATAAGATGTGCCTTCGGCTGGTGTCACAATCTCATCGGTGGTGACGTCCACAAATGGACGCCGCGGAACTGCATAAAAGACGAATCAGAACAGCATATAGAATCATCTACTCACTCTCACAATAGGACTTGTAATAGACATCGCTTTCGGCGTACAAAACGCGTCCGTTCCTAGCATCGTAGCAGGATCGAAAGAGTTCCAAGTGGGCTCCATTAATCTGATGGCCAATCGAATACATTTGCCCGGCACAATCATTGTCACCCACAGGTTTCGCATTTGCCACCATTGGTTTGGAGCACCGCATGGGAAACCGTGTTGAAAATTGACCATTATCCTGACATTGAGTCTCAATCACATCTCCGCCATGACAAAACATGTGAAGCGTCAATCCGGTGGGTACAGTTTCCGTGCGCAGCAATTGATAAGCTCCTGCTTCATCACGATATGTAAATATACGATTTGTGACCTCAACCATATTCGAATAAATTTGACAATCCCCTTTAATGCCTGCATTTGATTAAAAATTATTCTTTATCTAATTTTATTGCATTTCAATGGCTTTTACTTAGCGCGAAAGTCAGCAAAACAATAAATTGTATTAAGAAAAAAATCTTCATAATTATTTTAGACTTGTTAATTTTGAACAGAAGTTTGCCGAAAAAAAACAAAAATTGTACAACAAAAATTGATGAAGCTCCCAGGGGGAAAACCCGAATTGAGCCAGAGTTGCTATTGAACGATTACGTTGAATTTGATAATAGTTATCGATAGCTCGGATTTCGATTTTTCTTTTTTCAAATAAAAACACAGTATCGGTGGATTTTTCTTTTTTTGACAGTCCACTCTTGGATAACACTTTATTGCTTCTATCACATACAATAGACAAGCTGGATAAGTAAAAACAATAGATGTTGTTTGGTTGTTAGCTGAACTCTCATCCGACATTCGTTGTTGTTGTTCGATTTATCGTGGTACTGTACTTTGAATGTGGTAATCATAATTTCTTTTTGTTGGTTTGTATTTTCTTTTGTTGTGTGGTTTATATTATAAACATATTCTAAATTTATATATATTTTTTTTTAGGTTTTTAATATTTTTTTTTGTTTTTTTTTGTGGTATTTTCTTTAATTTTTTCTACTTCAAATGTTTTGCAACTGTTTCATACGGATATCGTGTTGCGGTGTTTATGTGATAATATATATATTGAAACAAATATATAAACGTTATTTACGTAGGTGCATGATGTTAGAAAATAAAATAATAAGAACTTAAATACATAAAACATACAGCATTAGATACGAAAAAAATAAAATTAAGAACAGAATGCTATGCAAAAAAAAATGGAATGGAAATGGGAGATAATGGATGAAAATAGCAAATAAACAAACGGGGAGAAACTGATAAAAGAAAATAAAAGCATTTCCAATATCGAAATCATATTATTTAAGGGGAGAGAAGGTGATCTTTTTTCTGTTATAACTTGCTCAAAATTGCTGCGCGAAATCTCCTACAAATTGAAACTTACATAGAAAATGATATCATATATGATCTATATGTATATATCTGATGTGTAATTGTAATACGTGTGTGTTATTCGTAAAATATTGAATAGTTAGTTTAGTGATTAAATGCTAAAAACTATACTTTTCATTTGAATTCTGTTTTCATTCATTCACATTCTCTAGACAAACTTTAACAAAGGCAATTCTACAACTAAGCATATTTGTTGTTTGTTCAATTATTATCCTGCTTATTGATCAATTTCAATACAACTTTGCCCGCCTGCACATCCAATGCATAGAGGCTGCCATCCTTGATCTCATTGTTAAGCACCTCATCGGTGACACTAACATGAACGCCAGACGGTCCCGAAATGTACACACAACTCTTGTTCACCTCATTGAAGATGTTCGACCCGCTGCCGGAGAACTTTGAATGCATGCCCCAATTGTTGTAGAGCGCAGCGGCAGCTGCCACGCCTCCATTCTCCATACCTCCAGCGGAGCCGCCCTTGGCCATGAACTCGTAGAAACCAGGTAACTTGTAAAGCTTCTGCTGCAGCTCCTTGGCCGTGTTGGAGAGCAAATAGATGGCATTGAAGCTGCAGCCATCCATGCTGGCATAGAGAGTCAGACGTGGTGCAATTGTTCTGCAAACAAGTGAGGAAAAGTTTATTAATTAAGAAAGCAAAAGTCATTTAGAAAAAGGTTTAAATAATCATCATTATTAAAACTTGATCTGAATAAAGCAGCTGGAAGTATAAGTTAAATGTTAAGGAAAAGTTAATTAGCTTATCAAAAGGAAAAACATCGTTTAGAAAAAGGTTTCAATAATCAGAAGCGCACTCAATCAGTTCAGCTTAAATAAAACTTGATCTACGTAAAACTGTTGTAAGTATTTCTAACAAATGTTAAGGAAAAGTTAATAAGTTTGTGAAAAGGAAAACAATTGAGATACCAAGTCATTTATAATAAGGTCTCAATAATCAGAATCGCACTCAATTTTGTGCATAAAAGCTCGATCTGCGTAAAATGCCTGAAAGTATTTCCAACAAATTTTAAGGAAAAGTTAGAAGTTAATTATTTGATGAAAGGAAAGTAATTGAGAACAACATTCGTTTAGAATCACACTCAATTTGTGCAGCATAAACAAAAATTGATCTGCGTAAAGGAGGTGGAAGTATTTTTAACAAATTTAAAGTCTTTAACTTCTATAGTCTACGAGATCGTGAACAAACGAGGGAACATTTCCATATCGTTTCATATTATAAAAGCTTGTTAAAGAATAGACAAACAAGAGCGTTGAAAGTTGCTATATAACTTAAACTTAATCCGTGCAAGTTTCTTTTTTTTTTGCTATACTTATGCTTACTTAGCGCGCAGAATATTATACATGCGTATGCCATCGGCTAGTCCACATATTTGTATCAGATCCTCCTTGGACATGCTGCAAAAAGGTAGAGAGCATAAGCTTTTTGTTGGAGAAATCAAAAAAAAGCTCACTTACCGCAAAATATCGGCGCCCGAGAAGTGGGCAAAAGTGGTGAGATAGGCCGTCAGACGATGTTGGGTCAGCCATTGTGTCACTTGTGCTGGCATCGATTCCGGCATTATGTTCTGATTCTATATAGCAAAGACCGAATCCAATTAGTGAATTTACTCTGTGAGTGTGTGTGTGTTTGTCTACATACGTAATCATCCATATCCGCTGGCATATGCTGCGGCGATACCATGTTTGTGGCATCCATTAGTTTCAATGTTGGCGAATTTGTTGATGTCACTGAATTGATTGCAATTGGACTGCTGCTGGTCGCCGGTGATGCGCTGCTCGCAAATGGCAGCATTCCATCGTATTTTGGTATATGAACCGGCGAATTTGGCCACAATTTCATACTGCAAACAAAAAGAAAAGAGTTAAGTGAAATATTTTACAAATTGGAATTATTTTTATTACAAATTCGTTGCAGTATTGTGTGATAGCATTTGTTGTGGCAACGACAGGCGTGATCCTTCAGATACAAGCGCATGTTCACGAATGCTCTAAGGGCCAACAAAATCGAGTCAACAAGATATAGATACACACACTCTCACACACACATTCACACACATTTGCGCTCATTTTACTCTCTTGCCACGCTCTCGCCTCTCTCGCTCTGATTTTTATGGCTTATATGGCATAAGCTTGTCATTTGATCCATACATTGTTGTGGTTGATTAAACCTTATATAAATCTGTTCAGTCAGCCATTGGTAATTTTTATTGTTATCTGACCTTCAGCCAAACAATTTGCAGACGTTACAAAATCATTCAAAATTCGATGAGCTATCACTACAAGTAATTCAGCTTTTTACATTTGCTTCATATGATTTCCAATTTTGGATTTCCAATAATAAATTCAATTTCTTTTAATATGTATTCGATAAAACGCACCCCTTCGAAACTCTTAAATTATGCTAATTATTTGAGCAAAGAATTTTTCGCAAGTAAATCATTAATTCAAGCAATACACGACTAACAGTTACCCTGTTTTTATCCATTTATTCATATGTAAATATGAATAATAATTTGTGGTTTTTTATAAAGCTAATATAATATATTATTTAAAATTTCCCTCTTTGATCTTAAAAGTATTCTCAATTCTATTCATATTTTCATATTTAATAAACATAAGATAAAAATTTATTTTTCTTAACTGTTTATCAATATCTATTATAAATAACTTATGTATTATTCATGTACAACAGAATAATAAGTTCAATGGCGAACTATAAAAAGTTTGTCTCTAATATAATATAAACAAATATATATAAATACTTTCAAAGCCCCTCATTTAAATGCACAGACAGGGTAGTAAAAACCGGTTAAAAGCCGTACTAAAAATAACTACGAATTTGTCTTGTTTTTATTGATTTTGCAGCGCAAAAAAATTAAAAACGAGACCGGTTCGAGAGCTAAACAAATTACAGAAAGAAAACTCATTGCCAGACTATGTCTCTCTTTCTCTCTCTCCCGCATTTCCCTCTCTATCTCTCTCTCTTCATAAGCAATAAGAGAACCGGCAAGCAAAGATCCTGAATTTTAGTGAGAGTAAACAAATAAATTTCCGGTCTATTTGCGCTCTCTTTTTCAACGCATCGATCGATTGGCGAATGAAAGAAAAACAAATAAAGCCAAGTGATTTCATTTTGATTTGTTTGATTTCCATAACATTTCGGGAGAATTCCATTAACATAGTTCGAGTGCTCATTGAATTAAGTACACAATACTTATACTATATATTATATGTTTGTTGAAATGGGGAATAGAAATGGACAGTCAAAAGGCATTACGTATACGAGGGGGAGTGCACTTGAACTCGCCTCGTGTTATGCAAAGAGTTGAAGCTACAATTTGCCTTGTAATTTACTATTTAGCTGAGAAACGTGTCCCAAGCGGTTCCCTAAATACTTGAATATAAGCATATATATAACATACGGCGGAGAAAATGCGCAAAATAATTTGAAGCAATTGCTGGATTGGATTTGGATTGATTGTGGCGCGCATCGAACAACAGAATGATTGTAATTAATTAAAGACAATTGATCGATACTCACTATTCGGGACTGTAGCAGCCGGTTGTTGTGGTCGCTGGCGTTACCAGATCCAATGATATATCATTCATGATGGTGCACTCGTAGCTGGGCTGGAATTTCTCCTGCTCGGCCTGTGGACGCTTTTGGATCTTTTCGCGATCTTGCTTATGCTTGCGATCGGCGCCCTTCAGCTTGAATACCTGTTGATCGAAATGGTTTTCAATGAATATTCGAGGAGTGGAAGTGTGGAAGAGTGGAAGACGACTCACCTTAATCTGACAGGCAGCTGCATGCACCGCCTGTTTGCCGTTGAGTGCGGCAAGTGCGGCAATGTTGCCGCTGCTGCCACCGCCGCCATTGCCACCAATTCCCGCCGCACGATTGTCGGGTGTGCCGGGTGAAGTGATTGTTAAGTTGTTAGTGTTGTTGTTGTTGTTGTTGCTAGTTGTTGTACTGCCATTGTTGTTGTTGCTGCTGCTGTTGCTATTGCTGCTGGTGCTGCTGCTGCTGCTCGAGCTGCTGCTGCTGTTGTTGTTGTTGTTGCCACCACTGCTTGCCGTCGAATTTTCTATATAAGTTTCAATCTGTAGTCGAAATGGAACACCCTTTTCGCCACCGTGCTTCTTTGGTGTAAATTCAGTTGATATGCAATTGACCTTGATGTAAACACCGACCTCCTTCAATGGATCCCAGAAGATCTCCACCGTATTCAATGAATTCGAGCTCAATGGCTGAGACACATGACACAAGCCGTATGAGAGCGGAACATCCACTTCAATGATGCGATCGCCAGGACGTGATTGTTGCCATTGTTGCATCTGCTCACGTTCCATGAACTGCAATCGACGCTCATGGAAACAGATTTTGATAACGCTCTGCAAAACAGAATCACACACAAAGTACAAAGTTCAGTTTACAATTTACACATTGAGCTTACTTCAAGATACTTTTTCAAACATTGTCAACTTTGGATGCGCATGCCTCAAGTTGTTTTGCGTACAAATTAAGTTTAATTGGGGCATATTAAAATCAATTAACATCCACACACACTCATAACTTTAATATTTCAATATGCCACATAACTGCCCTCAGTCTCAGTCGCTGTCTCAGTCGCAGTCGCAGCCGCTTCCTGCGTCTCCGTCTGCGTTGACTGCGCTGCTGTCATCGCACAATCATCATACTATATGCCTATCTAGCTCGACTGCTGCACGTATGTATAGTCAACGAGTCTTAATAGAAACAACCATAACAATAACTCAGTCAATTTGCACAAATTTTTCTCTTGCAATTTTTCGCAAATTAGTTTGAACTCAACACATGACTGAGAAAGCAACGAGGAAAGGCATTTAAATCTTGTCGCGACAGTTATGATTTATACTTTTGTACAGATTATCATTTTGAATTTTGCTCCTTCTTGCTTACAGCACAAAGCGCACTCGACATTTCACTCACCTTCAAAATCTTATCACGATAGAACGATAAATCTCCAATTTTCTTCAATTTGATCTCATAGCTTTGACCCTGATTCAGATAGGTCAAAGTCTCCTCATTGTTCTTTGTTGCAATCGAGGTGGCCGCTGCCAAAATGTACTGGAATCTATAGAAAAGTAGAAAACAAAAGTTTAATATAGTATATAATAAGTAAACTTTTGCAGATATATTACGTATAAATAAATACGACAATTTCGAATTTCGCTAAAAAAAACTTTCTTAAGAAAAACAGCTCAAAATATTTCAATTCAATTCTTATTATTTTGAATATCGTATTCTTAGTATATCGTATTAATAGTAGTATTATTTTCTACTTTACTAAAGAAAGTAAATGAAATATACAATAGTTATTCGATGCAATTATTCAAGGTATAAATATTAAATTCAAGAACTAAACAATTATGTAAAAAACCTTTAGTGTTGAGGATCTTTAAATTTAAATTTTTCCATTGAAGAAACTAAAACAAACCGAAGTTGGTAATCACTTAATAATATGTAATAGGAAGTAAATCCAACTTTTCCCTTTGCTTCAACTTAAATTATAAAATTTACGATAATATTTCTATTTTCCTTAAGAGATTAGACACACAATTTGCCTTACTCAAAGTACTATTTATCTACACTTATTTTCCTACACATTCTTCTATAACAAGTCAATATTTTGTCACTCTCTTAAATAATTTAGTTAGTAGAGCATCTCTTACTTGTTATCCTCTGCACGTGCGGCACCGCCCGATGAGGATGGCTCTATCTTGGCCTCCTCGACAACGCTCAGCTGCTGCTGCAATCCCGAGCGTGCTGCAATTGAATCAATTGAAATACATTCCATTCGTTGAAGATGCAAATGTATCTCGTCATCTTTTTACTTACACGCCTGTGCATAGGCCTCAATGCCAGCTGCCGATTTGCCTTTCTCGGCGCCATTTCCATTTCCATTGGCATTGCAATTCAGTTCAAAGTCCGTTGCGGCTGGCGAACCCTGCGGCGAGCCACAGCCACAAATATTGACCGAGTTCAACTCATGTTTGCCCGTTGCCCCCGTTGCTGTGTCCTGAGCACGCTGTGGCGAATGATTGGCATCGCCCAATGGCGATTTGTCGATCTTGCCAATGTTTACCACAGCAGCAGCAGCAGCAGCGGAATTGCCAGTGCTTTGATCCTTGGGACTTGGCTTGAGCTGCTCCGTTTGCGGCTCCTGTTTGAGAGCCGTCAGGCTCGGGGAGAACGATAAAAAGTTCTCACTGCAACGATAATAACGATATTAATAACCTGTTTTTTCATTGTTGATATTTCACAGCACTCACTTGTTCAAATATGAGTTGCTATTAAACTCTGCGTTCAAATCGAAGCCTATGTCGTCGCTCCAGCTGCTGCGACCTGTAAAACAACAACAACAAAACAAATTGTCGATTACATTTTTGAAATCAATGAACATTTATACCAAAACTGTCAATAGATAACATATTTTGGAGTGAGTCAAGTCTATTATAATATTTGTATACCCTCTACTCATAGGGTTAAATGGTAATATAACTTTGTGGCTGCTGGAAATGTATGTAACTGGCAGAAGGAAACATCTCAAAACTCATAAAGAAAGAAAAAAATAGCTTTGTAGAGCAAATAACGCCCACTGCAATCAGATCTTATTTGCTTGAATTGATAATGTGGTACATTTACTATATACTTTATGACATATTTTGAATATACCCTTAAGTATTTTTTTGTAGTTATATTTCGAATATACACAAAATTCGTATACCAAAGATTGCACTTGGTGTATTTTATTATTTTTGGATATTTTTTATAGTATGGTTTTATTGAAAATAAGTAACGGGAATCTCACAGTAAATTTTAAATGTAGTGTCAAATATAGCCTTCGGTATATTTTCTAATGTGTGGTATACTTTAAATTTAGTGCAATATCGATATACCAAATATAGCATTTGGTATATTTTGTACTTTATAGTATATTTAAATTTAGTACAATACCAATATACCAAATATAGCCTTCGGTATATATAAGTATCTTTGCGGTATATGGTGTGTCATAGTCGAGGGTACTCGACTTAGGCTTTCTTACTTGTTTACAATGAACTTGTGTCAGAACTATGGCCTATTATGTAGCGCCAAGATAAGGCAAATCTAAGTTAAATATTCCACGAATAATAATAGAAATTACATACATTATTCCATTTGCGTTTCAGAAACTACACTTATTTAATTAATTAAAAATCTTTGCGGTTTACAAAATAACAAAAATAACAACACACAGAAAAAACTAAATATATACAACTAATTATAATATCGTATCGAATAATATTACTAATACGCCCCTATAGCCGTAGGATATTTATTTTTCTTTTTATTTAATATTCTCAGCATACAAAATACAACTTAATTAAAGCGAATGAGTAATGATCTGTTGAGTAATTAACAAAGATACATCTGCCTGTAATAACTATTCGTAATTCTTAGATCTAAATGCATGCATATATCAAACGAAAATTGAATTGAAAATTTTCAATTTATGGCAATTAATTCAGACATATCGCGAGCCTGATGACGCAAATGATGACGATTAAATATTTTCGACTGAAGCACGCTTCATTCAGATACAATCAGTAGTTACTGTTTTTATACCCTGTAAAGAGGGTGGGAGTGGGCATGTTGAACTTAGATAAGAGATTTTGCATATAATGACATAACAATTTCGAATAGATATTCAAGAAATACATGGTAAAAACAATTCTTTACTCTTCAATGAATGAAGCTTAAATTCAATCTACTTAATAAAGCATATTTACAATTTTTTTATGTACTATAAAAATAGCATATGCAGAAGCATTTTCCAAGCAATACAATTTACATTTTCCAGCACAGGGTGTGCGATTTAGTCAACCTATTTGCACTTTAGAAAGTTGGAGGACTGTTCACACGGCTTGCTAATTTGTCAACAATAAAAGAGGAAATTGTTTCAAGTAATTGCTCAAATGTCAATCGATACAATTTCAAGAGCATAACCCCGACAGAAAATATAATGCCAAATTGAGGATAGGCTTGCCTCGATTTGAATTTCGAGCTAATGTTATATAAAGTATAGAAAGAGAATAATGTTTTTCCACTTGTATGCCTCAATTTTAAGGCCCAATTATTATTTGCTGTTAAAAAAAATTAATTGAATAGTTGTGACTAATTGTTGCTGAAAAAGTACATAAAACAAAAACTAATTAAACAATCGGACAATTGGTTACAAGCAATTTTCGTGTGTTTCGAGTGTTTCGTTTCGTTTTGTTTTCAGTGGGTTTTAAGTAAAAACGAAATTGCTTTAATTGCGGGTTCTACAAAACGTCGACGATTTAGCGGTCTTATCTGCGGGCATTTGTCGTTGTTGATTTCATATTTGTTGATAAGCCATCATCACGAGCATTGCGATAGGCCCCGACTCTGACTCTCTCTCTTTCTCTGTTTAACCCCCTCAATCGCTTACATATCTCTCTCTCTCTCTTTCTCTCTTTACATGTTCAGCTTGTAAAGAGTTTAAATTATATGGCTAGACATTTAGTATATATTTTTGTATCAGCATTTGCTGAACTCAACTGTTGCAACTGTAATTAGGCCAATGACAAAACTCTGTTTGACCTTTGCGTGATTTCAACCCAATATTCAAGTACTTGTCAGTACAGTCATGTATCCAAGCGCAGATCTTTCATCTTAACTTGAACTGCCTGGAAGGGGGCGTGTTTCGTTTTCGGCTGCATTGGAAAATTCCCAGAGCTTCTTTATACAATCATAAAAGTCATAAAAAGTGCCCATAAAAGCAGCTTGTTCTATTCTTACTCAGCTCTAATAATTAACACTGTGTCTTGCACATATGTGTTAACTTAATTACATGCCTCAAAGCTAAGCTAATAAATACAACAAGTTGGAAGAGCAAAGTTCGTTTTGAATCAAGACAAGAACTGCAAATGAATTGCAGTTAAAGAGAGTATACAAAAAATGTATAAATACAATTTTAGAGCACATTTCATTCAAGCAAATTATATTTCCTCATTTATTTCTAAGATATACTTTAAGTCTAAAAAAAAGGTTTTGTACCTAACACATTTGTTGGCCGTATGACGACTATTTAATTAAAATTTAAATGTTGAATCACGAAATGCTCAATAAAAATCAATTTTATGAGCTGAACACTTGGATATCAATCAATTAGCATATTCATTTTTGTTTTATGAAACAATTAGCACATTAAAATAAGATCAAGACTAGAGCAAAAACAAATCGGGTGCATTTCAACCCTGTAAAAGTAGACAGAACTACAATATTGAATATTGGGCTCTACAAAACCTTAGCCAGATGCATTTACAGCTTGAGATACAGATACAAATCGTGTGATAGATACGGATACAGTGATAGATCCTCCCGCTAATTAAACGCGGCGTCAAATTACACATTGCGCAGACGCAAAATACCTAAAAACCGGTTATCAAATTGTTGTTAATTTACTTCTTTTTTAACTAAACTAGTATAAGTTCTCTCTCTCTCTCTCTCTCTCTTTCTCTCTCGTTCTGTGTCTTTTTGTGTCTCTTATTCTATTGACCATCATTTTGATGGCGTGAAAATACGCAACTGTCAGTCGAATTGTTTTCAATATGTTAAAAATACATTTCCCTTAGAATTGTTTATAATCATTACTTAAGCATTCCATTTTTCGTTTCCTCTAGTTTATGTGAGTATTTCATACATTGTTCTATGATTATTATTAAATATCATGCTTTGTAGTTTCGTTTAAGCAATCACTGGGAAGTATGAGAAGTTTGGTTTCTATGTAGATCAGAATTTGCTGTGATTACTCATATCTAATCTTAGCTTTTAAAGGTGTTTTTTTGATTTATTGAATGAAAATTAACAGATTGGAAAAAGTTAAGAATTTGATTAGCTTAATTTCGAAGAAGATAATATAACTCTATTACATTATATACAATTGTCTTTTATATAAGTTTATAGGAATACATTCAAAAAATATAAATGAAATTCTTGAAAATGTCTATAACCAAAATATGGTAAACAATAGTAAACATTTTACTATTTACTATGAACAAAAAACATAAATTGACTTCCAATTGGTAAACAATAAAAAAATTACTTCGATTATGCTGAAACTCTTCAAACTGTCAGACAGATAAGATAAATTGTGAATTTGGCACAAAACTCTTGAAAACTTTGTCATGCTTATTTTAAAGTCAACAAATTGTTGAAAACAATATGAATGGATATAGATCAAACATAGTGACGTTACCTGAATGCTTCTCTCTCTTGTGTTTATCCTTCTCGTGCTGTTGCACTTTATTGGGTAAGTCGCCAGATTGTGTTGTCGGCGAATTTTCACTTTGACCGATATCTAATGAGTCCCAATCCATTCGTCTTTTGCGTGAACCACTGTTGGAGTAAATTGTTCTAACGTCGATTATTTGGGGTCCTGGCGATTCCTTGGACTGTGCGTCTGCAGCAGAATAACGAACCGAATCAAAACGTATCAATTAGCCAATTGCATATTTGATTTTGATGATGGGATTTCTTCTGGGTGACTTTGGGTGAAACGAAATCTGTGCCTTACCTGTCCAAGATTCCTCAGAATTCGGTGGTGAGTCAACAAAGTTAATCACTTGCTCATAATCCGATCCAATATGCTGATGATGATAGCCGCTGATAAAATGACGATTTTGGACCTAGAACAGAAGTCACAATGCACATGAATTTCCACACGAATATTCACGGGAAACGTAAGTCAACTAAAAACTACACAACATTTGAGACGATTGTCTGTGGAAAACTTTCCAAAACTGAACATTTTCGAAATATATAGAGCGCTCGTTCCTCAATTAAAAATGTCTACTCTGCCTCGACTACATTATCGCTTTTGTCTACATTTAAAAAAATTGTGGTATAGGGGTCCGAAACCTTGCTGATAATATAGAAGCGCCAGACTAAGCGCACATTTGAGAGAATCGAGCCTATCAAGGCTCAGCTTTCTGGGTGAGAGTTAAGAAAATTCGAATCTGAATCGATTCATTGCATTTCGCTCGTCTATATTGTAGATTGAGATTTTTTATATTTTGTTTACGCCGCATGTGCGTTCATAATATTTGATTTCATTTCATTGGCTTCGGAGAAAGATAAGCTTCGGGAGAGAGTGTAAATAATAACCATACAAGAGGACGACCTGTCGCTGTTTCAAGATAGCCCTCAAAGCAAGAGAGTGAGAGCAATGAAAGCAGACAGTCTTAAGCTATTTATATAGTAAGTGCGAACAGAACACAAGTATGTTTAAAGAGCCCATCCAGAGTCTAGGAGTCTAGATATAGTTTGTAAGTAGTTTCTATCTAATGTCGATTTATTTACGTAACATTCTCATTTGACAACATTGTTCGCTTGTTTGTTTACCTGTCTGTGCCAGTCAATTTGTTATACGATATCCTATTCTAATTTATTGTAAATACACAAGTTATTTTCGTTCTAATTAAGCACTGAATCAAAATCATATAAACAATTAAAACTGGTGTGAAACTAGAACCCATTAAACCAATAAAACATTGCTAAATTGGCATGATTTATATTTCTAGGGGAAGCTAAAAATATGTATATCAGTTATAGATAAAGAGTGCTATGATTAGAGTTCTATTTATATCTGAGATCAAGATAAAAATAAACATAAGATTAAAATTAAATTAAATTTGTATTGCCGTATAAATTCCAAATGCCAAAGCGTAGAAAATAAAATTTAAGTCATTCAACTAGCGCAATTGTTATTTAAAAATACCTACATTAAAAATAAATTTTTTTCAAGAATAGCATTTTAAATTCACAGCCCTCTGAGGTACAACTATATCTTTTAATATTTCGACCTCAATTAAAAATATATTTCGCAATGAAAGTTTGGCGCTCTTTTTAGTCAACAAAAGTAAAAATATATTTCGCAATGAATACTTGGAGCAGTTAAAATCCACAACCCTCTGAAGTACTACCACTTTTTTTTATTATTCCAACTTTTTTTAATAACATATTTTGTAAAGAAATTTACTATTGACTTTTTTATTTAAAAATCTGTCAACCTACAATTAAAATACATTTCGTATGAAAAATGTGCTGCAATAGAAATCTACAACCCTCTCAGGTACTACCACACTTTTTAAAGATATCCACATCAAAGAACTTACCTGATTCAGATTTTCACCGTTGGTCTGGTGCGTATGTATGGTGTTGTTATTGTTGTTGGTGGTAGTTGAATTGTGGTTACTGTTATTATTATTTATACTATTATTATTATTTTGAAATTGATTATGGTTTCGACTCAAATTGTTATTGAATTCCATTTGGTCAAAGTCGTTAAAGATGCTTAAATCGAATTTTGTTGAAGTGCGTTGTTGTGATGATTGTTGTTGTTGTTGTGATGTTAAATGTAGCTGCTGTTGTTGTTGTTGATGTTGTTGCAATGAATATTGTGGATCAAATATGCTTTGTAAATCCAAGAGGCCGGAATTTTGCGAAAGAAACGAAAGCGCCATTCGGTACGAAAACAATTTACGTTTTGAATTCGTTTTTTTTTTCCTTTTCAGAGAATACAACACAAGAACCACAAACAATTCTTTATTTTTAAATACCGAAATTATTGAAACTGTCGATTTGCTGAGTTTTTCGGGCTGGTATCCCGACCACAATTCCCGTTACGTATACGCACCGGATCAAAAGAAACACGGGGTTTTAGGGTGTATCCTTCCAGTTTTCGCCTGCAATTTTGTCAAGTTCTTGCAGCTTCTTCCCCCCTTAATAATTGTGATTTTTTTTATTGGATTCTCCAATGGATGTTATTAACAATTAATGATTATAATGTGTATTATTCGAAGTAGAAAATAGTTAATGTGTTTTTTGTTTAATATAAAGTATTTCAAATTTTATATATATTTATAATTATGTAGGTCACCATTTTGTATATATATTTATGTATATAGATATTTTGATTTAGAATTGTTTATGACAACAAAGAAGATTTGTTTTATTTTATTTTTTTTTTTGCTTTTTTATATATTTTTTTGTTCTTAGCACAGCACTTTGATTTTGGATACAACTAACAACCAAATAATATCTATAGTTTTGCTTTCTTTTTACAACTTGAATCTTTTTTTGTAACTATTAATGCTTTGAATTGATAAGAAATTCGTTGTGCGTTGTCTTCGGGGGCGGAAAACGCGTGCAAAATTAAAAGAGCACAAAAAAACGAATTGTATAGTTTCTTAATCCCAGTGGTCTCACGCTGACGATGGCTTCGAAGTAGAGTGTTTTCAATTTTTAACAGCATTTTGTTCCTCAGATACATATAGCTCGATTGCGATTGATATTCATTTGACATGCGTTGCAGTCGTATTTCAGATTTCTCCATTTATCGTTAAGTTTCTGTACTTTGGGGATGCACAAAATTTGAAAGTTTTCAAAAGCTTTCGTCTTTTTCTTCGCCTTTTTTCGCGGCTGTTGCTTCTGCTGCTTCGTTACTGTCTCCTTTCTTTGAAGCAAGGGAACGAAACGATCGTGCACTTGATTGGATTAATCCTTTGATGTGTTGATCTGGATCTGGTTTTTGCTTTTGGGGCTTTTAAACCGCTGTCAGATTGATGCAAACATTCTAGCGCACTTATGTTTGAAACCGTTGCAAGAATTAAATATTTTGTTTAATCAGTTGAGGGAAAAGCTCCTTGAAAAGCACGACTTGAAAGTTCTTGTTGTTATTTTAAAGTTTTTTTTGTATGATTTGTTTGTATGTGGCACGCTGTCAGATATTTGACATTCTAATTAGTTGGTAACCAAATAGTTTTGGCACTTGTACGACTTCCACAATATGTGTATATATATACAATATTTATTTGTGTGTATATATAGACGATATAGACGATGATTTTGTTGTTGTTGATAGTTCAGGCACTGTCACAAGGCAGACATTATGATTAAAACACAGAGTTCTCGATGGCTAATAGAATGTTAATAAACAAAATGTTCATTTGTTTGCTATTGCTGTTGCGTTTTTCACAATCTTTTTCTCGCTTTTTTTGCTTGTTGTTATTAACACTTTTTCGTCACACTAATGCGCAAATATATACGAATTATTTTTTGTAGATATATATATTATTTTTTTGCCAAGATTGCCAAGAGACACCGTAGACACAACTATTCCAGACGCGTTTCAGTTTTATTCTGTTTCCCCGCTGAGTGTAAAAATCACGGCAAAGCTTTGCTAATAATTTTTCGTTGTTGTTGCCGCTGCTGCTGCTGCTTTTTGCTCTTTTTGCTTTAAGTTTAATCGCTGCGCGCTCACATGGACGAAAGAGAGAAGAGCAGCTGTCGTTTTTGTCACTGTATGGGTGTTATTTATAGAAGCC
Organism: Drosophila nasuta; assembly: GCF_023558535.2. NCBI lineage: Eukaryota > Metazoa > Arthropoda > Insecta > Diptera > Drosophilidae > Drosophila > Drosophila nasuta. Next base: position 32,090,793 of record NC_083457.1, on the reverse strand, counting down.
GTTCGGTGTTTGGTGCATTGGTATTAATGTGAACACAACACAACACAATAAAGAACTGATAAAGTTTCGAAAGCCTTATTTGTGTCTAAGTGAGTGCTAGAGAGTATTTGTCTGTGTTATCTCTGCTGTTGTTAAGTTAGTTTTATGTGTGTGTGTGTGTTGGTCAGTTGGCTACACTAATAATATAATAAAGTTTTTATTTGAGATTGGTGGTCGCGTTCAAACTTTTTTTCTTTTTGGATTTCGAAAACGAGTTTTCGAGTTATAATGCTAATTGCACAAATTTTGTATAATATTATCGGTTTAATCAAATTAACAACCACGAAATGAAAATGATCTGCTTTGTTTGTTTAGTCGATTTATTTCTTGTTGTTTGTTTGCGCGCAATGTTTGATTTACTCGATTCAATATTTTTTATTAACTTTGGCTCATTGATTTGAATATCGTTTAATATTTTTTCGATTGTTTGCCAATTCTTGTTGGTTTCCTCAGTTTGTTTTCTTTTTGTTGGTTGTTTGCGCCGGTTTTTTAACTTCGCGCTATAGGAGCACTTTTAATCCGACGAAGCGAGGCTTCGAAAAGCCCAAAGAGACGAGCATTTTGTGTGGCCAGAACCTTGGTCGAGCGGCAGCAACCAACACGGACGACACGAGGTTAAAATATCAATGAGTTGTGAGAATATTCGCCGTTAGCGGGAAACTACAGATACAGTTTCAGATTCAGTTTCCGAATTAAACACACACAAGCAGCAGAGCAGCCCCAAAACGCAAGACCGAGCCGAGCTATTGAGCCGACGACGACTACAAACGAGACGAGACGAGACGAAACAACAACACACTGACTGTGCTGATTACGAACGAACGGGACAACGACGACGACGTCGAACAACAACGATGCGATTGCGACTGCGACTGCTACTGCGCTGCTGCGACTGCTGCTGATCAAGCTGATTGCCTGCTGTCTGTTGTTGATGGGATGCTGTGTCTGCGGCTGCGACGTTGCTGCTTCTGCCTACGCTGACGTTATGCTGCTTCGCTAATTGACAACAAAGTGCGCGCGCTGCGTTTGAATTTTGATTGCTGTTGTTATCGTTGTTGTAGCTGATGCCGTTGCTGCTTTGTGTCCATTTATAAGGGTTTTGTTTTCTTATTGTTGATGCACTTTGCTTCTGCTGCACAGCTGTTTTTGCACGTTTTCTTATCTGCTGCTATTTTGATTACTGCCTCTGCCTTCTTTTGTTTTTCCCTTTCTGCTGTGTTCTACGTTCCGTTTTTTTTTACGTATAAAATGCGTATTTCACTTGCACTCGCTGGGTATGGTGTACAACACTGCTGTCGTCTCACTCGCACACACGTGTTGCGCGCCTGACTTGGCTTTTGTTGCGTTTCACTGTGAATGTCGTCGACGTCGCCGTCGTCGTTGACAATAACAAATTAATTATTTCAAACAGAGCGAAATTTTCCTCGATTTATGTTGATTGCTCGCGCGTTTGTAGTTGCAATTGAATTCAATTCAATAGCTCTTTATGTACAATAAATGCTTCTATGCTTTAATACATTTATCTGCCTGTATGTGTGTGTGAGCTGCCCACTCAGAAGCTTTCAATGGCTGCCGTTTGCTACTGTTGTTATTGTTGTCGTTGCTGTTGCTTCGCACTTTTCGCTGCGCGCGTCGATGACGTATTTTGGCACGCACACGTAATAAAAGGCAAGAAGGAAAACTGGGAGAGCCTTCGATTTGTGACTGAGACGTTATAAGAAGCTTTTTAGGCCGCGGCGGCGTCGTTGTCGCTTAGCGCGCTAATTAAACTTTTCCACTTTTTTTTTGCTCTTGATAAACAAAAGAAACGCCGACGTGTTATTGCTGACTTTGTTGTTGTTATCGATGTTGACCGTTTAAATAACTTGTTGTGGTTGTAGGTGTTATGGTTGTTAAGACTCTCACAAAACTTGTGTTTTAGCCGATGGAAGCAAACGTACTGATTTTGGTGAGCGCACGTCACACGCTAATATAAATTTTAGCTCATGCTCTGCGTTTTACCAGCTGACTGACGTTTGATACTCTCTCTCTAACTCTCTCTCTCGCTCTTGCAACGCCAAAGAGCTCTGGGGCTCTATTTGGCGCTCTTTACACACGCATACATGCAAATGCATTATTGTATATATGTAAATGATAGTGGAATGCAGTAGAAGAATGGAAATGTTATCGCCATGCTACGCACTTGCAAGTTATCAAAGCTCCTCTCTCTATCTCTGTCTCTCTTGCTCGGATGTATGTATGTATAAGCAAACTCGATTTATTGCACTCTGACTTGCATCTGTCAGCAGTAAACAAAGAGGAGCAACAGTTGAGCAGCAGCTGTTTCGTTTAACCGCCATGTTTAAGAGTAACAACTAAAAGAGCGACCTCTGCACCTGTCCTGGGTTAAGTTCGCGTGGGAGCCATTGACGTTTTTGTGCTCTCTCTGCAACCGAAAATATTGTTATTTATATTATTGTATGTCAAATGGCATTTGAGGGCCAAGTGTCTTGGGATGCGCAAGTGCTTCTTAAGTTGCCAACTCTACCTAACTAGACCGAGACTAATTAAAAATTGTAATACAAATGAAAATTTTATAGTATGCTGAAAATTGGCTAATGTTCTCCTCAAAATTGTGCGACAATTTAATTCGCATTAATTATTAGCTAGCTTTGACATTTTTTTGTGTGGTATTGTATTTTGTATATGGTTTCATTCATAAGCCGCTCGCGCTCAACTTGTTAATTGAAAGTTTAATTGACAAAAGCAATTTTCGGAAGAATTCGCTGGTCTGACTTTGACTCGAAAATGGCATTCAATCAATAAATGCGACGAAAAAAAATGTAAAAAATATGTACATTGTTTTATAAGGCTTGAAGTTAGGTTTTTAATGCTTTCGTTGTACATTTCTTCAATTGATGGCAATGAGAGAGAAGGCGAATTAAATATGTTTCAATTGTTTTTAAATTGCCATCAATAGCAAGGTTTCAAGTGAAATTAATTTATTTTGCACAACGAAAGTCAAAGACGACGCTATTCGTTGCAATCAAATTGTAAATTTTTTTTTTTTGTTATATGCCCCTCACTTAACTTGCATAAATTTATGACTTTTTCGTTGCCGACTTTTTTTTGGTCTTAATTAATTTGCCATGAACAATTTTTAGTGGAGTTCATTAGCGATTGTCGAAAAATGCCGTTTGCTAATTTATAATAATTAACACAATATTGAGAGTTTTATTCTTTTAATAGTCATTCATCAATTTTATTGTGTCAATTAAATAAATAAATTGCGAGACGTTAGAACCTGGGACTCGTGTGTAGGAAAGGCTTGACTGAATGAAACGTGAAAATTCCAAATGAGTATGATAAATGATTAAATTAATACAAAGGCCTGTTTCAAAAATAAATCAAAATTAGCGAATAGTTTTTGCGCGATCAATTAAGGTCGACCTCTAATTGAAAAATTCACAGCGCGCTAAGCTTGAATCTCAGTTAAATAAAGGCAATTTTACAACACTGCTTTGCTTGATTTATAAAACATATCGATAACGATAAGCAGACGTTCCTCAGAGTGTGACCATTTCACACACAGATTGTAAAATATTCAATTGTAATCCAATTTTTATTTTAATAAACACAAATTACAAAATTTGTTTAATAAAAGCAAGATATAAAGACTTATGACTGAAAGCCATTTTCTTAAAAGTGTCTAATTTGTAAAGAGAATTTCAATATACAAATAATTTTAAGAATGGTATATTTTTTGTAGAGTCAAATAGTATATTTTTAAATACAACATACGGTCACGCTGCTCCGCTCTCTAAAACCAAAAAAAGAGAACAGGCAGCGCATTGGCAAAAAACACATACAAATATAATGGAATTATCGCCAAACAATCAAATTGAGGACAGAAAACCCACACTAACTGCTGATGGTTTAGTGCAAACATCAAATTCACCCTTCGAGCCAAACGCAACAGCAACAACAACCGTCTCCCAAGAGACACAAACATCAAACGGCAACGGCGCCGCCGGCCCCTTGACAGTCGATCAACTTGATATCGAAATTTTGCCGCTCATCTACGACATTGTGCGCTGGTGAGTTTGTTGTTATTGTTTGGTCGTCGATTGCCATTTGTTGTCGACAGGTGGGCGAAAGAGATGCAAGTCATATGAGTGTTTGTGCGTGAGTGTGAGTGCAACAAACTCCTGCGGCTCTTTGTTTTCTGTTGTCGTCGATAATTTGCGCAGCATACGAAATTTATTTAGTGAAAAATACCAATTAGCCAACACCAACACTTATATAATCTCGCAATTCATTTTCGCAGTGTGGAAAAGGATCCCCTCGAGAACGCAGTGAAGCTTCGCGAATCCCAAGATTGCAATCACAAGGTAGGCATTGCTTTAAATAATGTAGAGATAAAAATAACGATCTTTATTTTGCCTACGTAGATCTTTGAGCTGCAGAAACGTTTCGAGTCTGCGCGTGAACAAATCAAGCAGCTGCCTGGCATCGATTACAACAAGGAGGAGCAACTGCAGCGCCTGGAACTGTTGCGCAATCAACTGAAACTTAAACAGCAACTGATACGCAAATACAAGGACACCGAGTTCTAACTGTTCCTGTGCCAATCGTTGTTGTGGTCGTTCTTGTGAAGATGGTGTTTCGTCTGCTGATGCGCTATCTGGCCAACAACGAGCAGCTCATCCAGCGCATGGCCGACAGCTATCCCATGCGCCGAGCTGCCCAAGTGGTTGTCTCGCTCATGTATCGCACCAAGAGCTTGGCCAGAGAGCAGGGATTACACGAGATGACTCCCGAGCGATTCAAGTGAGTGCGAAAAATTTCTTTAAATCAGGGCTGCAAGGTACGAGAACTTTTAGACCGTGTTCGTGTGAGAACTACGAACTGTTTTGATTCAGTGAACTGGTTCTTTAATTATTCCGACTTTCAAAAAATATATTTTACTTTCCATTTGTAATAATAATCATAATGGGAACAACGAGGGAGCTCTAGAAAGAATAACTTTCATATTCCAGATGATCCTTTTACCTGTCATCTTTTTTTAAGTTGAAACTATTCAGTTTTTAATCCTTATAAACCTAGTATCATACTTTTAATTTATTTAAATAACTATTTGGTTCCTTTAGTTCATTTTTAATATCCGTTTCAATTACATTAAAATCTTTAAAAGAATTCACATCAATTTGCAGCTCTGATTAAAATCTACAACTTGCTATATAGTAATTCAAATTTCTTTTTTACAGGTCATTTGTGAATATGTTCAAGAATAATGTGAGACAGGAGATTGAAGGTGTCAAGCAGCAGCTGAAGAATCAGAAGAAAAACTAAATTATTTGTTAATAGCATGATGACTAAATAACTGTAGGAATATAAAAACTAATTTTCACGGCAAATCGAATGTAGTTTTAATTAGGCGCAAAACATTCCACATAAAGTACAAATAGGTTTAGAGTTTGTCAAACTTTGAATTTATTGTGTAATTTAAATACGTTTCAACGTAATAACTTTTGATATTTGAAAATTAGAAATTTTTGATGAAAAAGAAAGTGAAGTGAAAAATGAAAGTGCAAAAAATCATAATTAATTTGGCATTTCAATATGCTTAAAACGATCTTACCGAAAATTCTTTTCTTTTCTTGTCTTATATATATAGTATATCTCTCATTATCTTGCTTTTTACATGGACGAAAACAAAACACATTTATTTACTATAAGCAAATTTACACGACACAATTCCGAGCCAAATGTTGCTGTTGTTGTTATTTTTGGGTCTCTTTATCCGTAGCAAAATAGTTTTCTTTAAAAAGTCAGTTTACTTGCTAAAAAAAACGTGTTTTCTAACCACACATTCTCAACGCACAACCTCAACGCCAAAAATACTTTAAGCCTTAACAACTAATGCAGAGTTTGGCCAGCTTCTAGTTTTGTATTGGCTCCGACGTCGTCTCCACAGGATTGGAATTGGAGGAACTGCTCACACCATTGCCATTGATGGATGCCACAGCTGCAGATGATGAGGAAACCGCTGCAGTTGAAGTTGCTCCGCTTCGATTGTTGCGTTTCCGTTTGCCACCACGCCGCGTTCCCTCGCGTCGATCTCCATTCTGCTGCTTCTCCTCGCTACCCTCCTTGCTGCCACCAGCTCCACCTGAACCCGCTGCTGCTGCTGCTGATGACGAACCTTGTCCGTTGTGACGCTGCTGATTGTTGGCGCTATTGCTGCCGCTGTTGTTGCCATTGTGGGCACGCGACTGCATCTTTGCGGGCTTGGGGCGATACGGCGATGCTGCCGCATGTGGCATCGGTCGCAATATGTTGCCCACCGCCTTGGTGCGTCCCTCGCGGAACACCAGACGCTGGCCGGCGCGTATGTACTCCGGTTGCTTGATGAAACGGAACTTCACATGCGCCTTATCGCCGGTGCGCAAACATTCGCGTGACATGTGCACAATGGAGGCGGTCTGGCGAATGCTGCCGCAGTGCACCATCGCCTGGTAGCGTGCTGAGATCGTTGTCGGATGATGTAGGACCAGGATCTCGCCCTCGAATTCCCAGCAAGCCTGTGGCTTCAGCTCTGGCGACACCATCACCATGCCCTTCCGCAGATAGGTGCGTTTGATCTTCTTGAGCGCAAAGCTCGCCGTTTGGCCGCAACGCACACGCTCCACATTCATTCGCTTGCGATGAATGCTCTTGATGGTGATGGGCACAAAACTGCCCACAGCATTCGGTCCCAACATGAGGTTGTCGTTCAGCTTTATGGTGCCCTGCAGACAAGTGCCAGAGACAACGGTTCCCACGCCAGGCACCGAGTAGACATCATCGATTTGAAACTCAGCCGGCAGATGCTCGGAGCCGGCCATGCGTGTGCTCAGCAGATTGAGGAACATTTTGAGCAGCTCCAGATTGTCGCCGTTGACATTCGAGACCTGGAAGATGGGACACAAGCGTTCGCTAACGAAATTCGTGGCACTCAGAACCACATCGTCCTGGCTGCGTACCACAACCGGCACTTTGCGGCATCCCTGCGATTTGAGCATCTTGAAGAGCAGCTTCATATTGTCCTGCAGCACATTGGGCGGACACATGTCGATTTTGGTGACAACCACAAAGACGGGCACAGCGAGCGCCAAGGCGAGTCCCAGATGCTCTTTGGTCATGCCTATGATGCCAGCATTGGCGCCAATCTATAAAGGATTTAAGTAGGATTCAAGTAAAATACTTTTAGAGTTTCTTCGACTGCATTTACCATCAGCATGCCAAAGTCCGGCGCATGTCCCGTCATGCCAAACACTGTGGTCTTCAGGTAGCGCTCGTGTCCGGCCAAATCGATGAACGTGATCACCTTGGAGGACTTCTCGCATATCTTCACCCAGTCGAGATGGCCATGATCGGGTTTATTCACCACATTGCCAATGCCATCGAAGCCGAGTATATCATTGCCCACCGAGCTGGTGCGTCCGCTCTCAATCTCATGCTTGTGCCGGAACAGTCGCTGTCTGGCATGGCCGCGTCCATTGTCCAGTTCTCCATGCGTAAGCACGCCCAGCAGCGTCGACTTGCCGGCATCCACATTGCCCACCACAGCAACTCTAGAAGGGAGACTCCTTTTAGTAAAGATTACTTTAAGTAAAGTTGCATCAAAGTGCTTACCGTATCTCCATGAAGTCGGTGGTCTCGATGTGCTTGCGCAGCAGAAACTGCCCGATTTTGCCCTTCTCCGAGGGTCGCTCACGTAGCTTTACCATATCCGCATCGATGGCATTCGCCAGCTGACGCAGCGTCTCCACGGAAGCCTCAAACTGATCGGCATTCAATCCGCAGTCGCTGCCATCTAGAAGGAGAGTTTAAACAGGGTATTTATTTATTTTGTTTCGACTCGAAAGTATTATCTTTTCGTATATTAAGTTTTTAATATAAAATTTTCATTATAGTAGTAGTGGATGGTATTAAAAAAAAATCTATTCATTAATTTATTTGAATATAATAAAGAAAGTTTTAATAGTAAAGAGCCACGGGAAGAAAGAGATATGATTTTGTTATAGTAAAGTAGGTGAATTTAGGTTTAAAGCGATTTCTAGCACCTATGTACATTTAAAATACATTTATGTTTTCCTCTGAAGAAATTTGTAAAGGGTTGGATGGTATTAAATCATTATCTATTTATGAAATTAGTTGAACATAATGAAACAACTCTTAATAGTAAAGACTAGCAAAGAGAAATAGATAATTTTTTGTTATAGTCATCATAAGTAAGTGAATTTGGGTTGAAAGGGATTTCGAGCCCATACACTTAAAATACATTTATGTTTTCCTCTGAAGAAGTTTGTAAGAGATTGGATAGTATTAAGACATTATTTATTCATGAAATTAGTTTAATATAATAAAGAATGTTTTAATAGTAAGAAGCTACAGAAGGAAAGAGATAATATCTTGCTAAAGTTTAGTGAATTTGGGTTAAAGGGGTTTTCTAGCACCTACACTTAAAATAAGTGCTTTTATATTCATTGAAATTTTATATTCATAAATAATTAAAATATATTGATTATAATCTTTTACTTAATTTCATTCATTTCTATAAAATAAATCAAAATATCTTTTCAATTTAATATCTTTGTGAAAACCTGTTCGTAGCACTTGTGCGTCATTTATTGTGAAATAATCCCAAATAAAAAGAAATAATCATTAAAAGGTAAATGCATAAAATTGCGAATGTATTAATAATTGTTTAATGGATGCTAATCGGAAATTTTAAGATAATTGAAAGTCTTCTTTATCAAAACAATTGATCGAAAAAACATTGCCGAAACAATTTAATTCAAGAATGAATTTACAAATTTAGCTAATTCTTGAAAAGTATAAATAAAAATATTATTTCTTCAAAGCAATCTATTGAGATTGATAAACAAAATTTAGGAATTTCAAAGAAACCTGTTTGTTTGGAACCGCATTTAAGATAAGAAATTGTATTTACTTCAAATATAAATAATCTGCCCTAGCAAAATATAATATTAAAAAAAAAACATTGACACCTTTTTTTGTTAAGCTAAAAGGAGATCACTGTTCTTAAAATAAAAAGAGTATAAAGAAAAATAAGTTTTCTTTGGATTTTAGATTTTGGAAAAGAGATCACTGTTCTTGAAATAAAGAAAAGTATAATGCAAAATAAGTTTTCTTGGGATTTTAGATTTATCAAAAGAGATCATGGTTCTTAAAATAAAAAGAGAAAAAGAAGTTTTCTTGGGATTTTAGATTTGGAAAGTGCAAAAATGATGAAAAACTTTAATCAAATTTGTCGGAAAAATGAGATGAACTGCAACTCACCTTCGCCCACGCCAATCTCGTAGATGGTTTCGCCACAGCTGTCCGCGATGCGATCGAGAAGACGCCGCTTGAGCAGCTCCAGCTGCGCCTCTGTTGGCTGGACGAGAACATCTTTACCCCTGATGCTGGAGTAATCGATGTTCAGCTGTTGCTGCATCAACGTTGGCAATCCATCCACGTTGAAGATGTTGCTACGTGCACTCTTAATGCCAACGCCCACGCCCACTTGCGAATTTGTGGGGGGCGGTGGTGATGACCTCCGTATATTGTTCATGATTGGGAGTGTGTGTGTGTGTCTAACTAAATTGAATTTGTTTGTGACTTTTATATCCTTGGAATCATTTCCCGACTGTGTAATGAGTGATGCTGCAGGATGATTCTTTAAACCGAAAGAGAAGCAAAAAATGCATAATTAGGAAATTGTGTGTTACCGTGTTAAGTTGTTTGACCCTAACCTATCCTATGCCTAGAAGTCGCAGTTGAGTCTTGATCGTCATGCGGTTTGTTTGCATTTCTCTGCTGTAATAAGAGATGCGCCGCTTGACGCGCTGCTTTTATACTAAATAGGCTGATGAAATGCTTGCTAGTAACTGACGCAATGTTAAGCATGAAATTCGCAAGCAAAAAGAGAGTTCCAGTTCAGTATGAGTGAACGAGAGAGAGAGAGAGAGCGTAAAAGGAGGCGTACTCCGCAATTTCAAAAGAATCTGAAATAACCGTTACTAACCGCAGTCGTCGCAGACCGGGCGACGTCAACTGCGAAGTCGGCAGCGAAGCCGTTGAAGAAGAGGAAGCACCGCGCTGCTCGCTGTTCTATGGCCAACAAAAAAAAAACAGCTGATAGCGAAGATGGAAGCCCAGCGGGGGCTTACAGTGTGTATGTGTGTGTGCTTATACGTGTATGCATACGTGTGTGCGTAAGATTTGTTGTCAAACGAGAGACGCTTTCGATTGTTTACGTTTGTTGGCTGTTTATGTAAGCAAATTTTTTGTTTTTGGTTTTTTGTTGACGTATACAAAATGATACACAAAGTAAATTGTTTTTGCACTGTGTTCGCAATATTGTTTATTTTTAGCGCCCACACACTCACTCACACACACTTATTGATGTTCATGTGGCTGTGTGTTTGGGTATTATGGCAAACAGCTCTTTTATTTTGTTGCGCCTTTTGCCTTTTGCTTTTTGTTTTGTTTTTTGTATTTTGCTTTTTCCGTTGACCATTGAATAACAAAACTGCAAATCAGCTGCGAGCAAATTGTGCACTTCAAAATTATATTGTACATACACTTGAAAAGCAGCTACGTGGGAGTTTTGCAATTGCTTTGCAATTAAAAGTGAAAGGGATGTTTTGATCAAAGTGACTCCTGTTGCAGGCGCAAAGCTTTTTTTTTGTTGCTGGGGAACTGCATAAAAAATCCCGCCGAAGATACAATATTTGCTGCTACTTACAGTTCATTTGGCTCTTGGTGTCTATTGGCGTTTGTGTGTTATGTGTTGCACTATTCACATTGAATTTTGCCACAGGTGCATTCACCAAAAATCACATTAAATGTGGATAATTAGACAAAATGCTCGTCTGTTCCCAAGCAAGCCACGTAAAAATTTTGTTTTTCAGTCTGTTTTGGACAGTGTTGTCCAATAGAGGTGGATAAATATCGATTGCTTTATCGATGTATCAATGTTTGTACCAATTTTTTAAATATAGATTTTTGTAAAGTGGACAAATTAAACTTTTTTGCCACGTTACTATATTCTAACTCATTATTAAACAAGAGCACGGACTGTTTTCGAAAAGAAAAGCGGTATTTTTAAAACCGTACTGGAAGGCAGCTGCAGTCGCAAGCTTTTTTTGTAAAATATACGTTCAGTACCAAAATGCAAAAGCGCCGAAATAAAAGCAATTTAAACTATTTAACGACACTTTTTTTTATTAATATGCACTTGTTTACCGAATATTCTCTTAGCAAACTGAATTCAATAATGTACTTCGCAATGAATTTGTATTATATACCGCAACGGGACATGGTGGCAACGTTGTCTGCACTTATCGATAACATTCGTTGTACAAAAACCAAGCGCCAACTTTCGATTTCATTAAAAGGGGAAGTGGTCTTTGTTTACATAAAGAATACCGCAAAATGTGCTCCAAGAATGTGTGAAACTATAAATATATATCTCATAAGACGTGTGGTTACACATGTTTGCCGATCATATCATACATATACATTTAGTTCAAGCAATTATTGCAGTAGTTATTGCGGAACTGTTATGCCCTTGCACAAAATTGATAAGCACTAACCGCAGAAATTTCGCGAAACATCAAATCGCACATTTAAAATGGCTTTATTTAACAAATACACCGAGAGCGTGATTGTGACTCATGGCAAATATTATAAAATAACAAAACCAGCCCCACATACATATACATACATATGTAAGTGTGTGTGTGTTTGTGTGTGCACATATTTCACCTTTGAAATGTTATAATTATATTATATACACATTTTCCTGATAGCCTGCAATCGTTTCCATGCGATGCCCCCATTAGTACACTTGAATTGTACATTATAGAATGCAAATCGACGCAATATTTAATTCATTTCACTGACTTTTTAACACAAAAGTTCTTTAAACTTCTCAAACAGCTGCACGAGCTTAAAAGCCAAATTTCAATGTCAACAAGTTTTTTTGTTCGTTTTTGTCTGCCGCGTGCTCTTCTGCTTCTTCCACACACCGCTGGCCCCTCTCACTCTTTCACGCCTAAAAGGCGTTGCTAGGCATAATGGTAAAACGGGCACACACACACACGCGCAGGCCATCACACGCATGTAAGCGTGCGCTCGTATGGGTTTGTTGTGTGGTTGTGTATGAGTTATGCAAGCCAGAAATAAATGCTTACAATATGAATGAGTTTTATTTTTACAGTTCTTTTTGTGTTTTAATGTATGTATGATAGTCTAAAAAAATATGTTTACAAATTATAAAAAGTGTTTTTAACAAATTTTGGTACAATTTCGTGTGATTTTGATTCACAATTCTTTCAACTTTGTTCTTACTATAATGTTATATGAACATTCAAAATCAAAGTTCGTTTTTGTGGAGGCGGGAAGGGGGGCGAAACTGGAGCAAGGAGCGGTGCAGTTGTCAGTGGGGGTGTTCACTAAAAACACAGGGGGTGCTTCACTATTTTAGCATTGGCTTTCTAAAGGAGATGGAGAAAGTAAATTCTAATGCTAAAAATATAATCGCTCTCTCTTGGTTTCTCTTCGACTTCTTCGGTTGCTGCTGCTCCCGCGCACACAACTGGCAATGACTTTTTACTGGAGTGTTTTCTTTGCTGTCATAAATATTAATGGAAATATAATTGAAAACTGTAAAATATACTATGGGGACTTGTTGTTGTTTATGTGGGAGGCAAAACAAAAGAAAATGTTAGTGGAAACGTGGTATGTGTAGTGGAAACGTGCTTTAATCGCTTGGAAATACATAATTTTCTTGTACATATTTGTTGTTGTTCTGCCATCGCTTAATGCGCGCGCTTCCAACTATAACTATTTTTAGTATTTTGTTTAAAGTTTGAAAATACCCTTAATATATTAATATAATTATTATATTTTACGTGTGTTGTTTTTCTGTTCTCAGCGCTCACTTGGATGCCTTTATTTTGTATTGTTGTTGTTTTTGTTGACATGACCCCCAAAATAGCAGAAGCAAAGCTCGTCGTCGTCTCTTCTCTTTTCGTCCACTAGCTTCAACCTCTGCTTGTATGTGTGTGTTTGTTTTTGTATGTATGTGTGTGTGTGTGTATATGTTGATGAACTAGTGTAGTTGTTGTTGTTTAGGCAGACGCCGCAACTTCACCAGCTTTCTTGGCTCCAGCAGCTGCACCAGCAATTGCAACTTCCTCAAAGTTCTCAACCAGATCGGGGACATCATCATCACCAGCATCCGCAGCAGCAGCGCCGGCGGCAGCAGCGGCAGCGCCACCAGCAGCGCTGTTCTTATTGGCAAACTCGGAAGCAATCTTCTTCAGCTGATTGATATCCTGGGGACCCAATTGCGTCAGAATGCCCGGAAGCATCTCCGAGATCGTCTTGTTCTCACCATGACCGGTGATGGCGAACGTGTTCGTTGGCAGCGATGCCTGCGCCTTTGGGTTGTTGAAGTGAATGACGGTGCCGTCGTTCTTGATGATGTTCACTTCCTCGATGCCGGGAATGGTGTTGACCGATAGTTTTTTCAGCGATGATTGCAACTTCTTGTCATCGGTAGCCGGGGTCGAGTGCACAATCTTCTTCTTGCGGCGTGGGGTTCCCTTGCCGCCAATGCGCACCTGTGCTTGCAACTTCTTAAGTTTCTCTGGATTCATCTGGAATAATTATTTTTTTTTTGGAATGCAACACACGAAACACGCGCGCACACAAAAATAGATTTGTTAGTTTTCTTTTCTAGTTTTGTTGAAAATTCATTTGGAAATTACTTTGATTTTACTTTAATTTAGCACAGAGCTCCTAGCCCGAAAAACACGTGCGCCTTGTGGTAGTCAAATGTCAAAAAGAAATCGCCATGATAAAAATGGCAAAGCAGTATGTATAAAGTGTTTAGTACTTCTAACAAACACTAAAACTCGTGTCATTTATCGATTTAATGTGAAGCTGCTGGTTTTGTTATTCTTTCTCATCAAATTAAAATTAAAAATTGTTTTTGTTTGTTAATAATGTATTTACCTTGAACTTTTTGTTGTTTAATTAAAATTTTTATTTAATTTTGCTTTAAATCGATACTGTAGTAAGCAATCGATATACGACAGCTGTTATGAGTGCATGGACTAAACACAGCGTACCGGTAAAGTGTTGTTCAACTAACCCTAGCATTGGTGTGACCAGAGTCTGTAGAAAAAAGAAAACTGAATGCGGTATATTTTATCATTGCGATTACGTTCTAAAAATATTTTGTTCTAAATATTTCTAAATGTATGATAAATAAATAATTGTTTCTATTATTTTCCTATATTATTTTGCTGTAATGAATACTGCTTAGTAGTGGAAGAGCATTTGTAATATACTTAGAATTTGCCTCTGCCCTCCCCATTTTTTGCTAGACCTCTTCGTCCAAAAAATAAATGCCGTTAAAACATTTATCTAATAAATATAAATAAATTTAACGGAAATATGATCAATAGAAGAGGATTCCGATTTGCGTTTTTACAATCTTTATGGAAATTTAACCGCGTGTTTACTTGGTATATCTATCGGCAATAAAACGTACATAATTATCGCTGACTTGTGGTCACACCGCCTTAAGTAAAGCAGCTTTTAGAAAGCTCGTTTGCATTGGGGCAGTGCCGCACAGCCCCCGGAGCCAAAGAGAAGTTGGCGATTAAATTAGTAAATCCCTCGCTCTAATCTAACTAGATAAGATACCGCGTATTATAAAGTGAAATTTGATTAATTGAATTCGCCAAACTTAAGTTCGACTTGCGCTGTGGGCAACTTAACAAAGTAAACGCGTTCGGTAGAAAATCAGAAAACGCAAGTGTTGTGTATTGCAACAAGTGGAATTTACACATTAACTATTAACAAAGCTGCCTATAAAGCGTGAGTACAAAATAGTTGCATTTGTTTTCATAGAATTTTCTAACCTATCTCTCAATAGACAGTTAACCATGGATTTCTGGGGCATCTTCATGTTCTTTGTGATTGCGTTCCTAATCATGAGCTGCTGTGGCTACTGCTGTTCCAGCAAGCGCCATGGGACTGTGTTGTCAAGTAAGTTGTGTTCCAGTTAATCTTATTCCACGATGACTCATCACCAGCCCCCAGAGACTCAAAGTCGGGGAATAACACACATGCGTAGAACTTGAGAAGTTATGAGCCTACTGTATTATAATAAAGCGGGACGTCATCTGAAAAGTAGTCCGTTTGCAGTATCTCATGACTAATCCACATACATACACATATATTTTGTTTTTGTATATATTGTATTTCAATTAACGTTTACCGCTTTCATTGGCGTCACTTGATTTCCATTTCACAAATTAATTCCTTAAGCGACAATTTTTTTCTGTTCCTAAAACACATTTATAATGTTTATGCTTCGTTGTTTATTTTTATTGCATTTTGTCTACGCACTCTCTTTCGTAAACAAAAGCAGAATTACTCTTTTAACTTCGTTGTATGTATGTATCCTAACAATATTTATATACATTCATTGTTTAATTATATGCCCAAGTAAATATATACTGTCTGTTATTATCAGGAGAATGACTAATAATTAACGAATTAATGCATTGTATCTTATCTTCGATTTTCGATTCGGTTGCCAAGTCGTCGCCTCATTATTCTCCTTCCTCGCCTAGGGTCACTGAGATTTTACAAACATTATATAATATTAAATCTCAAATCAAAAGGTCCATTTAATTTTTGATTTTGAAACAAACATAAATTTAATTGAATTCAAATGGGTAAACATTTTGGTAATAAAATAAATAAAAAGGCGAAAACAATGTAGAACAATTTAGATTTTAATCTTTTCTGGCTTTTACTTTAAACAAATATGCTAAGAGTCATCATATTCATATATTATTTTTATTAAAAATATATATTTCGTATAGAAATTATTACAAAAATCTTAATTCGTTTAAAAGATGGTTTGTTCTAAGAAAAAAAAAGCAATGTAAGACTTTTTGTTCAATTTAATAGAAAAATAAAATACAAATCAATAAAAAAAGTCTATCGTAATTTACAGAGTTTAGAAATTTGTATGACATTGTCGTTATTTGTTTATAACTTTTAATCGCTTCGGTCGATTTATACTTAATTTTATGTTATATCATAATGCTGCTGAATTATATTTAAACCGGACGTTTGATATTGAGGTCCGAACGTAATGTGTTTGGAAAAGCCCACATCATTAATTATTTTATTTTGTGTGCTTGTTAGTATTTTACAAATATTTTATTTTATAGTCCCCAGGGATTGAAATTCTGCAAAACTCGATAATAATAGGAACATAAAAATACTGCAAAATGTTTGTATTATTATAACTTTTAAACTAGTTGAAAGAATTTCAGTTTTAAATTATTTTATTAAGAAATTTTAATTGTTGAAGGGCATTTCGCATGATTTCGCCAATATGCCATGCTGATGATAGCGCATTTCGATATAATTATCAAATAAAAAAAATGATATAATATTTAAGCTTATTTGCGAAACAATTTTCAGTAGACATCAGACTTTCGAACCTTTCAAAGCCCCACGCGAAATTCCATTCAATATGGTTTATCTATATTGCGCTGTTTGGATACCAATCTTAGTGATATTCTGTGTTTTTGCATTGTTTACGATTTTACGTATATTACAAGTGCGTAGACTGCGATTGCAGACGGCTACAGTGATCAACAGCAGTGAGTGGAATCTTTATACAAACAAGAAAAAACGTTGATAATCAATGGACAATTGTACTACAAACTTTCCCTTGATAAGATGTCCTCAGATAGAGTAGACGATTTGTTATGTATTTCTATCTAATCACATGCAATTTGAAGAGGCACAAATTATTTTTTGTCATTTGCATTGGCATTGTGGTGGGCATTTGATTATTGTGAGTGCTTCCATTGAAATTCAGCCAACTTTGTTCGCATATTGAAATTTGACATACTTCGTTTAGATTGTTTGCACCGACGTCAAGCACATTTTGAAGATTTCTTTCAAATTAATGGCGCTTATAATCAAGTGTTTAGCGCGGAGATAATATTAAATGCAAAATAATAACTCAAAAAATAAGTTTAAATTTGGCATTTTTCGTTGGAAATTTGTGAAATTCGATTGAGTTAATACAATTTGTGCTAAACTTGTTTTCAGCAGTGCAAAAATGTTTTAATTGAGGGACTGACAATAAAATTCATTTTGATTTTTCTTATACTTCTGATGTCTTTGAACTTCTGTACTATATATCAGACATTATAAATTCAATAGGTATTAAGTATACATTTACATTTACATATTATGAAGAATGTTGTAATTTGAATTTAAGATTTATTTTTATTTCAATCTTTAGGCTTTCACTGATGTTGTTACAGGGCGAAATTCAATATTTTATACTTGAAATTTTCATAATCTCTTTTATGTCTTTTAAATTTTGAAAGTCGAATATTTGATCAAACCTATTCAACTTAAGTTTTCCTTAAATTCAACTTATACTACTTATTTTTAAAACTTAAATGAATCTTCACTTCTGAGACGAAACTTACCCTCACTTTGGCAGGGTATTTAGATGTCATATTTTTTTTCTTTGTTTATTTTCTTTTTTCACTTTGATTTATTTTTGCCGACTGTAAATTTTGAAGTTTTATATGGAGCAATGTTTATTTCTTTCTGGAGTTTCCATGGAACTTACCTTAGGCTGATTAAAATATCATAACACGTTTGTATTTTTGCAAGAGACTGATTTGGGGGACAAGATCGTGATACGTGTAATTGAATAATGTGCTCGTTAATCATTGTTGACGTCAGCAGACATTGAGCAACATAAAGATTATCAATGGCGATACTCGACAGTATCAATTGGGCTTAAGCAGATTCCATTAGGGAACCTAATTGGCCAACAACAAGTTAACGAAAGTAAAAGAAACCGCAATAAGAAATCTGAAACCGATTGACGCACAAACATAGTTGTAAATTTTGGGTCCACTTTGCGACTTTTTATAAGGCTACTGCGTATTGGGTTAATTCGCAATTGTATAATCAGGGTGAGCACTCGATTTAGTGACGTCGCAAGCTAAAGACCCGCTCTCATATCTTATCATATTCATATATTTATTGAAAGCCACATCCCAAATAAGTTTAAAACCACAAATGGATCACCTTGCGAATCATTTACCGCCAAACGCCAAAGAAATGCACATCGCGAAGTCGCACGGGAAAAAGTGAATTATTTTTACTTAATCAAATGAATATCGCTCGAATTTATAGTTTGTAAACAATAATAAATCATAGTTGGCCATAAAAAGTAATAAATATCAATTATAAACACAAAATGGCACATGAACCCACCGACCTGGATCTGGAAATCTCGACAATTGTGCTGATCTGTCTGTTTGTCGTCGTGCTCGTTGGCATTATCACGGTCCTTATACGCCACGCCCTCGAAAAGCGAAGACAGAGACCAAAAATCTATTTTCTCGAAAACTGTTAGTTGATTTATGTAGTTAATAAATCATTATCTCTTTACCACATTTCTTTGGTTTTTTTTCTTTCGTTTACAAGTGCATTAGATTGAATGTTTGCTTAACTGTCTTGTGATCGTTAAGCATGAGTTTAATAGTGACAAAGAATGTTAAATGACATTGACTCATTTAAGTTCATTTCATATATCAAATAGTATAATGGAATCAGGAATACTTTTTTTATATCCGCTTGTCATAGGGTAGAAGGGTATTATAACTTTATGACTGCGGCAAAAGGAAGCGAAAATGACATGTTCTTCTGCAAATTAACAAGATCGAATCTAAAGAGTACTCTTAATGCTAGATTCATGATTCTTGGTACATAAAATAATAATTATAGAAGATTTGGTTGCGATCAGATAAGAATTGTAGAAGTTTGGTATATTAGTTTGGTGTAATTTACAAATAATACCGCACGGTTTTGATTTTAAAGAAGTAGTTTTCTTACTTGTTTAATGTTGTGCTTTGTTTTTATCATTATTTGTCTCTTATCTTGGTTACTTACCTGGATGTCATACATATATAAGATTGTAACTAAGGTGCTAGATTACTCGAGTTTTGCACTAAAAAGAGAATTCTGATTCAATTTAGGTCATTAAGATAAAAAATGCATCCGGTTAATAAAGCTGTTGAGTTGGTAGAATAGCTTTTCTTATCATGTCAGTAGCAATGCACTTTTGTCAGTAGCTTTTAAGAGCTAGAAGTGTTCAGACGTTCGAAATCAATATTTTCGGGGATACCAAAAATGCTGCCTGTTGTAATTTGTACTCTTGTTGCAATATTTGCAATTGGAGTTATTGGTATTTGTGTTGCACAAGCTCAAGCAATAGGTAACATAGAATCAGTCACCAAATTACTTCCTTACTACTACTATTCAATTTTTCACAGAAATGGATAGTGAATTTGGCGGTCGTGCTGCATTCTCAGCAGAAGCGACTGAAAATAAAACAGGTTTTAAAGTTGGTGGTGATTTTAATGTCCGAAGGGCTAAAATACCACATCCCTAAAGATGGCTCTTCTAACCAAAGTTTCGCTGTGAAATTTGTAATACACATAGCGTACAAGATGGATCTGTTAAACAAAGTATTGATGTTGAATTTATAACTTACATATGTGAGAAATGTAAAATGTAATAAAATCCATCACGATAGCAGTTTCAATACATGTAATGAAATTTTTATTTGCGGAATGACGTGATATATTTATTGTGTTTTAACTAACATATTCAATGTGCGTATTCTGGATTTAAATAGCTTTCAATTCAATTTAAATAGATGCTAATAAAAATATTTCTGTCCAAAAAAAGATTTTTTATGCTAGAATCCGAATCCAGAATCCAAAAACGTACTGCGAAAGCATTAAAATTGATCCAATAATTAAGAAGACTGACATTATTTTGTGTGTACGTATTTCGCTTTCGAGATACATTAATTTTTTAGAGAGGCTAAATTCATGAAACTGTTAATCAAAAGTGTAGCTTTTATTAAAGCACATTTCAAACTTTTTGTAGATGTTAGTTTGAGAAATCAAGAGAAACTATTAAATCACAATTCTTATATATACAATTGACAAAAATTTAATAATAATTATAAATAATTGAAATACTTAGTATTACTTTGATGCAACTTACACTTTTTTGTATTGGGTGCACATATAGTACATACATACATATTTTCCACAAATAAAGCAGATAACAGTAATTATTATCAATGACGCAGTACAGGAGCAATAGTCGTCATAATTTGATTCTATTAATACGACTCCGATATCAGTGGCTATTTTAAGTTCATAGAATTCTGATGTTTGATGATAGATCGATCAGTTGGAGGACATGAGTCCACAAATAACTTTCTTGCGGACTTTGCAACAGGAATACTATTGCAAAATGTACTGAAGGTGGTAAAATGCTATATTCATTCAACCAAAAGTGAATACTAAGATCAATTGTGAATTCTTAGCTCGAAGACTGAACAATTTCAAAGATTGCGACTGTTTTGGTGAATGCATCATTAAAAATTCTCGAATAGAACGATCTCAAGTGTCTGTAATAATTCTTTACAAAGAGATGATTAAAGTTTCGGTATATATTTACATCTTCGGTTTAAAGAATATTATAACATGCAATAAAACACCGAGAGCAGTACTTGTTAAATATATTTCTGGTTTAACATATTTTTGATTTTTTTAATCGCACTAAATTGTGGATTCAAATTCTACTTTGTCGAAAAGTATTCGTCGTTTTGTTATCGCTAATTATGTATTGCCTGGATACGCATTGTTTTTTTTTTATAAATAAGATTTTGACGAAACGGCGGTTAATAATTCTTTGACTCATTAAAATGCGATTCTAAATATTTTACTTGCTTTCACAAGCTAATTAATTTTTTTAGTTGCTTTCTCAAGTTCATACTGAGCGAAAGTTTTGAAAAGATCTCAAATAGTATTCGAAATATGAAAATCGAACCATTTGTTTTGCTATATCTTTTTATAATTATCGTAATATTTTTTTTTGTGTGAAAAATATTTACGTGCACCTAATACCAAAAAGTGTAAGTTGCATCAAAGTTATGCTCAGTAATTCATTTATTTATAATTATTTTTAAATTGTTTATATAAGAATTGTGATTTGATAGTTTCTCTTGATTCCTCAAACTAATATCTACAAAAAAGTTCGAAATGTGCTTAAATAAAGCTACATTTGTATATTTAAATAACTAAGGATCAATTACTATACCAATTTTGTGTTTATTTTGTCTGCTACTATTCAGCCTAAACTTTATTAATTTGAGTATTTATAAGTTACAAGTTTTGTAAGTTTGTTTTCGATCGATCAGTTGGTCATCAGTTATTATAAATACTTGTTGTGGATCTGTTTGTTGTTGTTACTTGCATTAATGAATATCAATGAAACTTGTTATTGTCATGAAAAAAAAAAAAAACAGTATAAAATAGAATAAAATAAATTATAGTAATTACTTACTACTACAGATTTAACTGCTTCACAGTTATGACATTAAAACTACTATCGCACATGATCGTTTTATAACTTTTATGTGATTGGTGATTAGTCATCAAGCTGCGGGATTCAATGAAATTCTATTAAAGTACCAGTTGCTTTAGCACGTTCGTGTTGTGCAGTTGTTAACGTTAAATTGAATTGATCAGTTAGAGAAAACGAAGCATGGAACCGGCATTGATTGTTGTGTGTTCTCTTATTGGAATATTCGCTGTAGGACTTTCCACCTATTCTTGTGTTAAATGTGGTGATGAAAGTGATTCACAATCACCAACCAGAGGTAAATAATTTACTGTCGCACACTTCTTAAGAAGTTCACTTCAACATAGAAGTTTACATTTTTATAGACCCCGAGAATCCGACTCCTGAGTCCCAAAATGTGGCTGCAGATGTTGTCTTGGCGGTTGCCGATGTGGCACTTGATAATGATTCGCTTCCCAGCATTGACCCCTCGGATTGTGGCTGTGATGGGGCTTCGATCAGTTCGGATACGTGTTGCTGCTAGATTTTGTTATAGCATTCTATGGAATAATACTCTGATAGTCTAAGTGAATAATAAGTATTTTAAATAAAAAATATAATTTCACATTCAAACCTAAATGCGTCGAATACTTAGAAAGTAGCCACTGACCCAAAAATGAAACCGGATGCACACAATCATTTCACCGAAAGTAATTACATTATCGGCATACAGTTAATCTAAGAATATGACACAGATAAAGAAATTGTTTTTTGCTATTGCTTATAATGCTCAAATACATGATTCGCCTTTTTAAATAATAGCAAAAATTGTAGTGATGAATATGATCATTGGCCATAATTCAAATGCGTTTTTCGATGAATAGATATTCTATTTTTGTACTTTGTTTGCCTGTAAGCAAAACCGAAAAGTGTTCTGAGCGAACAAAATGAATTGCCAAATTATGAATATAACGTTGAGTTTAATATATTTTATTTTTTATTTATATACATAGTTTTATTATCGCAATAAAACATCATATATTACAAAAAAAAAAAACAAGTGAGTGTGAGTACCAAATTAAAGGTACCGCTCACGCATAAGGTAACCACAAATAATATTAATAAAAATTAAAATTGGACCCACGCGTAAAGGACTTAACAAAGAAATGTTCCCTTTTTTCATAATATACATAATTTATTAATTTTTGTTAAAAAAGTAATATTTACGATTTGTTATATGGCTTCAAGTTTCTAAAACCTTTATAGATTTAGGTACTTGGTATAAATATTGCAATATAGATAATGAACTTCTTGATAACGGATATTCAGGGGGGAAGAACTTTTTATACCATTTTGAATTGGCAATTTAACTGCTTGCATTCGCATAATACTGCTTGTGTTGACAAGCAGTGCATAATTCAATGACGGCCGGCTTTCAGCTTTTGCACCAATCAAAATGCATGAAAGCTCTTTATTATCATGAAAAACAATAAACAAAAATAAATAAAATTATTTGGAGTAGTAATAACTACTATAGACTTAACTGCTTCAGATTTATGGCATTAAAACTAATAACGCACATAATCGTTGTATAACTTCTATGTGGTAGGTGATTAGTCATAAAGTTAGGACTCTATTTAAATACCAGTGGTGATAAAAGTGATTTAGAATCAACCACCAGAGGTAACTACGCTCGCGCATTTCTTCTTGAAGTAAATACTTCAACATTGAAGATTCGCTTTTTATAGACCCTGAAAATCCGACTCCTGAGACCCAAAATGTGGCTGCATTTGTTGTCGTGGCTGTTGCCGATGTGGCAGTTGATAATGACCCCTCGGATTGTGGCTGTGATGGGATATCAATCGGATATTTGTTTTAAAACATAAACTGTTAAAGAAAAAAACAGAATAAGTGTGAGGACAATATTAATAAAATTAGAGACACACGTAAAGGACTTAAGTTGAACACATGGCGCATATATATATTTTTTTAATAATTATAAAATTTTGTTTTGGTATTGCCAATATAGATAATGAACTGCTTATAACTGATAACTTTAAACACTATTTTAAATTGGCAATTTCACTGCTTGCATTTGCATAACACTGCTTGCGCAAACAAGCAGTTCATTATTCAATGAGAACTCCTTGTCGGCTCTCATTTACTTTTTCTCTACTTATTCTAGGTGAAAGAAATTCTCACAGTTCTTTCCTCATGCACATGACGCATTTTTATGCCCTTTTTAATGTTTGTTCTAATATTTTTTTGTGTCTTCTTAATGGAAACATTAAAAAGTCTGAGATTTTCAAGGTAAAAGCGGACATTTCGTAGTACTCAAAAATCTCAAATAAATCAGAACCATCAGCCAATGTTTTATTAACTTTTGTAGCAATTTGCAATTTTTTTTTTTTTTTTTTTAAATTTCTCTCCTAAAAATTCTTTTAAACCGGTATGACGAATCCAGGCTATTTGCTGAATTCTTTGTATTCAAAATGTGATCAGTTGCTTTTGATAACTCGCGCTAAGCGGTTGTGTTCGATAAATCTGTTAACACTTTCCAATTATGGAACCTATATCGCTATGTTTTTTGGTTCTCTTATTATTTTGGCTCTTAATATTCATTATATATCGTTGTGCAGCTTGTGGTGACGACTGTGAAACCCAAGAAACACCACAACTCAAAAGTAAATAAATATAATTTGAAATCTATTTTGTTCTAAAAAAACCAGTTTGTCGCTGATCTCACAAAAAGAACAATAATGGCGTGCAAATTCTGTATTAAAGTGCAATTGTCGAGAAGTGAAAGAGAAGACTCCACGATGCCGTAGATATACATATTTGAAATTTCAAGCTCCTTATTCGAGTGTTTCCACTGAAGATCGTCATTATACTTCCAGAAAAGGACACTGCTCTGACAGTTTTGGAGCTAGCTGCCGATGTTATGAATACTTCGAACAATGATTCCTATGAAGCCGAAGCTGATTTTGCGGTGTCTGTTATAGAAGTGGCAGCCGAAGTTATCACAGCTTCATCGGATTGTGGCTGTGATGGTGCATCGATGGGTTCCAATTGCTTTTAGCTCTGAGAATCAAATCAAAACATAATAATTTAAATTGAGTCATTTTGTAAACACTCTCGAATACTTGCCAATATTTTAACGTATATAAACAAAAGACTGATTAAGTTGTATTTTTTTGTAAATGCTCAGGAACACATAAAATAAGTAATTTGGATATAGCGTGAATCATTTTACATTCGTCTCAAATAATAAATTAATGAAAATTAATATTTTAGTTGTAAATCGTTTTACATTCATCTCAAATAATGAATTAATTAAAATTAAAATTTTAGTCTTAATAAATTTGCTCAGCAAAAGTGATTGTAATGGAATTATCATGTGTTGAACACGTGTGCCATAAACAATAAAAACTATTCATATATTTTATTAAAATAGTTGTCAAAAACATTTCAGCTATGTTTTGTAGGCTGACTGATATCTTTTTTGTGTTGCTCAATTTAAAGAATACATATTGAAACTTGTTTTCGAATATGTAGAAATTTATTCTCAATAAAGGTTTTTAGTATAATTTTTATTCATTTTAATACGTAAATTTGCGGAGCTAATTTTGTATTGTTTTCACAATTTGCTTAAATTTTTTCGTGACTTAAAAGTGCATTGTAAATTCGATGAATTTTGTTTAAAAATATTTAGTCGTTAAATTTGCTTAAATTAGTTGTTTTAAGCAAATTTAACGACTCTTAATAGTCTCAGACGTTATTAGAACATTTTGAATTAATCAAAGGTTTTTTTTACTTTACATACTTTTAAGTTAATAACAATTTTTGTATTTGAAATTTGTAATTAGCTTAAATTATACTCAACAATTCCTTAATTATTTATGTACATATAAAACATTTTATATAAAATAAATTATATTATTATTATAATTAATAAATTTGGATGTTATATTATTATATACAACATTTGTGTAATATAAAGTTATAAGTTAATCTTAAGTTTGCATCGCTTGAAATAATTATTAGAATTATTATTACTATTAACAATTGTAAGAAAAGCAGATACAGAAAGTGTTAGAATTATTATTATTATTATTAATTCTGTGAAAAGCAGTTAAACAAGTTATTTTCTGAGCTGCATTTTCTAACATGAGTCTGTAGTAACAAAGTTTGAATGACTTCTGAGTATTTGCTATTTTGTTCTCTCTCTCTAAGATGCTGCACAAATTAGCATTGTAAATGCACTGAGATTAACTTGAGATCGTTATGACTAACTGATCTATTTGGATTTTCCCTTGTTGACTCGAATTGCATTTTGAGATTGCAACAGTTGTGTTTGTTTGCTCGTGCTGAGCTAACGTGGTCAAAAGAATTCGATTGATTTGAAGCGCAGTTTTAGCATGTACCTCGAAATCTTTGAGGCTGCATTTAGCATAGTCATGCTTATTTTTCTTTTAGCACAAATGGTTTGGTGTATTTTCTGTTGTTATGAGTGTGCAAAATCGAAGGAGCAGCAATATATTGCTGATGACGGTGGACATGGTAATTAATATATTTTTATATAATATTTAAAAGTCAGTGTTGAATGCCGAAGTCGTAGATATAATAAAATTGCCATTCAAATCTGTTATCTGAGCTAAAAACAAGGATTTGAACTGTGATTTTGGATATTTCAATATCTGTTGGATACTGGAGGCTTGTTAAAGATTAATTGTGATATTGTAATGTTATTCAATAAATGTATTTGTATATTGACTAACATGATTAATTCTCATGGGATTTTCTCTCTGTTAAGTACAGTATTCCGTTGTTCGTGTTGGGTTTAAAATGTTTTACCTAATTAGATTCGCTGTGCTTCTAAAAGTTCTCTACAATCCCGATTCCTATAGCGATGGACATTGCTTTTTACTTGTTTGTTTTGCCACGTTTAGTTATTGTCTTAAATATTTTGTTGTCGATTGTTAATTTGTTATTTTATAATTTGTATTAGTTTACGAGTGACATCATAAACTACTTTGTTATACAAACTATTAATTCAGCAATAATTCATGTTCATGCAGTGAAGAGATAAGTTTGTATAGAATGATTTGCATGCCGTATTTTGCATCTACAGTTGATTTCCATTGAAAATTGAAAACATTTTTACAGCAATTCGCACTGGTTTGAGTGTGATGCGATTGGTTCGTGCCATGCGTGGAAACTCCGATGGAGATGCGGTTTAGGATTCTGGAAGCTGCATTATAAGATTCTACACAAATATTTTCTCTTCTCGCTTCGCTTAACAACAAGTTTAAATACTTCATCTATTCAAGTTCCCCTTAGAAGAGAAAACATAGACCAATGGAGGTCCGTGGTTACGAATTAATATTAACAAAGACAACAAATTTACAAGACAATATAAAATATAATATTTTAACATTTTTTTAATGCTATTTTTAAGCATTGTTTGCAAATTATTATTAATAATTTGATGACTGTGCCAAAGCTCTCTTTGAACAGAGCTCAGACGAATTTTTGTTTTTAATCGAAGTCTTAACTAAAAAATTGACAAACATTTTTGATAAATGAAATATTCCAAAGCAAATTGTGTAATTATAAATTATTTTACAATTTGCCCATAAAACAGTACAAAAATATTATCCACCAAAGATCCCTTTCAATATAATTGCTAATATTATACTTAACTCACAAAAAAAGTGGCAATACTATTAAACTAAAAATACTTAAATGTATAAGAAATATTAAACATAAATGATTTGAATATTTGATGTTAAAATTATGAATGCTTTTAATCAACTTTTGTGCTTTGTCTATGACGCGTTAAGTGTGCTTTTATAGTGAAAGCGTCATTCGAATAATTTATTATATGCATATATGTATATTCATATATATAGTACTTATATATGAGGTCATGCCTGCCCTGATAATAATTATTTTTAGTTAGACATCAAACACAATTTAATGCAAAATACAGATAGTAACAGGAAAGTGAGGTTCACTATTTTTCTATACTCTTAAATATCAAAGTTCACTTAATTTAAAGTAAGAGAAAATGGTTTACCAAAAAACAACTAGTTTTATAAAAAATTTCATGTGAAATTTTTAAGAACAACGCAAAAGATTTTATTTCAAGGCACTCGTTAAAGCTGTCTAATTTCTTTGAATATGCTGCATTTGTTTTGTCACTTTCGTTATACGAAATTAAACATTGCAAATTAACTGGGAAAACCGGTTTGATCAGATACAAATTATTTAGACATAGCTTATTCAACTTCTTTTCACACCAAATGCGATCTAGTACTGAATTTAGTCAGTTTCATTTGCAAGCTTGAATTTGACGAAAGTGTTCGATTTTTATTTTGTTCAATGGAACCGGCAACAATTTACATTATAGTTGGCAGCATATTGTCTCTTATTAGTTTCATCCTCATTTTTTGGTTTTGTTATTTTTGTAGAAAAAAGGCCAGATAGGAAAATATTGACAGTAAATATTTTTATATAATTCTTTTAAAATTAATCGCCTCTCAACAATAACAGTGTCGAAAAATGTGAATCCAAGAGAAACCAAAGAATTAATTAACCATTATGTGCCGTAGATATATGTTGATATTGAAACTCCTTTTAGGAGTATTTGCATTAATAATTTTGCAATTATTCCAGATATCGAAACTGGCGTATTCTATCTGGAGTTTATAGGCGTTTTACTAAAGATTTCGAAATCTTAGAATACTTATATAAAAGGCCTTTTTCGATGATCACAAACAAATTAGTTTAAATGCCGTGTCTTAAATTTAAAGTCAGAAAGATAGATTTGCAACTCGGCTGATTCATAGTTAAGCCAACTGTTTGGTACACTTAATTAAATCCACTTAAAATATACAACATTACCTCACTGAATTACAAAAACAATAGAAGACTGATAAACTTGTTTATCTACATTATGATGAAAACCTCAGTATATGCTTTAGTTCTAGTATTTTAAGAAAATCAATTCTCAGGAATTATTTACCATGTTGTTACTGTTATAAATGAAAAATGTATGTTGAATCTACGTTAGAGTTTAACAATTGTTTAACAACTTATTGCTGATATGTTGGTATTATATAAACAAATAAATGTGTTCACTATGTAATTAATAGAAATCAATTACATTTAAATATATGTTCAACAATAATCAAATGTAAATGCGCCGAAATAGTGCTTTATACATATATCTATGTACATATATATGTATATACCAAATCTGATATGAGGTCGTGCCTGCTCTGATAATATTTCTGTTTAGCTAGAAAACTTAACACAATTTAATGCGAAATACAGATGGCGACAGAAAGCTAAATTTACTACTTTTCTATACTATTAAATATCAAAGTTCACTTAAGTTTATAAAGAGAAAAAAAGTTTTATATAAAATTCCATATGCAATTTTTGAGAACAACGCAAAATAATTTCTTTGAATATGCTGCATTTTGTTGTTGTTACGAAATTAAAATTGCAAATTAACTTGGAAAACCAGTTTCATCAGCTACAAATTAATTTGGGATAGCTTATTTCATTTCTATTCTGTTCGGTTCAGAATTGAATTTTGTTAGTTGCATTTGCAAGCCTGAATTTGACGAACGTGTTCGATTTTTAATTTGTACAATGGATCTTTCAACGAACTCCATTATTTTTATAGTTGGCGGCGCAGCGGCTGTTATTATTTTTATTCTTATTTGTTGTCGCTATTGTTGCGGCGACAAGACCAGAGAGGAAAATATGAGCAGTAAATAATTTTATATATTTTTAAATAAGTCACGGCTGATCTCAATGAATTCAATGAAACAATGAATAAATGTGGAATAATATTGTGAACTACTATCGTAAAGTGTGAATCAAAGAGAATTACAGAATTAATTCCTTCATGATATTAAAACTCCTTTTGGGAGATTTTTCATTAATGGTTTAACAATTATTGCAGATATCGAAACTGGCGTATCCTGTATGGAATGTATAACCGATTTAGTAAAGGCGGATTCTTAGAATACTTTTGAAAAATTACCTATTCGATGTTGTTAAACAAATTAATTTAAATGTCGGGTATCTCAAGTTTAATGTCAGAAAGATAGCTATAACTATAAACTTTGGTGCACTCAATTACTGCCACATAAAATATACAACACTACTTTAACGAATAACAAAAACAATAGAAGACTGATAAACTTGTTTATCTATACTATAGTGAAAGGAAACAAACCTCAATATATGCCATAAAAAACTAGAATTTAAGAAGAAAGAATGCACTATTTACACAATAGAACTCTCAGGAATTATTTACAATGTTTACAACGCTTTCTACTGTTACAAATGAATAATCAATGTTGAATCTATGGTAGAGTTTAACAACTTATTGTATTGTTGATATTCAAATATTATATAAACAAATAAATGTGTTCACTATGTAATTGATTCAAATGAATTTCATTTAAATATGTGATGACAAAGTTTATTGTTATACCTTCGGAATAATTTATGATTTCTTTTTGGTATATCTTTAGAATAATATCGGACTATTTACCCACTTGACTGTGACTTTCTTTGTTGTTAATTTTGTAATGCAGGCATTTCATAGAACTTTAAAATTATTTATTATTATACTACAATATTTTCTTTTACTTATTGTTCACATGGTACACAAAAATTGAATTCTTTATCATTTGTATGTACTTCGATTTTATTATCATTATGATTTACGTACTTTATGGTTTATTATTTCATTTTATTATATTTTGATAATGATTCTGCGATTTTGTTTACGATGAGGGTTTGTTTGCATAATACTTGAAGTGCACTCCGCAACTAAGCAAATGTTTGCTTAACAATTGCCGCTGTGCAATGAATAATACTTTTCATTCATGCACAATAAAAGCCGGGTATTACTGATTAAAGCACTCTAATCGGTTCTTTTGTGTGAGTGTTCAGCTGTCGGTGACAAGGCTTCAAGACGAAGCGACTTCAAGTGACAGTCTCAGGCCATAGAATTGTGTAATATATTGTAGCTGAAAAGTGCGCTATAGTTTTTTTTCTCTCTTTATGCAGGAGACGACAGCAACAGGTCCTTGTGCAACTGTTATTCACATTTCTTGAGCAATTCAGGTTGTAAATGCCATTTGCCGTTGCAAAAGAATCATTTGCAATTGTGATTTCGTTGTGAACTGAACGGATGATGAATTTTCATTAAGTGTTTTCTTCGCAATGGATTTTCTGGCATTTCTACCACTAGTCTTGCTCCTCGTGATTATCATCTTTATTGCGGCCACCATTCATTTCATTCGCTGTTGCTTTGTGGTGAAAATGTATGCAGAGCTTTTTCGACAGGCCAGTAAGTGTTGTTGTTGGTGTTGTTGTTTATTGTTGATTGCATTGAATTTCTAGTATTAATTATTAATAAATGTGATTGCTTGACTGATTAGCTTCCCGTATGTTTGAATCTGTGATTCAACATTTTATTTATTTTACGCTTACACAATTATAATTAAAATTTCCAACAATTCTTTAAGATTTCCCCCTCTATGTTACAACTTGCCGCTGACGCATTGCTCTCTGGGTTATATGGGTGTTTTCTGTTGCGAACATTCTTATGTGTAGCGCTCTAAGCTTTAGTGTAGTATTTTGCTCTCAGTTTCTGTTCTCGCGTCGCGATATTCAAACGTGTTTTCAGTGCTTTGCTCGCACAATGCATACGCCTATCAAATTGTACGATCAAGGCAACTTTCCGAATATCCATGATGCCTGGGGTAATCTGCATCCGACGCCTTCAAATGATTTCTTTGATTCATTTCCGCGGGATAATGGCGATCGATTTTTCTGTGCATTCGCCTTGTTTGTGTTTGCCATCATTGTTGGTGCTTGCTGCTTGAATTGTTGCTGCCTCTGCTACAAGCGTCGCCAGTTGAGGAAACAACAGATGAGCGGGCATAGCTTTTGCAATTGTAAATATATTTTTTTGCATGCTTTATTTATTTTTAATCTATCAAATCATTACTAAATTATGCTTGATGATATGTGGGTATTTGTAGTTGGTACCGAAAAGCATTGGGATCATTGTAGTCGTTATCCGTAGGGTGTTAGGGTATTATAACTTTGTTCTTTAATGAAATGAATGAATGTAACATGGAGGAGGAGACATCTTCGACCCTATAATGTATATATAGTTCGGCTGTCTTGGTTGCTTTAGCTGACAATCTGGTATATTTTGCACTCTATGGTATATTTTGCATGATATGGTATTTTTTAATTGTTTTACTATACAATTATACCAAATATATCCTTTGACATATTTTTACAGTATTAATTAGGCATATTTTAAAATGAATACCGTAATGTTTTATTTTTATTGAAAATAAGTAGCGGGTATTTCGCAGTCGTGCACACTCGACTATAGTTTTCTTACTAATCGAAATGTTTTATTTCAATAAAGTCATTCAAAACTGGATGCGATTGATTGTCTGATTTGCATTTATGAATCGACTTATTTTATTTTATTTTATTATTTTTTAAGATTTCCCCCTCTGCAACTTGCTGCTGACACGTTGCGCTAAGTTGTCTGAGTTTTTCCCGTTTCGAGCAGTGTTTGTGCTATGAGCTAAGCTCAATTGCATTTTTGCAATCAGTTGCTGTTGTCGCGTCGCAATAATCAAACGTGTTTTTTAAGTGATTTGCTCGCAAAATGCAAAGGCCCTTCGATCAAGTTCCGGTTTACGATGAAGGGGATTTTTTCAAAAAATTTCAACATAAAAAGTATTCTGATCCTTTCGATGGATCTTTTAGTGTATTCGCTATTTTTGTGATGGTCTTCATTTTTTGTGTATGCTGCTTGAATATTTGCTGCGTCTGCTTTAAGCGTCGGCAGAAGAGAGAGCAGAGCTGTTGTGATTGTAACTATATTTTGTGCATACATTATTTATTTATAATCTAATTATTAAGAAATGTATATTATCTTCTGTGAATCCACTAATATAGCTTGCAAGATTTGATGTTGTTATTTTGTAATTAGAATTTTCATCCGTTCTTTAAGATTTCCCCCTCTGTTATTTATGTTGCAATACAACATGTTGTCTTTTCATGTTGCGATCATACTTGGCGCAATGAGCTAAGCTTTGTCGCATTTTGCTTTCAGTTGTTGTTGTCGCGTCGCGTTGTTCAAACGTGTTCTTAATACGCATATAACGTGTTGGCTTGAAGCTGACGCACATCTTGAATTTGGTGTACGCTAAATTTTGTTCACTTTTGGATGAATTCTTGGAAAAAGTGGTGACTAAATTCAATTTGAATTGATTGTGAAATTTGTGAAGGTTCTTTCTGAGATGGGAAATGCTTTAGAGGGCGTAACTCTTTGCTGCAATTGCCTGGAATATTGTTGCAGTATTGCAGAATGTTGTGGTGACTCGACTCCAGCGCGAACCACTACTGGAAGAACTATTGCAACTAATAGAGAGCGGAGAGGTAAATGAGTAATTGTTCAGTTCGATGTTTGACTCAAATACGCAGCGAGTTGGAGTCAATTGAAATGTTTGATCAAGCCAAGTTTGCTCTTTTCTATACAAAGCAGATGTGTTGAAAGAAAGCCAATTTTGTATCATTCATATAATTTACATACTATTTGTAGTTTTGCTTGATGTATCTTTTTTATAGAATGTATCTATTTTTGTAGCATTCTTTTGCGAGCATCGTCTCAAACGTTGCCACCGAAAAATATGCAACACATTGTGATCTGTATTATTATAAATTCTAAGTTTTTTATTTTTACAAAGTCATTCAAGACGCTGCCCTCATAAATAAATATGTAGCCTCAGTTGTTGGGCTCATACTGATTATTTACACCATACATTCTATAAGTAACTCCGATAATTCGAATGAACTTCAAGTCTGTTTTATTCTTTTACATTCATTGTTCTGTCTTGGAAGTGCAAAATACGAACTAATGCTTGATACTAGAAATGCCGGTCTCTACTTCATATTTTATGTTATTATAATTGCTGTCATCGTGCGTTATGGTTGCAAGTGTTGTTACGAAAGAAATAGTTATGATTACGATTATTTTGCAAATGACCAATGTAATTCGGATATTCAAATGTTTGATGAAAGAAGTGAGTACAATAATTCTTCAGACTAAAAAGCACAGAGTGCTTGCTCAAATACCCGCATAAGTTGGACTTTGCCTTCAAGTGATCAAACATGTTTGAGCGCACATGCTCGCTGTTGAACTCCAGCTTGAAAATCGCTCAAACCATCTGTGTTGTTCATGCTCAATGATTGAGAACACAGTTTAGGTAGGCGATGTTGTATTTGAAAGAGAATAGGAAAACATAAACTGGAAAAACACCTTTTTGTTTAAATGTTAACGAATACAAACTACATAAATTGATCGCACTAATTTCGTAAAAGTGCAGTTAAAAGAAATGCATTTGGTAATTTAATAGCTTAGCTTCATAATTGAGAGAGTAATTAGTAATTACTCCAAATAAACTTAATGTCCACGCCCAAGTTTTAAAGCTTTTGCTGATTTTAAAGTATACTTGAGTGTTGTGTTTAAATGCGAAACTAAAGCAAATATTGAATTCAGTCTATGTTGAATTTTGTCCAGTTTCGGAATAATATTTTAAATTGATTTGTAATAAATATTGATAGTTCGATGGAAGATATAGTGGACGTTTGTATTCTTTGCTGCCGTTGCTTAGAACTTTGTTGCGGTATTCTATATTGTGTGAGTCTGTTTGAGACTGAAGAAGACAGAGAGCAAAGAGGTAAATGAGTTATTATTAATAATCAATCAAATCAATCAAAAAGTTGTGCGTGCTGTTTAATCTCAAATATGCAACGAGTTCGATTTAAACCTTCAACATGATCGCAACAATTCCAATTTTGGTCATCTCGATAATCTAAGGTTATCATATGAATTTCCTTCATTGGTAATACTTTGTGACCTGGCTGTGCTCTATGCGTGGCTTTTGAACGAAGAAGATAAGAATATAAAAACGCAGAGAAAACTGCGAGAAGTGAAAGTGAAATCATAAACTAGTAATTTGTCTATACTCTTATTTCAAGTTTTTCTTAATCTTCATATCAGTGAGTCATCCGTTTCCCTAATACGAGGTGCAAACCCGCAGCGACTTATTTCCATTCCTATGGAATTTTGTAATAGCTCTTTGAAAAATGTATGTTTATTTTTGCTAATAATAAATATAAGAAGGTCAGCTTTATCGACGTCACTCACGAAGCCTAACAAATCTTTGTTACAGTGTTGTTCCTATATCCTCAATGATTTATTGTTAGCTGGTATCTAAACTTTTCTGTCTATAAAGTATATATATATTCTTGGTCGGCGATATGTCCGCCTGTTATTAATATACTAAATATAGCATTTCGTATATTTTTAGTATTTTTGCGGTACATTATTTTGGTACATTTTACTGCACTGTTTTGCTTTTATCGAAAATGGGTAGCGGGTATCTCACAGTTTGAATTTCTAATCATTCTTTAAGATTTCCCCCTCTGCAACTTGTTGCAGACACATTGCGCTGGGTTGTTGCCGCGCGGCATTAATAAAACGTGATTTTTATGACTTGCTTGCAAAATGCAAGCGTCAAACGATTAAGTTCTGGCTGACAATGAAGTGCCTTTTCTCAAAGGGGTTCTACATAAGAGAGTTCATAATTCCTTCGATAATTTTTTTATGGGATTCGTCTGTTTAGTGTTTGTCTTAATTTTTTGTGTTTGCTGCTTGAAATTTTGGTGCCTCTATTTGTTTTATTTATATTCTATTTATTTACTAAGTAATGTTTCATGCATATAATTTACATACTGTTTGTTGTTTCGCTAGATGAATCTTTTGTATGGAATGAATTTATTTTTGTAGCATTCTTTTGCGAGCATCGTCACAAACGTTGCCACCGAAAAATATGCAACACATTGAGATCTGTATTATTATGAAATCTAAGTTGATTATTTAAACAAAGTCATTCAAGACGCTTCCCCCATAAATAAATATGTAGCTACAGTTGATGTGCTTCTACTGATTATTTATACCATACATTCTATAAGTAACTCCGATAATTCGAGTGAACTTCAAGTCTGATTTATACTTTTGCATTCATTGTTGTCTTGGAAGTGCAAAATACGAGCTGAATAATGCTTGATACTAGACATGCCGGTCCTTATTTCATATTTTATGTTACTATGTATAATTGCCGTCATCGTGCCTTACGGTTGCAATTGTTGTTTCGAAAGAAATAGCTATTGGATATGGATCAGATATTCAAATTTGTGATGGAAGAAGTGAGTACAATAATTCTTCAGAGGAAAAAGCACAGTGAGCTTGCTCAAACACCCGCATAACTTGGACTTGGCCTTCAACCGATCAAACAAGTTCGATCACGCATGTTTGCTGATGAACTCATGCTTGAATATAGTTCAAGTCAGGTAGAACTTAGGGAGAATTTACGCAGTGCCAGCGCTCAAATGTTTGAAAACTTTTTTCAGATTTTTTGGTATACTTGCAAAAATAAAATAAATGTTAAGCGTTGAAATATAAAACTGTACCAAATATTGACTTTATTCTGCGTTAAGCTTGGTACAGTTTCGAATGAAGGATGCCTACACACACACATTATAAGCTTGACTCTCTCTCGAATAGTCGAAAAACTCTCTCGTGATGTTAGCTATGCTCTTTGTTACTCTTTCATCTCTGTTCTTCCGAATACATAATTTTGGGCAACGCAGTCAGTCTTAATCGATAAGCGAATTAAAGCAGACGCTCGAATTGCGAAAAGGCATTTCCCAACACGTGTTGGCTGTTCAATCATTTGCCTCTCACATAAATATTAATAGTGCGATGAGTGATACATGTGAAAATTTACTTCTTTGTTGCCGTTGCTTGTATGTTTGTGTCAGTATTATAGAATGTTTGAGATGGTGTGACTCTGAAGAAGACAGAGAGCAAAGAGGTAAATGAGTTAGTATTAACACGTTAATATAGCTAATCAATCAAAAGTTGTGCGTGCTGTTTAATCCCCAAAATGCAACGATCGATTTAATTCGATTTAAGCCTTCAACATGAACGCAACAGTCTTTGAATTCGAATTTTGGTCATTTATGACAGACCGAATGCATCTTGATAATCTGAGGTTAACATATGAATTTCTTTCATTGGTAATACTTTGTGGCCTGGCTGTGCTCTATGCGTGGCTTTTGAACGAAGAAGATAAGAATATAAAAACGCAGAGAAAACTGCGAGAAGTGAAAGTGAAATCATAAACTTGTTAATAGTTCTATAAAATTTTTACTTGAACTTTATAATGTGTGCAATTGATAAAAGTGCAGGCCACTTGATGAATATATAATTGAGTTGTTCCCTAGCAACATCAGAACAACGTAAGTGAAAGATAAGAAAAGTACTTTATTTAAGTTTGTAAGAGAATACGATCCTTGTGCTTTAGATAAGGTGCAACTTAAATGCCATTAATTTTATGAATTTAAAGTGTGAAATTGAGATCTATTATGTAGTTACTCTGATAACAATTCGATAGTTTATGGTGAGAAAACAAAGTGTTTGGTTTTAGTGGCAATTGTTGTGAAACTTTTCTAGTTCAAGGTCGATTAGGCCAAATGATAAACAAACTATGTTTTTGGTTATTAGCGTTAGAAACATACTAAAGTTTCTAGTTTATCGGAATCAGCTGTATAGTTTGTTTACACCTTTATCTCAAGTTTTGATTAACGCTCAGATTAGTGAGTGATTCGTTGCCCTTATTATATGAGGTGCCAAACCAACATAATTCAGACTATATTCTCTATTTTCTACATTTTTATTTTTGGTTATTTTTTATTATTTCTTTGTATCACAATTAAGTGCGTTTTGGTACTAAGTGACCATTAAGTTAAAGTATAGCAAATCGATAGAAGGAGTTATAGTATTCCTAATTTCAATTTGCAGTTAATGTTTATCGTTAATTGACCAATTGACGCCTACATTAGTCCGTCAAGTTTCGTATTACCTCAATATTGAATTTCTGGTATTCAAGTTGAGCAGAGTTTAGTTTTTGTTGAGCTGTCTGAAAATGCCGAACTCTACCCTTCAGCTAGATCCAATTTCGGAGTACAGTTACAATCCTCAACTGATGTTGCTGATGTATATACTAAAGCTGATCCTGAGAGTGTTCAGCTATGGCCTGATCTTTGGCACAATCAGTTATGCTCTGCATTATAGGCGACAGCAGCGACGAGTCGAAACTTTGGAAGATCTAAGTGAGTTGTTTTATGTCTAAAATTAGGTGTGAAAGCTCTATCAACTTGATTTGTTTGGCTTGGCTTTTGTCTTATCTTTATGATTCTTCAGATTGCCCTTTTCAATTGTTGCAAATTCACGGCATGACTTGTGCAATTGTTGTAATCTTTTTGAATTAGTCGTAGTTTGTGCATTTTGTTGGCTTTAGTCGTTGCGCGTATGTTGAGTTGTTCGTTACACTTTCTTTACGCGATTCGAAGACTTTCATTAAATATCAATGGATAATTCCGGCATGTTATGGATATTATTTTTCACATTTTCCGTCTTCTTTCTGACGTCGATGGCAGTATTTCTCACACGTGGTCGCAATCGACGAGCGGACTTAATGAAGGGTGCAGGTCTGTCCAACTTCTCTGAATCATTGCAATTTCTTATGTATCTAATCAGTAAATGACGATAAGAGTTTGATAAGCGCGATAAATATGTGTATACGCCCCTATATATATTTCATATACAATTTCCCTACTATTTATAACTTTCTACACATGTAACGCCTTATCTTCTCCCTTGAGTATTTTGTGCGAATTTTTTGTTAAACCTAGTCTCAGTTTATTTCGTCTTTAGTACTAGCTTGCATCTAACAAAATGAAGAATGAACGGACTAAGCAATATATCCTTATTAAACTGTTCATACCTACAATTATACTTTTCTTTCTCATTTTGCGCAAATTGATTAAACGCCGAAATCAAAATCGAAATCGAAATCGACCTGAATATGGTAAATAATTGAATAGTTATCATTTTCTTCGGGGAACTCCACAATTAATTGACAACTCAATTTACTTGGGGTAACTTTTCATCAACATTCAGTTCACTTTGTGCCCTTAGAGAGTAAACGTTACGTGTAAATTATTTGACTTACAATGGAAGTGTTTCTTATCTGGCTGTGTTGTGTTAGTGCGATAATCTTATTTAATTGTGCGTTGTGTTGTATTGGATTTCATATGGAAGCAAAACAACAGGCAAAGTCTGCAGCAGACAGTGGTAAAATTTGTTTTTTCAATTAACCTACGTTGACGTGTGTCAAAGGCGCATTTTACCCAAACAATTAACCAAATCTAAACTTCGATACAACATTATGTTGTCAGTAGTTGATTGTCCCAAATTAATAATTCATTAAGTTGTGTTCACACATCGGCAACTGATGACAAAACTTTGGAAACTAACAATTCAACAAATTCATGTTGTTGTTTACTTATTTTGTCTATTAAGCGAATACGAGTTGATTAAATATGCAAAAAAAGTGCTGTTGGAAATACAACATATAAAAAATTTATTTATAAAAACATTTGTAAAATATTGTTTGGTTTTGATTGATAGTTCAGAAGAAATGTGTGGATTGTTTTAAGTAGTGGATAAAAAGTTCAATAAATTTAAATATATATTTGTCGACAAATAGTGCATAACAAGTCTTGAGACAAGTATTATTTTCTTTACCTATTATATAGATTGTTTTTAATCCAAATTCGACTAAAAGAACTTTGCAAATACGTAAAGTATTCATATAATAATGTTAAAAAACATTGTAATATTACCTTTATTATTTATTAACTTTAAGATTTAAGTTCAAGGCAATTTAAATGAGCTGTACTTTTTTCTCGGTACTTTGTTTTTTCGCAACTGCTTTGAGGAAATAACTTTTATTTCTTGTTGTTTTTAGGTTTTACAAGTGTCCGCTTGTTTTCAAGAGTATTTGCTATTTAATAAGCGTGGAAATTCTTGATAAAACAGAAAATAAAGAATGACACTATGTACGTAGTAGAGAGCGTATTTCGCTTATCAGGCAATACTTCCATACACACCCGATAATTGTGATGATTAGACTTGGCTCTGAGTGTGCTCAGTAGACAGTTTGCATTGTCATCTCAAAGGCAGCTGATTGTCGCTGTAGATTGTGAAATTCGCTAGTTTATAATGGCGGCAGGACTAGTTATTGGTTTATCCCTGGGATTTATGCTATTCGTGATTATCACAACGGTTGTGTATTTAATACGACGCGCAAAAGCTAAACGCGATTTGGGCTATGTAATAAATGATCATGGTAAAGTTATATGAAATAATAGCGTGTGATTGAAATATATTTTAATTAGTCATGATTTTTGATTAATAGAAAAACCCCGTTTGTATTTTTAGATTTATATTTCAAATTTGTGGCAAGTCATTGGAAAGAGAATAGATAAAAGTGTGCCCATATATTTAAATTGGGGCTTTTTGATAATATTATATTCGCGATTATACATATATTAGATTAGAGATGTTATATCGTTTAATAGTATGTGATTCAGTTGTATTTTAATTAGAAGTGATTTTAGATTAAATCTCGTAGATTGTAGTTTTGTATTTTATTTTTGTAGCCACACATCAGAAACAAAAGAGATAAAAGTGTGACCATATACTTTAAATTAGGGATTTTTGATGATACTGATATCCTTTCATATCATCATTTGATATCCTTTTATAGGTTTAACAAAATACCATGAAATTAATCAAATTTGT
This sequence comes from Drosophila nasuta, assembly GCF_023558535.2. Taxonomy (NCBI): domain Eukaryota; kingdom Metazoa; phylum Arthropoda; class Insecta; order Diptera; family Drosophilidae; genus Drosophila; species Drosophila nasuta. The sequence continues at coordinate 32,050,385 of NC_083457.1, read as the reverse complement.
ATTCGTTTTGTAATTGCAGCTCCCGTTGTGGTTACATCGGCCACACACACCGCGCCTGGCGGTTATCCAGTGACAACGGTGCCAGCTAGAACCTACCAGACGACTACATATGCAACGCCTTATCCCGCCCAGACCACAGGGTAAGCTTTGACTCTTCAATATATCATGAGTGTGTGTTAATCTCCCTCTCTCTCTCTCTCTCTCTCTCTCTCTCTCTGTCTCTTTCGCTTTATAGGCCCAACCTCACAGTGCAGATGCCAATGCCGATGCCAACAGCACATTCACCAATGCCTGGGTAAGTTTAATTGATATTAGCCACAATTCAAAAGCAACTACTTACCGCTGTGCCTTATGTCAATTTACAGTGTGCAACAACCACAGGGCGCACCTTATCCACCTGTGCAGCAATATCCTGGCGCCGGTGCAGCAAACATGAATCCGCCATCATACGATGCGGCGATGGCAAATTCGAGTCCCTCCGTTGCGGCTCCTGGCTATGAGAAGCAAATGCCTTACAATCCCAACTATTAAATCGATTGATCTGTACCTCAATATATGCCTCATTTCATCCAACATTTCCATCAAGTATTGATGTCTCACAACAAAACTTTTTCAACGAAACAAAGAATGAGAAACAAACAAACAAACAAACACAACCATCTAAACTAAGTGCTTCAAAGTTGCCCACAATTTATTAATATAGACGAATGCGATATGTGTTGCAGGCAACCAAAAAAACCAAAAAGATGAGCCATACATTGTTATCTGGAAAAAAGTGTAACATTTTGCTTTATTCATTAATTCACACATATTTGTGATGTAAATATGCTAAGAGTGACTTATTTTTTAATTTATATTATGAACATAAGAACAAAATATGAAATTGAACTGTTAATAAACGCGTTTGAATTGTCGCAAATTATGTTATTTTAGGCATAATGTTGTGAAGAATTCAACCAAACTAAAACGAATAATACAATTTGAAATCTTTATTGGAAAAATATATAAAAGAGTTGAAAATGGATGGATGACTCCTTTAATTATAGTTTCTAAATGATTGAAACTGCATTTTTTTTGTATGCTCCATAATAATAAATACTATTGTACAAACAACTTCTAAATGAAAAAATATGAGTTGAAATAGTACAGAAATCTAAAAATATGCATGGAATGTGTTAGTCATATTTAAAGAAGGCTACAACAATAATCTTCTACAGCAAATTTATTTTTAAAAAGAACAAGAAAGAATGCTATTCATATTTAATAAAAGTAAAACAGTGTGGTAATATAGGTAAAGTATACTAAATTAATTTACTAAAACTTTTATGAGGTAATTCGATTTACTTATTTATTCAAAATATACCATAGATAACAAAATAAGTTGTCAATCAAAGCAGTTAAGACCCGACAGCTGCTTCCGTTTTTTTGCCATATGACATTTTTGATTAAGATTCTAAGATTTTAATCTGATCGCAAATAAATCAGGAAATTTTGAGGAGTCTTAAATACTTAAGTTATTATTTTATGTAACCAAATTCGTTAGTTTTGGATATATGTATATTTTTGATGTTGTGAGATGGAAACTAACAACTCTCATAAGGAGAACTTTAAAATTAGAAATAAGAGACTACACTGATCTGTTATTAGCAAATAGTTGAGCAATGTTGAAAGTTAGATGCTGCCAACTGTAGCCAATTGATTAACACCTATTTTAGCCATGCTGATGCCAAGCTAATCAACTGCATTAAGCTATAATTATGGCTTTAGTCTTCTCTTCCTTCACATACAAAGCAGACTTGTTTTCAAAATGCAACTGATGCTGTTGCTCTTGTTGCTCGTGGCAATCGTGAGTTGTGTGCAGGGAGAGCAAAATTGTTCACATTGTACGCCCTGCGATTACAAATACTGTGCTGAGGGAATGTTACCCGTGGGCTGTATCAAACCAACAGTAAGTCTTGATATGAACTTTAAATCAAATCAATAGAATAATATAATTACATCACTAGGGTTTCTCGGATAAATGTGGCTCATCTGAACATATCTTTGTGCCAGTGGATAGCCAACTTCGTGAGGAAATACTTTTCGATGTGAATATGGTGCGCGCTCGCTTGGCAAGTGGCTTGTTTAATTCATCGACTGGTGCTCGCATGCCGACCATGATGTGGGACCCAGAGTTGGCACATGCAGCCAAGGTGCTGATCCAAGAGTGTGATCACAGCAAAATCTGTTCAAATTCTGCAAAGTACAACTATGTGGCGACCGTGGAGATAAGCGGCGGTGTTCGTAATTCACAAAGTATATCTGAAGATTTCCTTCACATCATATTGCCTGAATGGTTAAATGATGTAAATGGTTGTAACATGAATATCCGGGAAGGGGTTACTCGCAAAGAAATGGAGTAAGTTGGTTTTTGATCCATCATTGTGCATAATTAACTATCTATTTATTTTGTAAGCTCTTGTGTGGGACACTATATACCGCTCATCCAGGACAGAGGCAATCGAATGGGTTGCGCTATGCGTCTTGATGTTGCTGCTGAACCTGTGCCCGATGGAAATGAATTTGCTAACAATCGGTTGGTTGTTATCTGCAATCTATCCCGTGCCCATGTCAATGATATGCCACACTACGAAGTGAGCTTGGTGCCTGCCCAGGAATGTGAAACCGGACGACATCCGTTCTTTGAGTTTCTATGCGATGTGAATGAGGAAATCGATCCAAACTATGTGGAACCCTTTGGCGCAAGAGTCATAAAAGAGTGAATAAATAATGAAAATTGATTATTAAACATGGCATGGCCGAGTCGATATTTGTTATTGATATTCATCGGGGGAAACTAATCGATTTGTACGCCAACTCTATAAGAGAGTGTGTATCGAAGACAGAGCTGGGCAAACGCAATGTTGAGCACTAACTGGCTGCTGGCTGTTGTCGGGCAGCTCTGCCTTTGGCTAAGGATATACGCCTTTGACTACTGTGATCCTGTGCTCTGTCCGGGACCCGAGAAGCACATAGCATGCAACAATTTTGGCGTAAGTTAGAGCAGGATGTTTTACTGTTTTTTATGAATATATTTGCTTCATAGGAGTTGGCGGAGAGTTGCAGTGCGGATGCGCATGTGGTGCGCATAACGCCGGAGCGACGTTTGCTGATTCTCAATGCATTGAACGATTATCGGGATCGTATTGCACGCGGCGATTTGTTGGGCTTTAAGCCTGCTTTACGCATGGCCACGCTGCAATGGGATCCGGAATTGGCCAGCTTTGCGGAGCTTAATGTGAAGCGCTGTGCGCTGGTCAACGATCATTGTCGCAACAGCGAACAGTTTCGCAATGTGGCACAAGTGGTTGCCGAAGGTGGTTGGCAGAGTGCACCGAGTGACAACAGCGATGAGCCACTGGAATATCATACAGAGGAAGAGGTTCTCAATGCCACGCTGGAGCAAATGTTTGCCGAGTACAAGGAGTGCAGCATGCGTGACATTATTGCGTACAGTCCGCCCATCAATAGGTAAGAGAATGCCAACATTGAGTCCCGACTCCTGAGAATGTCTCTCAAAAAGAATTCTACACATTCGCATTAGCAAGTGCATTGCGTACTTCACCCAACTGGTTCGGGATAGCACCACCCACGTTGGCTGCGGCATCCTGCGGCAGACGCACAACACCACCAACAATGCTGGACAATGGTTGCTCGGGACACGTCAGTACATGACTTGCAACTTTGTGCGGGGCAACGATGTGAATGCCCCGGTTTATCTCAGCGGCGATAGACCGGCGATTGAATGCCGCACGGGACGCAATCCGGCATTCGTCAATCTGTGCTCCATCAACGAGATCTACGACAACACTGCTCTGTCCGGATTTAGTTTCTATTAATTCGCTGATAATCACGAAATATTATACTTAATAACTATCTATCTATCTAATAACTATCTCAAATAAAATCAAACCAATTGAATTATGTTTATTAATGTTTGCAGTGTGGAATTATGGTTAACATTTTTTGAATTCATTTACTGAAGTAATATTAAATTATACCAAGAGCGATATTTCGTATACCGATATGGTACTGCATTAAAAATATATAAATAATATTGAAATAATGTACCGAAAAAGTACTTCATTATAACATAAACTATATTTCGTTTACCGATATACAACTGCATTAAAAATATATAAATAATATTAAAATAATATACCGAAAAATATTACAATATACCAAGAGGAATATTTCCTAATACATATAAAAAATACAAATAAAAATAAAATAAAGTAATATACCAAAAAAATACTAAAGCGTGCCAAAAGCTTTATTTCGTATTCCGATATATTACTGCACTAAAAATGTGTAAATCATATTATAATATACCGAAAAAATACTACAATATACCAAAGGGTATATTTCCTGTATCGATATACTACTAAATTAAAAATATACCATTTAATAGAAAAATATATGAGTTCTTGCTGTTCGTTTTCTTCTCGGTAGACGTGGAAATAGTCTTTAGTAGTATTAGTGATTATATTGAAGGTCTTTTCTAAATATTAGCTATAATTATTGTCTTAAATTGCAGTTTGATAATTTTATGTAATAAAAAAGTTTGTTTCACTGACTAGAAATTAATTCTCTTATTTAATTATGTCATTTTGTGTATTAAATGCTTTGTTCATAAATTGATTACCATTTGTCTTTATTTTACCTTAAATTTGGTTGGTTAGCTATAATTATTGTCTTAAATTGCAGTTTGATAATTTTAAGTAATAAAAAAGTTTGTTTCACTCACTAGAAATTAATTCTCTTATTTAATTATGTCATTTGTGTATTAAATGCTTTGTTCATAAATTGATTACCATTTGCCTTTATTTTACCTTAAATTTGGTTGCACTGTGTTCCCCCAAATTGAATTGTTTTTTTTATTATTTTTATTAATGTTCTTTGCTGTCGTTGGAGCTGCTTCATTTGCTGACAGTGTCGTGCACCTAGTGAACCCTCCCAGCTGCTGTTGCTGCTGATGCTGCTGGAGAATGCCACTCAAAGTCAGCGATGCAAAAGTTGCCTGGCAATTCAGCGTTTGCCGTTGACAACTTCAGCAAACAATTTTTATCGCTCTCGTGCCACACCTTCCACTGTTTTATGCGTTTTTTATATGTGTGTGTGGTCGATTGAGGAGGGGCGAGGGTATGAAAAATGCAAACGCAGCGTGAAGCGCGCGACAACCGCAAATGATGCGCATCAAAATGTACCAGAATTTTTCAGTGTGTTGATAAAATAGCAACAAAATAAAAATACATTAAATCTGTGAAGTAAAAAACACATGAAATTACCTGTATTTTGAAAATAAATTGATTTTTTCATCATAATAGAATTTACAATATTTTTTTATTCATTATTGTTGATAAAACACAATTTATCGAATGAAATCACAGCATTTATTTTTAATTTCTTTTAATTATTTATTAAAGGCCAACTATTTAATTACGCTGCATTTAAATACGCAGTTTGCGCACAATAGTCAAGATTTTTCTGCGGTTTACTAAAAATGGGGCCAATTAATATTTCAAGACCACTAACATGTGCTTAAAATTGCATGTTTTCAATTAAAATTGAATGTGTTTTCAAGGTTGTGCTACTTCGATGGCGATTTAAATGAACCTATAGAATATTCTATTACCGCATATTCATAGTTGCGTAGAGATCAAATGTATTTAGGGTTTTTAAATGAAGCAGCCAAAAAGTATGCAATAGATTTTGCTACAAAGCACACCTGACGTATGTGTAATGCATTTAGCTTAACCGTAAATGCGTTTGAGCACCGTGAAGAACGTGTAAGTTGTGTTGAGCAGATGCTGAAATAGCTCCAGGGTGATGGGTCGAATGTTGCCCAAGCGTATCTGCAGTTTGTCAGTAATTAAATGTAATGAAAAGTAATTAAATTACTATCTCTAGTCTCACCGAAGCTGGACGCTGCGCACGCAATATCATCAGCTGAATGTTTTTGCGTATGGCGAGGTCAAAGGTAAACCATTCGGTCTCATAGGCAGCCGTGGCAATGGCCAAGTTCTGTGACGTTAAAAGGCAACAGTAATTCAGTTAGAAGAGACGAGGCCAAAAAATACAGCTCACTCACCTGTTCCCTTAACTCATTGGCATACCAGTACAGGGCCAATATCTGTGCTAGTATCATGTTTATATACGCACCTACAATGGCCACATGCGCCGTTGAATCCACCTAAAAATAGCATGGAATCAAGTGATGGTCGAGAGAGGAGAGAGGCACTTGCTTGTGACACACTTACAAATATCAGCATAAAGAGCAAGGCGCAGAGTAGAGCACCAAATGCCAAAAACTCAATCAGAAATATGTAGGTTGTTAGCTTATTGATGGTCTGTATATAACTATAGATGGAATTGGAATTTGGGTTAAGGCCACTATCAAATCAATTCCTTTTGGTTATTATTATTTTCGTTTTCGTGTGTGTGTGTGCTTTTGCTTTTAGCTTACTCAATGATCCGCTGATGATAGATAATACAATCGACTATTTCCACAGATAGTTGCTCTCGGGTTAGCTGCTTTTGGCAGAGGCAACGCAATCGATGTTGCAGCGCCTTGCACATCACAATCCCGAACATAATGAAGGCAACACAGAGACTCGTGTACGGTATATACATGCAGCAGCCCATCGGGGTGATGAGCATGTGAAAGACGAACCAAATTTGATAGTAGGGCGTGGCGTACTCATTCACGCCGGGTATTTTGCTACCAAAGGGCAAAACTGTAATATACCAAAGGATGATGGCCATGATGGCATTAGAGTTTGAGTGCGGCAAGTCAGCCTTCGATTTAAAGCGTTAAACGCTTTAAGTGCAGAAGTTGTGCATGTTACCGGATGAATAATGTTAATTTGAATTATTATAGCTTCTAATAGAAGTATTTAATTTCAAGTGGAATAAGTATTAGCTTCATAACTTTAAATGTTGTGGCTAGTGAATTTCAGAACATTTATTTTTCTACATAAAATTGAAACGATAAAGCAACCATAATTATATTATATGATAAACTGCAATTCTCTGTTTTAGAGCGAATCGACAACTAAACATGTTTTACATATAGAACGAAATGTTATTTGCATATCAGTTACCATAATAACTACCGTCCGTACTTTTAAACACATATTTAAATAAATCATAAACACACAAGCCATATTTAGATTTACTAATATTTGATATTCGTGATGTAAAAATAAAAATTGAATTAAAATTAAAATTAAAATAGCTTTAGTTAGTTAAAAATATCATATTAAAAATAGTAAAATTGAAGTGTTAGTAATTCACCTAAGCTTTAGCTAATACTAGAGAATAAATAAATAAATGTTAAATAAATAAAAAAGATTCTTTTACTTTCACTTTAACATACTTGAGTGCTGTTTAAACAGCTTTCAGACAAGTTCTTGCTGAGCATAATTTGCATAACTTTATCTCGGATTTGCAAGCAATGCAACGCTTGATATTTGATTAGTTTATACTATTTAATTAATAGTTTGCATAAATTTGTAATGAGTTTAGCACTTTAATTCACTTTAGCTTTTCAGCTGATAAGCCACGTTTAGTTAGTCTTTAATTTTTTTGCTTACCTCGCTCACTTGAACTCAATGGATATAGACCAAAACCGATGCAGGTGAGCAGACCAAAAAAGAGATTTCCACGCGCCATGAGCTGACCCTGTCTATTCACCTGATCTAAGAGATGCGTCACATAACCGTCGTTAAGACGCTGCAGCTGATAGTAGTCAGCTTGCAGATTGCTAATCAGCTGCAAGTAGCTATTCTGGTCGAATAGCAGTAAATATGCCCGCAGCAGTGTGTTTATCCACAGCACAAGCATATACGAGTTGCGTATGATGCCGGTGATGCCTTCGTTGGTGGACAACATGTACAGCAGCTGAGTGACCACATGGAAGATGGTCAGCGTTAGGCAAATGTAACGCTTCACATTCTTATCGTAGAGCAAGGCCCAGAAGCGTAGGATGCGAACGTTCATATAAATTAATTTGATATCCTCAAACATTTTGCGCACAACTGTTTGCCGCCCTGCGCTGACGATGGCCTTTTATAGCGCCGCCTAAAATTATGCAACGATTTTTTCTCGTATAATTTGCTGCTCAAGTCATGGGAAAAGGCTCTCAAGCTGCAGCAGGTTGAGTATCAATAACAAATTCATTACAATTTCAATTGGAATTGGAATTTCAATAGCCCAAATTGAGTTGCAGATGATTTGGCATTTTTATTATGAAAGTGACCACCTGAGCGTGTATTCAAGGCAACGAGTTCGCAACACAATTTTTCATTAATTTTATTTGCATTGAACTATTTTATTGATTCCCAGTTGCAATTTGAACATTTGTATACTATATAATAAAAAAAGCTTACACACACCTTTGTGTGTACCAGGGTTTGTTTTTTGCTGTACATTTGATTATTGCTTTTAAGAGAACAAATTGATGTTTGCAGTATTTCAATTTAAAAAGTATTTTCCATTTAATTCTCTTTTATTTTATCAATAAGTTTTGAGTGCGTGTTGCATTGAATTTGCCTGCAATATTCTTCAATATGCAATTACCATTGAATTATCATCGGTTTATCTGATAAACATTTATCATATATTCTTTTTTTGTGTACATACCAACGGCTATCGCAATCGCTAAATGCTAATGTAATTATTTTGTTTATTTCTATTTATTTATTTGAGCACTTGATTAGAGAAATGCAATTAAAGAGTGAAAGCCGATTCTGCGTTGCTCTATAGTGAAAAATACGTTAAATTATAAGTATATACATATATATTTTTTTGTAAGTAAGTATATAAATATTTGTTTAAGCCATTTAAAATAAAATAACAATATTATATATATACAGAATTAAATCATAATTTTTTGCTTTTCACCTATTTCAATATATATTAGTTAATTTACCAATTTGTATTTGCATATGATTATCAATGCCAACAGTTAGATAATTTATTACAAATAGTCATATCATCATTATATGAATTTGATTCATAGTTTAGTTATAATTATTCATTTGGCAGGTGCAGTTCAACATGGCACTAATTATCCTAGCACTTTTACTTGTGCTCTTTGTGTTGCTTTACAAGTTTTCGATGGCACCATATGGTGTCTTAAGTGCTCGAGGAATCGCTCATGAGATGCCAAAACCGTTCATTGGGAATCTGAGTCTACGAGTAATCTTCGCTCGCACTCCATTCATACAGGTCATTCTTGATAAATATAAGAAATTTAAGCAGCATAAAGTGTATGGATTCTATAATGTGCGGGAGCCGTTATTTGTGTTGCGCGACGTTGAGGTGATTAAGAAAGTGGGCATCCAGGACTTTGATTACTTCACCAATCATCGCCCCATGTTACCTGAGTCCTCCGGGACCATATTCTCCAAGTGTTTGATATCATTGAACGACGATAAATGGAGGGAAATGCGCAATACGTTGACACCAGCATTCACTGGAAGCAAACTTAAGGCCATGTTCGAGTTGATTAATGAGTGCAGCCTGGAGGGCGTCAGATACATTGAGAACGAGTTGAGAAATGCAAATAGTCTGGACATTGAATTGGAGATGAAAGATTACTTTGAACGGTTTGCCAATGATGTGATTGCATCGGCTGCATTTGGCATTAAAGTCAATTCGTTTGTGGATAAAAAGAATCAATTCTATAAAGCTGGACAGTCGGTGATACACTTCTCTGGACTCGCCATGATCAAGATTATACTCTATAGCATAATGCCTCGCGTGATGAAGGTAAACCTTACAAATTGTCAGACAAATAATGCAGCTGCTATATTTATTTAATTTAAACTTGTTTAGATTTTGCCCATTTCAATGTTCGATCAACGAAAGTTGGATTATTTCAAGACCCTAATATTCGATGCCATAAAATATCGCACTGAGAATAAAATCATTCGACCCGATATGATACATTTGCTGATGGAGGCCAAACGACAATTTCTTCTACAGGAAACTATTCCAGAATCCTCCACGGAGCATGCCGAGTTCAATGATGACGATCTACTGGCACAATGTGTTTTGTTTTTCTTTGTAGGTTTCGAAGTAATGTCCGCTTGCCTCTCCTATTTGACCTATGAACTCTGCATGAATCCCACGGTCCAATCGAAATTGTACGAGGAGATTCAATCAGTGGAACAGGAATTGCAAGGCAAACCACTCAACTACAATATGTTGTCGAAAATGAAGTACATGGAGTTGGTTATATCGGAGCTATTGCGTCTTTGGCCACCTGCTTTTAGTTTGGATCGAGTGTGTGGCAAAGATATCGACCTACTCGATGACAATCAAGAAGTCTTGGTTAAGTTTCGTAAGGGCGACATTATAGTAATTCCAGTGATTGCTTTACATCGCGATCCAGAACATTTTCCCGAACCCGAACTCTTTAAACCGGAACGCTTTTTGGAAGAGAATAAAGACGAAATCAAGCCCTTTACATATTTGCCCTTTGGCCTTGGACCACGAAGTTGCATTGGTAAAAAATGCTGTTTAACAAATGAGTTAAGAAAGTAACAAAGATTGATTTTTTGTAGGCAACAGAATGGCTTTGATGGAGGTAAAATCTATTATTTACCATATGCTGTGCAAATTTAAATTGGTGCCGGGTGAAAAAACTGTTAAAAATGTAATGGATAGCTTAAAGGGATTTCATATGCAGCCAAAGGACAAGTTCTGGATCAAATTTGTGCGCCGAGATGTGCTTTAAAAGTGTTTGAAATATATAAACAAATCAATAATCAGCGTATATGGCTTAGTATATGTTTGATTTGAAATTGAATTATCTATGCATAATAAAGATTAGATTACTTTATTTACACGCCCGATAAATAAAGGTAACCATATCTGATAAGAGCTGATTATTATTGAATCGATTTAAGATAATAAGTATATCAATTCAACCATATATTCAAGTACAAACAGTGAAAAATAGCGAACGCTAAAACAAAACAAAAAATTTAAATGTTTATTACTTTTCAACAACATTTTATTTGTTTGCTGTTTATTAATGGCTTATCTCACTTTTTTGTGTTTGAACCACATTCTAAAGTACATTATCACAACTTTGAAATACTCTATAATTTTTATAAATTGTATATTATAATGTCAAGATAATTTCATGTTGACCTTTAGCAGCCTTATGCTATCTTTAGTACTAACACATATCAATGTAAAGATAAAAATTTATGACTATTGATACCAAAAGTTGGTTGACAAAGAAGGCGAATGATTCATAGTATCAAGTGGAAAATGTTAGAGCATTTGTTTGTCTTTTTTTTTTGGTTTACAAACAATATTCTAGTAGAGAAATTTAACGAGAGATTGTGAATAATAACGCGCAAAACAAGTTTGTGGACTGAGAGAGCGAATAATTTATTTCATACATTTAAATAGATTTTGCGGCAACGAGAGAATTGAGAGGGAGTGAGCATAGTTCTAATGAATGAACAAGAATATGCGATAAATGTATATACATATGTATGTACATATATCTCTCTCTTTGAGTATAATTGTTTTTTGTTTGTATTTCTGATTAGATGACGAGAGAGTTCCCGGGTTCTATATTTCGTTTAGATGTTGCGACATTAGTTGTTATTTTGTGGTCGCTCCGTAAAGTTCCCCAGAAAGTGACCGCTTCGCATAAAAATCTATTCGTATCTGTTTATAGTATCTAAATTATAAAGCCGGTAATGTATCTGATAATCGGTACACTTGTCATTGTGCTGTTGGCATTGATCTACAAATGGTCTGTGGCCAAATATCAGACGTTTATAGAACGCGGCATTCGCCATGAGACGCCAAAGCCTTTGATGGGCAACTTTGGGCTCGGCGACTTTCTGGGTTCTGTGCCGCAATTGCAAAAGCAAATCGATCAGCATCGAGAGTATCGGGATTGCAAAGTCTATGGATTGTACTTCTTGCGTGATCCCATTTTTGTGGTGCGTGACGTGGAATTGATCAAGAATGTGGGCGTCAAGGACTTTGATCATTTTATGAATCACTCGGGATCGGATAAAATTGAATCACTTCTCTCGAAGAGTCTCGTTCAACTTAAAGATCGCAAATGGAAAAATATGCGGAACATATTGACACCCACATTTACGGGCAAGAAAATGCGAGCGATGTACGAGTTGATTAATGTCTGCAGTGAGCTTGGAGTTCAATATATTGCTGGGGAAATTAAAGAAAAAGGCGCTGATAGCATTGAGCTGGAGATGAAGGATTATTTCACGCGATTTACTAACGATGTAATTGCTTCTGCTGCATTTGGCATCAAAGTGGATTCGTTTGCGGATAAGGAGAACGAGTTCTTTAAAATAGGACAGTCTGTAACGAAATTGACGGGCACTGCCATTATTAAAGGATTGCTCTTCAGTGTCATACCAAAGATAATGAAGGTTAGTCTAAAATATTGCTGGGTTATGCAGTTTGATTCTTTAATTCCTTTCTACAGGCTCTGCGAGTTAGTGTGTTTGATGAGAAGAGCATTGATTACTTTAAGCGTCTGGTGTTTGATGCTATGAAATATCGTAAGGAGCACGAGATTATACGACCAGATATGATACATTTACTAATGGAGGCTCAACGACAGGGAGAAGCTGAGGGAGCAGCGGAAAAACAATTTTCAGACGACGATTTATTGGCTCAATGTCTGCTTTTCTTCTTCGCTGGCTTTGAAACGGTTTCCACCTGTCTCTGCTTTCTCACCTACGAGTTATGCAAGAATCCCGAAGTGCAATCGCAGCTTTACAATGAAATTCGCGAGGTGCAGCAGAAACTGCAGGGAAAACCTCTGGACTATGATACTCTGGTGCATATGAAGTATCTTGATATGGTTGTATCTGAAGCATTGCGTAAATGGCCGCCAGCTCCTCGCACAGATCGCTTGTGCAATGCAGACATCGATCTGAAGGATGAAAACAATCAGTTTGTGGTCTCGTTAAAGAAAGGAGATGTGCTCTTTATACCTATCATTGCATTGCACTATGATCCAGAGAACTTTGCAGAGCCCACAGAGTTTAGACCTGAACGTTTCTCAGACGAGAATAAGCAAGAGATTAAACCATTTACCTATCTACCCTTTGGTGTTGGACCCAGAAATTGCATTGGTGGGTGTCTTGTATAAATTTAATTCTATTTATTTTCTAATTTATTATTTTTACCTTTTCAGGCAATCGCTTGGCTTTGATGGAGGTCAAGTCCATAGTGTATCATTTAATACTCAAATTCCAATTGGAGCCAGCAGAGAAAACGGTAAAGGATATGATGAGCAGCATTCAAGGTTTCACAATGGTGCCAAAGGAAAAGTTCTGGATCAAATTTGTTGCTAGAAAATCGAATGAAAGTTAAGCAAAATAATAATAAAGGCTTTGACTGACTTTGATCCGAGTGCTTTGAATGCATTTACTCCAGTTTAATGCCAAAACTATCTGCTCTGTTTATTGTATTAATTAATCACTTGGGATTCTAATTAAGACTTTATTATATTTACTGCTTTTGAAACACCGACGACTTCAGTCATTTATCACGTCTGAAGTCACAGCAAATTGCACTATTTTCCCTGACAAGCTTCATTTAATTATCTTTATTTAATTTCTCTTATGCTGATGCATCAAAGTGAAATTTGTTTTTGCCACATTACGAGCAGAAAAACACACTCAAAGTTCACAGACAGAATTAATTAAAAGCAATCGAAAATAAAGCACTAAGCTTCCTTTTATTACTGCAAGCGACAGCAAAAGCAAAAGCATGCAAGTATCCCTGGCTTATGAAAGAATAATAATATGTAAAACTGCTGGCAAAATGGCATACGGATAAAAGATTTGGTGCGGAAGAAGCGAAGAGGTGCTTTTCTATTATTATATTTATGCAGAATTTAATTTTATTCGTTAACATAATGCGAAAATGTTCGCCAAAAGAGCTGCACTTTAAATGCATGTAAATGAACCCTAGATGGCGCCACACAACTATGGCGAATAGTTTGTGAAATTTCTTTTGTATGTTTCGTGATGGCATTTTCATTATATTCCAAAATAATGAAAGAACTTGTTCTGACAGCTTGGCTGATGCTGCCAACTACTAATACATAAATTTGCGCTAATTTTTGTTCATTCCCCAAAAATTAATTAGCAATAAACACAGCATCTTTAAAGCAAACTTTTTGACAGAAATCTGTTAATTAATTTACCAATTAGCCTAAACTGCATATTCCATAAAGAGAAAGCGAATAATATTGAAAGATTTCCAGGAAGATGTTTCGAGTGTCCATGTCCGTATCCGTATCCGTGTCCGTGTCCATGGCAAAAGGCTATCAAAATGGACGCAACATTTGCAGTTGACTGCGGAGTTGCCAGTTTAATTTGGTAAAGAAATTGTTGGGCAAAAACTTTTTGACATTTCGTTATTTATGTGCTTGGGATATTTAGGCAAAAACTTTTTTGGCCGACTAAGCAGTTAATGCGATATTGATTTATTCGCCTAGAGTCAGCAGCTGCTTTGCGCTTTTGCTTCGTCTAATAAATATTATGCAGCTAAAAATACCAAAAAAAAAAATATATATATATAAATAAAAATATTCTATATATATTTTTTAAGGAGCTCATTCCAAAAGTTTGTTTTGATTTGGAGTCTTTCTCAAAAATAAAAAGTGAATAGATCGCATTTATTTCAAGTTCATGAAATTGAAATGCGAATAGAGACGATTAAGTTGTGTCTGAGTTTTTAGAGGGGATCGTTGAGGGGGGTCCAAGAGTTTCATGAGCTGCCAGACTGCTGAGGCTAAAGCCAAGAATCTCAAATATCAAAGTGGCACAGACGAAAAACTTGAAGTTTCTATCAAAAGGCAACAAAGTTTTACGCGGAAAAACTTGGACTTGGACTTGCACTTGAGCGAAGCCTTGGCGACAAAAGGCGCACCAAAAAAAAAAACACAAAATCTCAAAAAGTACATAAAGCTTGAAAATTTGTTAGCTGCGATTTTTGGCCCAGAGGCAAAAAGTTGTTAATTATTTTCGCTGAACTGCCAGCGACATTTAAGCATTTTTCTTCCAATAAACGATTAAAAGCGAATTTTTTATTTAATTTGAAGAAGAATCTTAACTCTGGAAAAAGTGAAGTGAAGTAAGCGTTAAATGTTAATGGTCATATTTTGGGCAAACTGCAATGCGGCTTAAGTGCTTGGCAAATTGTGCAAACTTGTAATTTGTAACTGGAGAAGACTGGCAGCAGCTGCAGAGAGGAGAGAAAGAGGAAGAAAGCGAGACAGCAGGGACTGGCTTGTGGTTATATCTGCTTCGAAGCCAAAATCCCATTTTGGACAAAATGGTTGGCAGGCGACTTGACCACTGGTTGACCCATTTGCATAATTATTCATTGCGCAGCATTATGAGCATAAATAAAATGATGCTTCAGTGCACACACACACTCACACACATATTCTCTGTCTTACACACACTCACACACATATTCTCTGTCTTACACATGTGTGTGTGTGAACTCTGTTAGCTGGCGGATAATGCCCCGTATCGCATAATAAACTCATGTGAGCATCATTCTTACTTCCTTCCTTCCTTCCGCTTCCGCCCTGACTCCGCCACACTTTCTCACTCTCCGTATTCGGAATCTCTTTCTCACTGTCTTTGCACTGCGCTTTTTGTTCCTTATTTATTGTTTAGCATTTTTTATTGCCGCAGTAACCGAGAATACTCGCCACACACAGACGAGCATAAAAGCAAAATGAAGTTGTGCATTTCACTTTATCAATTTACTACATTTTCCGGAATTGAAATGAAAACCATTTGGCCGGTAAATTCAATTGAATCGGTAAAACAGAATTTATTTCTGCAGCAAAAGTCAATGCATTTTTACAATTATTAAAGAAAATTGAACCAAGCTTAGACTATACATGTATATATTCATAAGTTATAAACGAGTCATAAAATAAATTGCTTAAAGCTTGCGAAAATTGCCAAAATGGTTTCATATTTCAAGTGATGCTCAAAGCAATTTATTGTTACTCAATTAATATTGCAAAATCGATTTAAAGAACAGTCAAAGGTTCTAGCAAATTTTATTGGAATAAACTATGTTTTTATCAACAGCATTTCTGGTGAGTTTATTGTGCTTTCATTCGCCTCTTAACTTGTTGACCCACATCAAAAGTAATCCATAATTTAAGTGACGCTTTAAGCCAGTGCCATTGCGCTATTTTGCAGCCTTGGGCTGAGCGCAACTTTATTAAAATTCCTCAAGTTCATATAGACAATAGGCAACCGCAAAAGCAGCTGCTTTCAAAATGACACACAAAGTTTGCAAAGCTCTGAACACTTTACATGAAAACTATCACCAACGTATGTGTGTGTGTGTCTGTGGGAGTGTGTGTGTGCGCTCTGACGACAACCTTAATACCAAAATACTCAATTAAATAAAGTTCTATTTGAAATTGCATTACATTTATGAACGTGAGTGCGTATTGCCCTCTCGTTGCTTCATTCGCCCTTTTTATTGTATCCTTCGTCTTTCCTCCTCCTTTCCTCTCCTCACACTCACACATTCCGACAGCCGCAGTAAAACTTTTGAAGCTCATATAAAAATATTATAGTGCACGTCTCATCTCTCTGTGTGTGCGTATGTGTGTGTTTCTGTGTGTGTGCGGATAAGCCGCAGAAACAAGTACTTACATACATATAGAGTACGAGAGTATACAATAAGAGTACTGCACATTTCGATTGTCAAGTGCAAATCATATAAAATGGAATTTTCCGTTTCCAGTTCCGGTTTGCGTGGACTTCTTCCTACCTGAAGTGCGTGACCCCAGAGTGTTTAGTTACTCGGATAGCTGCTTTAAATGGCTGTATGAAAACACTTTAAGAGTTTACTGCAAGCATTTCTAGTAGGAACTAAACCTTTACCAGTGCTTCGTTTAACAACACTGAGCATAGAGAAACATGCAATAAGACTATCAACTATGTTACATAACATTTAACTAAGATTAGGGGAAGCAAAATATGTTTCGACTTACACTCAAGAAAAAACGAACAATGTATGTATGATTACCATAGTATTATAATATTACGAATTAGTTACAATTTAATAAGCCTATATTATTGTGCAAATCTTTTATTGTAGAAATTTTTTTAAATTGAAATATATAGATATGTAACAGCGGATGCATTAGCAAGTGGGTAGACACTAAGCTATCGGTATCATAAGTCGTCAGGAAAAGTAGATAAACCGTTATTGGAAATAGAGCTTTTGTCATAAGAAGTAGAGTAGCAGTAGTAGAAGTCGGACAGCAGTCGTCAAAAGTGGAAGCAGTATTATTAAAGTTAATCAAACTGTACTTTACACATGTTATCAATCATCCATATATTAAATACATACATATACATTAATAATGTTTTATTAACTATGGAGTCAATTCACAACAGCTACAATTCATTTATGACAACAACCAAATTTTATTATTTATTTATTATTTACCACCGGCATAGCTACTGGTCTATGCTCCTCCCCTAGCAGAGGCTGCCGGTCGTACCTACCTATTATTTACCAATAGTTTCATTAAAACATAATTATAGTACATTCTAGATCATAGTATTAATATTGAAATATTTATGAATGAATCAAAAATTAATTTATGACATTAAAAAACGTTTTCCAATGTAACAGCACTTTCCTTTAGTGCTTTTCATTGCAATTAAATATAAGATATTTATGGTATACTAAAATATTTATAAAAGACCTGCCTTATGAAATATTGAGTAATATAATAATATTATATATATAGTAATACAAACCCTAATAAAATAGCATGCTAATGAATTGTTATAAAGTTTATGAATTGTTATACCAATTACAAAAAATAATTTATGTAATTGCAAGTTATTTCCAACGTAACAGCACTTCTTTTTTTAAATATTAAAAGCATTCAATATTGTTCAAAGTATTTTTTTGTGCTGAATAAAATTTGATTATTATATTAAAATATTTATGAAATATTTTTGCTTGATTTAGTAATATAATATAAGCTGCAAAATATTCAAATTAAAAATGTATTCAATTTACATAAACTTTAGTATAAGTTTAATCAAAATCGTTCATCCAAATTAAAATAGAAACAAAAATAAAGCAAGTTGTTTTAAAACAGTCAAGAAATATTTTGCCATTTACTAAAACTGGTTGCTCCACAAATACCGTTTAAAACAATAAAACAAAACTCAGTGACTAACATTAAACTCTGCGATGCCATTTGTAAATTAAAGATAAATATGTACATATGTTCCATATCTGTGTGGCATTAACACATTTTCTGCAACTCAACCGCAAATGCGGCATACACATTCAATTTACCAACACTGGATATCGGAAATCCCATTGGAGAACTAATAGGCATTAGGTAAGCTCCAATCATATATGTATCTATCTATGTGTTAGTCGGTGGTAGCCATAGCAGGTGTTTTCACACATTTGCTATAATTCAACCGCAACTTTAATATCATCTATGCGAACGATTTACAACTCTGAAAAGCAGATAAAATATAGTATATGTATAAGCCCATATGTGTGTCAATTATTGTAATTGTATGCAAAACTAAAAGCCAGATGCGATTTATGCAATCCTTTTGACACTCTGCGGTCCAGCAATTAATATAATTTACAAAATCATGTAGAATTGCCTTCGAAGAGCCTCAAATACGGTGTCTGCATGAGTGTGTGTGTGTGTGTGTGTGGCAATGTATGTAAGTGCATTACTATGTACTGTGGATTAATATGCAGAGTGCCTGCCTGCAAGCGCATTTCAAATGCCAGGCCAATTGTCGGTTTTTGCGGTTTGGCAAATGTTTAAGCTTTTCGGCTTAAACTGTACTACAATTGGGTCTCATGCAGCAGCAGCAGCAGGTACTTAGTTAAATTGGCGATGAGTGCTCTACACGGCATTGAACAAGAGCAACAAATTAAAATTGTATGCAAATAATTCACATCAAACAATCAACTCTTAATATATGGAACAACTCTACGTATACTCGATTTAAGAGCACTCAAACATTTCACTCTCTCTTGGTTCGTCACTCTCTTCGCTAACTCTAAAGAGAAATTTATGCAGTTGAGCAAGGACTTTCGACTGTTGAAATTGGTAAGAGCGTGCGAGTTGGGGTTTGAGTTTTTGTGGTAGTACTTAAGATTCAGGGCTGGTAACTTGGCAAGTACTTAATGGATTACCAACCAAATCATTGCCTACTTCTTGATTTATGGCATGAAAATTGCGAGCTCGAAACCATTTTAGTCAATTTTCAATTGAATTTGCATTTATCTTATTAATATAAATATTTAATGTCAGAGCTTTGACTTACTGTTTATTGAACTGCTCAATTTTTTATTTAAAATACCATCGAAACGTGATTTGAATGAAATTTTTAATTTAAATTAAACAGATTTTTCAGTTTACATATCAAGCTTTCATTTATATGATTCAAAATTTTTTTATTTTGTGTTTTTTAAATGGCCTTATATTTTATAATGTATGTCATCGTGATTCGAAGTTAATTTTATATTTTTATTGCATACAAAAATTAAATGAATTGTTATTTATATAATGATTTAATTTCTATGTTTGGACGATTATTTATTTGTTTAGTTTGTTAACAATTTTTTATTTTATATGTCATGGAATAAGAATTAAATTTTACCGTTTTATGAGATACAATAATGTGTGCGAAAAGTAAAAAGGAAAGGTCAATTTAAACTTATTTTTTTCTTGAGTTTGCTGGACTGTTAACGACATCTGGGCTAAATATCATGTCAATGTCATTATCTTATCAGTTATATATTTACGATTGTGTTTACCAAACGACCAAGAGTATATTTTTACACTGTCTGATTTAATTGAGTAGAGAAGTTTCATCAAATTTTGTTTACGGAAAAAATTTCGGTTGCGAAAACATTAAGGACATTGCGGAAGACCTTTAGTGTTTCTACTATGTTGGAGAAAAATTTTTATAAGTGATACAAAGACTTCAAAGAGGGTCGAGAATGTGTTGAGGACTCGGAGCACTTCGAAAGACCGTCTAAGTCAACAAATGACCAACACGACAATGAAGCGAATTAATCCTCAAAAATCGTCGCTTGATGTGTTAGACATCTTACCGATACGATTGGAATATCAGAAGGATCTGTGAAAACCATTATAAACGACCATTTGGGAATACGAAACGCCTTGAGGGAATTACTTTAAAAGGGATTGATTTAGAAGAATAAATAAACATGTTTAAATTTATAATTCACATTACTTTTTGCCCGTAATAGTATTTTATATTTAAAAAATATATTATTTTTTATATCAAGATTTTATTTATATAGACTACAATGATTGTTTACTTTTTGTTTGTTCATTAATTTGGCCAATATTGAAATTAAATGGATATCGCATCCGAAGCTAGTTTTAACTTTTCATAGCAAATTGTATTTCATTTTAAATTTAACAACAAATTATATACTTTAATGGAATTGATGTCTTATTTATTCATTCGAAGTATTTTTATTTAAAGCTTTCCTTTACATCGATTAAATATAATAATATTAATAATAATATATCATATAATATATTTCCCATATAGCATTTTCTAACATTAATAATGGTAAAATAAATTAAAACTTTTAATAAATTTATACAACAATATCTTATTAGCAACATTTAGCATAAGTAGATTGAAATGAAATCCAAATGTCGTCGAATTCTCAGAATTGTGATATTTTTGGTATCTCATTAAATGTTGTAAGTAGAACGCACTTATGAGAGTTAAGCCTGACAGGCGCTTGAAATTGTATTTGCTTTTATTATTTTCATTTTCATTTTCATTTGGATTTTTATTATAATTATTAAGAGCCATAAATACTGAATGTCTTAGCCTGGCTTTGGCATTTTATGGCTCAGGCTCAGGCTCAAAGTGCCTACGTTGGGAATCAAAAACATAAAAAATAATGTTAATTTCAATATTGCCTTATTAAATGAGCATAAAAGTCATGCATGTGTGTGTGTGCGAGCTGGCAACATATTTATACGGAAATACGAAATTTGTTCATTTGAGCCTGTTAACGTTTTATTCTTTTCATACTTGAGAAGCCAAGCCGTGAAATTTAAATAAAACGTGCTTTTGTAGACACACATACATACGAACATTTATATATTTTGGACAGATTGTCGAGCAGCTGCTGCCGGTTACCGGAGTGACAAGGCTTTAAAATGGGCCTCACTCAGTCAGTCAGTCAGTTCGTCAGTCAGGCAGCAAGACAGTGAGTGAGTGAGATTGTCTGTTTTTTTTTCGTTTTTTTGAGGGTCGATTTTGTCGCGTCGGGAGTCACGCACTTCACACACACACTCCCACTCACACACACATATGGTTTTTAGTATGTTACGCGGGATGCCGACAGATGGCAGCGCACTAACACACATAAGGAGCGTGTCGGGAAATGTGACAGGATGTCATTTTGCAACGCATCCGAAAACATAAACACGTCTCGCGCTCTCTTCTTTTGTGTCTCTCTCGCAAAATTATGCTGCTAAAAGGCGGCAAATGTTTGTATTTCCTTTAGCCTCCTCTGTGTGTGTGTGTGTGTGTGTGTGTTTGGAGGAAACTATGGAAAAATTTGCATAAGTGTTTGTCGGCTTCCCGCCCCAGACGCTCGCTACTTTTACCACTTTCGCATAGTTTTCCTGCCATGGTTATTTAAAATACACGTAATATTCATAATATGACACAAACGCGTGCCATCCACGCCTTGTGTTAAATATATACACATATGAAAAACTTGTTGAGTTTCATTGCAAACTTCCGACAAGTGCCTAATAATACATTGAAAAGGCATTTCAAGCACTTCTGATAAATAATCATTCACAATTTAATATATTTCTTGTTGTTTAGCTGTCGAAATGAGATTAAATTATTTATTTGTGCAATATTTAATAACTGTGTTTGTTTTTGTTGCAGCTTTAGTTGGATTTAATTAGCATTTTTTATGCGCACCACTGAAACCATAAAACCAATTTAGATTTCCATTGCACATTTAGTTGGCCTTTCACCTCTTGACCACAATTCAACAATGCTCACAATTAATTTCAATTTATGTCTAATTTTTATTTGTTTTCTTCCGTTTTTCATCCTTTTTGCAAACAAATAAATGTGCAATTGCTTGTTTTGTTAATTATAGCGTATTTTGCTTAATTAAATTTCCATATAAAAAATAGAAATAGAAAATCTGGCGATAATAAA
Organism: Drosophila nasuta; assembly: GCF_023558535.2. Lineage (NCBI taxonomy): Eukaryota > Metazoa > Arthropoda > Insecta > Diptera > Drosophilidae > Drosophila > Drosophila nasuta. The sequence continues at coordinate 32,028,042 of NC_083457.1, read as the reverse complement.
AAATGTGTGAAAATACTAACTTAATTTCTAAATAAATAAACAATAAAAATGAAATTAATTAAACAAGTTTAACTTTTAAATAAATATATTAATGTGTTTAAGAGACACTCAAATTCAGATTATACATACTAAATAAATACATAGTTCAATATTTGAGGAGTACCATAAAATATATTATTTACATATATATAAATATTTGAGCAGTATGATAAGTCAATGTTAGTTAAAACTGAATTAATGAGTTTTATAATGCAACACAAAAATATGTTTATCAGATAAATAAGTTTTAATGTGTATAACAAATTCATTTCATTCTAATCTCCCAAATTCCAAGTTATCTTAATTAGATTAGTAGAGAATGAAATATGCAAATATAGTATAAATATTATTAATATTAAACTCAGTCTTCCTTTTGAACACTTCTTTCGTACTTCAATCATTATAAAATAAGTCTTTGGAATAAATACTGAATTTGATTTAAAATAGTAAATTCATTTATTAATTTTAATATTTTAAAGACTTATTTTGCACTCGATAAAAAACGAAGGAGTCTTTGAAATAATTACTGAATCTACTTAAATGAAATGATAAATTAGATTCACAAATTTAACAAAATATCAATAATTTATTGTTATTGAAATGAATTTGTAACCACTGTAAGCAATATACAGGACAATTTAAATGCAATCTGCTATCGGATGACAATATGCACGTTCTATTTAACTAAAAACATCATTAATATAAATAATTTGCATATTAGTGAGTTCATTTTGGGTGTCATGGCGAGTTGATATAAGGCTGAACATGTTATTTAATTAGTTTATTATTGTTGTTGTTGTTGGGGCCAGACGAATATTAAAGTTTGTCATGTGTTGCGACTAACATGCATATTTGCAAATGGAAATGTAAATGAAAATGAAAATGCAAGCGCAGTTTCATGTCTATATAATTAACACAGAAAAGTGAACAGAAGCCAGCTGAACTGAATTGAAATATCAAGCAAGATGGCAGGCAAGAAAACCAAATGAAAAGGCTCCGTCTCTGTGTGTGTGTATGTGAGGGGAAGTGAGTGTACGTGTGTGTGTCTGGATATGTGTATGTGTGCTCCAGTTGGTAAATACAAAGTACAAATTGCACAAATAATGATACAGTTGGTAAACTTTCGCTGATGTTGCAACATGTGATGATGTTGCATGTTGCTGCTGTTTTTACTAACAAACCTCGGGCTTAAAATCAACACAACTCTGTAACAGCCCTGTCATGTGCGTGTCTGTATGTGTGTGTGAGTGTGTGTGTGTGTATGTATGCTATTAAGCTGGGCCTTGCGGCATACTGAGTTTGTCATTTGGCTTATTGATTTTTGCATACAGCAACAGCCCAGATGAGAGCATCTTCAAGTTTTGTTAAAGAGACTACAAACCACTTGCAAATCGTTCACTTTGACGAATATTGCATACGCTTTGCGGCTAAAATGGAGTCAGGCGCATGTTGCATGTTAGACGTGAGCACAAATAATACTTTTCGTCATGTTGAAATACCTTTTCGGGCTTGAAAGTTTCCAGAGCACAGCAAACTTGTGGCTCCCAAAAGGCATTCACTTTGCATGGTAAATAAATTTAATAAGCGCATCAGAGAAAGTTTTCATGCAATTTGTTTACGGCCCGCTGTGTGGTATGTGTTTGTGTTTGTGTGTGTGTGGTGTGTGTGCGTGACAAGCTAAACAAATTTTTGCCTAAGTGATTTTTTTTGTGCTTTTGTATCGTTGCCACATAATTAACCATTTAAAGGGCAATAGGTGAAGAAAAAAACGGTGGCATTTATATTTTTGCACCCCTCCGCCCCGCTTCAGTTATCGCCTGCTGTTGCACAGTCTTATTTATGGCCACTTTATGGCCACATTGCAGACCTATTAACCATCTGCAGTCAAATTTAATTTCTAGCTACAACAACGCCACAGCAAACGATACGATACGAAATGATATTACAAACCAAAACAAAAAAAAAAATAAGAGAATAGAAGTTGAAATTTATGTGACAGCATTTGAAATTTATTTGGTGCAACGTTTGGCGGCAACGGCAACGGCTTCGGCTTTTGGCGGCGGCAACTGCCCTGGCGATTTGTGTCTGCTGCAACAAAATAAAGTTCCATTGACCCATTTTGTGGGCCAGCTTCAGAGCGTCAGCGCCAGACACGAACACGACAATACACATACGCCCCGTGGCACCCCGCATCCCGAAAAACGTTCGTGGCATGCAAAGTTCTGTGTTTTTGTTTTCATACCCGCTATCCATAGGGTAGAAGGGTGCATTAACTTTGTGCTTACAGGAAACGTATGTAACAGGCAGTACGGGTAATCTGCGAGCCCATAAATTATATGTATATATTCTTGATCAGCGCCAACAGTCGAGATGATGGACATAGATGATGTTTTATTAGGCGCTGCTACAATTGGAATTTAGTTGTTTTGATTGAGAAAACATATTATGCTGATATACCAAATATAGCTTTTGGTAATTTATAGTATTTTTTGGTATATTCATTCGTGATCAGCGTCAACCGCCGAGACGATAGGCATAAATATAGTATTATGTTTTAATTGAAAATATATACCAAATATACAGATATACCAAATATAGCTTTCGGTATATTTAAGTATTTTTTCTGTATACTAAGAATAATAACGCAATGTTTTGCTTTTATTTAAAAAATGGGAACGGTATATTTTGGTATTCTGTTGGTATATTGGTTTGGTATATTTTAAGAATAATACCGCAATGCTCTTCTTTGATTGAAAATAGGGAACGGTATATTTTAGTATTTAGTCGGTATATTCATTTGGTATACTTTCAGAATAATACGGGTGACGGGTATGCCAAAGTCGATCACACTCGACTAGAGCTTTCTCACTTGCGTTTTTTTTTTTGCTAGGCAACAACAATGCGAGAGAGAGAGAGAGGCAGAGGCAAACAAAAAGGCAGCCAGCAAATGCGCAGACGATTAGTGTGCCATTTGGTGCGCCTTGTCTATGTGTCCACACACACACACACACATACACAATCTAGAGTGTGTGTGAGTGTGCGTGTGTGGCTTGGGCTGCTGTTATTTACTGTTATTTGTTTAGCTGGGTTCCTGTTTATTTTTCGGCTTATTTGTTGCCATTGTTGGCTGTCATTGTTATTACTATGCCTCGGCCAGTTTATGCTGCACTTGCTCGCCCGTCACAAAATGAAATATTTAAGTGCGCATTAGCCGCATGCCCCATTTACCCGCCTATCCCATCTCGATCCCTCTCCCTTGCCCCCTGTAATTTCCACTTACACACTGCAGCTGGCCAACTGGCAACTGGCGACTGGCAACAGCAGCCCCTGGGCTGGGCAGAGTAATTGCGAAAATTACCACAAGCACTGCAAGAGGCTGCATTCCGATTCAATGAATGAGAATTGCAATGATTTTTGTGCTCAGCACAGCAAACCTTTCCCCCTTCCCTACTGCTCCACTTTTGCATCCCTCCCCACTCTCTCACCCCTTGAGGTCTGTCCCCGTTTACCATATGCTGATTTCAATTGATTCTTGCTTTGTGGCTTCTCTGTGCTTCGTTTGCTTCGTTAACATTGCAATGTCGAATATGGTTTTCTGGTCTGCAGCCCAGGTACCACACACACACATATACACACTCACACACATACGCATTTTGTGCCTCTGCTGCATGCCAGTGGGCGTGGCTGGGATGTGCCACAAAGGCATATTATAAATACCACTTGCAGCTCAACAATAACAGCACCCAACAGGGGTAAAAACGACTCAGCTCGCAATGACAATTCAATTTCTATTTAAAAGCGACTGCAAGGAACAATTAAAAAAACATTACTATGTGAGTTAAATGTTTGACTTTTGATTGTGCGTTTAGCATAAGGAAAAGGTATTAAAATAGTTGGCAGCATTTTTAAAAATAAACAATTTAATAACTACCTAGACTTTGTTTAGATAAGTACATAAAAAGCATATTCAATCGGTTTCTGTTTGTTTTTCGATTTAAACGTGAGAAACAATTTAGATTAAATTTTTGGCTTTTGATTGTCTGTTTAGTATTCGAATGATCTGGAAGAAAGCATCTTAAACCCATTTCCACTTAGTATTATTCGCTAAAAGGGTTTTCAATATGCCAATAAATATAGTATTTGTTCTTATATAGAAACCATGATTATTTAGGTCTAATGTTCAGCTTTTAATTGTCTGTTAAGTGTATGGAAACAATATTGAATCGAAATAGAAATTTCTATACAACATTTTGTAATAATAAAAATATTTATATTTGTATATGTATATAGAAAAAGTAACAAATAGATATTTTTCCTTTTGGCTATTTCTAAATTGCATATTCATTACAAGTTTCTTATAAAATTATAAGTTTGCCACTGGAACTTTTTGGATTTTTTGTATTACTATTTTCTGTTAGGTTTATTCAAAAATCAAAAGATTTCTTCAGATGTGTAGATATGTAGCATGTAGAATGTAATGGCTAAAACCTTGATGAAAACAGTTGCCAAAAGTGCTGCCATGCTCTCTGAGCACACTTCAAACAATAAACGAATGAAGTATTGTTGTAGTTGTTTTTCTTTTTCTTTTTTGTTGTATTTGTTTGTTTTTTTTTGTTGCTGTTACGTCGAGCACTTAGAACTTTGCTTACATGTACTTCAATTTGAACGAACTTTTGACCTTTTCACAGCCTTGTTCATAAACGGTGAGAGCTCTTGTGGTCAGCATTCTCCGCACTACAAAAAATAAAACTTAACTTAACTGCAACTGTAACTAAAAAGCCAACTGAATTGCTGCCTTGAAACATTAGTTAAGCACTCAATCAGCTGTTGGCTATTTAATGTCCACTCAAAATTAATTAAGACAAACAATGCAAGCATGAGGTCAAAGACACTTTGCCATCGCCATTTCACATTTTTGTGGTCTATTAACCTCAAATGCAAACTTTTGCACTGCACTTGAGGCTGCTTTAAGAATTCATAAATAAAAAAGTAACTTTAAAATGGGTTTTGCAATTTAAATAATTACACTTCTTGGCACAGTTTCAAAACATAAATAAATGACGGCTAATAGAAGAGTTTAGCTGGCAGTCATAACTTTATTTTATGTAATAAAGTGTGTGCTAAAGACCAAGTTATAAAGCAGTTAAACAAGATATTTAATAGCTACTTAAGAAAAGCGTGCCACCTGCAATGCTTTAAGGTGCTTTTTCGAATCCCATTTTTAATTAATGCTCGCATTAAGGTTTTATTTATTTCGCATTTAATCTAAGCGGAGAATTTTCAAAGGTATACTTTTTTTTACAGAATGCTTTAATCGGCTTTTGATTCAATATTTTGCAAATGTGAATTATTTACGTATAATGCTGATTCTGTTGTCTCACTCTTGTTTATTTCATTTCATGTATTGCAAGTGATAAATAAAATATATAAAACTAATAAACCTCACTTTCAAAAATAATAAATAAATCTTAACAAAAAAACAACACAGTTAAGCTCACTCAAATTAATAATAAATATTAAGTGATAAAGAAAATATAAAAAACTAATGAACAACACTTTTAACAACAAAAAAATATAAAGTGTAAAATAAAATATATTAAACTAATAAACAACACTTTTAACAACAAATAAATGTTAATGAATTCCGCTTAAGCTCACTTAATTTAGTTTTGTTTGAAATCGTTTTGCTAATTTATTGCCATAATGAACTACAATAGCTTCTCAATTGTCCAAATATTGCAAGCCAAAGGAACAAAAAACGAATTTTTCTTTTGTCAGAAGTCAAGAGCGGTGCCCATTGAAACGTATATTTTGTTTAATTGAAGTACAATATGAAATGCACACAGTTCACTGCACAAATCTAACGACGCGTCGTTTCTATGCTGAGAGGGGGAAAGTCGAATGTGGGGGAAAAGTGGTCACTGTTTCTTTTTACTTTTTCGTTTGCTTCATTTTTCATATTTTTCTTTTGGTTTTTGGGCATTTGTGTAGCGACACGTAAAGAAATTGTGAACAATGAAAATGCTTTTGGTTCTCTGCAGTTTGATAGTTTTGGTTTTCTTGATTTAACTTGTAATTGGAAATCTGAACTTGTGCCACGTATAAATACATAAACTAGGAACGAGGGAAATAAAAATATAACTGAGAAATGCAATTATAATGTTAAGCTTGTTATGTAGAGTTGTGGAGTGCAGCAGCGTTAAGTAGTTTATTTACTTGAGCCATAATTGAAATGCCAGTTTGGCTCCGTGTAAAAGAAATCATAGCATACATTCGAGCGCATTGCGTTATAAATTGCATTGTCGTCTTCTTGTATCGCATTGCATTGCATTTGCAGTGGAATTGCATTGGAGTAGAGTAGAGTAGAGTGGAGTAGAAAAAGCAATTTGCAGCTATCAAAACGATGCAGACTTCGTGCTGGTTGCCTTAGCTGCTTGGCTCCTTGGCTGCTTCGTTGCCTTGCTCTTGGCTGGCTGCTTGAGAGTAGCGACAATTGATCGATTTGTTGGTATTTGCCAAGCAATCGTCGTTTGCCATTGCATTGGCAGTGGAAATGGCAATAATTGCAGCTGTTCACTAAGCTGACACATCAGGCGGTGGCAGAGGCGAAGGAGAGTTAATAATGCGCTCGCATCCCGCGCACTAAGTAGAGCAAACTACTTTTAAAGCCACACATGGCGTATGCGTGATTTCGATTTGCTCCGCTGATAGTGTGTGTGGCGCATAAAGTTTAAAGAACAAATGTGCTGATTATAGCGATAGCACTTGATTAACGTCGTCATCGGGGTGAAGGAGGAGGAGGAGGAGAAGGGGGCTGTTATGCAAATTAGCCGAAAAAGCCACGCACAATTTTGTGGGGCAAGAGGACGTGTCTAACTGTGGAAAAGGTGTCGCTCACTTGACAGCGCTAATGAAGGCAAAAGGCAGTTACTCACTCTATCTCTCTCTATCTCTCGCTGGCTGTCAGCGAAGAAACCGCCACAACACAATCAGGAAAGCAAATAAGCAAACAAGCAAACAGTTAGTCAGACAAAACTCTCTGTCGACGGGCGTCTCACGCCGCTCACATAAAAAGCCAGTTACAGACGATCTGACGGCATTTTCGGTGCTTGCTTGTTTGGTTTTTGGTTTTTGGCCATGTTTGTTGGCTGCTGTTAGCTGCCTGCTGTTGCCTGCTTATCGCTGCTTTGGCTTAATTAAAATGCTTCACGCTGCCAATTTGGGCTATTTCTCGCACAGATTCACTCTCGTTATTGGCATGCCTGTTTAAGCCTGTTTAATTAGGCATACGAGTTCACGTTTTGCGCACATGACAATTGCAATATTTTTGTATAACGTTTATTCAGCATTTCTATTGTAAAATTTTTGCAGACAGCCGCAGCTATTCATAAGCACAGTGAATAGACAGACAAGTGAGTGAGTGAGTGAGCGAACGAGCGAGTGTCTTGACTGACAGTCTGACAATTGAGGCTGCCTTTTTACTCGTATTTTGGCTTTGTAATGCTGCTACCCAAAAACCTAAAGTATCATTAATAAAAAAATAATGCCACAAAAAGAATAGCGCATGCCACATACACACACACAGCAGAGGCAGACAGACAAACGAAATGCTGTCGCCAACAATAACAACAACAACAACAGACTGGGAAAGCTGAGACGAGAGCAGCAGCAAACCTCTCTAATTGAATTTCTTATGGTCCATTAACTGTCAGTCCAGAAATCCGCAGAGTCAGTTCAAGGATGAGGCAGAGGCGGAGGCGGAGGTGGAGGCAGAGCGAGATGCCAAAAGCGTGGGCGGTGGGCGTTGGACTGTGGGAGGCGTGGCCCAAGGTATGTATGATACTTATATAACACCGACTGAATGAGTAAGCAACGAAAACGTAAACGTGACAGTTTTTAACAATATTTAAGATGTCAGCATGATATATCGTTTAATTTATGTATGTGTCTGTCTGTCTCCCACTCACACTCACACACTTTCACACACTTACGCACACACATACACACACACACTTACACTCGCACAACCTCATCCTTGTCATCGTCCTTGGTCGGCCTTGTTTCTCGCCGGGAGAGATAAATTTATTAAAAACGTTTTGTGCGTTATTTTTCAATGCCGTCGACTGATAAATGCCCAAGTCATATATTTTCTGAGTGTTTCGAGTACTTCGCTTTGTTGGTATTGTTGCTGGCGCATTATAATTAGCTTAAAGATCAGTTCAAATTTGCATAAAGATTAAGAGACAAATTAAATTTATAAACTGTCATGGAATGAATAATGATGACGCGAGACTTAAGCTAATGAAATATATTTGTATCTATTAAATGCTTCAATTTGAAGTGTATTGATGTGCTTGAAGTCAAGTGAAGAATCTCAAGTAACGAGTGTACAATAACAGTAAGCTTATGGGCTAAACTAACAAACATGTGCTTAAAAGCTTTAGCAACTGTACAAATAGTAAATAGTTGCTTGAGCAACTTAAAGCTTAAGCCACTAATGCTTGTATTTATGCGACTCAATTTTAAGCTCTGCGTGATGCAGATTAATCGTGTATTTATGTGACGCCTTCAGCTGGTGTCATTGTTTGTGTGTTTGCGAGTACGTCGAGCATTCACGTGCTGAATTTGCATTTTGCAATGTTTTGCAGTTTTCTTGGGCCGGCGATTTACAATTTTCTGCTCCAGCCATTCAGAATATCGAGCCAACAGCGCGCGCTGCTGCTAAATAAAATAAAAGGCAAACTGTGCAGTCGAGGCAAAATACAGGTAACAGAAATGAACGGCGTCGCTTGGCGACGACTTCCTCATCCGGTTTGCAGCTGACTTATTTATGCAAATATTCATAGCATTCAGACTTTAATGTGCATGCCTCCATTTTTATTTCAATACAGAGTTCTACTATTTTTGTTGTGGAAATTATATTTATTTTTTTATGCAACACTGCAAATGAATTGCTGACCTAGCTAAGCAATTCTCTGTGGAATATTTGCATTTTAAAGTCGAGTTTTTAAATTGCTATTTGCTGTATTACTGCTGGTTTCAGTACACAGAACATTTTACGCATTGATTTCTCATGCGAACTACAAATTGGTGGCAACATGCAACATGCCACGTTGCATTGGCTGGGCATCGGCAATAATGAGCCATTAGTAGCAATTACGTACGGCCAATACAATTTAGCCAGCAGCGTTTGCCCATTTCAACTGTAAAGTGCAGCTGCGACAGTTGCCTTGGCAACGCGACGTATGCGTAATATGCTTTTGTGAGATGCTCTCCAAATAAGGTTTTGTTCCTTCTCTCACTCTCTCTTTTCCTCTCGCTCTGTTTGAGTGGAGGCAAAATTAACATTCAGTTGCAACGTTTTCTGGACTGCAATTTGATTTCATTGAGCTTTCATTTTGCCACTAGTTGCGTTCCTTTTTGCAGTTTGTACCCAAAAAAATAAAAAGGAGCAAACTATATGCCAGACACGTACTCGTTTTATATACTTAGCTTGCTCTCGCTCTCTTGTTATTCTTGTTGACTGCGTTGACTGTGCCTATGGGGGCCCATGTCGATGGCAAGTGCTGAGCTCTTGCACCCTGGAGCATAGTTAATAATAATTGCCTGCTTTTTGGCATTGCTTTTTCGTTGTACATTGAAACGAAGCATCATCAATTTGGGATTAGCCATGGTCATGGCCTTCGCCCACGCAGTTTGAGGTTTGTTAAAAATTGTCACGTCTTTTGTTATTGTAGCGAAATAAATACATTTTAGCCAGTTGTTCAGCTTAAAAACTGTTTGCCAAGGCCAGGCAAAATGCCGAACTTTGCCACCGATGAGCTTCCCGCTTGATCTTATTCTTGGGCTGTTTGCTCATGTGCCGCTCCACTGACTGGCTAATTAGCTTAGCATGAAGAGCTGTGCCGAGCACTTTGAGTTATTCGTTTCGTTTTGCCTGCCGTCTTTGGACTTACGCTTTAATAAATAATTATTTCAGTTTCAGTTTTCGGCAGACGCTTTTGATGTTACTTCTTTCATTTCGCATACACATTTTGTGTTTTCTTTACTTTTTTTTTTGTTGCTCTTGTGCTTCCTTTATGCTGGGTAAATACTTGGCAGTTGAAAGAGCATAATAAGCATACGACCGAGTTCCGCAAAACTGTTTGCCCCATCAATTTCGCTAAATTGTTCGCAACCAGGCTTCACTCAATTATGGCATAGTTCAACTTGAGTTTTTGCATAACAAAAGCGTAGATAAACTGTGGAGCGTATTTGAGAGAAACTTTTGTTTATTCTGCCGAACAAGTTTAACAATTAAATTGTTATTAAGTAAGTTGTGGACTTTAATTAATTTATAATAAGTTTAAATTCAATAATCTAGTAAATCTTTAAGGGTTTCTTTTGTGCTTCAACATTTTTCATTTGGTTAATTTTATTAGAATTATCAAGCAATTAAACTGCTTTAATTAGTTTTAGAAACAAAGCAAAAAAATAATTTAAAACATTTTAAACTTTTGCGCATAATAAAATTGCTTTGTTTTTAGCATATGTAGATATAAATTTTGATTACACCTAAATTAAACGAAATTATATTTACAAGGATTTCAAATTCAAGTATTTTTATTTCAAATAAATTATTTTTAGAATTTGTAAACATTTTCTTTATATACTGTACTGATCATAGTTTGTGGAAATTGCATTATCAAAAATATGATTAAATTTGTTAATTATGAAGAAGAATGAAGAGTATTTTGTTTAACAAATTTATTAAATACAACGTAAATCCCTGCTGTGTTCACGTAACATTCGATAGATCAGCTTACACAAAAATAAAGTTTGTATCAATTAAATCTTTTGAAGAATTTGTAAAAATATTTCCATTTTTTTTTATTTTATCATAAACATATCATAAACAACCAATCATTGATCAACTAATTTTACCAAGAATCAAATTTCGAGTTCTCTTTGCAAATTCGAATTGTAGGCGTTTGATTGGCGAAATGGATTTGTGGCAATAGCTGCATAGTCAACGCAATCAGGCGTGACTTTCATTAAAAGCATGCGTACTTAATTAATTTCAATTAGTAACAAACAAGCACACACTCGGCTACGCACACTAAAACACACACCCAGTTGCTTATTTTCGGTTCTTTCGCATATTGCTCAATTCTTTTGATAAGCGCAGAGCTAATTTTGTTTTGGTTTTTTTTTTTCGTATTTTTGCACTTTTGGTCTCTAGTGTTGAATATGCACAAAACTTTGATGAAGCACAAATTGATTGTGCTCTCGCTCTCTGTACGTGTCTGTCATCATCCCACGCTCTCGTTTCTGTGTGTGAGTGCTTGTGTGTATTGATGTCTGTATGTGAGTATGTGTGAGTATGAGCTAGTGTACTTCGAGTTTAGTGGCCATGTTTTTGATATTAAAATTCCTTGTTGAAAAACAATTTAAAATATTCCATAGCATACTTTGCGGCGCCTCCTGCATGTTGCTGCATTCCACATTTGCATGTGCGCTCGTAAGTAGTTGCTGCCATTTCAGTGCTCCAGCTAGTACGTATTCTTGTTGCCTTTCTTTCCACTTTGCAAGTCGATTCTCAAGAGCACTGTCTACGTATTCTTTTCGTTTTATGTGCAAACAAATAACTCTGGCCAGATACTGATACTGGATATGGATAAAGATACAAATACCAAGCGACTCAAAGTACTTTTAACGTGTATGTGTGTGTGTGTGTGTGTGTGTGTGTTGCGATTTACTTTGGCTTTCGGATTGTGCCAGAAGATGTTTTCCTTTTTACAAGTGCAATAAACTTTCGCCTTGACTTTGATTGACAGCTTTGGGGTTTTTCGTTTCACATGCCACACAACAGTGCAGCAATCATCAAATACCCGACAAATAAAAAGACTATGCGATGTAGTATTTATCTTTACTAATTCAAAATTGCTTTAAAATGTATTCCATGCTACAGGCTAGTTGGCTGGCTGGTGTATGATGAATGTTAATATATTTATGGACTTGCCGCACTCACACTGATTGCATTGCTGCCTCAGTCAATCATGGTAATAATATGCAAATTCTAATTACAGTATCTTGTTGCTGTATTGGCAAAATTGGAAATACTCTCTTTCAGTCGCTCTCTACGTCTCTCGCATATGGCAATGCATTGTTTATTTTATGCAAATTTTCATGCTCGAAATTTGAGGCTTGATTACATTTCATAGCTGGGGCTTGATTGTAATGCCTATCTCTATTGTTTCTCATTTCGGTCATTGAAATGTATATACTGTTAGAGCAGCAGAGCAGCAATCAATTGAAAAGCAATCTATATTTTATTTATACATTTTTTTTGTTTATGAATAAAATATATACATACGAGAATAGCTATAATTTACATATGTTTTGTGACTCTGTCTCTCTCTCTTTTTTTCACGTCTATTTGAAATCGTTATAAACATAACAATCGTTCAAAGGTAATTGCCAATTGCTTTTAGAGAATGAAGTTAAAGCAATTTTAATTACACATATGAAGTGGGAAATTGAATTTTCCATTACCCTTGCGGTTAGTCGGCACTTGGCCAGCTTCAGGTCACAGACGACAAATACAAAGTGCGAGGGCAAGCGAAACAAGCATGTGGTGAAATTGTTATTGAGATATTCCCAACTGTGAGTTGCAAATTGCTTACAAATGCAACTTGTAGCCAAGTTGACGGCAATATGATTATATTTATTATTATACTCAAGTTCTTGCCAGACAAACTCTCTCTCTCCCTTTGCATTTTAGCTAAATTTGAGTTAAAATTATGTGAATTTTGCATATTTTGATTGGATTTGCGTCACTGAAATTGTGGTTTACCAATCTTCAAGGCACTACACATTAATTATATGTTAGCTCATAAAATGATGGTTAATTACAGAAAACAACTTTTATTAATTGCACAGCTTAAAGTTAATTGTATTAATAAATTTGTATTGTTTAAGATTAGTTAAATGCAAGCTCTGAGCCGCACTTAAAATAATTCAAAATTACTATTTATAGTAAGGAGTGGTTAAAAATTTCAATGTCAATCAATCAAACAATTTAAATTTTAATTAATGAAAAATAAATCAAAATTGTGCTTATTTAAGATTACTTAAAAGCTCTCAGCTGCACTCAAAATAATTCTACAAGGCCTTCTTAAATAAAGAATGGAAAAAGGCCTCAAAGTAACTCAATCAAACTATTTACATTTTATAGGAAAAAAAGCATCTGAGAATATTCAAAGTTTTCACTAAATCAAGAGCTTTCTACTTAAAGTCCATTAGTTAAATTTAAATCCTACTTCGACTTGCCGTTAACATTTTGTTTATTAAAAAAGTTGTGCAACTATTGTTGCACTTAATGGAAAACACTTTAACATTACATGAATAACTTGAATTTATACAAATGTTTGTGTGCATGCATAATATTTTATAAGCTTACTTACGCATTATATTTGCATTTCAATTTATTTGTGCCACTTAAGTTGCGAGTTGTGTGGTCCGATTAAAGCACTTATTTGACTCAACAAAAGTGGCGACATGGGGAAACTCCTCGTCTCTCAACGACAACAGCAACAACAACAACAACAACAACGAGAAACAACAAACAACTGCGAATGCTATCAAAAGTTACTCAAAAGTTCAGAAGTTGGTCAAGCATTTTGCAAATAGCTTGCCACCAGTCCGCCAATCTAAAAGCTACCGTCCCGACCAGTGCACATCAACCATCATCAGCTAGCCCAGGTTATATATATTTAATATTTTTTTTTTTGTTGCTAGCAGGCCAAGTGCTTTATTACTTATTCAAGTTCCCATTCAGGCCGATGCGCAAAACTTTTCATTAACTGGGCTGCGGAAACAGTCAGCCGAAGAAGAGTCAGGCAGTCGGGCAGTCGGGCAGCCAGGTTAGTAGGTAGCTTGCCAGCAACGAGTGCTAATTGTTGAAGAGAAAATAGCAAATTTAATAAGTTTTTAGCAGTTACTCGAGTTGCCATTTCCAGGCAGTCCACAGCTTCAGCTTCATCCTCAGCTGCTTCAACTGCTTTTCTGAAAGTACCTCGAAGTGCTTTCAAATGCTCCGCATTTAGCTATCTTTTCTATTTAAATGCATAATGCTAGAATTGGAATAGGATTGCAGCAGTTAAATAGTTTGATAACAGGAAATATGAAAAAGCAGCAGGAAGTGCAGGTCAAGTACTACACAGAGGAAGACTTTTATTGTAGCTTTAAGTTTTGTTTACACCAATATTTATATTGAAGCTTCAACATTAAACCTTACCAATATTATTACACCTTATACCTATTTACTATTATTGCAGGAAAGTGTTGTTCAACTATTTTGTATACTTATTAAACTCTGACTATATTTGTAGTGTTCAGAGTCTAACAAAATTCATTTTTATAAAAAGTCTTCTGCATTCAATATATTATATTCATGTCTTAATCCAAAGCCCAGTTATTTTAGTCAAACATTTTGTTACTACTAAGACGTTAAGCCAATGAATGGAATTGAATGAATTTAAATTCATTTAAAATTGACCACAAATAACAATAACTTTATGCATTTCATTTAGATTCTCCTGCTGTTGTAAACTAAGTTTTATATGATATTTAAATTGCAATTGGCTCGTCGCACAAATCAAATAATTTTATCTTCTAAATGCTCGCAATGAAATGTTTGTTTTATACCCAAACACACACACACACACAAACATACAATCATTGATACACCTTCAGTTGGCCATTTTAAGTGGTATTTATAGCTTCAATTCAGTTCAGTTGGCCTTTTGCTCGTTCTGCTTGCTCTGGACAAAGTAAATACAAAATGAGAATTTTATGTAATTTTCTGCTGACAACAGCTGCTGCTGCTGTTTGTTTTTTTGTTGACTCTTTTTTAAGAGCATTTTGTAATATAGTCATATATGTAATTTATTGTTAATTTCAATGCTTAAATTAAGCATTTGGTGTAATTCGGTTGATTTATGCGCGTCGCGTCTGAAAATATGCAACATGCAAATTAATAAAGCGACGCGCTTAAAACTTTAATCCTTTGTGTGCTCACACATATGGCACAGGCAGTATTTATCGCTCCCAGTGACACGCTCACCTGACCTTCCAACCAAACTGCCAAACCCCTTTTTCATCATCTTCCTTACCCTCCAAACTCAACTCGCATCCTCTCTCTCTCTCTCTCTCTGCCCTGCTGAAGTCCCTAGCTCCCATTGGCTTCAGACTCTGTGTGTGTGTTTGCCTTTGCCTTTTGGAGCACATTTTGAATTTATGCACATTTCATGGCATTAATTATGCGCTTTCCAGTTGTTAGTGTTGTCGCTGATGTTGTTGTTGTTGTTTATTGTTGACATTAATAAACGCGCAATTAATGAAATTGCAAACGTGCAGCTACATAATTAATTATTTGCATTAATTATAAATGCTCTTAAAATTATACAAATTGTAAATACATTTATATTAACGTTTGTTTTAAATATGATTTTTACAAAAATATGTACTTACTGCGGATTTTCTCGATTGTTTCATGCGCTCTCATTGGTCGGAAGTGTAGTAGGAGTGTTGGAATTTTAATTGATGTTGTTGTAGTAAAGGAAATAATACTAATGAAATTCCTTGCTTTATGACTATTTAAAAATATATATTACTATATGTTCAAAATGTATTAAAAAAATAAATAAATTAATGCTTATACATGTTATACATGTATTATTTACACTCGCAACCTGTAGGATAGAGGGGCTCCACCAATTGCAAGTCAAAGTGTCAACAGCCGAGACGGTATAATTATGTCTGTCAGTCAGTCCTGCGGATGTCTGTATACCTAGATCTCAGATACTATAAGAAATAAACCTATGATTTTTGTTTTATTGTATTTTTGATTTGGCTTCTGTTTTTCAGATATGTATTTTTTAGCTCGATGGTATATTTTTAACGTAACAATAGCAATAGTAAACGATATACTAAATATGTTAGTATTTTCGTATATTATATTTTCGTATATTAATTCGGTATGTTTCGAGCAAAATACATATTTTGTACGGAATTATAGCAATAGTAAGCGGAATACCAAATATTACTAACAATATATTTTAGTATTTTTCGGCATATTGATATGGTATATTTTGAAGTGTAATTATATAAATTATACCAAACACCGTATTTTTTATTATCTGTTCGGTTTATTGCTTAGGTATATTTTTCGAATGATACCGCACTGTATACTCGACTTTGGTATATGACATATAGATATACCAAATATAGTTTTCGGTATTTTTTAGCATATTACATTTACATATTTTTTTTTGAATAATACGCACTATTTTGCTGAAAAAGAAAAAGTTAATGGGTATCTCACAGTCGGATACACTCGACTGTAGTTTTCTTACTAGGCTTAAAACGAAACAAATAAATTGTAATTTCTTGCTTTATTATACTTTGAGCAAAATTTAATAAAATTGAAAATCAAACATTTATCTTCACATGTGGTCTTAATTTGTTTCTTATAAAATCCGCCTACTTGCATTCCTCAACCTTTGACATTGATTTTAATTGAAATAATTGTGGTCGTCGCGTGTTTTCGACATGTTCTGGTGCAACAAAAACGCAAAGTCAGATTATTAAAGAAACCACAGAGCTTTGAGCTTTGGTTTTTGGTTTGGAAATTTAGGCACACAAAACTCTAAGAATTGGCTACAACCAATTTGCTTTCATTAGCCGTGCACTGAGCGTGTCATTTTCATGTTAAAGATGTTAAATAAGCACACCCCAAAGTACACCTCGAGAAGTAATAGAGATTTACAGCAGACAATAAAGCGTACACAATGGAGTGCTCATGACATCAAAAGAGATTGTTCCCTGGATACATTTTCCATTTGCTCACACACACACAAAGAATGCGAGAGAGAGACTCACTCACTGATAGACTGAGACACTGAGAGACTGAGAGACAGACGGAGGCAAATTGAGAACTTTATACTAAGTTTTATGCTTAGACATTTGGCATTTGAGGCAGCTTCTTCGTTTGGCGTATTTTCATTAATCTGTGTCATAAAAAGTTCAGCTCATGTGCCATGTGTCAGAGCCAGGCTAATTAAGAAGTGCTAATGAAAAATCCAACATACATTTGCAGTTAGCCCGAAAAAGTTTGTTGGCCATGTAAAGATGGTAACATCTTTTATATACGGCCATTTTGCATGCGTGCGGCAAGTTTTTAATTAAATAAATTCTTTTGCGTCTTTTGTTGCTGTAGCTGTAGCTGTTGCTGATGGTGTTGGTGTTGCTGCTGCTGCAAGTTCTCACTGCTTTTGCATGTGTGTTGTTGTTGCGCTCTTTGTGCAGCTGTAAAACTTGGTGCAACTAAAATTAAGTCAAGAAACTTAAAGTTACAACTTCTTTGTGTATACACTATTTGGCTAACGGCACTTCAACTCTAGCACCAAATGTGCAAGGCACAGATTGCAAAACTCCACATGTTACACATATTATGCTTACGTAAAATAAAGCTTAAACGATCGTAATATATTGCATTAAATGCAGTTTAAATGAATGTTCAAATATACTGTTGAAAATTTTATTTAAATGCAAACAAATTTGAGCGTATTCTATTAAAAGAGTATTCCACCTACAGCAATCTTAAAAAGTTGGAATGGAACTTGTTGTTTTCATGCATTAACTGCGAAAGTATCTTGAAGATACGTTTTTTGTGTGGGCTTTAAACAGCGACAGCTGGATTAACTTCAGTTCATCAGAAAGTACACAACAAGAGTAACAAGTACAATGAGCACAAATGCGAAATGCGAAATGAAAAAAATATGTTAAAAACGAAATAAACAGAGAAAACTAATAACAAAATACAAACCATTTGTGGCCATATAAATTCACGGGGACTCTCAAGAGAGTGAAAGAGGGACGGATATGGAGATAGGTGAGATGGTAGAACAGAACTCTGCAGGTGCCTGGGCACGCAGTTGGGCTTGAAAAGATAGGTAAACAAAATCACGTTGGGTAAATATTATTTCGTTTGCCCGACTCATGAGCCGCACAATGCAAGACAGGGACAGAGAGAAAGGGACAGAGAGAGAATGAGTGAGAGGAAGGGAGTGAGAGACAGCAGACGACAGCGTCGCGTCGCTGGTGGAAAACCCACTTTGGGGATTTGTTTTTTTGGCCGCCTGTTTCACTTTTGTTGCTCTTGTTGTTTTGCGTTTTTAGAAAACAAATTTCAATTTTAATATTTCGGCATTTCGCTTTTGATTGTTTTTTTTCTTTCTTTTTCGTTGTTGTTGTCGCTTGTTGTGAAAATTGTTGATACTCGTCTGGCGTCGACTTCAAACAACACACTCACAAACAAATATACGTATGATGAAAGACTCATAGGGGAATAATGTGGCAAGTTTTGCTTTAAGAAAATTGCAAAACAATTGTCACAAAAAGAAATCCATAAAAACAACTGAAAAACAAATGCAACTGGCTAAAGTTTGTTGAACTCGAAATCAAGCATGACAAACAAGAGTTTAACTGAAACTTAATACTCTGTAAAGTTGACCGAAGGCATCGAGGAATATTTGGTAAATGCTTGCAGTAGATGAATGAGTAAATTAATGAGTAAAATTAATATATATACATATATGTAAATTAGTAATTGAAAACAAAACATTAAATTATTTTCTCCAAATATATTGGAAATAAAGTATAAAACCAATCATTAAAATTAATTTTGTACAACACATTTTCTAAGGATATATTATTTTTTATATGTTAATTACAATATTTTTGAATTACCAATTTTTTTCTTCTAATTATTTTGTATATACGAATTATAATATTTGCGCAAAACTTATTTTTTTTACTACAGGGTATGCACAAAAAAGAAAATCAATCGAATTTTAATCTTTACAAATTTCTTATTATAGCTTTCTTAAAATTTATTGTTGAGCAATAGAATTGAATTTGCTAGAGTTTTGGCCATGTGATTTTGGCAATTATGTACATCAAATAACATGATAACAAATTCTATTTTATTATTGCCAAAATTATTGTTAATCTCCGCTTGTGTGTGCGTGTGTGTGTGAAATCAAAACTCGAAAATATGTACACGAGCATTTTCCATGTCAATAACTTGCTTTGAGCACGTTTCTATTGACAATGCGTACAACGTACAATGTTTTGTCGTATTGACAATTTTTTTTTGTGTAGCCTCCGATTCGTGCTGCTACTGAATACACACACACACACACACACACACACACACACACACACACACAATTCTAACACACAGGCAACACAACAATTCACAGTTTGTCTGTACATGTGGTGGAGACATTTTACTGTCCGGCCATAAGTAATATTTTGGTATGCCAGTTTGAATTCTGTCAAGCAGCTGTCAGACTGCACTGGCTGCTTCCTGCAACAGCTAATACTTCCCTTTCCCTCCCCTAGCCATCCCTTGTGCCATCCAAAAATTGTAGTCACCTCCTTCAATTGTCACTTGGATTTCGTACACACGTGTGGCACTATCTACAGTTTTACAAGGCAACAGACTGTGTGTGTGTCGCACAACTAATGCATACTGAAATTTTGTGACATGTCAAAAGTTGAAAGCGTTTTTCTCCTCTCCTCTTTGCATATGGCCACTGAGAAATTTTATTTAAAGCGATTTGGCCATAAATGCTATTTATGCAATTTAACAATGGAAATCTTCGATTCAAAAAGCGACTGATTGACAATAAATGCAGACATGGAAAATAATATGAAATTGAGTAATGCTTTTTATTGTGATTAAATTGCTCAACAAACTTGTTAAATAGAAAATATCATGAATCTTGACATGTCTTTTATTTAAGTTATGTTTAGTAACATTGAAAATATGTTTTACATGTTCTTATATACATATATGTAATTAAATATATTTCTCTTAATGTATTATAAGACTAACTCTCTTTTCTTACCCTCTCTGATAGCAACTAATATTCTAGTCGATTTATAATAATAATAAAATCACAAACAGAAAGCGAATGGTTGACAATAAATGCAGACATGGAAAATAATTTGAAATTTCACATTATTCTAGTGAGATTAAATTGTTCAACAAATTTGTTAAATATAAAAATTCACGAATATTGATATGCCTTTGGCATAAACTTTATGAAATAGCTTTGAAAATGTGTTTTACATATTCGAGTATATCTGGAATTTTATGTATTTTTCTTAGGAGCTAAATCTCCTTCTTTTACATATGAAGTAATATTCTAGTCACATTATAATGATGAATTCACAAACTTAGCAGCTTTGATAATGCTTTTTATCTAATTAAATTGACATAAATTTGCTTACGAGTGCGACAAGACCAAACAAGCATTAGAAGGTAGTAGAAGTAGTCGTATGTGTATCAAATGTGTGTTGCTTTGGCACTCAATACGCTAAGCGCATTACACATACGCTCTGTATGCCCAAGAGATATATTTGTTACGTTCCAAGCAAAGGCATACACAGCACACATTCAGTCAATACGCTTAGCTCGCAAAGCAGAGAGTCTCATACAACACTAATGCCATGTAAAATGCTTTGAAATACCAACTGCAATGGCAGAAGCAACGGCAACAACATAAAAACATCTAAGTAAGCTGCGCGAAGTGAAGCAAAGTGAAAGCAAAAGAAAAAGAAGCAACAGCAACAGCAGCAGCAGCAGCAGTTGAAGCAATGTAAGTGAGCAAAATCCTTTTTGGCGCGTTACTTTCATTTTGATGGCCTCGACTGCTGCCAAGAGAACTGAATGAAGTGCAAAAGTGTAAAGTCGTAACTGAAATGGTTTTGCGGCTTAAAACGCATGTCGCTACAATTAAGCCCGACAGCTTTTGGTTTTGCTCAGCTTACACTCTCTCAAGCTCAAAGTTACATCTTTCTCTTTTTATTTTGATGTGTTAGTGTGCAGACGACTTTGACTTGAGTTATTTCAAACTCGATAACGTGTGACTGTTAATTTTCCACAGTCTTTAATATTTTATGCCAAGCCAAGCTCGAGAGGAGAGGAGAGCGAGTGAATTAGACCTCTTGTGGCTGCTGTGCGCTGCCACTATAAATCAGGCAGACGGGTTGCTTTTACTCTACTCTACGGAGGCAACATGCAACAAATTGTCGGTCTGCGGCTAGTTGATAAATATATGCTTGACTTGCCGCACAGATACTTGCTGGATACTCATCCAAAAGCTGTGACAAGACGATGCTGGTCTATCAATTTTGCCTGCCTTAATTATAACGAACTTTGCTGCGACATCAAACATCAATTTTGGTTGGCATAAATAGTAAGAGAAACGCGCCAAGTGTATTTGAAAGCAAATCAAATAACTTGCAGCTGGTTCTGCAATTGAATTTCTCAGCAATCGAAATCGAGTAAATTATAGCAATTGGTGTAATAAGCTGTTGTGGTACGCTCATTAAATCCCATTTAAATAAATTGTTCACAGATTATCAACCTGAGAATGCAAAGAGTATAATTTCTGTCCATTTAAAGGAACGTTTATACAATCGTTTCAATTCCCTAATGCGTCTTGACAATTGCCATAGGTAATTAATAAGCACAGTTGTGAATGCGGATGTCCTATAAATTATTAGCGATTTGCTGGCGAAAGTGAATTGATTGAGCAGCAGCTCCCCAGTTTGCGACTCACAGTTCGCAGTGCAAAAGGGCCAATTGCTTACTCAAATGAACAGTTGGTCTTGCTTAAAGCAAGCGCTATTTGGTTTTCGAACTGCAACCAACTGATACTAATGCCAACGGCTGCGACGGAGACAGCAACACAGACAGATAGAGACACATAGAGAGAGACAGAGACGCTGTAACAGCTGCAGACCACGCCGGAAACATAAATTCGGTCAGGTTCGTTTGCGAAAACCCTGACAGTTAGTGGCAAAGCAGCAACAAAGTGGCGCTCGTCCTTCTCCAGTCGCCGGAAATGCAGACCAAAACTTTAAATTGCAGTGAAATTTGAAGAGTTTACATTTGTGACCATTAAGTGCCAGAAGTGCATTAAAATTATGTAAAGACCATAAAGAATGAATGAAATATGCAAGTGATCGCAGTTGAAATACCCTAGAGAATATTTTCAAGTAGTTTAAATAATAAATGGAAAAATGAACAATGAATATTAAGCATACGCCTAATGAACTTTGCTTTAAGTTAAGCTTTAAATATTATTTAAATGTTATACAAATGTTTTTAGACTTATACATTTTCAATCAAATAAGATTAAAAATTATCAATTAAAATTAAGCATACACCTAATAAGAATTACTTTAATTTAAGCCTTAAATATTATTCAGCATTTGCATTCGCAATCGCTCAATGCCTCACAAGTGCAAACGCTATTTTAAATCATCATCTAAATGAAATGGAATTCGGGACCATTGCGCAAAGAGTCTACTTCGGTGGCTGCGTTAAGAGTTCGTTTGCTCTCACTCGATTCGAGTGCTAATTGCCGGAAATAAAAATGAAAATCACATCCTGTGCTTCAGCTGGCGGAAACCAGCGCAGCCAGTAACCGGCAGCTTTAGCTACAATGAATGCATTTTCAATGCGTCTGATTTTTTACATAGTATGTATACAAACAATATTTTTTTTGCAATTTTTTTTATTATTTCTTTTGCACTTTTCTGGTTAGCGCCAGCGGCAGCATGACTTACAAATCCATAAAAAGAAATTTAATAAAATTAATGTTCACCAAGAATATTTATTATTGTTTTTTTTTTTTCTATTATTTTTCCTCTTCTGCTCTGCGTGTTTTTAATAGTAGTGAACTAGCCGTAGGTCTTGTTTTTATGTTTGCACCAACAATAGCAAATCATGCTGATGCCTAATTTAATTTGATTGCAATGCTTTTAGCACTGCGTGAAATAAGTGAAACAATGGACAACAATATGCCATTAAATTGGCTATGCATAAAATTGTGTTTTATATTATGTTCCACGCAGAAAACAGATGCTGAAATGAGACTGCCAAGAGTTGTCTAAAGCACAAAAATTTGAGTTACTCTATAAAGGATTTCATAAGCATGTTGAAGTCAAGACCAACGACAAAGGATTTGCAGCGGAAAATAATTTTAAATCGTGCACTCATATTGAGTATTTTTACAGGACATGAACACTATTTATTATATAAGTGTAGAACAATTGATTTCACAGTCTTTTAATAATTATTTTAAGCATTTAATTAAGTGGTTTTCCGTTTTAAAACTCAAATCTGTAAACAATTCGCAGTTCATTTAATTTCACATTTTCAAATTGTTTGCAATTATCGATGGACCTATAAGCTAGTGTATAATTGTTATGATGCCTACATATTTAATGGGACCGTGTCGCGTATTGTTATTGCGCATACGCCGCGTTGTCAAGCCTTTGCACCGTAAGTTTGGGGGGGTCGTCATCTGGTTCGGTTTTCGGTGCTGTTCGACTGTTTACTTATTGCCTAATTGCATGAATATTTTTGCATGAGCGCCATTTGTTTATTGTTGTTGATTTGCCCAAATTTCAAAAGGCGATGGCATAAATTGTGTGGCAATTTAAATACAAATTGGTTTAAATATTTACACTTAATTTAGTTTGGCAATTGCATAAATATACAACAACAATAAGAGTGCTCAATGTGCACGTTAATTGAATCCAGACACTTTGATTCGCATAATTTCATAATTATAATTAAATAAATACGGATTGCCATTCAAAAGCTGTTAAACTACGTTCGGCCATTGCTGTCCCAAACAGCAGCAGCAGCTTCTTGTCCATCTTTATTTTCCTCGCTCCTTGCTCTTCCTGTCTGCAGTGTCAAAGCTGTCAATTTGCTGAACTTCTTTTTGCAATTTCATATTATGGTAGCATCTGTTGACTGCCTTTGACTGGGCACAGGAAAATGCATTCAGCTCAAGTCGAGTGAAAATCTTTAAGGACAGCTAACCACCAACTGGCCAGCTACTTGCCAACTGCAGAAGCTCCTTGCTGCCAGCTATCGACTATGCTTTACACTGTGCTTAATGCATATAAAGCACACTTCTTTGCCCTCGCGATGGGTTCGTTTCATTGGGTCGGTAATTATGTGAGAGCTAATCCAAGTAACGTCCTTAATCTTGGCAATTTCAACAAATTATTATCACTTACATCAAAATATTTGAGCTCGATGCTGCTAAGGAAAATATTTTAAATTCTTAAAGTGCAATTTTCTCTTTTCAATAAAAGTTAAATTTCACTGGACTTTGGGAGAAAATAAAGCTATAAGTTAAATTTTGTGACATTTAGTTTGAAATAATTTCAAATTGTTAGTTAAAAATAAGTTGAATTTCTTTAGAATATATTTGAAATTCTATTATTACCAAAATTTCATGCCTTGCCTATTCAGTGTATATAAAATGCGGTTATTCTACAAACAAAAATGCATTTTCATTCCGTTTTCGCATTAAAATCTAACCTAAGGCAACTTGACTTACGTTTATACAAGGCTGCGTTCCTGAAGATACACTTGTATAACATCGTTGTATTCTATATATGTATATGTATATACACTGATCCCCTTGCATCAGGTTCCCAAGGAGAGCAACAAATTGCTTTTGATTTGCGCTGCCAGTTGGCTGCTGTTTCGAGTATTATTTTGCAGCTCTTTTGCTGTTGGCCTTTGTTTTATTTTCATCTACGTGAATGTTTTCTTATTGTTGTTGTTGGTGTCATTCTTGTCTGACTCTGTGTGGTTGGCATTCATTTAAATTAATGTCATTAAAGTGTTAAAAGCATCGCGAATGCTTACACGCTTTTCTCTGCGAATGTCTGTTTTCACAGCATGAAAATAAAAGTCGACAGCCAAAAAGAAGTGCATGTAAAAGGAAATATTCACACACGAAATCATTTACACACACATGTGCAAAGAATATATATGTAATTAGTTGTGCGTGAGATGATTTTTTAAACAGCATGTGTATCATAAGTGTTTAGAAAAACATAAACTTCGCACGTTCTTTAGCTAATTTATTGACATTATTAGACAAATAAAATGTAATTTACATGAAATTCAATTATCGAGTGGTTGATAAATGGACTTGCAAATACCCTGGTGTTGTAAAATAAATTGAGCAGAAAGAAATATATGTTTTGAAGCTAGACTTTGTGTTTTTATTAATCTCTCTCTTTCATAATTTCATAATATGTATGTATTTTCTAGACTCATTTAGAAGTATAAAAAATATGACAATATATAAGAAAATTTTTAAGATATAATATTCCATCATAGTTGCTTCAATCTGTCTATTGAATACACCAATCTCTAAAATTAGAAAACAAAATAAATTCAAATATCTTAAATGCTTATGAATTGAATTTATCTAAATATTACAAAAATTATGCTGCTTTTATAAGCAGTGTTTCTGTTTCTGCTCTTAACAAATATTCCTTTGTTATATAATAACTAAAATATAACATAAATCAAAAAAAATAGTACAGTAATTACTTACATGTATCCTACAAATTAAAAATAAAATGCACTAATAACTAATATTCTAATGTAATTTAATTTAATGAAATTTAATACATGTCAATTGAAAAACAATATTTTCTCTATTTTACTTAAACAAATATGAGTCAGATTTCTTTTTCTGCTATATTACTATTGAATAGTAAATTTTCGCTTTATTAATTTACTTATCACATATGAGTCAGATTTCTTTTTCTGCTTTTTGTGTCCCACTTATGTTACAGAACACATTTTTTTTTGTGGGATGCGAGACATTTGTTTAATTTATGCAAATGAGATATTGTCAAAGAACTCATCTCACTAATTATCATCTGGCACGACTTTACTTGAGTTACAAACTTTCGTAGTTTTTTATTTTTTCGGGTTTGTCTAAGAGATAAAGTGCAAAGTCGTATGCATTTTTCATGCACTTGTTCGCATATGATATAACTTTATGCGGCTATAACATATTTAAGTAATTACGTAATATCATTCTGTGGCTACGTCGCGTATGATGGACGAGGACTGCAGAAACGTGATGTGCAGCTGTCGTGCTCGAAAACGTGTCAGCCATTTTCTATCTGCGACCAAAGACGCCCACAAATCTATCTGGCTGTACTCATATCTCGCTCTCGGTATGCTGTGTGTGTGTGTGGGTGTGTTTGTGTAAGTTAAGGCCATGTCATGCATAAAATATACTTAGACACACATACTTGTACTCTTATGCACACATTTTATACCCGCTACCCACAGGCAAGAAGGGTATTATCACTTTGTGCAGAAAATGTATGAGACAGGCAGAAGGAGGTATCTCCGACACCATATATACCATATTCATCTGTCTGTCCGCCTGTCCGTCTGTCCTTATAAACACCTATGTAGATCTCAGATCCTAGATCGAGCTATAAATTTTCAACAGCACTTGTTATGCTTGTCCGCAGATTAAGTTTACTTTAAACAAGCGTAATTTTAAAGTCATTTTCGGTATATACAATAATAACTACAGTATTTAAGATTTCTGACTTGGATCCTATTAGATAAAAATTTGAAAAGTTATTCATAAAATACTTGTATGACAAAAAACGGCTACTGCAATTGGGCCTTTGTTGCTTTGGCTGAAAATCTGGTATGTTTAGTAATCTATGGTATATTTTAAATGTAGTATTTTGTTAATATACGAATTATAGCCGTTTGTATATTTTTATTATTTTTGCTGTTTATGGTATTTTTAAATTAATTGTAACCTTTGGTATATTTCAGTACTTTTTCGGTATACTATTTGATATATTTTAAGAATAATACTGTTTTACTCTTATTCAAAATGAGTAACGGCTATCTTACAGCAGAGCACACTTGACTTTCTTCGTTTCTTACTTATGTGTGGAAAAATGCGGCAGACTGTGTATATGTGTGTGCGTGTACTATATTTCATTATAAGCGTCTTTTGTCTACGTCCCACGATTTAGCTTACAGGCCAAAGTCGCAATGAGACTGGCTGAAAGTGACAGATAGACCCTGTATTAATCCGAGTTCATAAAACTCGTCATGTGCTTTGAATACCATTCAGAAAATGTAGAACGCAAATAGTTTTCCTCTTTTTAAATAATGTCCGATTTAAAAGCTCTTCCAATGGCGAAAACAAAACGATAAGACAAAATAATATTCTTGTTTCTGTATTTCAGTTAAAGTATTTCAAGTACTTTAGCTTCTTACTTTGGCCTTGATTGCCTTACTCGTTGTTGGCATTGTCCCCATTGAACGTTTGGCAGTCGTGTCCATGCAATTTCAGACAATTTGTTCGCCAATACCATTTTATCTATCCAAGTTCAGTGCGATTGAGTTGAAGAAATGCCCTTTCCTCTGTCCCTCTCACACTCGCTTTCTCCCTCTGCCTCTGCACAGCAATCAAATAAAGCAAACTTTTGTTCAATGTCAGCGCTTAATTTCTCGGGCTTTGCTTTTGTGCTTGTTTACGGCTTAACTACATTTTGGTACTTATTATGCTGCTAATTTAACAGCAGCCGCTTAATTGTATTTGCCTGGATCTCAGCTGCCCAATCAACTTGCTTGCCAATTGCCGTGGATGGCGACCGAGTTCAGATCCGGTCTCAGAACCGGGTCGGAGGACTAGTCAACTAATTAGGCTTTCGATTAACTTTGCCAGGAGAACAATACAATATCAAAGTTCGCTGCTCAATCGACAAAGCCACACACACACACACACACACACACACACACTCGGTAGTAGAGAGCGCATATAATCATTGTCAATAGCAATGACTGTTGGGCACGCCCATTTACGCCCATCAAAAACTCCTATCGCTGCCATTCTCATCATCGTCATCATCATCAGCATCGTCATGATCCGCTGGAAGCCGTGGGCATCGAAAATTTTGAATCGTTTTGCAAATAATCGAAATATGAGAAACATTTCAAGTGCTTTTTGGCCCTGTGAAAAGTTTTTGCGGTATCAGTTCCATGAAACTATAGCCTGAAGTGCATCAAGTGCAAGATTGCCGCAAATTTCAACAATAGCATCAACTTTTTTATGTGTATGGGAAAATTAGTTGCCGTCAACTGAATCCTTTCGGACACACTTGAGCACGTGCTTGCCATTTAATATCGATGAGGATTTCGGCAAAGAATAGTAGATGCAAAGATAACTTTTATTCGTAATTATATTAGAGAGAAGGTTAATCGAAATAGTTTAAGAATCTCTACAAATATTTTAATTTTAAAATAAATGCTTTTTAATTTTACTTTGTTCAATGAAAAGTGCTGATTAGCTTCTAACTTTAAAATTTCTAAGCTCCTTCAAAGTTGATTCAAAAGCTTAATAAATATTGGGATTCCAAATTTGAAGCTTTTACTTGAACTATGATAAATTATTTTCTTAAATCAATTAAATAGAAACTCTCGTATTTAACTTCACTTTGTTAAATTCCATTCATAATCTATTCATTAAAAATTCTCAATTTAAGCATAGTTCATCATCATAATTGTAAACCTTATAGAGCAAATTAAGCTTTAAAAATACCAATCTCCCTTCACTCTTAATCTGTTGTCTGCTCCTACAAATCTTAATAGCTATTCAACCAGAGACAACAAATTTATTTTCCCTAGGATTAGAATTCATAACATCTTTCAGTTGGGCGTCAACTAAGTTGGTTTTTTTTTTGTTTTTAATTATAATGAGATTTAAATTAAATCACTTTGTAGTTGCTTCAAAAGTTGCTGTAGACAACTACGATAGGGAAAAAGCGAAAGCTTTAAGAATTTAATTAAGTCTTTGAAATTGTAAATAATGTGCTTACTGATATAGACTGGCTTAGAGTTTAAGTTTAATAAATGAGAGTGCTTAGCTTAACCGTTTCTATAAAATTGCCTCAGTCTGATAGCTGAAAGTGTTTGCGTGACATCAATTTCAATCAATTCAATTAATGGCTCAATTTGTGGCCAATAAAAAAAGGCGAGCAAATAAATAAAATATGAAACCAAATATTTGTGTGTGTATTGTGGAAATCGCTGAAGCCGCAGCTGCACACGCTGCCATAAAATACTATATGTAAATTTTGAATCTATAAATGTTACTGTATCTGTAACTGCATCTGCATCTATAGATATATCTAAATATATCTGTGTCAGCGTCTGCGGTTTTTCGCTTAGTTTCATCTATTTTTTTTTGGGTTTTTTTTTTTTGCAGCACTTGTAAGTGGGATAAAAATAAATTTAATGTAGTCACAGTTCATTTTGTATTCATGCACTTTACAAATTCTTGTTTCCGTTGCAGACAAATGCAAGTGCTGCATGCCACAATTGGCTGCAAGGCAAGTAACCATCCTTCACTATCACCCTCACCCTCCTCCCTCTGCATGCCCTCATACAAACCATGCTGACCACAAAAGCCGCAGCAACATGTGCAGTCAACTGATCTGAAGTACTTGCATTTGTGCTTGAGTGGACTTTAATTTATCTATGCTTGATGCCGTTCCCTTAGTCCCTCGACTCCTTTGTGTGCCAGTTGCATTTGAACCATACGCCTTATGAGTTATGAGTGCTTGAAATTTGATGCTGCTTTGATAGACTTAACTCAATAGTTTGCCAACTTCTTCTCTTATGTTGTGCAAGCTGTGCTCGGTGCTCAGTGCTTTTGTGATGTGATGTTGCTCGAGACGGAAGGCTCCCGGAATTGAAAGGAATTCTAGATGTTTTCACATTAACAGACATTTTTGTGATGTATTCCGTAATGAGTAATAATAGAGCAATCGGTTGCAATAATAACTTAAAATATACATTTATACATTCTATTATTAAAACGCAATAAAATTGATTCATTTTTGACGAATACTTTTCTTTACCAAATGTACAAAGAGATATATTTTTCATAATGCAATAAACGTGTTTCATATTTTAAATTTGCTAAAGATATTTACAAAGGGATATATTTTTCATAATGAGCATCCCTCTAAAATTATTTAATAAATTTCATACAACGGTCTTTTCATTATATCTTTACAAAAAGCGTTGCTTTTATTGATGTTGGTCGTTGAAAATGATAACAATTTGCTTAAAATATCACGTATACGCTGTGGTCACTAAAACAGCAAAAAAAAACTGGGTGAATTCCTTGAAATTTATTAGAAATTTATTGCTTAACTAACTTTTTTTTAAGTGTAACAAAGAGATAATAATCGGACAAAAATCATATTCAAATTAATAGGATCCTTTAAAATAATTTTATAGAGGGTATATTAATAATAAGGGCATTAAGATGCATTTAAAACAATTTATTAAGTTTATATTTATATATTTTTTTTTAATACATAACAGACTCTTCATCGCAATTTTCCAATTTAGCTAAACTTAATTGATTTTTGTCGTGGTAAATCACAACAAAAATTGGCCTGAATATTTCGTACACGCCACGATAACTAAATCAACAAATAAGCTGGGTTTAATCTTTCCAATGCTTGCCTAATGCAACTTTTTTCATGAAAAAAAAGTTGTATATTTTTCATAATCAATAAGGTTCAAATTATTTTATATTATTATATTAATATTAAGTGCTTTAAAAACTATGTGATAATGCATATCCATCAAAATTGCTTAAAGTTTCACATATCAATTTAGCAAATAAGCCAGACTCAATTGATTTTTGTCATGGTAAATGAAAACAA
Organism: Drosophila nasuta; assembly: GCF_023558535.2. Classification (NCBI taxonomy): domain Eukaryota; kingdom Metazoa; phylum Arthropoda; class Insecta; order Diptera; family Drosophilidae; genus Drosophila; species Drosophila nasuta. The sequence continues at coordinate 31,997,331 of NC_083457.1, read as the reverse complement.
TAATTTGCTTAAAATATTACGTATAGGACGTGGTCACGAAATCAACAAATAAGCTTTGTTAAATCTTTGCAATGCTGTTATATGGCTTCAACCGTCTTTTTTCCATGCTTACCTTTATAAACTGTGCTCTTTTCGATTTTTATGAAGCATTTACGGTTGCGCTCGATGCCCATTTTATTGCCAATGCAATAAAAGGGATCTGTGCCTTAAAATATTACATGGTATACAAATTTTACCAGTTTTTTTTTTTTTTTGAGCAATATAAATTCACACTAAAACGCAACCATGCGTTCAACTTAATTCTCTTTGCTGGAAGTGTGTTTTTGTTTATGTTTGAAGTATTTAAACGCGCTTAAAGCATTTACATAATATCTACGTACATTTGTATGAGTGTATGCAAAAAGCAGGGCAAACCGGAACAATGCAATGGCAATGCAAATATCGAAGAGGAAACACGTGCACAGGAGGTGGAGACGGGCAGATTGTTGAGCGTTTGGGCCTCGCGCAAAGGGGGAGTGAGGGGTGACAATCATTACGACGGCTATGAACATAAACAACAACAAGAACATTTGTTTCTGACAGACGGAAGCGCAAACAGACACAAGTGTAAACACACACACTCACACTCAAACAGTGTACACATGTGTGTGTGCGAGTGTGTCAGAGTGTGCGCTATATTTACATACCACATCACGTGTTGCTATATTTTCGTCACAATATGAAAAGCAGAGCAAGCAAAAACGATTCTAGTAAGTCGATCTATGAATACACTTTCAACTTGGCTCTGAACACAATTAAACAATTACAAAAAGCACAAATGTTTTGAAGAATTAAAGTAGTTAATTACTATCTACTAATAATAAATCTTTTGGCAGAACTCTGGCAATAAATCTTTATTTGCAAATTGAAAAGATTATTCATTTTTCATATTATGTGTGCTGAGCAGAAAATGTAAAACTGCAAATATTTTAAAGTATTATAGACAGGTGCAAACAAATCCGGAAAATATGAATATTCAAAATTTTAAAAAGACACATTAAAAAATAAAATAACTAAATTATTAATTTTTTTAAATATATTTTAACAATATATTTTTGAAGTCTAAAAACCATTTGATTAATTTATATTTTTAATTCTTTAGATCAATTTTATTATAAGTTCTATCAATATTTTAAATTCTACATTCATTCATTTCCTTAGTCGTGTTTTACTTTCGTATGAAATTTGTAAATAAGATAAAGCAATGTATTAAATTTGCGAAATTTAACAACTACATCTTCGGAAAACAAAAAAAATATTTACGTTAAACAAAATAAATTTTATTCATTACCTAGGCCTTGTTCAACTTTCGATAAAAGTTTGATAATAACAAGCTTTAACCTTTCTAGCAGTTACAAACTTTATAGCAAACCGAAAATATCTTGTGCAAGAAAGTGTATTGACAAGCTGCCTGAAGTTTCCTCAAGTTGTCGCAAAGTTTTCACAATAGACACAGCGACTTAGTTGCTCGAAACCGAAATGCGTTGCAAAATTGCTGATAAAATTATAATACTCTCGCCATAAGTGAATGGAAATAAAAATGTGGAGGAAAAAGGGAAAAATCTCAAATAATGTCAGAGATGTTGTGTTTGTCTTTTGGCGCATGTCAACGCCTTTTGTGCTTAAACGTGTTGATTTTAAATACAATTTGCAATGCAGCCACAGCGACAAGTAATCGGACTGAAGCCCGGTATGCCACTATGGCACGTGTTTGTTTGTTGCAAGAGGGGGGAAGAAGGAAGAAAAAGTAGAAGAAGGAAGGGTATCAAGCTGGCAATTGAGCTCGAAAATTAAACCCAAATCAAGGGCTTAACCCGACTTGGCTACAAAGTTAACTAAATCCGTTAGTCAGCAGTTTTTGCTTTCGTTTCAGCTATAGCTTCAGCTTCTCAGCTCTACTCAGCTACTCTTCGGGTTGCTTTAAATTCCAAAGTGTCCTTGGCTTAACTTGCCAAAATGGACTCAAGTCGGGGATAAGTTTTGCGTGTGCCAGTCCAAAAACTGACAGTGAGTTCGAGAAATGGGCAGAGAGCGAGAGAGAGAGAGAGGGAATGCAAGAGCACACAATTAGGTCAATACACTGTTAAATTGTTTGAGAAACAAAGAAAAAAAAGAGTGAAAGAAAACCAAGAAAAGGGAGAAAGTATTCGAGCAAACCAAGGGCATTGTGTGTGGTCCGAAAACAAGACATTGTAGTGTCCGATATACTAAGAAAGCCAAGTTTTAACTATGTGCATGCTGTGTACTGCATGTTTGCCTCAAAACTTAACCACAGACGACGAGGGCTGCCAACTTCCCTTTGTCTGAGCAAAATTGTTAATTAGCATCCTGTGCAGAGGGAAGATAGATAGAGAGAGAGAGAGAGAGAGAGAGAGCGAGATGCAGCTAAGCCTCTTAGCATTGTTGTGAAACTAGCTCTATAGAATTAACTGTACTCGAAGCAATTTATTTGCTTCACAGATACGTTATATATGTATGTGTGTGAAACAATTAATATCCTATGTTCAACTTTAGCTGTCTGCAGCGGAAGCGGAAGCTCAATTATGCAAATGTTCATATATCTTAGTATTACTCATACGCAGCGTGTCTCGGAATCTGATGTTTATAAGCTCGTTAACTGCATTGTTTAGCCTGCAATTATCATCAGATACACGCACGTTGTTCATGCGGGCCGACAGACAGCAATTATTTGCAGATGTTCTTTTGTGATTGACAACGAAATGATTGCATGGAAATTCCTATGAAATTATTTCAAAATATTACTTTTCGTTGAAGCAAAAATATTTGCTTTCATAACAATTATTTCAATTTATTTTAGTCAATCCGCACAAAAGTTAAACGCTTTAAGGCTTAACCAAAATGTATTCACTAATAATAAAACTTTTGGCCAGACATTGGCCATAAATCTTTGTTGTAAATTGAAAAGTTTATTTATATTTCACCTGCTGTGTGTGCTGAGCAGAAAGTGTCAAGCACAGAGCCATTGAATAACATTTGAGAGAGAGCGAGTCTGTTGTAAAAACACGCATTTATTTTCATCACTTTAAGCTTGTCTTGACCTTGACAACAAGTTACATGACACAATGACACTTGCTTTAAACAAGATATATTCGCCAAATAACAGGCAAACTTGTCAACAAACTCGAAAGCTTTTTTCGACCGAATCAGTTATGAATAAAATATGAAGTAAAATGCATACAATCTAGATTTAATTTTTAAATTTTAAAGTTGGTAATACTTAACTATTTTAAATGTTTTATCAGTAAGAATCATGCTAAGATTTAATCAACTACTTAAGTAAAGCTGAAGTTGAATAAAAAACGCATTTTAATTAAAAATATGTTTAAAGTAAGTCATATTAATGAAACCTTTTGAAAATATTGAAATTACTTTAAATGTAGTTCAGCAAATTGGAAAATTATTTATTTTGTAGAACATTTCATTTGTATATAAGAAGAATAAAAGGTACAGGTAAATTTGCCCTTTTCTATTTAAGCATATACAAATCAAGTAATAAAGTTTACCTGTTTTAAATAAAAGCAAAACAGTGGCGTATTATTCTTAAAAGTTTTTTTTTTATATTCTTTATTTATTTACAATCTATCTATCTAAAGATAATAAGTAAATTATATAACAAATAGAATGACAGAAAACTTTTAATTTTTGACGAGTATTTACGAGATTATTTACAAAACTTTATTTACTACCACTCTTTGGGTGGTCTAACGGGGAGATCAAGGGGGTGGTGCCTTTTCAGCCGTCGGCGATGTTGGCTATTGTCAAGCAGGTTAATGGCCAGCGGGTTACAATGTTGCTCCAATCTCTCCTGATACTTCAAAGCGTACCTTTTAACCTTTTCAGATACACTCGGAGTCTCAAGGTCCTTGTGGATGACCTGGTTTCTAACATAGTAAGGTGCTTTGGCTAGTCTTCGCAGAGTAATGATTTGAAAACGTTGCAGCACTTCGATGTTTGAAGTTGAGGCTGTGCCCCAAAGCTGAATCCCGTACGTCCATATAGGCTTTAATATCACTTTGTACAGCAAGACTTTGTTTCTGAGGCTCAGTTGGGATCTGTAGCCCAGCAGCCACTTCATTTGTTGAAGTTTAAGACTCAGCTGTTTTCTTTTATTTTTGATGTGATCTTAAAAGTAACCAAATTAATATACAACAAAATACTAGAGTATGTCAAATTCTATATTCGGTATATATTCTTCTATATTCTATATTCAAAATATACCATAGAGTACAAAATATATTAGATTGTCAGCTTAAGCAAGTAACTTCATAAATAATTCAATACCTTGTACTATATTTTTTCGTCCAATACCTTTAACTCAAGCTGATGTTAATTTTCAATAAGCACCTACAGCTGCTGTATTTCGTGTTTAATCAAAGCTAGTTCCAAAGTCACATAGCTATTATTAAGGCTGACAATTAAATGCTTATTTGAGTATCGTGTGATTCCACTTGTATAGTATTATATTATGTGTAAATCATAGTCCCAAAGAAAGATAAACAGAGGTAGCCAGACACTCACACACATAGAAAAAACACTCATACACACACACTCACACTCGCATAAACGCAGAGAGTTATTTGGACGCCCCGTGGCCCAATTATGCGGGCTGAGAATGCAAAAGTGCAGACCACAACAGAGACATCATTAGTATGCAGTTTGTTGTTTGCATTTACAACTTTATAGCTGGATTTATGCATCTGTGTGTGTTTGTGTGTGGCTGAAGTTTTGGCCACAAGTGACTTACGCGTTGGCTGGGAGGAAAAACAGAGAAAAAAGAATGGAACAAAAGGCTTAATTAATATGTGGACAGCTGTAGTTTGTTATGCTTATAATCCGTATGTAAAATCTATAGCATAGTTATATGAGTACTCGTTGCGCTTTCTTCGAATGCATTCAATTGCAAAGTGCACTCTGCGGGTGCATTCATATGAATGTGCTGGCAAAACTCAATGAGACAGAGACAGAAGATGTGTGTGTGTGAGTGTGTGAAAGAGAGAGAGAGGGAAAGCAGACGCTTCAATAAATTTGAAAAGCTTCTCGATAGTGCTGTGTAGTAGGTCAACAGGTTTGCTTTTTATATTTTCTTTCTGTACTCAGTTAAACGAATCCATCAGATATGCAATATCATGTTGTATAACACCAAAAATAACAACAACATCAACAACTCGAGTCAGGTCATGTTTTAGTTGATGTCAATGAATTTGCCAGGCATCTGACTGCTGATTGCTGACAGACACTGTATAGAACGCTTGAATGAATATTCAAGTGCGATGCCATGCAGAGAGAGCGGGAAGAAGTTTTATTGAAATGCCGTCGAGTTAGTGAAACATTTGCTATCTGCTTAAGCAAATTCATGTGTAAACTTTTGCCGGCATTCAGCACAAATCCGTAATTATAAGTAAACATTTGAGCGCATTTCATACTCAGTAGTAGCTGCTAGAAAGTTTTTCTCTCTATTTTTCGAGATTATTATTTAATAACTTATCAAAGTAGAGGATGCATTCGCTTCATTTAAATGAAATTGCTGCATTGATTTTTTTTTTCAATTTGAATTTTAAGTATTTCAAAATATATAAAAGCAAGAAAATATGTCTTAGATAAATATTGAAAAATTTAAAAATCTTTTTCTTTTATAATTTAAAATTATTGTACTTAAATCTTTAGAGAGCAGTTTTGTATATGGGCAAATCCCAGAAACAGTCCACCAGCGACCAATTTTTAAATTTCACATTTTGTAATGTTTTATTATATGAAACATTAAAGTAGATATCGAATTTTAAGAATTTAAAGCAAAAAAAGAAATTTCGATCATTACAAATACAAAAATTTTTATCAAACCCAATTTTCATTATAATTTTCATAATTTTACTTACATTCGTGCTCTGCGCACACCTTCAAATCCCTTTCGTATTCTTCACAATTTTTTGCCTCTGCTTGGGCTCACATACAAATCAAAAGTAAATCACGTTGAAATAATTGTTAAGCACATTTATGAATATAATAAATAATGTTAAGTTTAAATAAAAAGATTTTTGTCTTATGTTAATGCTAGCGGAAAAAGTGTAGCGTGCGACACAATGGGTTTACGGCTTTGCTAAAAATCTATAAACATTATTAAGACCAAACGATCGGTTATTAACTTTCATAGGGTTTATTTTGCAGAATTCGCTAAAAATTGCGTTTGAAATGAAAATTTTGAAACTTACTTCCACTTCGTGTAGCGTGCGACACGTCAAAATATTATTAATTATTTTCAAAACAGTGACTCCAGTGAAATTGAATCTTATACCCTCCGAAAGTACTCTCAATTCACTCTAAACACATAACAAAAGTTTACGGTAAATCTTTAAAAAAAAACCCCCCAAAAAATTGATTTTCATTAGCTAAAATCGTGCGAATGTAGCGTGCGACACATGGGATTTGCCCATATTTAATTTCAGGTATGTATTTTTATTTTGAGTATCCATTTGATGTGTTGAAAACATTGATACTTACATATGTACATTTAACATATAAATAATTTTCAGTGCAAAGACTTTAATAATTAATATAAATACTACAGATATTATTGTTTGTATTTATTTCATTATTTTTCGTTTTACATATTAGTTGAACATTGACAATCGCGTATTGTGAAAAGTGCTAATCCAAATAAAGTATCCTAGTGCAGGGTCATAAAAAGTGAGTAAATATTAAGTATACGAAGGTGATGCCCAAAATAAACAGTGTTCTTATTAAAGAATGCGCTCGTCGGGCTATTAAAAAGGTAAATAAATATAGTGCAAAAATATTAAAATTCTTAAAAAGAATACATAATTAAATGCAGGCGACTTCATAGTCTGTGTAGTAAGTTGTAGTTTACATCATGGATCAAAATATTAGAAACACAATTATAAATAAAAATAGCATAACTACTGTTCAGTAGATGCAATAATACATATAACCTATATTTCGGATCCGAAGCTTCGTTGTCCATAATGACCAACTGAAACAAATAGAATTGATTCTAAGAACTAAAATAAAACGAAAACAAAACTTACTGAAAATTAATCATCACACTTGATGTCATAAGATGTACACTGTCCGAAATCAGATTCAAGACTAAAATGTAGTCCAAGACAGATTAGGCCAAGTACGGCGAGCACTAAAAGCCAATACAAAGTACGCCAAAGAGTTCGACGCCAGGCTTGAAGTGATGGACGCCTGTCCATTCTCGACTTCGATGTGCGCACCGAAATTCTATCGTGTGGCATTTTGAAATTGAAAATTCGTTAGCAGTAAATTGAGTTGTATATTTTATTTGTACGAACAAAACTTCAGAGCCTGCTTTGACTTACGCAATTGGGCAAACACTTTTTTGCGGGGGATTTTATTGAAATTTGCTGCCATTAGTGTTGAAATGTTACTCGGAGCGTAACCAGGTCCGCATTTCGACAACAACTTTATCTGTATGCCACAAACTTTGGCTAATTATTTAAGTTAATTGGCCTTTGTTGCCCGCAAAAAGTCAACAACAAAAGCCGAGTAAAATGATAAAGGCCACACACACACACACAGAGTGGGGCGGGACACAAAAATAGGTTAAATATTTGGACAAAAGGCCACAAATGTCTCGCAAATTTGTTAAAATTACTTACAAACAAAGTTACACAATTTCGACATCTTTCTCTCATGCCAGACAGCGCCGACAACAAAAAGGGGCGAGGCAAAAGGTCGGAGGAAGTTAATGTACACATAAATTTAGTTTTGTGCCTACGACTTTTGTTTTGGCTCAATCTCAATCTCTGAATGTGTGCATAAAGAGAGTGGAATGTGAATGCGAATGTGAGTATGAGTGTGAATTGTGAATGTGAATGCCTGCGGTTGCTGGTCCGAGTGTGAATGCTCAGTGTGTGAGTGTGAGTGAGTGTACTCAAAGCTCATTTCTGGCCTTTATTTGCCAATGTAATTGGTTGCACTCTCTCTCGCATATTTTATGAAATTGTTGAGATGCTTCTCATTGGTGGCAAATGTTTGCACTTCAACTTGTGGCCAATTAGACGTGTTTGAGGTTTGCACTGCCTCGACTCGGCAGCAATAACATTAGCTTCAATTCATTACAGAAGAGATGTTAAACATGAATGGTAATTTAATGTAATTACACTAAAATTCCAGGAATTTAATTTCAAATCTTTCATTTGTAAATAACATTGTATTAACAATATAACAAACATTTATGATTATATTTAATTTAAATAATAAACTAACTAAGAAAATGAATTTCGAATGTTGTACTTCATTGATATACCAAATATTACCTTCGGTATATTATTATATTATTGGTATTTTGCGGTTTTTTTTTATTTAAAATGGATAGCTTATTTGTTTGACTTTATTTTAAGCATTTTATTTGTAAATATTAATTTATTTCTTTTTCAGCTGCTTAATATTTCAATAATAATGTTTGGAATATGAGAATGTTGACAATATTTCTAAATTTTGATATATCAAAGTTATTATTTCATCCCCATTCACCCAACACAATGATTTATTAACAAGATGATAAGAAATGTTGCACATATTATTAATTATTAACATCTGCCCTTTGAATCCACAGAGAAATATAAAGCACTTTGCCACTTAAAGCAGTTTTCTTTAATATCCACCTACGGCATTCTTTGAAGTTAAAGTTGCTTAAAGCTAAACTAAACGGATTTTAGGTTGAAAGTAAACTGCTTTAAGTTCTGTCGCTCTCTGATAATATTGTTGAGCCGATATGACTTTGCGCTTGACTTGCTGTGCAGTGTGCTTTATTAATCATAAATAATTGCATAAATGAACAATGCAAATGCCACTTAATCATGCCATTTGCTGAAGCACAACCAAGTATCATGTTAAATACATACACAACTCATTACCGAATGTGTTTGTTATATTATATATGAGGCAACAGCAACAGCAGTATCAGCAGCAGCTTGTGCTACTTGTGGTGTCGTCTCCCGTCTGCTGTCTCCTGTTTGCTTTCCTTGTCTTCCGGGTCTTCCCTTTTTGCAGCAGTATCTGTTTGATGTTAATGAAAGTTTCCGTCGTGCAAATAAAGCCAAAAGCATGGAAATCAGTAAAACAAATTGCAATCTGCTTTTTATCGCAATGTCGCAGGACCTCAGTGCTGCTCAGTTGCTCTCTTTCTCCTTCATTCTCTGTCATCGATTGCCTGTTGTCTGTGTGCGTGGGAGTCACGCGGTATCTATATATATATATATACTGTAGTGTATATATAGTATGTGCTGTCCATGGTATTGACTTGCTCATTATAGTCCCGCTGGCAATGCTGTTTTGCCAGCTGCTTGCCGCTTTCTGGTTGTTGACTCTCGCCATCTTTTGGGCTGTGAAGAAGCGTCGCCTCGCGTCTCCTCGCCTCGATTTGGTTTGGTTTTCATTTCGATACATTTTCAATTTACGAAATGCTACAAAGCATGGTGTGGCATGGAGCATTCAATACGTATCGTGGCATTGCAATCAGTGCTCATTTTACCATAAATTGATAATTTTCTAACGGATATTCAATTTCCCCCGAACAGCAGCCTTTTGCTACTTTTGCCATTGACCCACACACAGACGACGCATAGTAAAGTGAAACCACAACAAAAGCTGGTAAAAAGAAAATAGAGAGAAAAAATTGACCAAGTTAAATATAACATTAATACAAAATTCCAAGTCGTTATAAAATGGCAAAACTTTCAGCAGAGCCAAGACATATAATGCTGGGACGCCAACGTCCAGACAGTCAGCGAACTCTTCGTGCAAGCCAACCAACTATCTAACTATCCCTTCCAACTGTTTATTTTCTGTAGAGTTTTTGCTTGATGCCTTATTACGATGCTGGCAGCCAGCTTGCAGCAACAATCCCAACTCTCTGGGCCGCCTCATCAGAGTCAGAGTCAGTCTCCGACTCAGTCTCAGAGTCAGCAAAAGCAACAGAAACTGAAAACTGAAGCAGAGGCAGAGTTTTTGCCTTTAGCCTGACGCAAGTTGTCAACCAACTTTGCAACAATAATCGCCTTCCACAGTTTGTAGTCGCAGTTGCAGTGAGAAAAGTGAAATAGCAGCTCACTCGCAGTAGATAAAAACCAGAAAACAATAAGGCTTTCTCACAGCACAGCACAGCACCAGGGATAAGGCAAGAGGACAAAGGGCCGCCCTTTTGCATTTGAATGCAATGTGACTTTTAGCAGCGTTTACACAGGGCTCAAGCTCTGGCCGAAAAAAGGAAGCACAACTGCGCCAGGCTGAGTTTGAAAGCCTTCTCTCTCTCTTTGCTCTTCCCCACCCATAAAAGAAAAGGAAAATTGTGCATTTTTCGGTTGTGGCGCCACAGAAGGTCTCTTCAGATTGCGAGTCGTGATTACTTTAGCTTTTTTGTGTATAAGCTGGCTTATTTGTGGGGTTTTTGTGCGATCAAAGAACATAAAGAGCCCTACGCTGTGACCCACTAATACAAATAAGCACACGTTTGATTCTAGAGTATAGACTTATAGCTAAGAAGTTTTGCTTGCCTTTTGTTGCAAGTAACTTAAACCAAGGACGCCGATTCGAGGACTTTGAATTGTATGCACATAATCGTCAGATTAATCGAAGGAAATATGTAAGTTGTGTACTCAGCGTTTAGTCAAACAGCATATTAAAACAAGGCTAAATGGCGAACGCATATTAAATCAATATGGATGACAGCTGAACATTTTACCATTATGTAACCAGTTTCTCTAAATTGTAAGTTTCAAATAAATAATATTATATTTTGATATTAACGCAATCTTCTTTTGGCTTTGATATGAGAGTGACAAAGAATAATCGCCAGATTAATTGAAGGAAATGTGTAAGATGTGTACTCAACGCTTAATCAAAGGAAATATTAAAATGATGCTAATGGCGGACGTGTATTAAAATCAACATGGATGACAGCTGAACATTTATTATTATGCGACGAGCTTATATAAATTATAAGTTTAGATTAAACTACATTATATTTTAAATTAAAATATATATAATATATATATATATATATATATATATATAATATATATATAATATATATAATATAATAATATATAATATTAAAATTTTTAATATTACTGCAGTCTCCATTAGTTTTTGGTAATATTTATTGTTGGTATATTTTTAGTATTTTTGTGGTATATTGTATATGTTTAATGTACTGCTATGTCAGTATAGCAAATATAGTGTTTTTGCGGTATATTAATTTGGTATATTTTCAGATTAATACCATAGTGTTTTGCTATTATTTGAAATGGGTATCTCACAGTCCAGCATACTAGTCTGTAGTTTCCTTAATTGTATAATTTAATTAAAATATGGAGAACAGCTGAACGTTTTAACAATATCAGCAGTAAACAACAGTAATGACGACAGCTTTATCTAAACTATCATTTTTAATTGAACCATATTGTATTTTGATGTTACTGCAATCTCGATTTGTTTATTGTTGCGATATGAGAGCTAGATTGTGCAAATTGTTATTTAAATTCAATTCGCACCCTACAACATATTTGAACAATTAGATATCATTATTATTTAACCTAAAATATTCGATTTAAAATTCATTTGCATCAATTATTACACTGCCGTACTTAAAATGTAAATTCATTTTGCTTTAATACTCAAAGGGGACCATTAGTTTGTTGTTTTTTGCGTGAATTATTAAAATAGTTCGCACACTTTGCTGGCAATAACATTTATAATTGGCCTAATTACTGTGACATTGCCAAAAACTTTATGCTTATGCTGTCAGAAAAAGGCGACTGAGGAGGACAAGGGGCGATGCGACAGGATATCTATTTAAGGACTTATAAGCATATCTCCCAGACTGTGTGAGTGCAAGAGTGCGAGACTAGTGCGCGTAGCATATGTAAATTTTTCGCTAATTAAAATTAGCATATTCCCTTTAGTTAGGAGCTCGCACACAGCTGGTGGCCAGGCGGGAATGTGGGCTTGGTCTGGCCGCAACCACATTAGCTGTCAGTGGGACTTAGGACAAAACTACCCGCAAAAAAAAATCAACGAGTAAATAATATGAAGCGAAATAAGTTTAACTATTAGATACTCTTCAATATATTAATGATAAATGTATACATTTAGATGGAAAGATAGTTTCCTTAAAAAAAATATACAACTTTGTTTATTTTGTTCCTTTAATATATTTATTTATTTTCTATGAAAGTTTCAACATTGAATCATAAAAAATTTTAAGACTTATTTTCTTCAGAAAACATCGAGCATAACGACAAAATTTAAACAAAAAATCGATAATTATATCACTATCAACTATATCACAAGACTCTACTTAATAAGACTGAATAATTTTCATAAAAAAACTTTGCTATATTTAAATAATAACTTGTCTTAATACTATTGTTTTGCTCTTATTAAGTAAATTTAAAATGATTGGGTCATATTCTTTCTTCAACTTTTTTTACTATCATACTTCATTAAAAACTCTGCATATTTAATTTTTCTTCTCTTCTTTTATTGAAATTATTATTATGTACATATTTGTTTAACTGTTTCTTGTCTTCATTATATATTATTATACCCCACGATATGCACCTGCATCGTTTTGCAGGGTATCTTAAGGAAGAACTTCGCGTTGCCAGCTGATTAAAAGGGAAAGCTAACAAGCGTTTGCTCTTTGCCTGCGGCTCAGTGTCATTTGCTCTGCCACACACACATACACACACATTAGAATCGTAAAAGTTTATTGTTTTTTTGTTTCATTTTTTGTTTTGCAAGCATGTGTGTGCGTTTTATTTGTTACTGGTGTTGTGTTGGTGCGTGTGTGTATGTATGTGTGTGCGCCTTTGAGCCTGCGTAAGCTGAGAGGCATTATGCTTTTTAATTAAATTGTTGGCTGCTTTTTATTGCTGAACGCCCAAGCACACACACACACACATACACACATGCTTGCCTTGTAAGTCTGAGTTAAATGCATGAAATTACTTGAGACCTTTTTCAATTTGCTTGCATTTAAACTTGTACTTTAAGGCGAATCAATAGCAAAGCTCGCTCTGTCTGTATAATTATGATAATTATAGTAGCATATTAATTGCGCATACGCCTTGTTGGTCTCGCTGCATAAAAATTGCTGAAAGCGCATAAATAATTGGGCGGAAATTGTGCATGCGCTTAACACAACAAAACCTACATGAATGCATATATATAGTATATATGTATGTATATTTATGGTGTATGCATGGCACACGCTCAGATATGTTTCAGCTGTTTTTGACTCAGTTCACTTGAATTGCTGGAGCTGAATAGCTCGTGGTTTTTTGGTTTGAGCGCGCTTTTTGGGTTAAACCATTTCGGGTATAAATAAATGTTGTTGCTCATGCCACAAATCTGCGCAAAAAATATGCGTAATTTTTCAGTTGTAAATTGCGTATTTGCGAATACTTCAAATGATCTGCTGTAGAGCTTAAAGTCAAAAGTTGTCAGATCAACATTTTTGTTTCTTACACTTATGTGCAGCTTTATTTCTTCTAGTTGAACTGTTTATTCTTTTCGGAAGTCGTTTTACCTCAACTCTCGGCTCTCTATTTCTAGAATCATCTCTATGACTTTCACTTTCAAGCAAAGCCATTCAGCGGATTCAGTTTTTGCCTTCACGTGGGCTTATTGTTAATTGCCGGAAGTGCGAGCCAACGGGAATGAAAGAGGAGAAGAAGGAGAAGTAAGAGGAGAAGGTGGAGGAGACTCTGTTGCCCGCTTACGACCACACAACCATGAATAGATTTGCATTTTAAATGCGTGCAGCAGCTTTTCGCTTTTATTTGTGCCCCTTTTTTATTTAAGCGGTGGCCTTTGTAAATACTTTTATATATATTTCGAATAAAAAAAAAATAGGAGAAAAAAAATGAAAAAGGAAACAAACCGAAGGTAAGTTGGGGTTCGTAATTTCCTTTTTATTTTCCATTTTCGGTTGTATTTTTTATTCAGTTCACACTAAATTTGAGTTGCTTGTGAAAGATGTTCTTAGGTTAAATGGTGCAGAAAACGCTCTGTTGACTGTTGACTGACCTAAGTAAAGCTAAAAATATATTTAAATGTCGCTTTCGTCATGTATCTGTCTCTCTCTCTCTTTTTTCTTTGACTGTGTGGGTGTGTGGGATGTCTCAAGAGTCCGTAACCGAAATGCCAAATTCTATTTACTTCTTTTCTATACTTATTCTACGAAATGAAAAATAAAAACTAAATAATAAAACACACAAATATCTATGCAGTTCGGCTTAATGTCCTGTGGCACTTTCATTTTGCTTGAGTGCCTTGCATTAGCTTTTGCTTTAACTCTTATTTTTATTTTCCTTTTGCGAAAAGTGTCAACAAAAATAAATGCATAAATAAGGATCAGTGCGTCAATCCACAATGGTATTATGGAGGGGGCCTGAAGTGGGAAGCAGTGTCAACAGAACTTGCCACCCAAGTCACAAGTCAATGTTGCAACAGATTCAATATTATAGAGCCAAGCCAGCTGCAACGGCAACTGCAACTGCAGTAAAAAATGTGCACTCTTCCATTATTAAGGCGTGTGCTCTCATGCCTGATAAATTGCAGCTGAGCTTTTGCTTTCTCTGTCCCGTTCTCGTTTGGTGTGAAAATGTCTTATGCTTGGATTGCCATTGATATCAGACAGACTGCCAGACATATCGAGCCAGTCAGCTGGCATTTTTAAATGAAGATTCACAGCTCTCGAATAACTCTTTGCTCTTTGCCAGATTTCACTGATTGCTTTTCGTGTTGGCAAAAAAGTGTAGTATACTTATTGGGGCAGCTAATCGTATGATGTTTGTATTATGACATTTAAGCCGGAATTACTTGGCTAGCATTGATTGCCCCGACTGACAAGCAATCTGTAAGCTTGACTAAAACAATACTCCCAATAACAACAAAAAAGTCACCGAAGCAAAAGCAGCAGCAAAGCTGAAACAATGAAAACAAGCCACATCAGCTGGGGCATTGTTCTCTTGGCTTTTCGAAGATTTCTCATTCAAATTTTTTTTCGACTTCGCCTCAGATGAATCTCTGCATGTGTGTGTGTGTGTGAAAATGCAGCCATAAATCTGCGCATTCAGCATAGCTCCGCTTGCTCTAGTTGTTGTTGATGTTTTTGCTTGTTGCCGTTTTCTTTCTTATTGTTGTCATTGACAACATTCTGAGAGCTACGAACGCAGTGCGTCCTTATGTTGGTCATATGCAAAGATTTACTTTTCTTTATAATCTTCTGGGTATACTGACTTCAACGTAAAAAATACATGGACAAGGTAATAAGTTACATGGAAAAGTACGAATAAGATTGTCAGTTGGCTTCATATTTCATTTCAGTTTGTTTGTCACTAAATGACAAGTTATTAAGTACCCTAAAAACTAGCACAGTAAAGTGATAATACTTGCAAAGGCATTAAGTTAATAAAATATTTCATTATGTAAAAAATAAATATATTAGGAGAGCCAAAAAGACATTCAAGAAATCATATAACAAGAATTTGTAGCCGAAATAAAATTTCTATTTTATTTCATGATCATTTATTTACATAGATATTCAAACTATTGATGAAAGGGTATTTGGAGTTCGCTTATTCTTACCTAGATAATATTTTTGCCACTGCTCGCTTATCGACAGATTTCGCCAGTCACTCGATGCAGCAGCTGCAGCTATTGTTGTCCCTGTTCTCAATCGTTGATGTTGCTGTTGTTATTGATGGGTGAAGAGAGAAAAACCTTCGTGAGGAAAATTCACATCAATTCATTTATTGTAAAATACGCCGGCTATAGCCAGTTTTCCATTTTCTCGAGTCACTTAATACATAACGTACATAAAATTAATGTATACATAATGCGTACTATACATGTATATATCTCTAGTTGTATATATATATTATACATATATATAGCATTTATTGACTTATGTTAGCTGCAATATTAGCCAACAATTTGTTTGTGTGTGTGTTGTGTGTAATATTATATTAAGTATTTATTTGTATTTTTTGGTATATGCAAAACTGCAGAAAATAGTTCATTTTTGCTTGTTGCTTGTCTCGAGTTTCATAAATTAATTTTATATAATCTATTTTAGTTCTGTGTTTATATGTGTGTGTACTTGTGGGGGTGTCTTTGGCATACATGTGTGTTGGTTGTTGCATAAGAACAAAATATGATACTCGTAGTTAAGCTGTGAATCGAAATCGAAAATGCTGTCAACATTTACTATATTACAACAATTACAGATACCAACATTAGGACTAAATGCTTAATGACATTTTCGTTCTCATTCTCATTCCCATTTTCATTCTGATTCTTCATTCAAGCCTACACAATACGATATGGACGCTTACAAAATTCAACACTGTGCTTAAGCGCACATCGTTTCTCATCATATAGATGTATGTAGTACTTTCTGTGTATGTGTCATAGTTGTAGTTATAGTAGTAGTAGTAAGTAGGTATGTATATTTATTATTTGTCTGAGATGCCTACGCTAGAGACTGGCTTTCACTTACGAACTAATTAATTAATTAGTTTAGTTATGGAAATAACTGCAGACATACACGCACTTATTTGTTCTGCTCATGATATGCCCCAAGGAGAGTTTATTATACTGTTTTCACTTTAAATACAATTACGTTACATTTCTGGGATTAAATGTGAATTCATTTGGTTTTCTTGTTGGTTGTGTTCCAAATTTCGAATTTGAGCTGCGTGAACTTATGCCTCTATGAGATCTGATGAAAGACAAAACAAATATGTACGCTGGCATGCATACATTTCCATGGACAAGTTCGTATAGATATAATGTATTAATAATAAACTAAAATTAGAATTAACTAGATTACGCATACGCCTAGTGTACTCTCTATTGTTAAGCACTTTATATGTTCTTATTTTGTTTTGTGACGAGGCTAATAAGCTCCATTGAAATAGTATTAACTACAAACTTAAGACAAAAGCTAGCTATATACACACATTCTTCCTTGACTCTGCTTTACACATTTATAAATATTTTTTTGTTTTTATGCTTTCTTTTTTTGCGCGTTTCACACGCACGCACTCCAAACTATAGTAGGCATGGCTCTGGTGGTTCACTGAAGCTAAGTTAGCTAAGTTTTTTTTTTTTTTGCATTAGCTGCTTGCTTACGCCTGCGCAGCGGCAACGAACTGCACCACAGTGGTTGGCCGTTGTGTCGTTGATGTTGTTGCCAGTTGCTGTGAACTTGCTGTCACTGTCACTGTTGACGCCTCATTGCCAATGGGATTCATGCTGGGCGCACACTCCTCGCTGGACAAACGCTTGACCATCATTTGGCTTGATCGGACCGCAATCCATTCGGTGCGGCCCGCATCAAACCAAGTTAGGCCCAAATTGTAGCGACCATTGAGATTGGCGTGCTGGCAATGAGAGAACCACCAGCCACCCTCATAGTTAGCAGCACAGTGCGTCTGTGAGA
This sequence comes from Drosophila nasuta, assembly GCF_023558535.2. Classification (NCBI taxonomy): domain Eukaryota; kingdom Metazoa; phylum Arthropoda; class Insecta; order Diptera; family Drosophilidae; genus Drosophila; species Drosophila nasuta. The sequence goes on along the minus strand of NC_083457.1, from coordinate 31,979,777 downwards.
TATCGCGATCATCGTCAATCGCCGAGAATTGCATACCCTGCTGATAGTTCAGAGCATCCGATGCGTTCCCACTGTATTGGCCAATGTGCAGCCTGTAGCCATCGTCCCTTGATGAGATATAGAAATGTTTATATTCCGCCACCCAATTGTTGTCATAGATGTCCTGCATGTGAATGCGCAGCTGTGTGCAGTTGTTCAGTGTCAAATGATGCAGCTGCTCGTTGCCAATCCAGTACTCGCCACCCGGTGTGCCAAAGCCTTGGGCATAGTCCGCCCAGGAGCGATTGAAGTCGGCGCTGCCATCAAAGCGACGCTGCACCGTCGTCCAGCCATCGGCATTGCAGTGTGTCATTAGTGGATGATGTTGACCAGCGGGTGCTATTAGATGTAGTCCATCCACCTGCGACGACAGTTCGCTGCAGTCCTGCGGCAGTTTGTTTACAATTGCCTCATACTGCGCCTCCACGTTCTCCAGTTCGGCCACCAGCGATTCGGCCAGCTCGTTTTCCGCCTCAACATCGGTTACCTGCTCCACTTCCGGTTGCTGCTGCATCGACATGTGTGGTCGCTTGTGTGGTTTGTTTAAATGGGAGAGCTGCAAGCGAGAAAGCACAAAATATAATTAAATTTCCAAGTATTTTTGAATCACTTTAAAAGCTATGGTGAAGTTGTGAAAATGCAACTCTGAAAACTAATAGTGAATGCATTTTGTTGCATTCGATAAATTCAATATTTATGAGTATATCGATAATTTCATTAGCTGTCATCACTTTAAAAGAAACCAAAGATTGCAGTTGACTGCTATCGATAAATTCAATATTTAAATGCTTATCGATGCCTTCATCATATGCCATCGCTATTAAATGCAGCCCTGATAATTGGAGTGTAGAAAACGATAGTTGCACTCAATAGTATCGCTTGTGTTAAAGTTCTCAAAAGAAGCTAAATTTAGTTCATCGGAGGAACGATTTTAAATGTGGGTTATTAATTTTGTTTAAGAATATTCTATTGTTTTTATTGCTAAAAATAATGAACTAACAGTCATAATTAAGAAATTAATTAAATATTAAATTTCACTCGAAATTGGTAATGACAAATTAAATATTATACCTATTTTATTTATATTGATATTCATTGAAAACTAAATCAAATTGAACCTCAATTAAAATTCAATACTGTAAATGGTAAATTTAATTAGTTAAATTATTAAAATTATTTAAACTGTCTAGTATTGCCCAATATTGCAGTTGAATTTTAATTATAAATAATACATAGTAAAAAATTGAGAATTACATTTTTGAATATACATATAAAATAACTTTTATATTCACCCAAAATAAAGTATTGAACTTGAAAATTAAAAAAATATATCAACATGAACACCAAACTAACTAACAGTATAGTTAAGAATCTGGCTATTTTTGTAAAATTTGAAGTACTACAGTAATGAATAAACAATTATAAGGAATTATGTTCCTAACCACTTGTTCCCAGCCGCTTGTAAAGCTCGAATATTTGTTATTCGTTACTATCGCTTGCGGTAATAGAAATAATCATTTTGCTAGCTCTAATTGCTCCGGTACTTGAATGTCATTCTAGACAACGTGCGTTCATTTGCTTGTGAAAAATTGCGACAGACGAAAAGTTCTCAATTTGAAATTAATTTTATTTTCGCTCACCTTATTGTGCAGTTCAGTGTTAACCAACGATTCGACACGATCCACATTTGACTGCAACTTTTCGACGGTGCTAACCAACTTCTTGACGCCATCGCGCTCATCTTGCAACGCACTGACGCTGACTGCCATCGCTTGGAGGGAACGTGCCGCATTTTTGCCATCCTCGCGCACCAAATTCTGTTCGGAGCTAATTTGAGCGTTGGCGAACTCGAGCTTGGAGATTTCGTGACGCAGTTCAGGTATGTTCTTGTCCATTTTACTTTGCAGACCCTCGACGTCCTCGAGCAGCTCCAGCATGGAGATGTGCAGCTTGTCCAGTGTCGCAATTTGACGGCTCAAATTGAAATTGGCATTGGCGATGCGATGCTGCTCCAGCTCAATGCTTCGCACTCGCTCATCAATATGATGATATTTCAGTTCGTTCACCTGACGCCTCAAATTACGTTGTGCCATTTGCAAATTATGTATTTGTTGCTGCTGGAATCGGCAATGGCGACGTCGATGGTCGGCCAGCTCGCTGCTCGTTAGCTGTTGTGACTGCAATTACAAAGAGAGGGAAGGAAAGTGGATTAGTTTTGAATAAAATTTTCGACTGCATGTTGAAGCAGCCTTAAAGCCGCATTACTTAAAAGCTTTCAGCTGTTGTTGTTTGTTGTCTTAGCATGCTTGTAACATGCATGTGTGCCGGATTATGTGTGCAGGGAATTGAATCCTAAATCCATTTATTATAAATGCATTTCATAACCAACCACCACAACAGCAGAGCCAAACAAGACATGCAAAGACATGTGTGTGTGTGTGTGTGTGTGAGTGTGCAACAATAATGTCAGCGACAGCCACGCGCTTAAATCCCTGGCGTTGAGTGAGTAGACACACGCACACATATTTAGTTGTGGCAACTTGGCAGCTGTATATGTAAGCGTCACACAGAGACGCAAGTTTATTTATGCCCGCACACAAACAAAAAAAAGAACCATGGTGGAAGGAGCGATAGAGATCGAGATACGAGATAGAGACAGAGAGATATAAGGGGGAGCAGCATATAGTAGTATAATTTCAGTGAGTGACAAGCGTTAACCAAGGTAATGGCATTTGGGTCACAGTTGTGATTTGTGTGAATGGAAATGTAATGAATATACCAAGCCAACATCTACAGTTACAGTTGCACACACACACACAGGATATACATATATACTATACACAGATACATCCTCTGAATTTCCTTTCATTACGTACATGTTCCATCTGCGCTTTTGTCTATGGCAGATGTCCCTCATAATTGACTAATAAAGTATCTCGGAAATACGAAAGCAACTAAAAATGTGCTACTAATGAATGGAAAATGCAAACAGCAAAAACAGAAACAACAAAAAGTAAGACAACATTTTGATGTTGCTCTTTAATTAAGCGATACTCAAATGAAATACTATGTGCATTTGTCATAGAAACTGGACAAAGAAAAAATATGATACTTAACAAGCTTATAAATCGAAAAGTTTTTAGCAGGAGACACAACTAAAGTGTGAATAATGAACAGAAAAAATGTCGATATTATTAATTTATTTTACCAAACTTTATGTACCAGAAAATTTGAAATAAAAATTTTTATTTATTTTAAGGAATTTTTAGGCTAAGGAGAATATGTATTTGAAAAATATTTCTTATTTATTTATTCTTTTATTATAAGGAACTTCAAGACTAAAGCTTAGCAACAAGAAGAATATTTTAAAAATATTTATTCATTTATTGATTCTTTTTATTTAAAGTTGTAGTTGCTTAAGTTTACAGAGCAGAAAGAAAAAAATTTAAAAAAAAATGTATTTATTTTCTTTTTAATTTTTAGCTACTCCCAGTGTCAGTAAATCTTTCAAGTGTCGCATTCCAAATAAATGCCGAAAATAAATCTATTTTTCGAGCTACTTCTGCGAATTAACTCAATTGGCTGCCGTACTCTAATTGAGGCAAATATTCGGTGTAAGCTCTTAAGCCTTTTTTCCTGTGGAAATAGTTTTCGAGCAGGTTGAAAAGTTAACTCAAGTTATAAATTCTTTGCGAAGTATGTTACGTAGCGTACAGTACAGTACACATCTTTGAAGTGTATATATTTTTTCAATTTCTTGAGCGATTTCTTTAAATTCAATTATTTATGCCGCAACAAGAAAATGAAAAAAATAAAACATGAAATGCACGAATATTTACGCGAAACTTGTGCTGCCAATCGAAGCGCAACTTAACGGAATTTCCTGCTGCTTTTGCTTCTGCTGTTGCTGCTGTTTGTGTTTGCATTGCCCCCAACGCACGTTTCGAGAAATGGGCGGCAAGGCAAGGACATTGCGAAGAGGAAGCGACGGTTGCTGTTTTATGCGAAAGGTCACGAACGTTGCTAATACGCCACGTTCGACAGGCGGTACACTCACACACACACACACACATACATTGTGGAGTCTATGAGTATGTATTATGTATTTGTGTGTGGGTGCTGCTACTAAACGCCTCGAGGCAGGCGACGAAGCGAAGGAGGCAACGGAGGCGGGGCTATCAAAAATGGCCAAGGTGATATACGATTTCCAGCAGGCGACGTCAACAATATAATTAAATGTGATTTATGCGTTTTGTGTGCACAGAGAGAGAGGAAAAGAGAGAGGGGAGAGGGGAAAATGGCCGAGTCACAAAATACCGTGCTACCAATTAACAGCTGAAGGCTCGAGAAAAACAATTTTAAAGACATTTTGTGGCAAGTGACAGCGGCGCTAATTGAAATCGAAATTGCCGCATAAATATTTTACGACTCGGTGTGTGTGTCGATTGTTGTGCGTTTGATGAGTGTGTGTGCGTAATTAAGAAACGCTAATCTGACATAAAGCGCAGTCGCTAGATTAATTAATTTGCAAATCCAAAACACACACACACACACACACCTATGTCACACACACACATACAAAAATGCATAAACCGCTTTGGGTCGTCGCAAGGCTTAATGTAAAATTTTACATGTTGTGCTCAAGTGAAGGCTAACAAGGATTTGCTATTAGCGTCAGATATGCAGCGACAACCAGGGAGTGTACCCCTAGGTGTATGTGTGTGTGTGTGTGCAGGGAAAATAGAAAAAACTTCTACTGCTGTTGCTGCTCCACGCTGAATTGTCGTAAAAATTTAATAGGACTTTTGTGTGCCGCTCAAAAAGTTACACACAGCCAAACTCTGTGAGTGTATGTGTGTGTGTGTGTGTGTGCGAGTGCGGGTGTTGTGTGTGTGTACGTTGGCACAAACTGCCATTAAGTTAATGCGCATTTAGGTGCCCGCCATTGGGAGCTGGCGAAACTGGCTTTTTGCCGCTGAAAAACCGTCAGGCTAAATGGCAAACGTGTGCATAATTTGAAACTAAATATGCGCAAATATTGCAACGCTCTCGCTCGGAGTGTTAGGAATTTTAATAAAATGAGCACTTGAATTCTTTTTCCCTGCTGCTTGCATGAAATCCCTTCTTTTTTTTTATTTTTGGCTCTAACAAGTCAAAAGGGCGAACAAAACTCTCGAGTGAAAAATATAAGTATATGCATACATATTTTTGTGGGTTGAAGATCGAGGCAAAAGTTAAAGGGGGGAAGCGAGCAGACAATCCTTGCCACTGGGGGAATCTAATGCTGGGACATCAAATTTGAAAGCTCAAATGCGAGATGAGAGATGCGAGAGATAGAAACATGACGTACTACACATGAATCTCAAGTGTATGCCAAGTTTCAATAAAGGTAATTTGACTCATAAAATAAATATCAACTACAAGTACATATGCATACATACATATGTACTTTCTCGATGTCTGCGGTTCCTGTACACACACACATATACACACAAAAGGAGACAAAGAAAAATACAAGCACTCGAACAATCAAACAAATTGCCAGCCGCAACGCAGGAGAGAGTAAAGACAAGGAATGGGAAGCAGCGAAGGGAAGCTGGCAACATAAAACAAAAGGCAGGCACAAATATCAACATAAATAAGGTAAAATGCTGGGCCCACTCGAGCACACACAAGAGTACAAGAAACCAGCAACAAAACACACAAAAAAAAAAACCAAAGACAACAAAAAAAAATGTAACGAAACCAGAAACAAAACAAAATTTTTGGTACGCCTGAAACTGGATCCTCTGCTGAGGCTGAAACTGAAGCTGAGACCAGAGACTGAGTCTGAGGCCAGACCTTGTTGTCTGTCTGTGTGTGTGTGTGTGTGTCCCGCATTTGTTTGCCTGGCTAATTTAAGAGCAAGTTTCTCATATGTACAAAGCTCCAACTGCCACATACAAACATATGTAGATATCTAGACATATACATATATTTCTTTTTTTGCTGCTGGCAAGCGCATCAATAACCAATGATAAACATTTGTGTTTAACTGTTGCTACTGACAGCTCCCATCATGCGATTTGTTATATCATCCTACTATTCATCGAGTGTGTGTGTCTCCTCTATTGGCTTTGTTATAAATCTGCACACATTGCAATTAGAGCATCAGTTTTTCTTCTTCGGGTTCTGTCCTCTGCTGTCCTATCCTGTCCTGTCCTGTCAGTGGCAGCTGCCGCTGCTGCTGCTGCTGCGATGTCCTGACTTTGATATGCTGCCAGTTGAAAGGTCTTGGCCATCAATTTCAGTTCAATTAGTAAAGGCAATTCAACTAAGTGCCAACATCAAATACTCGACTCTATACTATGTACTTAAGAAAAAGGCTCTGGAAAAGGCTTTTAAAATGTGTGCACTTTTTTCTGTTTTTTGGCAATTAAATAATCGTTTTGCATTTTGCTGTATATTGTTCCATTTATGCTTCTTTAAATGGGGAAATTTTGAATTACTTTTACTTTATATTTCACATTTTCTGTGCCATCACTTTAATATTTGTTAAGCATTTTTTCGTTGTATTTAGGTTTATTTTAAAATTAAATTTATGCTTATTTTAATGGGAAGCTTTTAATTTTTTTCCTATTACATTTCACATTTTTGCAGGCTTAAAATCTTTAACAGCACTTTAATATTTGTAGAGCACCCTATTCTTGTTTCTAAGATTTTTATGAAAATCTAAAATATTGCTTCGAAGTTTAATGCTTCTGAACTTACTGTAAAAATATATAGAATCACATTTCTTTATTATCATTTCTCGCCCAATTTATGATCTAATTTTTGATTACACTGTTGACTTTATTTTTAAACTAGCTGGTGACGTTTTGTGCATTATCAGCGAACAAAAGCTTATCATAAAATTAATTTGAATGGTATTCGTTTTGTTTTTTTTCTTTGCATGAGGCAACCGCAGTTGAAATGAAATTCGTGCTCCTTTGTTTTGGTTGCGTTGTTTCCCTTTGGGGTTATGCACCAAATTCCTTCTACTATTTGCTTTTTTATTTTTATAAATTTTTATCAAATAAAAGCGAGTTGATTTAATTTAACCGCACACACACACACAGACAAAAAGAGGTATAAAGATATGTATATATTTTTTTGGTTTTCGAGCCACCTGCGCAAAATTTTTAGTTATTGTTGCTGTTGTTGCTGTGTTTTTCTGCTGTCATGCGCTTTGTTCTAATTTAACCTAATTTCTGCTTTGCTGCGCTTTTATAATAACAATTTTTAGAAATTGCTTTTTTGGCATTTTTACTTTCATTGTTTTTCCACCACATTTTTTTTTGGCTTCCAACAGAAACACGAAGAGAAAAAACTGGTTTGCTGATAGCTTGGTGGGAAATGCGAATGAATAAGAAAGAAATAATGAAAAGGATCAAATTGTGCTGAAGCATCGCGCGCATCATAAGCTCACTCACACACACAGAGACAGAGAGAGGGGAAAAAATAAACAGCAAATACATATACAAAACTGATTATCAAGGCACTCAAGAGCATCTGCTGCCGCTGTTGCCAGTTGCCAGTCGCCGGTTGCCGGTTGCTGCTGCTGCTGTTGGCCAAGGGGAGGGACTACTGCCAAATGTTGGCAAGACAAAAGACAGCAGCCGTCACTGGTCTCTGACATCAGCAGCTGTGGCAGCTGGCTGGGGATGCCAATTTCTGGTTGCCCCCCTTTTGTTGCCTCCTCCTCTAGCTCCTCTCTCTCCACATTTCGCGATGCCTGCGAACACGCTGAGGGCGATTAAAAGGTGATTTCCTGCTTTTTGTTTGCAATTTTCAGCAATTTCATTCTATATACAAAGCGTACGTGAATTGTACAAGAGCATTTCCAAGGGTTTTGTTTTGTGTTGCTACAAAGCTTTGCCCTTTAACATTACATAAATATCTCTGTGTGAGAGTTGAAGTGCGTGAGCGTATGTGTGCGTGTGTGTGCGTGTGTGTGTGTGTGTATTATCCTGTCCCCTGCACTGAAAAACTGATTCAACTGCGTCTGTTGTGAAAGCCGCTTAAACCGCTTGACTGCACGTTTTATCGCTTTCATCGGTTTTATTGGTTTTGTTTGCCTTTTTAATTTTTTTAAGCAATTTGTGGTCAACAATTTTTAGTGGCTGCTTGTCGGAGTAATTGCTTTGTGTCTGCTCAACGAGCATCACTTTTCAATCAGTCTGTTATAGAGGGCGAGCGGAAGGGGAGAGGGGTAAGCGGACCACTCGACCCTAAGCAAATTTCCCCCAACTAAGCAGATGCTAAAAAGTCTTTTGAGAGTACAAATACTTCAAAGTAAAAACAGCAAACTGCTCTCATAAAATATCAACCGAATGGCAATAGCAACAACGCAAAAGGGAAGCAACTTGGTGTTGCGTGGAAAGAGGGAAGAGCGAGGGGGGACTACAAACAGGTGGCTGTAAACCAGTTTTTGGGTATCCCACTGACATATTTTCTGTGGCAACCGCATACATATGAGCGTCGCATAATCCTTTTAATGAAGCACAACGTTCCATATTTTTTTCTTCACAATTCTTTGGTCCCTTCTCTCTCTTTCTCTTTCACTGTCTCTGTCTCTCTCACTCGCTGCCTTCACTTTGTGGCTTTACCTGTTGGTTTTGGCAAAAGGATGAAAGCGAGTATGCGAGTGAGCACAAAATTGATATGCTTGGTCAGCAGATCCGTCTGCATTTCAGTCTATTGCAAAACTAAACAAGTTGTGTACACTTAAAGCTTCAACAAATGCTTAAGAAGTTGTTACTGAGAGGAAAAAAGTATGTAGATATTTTAATTTTCTGCTTGGCCTTCAGAAACTGTTTAAAAATAGTAGGGCACTTTTTACAGATGATGAATTAATGTTATGCTCCATCATTTCACAATTCTAAACTAACTTCTTCTTCGAAAAAAATCTAAATTGAATAGTCGGTTGCAAATCTATATTTAAGATTCTTACCATCTTAAAAACATAATCTTTATATAAGATTTTTAGGTACTTCAATTTCAAAATTCTAGAATTCTTGTAAAATTTCGATCTTGATTTAAGAATAAACCATCTTGGTTTAATTTTGACATCATGCTTTCTTGAATCAACATTTTATTCCGAAATTTACCTTTTTCCTATCTCTAACTCTCATTTTCTAAGGTATTTGAAAGTACAGCCAACTCGGTGGCTCGTTTGATTTCAACTTTTGCGTTGGCTGTTTCCGTTTATTGACTTTAATTATAATTAAAAGTTGTTAGCATGTTGTCGCTCAGTCTACGCCGTTGTCTGCGATTTGCCTGACCTTAATGTTAATGATTCAGTTAGGCCATCAACAGAAGCAGCACAGACAGACGGTAAGGAAAGAAGTGGGGAGAGGACGAGATGTTGGTTAAGTGGCTGCCCGGGGCGAGGAGTTGGCATTAAATATTAAATATGTTGACGTCCTGCGGTGCGTATGAGTAATTTAAGGCAGCATATGAGTTGCCATTAAAAAAGGGAAAGACATAACGCACACACACACTCACACACACATACACAGAGGGGGAGCACTCGGCTTTGAACACTCGGCTCGTTAGCACATCGTGCTTCAGATGGGGCACCCGCCCCACATAACACAAAAAACAATGCGAGGACCGCGTCTTCGTATAAAATAAGGCATAAAATGGGCAGATAATGGCAATGAGCACGGCCCACAGAGAGAGAGAGAGAGCTGCTCTGATGGAGGTGGGTGGGCAGTTTACCTCCACCTGGTCGGTCGCTTTATGAGCGCACTTAAATAGCAGCCACAGAACAGCCGCGCAGCCACAGCGAAGGCAACAAAAAGAAATTTCAAACCCATAAAAGCTGAAGCACTCCACCTGAGCGTACGCGTGTGTGTGTCTGTGTGTGTGTGTGTGTGCGTGCTTATCTGATCATTAGCATAAAGTTACTTGGCAAAGAACTTGGAGTACTCACCTCTTGACTGACTTCCTGACTGCTGCCGCTGTTGCTACTGCTGCTGCTGCTGTATTCCTCAATGCTCGCTGACTGTTGTTGCTGCTGCTTGGCAATTGCACTCGCTTTGGCCGCATTCTGCTGACGGTTCAATTGATGCTTGTATTCTTGTTCCTGCTGCATGAGTTCCTCCCGCATTTCCTGCACAATCACCTCCGTCTGCTGCTGTCGCTCACGCTGTGCCGCCAACTCAAGCTTAAGCTGTTGATAATCGTTGCGTATGGTCGCCAGATCCTCGTAGTATCCAGCTCCGCCATTGTGACGCACATCGTTGGCCACATTGCCAGCCGTGCGTTGGAGTTCGACCAACTGTTTGCGTATCTCGGATATCGATTGTTGCAGCCACTCAATGGTCAGACGCTCCTTGTTGCCGCTGTGTGTGGCACGCAGCGTTTGCACCTCACGTCTGCGAATGCAAAAAGAAAGGAGAATATTTCAACATCATTTCATTTTTCACTTTAGTTTTTGTGCAGCGTTATTTTTGTGCCTGCCTGCCTGCTGGCTGGCTGGCTTGCTTAATTAGCCAGCTAGCGAGGTAGCTAGCCAGACACACGGGGCACACGGTATACGGCATACGGCGCGTATGCGTAACCTTTTAATTGACTTTGAAATGGGCAACGTGTGGCGCACAGAATACAGCATACCACGCTGGCAGAATCTAATTTAAATTGACATTTTCAGGCTAGCGAATGGCTTAATTGCCTGTGTGGCCAAAAGCAGCACGATAATGAGATTTACGCGTGAGGTTTACAACATCGATACACGCTCTCAAAACTGCCAACGTCATTTTCATGCAGTTTTTCAATCAAGCTCATTTAATGACCCAACCGCCTGCTATTTTTCAGTTCTTGCTGCCCCAGCCACAATAAATTCACTCTCACAAAATAAATTTCACACCTACACAGCACACAATCGCAGTCAACTGCAATTTACGAAATGGAAAACAAGGCCGAAAAAGCCGAATAACTTTGCAACGAGCAACTTCGATACGATGGCAAGCGCGCAGCACGGAAATTATTGTTTAAGTGTGGCAAAAATACAATTTTTGTTTAGTCACACACACACACAGACACAAAAAACGAGTGGCAAAATGAAAATGTTGTAGCACTTGTGGCAGTGGCAGTACCAGACAACCTCAAAACTTGTGCGCATTTTTGTGGCATTTCAGACAATTAAAGTAGTCAGTCGGAAGAGACAGAGAGAAAGAGAGATAGAGAGAGGGAGAGCGTCAGACAGTGAGGCGAGAAGGAGAATCTTTCAACTTCTATTCCCCCATCAAGGGGCCAAAAACAAGCAAATACGAACAACTTTTCTTTTACGTCGACTTCAACTCCAACACAACGACTCTCAAGTCTCTGACTCTGTGTGTTGCGGTGTTGGTTGCGGTGGCCGCTGTGGTTTCTCTGCAGCTGCTGCTGTTGCTGCTGGTGTTTTATTTTTCACTGTCAAAAGAGCAAAGCTACATGAAATTTTCATAAAAAACTTTCATTTTTGGCTGCGAATGTTTGCTTGCTTTTTCTTTTTCATTCTCTTTTTTTTGTTGTACGCTGCGTATACGTAATATTTCAATTTGCGTGCGGGTGACTGATGCACGTGTGCAACTGAATGTGTGTGTGCGTGTGTTGTAAAATTTGATGGCTCGAAAAGTTTTTCTGTGAAAAGAACGAAGCTGCTGCTATCCCGATTAAAGTTGAAAGCTACAAAAGTTAAATTAAGTAGAAATATGCTCGACGGAAAATTCTTTTTAAAAACTTGCTTTTGCTGGCAATATTTATTAGCTATTAACGTCAAATAATAAGCAATCATTTGCTGTCAACTACCAAATTTTAGCCTTTAAATCTTTCTGTATATATTTTGCTTGTTTATTTTACTAATACTTTTGAAAATGTAATTAGTATTTCGAATGATTCGTTTGCAGCTTTCAAACGAATGCGTTCATTCAATGCATTTCAATGGCTACTGACATCTCTGGACTCAATTAATCTAAACATGTGATCAGAGCACAAAAAATAGAAAAAAGATTGCACTGAACAAAGTAAACTATTGTATTTCCCTACACAGACGCGCCCTCACACACACACACACTCACACACGCTTCACTTTTCTAACTATAGAAATTTGCACAATTTTTCGCATGGCTGCAACAGTTTTCCCATCTTTTTTGTTAGCTGTGAAAAGAAGGCGAGCACAAAAAAAAAGAGAGAAATAGAATAAAAAAAAGGAAGCAGTAAATGTCATTCAAGCAAAAATTGGAAACGCTGTCAATGACATGAAGCAAATTGAAAATACGCAAAACGAATGCAGAGCAGCGACTGCGAGATGTGAACTGCGAAGCGAAGTGTTAGACAGTTAGACGACGCTACATTTCGGCGGGATTGTGATGGGATTTTGAGATGTTGTCGCACATTTTAATTATCAAAATGGATGAGGCTGTTTTGCTGGCAGCAACTTCTGTTGCAACGTTGAATGCGTTGAATGCCCCATCAAATTACATTCGCAAATCAGTAGCGGCAAATGGCTGCCAGTTTAATGGATCACTCTTACACACCACCGCCCCCACCCCCGCCCACTAACCACGCCCACCAACAACTGGCGATATCCTCATAAACTGAGTGTTGTAGTTGTTGGCTGGTTGGCTGGCTGGCTGGCTGGCTCGTGCCGCAATCAGATAACGACTTGGCGGGGTCACATAAACCACAGTTGACATGACGTTTGACTGGCCCTGGCGAGTCGCCGTCTCTCTCTGTCTTCGTGTGTGTGTGTGTGTGTGTGTGTGTGTGTACACACGCGTGTGTTGAATTATTTACGGTGTCAGTGACAAAGTTTACGACGTTCACGACATGAGCTAAACAGTTGGAGTAGGAAAGCAGAAGCGAAAAGCAAAAGCAAAAGCAAAAGCGAAAGCGACAGCAAAACTAACCAAAGCTATTTGTACAGTAAATTAAGAGTGCGCCATTTTTGTTGTCCTTTGCTCTAGATCAACAACAGTTACACACATGTGACGGTGTGTGTGTGCGTGCTGCATGTGTGTCGATGAGACAATCATTATTAGTCAGCCTGTCTGAAAAGACAACAAACAAATCACGAAACGCAGGCTTGGCTCCTACTTGTTTCTCTTTTCTATTCTTTTATTTATTTTTTTTGGTTTTGGCTCTACGTGTTTCCGGCCAGCGATTTCTTATCAGCTACCGCTGTAGGCTGACTGGCTTAGACAGCTTCTTATTTGTTTAAATTAACTTGGGTTTTGGCGCAACACAAATAACACACACAAACAGACACACGCATGTGAGCAAATACAACAATCAAAATTCAGCGAAGCGCAAAAGTGTTGCCTACTTTGAGGCGTCACCTAATTGGCTTAGCTCAGCTTCTTGAGTGTGCTCTCTACTGGTTTTGTGTGTGCGCCACATGTGAGCTATAAAAATTAGTAGCCGATACGCCCACTTAATTAAACGCTGGCTATCTCTGAGTCAGTTTTCCCCCCAAAAAACTTTCGTGGACAAATTGCGGCACAAAACTTAAGTTGTGCCAAGTTTTCGGCTGCTGCAAGTTGCAGGCAAATTGCTTTTGCGGCACTGCAACTAATTGAGTCATCAATTTCGGGGGGAAATTTCAAGTCAAGCTACACACCTCAATTGATCCAATTCGCTGCGCATATCCGCATCAACGTGCGCCGCATCCGTGGTAAGCCGCAGAGATTTGCGTAAATTATGCTCCAACATTTCGTAATCCTCACGACGACGCGTCATCAATGCGTTCAATTGCTTGGACAACAGACGCACCTGATCGGCCAGCTTCAGGTTATCAGCGTTAATGGCCACAGGTTTGCTGCCATTCGATAGCAATTCCAGCTCATTATCCTCACTGTTGTTGTTATCCTCATCTTCGTCCTCGTCAACAAAGCGCAGCAACTCCACGCTCGATGATGGAACCGTAGTTGATGATGATGGCATTGAGCTGGTCGCTGGTTGCTGCTGTGTGTCGCGCAACATGTTGTTCACATCACTGATGATTCCGGTGGCGCCACGCGCGCTTGCCACCGCCACCGCAACAATGATCAGCAAGAAGCTCAACCGCAAAACGTTTGAGTTCGCCATAATTGAAGTCAAGTTTGTTTTGTTTTGGTTTATGTGTTTGTTTTTTTCTTGCGTTGTGTTTTTTTTAAGTTTTCAAGTTTGTGTTTTGGTCAAATTTATCAAAGCACAAATTACAGTTGCTGGGGAATCGTCGGTTATTTATGCAAATTTATATGGCCACGTCTCATGGCGGACCCCAAATGCTAAACACCTTATAAAAAGCGGCGCTAACCGTATTACAATTATTCTCAACTCGCGACTCCTTTGCCACACTTTGACGCACTTTGTTTAGCACTTTCAGCTGTTTGTTATTTGCCACTCGAGGGCTGGCCTTTTAAGCGGCTTTCACCCACTCACACAGACACACACTTGGCACACACACTCTCATACACACGCGCTAGAGGTAAGGATCTGAAAACTCGACTCGAATTGTGAGATTGTCTGACTCTCTGACTTTCACTTTGTTTGACTGCTGCTTGTGTGTAGCAAGCGAAGTTGTCAGCGCGGCGTTTGTCGTAGGACTAAAGCGGCGCGCTGTCGATTCGTCCTTTTTATACACGACTGCCGACGACGCTGGCTTCGTTGCGAGAGAGACGAAACACACAAAGAGAGAGAGCGAGAGCAAGAGAGCGCTTCGTGGCATGGAGTCGAGTGCGAAGAGCATGCAACAAGCAGCAGTTGGCCCTTAAACAGGTTGTTAACTATACTCCATAGCCAGGTTAAAAGAGAGTTTGTGCTTAGCAGAGCGAAACAACGGTTGTGTTTTGTGTGTGAAAGAGAGGGCATGCTTAAGAGCACATTTAACTTTTTGACTTGGTTTAGAATTCTAGGTCTATCTTACATACTTCTAGCCTAACTTGAAGTATATTTGTAATATTGTATTTTTGTAAATTAGGTCTTTATTCATTTGTTTTATAACATAAAAAATACTACTGTCTCAAGTGACTGGCAAAAAATTTGAATGTAAATAATATCCTTCTGGCACATGGCGTGTCTGCGGTCAGCTCACATCAAACAAACAACAGATGTCAGAACAGACGCTTCAAAGTGAGCGTAGTATAATAAGAAAATAATTGGAAACAAAATTCTATACCACATCGAATGACTGAAAGCGTCTATAAGATTCCTTATATTTGTAGATAGATTAGATTTGTAGATATACTAATCTAAAAAATTAGCAAAAATCGCACAACTTAACTCCAATTATATTATCCCTAGGCGACATCCTTTGTTACCTTGATTACTTAGTATATTTATTTAATTTGTATGGAACGCTTTTGCGGATACATTAAAATGTTTTCCAAGTATAGTAAGAGTCAAACAAAGGTAAATTCTATATCTCTACCGAAATTTGTCGAGTGCGACACTATTTACAAAAAAAAAAAACTGAAACAATTTTCAAAATAAGTAAACGGTTTTCGTTTAGCTCTGTATTAGCAATATATTTAGAGCTAAGATTGACTTTAGGACCTCTACGATAAATATATAAATTCATTCATTGCTTTGCGTACGAATTCGTTAATTTTGAAACTAAATAAAAATAGTTCTATAATCATTCTTAGCAATAATTAAAGTAAAGTAAAGAATGAGATTCATCTTTCAGCTATTTGTTTTAGATAGTCTTACATGCGTCCATTTTGCCATATTTGGTTTGTAAAAAGCAGAATATTTTAAAAAGTATTATGAAAATTCTTAGGCGTACATCTTTTTTGATTCAAGAGGCTGACGCTATTACTCTAACTTTTTTTGATTCAAAATCAAATGATTCTTGAAAAGTTACGATGGAGTGCCAAATAAATAAAGAATTAAGAAATGTACACAAAAACACAAAAAAAATGGCCATGTAAAAGAGAAGATTTTTGTCAATTTTCATGAATAAATGTATTTTATAAAATTATATTGAAATTTGCTATTTAAATGGAAAATTCACCTTCCTTTTTACCCACAGTAGTATTCAAGCTTGTGTGTGAAATAGAGAAATAATAAAGGATTGAGAAATGTAGAAAAAAGGAGAATTATGTTCAATTTTCATAAACAAATTTTATTATAAAATCACATTGATATTTGGTGTATATATTTCATTTGCAATTATGTTAAGCACAACTCAATTCATATTGTATACAAAAAAGAAATGAAAACATTGAAGTTAAAGTACTCTATTAAACAGATACTCTTTTACTCAATGTTTCCATTGTGTTGTGGAAATGCAAAACAGTAAAAGTTTAGTCTACAAACCGTAATTATGGTGCAACATCAAGCAGAATTCTTAAATATTCTATCAATCAGTAGACACAAAACTCTGCACATAATGGACAAAGCAGTTTTGCCTCAGTTGTTTTATGTTTGTTATGTTTTGTTTGCCTTGACCATTGGCATACGAGTACACAATGTTCGAGTTCGAACTGGCGTGTGGCATGTGGCATGGTGTTGTGGTGGCATGTGGCAAGAGCATAAATTCATGGCTATTGTTCGAATGCTTTCGAGTGTTTTTAAAGTGCAACTTTGGATGTGCAGCACAAAACTGAAAGTCATTTGTGCTAAAGCTAAAAACCTAAAACCAACTAAAAACAAGCGCAGGAAAAACAAAAGAACACAACACAGAAAAAAATGAAACTTGTTGGTCGAACAGAAAACTGAATGAAGTTTATTTAGCGGCGTGCTGTTGTTAGCTGCTGCTGTTGAATTTTCAACAATTGTTGTGTGTGCTGCGTATGTGTGTGTGTGTGTGAGTGTGGAGGAATATGCCAAAAATGGCGCATTTGGCAATGTGTGTTCCCATGTGGCGACGAAACCGCCAAGGAGCAAGGTATGCAACCCATTGGCGGGTGGCACGCTTCACTGCACACGCCACAAGAGGGTGGAAGGGGGGTAGGAGGCTTGTTGCGTTATGTTGCCTGCAACAGTTGTGCCACACCACACCTGCCTCCTTCTCCTCCCTCTTAGCGAACTTTTGTTGCCATTTTCTGTCTGCGTTGTATTGCAATTTGCAATATTTTCGTATTTCATTTTTATTTTTAATGCATCACATGGCATGGATTGGGGCGGTGGTGGCAAAAGTTGAGCTGAAGGGTTAACGCCGGTTACTGGTTGCTGGTCAGCAACAGCAGCAGCAACATCAATGGGCTTATAATCAACTGCCATTGCCAGCCGCATGAGTTGTTGTTGCCACTGCCAGTTGCCATTGCCGTTTGCATATATTTGTTGCTAGCGTTGCATGCAGTTTAGTTTTTAATTTTTGTTGCCCTTTTCGCCTTTTGTTTGTTGTCAATTTGTGCACAGCGCGGTGTTCTAGCTTGTTGCACATTGCACATTAATGCAGCCAACTCGTGCGGCTAACAGCGCATCCGGCAAATTCCACCCCACACACACACATACACTGAAAACCTGCCTCCCTCTCCTCTCCACACACACATGTGTGCTGCTCTGTTGCTGGTGGTTGCTCTTGGTTCTGAGTTCTGGTTGCTGGGTTCTGGGTTCTGGGTTGTGCCCTTTCAACTGTTGCCCTTGCAACTCGGCAAATTGCAACTGCTTCCATTTGCATTGCTCTCTGCATGTTCTTTTTTTCCCCTTTTACATCGTTCTTTTTTTTTGTACAATTTCCATTTCATTGTCGCCTGGTTGTCATGGTTGTTGCTGTGTGTCTGTTAATATTGTTATTGTTATTGCTGCCTTTTTATGGTGTTGTCTTTTGCCCTATGCGGTTCTCGTTATGGTCAAAGCATATTAAGCTAATGGCCTGGAAGTAAACCTTGGCTGCTGCTGTTGTCGGTTATTGTCGCTGCATTTAAGCCATTAACTCTCACTTCGTGTGGTTACTTTCACATTCCACTGTTTAGAATTTCATACATTCTTTCGCACTATCGTCAATGTATTCAGCAGATGTTACTTTACCTCTCGGTTTTTAAAATTAATTCACTTTTATTATCTGTCAAGTATTTTAAATAAGTAGTCAACCTTGGGCTTCTTCATTTTTATTTTATTTTTATTGATTAAATTATCTCCTAAAGAAATAAATTATACTTACTATGTTTGTTTTATTTAAAAATATTAATGAGTTATATAGAGCACCAATTTCTTTATACTTCATATTTTTATTTTATTATCATTTTTTAAGCAATTGTACTATAAACAATATATATAATCAATCTATTTATCTTATGTTTTCTATTTGATTATATACTATTTTGAAATTTATAACTTTATCTACCTAAAGTTATTTTTAAATATATTTATTAAATATAGAACTCTATAACTGATGCTTACTATTTTCATTTTATTTAAATTTGATTAAGCAGTTAAAATAAATAAAATATTTTAAATATGTTTTATATTGTTTGAAAGGTTATAAGGCGAAAGGTTAAAGGTCTTAAAATCTATATCTATTCTCTTAAAATCAAAATTTTAAGTTACCATTATTGCTTACTACTTTTATTTTATTTAAATGAATTAAATATTTATATTTTATATACATATATCATGCTTATTATTTAAATTTGATTAAGTTGTATTTGAAATATTTTATCATTTTATTTATCTTAATTACTTTTGATTAAATTGTTATAGTCATTATGTAATTATTCGGGTATTTTCTTCCAGTTAACTCAAATCATCAATATGCCCGGAGTCACTGTGAAGGATATTGATCAACACGAAGTGACCAAAGCGGTCGCCGCCTTCCTCAAGAAGTCGGGCAAATTGAAGGTGCCCGAACAGATGGATCTCATCAAGACGGCCAAGTACAAGGAACTGGCTCCCACCGATCCCGATTGGTTCTATGTGCGCTGCGCTTCGATACTGCGCCATCTTTACTATCGCAGTCCAGCTGGAGTCGGGGCACTCACCAAGGTCTATGGGGGTCGCAAGCGTCGTGGCGTTCATCCATCGCGCTTTTGTCGTGCCTCCGAAGGCGCCATCCGCAAGGCTCTGCAGGCCCTCGAGCAGGCTCGTTTCATTGAGAAACATCACGAGGGAGGACGCAGTCTCAGCTCGATTGGCAGACGTGATTTGGATCGCATTGCCAACCAGATTGTGGCCAAGCAGCGCGATGCAGCCAAGCAAACGGGAACAATTGTTATTTCTGATTTCAATGATGATTCGACTCTGGTATAAAAATATCAGAATATGAAAAACATTTGCAAATGAAACGAAACATTAAACAAGAATATATTGCATTTTCAGTGAAATAAAAAGCACTTGCAAATAAAATAAATGAAACATTAAACACGAAAATATTGCATTTTTATTGAAAGCGGAATATTTCAATTGGCTCAATTTAATAAGTAAATTCTAAAACAATACATTTTGAAATCTTATTAAATAAATTCAATGATTTGAGAGCCAGGTTTTCTATTTTAATTTAATAACAAGCAAGAAAGCTACAGTCGAGTATGCCATAGAGCAACTAATGTCCGATTGATGTAGGAGTTTTTATCCATATAAAAGAATTTTTTATATAATTTGAACAATTTTTATCCGAACCAAATTTTCAGGAATCATAAAGACTATAGTTATTATTGTCTCACAATTCGAGACTCTAGCTTTAAAATTACGCGGAGGCGCAAGTGGGCGTGTCAAAACTTTGAAACAAACTTGATTTGCAAAACATAACAAATGCAGTCTCTCAGCTATTGAAATATGGAATAAGTAAAAGAAATAAATGTACATAAGTATACAGTTTGTATATAGTCATGAACAAATAAAATAATTTAAATGCTTATTTGAAATAATTAAACGTATTGAAATTACAAATTTATTCAATGTTCATGTTCATTTGTTCATGAATAAACGAAAACTATGCAATGGTGTAATAGATATTTCATAAAATTGTAAATATTTACGTTTAGTTCAGTAGTTTTAGTTGGAGGAATTTTAGAAGTTTATATTTCTATTCTATACTGACTTGTCTAAATATGCAACAAGTATAATCAATATTTGCATTTCACATTTTCCATTGTGAATGAAATTAATAGTCGTAATGATGTCGAATTCAATTGAACATTATTTCAATTTGGCGATTGTTATTTCCGATGTTTATGGCTCGCAACAGGGCGAGTTAATATTTAATTGAAAATTTTATGCAGTTTCCAATTAAAGAAAATAATAATCAATGCTTGAAAAGCGGCGCGTAAATTAGCGCAGGTGTTTTCTCGGCTCTTTAGTGTGCTTGTTTTCGACGAGAGGACACAATGAAGAGAATAACGAAACGCCCAAAGTCTGTTGTTGGTTCTGTTTTTTGTTGTTGTTGTTGTTGTTGCATTAACATGCTGGCAGACACGAAGCACAAACACATTTGCACAGTTTGTTGACCAATTTGCGATTGGCAACGCCTTGAAAATACAACAAGCTGCAATGCGTGGACAGGTTTCTGGTTTCTCTTGATCTTAAGATCAAGCGACGCACGCGATAGCCAAAAAGAAAGAAAGAAGATTGTGGAACGCTGCGCAAACGCAGCTAGAAGGCTGCTCACTAATCATCTGAGTGACAACAACAGGAGCAGCGGAGACAGAACGAGCTGCAACAATAACAACAGCTGAGCTATGAGCTCAGACTGAGAAACCGGCTGCCAGCTAACGGCAGGTGCAACGCACAACAAATTTACAACTCAAACGAAAATTTCTTACCTGATTTAATCTTTTTTTGTGCTGTTGCTTTTGCTTTTGCTGTTGCCTGCACCTTCTGTGTTCCTCATTTTTGGCCCATTGTCGAGTCGAGTTGAGCTGTTGTTGCCTTGTTCTTGTCTACGGTTTTATTTCTTCTCTTTTTTTTTTTTTTTTTGGTTGCCAAGGTTTTCGCCTGGTTGCCGTTGCTGCTGCTCTTACTGTTGTTGTCGCGGCGGCTGTTGCTGCAGTTTCTGGGTTTCATCGGCTGCTGTTCCTTGGCACCATGGCATGTTGCCAGCATGCTTCGCTGCGTTCACACACACACCGCACACACACACACACACACACTCAAGCTGCGAGCACATGATGATGTTATCACTCAAGGCTGTTGCTGCATGGCTGATTCCATGCGCCTGTTTTCCTTGTATTCGCATTCGCATCTGTGTGCGTCTGCTTCTGCTTCTGCGTGTGTGTTTGTATTTGGGCTTTTGCTTTTGTTTTTGTTTTCTTGGCAACACCAATACCAACACTAACCAACAGCGTCGCCAGGCAAGCAGGCATCGAGTTCGGCTGCTTTTAGCCAGAATTTCATGCTGCGTTCCCCTAATGAATGCCCCACGCGAAGCACAGCCAACGCCTGACAGCTGCCTTCGCTGTGATAAAAAGAATAAAAATACACATTCACACACACACACACACACATACACATGTGAACCAATTGAAAACCCATAAAAATCCTTTGGCTATGGCACAGACTTCGTCTTCGCCTTTGCCTCTTTGTCTCTCTCTCTCTTTATCTCGGTCGGTGTATTCAGAGCCTGTCTGCGCGACAGCTGCAACTACAGCGCATATCCTAGGCACACACAAAGCGGCGGAAAAAAATGGTTTAAAGCAGACTGAAAGTGAGAGGTGTCTTCTAGCAGGCAGTGCACGACCTGTAGAATATCCTTAAGAAACTCATTCAGAGTTCCAGCAATTCATACTGGGTAAAATACAGTAATTTTGTAGAAAAAGTAAAATTCATAATTTATATAGTATGTGATGTAAATTTCAAATTTTCAGATTTCTTTTTATTTAAATAGCAAGAATGCAATTCAATTTAAATAAATCAAAAACAGTTTTTCATTTTTATTATTTATATATTGGAAGATTTAATTAAGTAATTCTATATGTCAATAACAAATAATAATTTTACTACTAATATTTTTATATTTTCTTTTCAAAAATTAGCTACCTTATGCTTAATAGTATAACTTTATTTTACTGTATTAATAAGGTGATAAGTCAATCAACTTTATGCTTTTTAGTCATACTTTATTTTAATTTATTGAATAATTCGATTTTAAATAATAAAATAAAATTAATTCTATTGAATGCAAAATATTATTATTTAATGTTCATATTATTCATATTTACTATATGTATTATTTATATTTCGCAAGATTTTATCATGAAATAGAATATTACTAACACATTTATGTTTTGTTTTCAAATGTTGTAAAAATTATTTTTAATGTTTGTTTTTTTTTTTAATTATTATATTTATTTTTAATATTCTAATTTGTTCATTAAATATTTTGTAATTGACTTAATTTACTTGATTAGATTTAGCTCAACTTTTCTTCATCGATTTCTGTCTGGCTTAGCTAAGCCACCCTTGAACGAATCTTCTATAGCTACAGGGTATTTGAGAAGGATGATTTCTTTCTTTTTTTCAAAATCCAAGCAGCTGTCGACCACTTGAGCCCATACGGCTATTCGACCAACAGGCTAACAGATTTTCAACGGCAGCGGCAGCCGCAGTTGCTAGTTAATGGACAAGGTGAAAGACAGCTACGAAGCTGCAGGAATAACAGCAGCAGCAGCAGGACGACTATTGTTAACATTCAGTGAATACATGCGCATTTGTATGTGTGTATCTGTGTGTTGTGCATGCATGTGTAGGCGCGTATTTAACAATGCAAATACAATACCACTTGCTGATTGTAGTATTGCAGCTGCAAACAGCAAATCTCCTAGGATATCAATCTTTTGGATTTCAGCTGCAGTCAAATTTTCTAGTACACATCGTCCATCTACAACCATATGAAATCTGTCTGACATGCATTGTTTGAAATTTCCAGTGATTCTTGACTGGTTTTTCACATTTCTCTTAGTCCTTGAATTGAAGAAAAATTCTGATGAGTTCAACTGGCGTTGAAAGGTGATTTTCATTCACAAATCACCTGAAGATTGAGCCGGTTTTTGGCATTTTGGAAACAAAAGAGTTTATGGATTGTTAAGAGTTGAAATAGGTTCGAGGTGATTGCCATTTAAGAAAGGCAGTAAATGACAAAAAAAAAGGGAAACTCTAAATAAAAAATATGTGAATTTATATATGTGCTCTTAGTATTCAATTATATAATATAGTATAACATATAACATATATTATATGACATGCCAATGAATTCTTTTGTCAAAGAATACTGCAAAAAAATGATGAATACAATGTGATGAGTGAATTTATATATAACACATTCATATTTAAATACATATTTAATGTACAGATACATCTTATATTCAAATAGTTTATTTTAAAGATGATAACATAACTTTTATAACTGATTTCAATATAATTTCTTTTATCTTTAAAACTATACAATTTAAATCGAAATATTGTATTAGGTCTTAAATAGTAAAATAGGAATGTAATTTCTTTAAACTTATAAAATGTAACTCTTAATGTTGTTTAAATATTTTGATAAAAATTGTACTGTCATAGTTTGTAGATAATATTGAAATAAAGTTGATGGTTAAAAAATACGATTTATTCCGCGGAATTTTCAACAACTTGCATTCAGTTAGCTGACAATTAAATTGGAAACAAGTAAAAACTGTTGTGAGTGCAGAAAGCTGTTGTATTGTTTGAGATGTTCTGTCCTTGCTTGTGCAATAGGCTTTTGCAGTTGCACGTAATTGACCAACTGGCCCCGGTCTCGATCCCGGTCTCTGCCAAATGCGCTGTTGAGCTATTTGCGAATTTACAGCTCGCCGTTTAAATCACGTGGCATGCGACAGCTGCATGCAGCTGGGCCGAAAAAAACTTCATTCGCATTCGAAAGAGTTAATAACAAGCTGTAAACAACGGCGTTGCCATTTGGCCCCAGCTCCTTTATGTCCTGTCCTCTTCCTTTCTGCTCTTCTCCCCACAACTTCCTCTCGCAAAAAAAAACAAAAAAATATAAAAAAAGAACTTGAAATGAAATTGTCGACGAAATATTGAAAACGTTGCACACAGCAGGCAAGAATCTCGATCGTTGCTGTTGCTGTTGCTGTTGTTGTTCTAGGCGGGGGACACAACCGAATCCAGCACAGATGTCGCTCAGATTACGAACTTAATTGCCCCAGTACAGGATATGAAACCGTTGCACATGCAACAACAACAACAACAACAATAACAGCAACAACAAAAACCATTTCGAAAAAGCAGAAAACTAAGAGAAATAAAATGGGACTAGTGTAAAATTTTGTTGGTTGCGCCTGCAGCCGATGCCGAAAGCAGCAGAAAACGTGAAAAAAATGCAACAATAACAAAAAAAAAATGTAGAAAAATGTGGAGCGAGGGAAATGTGTGCAGAGCAGAAGGCAGAGGGGGAAGGAAAAGGCTGGAAAATGCGAATGCGAACATATCTGGTGGCCCTGTGAAATGTCCAAATCGGATTTCGGTGAGAGGCAACGCTATAGGAAAAATGTACACCGAAGCGGCTTCTGCATTTTTTATGGACGAACGGGCTAAAAGCATTCCCCCCACAAAATATTATGGCAATTGATATGTGTAGAAAAATAACTACACTTTTTACTCACTATCTCTTTTTCTCTCTGTTGTTGTTGTTTACTGCAAATGGAAATTTTATGGATATTAAAAGTTGCCTATCAAATAACTGCCTGCAGGCAAATGTAATCAATATTCAGCTTTTATTTACACACGAGCTGGAAATTTTTCAAATGATTTGTAAAAGTCCTAAATATGTATATAAAAATTGTGATATCGATTTTAATAGCAACAAACAAAAAAAAATCGTGCACACACAGAGTGCTAATAGCTTACATGCGCTTGACAGAGTGCACGAATCAAAATTCGAGTCGAGCGAAAAGCTGATCGAATTGAATTTTCTATTTTAGAAACATAAATATATTTCTTTTTTTTTAGTATTGCTAAATCGGATTTTAGTAGTAATTAAAAATAGTTTTACAAATAAAAGTGAAAACTAAAGAACTACAAAATAAATAATAAAACTACATATTATACAAATAACAAACATAAATTTCGGAATATTTCGACTAAATTTGAGAATTTGTGCTGTCGCAGTTTTACAATTTCACTGAATTTATTCAGAATGTCTTTATTTATTAATTGATTAGATTACAATTGTTTGTTTTGAAATATAATTTTAGAGCTACGCTTGTTAGGCATAAATTCTGAGATGTAACTGAATAAGTAATAATAAGTGAAATACAAAAAAAGTTAACGAAACGACTGTTGATCCTGATCAAGAATATATACTTTGTAGGGTTAGAGATGCCTCCTTCTGCCCTTCTGATTTTAAATTATTTTTAAAACTTTTGCCGTAATTTTTTGAATTTCAGAATCAATATAAATTGATTAGATTAGAGTTGTTTGTTATGCAATTGTTTTGTTCGAGCTGCTCTATCTAGAATTCAATTCCGATACGTGTTGAGTTTGCGGCAATCATAAATACTAAATATAATGCTACACACAATGGATTAATTTATGAGAAAAATAAAAAATTAAATAAGTGACATCAAATGATTTACGTTGTATTGAATTTCTATTTATAAAAAGTGCAGAGGGGAATGAATTGTCAAAACTGAAATACAGAGTAGAGTATTTGTATCAATTTGCATAAAGCGGTAGAGCTTATTACACGAAAGTATACGCCCAATCGATTACCTTTTGAACGCAGTTCAATTTCTTTGTTACGGGTTATGCCTTAAGCCTATGTGAGCTGAAGCCGCTGCTTACACCTACTTGTTGTAGTTGCTTTGCATTTGTTTTCAATCTGGAATAGCCTTAAACGTGTGCACTGTAAATCTTGGCAATTTAAATCAACCTAAACGTTTGTCATTTTGACTAATGGCTTATCAAACAAAGAAAAACAAAAGAAAAAGCAAAGGCCAAGGCGATAGAGATGGAGATGGCGATGTCGAAAGAAAACTCCTTTGGGGCTTTGACTGCTTTCGCAACTTCAAATGTTTGACAAAATTTATTGTATCGTAAATTTCCAAATAACAGAAGACTCTAAACATAAAAAATGAAAATAAAGAAAGGGAAATATACCAAAAATATAAAAGAGGAGAGCAAAAACTTCACACAGCTCGAACAAAACTCGCAGCTCGTAAATTTCTTCCCCTTACTTGAAATTTATGCAAAACTTTTGTGAGAAATTCGTGATGCTTTTGGTCCTAAGGTGATTTGGCACCGAGACATGCAAAAATGCTATCGAATAGGGGAGAAAGGACAGACAGTACTATACTATACAATATACATATAATGAGCAGGACATGCACAAGTGGCCAATGCTTAAAGCTAAAATGCTATTGAGAGCAGCAGCAGGTTGAGAGAAGGTGTGCACATTATAAATTAACAAGGCGCAACATAAATATTTCAACGTGCAACGACACCAATTCGAAGCTGTCTCACTCTCTTTAACAAGAAAGGGAAGCAACCCAAAAACAACCAAAAATTGCGAAAAGAAGGAAATGAAAACTGTGCGCAATGATGAAGCGTTTAGTGGTGGCCCAAGCTCAAGAACAATAAAAGCCGGAAATGCTTAACAGCAGAAGCAGCAGCAGGAGCAACGACAGCAGCATCAGCACTAGGATCCGAGGTAGAAGGAGTAGGAGTTAGGAGGAGCGAAAGAAGCAGCAGCCGAGACCCACAAACAACCTAACAATGACAAAGTTTCCGTTTTCTTTGTTGCTTTCGGTATTCGTTTTTTCTTTTCGGGGTAAGCTCAGAACTCCGGCTCAGGTCCTGTCTACGCCCACCTTGTTGTGCATTGTGTCAACTGGCGTACAATAAATGCCAACAGCCAGAACAACAACGAGCACAACAACAACAACAACAACAACAGCAACAATCGGGACTATAGAAGACACGGCAACAATAAGCAGTCTAGCATATGAAGCTGGCGCTTTTCGCCTTAGAAAAATATGAATCGCGTGTTAAGGCAAAAGGACGAGTAAGAACAAAAGCTCACGGACAACTACAACTTTTGCCATACTTGTCGTTGTGCTTGATGAAATATGTATACCCTGTAAAATAAACAAAAAAGTCTGATATTGTTTCTATACGTAAAATCAATTTAATTCATAACAGTTCAAGTATATACAACTGTCATGTCAATTTATTAAATTCAAATAAAATTCCAATTTTATTTTATTCAGACAACATTTCAAACAAATCAATTGAATGCAAGACAGAAATATATAATGGAAATACTCAAGCAACATTTCAAACAAGTCAATGCAATTTATTTAAGAAATATATATTTTAAATATTTATTAATTCAAACAACATTTCAAGAAAATTGATGAAATTCAATACAGAAACAAAAAAGAAAGAAGATTTTCTTTTTGTGATGACATTTTAAATAAATTCAATAAATTCAGAAAAAGAAAAGATTTTTTGTATTTGGATTTAATATTTAATAAATCGTGAGCAGAATTGTAATTTATTAAATTTAGAATAGTTCTACGCTTCAAATATTTACTGAATACATTTAACCCTTCCACTTATTCGCAGGGTATCGTATAGTGAAGGAATTTCTTTACTGCTCCAATATTCTTTCTCGTTTTTTTTTTTTTGCTGTTTTTCACTTTTGCTGTGCGTGCTATTTGTGTCTTGTGTGTGTGTTTGTGTGGTTGTGTGTGACTCTGTCTGCTTTTGTTGTGATTTATTTATTTTGTTGTTTGCCGCTTTGTTGTCACTTTATGCTTTTATTGTGCCCAAAACCCCAAAAATAACAACAAGCATACGCCGCGTATGCCAACGACTTAGCCAGTTTTGTTCTTTCATTTCTGCTTGGTGTGCTGTGCTGTGGGAGCAAAAGAAATCATAAAGTTAAACTTTTCTTATTACCTTTACAACTCCAACTGCAAGCTCAAGTGCCATTAGAGTTATTAAACGGCATATCACATAAATAACAAAAGAAAGCAGGCTGCTTGGCGGTGACTTTGGCGGTGGCTCAGGTCAATGGGCTTCAATTAATAACTCTTGAGTCTGATGATTGTAAGTTCAATTGGCATGCGATGCATCAAGTTGCCTTTAAGCAAATACTTAAAGTGAGCAGCAGCTGCTCATGCAAAATCCTGTTATACTTGATGAGGAGCGAGAGCGAGAGCGAGAGAGAGAGAGAGAGAGAGAGGGCAAGAGGATATAGGAAGGATGCAGGCATCACTTGTGGAATAAAGTCAAATCATAAGCCGGAAATCGTTAGGTATATCACCTGCTGCTGCCTCTCTTTCTCTGCTTTCGCAAAAGGAAACAAATGCCAAGCCCAAAAAGATGAATCGAAATTCGTGAGCAAGCTGCGACTGTGCGAATTTGTGTGTGTGCGATTGTGTGTGTGAGTGTGTTTGAGGTTTCCTCTGCGCATATCCGTTCGCTGGAAAGGAAAAGAAATGTGTGAGGATAAGAACTGTCAGCTGCCAGGTTGAGCATACAAAAGGAGTCTTGTTTCCGTTTGCCAATAACATATGCGATGCCTGCTTGCCTGCCTGCCTCTCTTATATCCTTTTTTGCATTCATTCATTCATTCATTTATTTATTCATTCATTGTGTGACTGATGCCGATGCGAATGCTGCTCCTTGCTTGTTGCTTGTCCACTGCTCGTTGCCGTTCTTTTGATTTTTATTTATTTATTTTTAATTATGAACGCAATTTTTGTGCAAACGAAAAATCACTTTTGTTGACGTTGAACTTTTGATTAATGCAACTGCAACGGCAGCCAACAGGGAAAAAAGGAGGGGGCAGTCAGTAGTTGGTGTCTGCTGTTGGTGATAAACAATGTGGCGTCGCCTGCGTGTCCTTTCTGCGTGTGCATGTGTGTGTGTGTGCGTGTCTGTGTGAGCAACCGCACATAAAACGCCAACTTCATCAGTTGGAATCAGTGTAAGCAAGCGTCACCCACCCAACACACACAGAGAGAGAGAGAGAGACACACAAACACAGCTGCAGCATGCAAATCAAGTCTCGGAGTGCTCGGCGAGAGGACTCGTTGCGACATACAGCATACGGCATACGGCTCGGTTACCGCATTGTCCTGTCAGCGTCATTGAGAATGAAATATGAACAGCACAAATGTGAAAAGTGTGGACATTGAACGTTGTTGGCCACTGCGTCCTCACGTTGCTCACGTTGTTCATTTGCCGTATTGGTCAACACCCGTGCATCGTCCTGCCGCCGTCGTTGCTCGGCAAATTGCATGTGGTGGCAACTGGCAACTGCCAACTGCCAACTGGCATTGTTATTGTTGTTGTTGTTGCTTCGTGTAGCTGCTGCAACATGGAAATCATTTAAAATGTTGCATCCGAAATGCAGTAATGCTCCACTTATTCATTTTTGTCGTTGCAACCGCAATTTAAACGTTGACAGGCATTCGCCACACCCACAAACCTATACACACACACACACTCTTGTACACCCGCACACAATGGTTAAATTATGGTCAACTGTTCAACTGGAGGTCTACGTTTTGCGGCCCTCGTAAATCTGTTGTAAGCTCTGCCATTTAATTTCTGACTGCCACTGCTGCCGCTGCTGCCCTTACCAAATGGTTTAATGAGTTTAGACTTTTTGGCCAAATTCCATGAAATTAACTAGTCATTTACGAGTACTTCCTAGACCGTCCTCGCTCACTCTCCGTCGCTCTCTCGAGGCTTTGACCGGCTTTACAGCTTGTACAGCGGACTAAGCTCCATTGTCAAACGAACATAAAATCCAACGAAACTTCAGCGTTATTCTTCATACTCTACCAAACGTGTAAACCTTATGAAAAGGCTGCGCTAATTTACGTAATGGCCAAAGTGCACATAAGTTTATATCCGTGTGGGAGGCAACATTGCCTACATGTGCTTTCAATAGCAAAAGTGTGCTTAAATTTAAAATGAAGTTGGTGCTTCAGTTCTTGTTGAAAGAACTTGAGAATAGTCTATTTGCTTGCCAAAATAAGTATAATATAATATATAGTAAAGGAGATAGAAGCATTCATTGTGTTGTTGCTTTGCTAAACATTTAATAACTTGCATTAAAACTTGGAATTGAATTTAAATTCAGTCGAATTACGGTAAGCAGTGCACTGCTTGTCTACAGATGAGCTGCACTTGCAAGCAGTTTTTGCGCAAGCAGTGCCTGTCTCTACGATCACCCCAGCAATTTATTAAAGAGTATAGAGTATCTGGCAGACTAGCAATCTTGAGCCATGTTTTATGACTTTGCCGCACGCAAGTTCCACTTCGTTAAGCAAAAAAACGGCCAAGCGAAAATTTTATTGGGGTGCCAAAGGACTTGAGTATCAGCACTGCAAATAAAGTATAAACCGTAGTCGAAACCCGTCCAGAAGGCAAAAAGAAAAAAAACTCAGACTAAAAATATATAGTATATATAATGAGAATGATGATGAAAAAACACAGCAAGCAAAACAAATAAAACACGAAATGTTTACGCTGTTTTTTTTTCGAGACGAATAAACGCTTATGCATAAAATATGAATAACTGAAAAATCCATTTGGCATTTGATTATTTAATATGGCAAACCAAACTATGAAATAATTGAAATAATATGTAGTCTATACCAGTTTTTATTTCATTTACTTTTGACAACATTTTTTAATTGTATGCTGTTATTGTTGGCGAGCGTTTTTTTGTGTCACATTTGTTATTGTTTTTATTGCGAGCAAATAAACAATAACTATGTGCATATATAAACAATTAACAAGTCGAGTTATTTCAATTGAAACAATGCAGATTTTAACGAGCTGCTTACTTTTAATTATGAGCATTAAATTTTCAATTCGTTTGAACTTCGTTAAAGCCACATTTAAAATGTTTAAGAGTGCTGAGCTGTTGAAAGAAATCTTGCACTTCTTTAGTTAATGACGGTTTTAACATGAATTGCCGTCAGCAGAAATATCGCATTATTATTAGACAATTAATTAAATTCGATTTATAAAGTAAAGTGCAGTTGTGTAAGCTTCAGCACTTTTTTTAATTATAATATTAATAACGTACTTTTGCTAGACAATCGATTAATTACGTTAATTAAATTTGAAATATCAATTTTTGTGGTGTAGTTTTCTTAATTACATCATTAATATCGCGTTATTGCCAGACAAATATTTTAATAAAATTTCAAATTTGGGTTTTCAATTAATTGTGCTTTTCTGTGCGCTGCAACTTAATCTGATTGCAAGCAATCTTGCAGTAATTTCGTTAATTACAATATGAATTTCACATTCTCAATGCCAGTCAATAAAGTGAAGTGCATCAGAATATGAGAGAGAGTTTGTCAGTCGGAAAATTGTACATAATTAAACGTTGCACAAAAAAGCAAGAGCTGTGAATGTGTGATGGAATGTGTGCATCTGTATCTGAGTTTGTTTGTGGGTGCGACTACAGTGCCAAACCACGGACAAATAGCTGGCACCAGGTAACAGTTGACAGCCATGAGGCTAAAGGCTACTCAGCTCCAAGTGCGATTGTGTGTGGTTGGCTATGTGTGTGTGTGTGTGTGTGTCCACTCAAAGTTGCTTGTCATTGAACCATGAACTGCGGCCAAAAACGGAGAGAGAGGGCGAAGAGGTGGCAATGCAAGTAGCAGAGGAAGTAAAGGTGGATGTTGAGTACTCATCAGCAGCTCAACAAACTGAAGGGCAGTCGTTACTCATGCAGCAGACACACTGCAACAGCAACCGAAACAGCAACAGCAGCAGAATACTCACGTGTTTGTGACCAAGCGCGTATTTGCTTATGCAAAAGGACAGACGTTGAAACGTGGACTTCAGCTAGCTGTTTGATTTTCAGCACGCAAGCGAAGACACAGAAAACATCAAGAGAGCGAAAGAGAGAGAAAGAGAGGCGGGCAGTCGCATTGTGGCAGCTGCAGGTGCTGTTAAAAATGAGCATGTGGCAAATACTTAAATATTTATATTGAATTTGCATGAAACCGTCAGAGCGGAATCGCAACAACGTCAACAACAGCGTCAGACTTCAGCGTCCAGCGTCAACGTGCAATGGAATTTAATTAAAAAAAAAAAAACAGAACAGAATGCAAAATAAAAATAGCCATAGAGGCGAACAATATGCTGGCAACTGAATGATTAATGCCAATTTAATGGCCATTAATTGAAGTCGTTTTGTATTGATTGATGCGGCTGCATTCAACACAAAAATACAACACACAAAAATCTTGTTGCTGTTGGCAAATTTGTATAGTTTCGTGTGTTGTGGCGATTGTAATCTGCCATTGCAGCGGCATCTCTCTCTGTAGCTGTATCTGGCAGCAGTTATCTAAATTACATTGGCTTAACACACGTTTTATGCGGGACGGCGCACTCTACATGTAATTACGGCCAATGCAAATACACTCTGAAGAGACACAGAGAGAAGAGAGAGAGAGAGAGAGAGAGGGGAGCTGGGCGTGCGCTTTTATTAAAAGCGCATTTATATAATGGACTCTGAGCTAGCCACCAGACAGCCAGCCAGCCAGCCAGCACTTGGGGGCACTTAAAAGTGGTCACGCAGCTTGCAGCAGCAGGATGAAGCAGCTGCCTGGCAATGCCAGTCAGGATAACGGGGCGTATGGTCTATCTTTTCATATTATCTTTATCATGTTTGCTGGTGTTGTTGCAGTGTGTCTTAAAATGCAACTCGCACTCGCAACTGGCAACTCGAGCGTAAAATGCTGGCTGCCATTATTGACCGCCTGCCTGGAAGCTCATCTGTCCCCTCTCTCTCTCTCTCTCTCTCACTATCTGCGTGTGTGGCGTTTCAATCGTTATACAGTTGAATGAGTTTAGCATATTTAACGCATTGCGCTTTAATTTGCGTAACCATAAACCTTTTGTTTTGTAACCAGATCCCATTGGCCAACTGCTCGCATCGTTTATCGAGGCACACTTCAAACAACTGGCGCACACGACTCGACCTCATCCTCATTCTCATCCTCAACCCCGACCTCATTCACTTTCTTGACCACACACACACACACTGGCAGTACTCGAGCATATGGCTCTGTTCTTGGCCACAAGCCTCGTAGCTGGCCACAATTTATGAATATGACACTCTCTCGCCTCATTTTGCAGCCTGCGATTAATTGCTCGCCTCAAGAACTCTGATGCGCAGTGTGAAATATGTGTTTGTGTCTGCAGCAGTTTCATTTGCAGCTTCAGGTAAAAAAAAAAACGACCAAGAGCAATGCTTTATCCCAATTGGCAACGACCTTTGTTGGCTGTAATTGCAGTTTGCTCGATCTCCAATTTTCCCATCCATCCACCCCCCTTCGGGTTCGGTTTGGGGCATTGCATGCAAATGTCAAAGGCACTAAAGAGCTTAATGCCATTTGCCGACATGCCATGTGCCAAACTTTGGCTTCAAGTTGCAAGTTGCAAGTTGCGACTAAAAACAGTTAGCCAAGCCAATGACAGGTCAAATGGTTTACCGTTGAGCTGTGGAAAGTTCTGTGCCTGCAGCGGTGACCAAAGCGGTAACAAAAGGCCATCGGTGGGAGCTAAGTTGGAGCTGTAATGAGAAAAGCGGTACATAAGCTGGAGACGGGAGAGCGAGCTATGTGATGAGAAGTGAAGAAGGCGTTGCAAAGCAGCTGTCAATAACAGTTGCACGCAAGCCAAGGCTCCAAACTGTTGCACGTTGCATGTTCCACGGTTTTGCTGTTTGCCTCCTGCACTAATCCATTTATTGCAGCTGCAATCGCTGCGACGTTGCAGGATCAGCAAACGTATCCTGCCCTGATAAACTACGACTGCAATACATCAAAATTTGGCAGGCTGTCGCGATCCTTGACAGCGGCAGCGGCAGGTGCGTCTGTCCCTCGGTGTGTGCTGATTGTAGGGGCCATCATCAAACAGATTGCAAAACACATTTGCAACATGTTACGTGCCACGTAAGCTGCAATTAAGTTTTGTTAATTTTAATGAAGCTTTGTCGCATCTGCTGCTCCCGAGGGTAGCAAAGCAAGGAAGCAAAAGCAAAAAAAATAAGAAATATAGGGAAAAAACTGCAGGAGAAAGATATAGAAAGGGAGCAGGAAAAAAGCTGCAAACTGACCACAGCCGTTGGCCAAGTCTTTTGTAGGGATTCAACGTTTTGGTTTTCATGCGCTGCGCTTCACTGCGCTCTCACCTCATCTGTTGGCCTGGCCAAAAGCAATGCTATGGCAACAGCAACAGCAACAGCAGCAGCAACAACAGCTTTGGCAGCAACAGCAACAGCAACAGCTGCTGTCCACTCGACATTTTAAGGGTTGTTTCTCTCTGTGTGTGTTTTCCTTAGTCCCCATTCTGCTCGGGGCGTTTATTCAACTAGCTTTTAAATTAAATTAAAAAATACCTGGCTGGCCCAAAAGGCAGATCATTATTTGGCAATGCAACGAAAACAAACAGTTAAACGGCACCTCAATTTGAGCATCGTTTACTCCAAAATATAAAGTATAAAGTATATAAAATAAAATATAAAGTAAATTCATTTTCGATTTTATTCACTTGCCAAACTAGTGTGAATGCATATTACAATTTGCATTTTGAGCAAGTTAAGGGCAGGTTTTCATATTGAATAAAACCAAACTGGCTTTTCAAAATTGTCTGATGACCCTTTTGGCAATTGCGAAGGACAATGTGGAATTGCCTTTAACTGGACTTGCAAGTTTTAATTAGTTGCACTAGGAAGTTGTTCCTCTTCAGCTTCATCTGATAAAAGAATCCTGTTATTGCGAAAAAAAAACAATATTAATACTTACTTGCAAGTACTTTGACGAATATTTAATTATTGTTGAACATTAAGGCTGAAACCTGAAATAGTAAAATTGTATAATAATTATGGAGTAGCGAGCATTTTGATATAAAGATATGAAGAATGAAAAATTTATTCCTTTTTTTAATATGTGTAAAGACAAATAAGTATTTATTCAATTACTCTATTAACAACATATAAAAATCGATTATTAATAAGAAATTAAATTGTAAAAAACTAGAGTATACATACATATTTAAGAGATATATTACTCTAGCTATAATGACTTTAATAAGTAAAATAGTTATTCATTAAACTAATGAATGGACTGAAAGAACTCGGGTGAATTCTGTTAATTCTGTCCTAAGCCTTATATAGCTAATAGTAGTTGCTTATCTCTAATAGATCTTCCTAGCTTACACAAGTCCTTTCTGTTTTAGTATTTAATGTGTTGTAGCACATGACATTTTTAATAATTAAAAGGTTAACTTTAATATTTTTCTTGTACAATATACATATATATGTAGGTTATTTGTTTTATCACACTTCACAGCTTAGTGTGGGTGAGATGCATTTAGAGATCTTGTATTTGAGTGGCTTTAATGATCTACAAATAACCGTTAAAGATAGTTTTATGCTAATTCAGTCCACTGCTCAAATCAAAGAATAAGACTGTACATTAATATGATAATTGATTATTAGTGCGTTTTTAAATAGAAATAACTATAAATGTATCGCAACTATCTGTTTCAATATAGTTATTGTTATAAGATCGTTCAATCTTGATTTTAAATTTTGCATTCTTTGTATAATTTTGTTACTTTTAAATTCTTAAAAAAATAACTTATTCTTGTATTTAAAGAAATATAGAACAATTTTTATATTGACTTAAGAATAAACCTTTCTGGTTCAATTTTAATAATGTTGCATTCTTAAATTAAGAATATATTCTTCAATTTTAAAAATGGTCAAACTTGTTTTTAGGGGAATTTCTATGTTGATTTAATATTTGGTAATTTTTTACACGACTAAAGATTTAATTTTTTATTTTAGCACTTTTAATTTTTTTTAATTTGATAAGTCTAAGGCATGTCAGAGTTAATACCGCATGAGTTTACACGAAATTCTGAGAAATTTATTATGGTAATCCTATCGATTCTATTTCTATTAATCTTCTAGTTTGACTAAACGTTTTATTTGGCCCACAAAGCAGTTAAGCAACAGCTATTGAAGCATTGCCACAACGTTGTGCTTGCCATCAGATTGCAGCTTGCAGATTGCAGATAGCAGCTGCAGTCGCATTAATAAAACTGTGTGAGATTTTTGCATATGTGTGCGAGAGAATTTTTGTGAACGTTGGCACTTTGCTCGCTATTTGCCAGCAACTTTTGTGGCACGGCTGAAACTTTGGCCGAAGCCAAAGCCGAAGCCTTAGACTGCGGCTTAGAGTCGTTGTGGTTGCTCTTGTTGTTGTTGGTGTTGCTGTAGCCTCGACCAGAGAGGAGAGAAGGCCAGCGGAAGGACATCAGCAAGAGCAAAGCGGGGGCAAACATAAAATTTCACTCCCGACTACAAAGTGGTTATTTTGTTTGAAGTAATCCGCAAGAAGTCGTTAAAACTGTCGTTGCCAGCAGATTGATGATGCTTTCACGTGTCCAACGCAACGCAACGCAACGCAGTGCAACGCATCCTGCATCCAGTTTTATCCCGCCTGAGCTGCCGTGTTGCGCTATTTATGATAGAGTACAGCATGCACCCCATGCAGCATGCACTTGAAAAGGTTTTACTGCACCACATACTGCTTTATAATGGAAGATCGTCTTTAATATCGGCACACGATTTACGTCTCACTGATTTCTACTTCTGCTTTGACATGTAAATACGGCAAACACATAAATGAAGCAAGCATTGCCACCAAGAGAGCTGCCACCGTAGAAGGTGAAGTAGTTGGAATGAACCCAGTGAATCGAGAATTTTCGTTTAAATAGACAGTTTTCTCTAGCACACCGATTAAAATGGTAGAATATATACTAATATTTTCTCCATTACTCCTTTGAAAGTTTCAATTAATTGTGCATCAAGAGTTTCTAATATTTGTCAATATTTTCCGACGTGCTCAGCATCATAGGGAAATAAACTATGCATGACTTTAATGTTTTTGATTGCTTTGAAATTTTAGCTTAGTTTTATTTTAGCTGTATAATACTTTGCAATATTAGAAAAATAGCCAGAATAGAGAATGATTTGAAAATCACAAAAAACTACCAATTAAAAAACGTTTGAAAGTTTGTAGACAAAGAACTTGTAAATATGGCGCAATTCAACAGCTTTTATTTAATTATATATTGATGGTGTTTCATTTCACGAATTTACTATATACATATATTTGAAATACATAAATCTATAAAGAAATGTTTTATTTGCATCCATTACTTAATGAATTTTAAATACAATCTTTCATTAAAGATATAAAATTAAGATTTTAAAATCAATTTATATAGAAACCATATTGATTTTAGCAATTTAGGACTTATTATTTGCATTACAGTACTTCACGAATTGTAGCACTTGGTTCTAAAGAAACTTAGAAATAAAAGTTCTTATTATTTTACAATACTATCAAAAAGTCATTTCATTTAAATTTAAATTTATATTTCACTTATTTTACTTTTCTTATTTTCCGTGTCACGATTCCACTACTTCAGGAATCGTATTTCTAAAATGTTTGTTCTACTGAAACTCAAAAATAAAAGTTCAATAATAAACATTATTATTTGAAGAACCATCAAAGTGACAATTTGGTTCCTTATTCAATTCTTGACTTCCCAAAATCTTGAATAAATTAAATTCATATTTACATTTTACTTCTCCATGGATTTCATGTGTTTCCGTGTCACGACATGCGCTCATCTCTGATGCATGCAGCTGGAGGAAATATGCTGTCATTGGCATAGAAAGTGCTTTCTGGTTTGAACTCTATTAAATGTCCTGGCGCCAAAGAAATGGTCGTAATGCTTGTAATGCTGTTGCTGCAGCAGTCGTCGTCCTCTGCCTTTGACACCTGATAAGTGTTGTGCTCAAAGAGGTGTGGATGCCATCCTTCCAAGCATCCAAGCAGCCAAGCAGTCAACCAGTCAGTCAGTCAGTCAGCCAGCAATCCAGCCTTTAGCTGAGCAGCTGAGCTGTTGCCTGTAATCAAATATGCAAAGCAAATAAAATGCCAAAAGCACAAAATGAGAACATGTCGAAGAAAAAAATGGAAAATGTGTAGGCATTAACGCATCTAAGCAGTTTTCTTTTAACTGCCTGCCAACTGCGACTGCTACCGACAAATTTTCAATTAACTTTGCCTGCGAGGTAAATGCTTCTGCTTCCACTGGATTTACAACTCACGTGGGTAGAGCAACAGCAACAGCAACAGCGACAGCGATAGGAACAACAAAAATAGGCAGCAATAAGGCGACTTAAATTGGGCACGTTATTGGCAATAAAAGGTCAACAATTTTCTACATGTGTTTGCCCCCAAGAAATTAACATAAAATAATAAAACGTTGACTTGGTGGCGTGCAACTGTTATGCTGTTATGGCCACATCATATTTAGTGTGATTTTTATGCATAATTTGTTTCATGCTTCTATTGTTTTTGCGGCACACAATCAATGACGTGACTGCAGAAGCTTATTCCTTAATGCCTAAAATACCCGAAAATGGCCAAATGCTAATGCTAATGAGCCTGATAAGAGGCCACACTTTTGACTTAATTGTGTGGCGATAGCTGCAGGTTGTTTCACGTTGTTTGACCCAGGCGACGACATAAGTACCTGCAATTGAGACAAGCCAAACACTTAAGTTTGTGTGGCTTAATTGCAGCCACACGATTACAGAAGTGTGTTTACCTCACATAAGTATTATGAAATGTGGACGTGTTATGTATTATAGTTTTCACGTGCAAACAACTAGTTTTTCACCTAACAGTTTAACAAGCTGCACAACAATTGCAATATTTTGCCTTAAATTAACATTCATCAATTTCCATATTTGAATTTACATTACTTTAATAACAACATTGCTTAACGGTTGCTGTTAACCGGTAGCTGTTAAACTAATTTAGCCAGGACACGCACCAACAAGCAGTTACCCTGTGAACTGCTTGTACACTGAGGAGCAGCAAACTGCTTGTGACAAACATGAACTGCTTTCTACTTTCTACTGCTTTCCGCAAAGTAAATATTACACATACGCGCGGTTGTCAAGTATGCTCTTATTTATTTGTTTTAATATTTATGTGTGTTGTTTTTTAGAGTAATTTGTGTTTCGTAATCTCAAATGTTAATGCTAAATGTTGTTTCCATGGCCACCAATGCCAGTCTCAATCTCAATCAAAAATGCCCTCTTCGGCTGCTTTGACAACGAGAGATTTGAGGCCCTCGGTGACCTCGACGCCGACTTCCGTAATTTGATTGGATGGCAGGAAGAAGCCAAATGTGCCCTTATCACGCAGCTCCACAGTGCAGGTGAATGGTATATTTTTAACTCCATAAGCCCAGTCTTTGGCCGCACCGGAGACGGGGTCTGCAATGAATGCAGGGGAGGTCAATAACATTTTTGATTTAAAATACTTAAAGCACACACAGTGAGTGAGTGCGAAGTACTTACAGTTCAATAACCCGCTGGCACCATAGGTAAACTCCGAGCCATACGAATCGAGAGCACCCTCGGCAAAGGCGGCGGCAATGCGCATCATTTGATCATAGTTGGGCGGAAACTCTGTGTTCGAGTGTCCATAGGGCAACAGGATATACTGACCATAGGCGTGGAAGGCCATGTACGCACGGATGTAGCCCTCATCGAAGGAGCTAACGAAATCCTGCAGCTGCAGTATCTCAATCTCTGTGTTTGGCTGCTCGCCATTGAACCAATGGTCACAAGGATCTTCGATGCCCCAGCCAGCGCCGCTCCAATGGAAATCAAAGTTGCGATTCATATCGATGCCATAGCACAGACCAGAAGAGTTTGAATAACCATTGGGCCGGCGATTCTTGCGCCACAAGCGCTCCACTTCGTGTGTGTAGACAAATCCATCTGGATTCACCATGGGCACCACAATCCAATCGTATTCCTCGGTCAGACGCTGCAACTCCGCATCGTTCGAGTTGATTAACTGATTAAGGATGTAGGTAACAGTGGCCGATGATATCCATTCCATGGCATGAATGTTGCCCTCAATTAAAATGGCTTTGTTGCCCTCACGCTTCGACAGACGCACGCTCTTGATGGGCCTCCCCTCGTAGGAGTGACCTATGACCTTGCAGTCGAGATAATCATGAGCAGCGCACTGTTCATCCACCCAGTCATAGATTTTATCCAACGGATGATACGTTACCCAGTCCATGGCCGCATCTGGATCGTAGGCTGACTCATCCAGCAAACTAAACAAAGAAAAGTTTTGCCGTTAGTTTGTTAAAGTTTTCAGCAGAGCTCTAAAACTTACGCTTGCAAATCCTCAATGGTTATCTCGAATTCAATATCCAAATAGTACAGAGTTGTCTCAAAGGCTTTCTGATGGGCTGGGCCCACAACGACTTCATAGCTGCGATTGACACCGCCAATATCGTGCAGCATATGAATCTAACAAAAATTGAGAAAAATGGAAACATCAAACAAAACGAATTCAAGAGTCGTGCGCGAAAAGTTTATTACGTGTATGTGGTGGTGAATCTTTTTAAACTCCTCCAGCTGTTCGACGTCTCTTATAAATGCTTTGTACACTTTAAAGTTGTCGTAGCGCGTGGCCATTTGCTTTCTGGCTGTGGCCAATACGACCAACGATAGCAAAGCTACCACTAATACTGACACTTTCATCCTGGCTTCCTTTTTCAGCTCTTTCACTTGCCTCGTCTGTTTGCTTTGTGGAACGTTCGCACGTTCACTGTACCCTGGACACAGTCAGCACACGGCCTTTTTATATCGAGCACTTGGCTCTTGTGTCCGATTAGCCATCAAGTGCACACTCCAAAAGCCAGCCAGCTAAGCAGTCAGCTAGTCAGCTACTCATCTAGTCGGCTGGCAGGCTGAAAGTGCAACGACAGTCAGTGTGTTATCTAATAAGTTATTGATAGTGTAGGAAACTTTTTGATCAATCATCTGTTATTCTTGTGAATTGCACTGTGCTGTGGCATGTGTCGATGCCACTTTGTTGCCCTTATCTCTACGTTTTTGCCTGTCTATCTCTACTTTTTTCTTATTCTTTTTCTTTCTTTCTCTCCCTTTTGATGTAACACTTAACCTACCACAAAACAACAATTGAACTGTGTGTGTGCAGTCTCTTTATTTATATGACAAAAGATACTTCTATGATTATTACAACTTTCAAAGATTTATTTAATTTATTTATTTATATAAACTGCTGGTCTTAGATTAACTAGAAAAGTTTATGTAAATGTATTCTAGTGATCAAGAAATTATTTTGAGTTTCTTTAAGAAAATGTTTGAAAAACAATTTTATTAAATTCGTATAATCATTTGAATATTTTATTTAATGGATCACTTTATATCTAATGTTTTTGTACTTAATTTCCATAATTAGTAAAACAATAAATACATATTAAAGAAACTTTAAACTTTATAGTTAAGTACTAATTTAAAGTTACGGACTTAAATAAATCAAATATTATTGTTAATTTTGTCATTAGTTTCAATTAAGCTTTCATTATTTGCCCTATCTAAATTTTATTATTTTGTTTAAATTGGATTATTTTGACACAACACTTTGTATATTGCCATTGAATAAAATATTATATTGCATTCCAATTAGTCTAACTTTTCGTGTATTGCCAAAGTTTCTATATTCTGGAATCGTAGACTATAATAATTGCCTATACTAACAGCTTTTTAAGTAGCTTATTATTTAATACTCAATGTGCTCTTAACTCACTTTCAAATGACTCGTAAGTCAAAAGTCAATTTGTAATTAAAGACAGGAAACCTTTATTGAAATTCCGTTCGTGTTGAGTAAACACTTTGTTTGCAATGAATCTTGCAGCAATATTATTCGTAGCAAGTGATAAGATAAAACGATGTTAAAGATTCGTGTGAAGCAGGACGCGTAGTTCAAATATTTAATAACAATTAGTAAAGTCTGCGCGTGAAGAAGCACTTTTAAAGTGGACAAAGCTGCACTCGACAGAGCAAACAGTCGATGAGTGTTTGAGTGCAGCCAAAAAACACACACACACACAGTTCAATGACAATCGAGTGACTTGTTCGAACTAGCCAAATGATTTTTTAATTCAATTCCGCAAATCAATTGTGATGTTTGAATTGTTTAAATATTTTATTGCAATTTAACTGTTGTTTCCCCGCACATAATGCAATTAGCGGGAACAAATTGTCAGCTGTTGGTGTTGCTGTTGCCGTGATTTTACGAGTGCATTTTAATTGATTATGCAAATGCATTTAATTTAAGGCTAAACAGCTTTGTCAACAGGATAAAATCATGCATATATGAATGCATACAAAACAAATACACAGTCGGCGAGAGTGTGTGGTATAAATATCAATGACTTAGCGGGCTTTAATTGTTATTGCTGCAGTCTGCTAAGCCGAAAAATGTAATTAAATGTTTGAATTTCATTGATTTTGAC
Organism: Drosophila nasuta; assembly: GCF_023558535.2. Classification (NCBI taxonomy): domain Eukaryota; kingdom Metazoa; phylum Arthropoda; class Insecta; order Diptera; family Drosophilidae; genus Drosophila; species Drosophila nasuta. Next base: position 31,937,399 of record NC_083457.1, on the reverse strand, counting down.
ATTTTAATTAAGTACGAGTAATAATAATTAAATTGTTTTTATCCCTTGCGGTTGTGTTGCATATAAATTGCAAAGCAGTTCGCTTAACATAGAACTGTTAGTTAACAGACTCTTCGTTAACAGCAGCTGAGAGCAGCTCCGCATTTGCCGGTCTCACCGAGAGAACAAAAATGTACAGAACAAGAGAAAGAACACGACATCTACTATAAATGTTGATAAACATAATTCGTTGATTGGAATCGCTGGCAGATTTTAGAATTTTGAAGAAAACCTGTTCACTAATTTAGTGCCTAGACTTTTATGTCTAATTAAGCAGCGCAATGATTACAAAAATGAAATTCAAGGCATTTGTTAATTAAAAGCAAGCAACAATAATCCCCGACCCCAACGACTGCCTTGAAGGTCCTGAAAACACGTGCTAAATAAATACACCAAGTTCTTAAGTACCAGCAGACTTTCTGTCTGTCTCTTTCCCACTCTCTCTCTCTACCTCTCTTTGTCTGGCTGTCTGTGTGTCCAACCTCCCCCCGTGCACGTCCTTGATCCCAACAGCTTTTGATGAGTGTGTCGTAAATTTACACCGAACTTGGCGTGTGTCGCTTTCTTTTTTGTCGTTTTGTCGTTTTGCAGTTCCTTGTTGTCTTCTTCGGTGTATAAAGTAATATACTTTTGGTTCGTGTGGAACGCGGCGTCAAAACATTTCCTTTGTTTATTTTCCGGCAAAGGAAATAAATGCGTTTATTGTCGGCAAAGTTGATGTGCCATAAAAATGATGTTAATTAGCTTTCTCGAGCATAAAATGTGGTTTTGTTTGCATTTTCCAATACGTTGCGTTGCAAGCACGCAAATTGAAAATTGTTTGCAATTTATATAACTCATACGCCGCATTCGCCGCATGTGCTGTCCGACGGGCGAAAAACTTTTTGGTCGCTGCATAAATTGACTTTCTTGTTTGGCTTTTGCTCGCACAGCAACAACAACAGCAACAACAACAACAACAACATTGAGAGCTGAGACGACGACGCTTCAGGTGGCTGAAATAGCTAAACGTGTGTCTTTCATCAAGAGGAAGAGTAAATGAAAGAAAGGGAGAAGGGGATGTGGTCTGAGATGTTTTCTGCGCCAACGATGCCTTGGCACAAAGGCAAATATTTACTGCAGCCAGAGCGAGGCAGAGCGGAGGCAGCGGAGGCAACTTCCTCTGGGGAGGCAGAACTTTGTGGCCCTCGTGTGCATAGTTTCAGGGTTTGCAGGCATATGCGAAAGTTAAGATCATAGCCAGAAGAGCGACAGAGAGCGAGAGACAGAGCGAAAGAGAGACAGAGAGAAGCACTCGCCTTGAGGGTGACAAACAGCGCGTTTTAAACAGGCAGGAAACTTCATCAAAAGCGCACGCAACAAAAACAAAAACAACGCTCACCAAAAAATAGTTTGTCTTGCCACATTTATGAAATGTGCACCAGTTGCCAATGTGTTGGGATGTGTTGTTGTTAACACACAATAACTTTCACTTTGGGGCCCGCTCTAAGCGGCTTAAAAACTTGCCCAAAACTGTTGAGCTGGCAACTGAGCCAAAAACTGCCAACTGCCATTTTTGGCAAATATTTGCGCAGATAATGAAAGTAATACAATAGCACTTAAAGAGTGTGCCTCTGTGTGTGTGTGTGTGCTAGTTGGCATCAACAGTATGTGTGGCATCAACAGTTCAGTTAACAGTTTGTTGCCTGCTTTTGATTTTGTTTCACTCGCAATTCACTTTGCAGCGGTAATTGACCCTAATGCTCGACTTCGCTTCATCGTGTCGCTTTCCTTTAAATCAATACAACAAAATTTTTGGCAGCAAAATTCAATTTGTTAACACACACACTTACACACAGATACACACACGTGCCACACACACACAGGCAGACAGACAGAAGGACGGAGAGACTGACACACATGGCTAAATGTCAAAAAGGCACGTTTCAGTGTTTTGGGATTTTGTTTTTGCATGTCATGTGCCGCCAACTTTGAACTCTCCACAATGCTATTTCGTGTTTTTTTTTCTTTCCTACTCTGCTGGTATATTTTTTTGCTGTTGACTGTCGTTGTTTAGTAGCAACTACGTGACTATCATCAAACATTTACTTTTTGCAATAAATGTCAGGCGAGTTGGCCAAATAAAAGTAATAACCATAACAATAAAATGAAAGTCATCAGCACCGCCGCCGCTTTCCCATTTAAACTAATGCAAAAGTTATGCCATTTCTATTTCCACTTTGTATTTGTGCCACAAATTATACTACCTTGAAAAGTGTGCCTCAATCTAGGCTTATTCTTTACCACAGAAATGTTGAAGAGTTGAGAGCGAGGAAGTTGCTTCATTTCGCACATTAAATAAAACAGATTAAAATCAACTTATTATATATATTTAATGAAAAAGCAGTCGAAAATAATTATTTAAAATTTACTTTGTATTTCTATTCACATTTATATGTTACTTTAGTTGACTTTACTTGAAAACGCGAGTGGATATATTTATGAGGATATATGTTGAAAAAGAAGGAAAAAAGAGAACAGACCAGTTTAGATTAATTTATAAAAAACATGTAAGAAATACAACATTTGCTTCATTTGTAAATGATAGACTGAAATCCTTTGTCGCTCTGGTTCAACTGGTTCAACATTATAACTAGGACGTATTTACAAAATAAAAATGACAAAAGAAACAAATAATATTATTAATACATATTATTACAAGGCTTATTTCTTACAAAATTGGCAAAATGCGTAATTTTATTATACAAATAATAATATTAACACACATGATAACTGATAGTCATTTCATTTATTAATATAATGCGCTACGCATTTTATTTTATATTTTCATTTAAAATCACCAACAATAATAAAAAACTAATTATAAAATCGCAACCTTCAGCTGTTACGTATAATGATATTGTCACTAATGCTGTCAGTTTAAGAGCTTTACTAATTTATAAATTCGTATGCAAATCTGCATTAAAGCAGCCTTGCTCAATTGACTTTCAACGATTGTTTGAATGCATGCAAAAGTACAATTCGCCTAGTTTCAGATGGCAAACAATAACAATAAGGAGCGCACATTTAGTAGGTTGAATGCTTGTCTGGTTGCACTTATTAAATGCATATTAAATCTATTGTGCATATTAAGGCTTAATCGCCACTTTCAACTCGTCTCATTAAGCACTTTCGATTCATCCAATTCAATTATATCAATTTGCAGTTGTGCGACGCTTGTATGGGGGAAAATATTGCAAAGTGTTTTACAGCCACAAATCGATTTGAATGGCATCAATGCGTGGCATGCATAACATGGCCTAATAGCTTCAAAATTCTCACATATCCCTATAGAGCGAATGCCTTTTGCTCGCCTCTTGTTGTTCCGCTCCTGCATTGAGCATTGTTTCAGTGCAATCGTCTGTGGCTAATCTCCAGCTATTTGCCCAAATCTACGAGTTGTCTCTCTGCTGGAGAGATAGACCATAGAGAGAGAGAGAGAGAGAGTTAGTAGAATGGGTTGGCAGCCTGTCTGGCACAGCGCTTTCAGGCGGCGCCCATAAATTAGGCAGCTCCAAACCAAAGGCATAGCCATGGTTAAGTGCTATTACGGTGTTTGGGGCTCCAATTGCTGTTTTGTCTCCAGCACCAGCTTCAGCTCTAGCTGCAAACAGCGAACGTCGAGAGTCGAATGTCGGGTGCGAAATCCATTGGCCATTGTGTTTTTCGGGGGTTCCGAAGATTTATACTTGCCTTCGCACTTTCAACAATTTTCAGCATTTACGTCGAAGTCGTGTGCGATTTCTATTTGTATTTCGTTTCATTTTAAAACATTCATCACACAATGGGGCTTTGAATTCATTCTATTCAAATTAAAGCATGCCCATAAAAATTGCAATAAATTTAAATATTTGCACACATATTGTTAAATGTATTTCTATGCGACTATATATGTATTAAATTGCATAAAACGAATATCTTTATTTTAATTTTTGGAGAGCATTCTCTCTTGATTCATTAAACCAAATATTTGTCTAACAATTTGCTAAAAAGTTATTTCAATTTTATGCAATTTTTTTGGTCTTTGTTGTTCGTTGTGCATTGTTTGGCTGACTTTTATGAAATTTGCTGAATGCAGTGCAATTAGTCGAAGTAAAAGCAAAAGTTTCGTCCTTGTTGAGTTTATTGAATAGCCTAAAACTCAATTATCACATATTCTGAGCCCAAACACACGCTTCACCTGCTCAAACAAATTTACATCATCTCGGACATGACTCTCTCTCTCTCTCTTTTGACTTTCTCTCTGTCTCAGTGTCTCGATGCCAGTTTCGGTTTATGTTTGGCCAAATGTTAATTAAAAAGGCCAGCAAATGTGCCTGAAGACAGCCACAGCTACAGCTGCAGTCATAGTCAGGACACTATGAACATTATGGCCCCATTCTATTATTTTTACTTGCCCGACCATTTCCCGTTCTCAGATAACCAAGTTCAAAGCAATGCCGGGACAGTGTCCGGCTTATGGCCGCTTAAATAGGCCGCATACACACTCATAGAACAGAAAAAGCCGCCAGCAATCAGAAAGCCAGCGATAGCACTGAGTTCATATTTCTGAAAATTACCCACATGCCAGTCAGCAAGTCGGTCAGAAAGCCAGCCAACAGAAGGCAGACCACAGCACGAAAAAAAAGCAAAAAAATGAGAAAGTCAGTGCAACAAACTGAAATCGCTGAACCGCAGATTACATACACTTACTAAGATAGTTTTCTACAAATGTGACAAGCTTAATAAAACTGAATATTGTTCAAATTTAATTTATAAATATTAGTTCCTAGTTGACTTTTAATTTTATAATGAATGAACTTTCATTTTACGTCATATACTTCTGGTGCTCTTCAGGTCAAAATAAAAAAAAAATCAAAGATCTTAGAAAAAGAAAGAGTAAAAATAAATTAGTTTACTTTTTATATTTTTTTCTTTTAAGATTTTCGTAAATTGCACTAAAAAAAATAAGAAAATTTGAATTATTAATTATATTTACCAATTTTAATTTAAAGATAAAGATACACAAAATTGTTTGTGATAAACTAAATAAATAAAACCTCAACTAAATAAATATACAACTCAATTTTCAACAGATTTTAGAAATTCTAGATATAGTATATAGTTGTAATAGTTTACTCAACATTATATAAAGCAATTGTCTAGTACTTAATAGAGCAGTTCTAGTGAACTGAACAAATGTTACAGCAGCACTATAAATTTGTTTGTGGTACTCCACCTGATAAATGTACAATTTTATTTTCGATAGTTTAAAGACACATTCGAAATTTCATTTTTCGCCGCGATATTTTAGCCAACTGTTCCAGTGACTTTATAAGCTAAGTGAGTACTTTATGCTTTAATCTGTTATTTATTAAATTATATTGGAAATATAATATTTTGTCGAGATAGTCGACCCAACATTACCATTAACTATCGACTATTATATAATAAAACAGTTCCAGTGACTTTATTAATTAAGCGAGTACTCCAAGTCATATTTATAGTATAAAATCTAGTATTTCGCATTGGAGAAATTTGAATAGCTTGAATTGGATGACAACTCGAGTGTTTCGCAGCCGAAATTGCCAGCAGGCTCAAATGCTTTCAAATGGTGTCGTTAGACTATAAGCTAAAGTAGTTATATCCACATATGACAAGGACATTATTTTGACGAGCACACAAACCTCGAGCCCACAGTTTTTCGTTTAGTTTTTTTGCTTTTCTTTTCTTTTTTGGATTCTTTTTCCCCCATTTTCTTTTACTTTTCTCTCGCTCTCTACCTGACTACTCTGTAGTTTTTCTTTTTTGTCATTTGTGCTTTCAATTGCTTTTGCTGCTGCTGTTGCATGCAACCTGCACACACACTCACACACTTTTAATTACACTGCACATTTGCACTTCAACTGCAGGCCAACAGCAGCTTGACAGCCAGCTGATGGGCGCTTGTGTGAGTTCGTGGGCGTCGACGTGGGCGTGGCAGGCTAACATTCATGCCACGTTGCACAAATACAAAAAACACACAGAGCACACACACACACCCTGAGTGCAAAACGTGCGGCGGCATCCTTGTGTCACAACCTTGGTTTGTTGCTGTTATAATTTTTGAAATATCTCCCTTGGAAAAAAAAGTGAAGAATTTTCGATTTTAGCTCTAAGCTGGTTCAGTGCGGTTCAGTTGAGGAGTTAAAGCCGCGGCAACTGTTGCCGGAAATATTTAAATACGTAAACCAATTTGTTTGACTGAGCGACTTAATGCCCGCACCTGCGACTCGCTTTAAATTCATTTTCTTTTTATTATACCCTGGGTGCATCAATTGCCACTGAGTGGACATGACGAGCGACAGTCAAATTATGTGACAGCCAGACGAAAGAAAGCTATTAGAAAGAGAGGTATTAAACAAGTGAGATAGCTATAGTCAAGTGTGCTTGGAAAAAAGCAAAACAGTGAGGTATTACTCTTAAAATATACTGAAAAATATTTCAAATATACCAAATGCTATATTTGGTATATCAATGATATATACCGATGACTACATTTGGTATATATCATTTTACTATTATATTCAAAATATACCATAGAGTACAAAATATTCCAGCTTATCAACCAAATATATTATAAATATTTTATTAATTTGTAAGGTTTTTTGTTTTATCTCTAATTTCATCATTGGGCAGTGCAGACTGAATGCCATTTCTAAGAATTTCATGAATTTATATTTTATACATTGCCTTGATAAGATAAATAAGGGAAAGCTTCATTCATATGTGCTCCAATTAAAGCAAAACAAAATTAATATACTAAAAAATACAAAAATATACCGAAGGCCATATTTGGTATATCAATATTATATTATATTATATTCCAAATATACAATAGAATACAAAATATGCCAGATTGTCAACAAAATCAGCTAAGTGCCGAATGCAGTAATATACTATAAATATCTATAGATGTTATAACATATATACATATATTATCTAATTATACTAATCAAATATGAATTACTTTTTAAAGGTTTTTGCTTTATTACTAAATTTATCAGTAGACACTGAGCTATCCTTCTAAGAATTCCATGAATTTATATTTAATACATTAACTTAATAAGAAGAAACATGTGTTGCATTGTAGGGCTAGAATATTCTCAATTCGCAATTTCCACATCTGTTGATCCTGCTAGATTTGCATGCAAATTTTAAAGTCATTTGTTTTTCAACAGAATTTATTGTCAGTCATATGCTGATTTATTTATAGACGGACACACACTTCACCCTTGGGTAACAGCGAGTCGAGCACTCTCCACTAGAGCACGCTTATTCACTTCTCTCTTATTTTTTACGCGTTTTATGTTTATTTTTTTTTTCGTTTTGTACTGTATTTTTTGAGCTGTCCTCGCTGTCCGGCTGTTGGCTGCGCGCATTTTTCTTAATTTTCAACGTTTTATTTTGATGAGATCTCATTTATTTTCATTGCCCTGTCGCACTCTGTGTGTGTTTGTGTGTATTATTTAAATGAATTGAAGTCAGAACGCGGTGTTTCGAATGAAGCTTTTTAGCAGCTGCTAAATTTAACTAGAATTTAATCAAATTTTCGTTGGTTTTTTTTTTTATATTTGTAAATAATTAATGAATGCGCAAAAGTCGTTGAGTTGAGAGGTGAAATAAATAGCTGACCGAGTCGGGGTTTTAATTTAAAGGTAAATATGCGGTCAGCAAAGATGCAGATTGTTATACTGAAATATTACGCATACGCCACATGAGCCAAACAATTGAAATTGAAATCAACAAAGTGGCACGCATTGCACCATTTGTGGCTTTTTGAATGAATGAAGAAAAACATGCGAACGAATTAATTATGATTGACTCGGGGTGCATCATATCAGTGCAGTGCACTGTGAATAACCGCAAATATTTTTTGCCAGATCAAATAAATATAAAAACATAAAAAATGAAACGAGTTTGTTTTACTTTATTCGATTTTGTGGCTGTCCAATTGATTTTTTATTTATACTGCACAAATTCGCAATTATTTGCAATTCAACTCCGCTCTGAACTTCATAGTTCATGCTTTTTCTATGACTATTGTGGAAGAGTTGCAAATGCCGGAGCACAATGCATTGCTCTGATTACAATGCTGCTGCTGCTGTTGTGATATATACCATGCTTGACTAGAGCATGCTCGATATGCGTGCAACAATAACTTTGTGTAAAAGAAAAACACAAAAAATAGAAAATGCCGCAAAACGTGTGTCAAAGCTGACTGTGAGATACCCTTTTCTTATCTAAATATATTCAACTGCTTAATTAAGCTGCTGCATTTTGTTTACTTTATCAGCGATTCACTTGAATATTATGGAAAATGTTATGCGAATGCTCAAAGTTGTTTTCCTTGTAGTCTGCACAAGCAATTTCTTTTTTGTGTGTATGACTGCAGGGTATAAAATAATATGGTTGTGGGGTGGCTAGGTGGCTAGATGGTGAAAAGGGGGGCTGAAAAACATCTTCATCTGTGAGTGTGCTCTGGCAGCTAGTCAACCTTTGACTTTTGGCTTGGCAGCAGTGGTGCATTAGTAAATTGAAAGCAAAGTACGTTGCCATTATGTAGACGAGTGAAACAACAACAGCAACAACAACAACAGTTTGTATGCGTGCAGTCAAGACACTAACATAAAGACGAGCACACATAAATGTATGTATGTGTGTGTGTAGGTAGATCCTTAGCTAGACATTAAGTTAAGTAAACGAGTTGTTGAAGCTTTTCAGCTCACTCACCATTCACCATTCAATCAAATCAGGCACACAATCTGAATGCTACTTGAACTTTAGCATTTTCCTCCACAGACAGAGAGCAGAGATAGCATATCACCTGCGCCTGATGATGTGCTTGCTCACTGACCGCGTTATGCAAAGAGCTTGGGATTAGAGACTCAACTGTGACTATAATTGCCTGACGTCGTCTCTATCTCTCTATGAGAATCTGGACATATGCTTTGCACAACTTCCAACTTTAGCTAACAACTTTGACTTGAACTCTTAACTGAATTAATTACCAATCGCTTGTCAGCATTTTGTTGGCACTTTTTTGCCAAGGCGAGGATCCACACATATTTAATCAAGTGTGCATAATGTGCTTTTTGGCCAACTGTCAAACTTAACACTTTGCTATTAAAAATGGATGGCAATAAAATGAAAAAGCACAAGACGAGACAAAAAAAAACTCAAAAAAAAAAAATGCGGCTCGCAACGGAAATTAATCAAGCGTGAAAAAGCCTTAGCTAAGAATTTTGCACCGTCATTTGTTCTTTTGCTCTTGCTTTTGCTTTTGCTTTTCTCATCTGCCATCTGGGATACGGCAAACAGAATGTGTGTATGTGTGTGTGTCTTAGCATAGCGAATTTCCATTCTCAGTTAAAGTCTCAGTCTCAGTCTCGGTCTCATTTCCATTTTCATTTTCATTGCCATTTGTGCTGCAAATTGTTTGCTTGTTACTGACAATTAGGCGCACGACTCAGCAGAAAAGCGTGTGGTACAAAAAAAAAAATACAAAATGTAACCGAAATGGAAAATGCTGTAAAACACCAAGTAAAAGAAACTAAATGGAAAAGAAACTCCTCGCACACTCCGCGACGCATAAAGAAAATTGGAAATTTACAAGACGCACAAATGTATGGATGAATTCGGGGTCAGAATTTTATGTGCACTTGCCAAAGTCTTGTGGGGTGGAGGGAGGAACGAAAAGGATTTCCAATACGCCATAAGATACTTGCGCACACATTGCGTATACTTATTATGTTGGACTTAAACAAAAGCTCGTGCTCTGGTGCGGCGGCAACAAGTTGAAGCCAGCTATTCAATTACTAATAAAACTGTTCAATTTCAGGCCATTTCGTAGTTGGCAAATGAAATTGTCAGGCATAAAATCGGACCGAAAGTAAGACAAAAGGGTCACAGCATGAAGGCAGGCAGGCAGAAGGGAGACGGAGTAACGAGGGGGAGATTGTGTATAGGTGGCCAGCCAACCAACCAGGCAGGCAGCTATTTCGGATATTTTGGCAGCTTAGCAGCAAACAATAAACCGAACTTATGGCCACTGACAGCTGACATTTGGTCCACACACACACACACTCGCACTCTCACAGTGAAAATACGCAGCAAACACGGCCATTCACATGGAAAAGCCAATTCATAAGCTTTGACAAGGCAATCTTAATAGGAAAGTGTGCGTTGAAAACCGTTTAAGTTCACAGGCTCAATGACATCAGCTGAAAATAGTTGATAAGCTTTTTGACTAAACCGGATTTAACTAAACAAAAGAATTTTACTTTGTGAATAGTTGCAGCAACAATAAAATAAAATTAAAAACAATTGTATCTTATGAATAGTTAACGGTAAAAATCAAGTATAAAGAAATATAAATTTAAGAATACTTATAGTTTATTTAAAAAGCATTTCAATTCATTTGAATTTCTTCTGAAATATATTAGTTTAAAGTATTCTTCTAATTTAATAAAATACCATTAAAGTTGATTTGAAATTTAAATTAAATTACAGTAATAAAAAACATAAATTCTTTGTAGTCGTTAAAAAATGTAATGGAAGCTTTCGACACAATTAAACACTGAACGAGCAGCCAAATAAATTAGCTGTGAATGGTTTATTATGACTTCTGAGGAACTTCATAATTATATTAGATTTCTAATTCATTTTACTTAGTTAAATGTCGTTTTTATAAAATAAAACTTAATAATTATATTAAATTCATTTTACTTAGTTTAATGTGTTATCTACAATTTTTTTAAATAATTTATTCTATTTCATTTTTAAATGTATATATTGTCTAAATTGATTAAATTAATGATTATATTAAGCAGTTAATTATTTTATAAATATCTTTCAATTCAGATTGACGATCAATGTGTAAAATTTAAAGTTTCTTATGTAATCTATTTGTTTAAAAGATTTGTTTTACAGCACAGAAAAATTACAATTTAATATTTATGTTTAATTATTCATTATATAATAATAAAATAATTATTTTCTAAATACGTTTTAAATTAGTTTAATGTTCAATTAATTATTTTTATGTATTGTTAAGTATTTCACTAAGCAGCTATAAGATTATAAGGTATGCAAAAATGCACATATACAAACTCTGTGAAGTTGAAAATAGATAAATCTTTTATGTAGATAATTGTTTTCTAAATATTTTTAAATTTTGTTTAATGATCAATTTATAATTTTTTTATTACGCGTTATTTAATTTTCAAATATACAATTTCTGTTTAACTGGAAATTAATAATTATATTATGCTGATAATTGGTTGGAAAGTGTGTTTTTATTTAGTGTGATTTTAAATTTATTAAATTTACAATTTAATTAAATAATACACAGATATATCCTTATACGATTTCTGTTTAACACATGAATATATTTATTATGTTAATAATAAGATGCTAAATATGATTCAATTTAATGCGATGCTTAATTTCTTAAATTTATATTTAGTTGAATAACTTTTTTAGCACCCGTTTCATTTTAAAGTAAGCAGAAATTCCTACATAAAATATGTGTGTAATGTGAATTTATTTAAATAAAACACCAAATCAATCGACCCAATTTGCTGCTCGTGTCATTGTGATTTAGTTTTCTTAGGTCACGACAATTGAAATGATGTAAAAAGCGTGTGCCTTGGAAGCAGTAAATGCTTACAATTTTCAGGCAATCAAGTCTGAAATGAAGTGCCTTAAATTTAACATAATTTGCAATGTGATTTTGTAGCAATTTGCGATGATGTTGATGTTGATGTGCACGAGGATGAGGCAAAGGAGATTGTGCAAGCTGAGCGGGCGGGATGCAAAAGCTAATGCGGCATGACCACAAAACTTACGACGAGAAACTAATAATAAAAATGTTAAAATAAATCTTTTTGGCTTTTCCTCATGCTTTTCTCTACATCCTTCTGCAAACGCTGAAACTGGCACTCGGCGTTGAAGTGAAGTTTCAATTTCTTGCCTCCTCCCCACCCCGCTCGCTTATCCTCCTCCCCCTTATCCTCTTTGCGCTTTCTCTGTCTGATGTTCGGGCAACTATCGCAATGTTGCTGTCTCTGTTTGTGGGTTATAAAGCAGCTCAGATTTATGCTTTTGGCTGCTGATGCTGCTGCTCTGTGTGTGTATGTGTTTGTGTGTGTGCATCAGGCGCTGTTTCTATTGTGTCTTGGATATGAACAACCCTCTTATATTTTATGCGCATAATGGCCAACAACTACAGCAACAAAAAACAAGAGTAAGAACAAGCCGAAGAACAACAACAACTACAGTAGTAGCTACACTCATAAAAAGGCAAAAGCAAAATGTTAGTCGTGAGTGGTTTTCAGATGGTCTTTGGCCCTCCCCCCACCAACCAACCACATCACAGCATTTCTGACATCTCTCTTTCTCTCTGCTGCTGCAGGCCTGAGGTTGTTTTTCTTATTTTCATGTTATTTACACAAAATTGCGCCCGGGGTCATTCTCGGTAGCTGTCATTGAAGGTGTTAAAGTTCAAATTGTGCCGTTTTATGTGTGTGACTTTGCCTTTCTCTCTCTCTCTCTCTCTCTCTCTCTCTTTCACTTTCTCACTCCTTACTTTACTTTCCTTTCTGCTTTTGCTATGATTATTAAACATGCACACAAAAAAATTCAAGTTATTCAGTTCTTTACTTTCGAATGCAAATAGTTTTTTTTTTTCTTTTTATCTTTGCTGGGTTTAAGTTATAGACACAAAAATACATGTGACATGTACGTTGAATGAACGTGTTATTGAAATCTGCAACCTCAAATCAATGTTGCAAATCGATTTCGATACACAATGCACAAAATCCACAACAAGTCGACCAGCTGCTCTTGGCTGCAAAACACGGTAAACTGCACAGAAGTCCATTAGAGTTGTGGTTCTCTTCGCTTCTGGATTTATCAAATGCTGCAAATACTGTAAATGCAACATAAGCTCAGCAGCAAAACTCGACATTTGCAAACTGACAAATACAGGTTCTCCTTTGATACCCTGCTTGAAGCGAGAAACGTGTAAAGGACATGCTGAGACAGTTGTCTAATCCGAATCATAGACTACCTCAAGAAAAATTCTCAAAACTGATAATATAAGAATAAGAAATTTCAAACTCTCAAAATAAAACTAAAAATATTATATTTAAGTGACAAAATTGTATAATTTCTTCGAAATTCCTGTAAAGTTGTTATCTACTTAATAGCTCAGCTTGTCAAACTGTCGCGAACAATTCTTTAATGTAGTCTAATCGAAGAGGATCTGGACTCATATTTATTTAAGCATTTGGTAAGTAGATTGATAGACATATAAATTAATCCGCTAATAAAATAATAAAATTGTAAAATAATAAATAAATAGTAAAAACAAGAATAATATATAATGTAATATTTTCTTAAAGCTATGCGATTTTTTCCCTTGTTTATAAGAACTTGGTCTCATATAAAATGTTCCTGAAACCAAGAAGATTGTTGCTGCCAATTTTATTCACAATTTTCTTAAGACTGACAGTAGATAGAAATATTTAATAGAAAGTGAAGCTTAAATTGAAGAGTTACCTGAGTAAAGCAGTTATCCTTGATAAAAACAGAAACAAATATTCCTTATTTTAAATATAGCTGCTCAGTCTTAAAAGGTAGTAAGTGGAGCTTTGATTGATAGAGGTATGTTTAAGTTGGGCAGCATGCTGATGAAGGTATGTTTACTTGAGCCACCTCTTTTAAATTTGTATGCTCTATTATTGTTATTTATATTTTTAAATCTGACTTCCTTAGGGTATGCGCTAGTTATAAACTGTTTTTGTTTGTACTAAGTTAAGTAAACTTTAAAATATTAATATAATATTATTATATTTATTTATTTAAATCTGTCTTCTCTAGGGTATTCTCTACTTCCAAATACTTGCCTTAACCAATCACTTGTTATTTTTGCTCGGGTTGTAAGCTTGCCAAAATCAAACATAATATTTTTGGCTGCATAAAATTTCATATGTGCTGCTCCACTAGCTTCACAGCCAACAAGCGCAGCCAAATGACGACATGCATTACAACATACGATATAAGTATAATAATAATAATATGAGCGCTTGCATAAATGTATTACAACATGTATTGGAATAATTTATAAATTTGCATATAAAGTTGCGTTTAATTTGCAGTTGCATGGCCTTTGCCACGTTCGTGTATTAAAGGTCAATTAACGTGTCCAGCCATGAAGCTAATTGAATTTGTGCGCATCACTGCATTGACTTATCCATGAATATTTACATATAATACAACAAAAAAACCAGACTGCAAAGAGCGCAATGTGATATGCAATTATATAATATTCAGTTAAACAGTTTTTCGCTTTTTTTCGAATTTCTTTACTCAACAAGTGCGTGAGGCTTCATGCCAACTTTTGCCATATTTTGCGAACATTTTTTTGGTTGGCTCTGTTGCTGAAATTTTGCCAACGCAACAACGTTGAGACTCTGGACAGGTTGTTGCTGCTGTTGAAGGGGGGCGTGTCTGTCTGTGCGTTTGCTAGTTGCCAGCTTTAAGTATCTTGAACGTACACATGTTTTTGCTGCCCCTAAAAGCGGGCAACACATTTTTGTGTGTGGGCGCCCTTTAGAGCGAAATGAGGACAGTGGGGTATAATAAGTGTATGAGTTGAGTAATTTAAGTGGACTAACAAATTAAAGATGTAGCTTCATTAATATTAAACTATTTGTGAGGTAATACAAAAGTGGCAATGAATATAATTTATTATTTAAAGGCAATTCTTTGTAAACTAAATCTGAAAATAAGATTTTACTTTATTAAAATTGCTAAAGTACTTTTAGTTGCTTATACTGATTTAATCTCTTTATACTCAAAGTAAACCATTCTATAAAGTTGGTAACAAAATTTGCAGGATATCTCTCAGTCAATTTCATCTGACTTTAGCACTTTTTCTGTTGTTTAGCCTATCAATATGTATTTACTTTCAATTTTGGACTAAAAAAATCATTTATTATATCCAAAAGCAAAGACCAAAGCAGGAACCACAAGAACACACACACTAATACACACACACACACACACACACACACACTCGCTCGCCATAAGCAAACACACGATACCCACGCAGGCATTTGCCGCTTATCACTTAGGCAGCATTCGGGTACAATTTTCATTTGCAAAAAGAGATCCCAGAGACAGAGAAACCGAGACGGAGACTGAGATGCGGGGGTGGGGTTGGGAGATACAGTGCCTCCCGATACTTGTGTACAAGAAATGAAACAGCAGCACAAACAATGTAAACAAGTGTTTGGGGCAGAAAAACCAAGCGACTGCAAACAAGGCCAAGACGCTGAAACGCAAAAGAAATTTTCTTGTTAACAAATTGCAAAACATTTGCTTTTGAAGACAAATTACTCGGTGGCAAAACAAATTGCTTTGCAGCTGCTTCAGCTGCTCCACTTGTTGTCGCCGCTTAAAGCCAGCAACTGGGCAGATATTTAAATTTGTACACAAAACCAACACAAAAAAAAAGAAATGAGTTTCCCCTCAAATTGATGAACTTGAACTTGAAAAGCGGCGCCAGCAAATACGCTGCTGGCATTGCTAATCACATCCGAGTGCGGGAAAGTAGAATTTAATATTAAATATTACGCACTTACGCCTCAGCAGGCGCAGTTATCGAATTGAACGTATTTAAATCGCTTAATTAGCTGACCGTACTGTATTGTTGTATGCTGGAAGTGGAATCCAAGAGCGCGCGAGCTAATTAAGTCGATTAAAAGTGCTTATAGAAAATACATAAAATGATGCTCAATTTTCAATCTGAAGTCTATGCAGTCTTTGCACTAATGAGAAAGCAATCGAGAAGCGCGCATAAAAGCGATTCATTGTGCAGCTGACAGCCAAGAGCGAACGCATTGCAAAATTTACTTTTACTTTGTAGACTCAAAAGATTTGCTGCCGCTCTCTTAAACTTAATCCACTTTTGCGTAGAGTTTTCTTTTGTCTGCCATTGAGAACCTTTTTTGGTATTGTTGTTGTTTGAGCTGCTGACTAATTGCAATGTGGTTGCACTGGCTGCCGACGGGGCGTATGATCAATGCGACCTTGCGCGCAAAGCTTCTATAGTATATTATACATAGTTGCTTACAGCATATTTTTCGATTCCAATTTATTCGTTAATTTCAACCATTTTCTATGTTCAAATTGAGTAATTATTTTTGCAGTTGGTCAACCGCAAACCAACCCCTCAACCCACTTGCTTTGCTCTCTCCTCTCTCCTGTATATAACTACCCACAGAAACTGCAGTTGGAGGCGGCTAACTAAGCGTTGCCCTGGCGACAACTATGGTCCAGAGTTTTGCTACTACTATTGCAGAGAGGCACTAAGTGGTTATGGCCATGCACTGTTGCACCACTAACAAAATGCAAAATATCAAATGCCAAACTGCCAACTGCCAACTGCCAAACGGCAATAAAGCGCAACTATATTGGCTTTTTGAGTTGCTGCCTTTTCGCATTAAATTCGAAACACACAGCACAAATTGCAGTTTGAGGTTGAATTAACAACGCAAAACGCACTGAGCATCGGATGCATATTTATGAGTTCATCAAATTGTTTCTGGCCATCGAAATGAGCACGTTTGTGCCGTGTTTCTTATGAGGGAACTCTCTACCAACATTCAGAAATATATTTCAAACTATTTGTGAATTAAATGACTACATGTATGAAAAATAAATCTCAAATATGCAACACTCATGAGTAAATAGACACAACGACTCAAGTAAATTCTCTTAGGAACTCATCTTTATTTCTTAACATTTTCTTTCATATATGGCAACAGACGTGGTGAAATACTTGCCTATTTTAATTATAAGTCCGTGACCGTAACAGTTTTAGGTTCATGCTTGAGCAATGTCAATGAGCTTGTAAATTATTTGTGTAAGATGTAAAGATGTTATACATAATACCAGGGCCCATAGGAAAACTGCTATTGTGTGAAATATTATATTTTAACTCATCTTAACTTTTTATTAACCCTTTCGGAACCAATTTAAATTGTGGGACTTTAAGAAATTTTTATGAAAAGATATATAATATTAATTCTATTCTATACTTTGTTAATACTAAAATGCAGACAATATATCAGTTGAGTAAGCTATAAAATATATGTATAGAAAAAAGAAAATCATTTAAAAA
Source organism: Drosophila nasuta (assembly GCF_023558535.2). Lineage (NCBI taxonomy): Eukaryota > Metazoa > Arthropoda > Insecta > Diptera > Drosophilidae > Drosophila > Drosophila nasuta. Next base: position 31,920,112 of record NC_083457.1, on the reverse strand, counting down.
TATCGAGCAATGAATTGTGCCTAAAAATTTGTTAATGTAACGACAATATTGCCTATTGGCATCGTTGGTCCTCGAAAATATAATTTATTCAATTTATGAATTCTACTATTTATTGTTTATGAGGACCCTACCAAACGCTCCTAAAATAATAAAATATGGCAAGGATTTCGTGACCTAAAAGAAAAGATTATATAATAGAAAGGCTTCTTGAGTAAAAGTTAAGAACTAACTACTTAAGAAGTAGTCAAAGAATCATTGCTAAATACTATATAACCTTCAACACTTCTTAAAGTAATTTCGTAATAGAAACTAAGCAAAGATATTAAAAAGTAACTAGTAGAAATGGCAATGATGATATTTCTTTAGTGAGTAGAAGAAGCCAAGGTAATTTACAAAGAAAGAGAAGAAAAGAATTGATTAGGCATGAAATGGAGCAATTCTTAATTCATTATTTAGCACTTTAATTTCGTCAACTAGTATCAACTGTCAATATTTACTTATTTATTTGCAACACTAGGCAAATATTTTGGGAACTCATTTAGCCTAATAGAAATGTTCATTTAGTGAGTCGAAGCATGTCGCACAGGTGTGACTATTCCCCATCACGTTGAATCACCTTTCAGCCTCCCCAGAGAAAGGCCCGATGGCTAAAATCATCTTTCGGATGCCAGAGTCCCAGCATGCACATAAATTTAACGGCTAAGTGATCTATTATCCGTGTGTGAATGAATGTGTAAGCCTCTGTTTGCGTGTGTGCGTGTGTCGTGGCTATGAAAGGTGTGGAAGGACCACTTTCAGTTGCAGACACGAACCCGGGGTCTCCCAAGTAAACAGACAGACAACGAACCATCCATTTAACCAACTGAACAGCCAACAGATTTGCAGCTCTTAACAATAGAGCAAACTTATGTCAGACTTTAAAGAGACAGACAGAGAGAGAGACAGCGAAAGAGAGAGAGAGAGAGAGGGAGAGGAGAGAGGGGGAAATTCAATGTGGCTGAAAGCAAACAGCTGGCACTTTTTTTACACTTCAGACTGAGGGGAAAAGAGTTAAACCTTTGATATGCTGGGCATTAATAAGTCAAACCATGGTTGTCTGATTGACTCACTGACTGACTGACTCCGGGAGAGAGAGAGAGCCTAGCAAACAAGTGAAAGAGAGAAAGAGGAAAATTACATGGATCAACGCATAACTTGGCCCGTCGGCTGTGTGTGCCTTGCATAATAAAGCAAACAGCGGTCTTCTACTCGATTCGATTCGATTCGATTCGATGCGATTCGATTCGACGACGACGACGATCCCCATGGCCTCAATGTGGGCCACAAAACTGCGGTAAACAATGCGGCCGCAATATGCAAATGAGAATATTGGTAAAAACCGAAGCCAGGCAAACGGAATTTGCATAATTTTACGTGTTGCGAAAAGTGTTTCTCTCCCAGTTGCGAGTGAAATGATTCCGAGCATGTGTAACGAACGTAGAGTAAAGGGTATTTGATTATCCCAAAGCTAGTTAGTTGATTTGGCCGCAACGCACTCATAGATTCGCATTAACACCACGACACAGAACATCGCACACACGCACACACGCCCGCAACACAATTTATATTCCTCAGCCGACGCAATGTGCATGCATAAATATAATTTCTTTTCATTCTCTTTCTTTCCTTTCCCTTTGCGCTATCGATTCATGCCGAGCACGTGCTTCCTGCTTACTCCTTTAGTCCATTCCCTTTGCATTGATGCATTGAGTCACGATCTGCACGCTTATTGGCATTTGTTGCACTTTATAAAATCCTCTTAACGCTTTTTACTGCCTTCGGTCGAAACTATAAACGAAATCAAAGTAAAAATGCATCAACATTAAAGGCAAAATACTATACGATTTCTTACTCTTTCTCTCTCTGCTCTCTCTCTCTCTCTCTCTCTGCTTCCATTCATTGTCGTTGCTTGCACATCTCGAGACCATAAGGCAAAGTCCCTGGCAACACTCGAGCACCATTGAAATATCAATTATTATGAGCACATGCAACATTGCGAGTTGCACAGAAAAACCAGTCGAGCATTTAAATGCAGCTTAATTGTGTTGCGTGCTCGAGTGAGATATAATATAAAGACGCACACATGTAAATACATACATAAAGACTTATTATATACCACTTTATGTATATATAGATAGCTATTATATATGTACGTAGGACAAGCCAAGCTCATTTGGCTGCGATTTATAGCATACTTTGTGGGGCATTGCAGTTTTATAACCACATTAATAATACACCGTTGAATTAATTTTCACACAATGTGAGTTTGGCATATTAAATTCCAACTTTTGCTATTTTAGTGCAGGCTGCAAAATGCAGTTTACTATTTTATGATTGAACAAGCTTAGTCAGTTTTATCAGAATTTCAAAACAAATTAAAAGCACATTCAATTCACTATGGGGAATTTCATCTGATTCTTTGGCATAAAATCATTTTTCACAGGTATGGAAATTTATAATAATTTTATATAACGCGCATTCATTGATAACAAAGATTACACCGAGAGAAAAAACTAGCTAGAATAGTAGATTGCAAATCTTGATTTTGAGAACTTTTCTTGAAACAAGAATTTTTGTTGAAAAATCTTAAACCAGATTTTACAGTTAAATTTCCATTTGACGATTTAAAGAATATTTTTTCAAGATAAAAATCTTGCTTTAAAAATAGGCAATTCAGAATTGTTGTAGTATTTAGATCTTGATTTAAGAATTTACCTTCTTCTGTCTTGATTCAATATGTTATTATTGATATTAGCATGTTTTTTGTAATAATTTGTTTAATTTTTATCATCATAAGCTGATTATTTTAATTTTTAGAATTATACATTTTTTTTTTAACCAACTTATTTAACAAACTTTTCAAGTAATCAACTTAAAGTTTAAAGAATCTAATTTGTCAAAGTCGAATTACTTATTATTATAAGTTTTTATCTAACGCTGAGTATCTTAACATTTTCATATATCAAACTAAACTAATAAAAGGAGTTTTTTATATTTTAACAAGATAATTTTGTTGCAGCTTCGAGACATAAATTGAAAGGTTGTCTATGAAAATAAATAATATTCTTTGAAAGTAAACTTAATCATATACTAACATTTTTTAAAATAAATAATCAATATCTCCCTATCTAGCTCTCTCACTCTCCACTCTCTATCTCTCTTTATATCTCTCCCTTTCTCTATCTAAACATAATTACAACTACATACGTATGTATATACTTTTTAATTTTACAATTGAAACCCACGCTGAGTCCTTGCAGCCGTAATCACTGCTATTCTCAGCAGCTTTTGCTTTGACAATTATCGCATTTTAATCAACTTAAGTGGCATTAAATTGTAAATTACCCGTGAAATTCGTTTCTGCATTTTCATTTTCATTTTATGTTCGTCTCCGCTTTAACAATGGAAACACGTGTACGTAAAATCTAAAAGCAAATGACGATTAAAAACGTATCTCGTAGTTGGGGTAATAACGAGATTTGACTGCTGCTGCGATTATGATTATTATTATTATATTTATTAGAATTGTGAGTGAGTAAAAGATGAAATCTCGTTGAGCATAATTATGCTGAGGAAATTCATAAATATTCGATATACACTTTAGACATTTGACTTTATACACTTTACACTTTACACTTAATCAGCACATTTAATAACTGCCACGCGCAGTGTCACAGAGTTCGAGGCGAAGCTTGAATTCAATATAAAATCGCATCGTCAATCAAAGCCAGGGGCAGAATGTTGTGCCTAAAGTGCAAGGGGAGAGGGGCAGAGGAGAAGTGTTGTGCGAAGCGAGGCACGAAGCCAGACAAAATAAAGGCCCAACAATGGCGTTGCCACTTGACGGGCATTATTCAAATATGCGAGACGAGTCAACTCGATGGGGGCACAACACACACACAACAAAAAAAAAGAGGGAAGCAGAAAAAAAACACACACACACACAGAGTAGGCGACGCCTGTCAAAGCCGCCGAATGTCACGCGCACGCTTCAAGTGGCTGTCAGCACAGGTGAGTTGAGGGGGAGGAAGGTGCCTAAGGGGGAGGCACACTGTTTGCCACCGTTGTTGCATGAATCTGCAACTTTTCTTTCTCTCTCACTCTATGTGTGCCCCATGCAAATTGTGTGCAGCCTCTTTTTTTTTTGTTGTTGTTTGTTGTTGCTGTTGTGTTGCAACGTTGCGAATGCAGATTCGTTTGCTAAATCACATTACTCGCATTGCATTCGCCTCCCCCCAGCTCTGTCCCCCTCTCCACCCTCTGGCAGACAAGGATAAGCCTTATAAAAATTATGAATGCCCTGGCAATAGCAACTGCACAAAATGAGCAAAACTCGTTTCGAGTTAAGCAATTTATGGCGCTTTTTAAATGCTTTATTAAAAGACATAAGTTAAGCACAGCAGTGAGCTTATGGAAAAATGCGAGAAACACAACTGAAACAGGCACAAAGTGAAAGACCATCAGTTATCCTGTATATACAAGGAATTTGAGTTAAGACTGACTTAAGACAACAGCGGACACATCGTTTTTCAAAGCAATGAGATCTAATACAATATTGGCAAACAAATGCTTTACATTTCACATTATTTATTTATTTGTCATATTCACTTGCACATTTATTCAACTATATTTTTAAGTAGTATCTACAATGCTTATTTAGTAATTATTATATAAAATTAGAATGTAAACTGAACACTTCAAAAATTAATTGTTAAACCATATTTTAAATAAGGAGAAGCATATAAATTCTATAAAAAAAATAAAATTGCTCAGCATATTTAGGATAATATAATTTAATATATTATAATATACAATTGACAAATATATTGACATCTTAAAATAATAGTTTTTGAATTTAAAAACAGCATAATTTAAAGTAGTTTTTGCAAATTGATTCTGCAAATATAATAATTAATAAATATGTAAAACATATTAAGTAAGTAACTTAATATAAAATTGGCAACAAAATTGAACACTTAAAATATCGAGTGTTATATTTGTGAAATTAGTATATTTATTGAACTATATTTTAAAATTATATATTCATACTTATCTAACACTCATCTAAATGGGGAATTACTTTGAAATTGAATTGTATTTATCAATTACTCATAAGTCAATGATATTTGATCATTGCTAACTGATAGCTATAATTCTAAGACTTAAAAGACTATCGTTTTTCAAATAATACAAATTATATGATAAGTTCCTTAATAACATAAAAATAATAATAATTCTTATAATGTGAAAGAAAGGAAGATAAAGAACTAAATAATCATACAATATTATAACGATTTAATTAGTATTGAGAATAAACTTCACGATTTAAATTTCAATGTATAGCTAGACTAACTAATGCCTTGCTTAAAAAGTTAAAAACCAATAAAAAAATATCTCTGCAGTTTATCGTCTTTTTGCAATATGTTTCAGCACAAACTTTTCTGTATTTTCTTTCCTTTCTCTCTCCCATTCTTTCTTTGCTGCTCCCTTGTCTATCTCATTAAAGCCTTTTGTTAGCTAAACTGAACCTCCCAGCAGCTCTTTAGCCAACTTTCTTGAAACCCTTTGCGAGCTCATACAAAGTACTGAGTATAAATGGGTACTTATCATGCAGTTCGCACTGTGACACACACACACACACTGTCAGAGACACTTACACACACACACACATATAAACTCGTGCAGCATTGGCGGGCATTTTAAATGAGTTTTCAGCTGACTGCTGGAATTTACAGCTGGCCAAAAAACGGGCTCTAAACACTTTTCGGCAAGCACTGAGCGCTGTAAACTTTTTTATGGCCCCGTTATTTAATTTATGGTTGAAAATACATTTCAACAACAAAATGCCAAAATGCGCACCTGTTACACACTCTCACAGCAGCAACCAAAGCGGCAGCAGCAGCAACAGCAACAACACAAACTACAACAATGGCAATTAGACGCCGCACACGAGCAACAATAATATATTCATAGCTCTCGCTCGCACGCTTTCGCTTGCTGTCTCTTTCACTCTTTATCTCTCTTTCTCTTTCTCTGTCGCTGTGCGTGTGTTGGTTTTGGGTGTTGGAGGGAAAATGCTTTCAACCTTTTCGTTATTATCTGTTGAAATATGAGCTGCGAGTTTTTGGCAACTTTTCTGAGCGCCCAACACGCATCGTTGTTGTTGTCGTTGTTGTTGTTGCTCATGTGTAATTAATTGTTAACAATTTTCTTTCTTTTCCTTTTGTTTTTTTCATTTTCACTTTCGTGTTTGTTGTTGTAATTCGCTCGTTTTTTGCGTATTTGCCACACAGACACAGACACACACAAAAAGAGAGAACAAAGTAACATGCAATTAAACTTTTGCTTAACAGCTGCAACTGCAGAGCTGCATAATTGAAAAAAGATTAACATTTTGTGCCAAAAATTTGTAAATATATATATGTATGTAATATATATAAAAGTTGGTTACACAACAAGCAAAGAGCCAGACAGCATCGTCAGAGGAGAAGCGAAAGAGGAGGAGGAGGAGGAGGAGGAAGAGCAGCAGACACTTTTGGCCAAGCACCACTTTGACGTTGAAAATGTCAACGAGCGAGTATAACACAAAAGCAACATAAACAACAAGTCACCAACACAGACGCATCGAAACCACACACATATCATACACACACACACATATACACACACAGCGACATCATGGACACACGCACACACATAAAGATGTCAACTGCACCATGCAGTATGCGAACGAAAACTTTTCGCTCGTACTGTGCACAGTAAAATAAAATTTAATAAACGCCAGCGTTTTTATATTAAACCCATACGACAACAACAACCACAAGACAAACAATTCAAACAACACCAATAACAACAACAACAACGACAACAACAACAACAACTTGACTTTCAAGCAAGAAAAAATTAATACAAAATTCAATAAAATTTGTTCTCGGGAATTTCATATGACAGACAACGCACAAAATGTTTTGCAATAATCCTTATAGACTGAAACGTCAAGCGTTTGCATCAGACAGCCAAGAGAGGAAAAGAGAATGAAGTGGAGAACAGCAGCGACGAGCAACGAAATCGACGGAAAAATAATCTAGAAATTTGTTCAAGCATCGAAATATGCTTTCTGCAAAAAAGAGTTTGTTTATATTTCGCAATATTTCGATATTAAGATTTGATTTTTAATATGTGTTATATAATGCATTATTTATTATACTTATTAAATAGCTTACCAAATGAAAGTGTATTCAATTATCATTTGTTTAACCTTTAATTATATTAATCAAAGTGACAAGTTTAAGTACTCACAACGTAATAAATGTTATTGTCATTGTTATTACATAATTTTACTGTTCATTGTCATTAATTGATTTCAATAATGTAATTGCTCATATTTGCGAAAATGTTAACACTTAAAGCAACAAATTAGTAAAAAAAATTAAATTGGTTTTTATTGATATTAACCTTTTTTATTATTAAATTTGAAGTTTCTTTTATCTCTGATTTATTGGCTTTTCTCTTAGTTCAAAATTTAATGATAAATTCGGAAGATAACCAAAATAAATAAATAAAAAGTAATAATAATAAGTAATAAGAAATAGAAAAATGGATTAACATATTATGCGAAACATTCAAACCGAAATTGTCTCTTTTGATATTGGTTTAGAAATTATTATTATTATTATTAAAAAATTTTAATTGCGTACATATTATTCTACTTTTGTTGCCGCCAAAATTATTCCATAATTAAAAAAATACTTTAACATTGAAAAATTCTACATAACTTTGGAGTACTTTGAATAATTGAATTTCATTATAGAGAATCATTGAACAAATATTTTTATTTAAACAATAGCTATAAATACCTTTATGGGGATATTGAAAAATCGGACCTTAATCATAGTTTCAAATGTTAAATGGAGAAAAACATCATTAGCTTCTGTAATGTAGAAGAATTATTTCCTTATTTTATATTAGCCAAACCTATGAAAAACTATATCGAAAGATCGATTAAATATTAAACGTTACTGTAAAGAAAAAAGGCATCGTAAAAACACGAAGTTTTTATTCTCTTGCTCATATTACAAAAATAAAAGAGGACTTTGTGGTTTAGTGCCCTAAAAAATCATGTAACCTTCTTGTAGCAGCAACTTCCTATATAGAAATAATTTGAAAAGAAAATTCAAATATACATATGTTTTTTTAAATGATGGTTGTTAACAATATTTATATAAAGCTCTTTTTTGCGCAATATAGCATTGCAATATAGAAAGCATTTTAGTAATAATAAGACGAATATATACATATAAAAGTTTCTATATTCAAGAGTAATAATTATGGCGAATATAAAAATTCAATATGATTTCTTATTTTTTTCTAATATTTTTTACAATATTATTAAAAAACTCTGTTAATATATATTTTTTAATATTTTTACTATATTGGCTTCAATATAACCTTTTTTCATAATTCAATTAAAGCAAATATCGAGCAACGCAAAAAAAGAGTTGCAAATTTGAAGCAACTTATAAATAATTAAATTTGCCATCGTGGAAATAACTTTTTGCTCTTTCAGCCAAAATATAATATATGCACACATTTGCACTTATTGTGAATTCTTTACTAATTAAACAAGTTTCGTGTCGGAGTCACCACACACACACAACACACACACGCACACCCACAACACACAGTGTGTGGCAGAAGCGTATGCACAGTGCACATGCTGAAGAGATGATGTCTGTGCGCTTCTTAACCCTCCCAAAGTTCCAATCCCCAATCACAGTCGTAGTCTTATTTGCCATCTCCTCTCTCTCTTCGTCTCTCTTCTATCTCTGTCTCTCTTCTCGCTCTATCCACGCCCACAATTTGCTATCACAGCAGCAGGCAGAATTCGGCGTAGAGCAAAATTGTTGGAATTTCATTGTGCGCTGTGCGATTTATGTTATTATCGATTTCGCATAACACAAAATTCACAATCATTGCAGACATCCCGCTTGCATGTGTGTATGTATGTGTGTGCGGTGTGTGTGTGTGTATAGTACCTCAACTCAATTGATTCAAGCAATTTAATATTCATTTGTGCGTGTAAATCAGATTTGCGCATGCAAACAGCCAAAATCGACAGCAAATAATTGATTTGTCGAGCAATGTAATCAGTGCAAAAATAATTTTGATAATTTTTATTGAAAACGCGCTAAGCGATAACAGATTTTTGGCATTTGGCATAAATAGATGATTGCCCCGAACTTCAGCGACTAACAAAACCAACTCAAGTGTTCGGCACGTGTTGTACGTAGAGTGGAATTGAGAGAGGGGAGTGGATGGGGAGGGGAGGGAGACTTGCGTGCTGCTGATTTATCACAGCAACCTGATTTATTAATCAATTTCATGCGCCAGCCTCAACATAATCAGAGCAGAGAGAACTAATTTGATTATGATTTATGGTGGGATAATCCTGACATTTGCTCTGCCTGTGGTGACAAAATCTGTGTGGGGCACTGCAAAGCCAGCACGCAAGCAAGGTGGCAGCTGTAACCGAGTTGCAAAGCTGCCAAGTTGCACACTTACACACACACACACACAGTTGCCTGCAATTGTCAAGCTATGCGTGATAATGCATATTGTGCTTAACACAGCAACTGTTAAATCAACGCTGTTAGGTGCGCGAACTGTTAAGACCCCGCTGTGAAGGCAGCACTGCAAAGAGAGCTCTGTTAAGGCATCACTGTTAAATGAGTAAACTGCCAAGACTGCGCTGTTAACTCAGCTCTGTAAAGTAAGCGAACTGCAAAGTTAGCGCTGTTAAGTTAACGCTGTTAAGGCAGCAACTGTTAAGTCAGCCACTGCAATGCACTGTTAAGTTAGCAGCAAACTCTCTGTTAAGCTAGTTGCTGCTGTGTCTATGGCGCTCTGCTCTCTCACTCTCCCTCCACCGCACTCTTGCTGTTTCTCTGACGCTGTTAACAGTTTGTCCAGTGATAGTTTTAGTAGCAAGAATGAAGCATCAATATGCATTCTAATCGCCTGTCTGCTCTGTGTGTGGCCAAGTTATGCATGACAAGTTATTACGCATACGACGCGTTATCACGACTCCCGCAAAAACGTTGCTTATTGAAAATTATGAGCTCAAATGATCATAATGCTCACACACACACATACACACTCACACTCACTCATACACTCAGAGATATGAGTAAATATGGGCAAATATTATGTTTGGCAGGGGCAACTAACTGACAATTTATGAGCTCTGCTGCAGACACTAAAACTCCACTAATTTAGTAGCTGCCTTCCCACTCTCCCCGCTTGTTGTGGCTACCATTTTGTATACACAACGTTGCCGCCGCGTTTATTTTTGGCTTTATTTATTTGGCTGTATTAAATGTCTATGTTCATGTTCCTGTTTCTGTTTCTGTTTGGGATTCTGCTGCCGCTGCCGCTTCTGATGCTGGTCCACAGATAGACAAAAAATCCATTTGAATTTCTGCATATGTATGAGTGTGTGAGTGAGTGTGTTTGTGTGTGTGTGTTTGGGATGTGGGTATCTGGGAAATGGGTGAGTTAGTCTAGTGGCAAATCGGTCTTTGTTGGCACTCTGTCCGTGTCTAGGACAACAAGCGGCATTACAGCCACTAATACTACGAGTAGACCACATAGAGCCAGATCACAGCCACTGAATTTGTCCGACTACGAATGTGAATACGAATGTGAATTACGGATGTGAATGTGAATGTGAACGGACATATGAGCAGGAGTAGCTGTGTATTGTAGTTTCAAAGCGCGTTAACTCACTCAACCAAATCGGGTGACAACAACAAATTTCCATAACTAAGTGTAAATAAATCAGCAGGTGACAGACTACATGTTACCCTCGGCTAACTTCGTTCAAATTATTCACTGAAATATGCATAACTTACAGAGCGAATATAAAACAAGAGACCGAATAAAGAGTGCCCTCTAAAAAATAAATAAAAGAGAAAAAACCAAAGATTGTGTCGACACAAAACTATTGAAATAAGTTGGCTTCAAAATATGGCAGATTATCGCCATTTTAGTGTTAAATAAATAAATATATTTTAGCTACCAAAAGTTGCCCTGATATAAATACAATATGTTGGCAAAATGAACAAAAAATTAGATTACTTTTGACAAAGACTAATATAAATGTTACAATAACGATACATATAAAATATCAAAATCAAATAAATTGGGCTTCAATTTATAAAATATAATGCTAATAGATTTGGTAAAAAATTGAATATTTGTATAATAGATATCCATTCAAATAAATTAAAATTGTGAATACACTATATTAAATGAGAAAAGAATAAGCAAATCAAAATGAATAAGAATAAAATAATAAATAACATAATAATAAATAAGAATAACAAATAATACCCCACAAAAAAGAAAACTAAAACGTTGCTAAAATTCTCATATGAATAGGTAAGGAAAACAAAATGATTGACTACGTAAACTATATTGATACCCTTAAAATATTTCAAAGCATTTCAAAGATTGAGTAATTTCTTAAAACTTAAAACTGTGCCACACATTCGATTATAGCTTCCAACTAAATCAAACTAGCTCACAGGGTATGCAAATACAAAATCAATTTGGTTTACAGCACTGTCCCTTAGGGGTCAAGAGGGTCCAAAGGCGGGGGCGTGTCCAGCCCGCATCTTCAAGGTTAAGCGCCATGTGGCATGCAATTGAGAGACGACTCAACACCCGCATCAATATGCATTTTGCTTGTCTCAATTTCATTTGAATCGTTTTTGTTGTTGTTGTTGTTATGCGTCTCGTTGTCAAGTTAAAAACTTTGCTCATTTGTTCTTATGACATTTGGAGGCATTATGTTAGACTGCTTTTGTGGCATTATCTTTTGATTGCTTCATTTCCTTTGCTTGCGCCTCTAATGTTGCACACGTGTCGCAGAGCAGCAGCCAAAGCAACAACAACAACAGCAACAAACAAACTGTAGCAATCACTTCAATCTGATTCTGAGAGTGCCATTCACAGTTTTTGAAGTTTCTGTGGTTTGAAGTTAAATCGTTTCTGTTCTTGTTGTTGTTGTTGTTGTTGTCTTGGCAAATTATGAAAAGCCTCAACTATAAGTCACATAAGACATGGCCAAGTCCCAAGGTCTAAGCAGTTGACTCTTTTTGAGCTACTGTCTCAGGGCCTTTTTCCGTTTAGCCGGCAATAAACTTTGGCAACTCTTTCAATTTACTCAAATGTGAAGTGTATGTGAGTGTGTGTATGTGTGTGTGTGTGCTTTGGGTCTGTCGAAATGACTTCTTGTTTAGTTGGCAGTTTTCAGAACATATCAGCAGACGAAAGCAGAAGAGGCAAGCAAAAGCGAAGAGCACCTTTTCGCACAAATTGCTTACAAAGTGTTTTTGTTGTTGTTCTTGTTGCTGTTCTTGGGCTCCCGCACAAAAATAAATGGCTGAGCAGTAAATCTTTGTCGGTTTAGGTTATTGAATATTTCATGCTCCAGCTGATTTATTATTTATTTCTTTTTAATGCCCTGCCGAAGGTCAAGCAAAAGCGTTTTTCGATGAACCTCTGAACCCGTTTTACCCCCACCCTCCATTCCCCCTCCTCTCACTACTTGGCCGATTTGCTCCATAAACGTGCCACAACATAAAGAAAACACAGCATCAACAACGATGTCCAGTGTCCAGTGTCCAATCCCAAGTTCCGTATACACTCTCTGCAGCATTTCCTGCTTGCAGCGGAAATACCAGCTACGATTTCCGCTGTGCCATTGTTAATACGCCAAAGTCGGTGACAACGACTGCCCTCCACTTTGCTCTCTCTCTCTCTCTCTGTCTCTCTCTCCCTCACTTTGCTTGCCCTAAGTGGCCCCCTTTTTTGTCTTTGTCAGTTTTTCGGTCGCATAATTAGAGCGCAGCCAACGCATGCCTAATGAGTTCTTGGTTGGCTTTTAGTGCTGCATTTGATGTGGCGCACACAAAGTTCTCTCCATGAGAGTACTACATCTGTCCTGGGGGCGTTGCTCAAAAATTACAAGCACAAAGTCCCCTAACCCTGAATCCCGCCTTCTCCCTCTTTCTCCTCTCTTAACGCCCTCATGATGTTCGCGGCTTTGGCCACAGCTGCCGTTTCGCTGCTCAATAATGCAAGTGTCCCTTCAGCTATCCCTTTAGTCTCACTCACTTCCCCTCCTCACATCCCCCCTTTCGACCCCTTCGCACGCGTTGCACTCTCGCATTCATTGTTTGCCCCTGTGGCAGGCATAAAGTGCATAAAAACGCCGATATCCGACCAGAGGCAGTGTGGGCCAGCATTCGTGGCATTTGCATGGCCACAAAGTGCCTCATCGACTACAGGCAACGCTCTTTGGCTGCAGCTTCCCCTTCCCCCTCTCATGCATCCCCAGTCATTGGCGTGTCCGCAGGATATTGAAGTCCTGCCACCAGACATGGGGGCAAACACTATTTTCATTTTTTTTTTCCCTTGGTCACAACTATTTGCACACACCCATGCTTAGTAATAAAGTCAAAAAACGTTCGCTCAACGCTTTTTCTCTTTGTTTTATTTAGCTTCAGCTTTAGTTTAGTTTTTCCTTTTTTTTTTTGGGGCAACAATTTTGTTTTGCACATTTGCTATTATTAAGCTTGCATATTTTCAACATTTTTGCCTTCAATTATTTACAAATCTTGCAGTCAAAGTTCTTGGCTGCAAAAATGTTTTTATTTTAAGCGCTGCTAAAACTTTCCATTTCTCTCTCTCTCTCTTATTTTTTTGTGCATTTTGCTACAATAGTTGGCTGCTCTTTTGCACTAGTGTGTGTGTGTGTTGTGTCGGTTTGGGTCTTTATGTAAATCGGTCGTTGCGCTTTTCAGTTTTTGCTGCCATTACTTCCTTAGTGCCGAACCCCGTGGTCTCTCTTGCAGCTCCCAGTTGAGCTTGAGATGCATGTGCTGAGTGTTTTGTTATTGAAACATATGAGTATTTTTTACATTTGTTTACTTTGCACACTGCACATTGAGATCTGATACCCTGGAACGCTTTTTCTAAGAGAGGTTTCACTCAAATAAATAGATGAACTTTCTTAAAAAGTAAACGAACTATTAAATTTTATTTTAAATACAGAATAGTTCTTTAAAATCAAAACAAATCTTTTCACAGTCGCATATATTTGTTATATTTTCCTTTCACTACTTAGAAACTAAAACTACATTTTGAACATTTTTTTATTCTATACAAAATTGGTATTTATTACACACAAAATATTTATACAGTCCAATAAAAAGAGACATTTTCCTTTCACTTCTAAGAAACAAAATGAATTCATATTAAGTATAAAATCATTTTTATACTCCTACACAAGGAGAAAAATTCTGAACTGAAAAGTAGATTGCAAATCTTGATTAAAGATTTTTTCGATCTTAAAAAAAATCATGTTCATATTGCATATGTTTATTTATTTTAATAATTCATTTATTCATATTCTGATTTATCTATTTATTTGTATATTCGTTTAATTCATCAATATTATTCTCCCATTTCGCTTCAATCTACACTCAGTTGCAGTTCCAGGCTTCTTCCAGGACACTTTCTAGTCCTGCATGCCTAATGCATTTCAACTGTTAAGCTTGTTCATTTCTCTGGCCTTTTAACGCTTTCGACATTGTACTTTGTCTTGGAGTGGCAAACCAACTTGAATTGTTAGTTAAACAACAACAACAGCAACAACAACGAAAGGCAACAAAAATACAAAAGTAAAAATGCAAAAAAGGGCAACACAAAACACAGTGCCAAGATGTGTGTTAAACTTTTGCCTGCTGCCCCATAACGACTCGACAAAAAGGCAACAACAGAAAAAAGTAAGAGAAAAAAGCAAAATAAAATAATGGTGGATTTTAATGTATGCGCTAAAAGCTTGAGCAGCTGGCTGGCAACAATTGTTGGGCACTGTATTAAAAGTTTTCGAGGCTTAAAGTTTCATGCAACAAGGCAACGGCAGCGGCAACGAAGTCTGGCTGAAAAACTTTGGTCCCCGCTTCGGCGCGGCATACAAAATGTATTTACCTCTTTCGCAGAGCCTAAAAGTATGCAGCAGATACACACATATACACATAAACACAATACACGCGCTGACAAAGGCAACTTAACACACAATTGCGCTTTTGCATATTTGTTAAGCAACACAAAAAAAACAACAACAACTACAACAACAAGAAGCCAAAACTAAAGCAAACGGCAAATGGCAAAAGCCGCCTTCTAGCCACGTTCCACCAAACAAAGTCAAACTGGCAAACAGGCAACTAACCAGCCAACCAAACAGCCAACACAGTCAGCCAGCCAGCCGAACCAGGTCAAGAGCTGTTAACTTGAAAATTACACAATTTTTGCATTTTCCAATGTGTGTGAAGCACATTTCGCGTTAAATCCGTGTGTGTGGAGGATGTGTGGGTGTATGTGTGCTTGTGTGTTTGTGTGTGTGCACTCAATTGCTTGCACGAATTGAATATTTAAAGTCCAAACAATTGGCCACAAAAAGAATTTTCGGCGAAATGCGCAAAACCACAATGCAACATGAAAGTCAACATGCAGCATGCAACACGCTGTTGCTGCTGTTGCCACTGTTGTTGATATTACTATTTGGTATTGGCATCGTTGTTATTGTTGTCGCCTTGATGTGCTTTACCATATAAACAGAGCGATTTTGAACAGTTGAACAGCTGCCACATAAATGGTGCAGTTAAACAAAACAACACTGACAGCAAACATCGGACAGTTTATATTTGTTTACTGCAATTAAGCAGCAGAAAAGCATCCTCGACTCCCATTTTGCGCGTTGACACGCTCTGACAATAAAATGAACTAAAATTGTCATGCAATGCAATAATGAAATGCACTTTTGCATTTCCAATTGCACTTAATTAATAAAAATATATGAAAACAGTTGAACCTTACAACTGCACAACACTTTGAAGCTCTCTCTTTAATAATGCTGAGAGCAAAAATATTAAAAATCTAAACTTTGTTCACAGCTTTGCATTTTAAATGTTGCACTTAATGTGGTTATTTTAATTCTAATTTATAGATATTTTAATTATAAATTATGCATTTATTTTGTATTCGAAAGTTTAAAAGTTAAAGAGCAAAAATATTAAAAATCTAAACTTTGTTCACAGCTTTGCATTTTAAATGATGCCATTGATGTGGTTATTTTAATTATAATTTATATATATTTTAATTACAAATTGCGCTTATATGTTGTAGTAGAAAGTTTTTAAGTTACGTAAATAAAGAGAAACATTTATTTTATAGTCAAAGAGTCTTTGAAATTTTCTAACTCTTCATTTAATAAAAGTGCTCTGCACAAAACTAAATTCATTTCCTAGTTTATTTATATAAGAGAGAGAGAGAGAGAGACCAACAATCTCTCGTTGGAAACTGGTTAAATATTATGCACAATGCAATAAAAATAAAATAAATAAAACACAAACAAATAATGAAGAGAAAATGCAAAATATTTTATAATAAATAAGAAAGCCACAGTCGAGTGTGCTCGACTGTGAGATACCCGCTAACCATTTTAAATAAAAACAAAACAGACAAAACAACAAACCAATTATTCTTAAAATATATCAAACAGAATATCCCAAATATACTAAAATATACCGCAGGCCATATAGAGGTCAAAATATACCAGATGTCAGCACAAAGCAGCTGAGACACAATCGTAGTAGTATAAAAATGTCAATCAATTAAAAGCAATTATTTAATATTATTTGCACATATGTATTTCAATTGATAACTCACTCACTTTATTTGGCAGCATATTGACCCAGGCATAAAGTTTGCCAAATAATCAATTGAATAGTAGTAATAAAGAGCTCATCCATTTCACTTAAGTGCCCCTAGGATAATTTACTTATTTAGGCTTAAGACTTCGATATTTTAATCCAGCTTTGCGATTTACTGTCTGCTTTACTTCTTAAAGAGAATAATATTTAATCTTTGATTAATTAATTGATTGATTGTTGTAATAGTGTATATAGAAATCCTCAAAGTCCATCCCTTCGATTCAAGCTAACATTTAATCTCAAATAACCTTCTATAGAGTATTGTATTACACATACTTGGAGAATTTCATACTCAAATTATAGCAAGCAATTGTGCATTGCATTATGCTCAAGTGTGTGCAGTGTGGAATTCGCTCAGAGTGCGTATAATTGTCGCCTTCAAGGTGCTGCGAGTGTGTGTGTGTGTGCGTGTGTGTTTAAAGCTACCGTGTGGTTTGCTTTTAAGTAAGTGCCTAACAAATGGCAAACTTGAGTTGCGCCTAAGGCAAATGTGTGCAGATGAAGATGAAGATTAATTTGTGTGCTCAGGCAACTTGAGAGGCTGGCACAATTCCAGCGACTCATGCGAGTCCATGGCTGACTTGGTCTGGTCTGTTCTGCTTAGGGGTCTGCACTGGTCTGGGTCTGAGGCTGAGTCTGGGGGACTCTTCGACTTGCCTAAGGTAACAAACACACACAAACATACAGAGCGAACGAATGAACGAACAATGAGGCAAACATTTGTGGAATTTTTTTTCACTTTTTTTGTTTTTGTATACATGGCACGAAGAACAAGAGAAAGAAACAGAAGAGAGAGAGAGCAAAGAAAGGGCCGCGGGGCGTAGCCAAATGAATGATGAATGCTTATAAATGAGCGTGAGGGCGACGTGTGACCTTTTAGTGTTGCCATTGCCTTAGGGCTCAGCCAGAGGCCACTGCAGTCACTGTGTGTGTGTGTGTGTGCGTCTGTCTCTGTATTTGCGTGTGGGCGTTGTGCATATTTATGACCCTTTAGACGGTCTTCAATTTGTTGCTGTGGCATTGACAGCATTAAGCTTTGAGCAGCTCAAACGGATCAGTCAAATGGCTTTTATTAAAACAGAGACGACATGCCTCTTACTCTCTCATTCTCTCTCTCTTTGTCTCTGTCATTCCTTGCCCCTCCTCACCTGGCACTTTTGACTCACGCGATGATACGCTGTGCAATTTACCACAACAAAGCTTGCCTACGGGTCGTATGAGCAATGAGCCATCTTATTAATTATGATGCCATTTAAATTGTCAAAGGTGTCTGCACATGCGGTTAATGCAACAAAATTGTCAGCCACGGGGCAGCACACACACACTCTGTCAAACACACATACAACACACTACACACATTCTCACACTCTCTCCATTTAGACATTTGCGTTATTTTGACCCAAATTGCGGGCAGGCATCTTAGCGAAATGAAGCCACGAGCCTGCGGAAATCTTCATTTGATGTTCGTGAGTGCTTTGCGTCGACTAATTAATGTCACCTGATATCCAAGGCATTCACTTCCATCACTTCCACGCTCCGTCACGTTTTCAATTCTCATTTAGGCAGCATTAAAAACTAACTACAAACTTTTCATAGGCAACAAATTTTCAATTTGAAGTTGCAACTTTTTCGCAGGCAAACGCCATCATTAGCCCCAAAAACGCGCGTCTGCTGTTTGCCCGTCATTAAAAACAGTTTACAAAGGCAGCCCACAAAAACCGGAAACCCTTTTTATTATATAACTCAAAGTGGAGAGAGCGGATCTCCAGCTTCTAGCCTAGAACAAGCAGCAGCAGCAGGCCTTGCCTTAATCAAGATTTTTGTTTTAAGGGCAGCAGTTAGACTGCAAACTAAATAAATAAATACAAAATCAAACTATCAATTGAAATGTCGAATAGAACTCGTTATTTCGATGAGCGTATACACGATGTGCCCGTCAACACGGATCTAAATGTGAATCGCAACGCGAATAAAATTGCCTGGCTGCGACATTTGGAGCGACAGCAAAGCCAGCAACGAGATGCGGTCTACAACAAATACATATCCGACTGGGAGAAGCTCTGGGAAGGGCTTACAGTGAGTCAACGCAGTAAATGCCACAACCAGGAGCAGCAGCAGTAGAAGTTGCTGCAGGAGAAGTAGAAGGTGAAGACAGCTCGAATTGTTTGTGTCTCTTTTTGCCATTGTTTGCCCAAAAGAAAATTCTGTGTATCAAAATGTACCAACGGTAAAGTCGTGTACTTATGGCTATATTTATCTATATACGTATGTATGTATACAGATAAGTACGTGTATGCGCATACATACATACAGCCATGTACTTGTGTGCGTGCTTCTGTATATAAGTAGTGCAAATAAATTTCGTTTTCTTTTGTTTCTATGACTTTCGCTCTTTATACTGCGCTGTATCGCATCAGTTCGTCTAGAGTGAGGAATATAATTTTTATGGGCAGCAGACGATAGAAGAATGTCTTGAAAGCAATATGTTTTATTATTAAAATATTGAAGAATTTTTATTAATACTTTTGAGTGTAGTGAAAAGATTGCTTAGGAGTTGAGCATCTAAATGTGTGTGTGGTTTTCTCCATTTTAATAGATAGGTAAACAAAAATTTATGAATTCAATTTCAATTATATTTAAATACATAATTACTGCCAATATACATAGTTTGTAAGTACTAGCAGCATGAATTTTCCCTAAAAATTAAGTAAACTTATCTGTTTTGAACTTAAGCTTAATCAATGCTAGCTTTGTATGAGCATATACACATGTGTATATAAGAAATTATTGATTAAATTGGTAGTTAAAAAATATAATGTCTTTAGTATTATTTATTTTATAGCTACGTGTGTAAGTACTATAAATATGTATTTTTATTACAAGTAAACTGATCTGTTTTAGCCTAAGCTTAATCAATGTTAGGTGTACATAAACAATTTAAAAATTAAATTATTAAATTAAAAAATAATTCACTTTAATAGTATTTATCAAATGGTGGTATAGTTTGTAAGTGGTAAAAATATGAAATTCTATTCCAAATAAGAAAACTGACCAGTTCCAAGCATCAAACATAAAAATTATATCGATAGCAGCCTTTTGAGTTGGCGCCATCTATGTGTCAGCTTTTCTCCATATGTATGCCTATTCAATACAGGATATACGCCAGTCGAGCCATCAAGATGTAAAGTGATGTTTATTTTTTTTCTTGCAACTGTCTGCAATTTCTACAGTGCCCGCAAAAGTATGCTATGGATAAGGCAATGGCTACGGGCAATGCCATTTCTAAAGCACACACAGCTCTCCATTATGTGTGTGCGAGTGTATGTGCGTGTGTACGAGTGTGCTAGAGTGTGTGCCGTATAACGAGGTCAGTGCTTTGGCACAAAAGTTGTCAACTTGAAAATTACACGTACTGCAAAAATCAGTAGAAATTCACACACACACAGCTTACACCCGCACTTAGTAGTGCTGAATGTGTGTTGTGTGTGTGTGTTATGCGTGTGTGTCTTTGGCTGTTGCCAACCAGCAAGCACAACACACAGAGCACAGCACAGCAGCAGAGAGCAGCCAACTGTTGCCCTTTATTTGAGTTTATCAGCGTGTAAAATGCGCAATTCAAATGCAAATGTGCAGCGTAATTAAAAATGTGCAAATGCCTGCATAGTTATTCCATTTGCCCTGCCCGTTGACTTTTGTGCTCCATTTTCATTTTTTTCTTTGTTTTTTTTTTTTGTACTTTCAACACATTGTTAATCCTCTCGCAGAGTCAATTTTTAATAGTCCGTTTTTTAGCGTGAAAGCAATTTCATTTTACAACTCACTTATCGCACCATAATCACAAATTATTAATTCTTTAAAGGCTCTTTCTTTTTTTATACTTTTTATAATATTGATTGACCGATTTATGATTATATTTCGCAATCAATTTTAAACTACGTACCGTTTTATGGCTTACAGCTTAATTGTGCGAATAAGCTGAATTCAAAACTAGCTGACCTCGAAAAGATTTGTGGGGAAAAAAGCTGTATTCATAATTATTTGATTAATACATTAAAATAAACACAATTTGTGGTTGCTATTATATACCTTATAAGCAAGTTGTTAATTTAAATACAATATATTTTACACAAAATTAAATAACAAAAAAAAAGAATTGAAATTCTATGCTGGGAAAAGCATTGCATAACTGATTAACAAAATTTATAAAGTTATTTTCTCGAATTGCTTAACACAATTAGAGTAGAAGAACCTCAACCTTATGTAAATGCACAATAACGAGACTAATTCCTTAGTTAAACAAAAGGTAATGATAGAAAACAATAAAATAAATCCGAATACTTGAATCCATTGTAAGGAGTACAAACGTTAAAAGCACTCATACTGAAATTACGAATGCGATTTGAGTAATTGCATCCGGCTGCTGTTTAGAGATTCAACAATTAAATAAGATGCACGATGGAAGCGGCTTAAATTCAATTTGTATTGTAAATGCTGCAACTGGTCGAGGTAATCTTTCAGTTTCTAGTTGATGATTTGATTGCTGTATGAATTATTAACAACTCACTTGGCTCGAAATTAGAGAGCTACTACAATTCCGAGAACAGAACGGCACAAAAGCCAAATGAAAGCCGACAAAGTTGCACATGATGATGACGATGACGATGACGATGGCCAAAAGCTTGGGAACTGGAATTGGGAGAAGCTGGCAAACAGACAGATTGGCAAATTGACAGAGTGGTAGAGCGGCAAAGACTGTGGCAGAAGTTGGCACAAATAAAGTCGTCGTTCATATTTTGAAATAAAGCTGCCGTTATCACAAATTGACAGCAAAGTACGAGCATTGTTGTGGCCGAGTACTTTGGGGCAGCTGTGGCATTTCCTAGAAGGTTGGGCAACAGCATCAGCAGCAGCATCAGGATTGGGCTTCAAGCTTGCTTTTATGGCTTCATGCGGTCAGTCAACCAGGCAGTACATTTCACAGGCTTTGCCTCACTTCCGTTTCCGAGCACACAGCAACACACACAAATATACATATGCATGTGGAGCGTGTTTGGCACACACGCACACACACACACACACACACACACCAACACACGCATACAGCGAGTTAAGTGCTTTGTGGTTGCTGGCAGCGCGTTGATTGCGATGTGGTCAAAAAATCTAATAAAGCTTGTGCATATGAATTGGCAACACATTTTACGAGTGGCAAATGCTGCTTTCTGCCTCCTCCTCCTTCTGAACACATGTCGATTTATGCTTTATTAAATCATATTAACAGCCAATCGACAATCGCTATGCGCTGCTCATTTCCGGCTCTGACTTTTGTTATTACCTCGTAGCAATCCGAATTGTGTTTCAATCACATTTTGTAACAATTCTGAAATTATACATTTTTGAGCAAATCCAAGCAAAACATAAAAATTGACGGTTCTAATGGATGGTGGTGGTGATAATCAATTGACGGCCAGATACAATCGACGACCGCTGAATCGACGTGTTGAAATCATAATGCAGGACTGGCGGCGACAGCGAGTCATCGATGGATACAGACAGCAATTGCAACAACTACAACCAGAACAGCAGCAACAACAAGAGACAGATCCTCGCCTATTGCCAGGTAACAGAAGATTAGCCTCGGAGACCGATGACTCTGGCTTTGAGTCGGACAGCGAAAGCGATCTGTTGTAGTTGTAGTCAGAAATAGTTTCGATATGTTTTCAGGTATTCAGTCCCAAAATGGCAAGCGTAATAATAAATTCAATGAAAATATACAACGACTTACCTTAATACCATATTCTGCCCCATCAAATCTCCCATCTGGACAACTAAAATTGACAAAGTTTCAGCCTCATTTATCATATGTTTTGGTTTATTCATGTCAATTTGATTTGTTGTTTTCGGAACACAAAATCCATTTTACACATAGATGTAAGATTTGTGTCAGTGTGTCTGTGTGTGTGTGTGTGTGTCTGTGTTTTACTGAGTCCTGTAAATATGCATATATGTAAATAGATTAGTTAAGAGATTTGCAGTTACATTTACTTTACACATACAAGTACAAGTACAATACGATATATTCGTAAATATTTATTTTGTATACATTTTTAAATACGGATTACGATTACACGATTTCAATTTGTTTTTAGTTGTTGTTGTTCTCTCGTTTTATGCATCTCTCTCTATTTGAATGCTTGATTTACCTTGTGTACTTAATACCCTGGCAAATTGGCAGTCCAAATATTGATACGATTACAATATCTGCATCAATTAACACCAATTTCAATTTGAAGAAAATCGATGTGGAAGCTCTTCTTCAACTGATTAACTTTCTATGTCACAAGGGTATTAAATCTTCGACTTGCCGAAGCCAGCTCTTCGCTTTTAGTTTTGTTTCAGTACATAAATGTTGTTTGTATTTATAAATATACACGCTTTTATTTTGATTTTCTTTTGTTTTGTTTTCATTTCATATATTTCGACAGAATTCGATTTGTTGAAATAAGTTTTAAAGTTAATGCTTTTACTCTTGCGACAGCACTTTTGATATAAAATTTCGAGTTCCTATTCGTTCATCTTTATCTAATATCAATAATTGTGTCTACTTTTCAAGTATGATTTATTTTTTATGATTTATGCTTAAATTACTTCATTTTTTCTGAATAAATCGTTATCACGCCTAAAAGTGGTTTAATATATGTGAAAATAATGTTTCATTTCGAACTTAGTTGAATAAATGATTGTTAATGACTAGATTTAAATGGCATTATACATTTAAGATTTTGGTATTTATTCGTAGAACTAGGAGGATATGGTGCCTTTCTTTTAATAATAAAAAACTGATATAACTATCCATATACAATACTTGTTAAATTATTACGTATCTTTTAAAAATGCCTAGAAGAAGCGATCAACTTAGAAGAGTTTTCTAAAAGAGTTTTGCATGAACGAAGTGAATCAATTGTTATCTTAAACTAGTTTTGCAAATGATTATACATACATACAATAATACATTATTTGTCATTGTTCAGTTTTTTACGTTTATGGATTTAGTTTACTTAACTAACATTTTCTCGATTTCAAATTTCAAGTGCTTCCAGCTGGTCAACTCAAAATTGTATAACCTATTTTTGAGTTTCAATATATTTTTATGTTTTATGTCTGTTTGTATGTATGGTAGGTATATTTATGTGTGGGCTTTTAAGTACATCTATAAATTCTTTAAAATTTCTAATCGTGTATACATTTATTTTCTTCACTTATTGCATGTAGACTCGAGTGGGAAATGGGATAGGGTTGACTTTCGATTACGCGCTGAAAATGCCCCGAGAGAAAACAAATTTATTTAGTAAAAAATATTCAATGAGAAAGAGAATCTCTAAAGAATTTATTGTAGCACTTAATTTAAAAAGTATTGGAGGAGAGTGTTAGTCTTTAAAATATTTACTTACTAATAAGAATAACTCAACTTAAATTAGTAAGTGAAATACTCATGCTTTCCTTTCATACTTTCACATTAATAATTTACTTACTAATTTCAAATGAGTTACTAAATTATAATTTTAAATTGAGTTATTTAATTAATAAGTAATGTCTTTAGAGACTAATGCTCTTTTTCAATATCTTTTACATTTAACAGATCATAAATTCTTTAGAGACTCATCTTCTCCTTTCTTCTGAACTGAAATTCTAACATAAATGTAAGCTTTTTAGTTAGAATAAAATTTATATTTTCTGCAAGGGCATCATCGGCTTGCCGATGAATGAATATTATTTTTTTTTTGTGTGTTTCCTTTTCTTTTGTTGTAAAATGCATAAACATTCAGCTTAAAAACTAGAATTTGCTCTCAGCAATTTGCTCTCTGTTCCACTTCTGCACACACGCACACAAATCCATCTGTGTATGTCTGACCATGTGTGCTTATGTGTGTGTGTGTGTGTGTGTGTGAGTATCTACTGTTGATAGGTTTGTAAGTATTTGTTTTAGTGAGTGTGAAATAGCACTCATGATACAGGGAGGGCTTTACATTGAAATCCATAAATTTATGTAGCGACTGCTGAGTTAGTTGAGCGTTTGAGTTCTTCGTCTCTGTGTTTGTGTGTGTGTGTTCTTGTGTATTTTTGTTTAATTAGTTCCATGCGAGTTGTGTTTGCTGCAGTTGAACAGTTTAATGTATGCCCACAATTATTCAAGTCCAATTAAAATTCAATTAAATATATATACTCTACATACATATTTTCCATTTAATTTTCGTTATGCATTTTCTGTTTTTCTTTTGTGTGTAATTTTTATTTCGCTTTTCGAATTATTTCTTGCGCCAATGGATGCAACTTACAGCACAAACCCGTAGCCTCAGTAACCGGTGGCATCAAACAGATCGGGCAGAACGAGCGGCGGACAATTGTGCGGACTGCAGGTGACGCTGGGCAGCTCATCAGGTGTCACGGCATCGGTGCAAATGCATTGCAAACAGTTGCCGGTGTCCTGCGGTAGAATTTCTCCAATTTTATACAATTTGCCTGCCATAATAAGAGAGAGAGAGCAAGAGACAGAGAAAGAGAGCGAAAGGAATTGGAGTGCGAGTCGTTAGAGTTTGTTGTCGTTAGCGTGTGGGTTGTTGACTTGCCAACTTACCCAACACATTGCACATACGCCCCGTTGCCAATGGCGTTGTTGTTATAATCGTTGTCAACGTGTAGGGCGGCACGTTGTGCTGATTGCTGCTGCCAGAGCTGCTGCTGCTGCTGATGGCCACATGCGGCAACAGTGTTGTAGTTGCTGTTGCTGCTGCTGTTGCTGTTGCTGGCTCCATTGTTGGTTGTCTTTCAGCAGCGTGAACGTCTGACGTTTGGTTGTCATTTGCAATTAAATCCGTTTGCCCGATGGCAGCAGCTTTCGGCTGCTGTTGCTGCTGATGTGGTCGTTGTGGATGCACATCGACTGCAGTTAGTGTAATGTCAATATTGACAACGCTGCCATTGAATTCACTGCTGTAATCATTGTAGGAGCTACGAAAGAACACAGCATCCGCATTGTCAGCTATGTTGTTGCCGTGCCTGTTGCCATTGTCTTTCGGATTGACAGCAATTCTATTGCTCCCTCCGTTGTTGTTGCTGCTGCTGCTGCTGTTAACGCCAACATCATCGATTATTGTTGATGCTGGCGTTTCCTGCTCAACAACAACTGCTGGCAAGTTATCGTCAAGCGTGTTTGTACTGTCAACATTCAGTTCCGTCGATGTCAGCCACCGATGAAATGCATCGTCAGTGTCCTCAATTTCCTCAACACGATGCTGCTGCTGTTGCTGCTGCAACGGCAAGTAAATACGTATACGCAATTTAATGGTTACCCACACAACTCACTCCTCCCCTCACACCTCTTCACCAGTCAACGCTTTCAACTTTTACTTAGCCCGCACTAATGGCTACTAAATATTCTTCATAAACTTGCCCAGTTTTCGTTCTTTTTTTTGCCCCAGTTGGTCTCTTTTTCCAATTGTGGCATCTTTCATAAGCATTAAAATGAAATAAATAATAAAGCAAGTCGTGCATGAAAAATTCAATTGCAAAAAGCAATGGACTACAAATTACGTCGCAGCAGGTCTCCATAAACTGGACGATACTTAAAGCAAAGGCATGATTAATTTTGGTCTGCGTAAAGCGAGAATACTTTTGCAGTCTCCACAAAAATGTTAGTGGTGAAACTTCTGTTAAAGTTTTTATTGGTAAGAGTTAATTGTCAATTGGAGTTTTGTGGCCTGAGTCTGGAGTCTGCTCTAATAAATCTTAAGCATGCATATGTGAAATGGAAGGCCAATGAAAATATCTATAGTTTTTTACAAAATTTAATAGACTTAGTTTTCAGCGTAAAAAGTAATGGTAAAAAAGTTATAATATAAAATTTTATTTTCATGGAATATTTATGGAGAGTTCCTTACGACGCACAGAAAATGCCATTTACTATATTTATAATAAAGACTTTAACTAATATTTACAATTATATAACAACCCCAGTTTTTCAGAATCGAATTTAGATATACGACAACTGTTTGTTGCACAACGAGTTTTCAGACAGACTAAAAA
Organism: Drosophila nasuta; assembly: GCF_023558535.2. NCBI lineage: Eukaryota > Metazoa > Arthropoda > Insecta > Diptera > Drosophilidae > Drosophila > Drosophila nasuta. The sequence goes on along the minus strand of NC_083457.1, from coordinate 31,893,152 downwards.
TATATTAGTGAACAATTAATTATTGCAAAAAGTGAAGTCTTACTGCTTTCGTTAGGGATTCCAGATTCAACTGGCTTTTAACAAAGCGCATCGCTTGACGATACCATAAACTATCGGTTATGTACATAGATTCGTAAATATAGCTTATAAAACCCTACAAGCTTCAGAGATTTCAGAGTATTATATAAAAAGCAAAAGGCAACAATTAAATTATATTTCTCAGTTGGCCATAAACATATAATAATGACTTAGCGCCCTCGTTTTGCAGATAACATAAATTAAATGAGAAGTGCCTGAAGGCACTTTTCGGAATGACAGAGATAATTATGTTAAACATCGGTAAAAAAATGATTTGGACAGAGTTAGACCGAACAACAACTATTCTTGAGTAATTTTAGAGAAGAAAATCTTCAATTGAGGAACGAAAATTTTAGCTGACTTCAAAACTAACCAAAATAACTAATTATTCTGCAAGTAATTATACATTTTTGTACCAGGCTACAAATATTTACGAATAATAAATTCTTGAGTGGTCTTAAATGCAGCTGGTTTTCTTAGAAAACCTGTCTAAATAAAGTCTTCAAATTAAATAACTATATCGCAAGAAATTCATAAAATTTGTGTAAAGCTACTCTAAAGCAGAAAGATAAGTTTAGTAGTTAGCTTAAAATTTATACTGTAACTTAAGAAGGGCATTCTTGGAAATTAAATAGCAGCAGGCACTTGACATCAAACTGCAGCCAGCAAAGTGAAAATTTGCAGTTGGTTGGCTCGTTTAAGCATGGTACTCACATTTGTATTTGTATTTGTATTGGCCATGGCCAGAACAGTGACAGCATGTTCGCTACGCGGCGTTGTCATCATTTCAATTGTTGTTGCCACAGCTATTGTTGTCGCCCTGCTATTGCTATTGCTGCTGTCATTGCTGCTGTTGCTGTTGCTGTGGCTTTTGCTATTGCCATTGTTGTCGATGTTGCTGCTGCCAGTTGTCAACGCAGTTGTTGTTGTTGCTGTTGGCTTTGTGGGTCGTTTGGTTGGTGGTTCGGGCAAAATATCGCTGTCGGTTTCCGCCTCATCAAAGTTTTTATCACTGCCCAAGTCAGTGGCGAGTTCAACGTCTCGGTTCGCCTTTTGCAGTTGCTGCTGTTGTTGCCGTTTCAGTTGCTGTTGCTGTTGCTGTTGCTGCTGCTGTCGCTGCTTTTCATGCAGCAAGTGCTGCTGATGATGCTGATGCTGATGATGCTCATGCTCCTCGGTCTTATAGTCATAGTAAAGCAGTGCCGGCAAGTTTTCGGGGAAATTTAAAATCTTGCTGGACGAATGCGGCTGATGGGCGTGCAAATGTTGCTGTTGTTCATGCTCATGTTGCTGGTGTGTCTGCTGCTGCTGCTGCTGCTGCTGCTCGTGTTGCTCGTGTTGTTGAGGCGCTGGCAATTGGTGCTGATAATGCGTTTCCTTTGCTGCCTGATTAACAGCTGCTGCAGTTGCCACATGAAGTTGTGGCTGCAACTTTGGCTGCTGCTGTTTTTGTTGCTGCTGTTGTTGGGACGTTGACGTTGCCAACTTTGGCTGCTGTTCGTGTTGATGTTGCTTGATTATATTGTAGTTACTGCTGCTGCTGCTGTTGATGGTGCTGCTCTTTTGTTTTTGTTGCTTTATGTCTGGCTTTTTATAATCCTTCGCCTGCTGCTGCTGCTGTTGCTGTTGCTGCTGCTGCTGTCGACTATGGTAAACTTCATAGTCATTAAAATTCTTTTGATTCTTGTGATGCTTGTGCCGCTTGCCAACTTTCCGCTCCGCTTTATGCAGTTTTGTTGATTTTCGCGTTGTGGTCTCATGCCGATATGGATCTGAATAGTCTCCTTCGCCTCCTCCACCAGCATCTCCCGTTGGGGCGCTATTTACATTCGTCTTATCTGCAAATGGGATGGGGAGAGAAAACTTTCATGTGGCACTGTTTCGTGCATTAACTCATAAAACTCAATTCAAAACTAACCGCATTTCTCCCACCAGCAAAAGATTTCACCATCCATGCATAGGCAAACCTCACAGGCATCCAAACGCGGAACCTGCCACAAAAAGAAACAGAGAGAGAGGGCGAAAGAATTGGGAAGAAAGAGAGGAAAAGAGATGCATGAGAGAAAAAAAAGAGAAAACAGCAAAAATAACAACCAAAACATGGGTTAAGCAAATCTCGCAAAAAACGAGCCAAAAAGGATATTCAAACATGGCTTGTGTAATGTCACGTTGTTTGTGCACTTTCAAATATATTTTCGACTATATATGTTTGTATTTTTTTTTTGTGACTCATCATTTTTTTTGTGAAGGGTAACCAAAAAAAAAGAGTTGAAAGGCTTTGAAATGAATGCGGTAACACATGTCTCTGACTATGGTTTACAATTGTGTATCTATAGCTCTGTGTTGGGGAATAGATAGTCAACCACACACAGCGATATCTACTGCAAAATCTCTTTAAGCCAAAAACCCATTAATTTAAAAGCAAAGTATCAACTGTTTTCTGCTCGACTCTGCTTGTAAATAAATACACTCTGCTTCAATCAAAGTGGAGTTCAGTACAAAGCTGTAGCAACTGTCTTCAAATTTACTCTTGATTTGGTATCAATAAAACACGTTTTAATAGAAAATGCAGTGGATGTCAATTCCTTCACTAGTTTGCTCACTATGAAAAAGACTGAAAGCTCAAGGAGAGTAAAAGATATTTCATAAAACAAGTGAAGAAAATATTCTGTCAGCACTTTTTTTTATTTAAAAAAAAATCTATTTGTATAGGAAGCTGTAGTTAACTTTACCTATAGTCTGATAAAAAAGAGAGAATCCATTAATAATCACCTAAAAGAAAAGTTAGCGCCTTATAATTATCTGTAATTTTTTTGTTAATAATTTATGATTTTCTTTAAAGAAGAGTTGAATTATTATAATAATCCAGCCATCATAAATTCACTTACTTTTTCCAAATTTAACTTTAAATTGTGCAAATACGCTAAGCACTTGTGCCATTATTAATCCATTAATGTTATATATAAAACGTCTTAATTCTCATTAAAATACTCTTGAACATTCGCCCAAACAATTCACTAATTTATAATTTCCATTATTGCTTTCTCTCCGTTACAATTATCTCGATAAATGCAGCACTTTTCACTACTTGAAATTAGCTTAAAGTTGTAAAAACTAAGCTGAGATAAGACTTAAAAAAAAATCCACTTGAGTTGGTTATCAAAAAGATATATGCAGTAAAAATCTAGCCAGCGGTTGATATAAACTAATGCAGCTATAAATATAACAGTAAAAACCAGTGCTGACTGGAGTCATATGAAATGCATACGAGCAAGAAGACGCAGCTGAAAACTGAAAACCAAACCCCAACCGCATATGAATATTCGCAAAGCTAACAAAACACGCAGGTGTAGCAAATGGCAAATAAAGGGTAAAAAAGATAGAGATACACACACACAGTGATGCGCTTACCTTCTGTCCGTGTGTGTACTTGTGGCCATTTGTAAAGCAAGCCGCAGCTCGACTATGCGGCTCCAAGTCATCCTCAGCTGCGGACGAGTCAACGAAACCAGCTGCCGTCTGCTCGCCTCTATTCTCTGCAGGCTGCAGGCCAGAGTTGCCATTCAAGTTAGTGTTGGCGTCAACGTTAACTTTCGAGTTGGAGTTGGCGTTCAAGTTGGAGTTATAGTTGATGTCTGCTCTTTGCTGGAGCTCAGCGTCGCTCAGCATTTGCTCGGACAGCAGACGTGCATCGTATTTGGCTTGTGATTGCGCCTCGTCCAGGTCGTAGTTAAAGTCATCATCGTGCTCCTCAAAGTACTCAAAGGGCAAAGCTATGTTTTGGGACAGAATAAACCAAGAGGGAGCGGGAGGGGGAGGGTGAACGGGGAAGAGAACGGTTGCAGAAGAAAGCAAAAAGAGCGTAATAAGCCGTTTGTTGAGTTGGCTTTTGGCATTTGTTGTTTTTTTTTCTTTTTCGTTTTGTGTGTTGGCATTAAGCATTCAAGTGGCGTGCTTGCTCCTTTTGTTGTTTAAAGGTTTACTAACTTGGTCTAAAACCATTTTGTGGCGCAATATTGGGGGCTAAGCTGCAATCAGCAGGCTGTTGCCACCTTTGGCGATATGCAACGTGTTGGCCATAAACTGTGCTGTGATAAATTACCATAAAAAAATGAAAAGCACTTGGAAATAAATCAAAAGCGCGCATAAAACACAACGCACACACAGAGAGAGTGAGTGAGTGAGTGTTGTGTGTGTGTGTGAGTGTGTTTTATGGTTGCTCAAGGCATTTGTCATTAAATCAAAAGGCTGCGCTCATTATGACATAAAACGTTGAATGGCAAATCGCAAATGGAAAAATATAAAATACATACGCATAAAATGCTTTTTATTTTTTCTTTCTTTTTTTGACACAGATTTCATTTGCAAGTACAGCGAGGCTATAAAATAACTGACGGTGAATTCGAGAAAAAAAAAACAAAAAAAAAACAGAAGAAACTCTTTAAACTCACCCTCTACGAGTTGGTGTTGTTGTTGTTGCTCGAGACGTAGTAATCCAAATATGTTGCAGCTGTGGCAGAGCAGCAAACAAAACCACACGCAATTGATGCTTGTCATGGCTGCTGCCTCCCGCCTTCACCTCGTCCCCCACCTCCGTGACTTCGCTCCACTCGCTCGCTAATAAATCCCGCTGGAATTTGACGTTTGCTTTAACGTTTCTTCTGTTCCGTACGCTTTTCTTTTCGGTTTCCCGTTACCGTTTCTCCTTTCTCGTTTTGTGTGTTTCTCTTATCTTGGCTGTTCGTGGATTTTATGCACTTAGTCGCACATTCTTCACAAAACAAACACGCAACCTTCGCTTCGCTTCGTTCGCTTCGCGTCGCTCACTCACAAAACACAGGTTACAGTTGTCGCTGTTGTCGCACTCGTTGTTTATTTTAAGCGACAAGTGTTGCAGTTGTTTGTTGGCTGTAAGATTTCGTTGTTATTTTTAACGTTTCACACACTTTTCGCACACGCCAAACGCGCTTTTTAAAGTGCGTCTCTTCGCAATTACCCGTAAAGTAGGCAACACTTTTTGAACTTGAGGCTATTTCCGCTGCCCGCATAAGTAGGCAACATTTTTGAATAAGCACTGTTGTTGGCTTTAATCCTCAATTATCTTGGCCACATTCACATCCAGCATTGCGCTTGCTTGTATTCAATTCATTCGTGGCAAAGTTGGTAATCGCACCAACTGTGATTTGCCCTCTTCGCTACGTGCCCAGGCGAACCCCAACTAAAACCAACTAAACCTTCCCCTTAAGCCTCCTCGCCCCCAACCAGCAAACCAACAAGTGTTTTCTCGCCTTCACGCTACGTGCCTTACGTAACTCGAGCAGAAGTTGCCAGTTGCCATTCGACAGAGTGTGGCAAACAATTTGAAATGAAATAAACGCCATTAACTAATCAGAAGCAATCGTCTTTTGGTTCCTTTCAAGTGTTTGCCCTCAAGCAAAACGTTGAATTGCGATTGCGATCCCAACTCTCCACGCTCTCTCTCTCTCTAATCTCGATGGCGTATCATCAGCTTTGGCATACAAATTACTGCTGCAATAATAATGCCAAATAATTTATGTACTTTACTTAAATTACCCATTTCTGCACCTATGCTCAGTGATTAGTTATCTGCAACTGTTGTGCGTATTTGATTAAGGCATTCGAGTTACGAATCTTAAACAGCCCAAGTCTTAAATCATTCCATGCACATTTCTCTTTCGAGTCTCGTTTAACTGTCAGCTCATTTATGTCACTCCAGGGTATGAAAAGCTATCAAAGCGTAACGAAGAATGGATTGCCAGAGTGGGAGTTGGGGTCGGAGACAGAGTCAGAGAAGCAGCAACCATGCTGATGCTGTAGCGCTAATGCAGAGCTCAAATTCGCATAAAGTGTTTATCGGCAAACAATGCGAAGGTAAATGCACTGTCAGAGTGCTTAATTTATGGCATGAAAGGCGGACAGAACTACAAAACGATAGAGCGAGTAGGATGAAGAGTGAGAGGCAGGTGATAAAAGGACAGAGGCAAACACAAAACACTTGAGCTAAACAATTCGCCAGCGGCATGCGGAAGTAAAAAGCCAAAGCGAAAAGCACAGAAAAATATAATGTAAGAGAAGCAAAAGCAAAAATAGCAAAAAGCAGGAAATCAGAACGTGAACGAAGTGAAAGCATCCCGTAAAAGGCAAAACGGAAATTCATTGCCAGACGTTTGAAGTGTGAGAAATTAGCGCAATGCCCAGACACACATTCATATTCACACACACACACACATATACACGCACACTCAGACAGTTGCACACACACTCAGGCACTCGACTGTCGCGTGTGGAAACAAAGCGAGGCGAGTGTGAAGCAAGTGCTATAACTTTTAGTTAGATTGCCAGACATAACTCCACTTCGGTGGCGTATGCGCAATACTTGATTCACTTTTAATTTGTCACAATTTCCGCTTTAAATGGCAATGCATCCTCGACACACATTCACATTTTCTTGTTTGCAATTCATTTAAATCTTCATGTTAATTACAAAATTCAATTTGTTGTTAATTAAAAATCCACTGCCGATCACACATATATGATATATGTTAATATCAAATTCACGACAAAAAACGCACTCTGTAAAATCTTGTTGACAGACCGCTAGACTGCGCTTGTTGTGTCTGCCTATCTGTCTGCTGTTGCCACACACGCGGCGGCTACGTAATAACTGATTTTAGCCAGAGACGTCACACAACGCTCAACGTTACGTTGCCCACTGTTGCCGCCTGATGCTGTGCACTGCGTATTTATATTCTGGCCAGAAAGCAACACGGCAACAGCATCCAAATCTCTCTCTCACAATTGTGGATTCTCTCTCTGAGCTGTTGCTCTCTCGTTGCTGCTTTTTATGAATGAGCTTGCTGTGCGCTAAACACAGCTCGAACGAGCGAATGTTAGTTAACATACTGTTAACAGACTCTTAACAGCAGTTGGTGCTTGTTTTTGTATGTGCTTTAGCGACATGCAAATTGCATTAAATTGATGCAGTTTTGAGTTTAGTGCAACTGAATTCTCTGCGCTTTTTTGCGGCTCTTTCGTTGTATCTATCGGCGAGCCTCGCAGCCATGTGTCGTCACACACATTAAGCACTAACTTTCCACTAGGAGTAAAAGCATGTACTATGTGTGTGTGTGTCTTTTGCTGGCACACACATAACTTTGACAGCGACTGACTGACAGGCAGGCAGAGAATCTGAGACAGAGACTGAGACTGAGGCTGAGGCTGACGCTTGTTAGACATGACAATGCGTGTTTGTGTCAGGATAACTGTCAACAGTTCAGTTGCCTTGCCTCTCCTCTCCATTCCCTCTTTCATTCCCAGAGCCCGCATTGTGTATTCTTTTTCGAGCTGCTAATTTCTTTTATAAATTTCATGTGCTTGCATTTACATAAAATGCTCGTAACAATCATTTTCATATTCATCAAGTGTCTCGCTGTCATGCTGCCCCAAAATGCCAAGCAAGTATTACAAATAAATTTATGCTCTGCTCGAGTCTGCTCTTTGTACGCAACAGTTGGCACACATGTGTACGCATATTCTATGCGACGTAGATGCCGTATGATATATGACATAGATATGTCATAAATGTGTAACACCATGCCAAATCGATCTCTTTCCGGTCTGTCTCTCTCTCTCTCTCTCTCGTCCCACTCTGTCATACGCCCAAAAAAGTCAGCCAACTAAACGGAAATCAATGTGCCTTGACATCTGAAAAATGTCAATTGCCTCACAGACAGCTCCAACAACAACAACAACAACAGCAAGAGTATCAACTAGAAGAGCAACATGAGAGTACCACAATCTATGTGGCATTATGAGTCATAACAGCTTGACATATTTTGTTGAGCATATTTTATGCCCATAATAATTTAGCTTCAATAAAATATTTGCTTACAATTTATCACAACAATTTCACTTTGCATACGATAAATTGAATTATGGATTCATCTACATTCTAGATTGTCCCGAAAAATGACAATTAAATAAATTGCCAAAGCTGCTTTAAACTATTGCCATGGATAATAGAGTGCTTTTTGACATTACATTTAAATAGCAATTCCAAATGATTTCTATCACATGGAATGAATACGATATTTATAACTATAATTCTATAATTTGAGTGGAGTGAATATGATATTTATATTTGATTAGAAGTCTATAGAAACTTTGCTTGATTTGTTAAGTATCCGAAGAATCAATACTCTATCATAAATTTAATAATCAGAAACGTGCTTTTTTTTGATAGCTGTTTGAATTCTGAAGCCATCAAAAGAGCTAATTGTCTATAACAATTTAAATAAATTTAGATATTATCACGAATCTTTAACGAATCTTAATTCTTGTACTTCATTGGCAATTATAAAAATCTTCCATTTCTTATAAAATATTCAAAGGAGTGTTCATAAATTTTAAAATTATTTTTTCATTCTGCAAATTAAAAATATATATCTTTCCAGCAACGCTTTTACTTAAAAGATTATTTCATATTTGATTTCTATCGCATTTCGCGTGGTGTGAATATGATATTTATAACTGATTTCTATCGCATTTTGTATGGAGTGAATATGATATATATATTTGATTAGAAGTCTGTACTATTTTACTTGAGTAAACGTAGTGAGAAACGTCGTTTTTTTTTTTTGTTAAGTATTTGTATTCTTAACACAGTAGAGGAGTCAATACTCTGTCATGAATTAAATAAGTTTACATATTATCACGAATCTGAATTCTTTATCTTCTTGTTGCTCATAATATAAATCAAATATTTCTCAAAATACTTAAAGAAATATGAATAAATTCTAATTTTATTTCATGCAAAGCAACAGCTAAAAAAATCGTTTAATTTTTTTAAGTGACATAGCTCAAACTTTGGCCAGTTTACGAGTAAGCAACTCTTTTATTATAAAGATTATTAGGCATTAATTCATTCGTTTAAATTCATTCTCTTTGCTCTTTAATCCACAAAATGACAGCAGCTTGACGAATTCTTCTGTGAATGAAAATTGCCGACGGCTGAAGCCGCATAAAAAAAGCCGAATCACTTGAGTAATTGTTTTAAAGCAAGCAATCCCAGCCGCTGCTCAAACACACACATTTTGTACATTTTTGGGCTATGAATAACTGCGACGTGGTCGAGACTAAGGCGAGTCAAGGAGGCTGGCGAAATTTAATAAAACTGTCAAATGCCTTTGTTTCATTTTATTAGGCATAATAATCGTATTTATTATGATTTTGCATTCAAATCCTTCTGCTAAGGCAGAGAAATAGAGAGAGCGACCCGTTAAACAAAATGTCACAAAGTTATGCCATAAATATTAAAATAAATTGTATTAAAATTTAACTTGCCCAAAAGAATTATAAATTAGCCTACAAGCGAGGCTCAGCTGTGTGTGTGTGTGTGTGTGTAGGCCATAAAAATGATTCATTCTTGTGGACATGTGTTTGTGTTTGAGCTATCTTAAGCCAAGACAACTGAAGGGTTAAGAAGGTCTTAAGTTTATGCAAATTAAATAACAATTATAAATTCTAAAGGATAGCCTTTGTCTCTGTGAGTTTTTCTTTAGCCTCTTGAGGGCTAGGTCAAGAGCTAGCACAAAGCTCAGGGCCTGTGTAAATGCAAATGCCGTATGTAAATATTTAAAATGTGTAAAAGACGAGTGCCCGTATATTTGACATAATACACAATGCACACACACATACACTTGCCCCACTGTACACTATGTGGAATTTGGCCTGTTTCAAGTCATTTTTCACAAGTATGCAAATTTAAAAACTTTTAATGATAACATATTAAAAATTGATCAAAGTGTTGAGTTACGTAACAGAAATGTTAACTTAACGTCCAGTCTTAACATATCGACTGTTAAAGTGACCTGTTAGAAACCGTTGATGTTATTTTTTCAGGGCATTTTCAATTGAATATATTTTAAACAAGAAAAGGCAAAACATTGAAATTTGAACTGGATGCTTATCCCTCATGTATTAGCTATCTATTATTATTAACATCTTTTTTATTTTTTTGGTATATTTCATAAAATTTGCAAGATTAGTTTTTGTAAAGAAAATCAATCTTTGATTAGTGTTACAACAAATTCTACACAATAACTAACTAAGTGTCTATATACATGTTATATATTATTTTAATTTCAAAACCATCAGTTAGATTTTGCGAATTTTGTGCGTTTTAGAGAAATTTGATTTCTTAACAGTGAAGCTTAACATGTAGCGAGCCATATGCAAACGTGTTTAAAATATCATTACTTTTCAACCTTTCGAGATAATTGAATAATTTAAATGACATATGGTAGATAATTGATCAAGCTAAAAAATATGCATTTGACCGAAGTTTTTAAAGCGGTATGAACGTTGAGATTTGTAAAAAAAAAACATTTTTATACTAACTTAAGAAAGATTATTTTAACAATTTCAAATTTTGTATGTCTTCTTTTTAGATTTTGGAACTACTTAATTTTATAAAAATAATAGGTCCAAATTCCCATTGTACACAGTGCAGCAGCACTTTTCACTTTATGCAAATTGGACAGCAAACGTTGTGGCAAGCTGCTGATTCTGTTGCTATTGCAGCAGACACTTGTCAATGGCATTGAAAGAGCTAATGCCAGATTTGTATTTGTTTGGTTGAAATGTGAAGCGAAACGTAACGAAACCGAAAACAAAACAATACACTTTGCATGCTGCATTTATTTTGGACAGTTTTAGGCCAATTTACTTTTTGGTCAGTTCACCGCAAAAGCGGCATTTAATTTAATTAACATGGCTTAGTTTGCTGCTATTTGGAGAGGGAAAAAAAAGAAACCACAATAAATCGTTACAGTTTGCATTTCAATTGCATTTTGATTTTCTCTTTTGGTTTCATTGCCAACTTAATGCCATTTTAAAGGCAATTTGTTTATTTATTTATTTGGCATTGAATTCAAAAACAACAACAAACAAACACTACGGCAAATTCTCTTGCACACAAAAATGTGTTGGAGATGATAAAAGCGCATAAATGGAGTGCTGAAAATGTGGCAAGTTTCACTTCGGTTGGCCTTGCTGGCTGCTGCCAACGAAAAGTTGACAAACAAACTTACAACATACACAAACACATAGAGAAAATTGTTATACACACATTTAGAAAGTTGTATCAACTGGCCATCCAGTCGTATCGCTGTACAGCAAAATAAAAAAAGGAAAACTTTAACAAAGTTTCCATTCATTTGGAACAAAAGGCATTCTTATCGTGTTGTTGCAAGTTTCGCATCCGCCTTGAAATGACCCACAATGAGCGTGATTAAAAGAAAAGTGTGCATTAAAAGCGTAAACCTGAAATCAAATCATTTGCCCATTTTAATTGCAAAGCAAAAGAATACAACAATAATTGCAAAAATGCCAAAAGGAGCAAAGTGAAAAAACTTCCCCCAAGTGTACCTGCAATTAAGGATCGCGCTGTTGAAAACGAACCCAAGTGCCTGCCATAAGATGGGTAGAGGGGGGAAAAAAAGTACGAGCATAAAAAGAGTTTGAAAGAAACTATGAGAGATTACTAAAAGCAATTTGATAACAACGGCGTTTGGTAACTATAGACGAAATGCAAAAAGTTGCAAGTGTACGTTGCAAGTTGGCGCTGCAAGTCGACGGCAACGACGACGACGACAACTAAGGCAACGTTGCCATGGCAATTATAAAAGCCAGCAAGCTGCCAAGTGGCCAACTAGCAGACTAAGACATTGGCATCGGTGGCATTCGCTGTCATATCAGGCATATCAGCCCACGGCTAGCAGTTCCAATTTACCACCAAAGTGGGTGACTTTAAAAGTGCTGAAACATTATGCAAATTAGTTAAATAAACGTGAGACTAAATGTATTAAAAAAAATAATATTTGTACATAATAAAATTTGTAGTTTCATATTTATAATATTTATATTTCTGGCAAATAGAGTATTTTATTATTATCTTGTAATATTTTGTTGAATTAAATGTATTAAAATATCTTATTTGTAATTAGTTTTAGGTGGAAAAATCCAAATTTAATTTAAAGAAACTATTTTTTTGTTGAAGTATGACTTAAAGTAGCTCCTAAAAGCAGGCAATAATTTTTTCACAGCAACTTCACGAAATTAAAATGGCGGATTAAATCCAGATGTTTTTTATTGAAATGATCGCTCCTCTTTTAATTTACTATACTATGGCCAAACACAAAGAAGTAAAGTTAAATTTAAGCTTTGCGGGCCTAACATTTCTTGCTGTTTTGTTTTTTTTTTTGAGTTGGCAGAACTGTTAATGATATATGGTAAAAATATGATGTCATTATCAATAATATATTTACGATTGTGTTTTTTAAAATGTATGATTTAATTGAGTAGAGAAGGAATGATATTTCAACTGCGAAAACTTTGAGGATGTTGGGGAAGGCTTTTGGTGATCGTAGAAAAATGTTTACAAGTGGAACAAAGACTTCAAAGAAAAAGCTCAATTTCTGCACTCGTTCTTCGAGTACATTTCGTAAAAAATTCGACGCATATCGTTCAGCAACTACCGCATTCTTCTGATTTATCTCCGTTTGACCATTCCGAGGAACGCGTTATGAGCAAATTAAGGAGATAAAAGATTCGAGGATTTGAAAAGCCGTTGACATATGTGTATTTTATCGTGAAGGGACTACTTTAGAGGAGATGAAATTGATTTAGAAGAATAAATAAAGATTTTTCATTTTACAAACTAATTCACTATACTTTTTGACCACTTTATTGTAGCTTACTTATATGTATTACTCTAAGATTGGTATGATAGAAAAGTAAGCTCATCAAAAAAGTCTGTGTGCCATATTTGTTGATCTGTTTTATGTTCTTTAGAGATTTTAACTCTAAAAGTTCTCTATTACCAATAAGCTGACTTAGTTTCCCGATCCATTGAATAAGTATTAAGTTCGACTTGCCAAGCCGCCCTCGCTTGAGCTTAGCCGAAGACAATGCGTTACTTTGTGCACTTTGAAGAAGTTTATTAAAGTGCACGGTAAGCGCACCTGCGGTTGCACTTCTTCTCAGATACACCGCTGCGGTATACGGATAGTTGCCAGCATCTATATATATAGGTATATATATTTATATCTCCCCGGGTGGAGTATCCAATTTGGCTTAGCTGTCGTTTGAGCTAAAACTCTTAGGGCTGGGCTTATGAAATATGCATTGAGCATAATTAGAATGTCGCCAGGATAATAAAAACCTACACAAGCAAGCAAGCAGGCAAACACACACACAGGTATGCCACCTACACAATGAGCTTGGAGCTTGGAGTCAAATGACCGAAGGGCGAAACCTTTTTTAACCCAGACCTCTTAATGAAAGGGGTCCATAAACAAATAAGCAAACATTTAGCGGTCCACCTGTACGCAATTAACTTGGATAAACAATGAGGATTTAGATTTGATTTCGAACTGTGTTTACTTTGCATTAACGGGTTTGCATTAAAATTAACCAAATGCGCAATGCTCACTGAGACCCAACCAGCAACAACAACAACAACAACAAGAATTATTGGCAAATACATAAAGCTGGATAATATAATATATGTATGTGTGTGTGCGCAGTACCTGAAATAAACAAATGTGCTACTTGTTGTGGGCTTTTTATTGGCAGCCATAAAAAAGGCAGCGCCATTGAACAAATGTGTGTGGGAGTCTCTAGTCCTTGTTTTATGGCGCATAAATCTGTGTAAATGTCACATATACAACTGCAATTCAATTCAAGTAGAAGTTATGGCCAAGTGCAGGCACAATACTTGGCCGAAATGAAAGTGAACAATGCGTTAAGCTCTCGACAGCAAATTATTAAAACGATTGCACAATTGACAATTGCCGACAGACAGCAAATTGATTAATATATAATTAAAGCGACACTTTGCAGTTGTTTAATAATTTAGCAAATTGGCCGATAGAAATTCAATAAATAGCTACTATCGCATTATATTGCGTATACGCCGCGTGTGGCTTCCTTCCATGTGGGCGTAGTATATTAATTGCTTTGATTGCGAGCAACACAAGACGCAATAAGTGATGGTGATTGCATGCAACGCATTCGTCAGGCATAATAATGAATGTGCTTGCCACAGCATCCAGATCAGCTTGACAGCTAATGAACAACTCGCTGATTCAATTAAATTCTCGGCAAATAGTAGAAGACACTTTTTTTTTGTTCGTGCTTTTGTTTAAACTTTTGACAATGGCTGTGGCTGTGGCAGTTGCAATTGGAATGTGGAATGTACGACAATTGCAATGTGCAATTGTGACATTCGCCATGTGCAAACAGCTTAAATAAAAGAAATGCACGGCATATGGCAAGGCAAACTTCGATAAATTGCAAGCTCGTAAATAAAATGCGAGTGCAGAAATCACAGCGCGAAATCACAGCGCGAAATTGTGTCAACAACAGCAGTTGCCGCAGCCATGAAAAAAAAAAAAGCAACGACTGCGACTGCGACTCCGAGATGAGAACGAGAACGTGAACGAGAGCGAGAGCTATAGCGAGTACTTTATCCACAACACATGATACTACTGTATACGAGTATGTGGGGCATATATAAAAATATATCTACTCTATGTATGTGAGAGTGTTGGCTGTTTGTATTTAAGTACGAGTATCGCAGTGGCAGCGTCATAATGATGTGGTGGCCATCACAACTGTGACAACTCGCTCTTAGCGCTGTGGCTGCTGCAATAACTGTGGCGGCTCTGATTAAATGCCGTACGAATGCACTGCAAAGGAGTGCGCGAATCGCAGTTACTCAGCAAAAAAAAATAAGATAAATAAATAACGTGTTGAAAGCGTTGTTTAATTTCATATGCATTTAATATTATGACTGTCAGCTAAAAAAGCGTAGCATACTTTTTTGGTGCCCAGGGAATAAACACTTGCTGCGCTTGCTGTTGCATACTTTTAGGCAGACGAATTATTGCAAAGCGTTTTGAAGTGAATGCTTTTAAGTTAAAGTTAAACTTTAAACAAATAAACGAAACTAATTTAATCGCCTGACAAGCTGAATGAATCTGGTTTTTGCTTCTCGTTTTGTCCACCGCTCTTGATGCTGCATTTTTATATCAATTTAAAATGTTTACTCGTATTCCTTTTGTTTGGGACTGCCGAGGACTGCCGACAGGATATGCTGTCCATGTCCAGTTGACAGCATGAAACACTTTTGCAGTTAAATAATTGTTTTGCAGCTTAGCGCAACTTACGGCAGGGAATCGTGGGGAATTTGTATGTACGACAAAGAACACCATCCGTGTGTCTGTTAAATAAATGAAAAATGTAAATAATAAACATGGTAAATATTTTATAAAATTCATTAAACATGAGCCACTACTCGTACATTTACACAAAAGATACAAATAAACACAATCACACACACACACTCGGGAAAATGAACTAAAGTCAATGACAGAATGTAAACAAAAAGCACAAAATTGACTCACAACAAAAAGAAAAATCAAATTTATTTCAATCGTGCCCAATGAAATTTTCAGTAGAGATTAAATTTCATGCCGCATTTAATATGAAGTAAAATATAGAACTAAAAGCTCAATTTTAATTATAGATGGTGTCTAAACTGTGTGTGTCAGCGGGGGAGAGTGGGAGGACAAAATGGAGGCAACCTTTAAACGCGACAAGTTCACAAAAGATTTTTGTAGCCATTAGTGTTTGGGGCTGGATTGGAACGTTACATTTCAATTTCAATATCAATTCATTGTTGTTAGGAAAAAGTTGGTCGTAAATTTCGCTGACAAAACTGAACTCGAGGCACGTTTTATTGCCATTCTCTCTTATGTACTGACGCACTTCTAAGCGTAATTGATTGATTGATGGATGGATTGGACGCTCGCTGACTGGCTGGCTGCATGTGTAGCACTGTTGTCCACCAGCCATGAGCAGCAGCTGCTACACAACAACAATCAGCAGAAGCATTAAAGCCAAGTTTTGTCTGATGCTGCCAAAAGGGCCGCACAATTTAGCACATTTAATCTTTAATTAAGGGAACTTCTATGGCAGGACATCCTCCTCCTCCTCCCCCTTCAACTCCGGCTCCAGTCTTGTGGATGCCTGGCCTCTTGGGTCAGATGTCAGCAGCTTAAATGATGCGTTAAGACCCCTTAAACTGGCTTGTGGCCGCTTTAACCGCAACGCAACTTCAATACTATATATAGTACACATAGCGCTACAAGCTGAAAAACAAAAGGCGAAATGATGGAGAAATCTTTTCACTTTCACCAAAAATTTGCGAGCATTGCAAATAAATTGAATTACGAGCGAACAAAATAAGTAAAAGCCAAAGGGCGCAAAAGTTGCGCAACTGAAACGACAAATATGCAAATGGACACTTGACAATCGACGAAAAGGGGCGGGAGGAGGCGTGTAGAAGGTTAACAGCAGCTGCAAGGCTACATTTCTGCTCCAAAAGGCGCCCAGGGAGCGAGTCACTCAGTCAGTGAGTCAGTCGAGTCAGTCAGTTAGAGGGGCAGGGCCAAAGCAAAATCCTATTAAAATTCAATTGCCTGTAAATGAAGAGAGAGCGAGTCGAACTTCGGGGTTCAAAGGGACTGAGACAACGTTCCAACGGATGTTGTTTGTCACTTAATTAAGGTTAATGTGAGCAAGACAGGACACAACTGACTCCCTCACTCACTGACTGACTGACTGACTAACTGACTGGCAACAGCCTAACTGACTTGACTGACTGAGAGGACTGAGTAAGGATTAACTTTGGATTTGTAAACAAGTTTCATGCGTAATTTAATTTCCAATGAAAATTTCCACACAGCCAGCTGCGGGCAACATTTATTGCATTTGACTACGGCATTTTGAACTCGAATCCGGGCTGTGGAAGCAGAAGCAGAAGCAGAAGCGCACTCAATGCTTAGACAATAATGGGCAAACGTGTGACAAGTTTATTTCATTATGGCCACAAAAGCAAATACATTTCCGGCTCAGCATGTATGCCAGCTAATGTGGCCACAAATGTCAGCCAAATGGCTGAAAATCAATTTGAAAGTTGTAACTGTGTTTTGTGTTCCCATTTACCGGGAGTACGATGAGCCTTGATCCTGCTTTTGGACCAGCTTAACGGCCTGTGAAATTATTTTAAAGTTGTCTAACTGCAAATTTAATTATGGCCGCAACTCAAACAAATGGCTCTAACTAAGCATTGCCGAAACTTTTCCAACAAGTTGCAAACACAAACACACACACACACACACCCGCACTAACATCAACACACATGTATTCGCATTCACACAGACAGTGACACTTGAATTGTAAATTGGAAAGTAAAGTTGGCAATGCCGCCGAATGTATGCGCATATCTAATGCTGATTGTTGCATGTCTCATCGCTGAGTCTGCCACATTTAGTGGCACACACACACACACACACAGAGACGCCCACATACCCAGAGTTTTTGCATACACAATACACAACACTGTCAAACTGTTTTTGCAGCGAATGCCACCAACGCAAATCCTAATCATATTTCCAGCAAAATTAAAGACAAAACAATTGAAAAAGTAAACATCGTGGAGTATGCACGACTTAAGTGCTTTGGAGCTATTGTTAATAGTAATTTAACTCTGAAGTGAAAGGAAATACTTTAAAGTATGTACAAAATTATACAATGAACAATATACAAAATAAATACATACTTAAAAGATATGTAAAAAAATAGTTTCCCGAAATAAAGCATATTTTCCTGTATTAAAATATTCAATATATATATATACTTAAAATATATCAAATAAAATAAATTAAAATATGTAAGCTAAGAAATACTTTGTATTTTAAAATGCTATAGAAATTAATTCGAATAAGATAGATTAAAATTCAAAATATTGAAGACAAAAATTGAAGAAACCTCATTTAAGAAAAGTCTGCTGTCAAACAAATCAGTGTTGTGAAATATATGAAAGTAAATTTGTTAATGCATTTACTCTCATAGAGTAAGGGGATAATTTTGACCCTATTACCACTGCCCCAAAAAGTATGCTATAGAACATTGTACTGTATAAATTAAAGCTTGAATTAGTAAAATGATAACAATAAAGATAAAGATAACAATTAAAGAAACCTCAGGAAAGAAAACCAAATTTAGTGTATATTGAAATCATTCCAAATACTTCACACAACAATCTCGTTTACAGGGTATAATTAAAGCAAAAGCGAATCAACAAAACTTATGCTGAAACAGAAACTGAGTCGCGTGCCGCTGGTGTCGTCCAATGTTGGCCCATTTTGCCCCCCCGGTTGCCAATGAGAGAGCGTTCCCAGAATGCCCATAAAGGTCGAATGGAAGTTTGAGCCCCATATTCTTATTGCGCAAATACTTGGCCAAAGTATTTGATATTATGAGCGCTTTCAATGCTTATCAGCTCCAGTTGAAGTTGTGTCAAAGTTTCTGATTTTCTTGCACTGATAAATGGCGCAGCTAGGAGAGAGAGAGGCAGAGAGAAGAGAGTCTTAACAACACATGGGGCTGTAACGGCAATGATTTCAATGTTTTAGCCAACTCGCTTTATGGCTCACACACTTTCACTGCTTTTGGCCAATTGTTACAATATACATACAAACACACACAGAACACAACGATGTTAAAGTTTTTGCAACACAAAACACACACTTTTATTTGTTATATACGTGAGTATATTTGATTTGATTTCATTTCGCATTCGCATTCTTATTTTATTTTTTTTATTTTTGTTTGATTTTTTTAATGCTGTTAGCTGTGAGCTCTGTAAAACTTTTCTCATTAGTCACTATTTTTTAGCTGCTGTTTAATTGTTACACCCAGTAAACTTTCTGAGTAGTTAAAGTTGTTTTCAATTTTGTAATTTTATTTTGCTTGCATTTTTCTTCGCTCGTTTTTGAGCTCAACTCAAACAAAATGCCACTCGCTGTGTGGCAAGAATTGTGTAAACAAATTAAACCTGCTACACGCTCTTTCACCTCTCCCTGCTGAAATTCCCCAAAAAAACATAAAAGCACATCAGCAAAGTTTCTATGATGAGCAAGTCGAATATTAGATGCCTTTCATTTGGCACTTGGAAAGGAAAAATTGGTCTTTCCTTAGCAAATTGCAACAACAATGGTAGATTACTATACTAAATACTTTTTTCATATCGAAATTTGTAAATGTTTGACATAAAAAATGCTTAAAATGAGAATATACAGATGTGAACATTGAAATAGCAGTGCTTACTACTTAATCCTAATAAATTCGAGTAGATTACAATGCGCAAAACTTTATATAGTTTTGATGTTGTCAAAGTTCACAGCTGTATATGTATATTTTATTTTGCTTTAATGTAGAATCATTACAAAACTAGAGAATTTCAAAAATGTATTCCAAAAATATATATTTTTTTCAAATTTATTACAGTAAGCCACAACAATAATTAAATTTGAATTAATATATTATATGAGTCTTGTCCCTTTGAAGAACCTCGCAATTTACTCGAAAAGCTGTTAATTCCCGCTGCTAGAGTATAAAAAAACTAACGAGCATTGGGTGGCAGAACAAGTCTAATGAGGCCCAAATAAATTTCACTTGCAACAGCACAAAAAAAGTAGAAGTAAGTAGAAAAATGGAAAGTTTTTTAGCAGCTTTAGCAGAAGTACGAAGAAGTATATTGGCCCCTAAACGCCCCCAAACAATTAAAGCCAGGTTGCAATAAACACGTAGAAAGAATGTGCTAGAGCTGGGCGGGGTTAACTCCTTTAACTGGGGGGTCATTCAGTAATTACGCACTAAGAGAGAAAGACTGAAAGAGAGAGAGAGAGAGAAGCACGTGAGCAATGCCTTTTATGTCGACAGAGAGATGGAGACGAAGGAAGGTGGGAGGAAGGTGGCACGTTCTTACCCCACAGCTCTTATGTTTGTGCCCCCATCCGTGGCACTCTACAAGTTTAAGCACTGCAATTTCATCTATTTTGCAAGTGATGCCTTGCCCCAAAATGTAGCAAGCATTTCACTCAACTCAGCCACTGAGTCAGTCAGTCAGTCGGCAGCGGCTTTTAATTAAGTGCGTGCCAAACGACTTCGTTGCCAAATATGAACTCCTTTGCCAGGATTGCTTGGCTTAACTTGTCTTCACCAACACACACATGTGCAACAAACACACTTACATTTACGTATTTATGGCTGTTCCTGACTATGGCCAAAATTGAAATAAATACATTTTGCAGTCTGCTTTGCAATTGCAACGTTCACAACGTTCATTTTAGTACCCCAAGTGGAATTCAGTTAAATTACAACATGAAAGGAAAATGAAATTTCCAAATGAAATGCCTCGCAGGATAATAATAGCCTTCTCCAACAATACATTTTAATGAGAATCTTGTAAATCTGTTAATGAGCTTATCTAATATAAACACCCAGACACACACTCACAAATTTGTAACAACTCTGTTCATTTGTTGATAACAAAATGACAAACACTTTTCAAAACTATTGCCAAAACAATGCAGCAGTAAATGGAAGGCAGAAATTGTAATTGTAATTGAGTTATGTTCGGAATGTTTGTGCTATGAGCATTTAAAATCGCACTTGGCAAACACTTTGCATATTTCAATTGTGTTATATTTCATCTGAGACTAGCCTTTGATTTTATACTCGATTTACATAATAAAGAAATAGCTGTCAAAACTACAAGAATTACTGCACTGATTTAATTAGTGCCAAGTAATAAATACCAAATTGAGCATTGAAATAGAAAAAAGAATAATATAAAAATTCTCTAGTAAATTCAAATGAAGTATTTTAATACTATTTCATTATGTCCAAGAGATACATATATATTGAAACAAAAAATATACAATTAAAATAGATATAGAAATGTAAAAACTATACGAATTGCTGCAATGATTTAATTTGAGCCAAGCAATTAATATCTAATTCAGCATTGAAATATATTATAGAATGAATAGAATTTTCATTTCAAGTGAATTTATTTGAATGAATGCTAATTCAAATTCTATGTTATTGTGTTTTTAACAAATACAAATGAGTTCAAGCAATGAATACCTAATTCCAAAATAGTTCAATTTAAATTTATTAACTATAAACCATGATTTCAATTGCAGATTCATTTTGATATTTGATTTAAATTTTTTGATTTATCGCTTTGGGTCTTCCCTGTTTTGGCAGATAATTAGGCATATTGTGGTATATTTCGGATGTACTACTTCATTGATAAATATTTGGTATATTTTAGAATTTTTGTGCTATATTTTGCTTTTATTCAATATGGGTAGCAGATATCTCACAGTCTAGCATACTTGACTTGGCTTTTTTACTTGTTTAATACTGAGTATATAAATAAGATTCAATAATACAATCTTGCCATGACTTTTAAGCAAACATAAACTTATCCCAGAACATAATAAACATAAAACATCTCAAGTTTCATTGTGCAACGCATTTATTTCAAAAGTAAGAAAAAGAACTGCAAAAACTGGACGTAGAGAGATGGCGAATTCGACAAAACTGTTTGAAGCATCAGTTTTGTGTAT
Organism: Drosophila nasuta; assembly: GCF_023558535.2. Taxonomy (NCBI): domain Eukaryota; kingdom Metazoa; phylum Arthropoda; class Insecta; order Diptera; family Drosophilidae; genus Drosophila; species Drosophila nasuta. Next base: position 31,871,505 of record NC_083457.1, on the reverse strand, counting down.
AGCCTAAATATAGTGGTAGATATAGGATACAAAAATTGGTACTTAATATTTAACAACAATAGCGTGTAGTTAGTACAACTAATTAGTTAACTATTTTTGGGTTCACTTGCTAAACTTAGTTTGTGTGTTCTGCTTTCGAGATATGTTTTAAGTGCCTTCAAATCGAGATATAGTATTTCAGTGTTTCAGCAAAGTTTTCGATTGTTTCTATTGGGATTCCAGATATAAATAATTCATAATTTGAACTTAACTCATGGGGAACTTACAACAATTTTAATTATATAGCAAGCATATGGCTCCGTTTAAGTTAGTTGATAAGCCTATGACTATTTAGTTTTAAACGTTATACAAAAATGGCAAAAGAACAATTTAAAATTAACTTGCAAATGCATTCTCAATCAATTCAATTGCGATTTGCTCTGCGCCTTGTGCTTAGTATAAAAAATTCAGTTAAAAACTTAAAACTAAAAACATAATAAATAATATAGGACACAATAGTAGTTTAGAAAGGTCGAATGAAGCTTACAGTCTACACTATATATACGTATATATACAAATTGAACTTAACGCACACACTTTGCCCGACTTATTTATCATACAATAATATATAGACTCTAATTTGCTATAACCTAAACTGTTTTTTTATCAGCATAGTAGTTGTTGTAAGTAGCTGCTGTTAAGAGTTTGTTTGTTTTCCTTTTTAAGGCACTGACATTGTTTATGTACACCTGACTCGAACTTGATCTTATGACTATATATATTGTGGGAGACCTGAGGGGTGGGATTTTTTTATGCGCCTGGCGGTTTGCCATGGACACGGAAGCGATAGAGACACGTGTAATCCGGATGGCCGTGATTCGTCTCGATGCGCAGCTCGACGATCTCATAGGGCCGCTTTATGTCCGCGTTTTGCACGACAAAGTATTGGAGCGCTGCCTCATTGTCCTGATACTCGTACTCACCAAAGAGCACAGGCTCCTGATCCTTCTCGTGCTCGAGTCCCTGCAATGAATACAGAAAGTTGTTCATTTGTTTTGCATTTAACGTAACTTCAACGACTTACCCAAACTGTAAAGTTGCGGGGCGCCGAATCAATGCGTCCGGTGGGCGAAAGACTCTTGGAGATGTGCTCCAGCGTGAAGCCTGTGACGTGGACCAGGGAGTTAAGCTTCAGCACTGCATTGAATTGGAAACAAATTTGCAAAATAATTGCCTATTCAATGATGCCGTCTACCTACCCAGAAAACCGGGGAATCCCTGAAAAGCCCAGCACTCGCCCGGCTGCACATTGGGGGAGATGGCAACCCTAGGAGTATTCGTGGGATACCACAGCGGAATGCCAAACACCGAGATCTGGGCCGACTTGGTCTGATAGCTCTCGGTACAGCGTGTGGACAAGATTTGGCCACCCGCCGATTCCAGCGCAAAGTCAACGAGCCCCGTTTTGTCAGCATCGTAAATGGCCAGCACAGACTTCACAATGTCGCGCACCTGTTGCTCCTGCATGTCCAACTTCTGGGCCTGCACACTCGCATTGTGTTTGACCTCCACGCTGAGCAGAATCTCTCGCTTGAGACGCTCACTGATGTCGCCCATCAGCACGATGCTGGAACGCTCGATCTCCTCGCGAATATTGTTGTTGGTGCGCTGATTCAGCTCGAGCAGCTGCTGCTCCAGATACTCCTTGGCCACAAACATGCTGCGCACCCAATTCTGCAGATCCACGTCATCCTCCATCGAGGCGCCAGCCGCCTGCTTGAAGCCCAGCATCTCGACAAGCGTCAGTTTCACCTGCCGATTGAGCAGCACAAACTGCGATTCATTCAGCGCCGTCAATTTGCTCTCGATCTCCGCCAACAAGCCGCTGAAGCGTTGATCCTGTGCGAGTTCATGCTGTTGCACACGTGCCAAGAGATCGTCCTGCGACAGTTTCAGACTGCTGATTGATTGCTGCAGATCAGCGTTCTCCGCATGCTTGTCCGACAGCGCCAACTTGATGAAGGCAATTTCCCGATTCAATTGCTCGATTTGCTGTGCGTTCACCTGCTGGCCTCCAGATCCCTCCACGTGCTGCTCTTGCTTTTGATTGATGGCCAAATGGATGCGACTGTCTACCAACTCTGTTAATTCTGGCGCCGCAAGCAAGCGCTTTAGCAGCGCCGTCAAATCAATGCGCTCCAACAGCAACGTGTAGTGATTCTCCTCTAACTTCACTTCCGCCTTGATCAAACGCGTAATCTCTTCAAGCTGTGCTGCAGTTAAGCTTACTGGCTGCTGTGTCTGCCACTCGCCCGCCTGTTGCAGCTGCAGCTTCAACTGCAGCGCCAAATCCGCCAACTGCTGCCCGCTGAACTGCGTCTTCTGCTCCGCAAATTGCTGAAGATTCTCTCGCATCAATTGCACAATGATTTGAATTTGTTGCGGCGACAATTTTTGTGCCTGCGTCTCGCGCTGCTGCTGCAACTTCAGTTCCACCAGCTGTTGCACATAGCTATTCACATGGTTCAGTATATTCTCATACTCCTCGGGTGTCAGCGACTTGCGCATATTCTGCTGCATTTGCTCCATTTGCAGCTTGATGGTGGCCGCTGATTCCCCCGACTCCGTTTGTCCGCTTGGCAGTTGCGCCAACGACTTGATGGCAACTCCTGCCTGCAACAGATGCGCTCGTGCGGCGGCCAGCACAGTGAGTGGCAACGGCAACAAAGCCTCGCCACGTTGCACCAACTCCAGGCGCTGCTCCTGCGGTAGTTGATGCCAAGCTGTAAGCCACAAAGAAACAACATTAGTTGGCGACCAACAGAAAATATCCTTCTACATTTGCATAGACTTCTTGCAACAATTGGTTAGGAGGAACTGCTTCTAGGGGATGGGGCAGGAATCGGTTTTGGGGACGACGCCAAATGCAGAAGGATAGAGTTCTGTTTATGTTCAGTTCAGTTGAGTTTTTGCCTGGCCAACTAATATTGATTCATAAATATTTTACTTACCATTTCATCGCGCAATCGTTGCAATAACTCAAATAAAATGGCAAATAAAACAAACTATTCTTTTTTTCGCTTTTTAAAATGTTTGTTTTGTTTTATTATTTAATTAACATTTACAAAGGCAAACAAACGAAAGAATTACACAAAAAATTGAACGTTGTTTGACAACAAAAAATATTATGAATACTTGTCGCGGGCAATTGGTAATTTTTGGTTAACCCAAAAGCCTACAACAATTGTTCGACAAAAAGAATGAATATTATTTTGTAATGTAAATTTTATAATTGAATTTTCTGCACATTCGAGAGCGCTCTATTCCTTCTTTCCACTTGGCGTCATTTTTGAGGGCAGAGTTGAGAAGTGTATGAAAGAGAGTTGAGAGGAAGGGAGAGGGCGTAGGAAGGGAGGGATGTAAAGATGTTTGATGTGTGATGTTTGATGTCATTATGCGATTTCTAGGTGGGTTATCTAACTAACGAGAGACTGACTCGCTAATGCAAAACTAAAGAAATGCTTAATAATTTGTACTTGAAGTTGTTCATATTCAAAAATAAATTGTAGTATTTGTCTCTCTACTTTTCTTAGGTGAGCAACTGTTGCAGCAGCTCGAAAACGAAACGATGGCAAAAATGCTGAAAATATTCATTAGATACGCTCATAATAGACCTCATCGTTGGCCTGAAACAACTGCCGTCCCTTGTTGGCCACATTCTGACCGATCTTTTCCAAATAGAGCAAATAATCATCAGCCCAATCGCGCAATTTCACCGCCTGCTCGACGGTCTGCGAACGCAACGATTCATATTGTTCGGCATTGAAATAGGCGCTAACATCTAACTTGGGTAAATCGGGTAGTGTGAATGTGTTGAGATTGAGGGAGCTGGGTGGGAAGGTTTCATTGGGATGTAGATAATAGAACAGACCTGCAATAATGGTTGGGAAGTTGCAATCAGCAATATGTTCTTGTTTGTTATGGTATTAAATCAATAAAATAGCAGCTATCATTCCAGCATAAAATCAAATATAATTCCATATTCGCGCACTGCTGACGTCATAATTTTTGCTAGAGGCGACAAGTTTAGCTAGAGGTGAACTATATGTGCATGCGGTATGAGGCATGCCCCAAGGTCAGCAGCTAGCTGTCAACGCTCTGCTCAATGTCAGGGCGCGCATGTTATACATATTTGACGTTACATTGAATATACAATAGATGCCATCTATTGAATCTATTTTCTCATTTCTCAGACTCACCCGCTAGCAACAGCAATGGCAACAGTAGCAGCAACAAGATTAAGAAACGCTTCTTCGATTTGTTCTCCGCATTTCCCGATTTCAATAGCCAAGTATCCAAACTGAGCACCGATGCAATGCCCAAGTAAATGTAACGATATGCACTCGACACGAAAGTAGCGACAAGTCCTTGTTGCTGACGACGCTGCTGATTGGCATAATAGTTCTTATATGAATTTGTCTCCGTGGCTGAGGAGCTGCTGGTTATACGCGACCAAGTGCTGCTCACGCTGGTCACAATGAAGGTGATGAAACGCACCAGCCACCAACTTTGCTTCTGCTGACCAAAACGTGTAATGTCCACCTCATCGTTGGAATCGTAGTTCAGATGCGTGTAATTCGCCTGATAGCGACGACGTATGAACTCCTCTTGGGCCGGATTCTGTTGCACCATGAAATCAACGCGCTCATTGTGATTGGCCAGACTGCGTCGCGACATATTCGGCATGGCCACAATGCCAGGGGCCAGCTGGCGACGATGTGGCGACAGTTCCGAGTACGTATAATCCGTCTTCGGTGTTTTGCTGCAAGGCGTAACAGAAAACATGATTAATAACAGACGAAAACGAAAAGCAGTAACGAATACAAATCTTTGTCTACTTTGATTTGCTTGGCCTACTCACTTCCAGTATTCACCCGCATCTCTGTACTCAATGTAGGCGATGTGATCGGGACTCAAATTGGCAGCACCATTTGTGCGACTTCGCTCCTGTGCCGAGTTGAGCACATTTTGCGTGGTCTCCAAGTGATTGCGTGGTGTCGAGGTCGCTGCCGCTGTCAAGCTATGCAGAGCATTGCCCAATCTCTGGCTGGTGTTGGTCAACATCGTGGTCACTGTGGACGTCTTGCTGCTCCTGGTTGTGCCCGCTTGTTGGTTGCGTTTGGCATCCGGTGTTGCTTCGTCACCCGAATACAGCGACGTTAGCTGAGTGAATCCCTTGGAGCGTGTGGTTGTTGTGCTGATGCTGCTGCTGCTGCTGGTGCTCGCATGCTCCACGTGCTCCTCGACAATGGTTCTGCAAATATAATATGCAAATGGGTTTTAGTAATGTTTGCGGAAATCACACAACACAACAGACATTACGCTAAATGTGAATCAAAACAACAAACCACAAAAAAAAGAGCAACCGAGACGCGCGCTCACAACTGAATTACAAATATAAACCTGTCTGACCTTCATACAACAAACGACAAACGACGACAACAACGCTGGCCAACGGCATTTGAGTTTTGTGGCTTTAAAAGCAAACGGAAAAAACGACAGCAACGTGAAAACAAATCTCTCATGGCCAAGTGTACCCCCAACCTCATCAAACGATGTCGTCATCGTTGCGCTGATGAACAACAATCCATTAAAAAGCGAGCCTCAAAACGTTTCGATTCAATTTGCGCGCCAAAAACAAACGATTCACGCGACTGCGCACCATTTGTAGAAGCTTGTTTAGTTATTATATCTACATTGTCTATACGTATCAATATCGTTAATAATCTGCACTTAGCATCAATTAGTAATTGTTATTGTAAAACAGTAACTCAAAGTCACAGTGAATGCGAATGCTCAACTCTAAACTTGTTCATTTGATTTGAATGAGATATCTATAACTTTAGGAATTTGCTCTTTATCAATTTTAATACAACTAACATTATTCAGTGTTTAAAGCAATAAATGAGGTCATATTCTAAAATAGTGAAAGGCAATCACAGTGAACATACATAGCTCAGAGATATTAAAATGTAATGAAGGCTTGCCAACCATAATTCGAATCTTTCAAAAATTAGAGTGCATATAATTAGAGGAATGCATAAAATATAATAAACTAAATGAAAACTGTTAACTGTTCATTAATTTTTTTTTGTAATTCAAATTCACGTTTCCTTCTGACATATTCATATTCATAATTATATAATGCTTATGAGCAGTTTTTGTTTAATAATAATTCACATAAACCGAAAAATTCAAATTGTATTAAATACAAATGTTTTTGCATTATGAATAAGGTTACATTATAAAACAGTGACTGCTTGCCAGTGCGAGTTCACAGTCACAGTCACAGTGAATGAGTGATCATCACTAGCGTGCTCGCAATTTCAGCTGCTTGCGTTATTAAGAATTTCGCTGAGAGTGTGAATAACAAGGCGATGACGTCATGGTCACTCACACACATGTGCACACTCCCAACAGGGTGACCATGTGCGTTGTATTAATGACGCTGAGCGTTTGTTTTCAAAATTAACGTTTATTATTTTTGGACTAAGCAACAACTCTGTGTAGTTATCTTTAATCAGATGAATGAAGTTCGGTTTCATTTGCTGATAGCAGAGCGTTGTCGTGTTTTAAGTGATAAGCGACGTGTTCTATTTTCTTTTTTTGGGTTAATGGGCAAAAGAGTTACAAGTACTTACCGCACATTTGGGGCTGCCGATGACTTCTTCTTCTTGTGATGCACATGCCCCTCCTCGCCGGCATGATCGCAGTTCTCATGATCGCAGCTAGAGCGCAGAAATGGCGTCTTTGAGCGCGATCGCCGGCGCGTCTCTATCTGATAAATTTCCCCACTCATTGCTGCTTATGCTTCTTTTTAATGGAGCTAGCTGCAAGGGCAAAGAAAAGCCATTAAGATTATATGCGGCAGGGGGAGGTAATAAATTCCTAATTTAACAAATGCTCAGCATGTTTGTTTATGCGTGTGCGTATGTGTAACTGGGTGTGCTTGTATGTGTGTAACAGGGTGTGGGTTGTTTACAATACGCAACAAAGATTTTACTTCATAGTGGGAGGAGGTAAAAAAACAAGAAGGGGGGACCAAACGAGCTACAATTGTTAATGAAACTCGCTGCTGACGAAACTCTTAAGCACACACACAGATTGCACGCACACACATACAGAAATACTTGTGCCCGGTTTCTTTGCAATGCTCGAGTGCCCAAAACATTAACATTACAAATTATGCAATGCGTGTGTGGAAATGAGCTCAATTGCTTGAGTTTTTAATTAGATTGCAATGAGAGCGTGTAGTTGATGCTAAAAATAATAACAACAACTGCACACACACAGCCGTACGCATTGCCGGTGGGCCTTGCACAAATCGGCAAATAGCAGGCAGCACACACACACATACTATAAGGGCATGCGAATGCGAAGCAAAAAGGAAATGAAATACAACAAATACAGTCTACAGTGTGGCCACACCATAAACAAACCGACTTTGCTTTGGTGTTAATCGATCGACAAATGCTTCGCCCTTTTGCAAAGTATTTCTCTTCTAGTTTTTTGGTGTGTGAAAATCTAAACAAGTTTTCCCTCCCCAGCCATATCTGCGTCACCAAAAACGACGACGCTGCGTTGTTGTTGTAGCGGGCTAAAAGAAAAAGAGGCACGCAGCACACACACACATTAAACACACCGACACACGTACACGTATACATACAAGCGATTGCGTTAGAGAGTGAACAAATTTATATGAAATTCTCTTACTTTGTACACATTCAATTTGTGTAACGCAATAATAATTATAAATTTGTTGTTTTAATATGCTTTTGCACAATTTAGTATTCACTGGCGGTCGCGGCGCGATTTAAAAATAGACTTTGCGCATCAATACAAAACAAAATGCGTCCGATTTGAGCGACCGAAAAATTACGAATGTCGGATATTTACGAACAGCGTGACCGTATCTACAGTTTGTAAATATACTAGTTGTCGTCGTCAAATATACCCCATACCGTGATTTTACACTTTCCAAACTATGGTATTTTGGTATTTTCAAAAACTGCTACTCCGATTTTTGATTTAATTTTAAAAAAGATATTTTCTACGATTTTAAAGGATTAAAGATTAATTTTAAAGCAATATGTCATAACAAAAATCATATTTGAAAAGTACGAGTGCATTTAAAACTTTAGCTTTATAAGTGTAATAAAAACTTGAATATAAAATTAATTCAATTTATTAATTAAAAACTTTATAATCGTTTATTTCTATAAATTATGTTTACATAGCAGACAGTAAAAAAGGTGTTTCGTATTCTTTGAGCTGGTATTTAGATCCACTCCAATCTATTGGTAATACAGCTCCAGATTCATGCCGTCGTGAATTTCATCTGTAAGTGAAACCATCTTATCAAAAAATATCTTCACAATATAAATATATGACTACTCACAATCGGATAGACGAATAGGATCCTTGTAGATTGTGTACCACTTCTTCAGCACAATTTTCTCATGCTTTGTGCCCGTTTGCGCCGCAATCAGTTTCTTGAGGTCGCCAATGGTGTCGTCGGGATTGCATTTCACACGCACCTGTATTGCCAATAATGCACATTAATTAACAGATTACTAAGTAGCAGGATTACATTACCTTTTTCCCCAGGCGATCGTTGCAGGTAATTTCAATCATAGTTTGCTTTTGACGTTTAATATTGTTCACCTTTCAATGCAATAATAAATATGTATGTTTTCGATATGCGAGTTGCCGACGATAACAAGTGGAGAAATACCGATGGCAAAATCACATTTTGTAAAACATCGATTTTTTATGGAAACCATCGACGTATTTCAAATTCAATGTGTTTTATCGCAGATTTACCAAAATACAGAAACACCGAGCTAGTTCCTATTATATTCATTATAAAATATTAAACACATTTTAAATAGATTATATTTAGTGAATCTATACATCGAATGGACCAAAATAATAATTTTCGGAAAAATGCGAAATCGAAAAAAGTAGTAACACCAACAACCGCATTAATCGATAACTGCAGATGTTTCGCATGTACACACTTACGAAGTTACCGGACTGTCGACATATTTTGCTTGCAAAAACAAAAGGAATATAAACAAAAATTAAACGGAAAACACACTTTGATTGAAAATCCTAAGATGTCAATGATACCATTCTTTCCCAATCTTAAGCCATCGGTGGCGAATCGCTTTTGGTTTGACGTCGCCACCGATGACGAGGCACAAACAAAGCGTTACGAGGATGAGCGCAGAAATTGGGTATAGTCTGATCAGATATATTTCCCTATATGTATATATTTTATTTGTGTAATTTACAATGACATATAGCGTGAATCGCTGAAGACTGCAGCCACGGATTTGCAGCCACTTGGCAAGGTGCTCACTATGCCCGGCATCGAGACCGACGACGAGGATGGTAAATAAATAATCAATATAAATGAATTGTTTATTAACAATTTGTGGTTCATGTAGCAAACGATGATAGTGAGGATACGGACAGTCACGATGAGGAAGACGATGAAACCAACGACCGTGTTATTCCAGTCACCCAGGACTTTTATTCAGCCGATGACATACAAATGAATGACGAGACATCGCCAACAGCTCCCTAAGAAAACTGAAAATTGGGCAACGCATTTCATAGATACACCATTTAGTTAATTACGTTCTTGCGACTACAAAGGTTCCCTTTACAAACTGTATTAACAAATGTCGTTTTACTTTAAGCTTAAATAAATTAGAAACAATAAGCCAAAAATATTGTTGTTGAAGGGGCGTCAAAGGATGTACAAACAAGTTGCGGTTGCTATAGGTCAAGAAACAATTGCTATCTTTCTATTTACTTATGCAACGCTGCAGTCTCCAGCTTGGGCGCCGGCTTCGAGGCAAGACCTGACAGCAATTTCTTGATCTCGGCAATGGCGCGACCAGGATTCAGTCCCTTGGGACAGGTGCGTGTGCAGTTCATGATGGTGTGACAGCGATACACGCTGAAGGGATCCTTAAGCTTGCTGAGACGCTCAACAGTGTTCTCGTCACGCGAATCAATGATCCAGCGATAAGCCTGCATCAATACAGCGGGACCTAAGTACTTCTCCGCATTCCACCAGTACGATGGGCACGAGGTGGAGCAGCAGGCGCACAAGATGCACTCGTATAAACCGTCCAGTTTGGAGCGATCCTCAACAGACTGCAAATACTGTGCCTTACCCTTCTGTTCGCCAGCTTCATTTCTAGAGCAAAGGAGAGAGTGTGTTAATAAAAGTCCTGCAGCTAAAAACCTTGTATTTACTTGCGCTGCAGCCAGGGCTGAATGTTCTTGTACTGCTCATAGAAGTTATTCATGTCCGGCACCAAATCACGCACCACATACATATGAGGCAAGGGATAAACCTTTAGTGGCTTAGAGCTGGTAGCATCGATCTTGCTGATGCAGGCCAAAGTGTTGGTGCCGCCAATGTTCATGGCACAGGAACCGCAGATGCCCTCGCGACATGAGCGACGGAATGTCAGCGTTGGATCCATTTCGTTCTTGATCTTGATGAGAGCATCCAACACCATGGGGCCGCATTCACGCATGTTCACCTCATAGGTCTGCATGAAAGGCTTCTCGCCGGCATTGTCGGGATTCCAGCGGTAGATCTCGAATTTCTTGATCTGGGGTTCGAGAGCCTCTTTGGGCTTGGCCTGTTGCTCCACCTGCGTTGTGTTGCTGATAGCACGCAGCTGCAAAAATAATAACAATAATCATTATTAAATTAGCAACAAACTCGTATCACGCAATGCAGAAAAAACGTTTACATAATCATCAAAATATGCGCCCCAAATTTCAGTTGGAATTTTATCGCAAATTATCTGGTTTTTACTAAATATTTTTTGGGATTAATCTTATATAATGGCACTGTCCACTGTACAAACACACCCCCTCCGCCACGCCCCCTCTCTTATAGAACACAAATCAGGAGACAACTTTTTGACGTTGGCTTCTTTCTCACCTGGTGACGTGCAGCCAAGGAGCTGGCGCGGCTTAGCACTTGTCTCGCCTCGTTGACCAACATGTTTCTACTGTTATTTAAATTGAAACGACACTGCGTTTGCAATTAATTAATTAAAATCAAACAAATCGTTGTGTTTTCCCGTCTGGAAAATTTCGGTTGCAATCGAAGTTGCACGGCAAAGAAGAACTGAGGTACAGCGTTGCCAGACTATCGTTTATTTCTGTCACACATACGCGCCAGCTGAGGTATGTAGTCAAAAGAGTATTCAAAAATATCTTCAGTTAATTTCATAATTGTGCAACTAGTAATTACAATAATTGTATTATGTTTCAATATTAATAATATGCCACTTTAACCTTTTAAATTAAATTCAAGCACTAAACTTGTTGAAAGTGTCTGGCAACGTCTCGCTGTTGAAATCGAAAGTTCCGGCTATCGATAGTTGATAAGCAGCTGGCTGTAAGAGTGACCATGTTGGGGCGGGTCAGTTTAAAAAAAATTAAAACGAATGAAAATTGTGTATTTGCAAATTTATTTAATAAAGGCTATTACAAAAGTGTTTATATCTGGCTAACTGATTCTACTGCTCCAGAGTGCATTTGGTGCAAGGCACGTTTCTCCTCGCCGCTTGGAAGCACACTAGGATCAGAGACAGCTGTTGTTTCATTGTTTAACGAACGCTGTTGTACGGTTGGACTGCTGGTGTTTAAGCTGGAAAGAATTGTTCAAATATTTTAGTTGCTTTAATTAATTAAATAGTAGGACCTACCTGGACTGTGGTACTTGCACTGTCGTCAACTGCACTGTCATTTGGCTACAAAAATAATATTATTAATAAGTATCAAAAGCAATTATCAGACCATAAATTTACCTAGATATTGGTGCTGGATATGTGGCATAAGCATTGGACTGCTGATAGTTGGGTGGTGGTGGATAAACTGTCATTGGAACACCAGCTGGTGTATATTGTGTGACTGGTCCAACAGGATGCATAAAATGCGTAGCAGGTCCTTGTTGATAATGTGTCTGTGGAATTCCCCCTGGAGCTGTGTGTGTAGCAGAGGTGACTGTAACAGGTGCTATAGTGCATAGGGGAAGTACTTTCAGTTAATTAAATGCTCAAAGATAAAAGGTGCAGTTAAAGATCTGTTCAGAGCATTACTCACTGTTGGTATCATTGATAACGTAGCCCACGTTTTTGTTGGCCTTTTGACGCCTTCTCATCATAACCACCATGGATGTGATGAAGAATATCGAAAATGCAATCGACAAACCAATCCAAAACTCAAACATTTTGAAATATATACTTTTTATTTAGTGTACTCTCTTAGGAAAACAAATGCCTCATTTCAAGTGCCAAAATAAACTGAGCAATTGGTTTACAAAAATCGCATGGCTTGGTTCGCTCATGTCTAATCAACTGGCAATATGGATATAGATAACAACTGATAACCGCGATTTTTGTTAGTTTGTTTGGTCAATTTGTTTAGCTGATAGCAAACAAACAAAAGTCAAGACATTACTCATAAGTAGATTGCATTAAATATAGACAAATACGTATTTGATTGTTGAATTTAAATCGATTGCGGCAATTAAAGCTTTTATGCATTTGCATAAAATTAATTATCGTATGTCTTTAAAAAGTTGTATTATTGCATTCATTAATTTGATTTGTTATAGTAATATCTCTTCATAATATTTCAATAGCATATTTGAATAATTTCAATAATTGTGGACGTTAATTTGATTAAGTTAATGTTATCGAAATGCCAGACAATCGATATTCTTTACTAACTTTTAGAGTGACCAAATTTGTTCGTTTATTTTCAAAATGACGATGTAGTAATTGTGATGTCGTCAATTTCATTATTTAATTTAAAAAGCGAGTCTATAACAGTTGGCCTCGCTTTTGAGAAGAACAGTATTTAAATTATGTTTGTTGCATTATTTGGATTGGTAAATATGCTCTGAAATAATTAATGAATATATTACTTGTTAAGTTTATTAAAATATTAGCACCTACCCAGCTTGTAGTAATTGCTCTCAACTGAGTTTTCATTTGACTGTAAAATTATTTATTTATAAAAATAATCAAAGTTTTTATCTATTTGAAAAACTTACGTGGTGTTTGGAAAATCGAACGAAATTTCTGCAGGGTAAGAGAAAAAATTGGAAATGATGTAATTTCATAGTTAAAGATTAAATGTTTAGTTATTTAATAACTTACCGCACACATTTTGGGAGACATTTTGACGCCTTTTCACCATAAAAACAATTATTAATACAAATATTGAAAAGGAAAATGTTAAACCTATCGCAAGTACCAGCATATTAAAAGGATTTAAACGAAATTAGGCCTGTTCAATTGCTGTATTATAAATGGCAAAATAAAATATGCAAATGTTTAACTCTAGTTATAAAAGACTCTTACTGAATTGGTACTCTAAGGTTTAATCAACTGATAATATTTGAGTATATATGTATGTATATATAGTGCAAAGATAACGGACTGATAATTGAACTTTTGTAACACGTGCAGTTGTTATTTTTATTCGTCTGGCCATTTTGTTGATATCAATACAACAGACTTTTAGATTTTGAATATAGGTTAAATTTTTAATACTTTTATAATTGTGCTTTTGTGTTTGCTACACTTTATTATGTTTCCTAATTATCTCACAATTCATTTCAATTATCAATCAATATTACTATTAACTTGTATATTAAACAAAGTATATTTGAATTTTTATTGCTGTAGAACAAACGACTAATCTCAATAACCATAAAAACTACAGCGATAAAATTTAATAAACATAAATTAAACGACATGGTACAGTTTTTAATGATCTACTGCACTTAAGTGAGCAATAACAAAGTGTTAATTGCCAAGTTTTAATTAAGCGTGGAGAGAAAACATCAAATGCAACGCTATCAAACGCCTTGTCAAACTCGCAGTGTTGTTCTCAACAGCAAAGTAGAAAGTAGAAGTAAGGAAAGGAATCACCGCAATTTTAATGGCACTTGCCAAGTGTCGACAAACTATAATATAAAACTTTTTAAATGCCATTTATGCAGCGGAGTCAGCAACGCAACGCAATGCGACTTTGTCAATTGTTCATTGACCTTTTGTTGCTGCCACTGCGATGTACATAATATATTAAGTAAGCGTACTCGTGATGCCTTTGTTGCTCTCCTTATATAAGCAAAGAATGTGGGAAAGAAAGCGAGAGCTGAAGTTTTGTACCTCATTCTCACCTAGGCAATGGGAATGTTAAAAACAGAAAAAGAATAAAAACCTCAGCGGGTGGAAAAAAGGAAAAAAGAAAGAAAAAACAAAGTTGAAAAGTCCGTCGAGCGCTTTATGAGTCCGAGACCAAACCAAACCAAACCAAACCGAACAGAACAGAACCGAAAAAAAACTTTTTCAATGTTAAAGCAAACAGAGCATCGCGCAAAAGTTGAGGTTGAAAATAAACTGAGGGTGGCTCCGACTGCCAGTTTGCATTAAAGGCAAATGTATAAACAATGCAGGTAAAAAAGAAAACTTAAATAAAACGTTGAGAGCGATGGCGCAGGTGTGGGTGCCATGCCCCCCTCCTCACCATAAGCCACTCCCCTCGCCCTGCAGCCATGTTTACATGCCAAGCAAAATGAAATACGCAGAGAAAATGGCAACAAAATGCCATAAGTATTGCCATAACAAAGGGCTAAAGTTTTTGGGTCTTCGGTGGGAGGGCGAAACGAAACGACTATTGTAAGTGATTGTGATTGAAATTTTGAAGAGAGTTTCGCAGTGCATGCAAATGACGTCAATGATGAGCGCAGGTAATTAGCATAGCGTGCCGAAAGTGCCTTTAAACTTTCCGTTTGCCGTTTACAAATAAACAGAGCCCGAAAGTAGGCAACGAATTTTGCGTGGAAGCCAAGCCACAACGAAAGTTGTTTGGCAAAATCAATACGAGCGAAAGTGCGGAAAAGCGAATCAAATGAATAGCGCCCATAGACGTTTAGATTTGCCAAATTGAGCGAACCACTTGATAAATGTTTGTGGTGCGTCAAATACACATTTTCATCACAGAGAACCAATGAATACGAGTTTTTGTAGTCTGGGGCAGCCCCCGCACTTCAGTTGCTTTTGTCTCTCTGTTTTGTGCTGTGCTGTGCTGTCTATCTATCTATATAACAGTTTTGCGTGTGCCATTTCAGACATGACGCATGCAGAGAGACTAGATAGAGAGACTCTCACTCCATCAGTATCATTGATATGCGTATGCGAAAGTCGCTGATATGTTAGATAGACATGGGACATACAAGAGATAGACATACGTAACAGCTTGAATAACTTTCTCGTGTGTCTATCAATAGACACAAGCGTCACAAAAATAGCATTTAGATTTGTGTCCAACTGTTCAACAAAACACTAACACACACATACACGTACACACAATATTGTCAAAGTTCTTTCACTGTTTATTAAAATGACATTCATAAGGCGTCATTTCCCTGGGGTGCCATAAATCGCACTCACACACACACACACACACATACAGATGGCACACACAATAGCTAGGGGAGGGAGGCAATGTTATTCAATATCCTGAATTATTTATGCCCACTTTGAGGCTGAGACTGTGGGTCAAATGTTGTAAACATCGATTGATGATGGCTCGTTATGTTTTTGCGCCTATCTCACATTTACTATATCATTAAAAGCGCACCACCCTCTACTCTGCAAGCAATTTGCACCACTCAAACTCAAATGGCGCTTTACACGCCTCACTTAATGCTGTATATGCTCGTCAATTGCCTACAAGTTGTTTACAACATTTTGTTGCCTTTTCAATTATTACGCATACGACGCGTCTGCTACTTTTGATGTTATGCTGCGATGTGTTTTGTTGCTTGAAAATGGCATAGGTGTGCCTGCCTCTAAGTGGCCATTAAACTGACAGTTAAATTGATTAAGCCTCAATGACATGGGTTGCCAAAGAGCTAAGTAATTGATAGCACTTGCCAGCTTCAAAGCTTACCAGGCAGCGCATGCTGCACAATGCTCATCCAGCAGCAAGTGATACTTTCACCAATTGATATTACCAAGTGCGGCTTGCAAAGCTGAAAGTGAGCTTAAGCTTCATAGTTTGTATTTGTAATTACAAATTCTATAAATTATTTTGCTTTTAGATATGCTAAGACTATAATGACATTTGATAAGCAATTTAATAAATTAAAATCGTTCTTATTCAAATTTCAAATTCAAGTGATTTCGATTAGCTAAAAGCCTTAACAGCCTAAAATATCGAAATTGATATCGATTCTGACAGCGAATAAATTTGCACCAGTCGGTGTGTACACACTGATTTATTGTTCGTATGTATACACTTATTTATTGTTCGTGGCGGGAACGGTAGTGAAAAGTTGTAATATTTCAATGCAATTGCGAAAATGTCGCGCAAAAAAAGTGAAATCAAATCAATTTTATGGTTTTCCATAAATATTAATGAAACGATCGTCAAAATCTTTGTGCACCAATATAGAAAGTGTAGCACAAGCCATCACAACCGAAAGCGGCAACTGCAGCACCCCTCGCAGAAAAGTCCTCATTGTGGACACAAGCAATTGGAATGGCAATTGTGACGTCATTTACGAGTCTCCCGTATCGTTCCACTTGGAATTGATCTGAAAGTCTGAAAATCTAATTTGTTGCAAGCTTGAACGGAATTTGGACTTGCTGCTTATAGAATCCACTTTAATAAGAGGTAAGTAAGATTTTGCACTTCTAAATTTGTACAAATTATTACAAATTGAATGTTTGCTAGTAATTAAGAGCGAGCAACAATTTGAGTTAGAAAAAAATAGTTTAACATAACCTCAATTGGACAAGTAGATAATTTATTATAAGGCATCAAAGCGATAGGATATCACTTAATTAGGATATCACTTCAAATAAATTAAAAAAAACTATCTAAGTAAATCTTAAGTTTAATTTGAAGCTTTGCAACACTTGACGACAGCTTTGAAAGCACTTTAAAGCTTCGTTCCAAACTAAACTTAAAGAAAACCAAGTGCACAGGAAGCTTTAACTCAACTGTTCTATGGCTGTCAGCTCGTGTCATTGCCACATCACAAAAGACTTGCTTCAAAATCTTCTTGTCCACTTCTAGGACGACAGGTGTCCGGCTCGTAAATGCCGTTGAGAAACGCACTGAGTGTAAAATCTTGTTGTAATTTCAACAAGAAAATTTTATGTGTGCGCTTCTCTTGCTTTTTTGATGTTCATTTTCATCTCATGCCTTTCAAGTGCATTAAATTTTTTTTATATGTGACAAGAACGAAAAAAAGAAACAAAGAAGCTTTAAACGCCTGCGGCGTAAAATTTTTAAAGCCATGCGGAAAACGGAAAAGAAATTATCAACCGCGACACGCCTGAGAACTTTTCCACCTGTGCTTCTGTGTGTATGGGAGTTTTTCAGCTTCAGCTGACAGCAGAAAAAAAAAATAAAAAAAAGGCAGACAGTCTGCAATTGTGTGTCAGCTGTGTGTATCTGTGTGTATCTGTGTGTAAAATCATTGAGCTTGTTTTTAATTTCAATCAACTTACGGTTGACAGGCGCGTGTAATGCCAAGGCTTTCCCTGCTGTCCCAATACAATACTATATATATATATATTTTGTATGCCGTAGAATTGACAACTGTGAAACTATTTATCAACCTGATGGCGTCAACTCGTCGCCAAGTCACGCCGCATGCCTTCTCACTATACTCTCAATCCCCATTCTGTCCGTCTGTCCGTCTGTTGGACAACAACAAAGTTGTTAGCAGCGTACAAACAAGTTATCAAAAGCGCATCAGTTTGACGCGGTCCAAGACGTGGCATTGTTGTAACCCAAGGTGGATGGATACTTTAGTCACGCACTGTGCCCAGATAGCAGCACGTACGAAACTCAATACTCGACTCTAATTCTCTATTTTTGGGCCCAACACGAATGAGTCAGGACACACACGAAATGAAGCCATGCGCCATGCTGGCAGAAATGGTGTCAACTTTAATCTCATGCTATTCCCAACAAAGTTGGAACTACTTAAATATGCTTGGAATCTGCATAATATCTGCCATTCTATGCCGTCTATCTGTCTGTCTGTGTCTGTGTCTGTGGATAGACAAAACAATGCGTTAAAATTGTTCAGCGAGTGTCCTTTTGTGCGAACGCCTTACAAGCAGCCGTTTAAAGGACACCAGACAAGAGTCAGAGAAACTGCAACTATGCCTGGCTTAACGTGACTTTGGTGCTTTGGCGCACAGGTTGCGCCATAAAAGCAGCTTACAACTCAATTTCGTAACAAGTTTTGTTGCTTCAGCTTTAATTTTGTGAGCTTCATAAACTTCATATGGCTTTATAACTGCCCAAGGTTCTCGCTTTTTGAGTGCCCCAAAAGCATAAAAGGGTTAAATTAATATTGCTCTTCAGTTTTTGCCTAAGACTCTCCTCTTGATCAACGCAATTTAATAAAACTCTATGCTCCAGAGAATATGCAAAAATTCTTGAATGAATTTGCAATCTCAATAGCACATTCAATTCCTAGAATTTGGGATTATTAAACTTTTGGCTATGAAGCGCATAACTTTTATATACATATCAATAAAAGAATGTAAGAAAGGGTTGAGTGTTCTCGACTTTGAGATACTCGCAAAGTCTATTTTCGATGACAATATATGTTAATTTATTTTGTTATATAAATTATTATAAATTGATTGTTTAATAACGAAACTTTAAAACAATCATTTCGGTTCTATTTATATTATTTTAAATAAAAACAAGAATTTAAAAATGTATACCACAAAATTTGGTGTCAATAAAAGAATGTAAGAAAATAACTGTTGTTAAAATAATTCGGAATTATTCAACTTTTGCCTATGAAAAGCAAAACTTCTATATACATATCAATAAAAGAATGTAAAACAACTGCTAAGTGTGCTCGACGTTGAGATACTCGTTTTGTGAAACTTATGTATTAAAATAAATAAATTTATTGTTTATATAAATTGCTTGTTAAATAACCTTTAAAGATCATTTCGGTAATATATATATTTTGTGAAATAAAGTCCAGAAGTTCAATCCAAATTTGATTTGTCATAAAATTGGGTAACTTAATCTTTTATAGCATGGGTGTGAAACATTGACAAGGACATAACTATATTGTTTCACTAAGCAATAATTCCCGTCTATCCTTAGAGGTTATAAAAACTCGCATGAAGTTTTAAGGGCGCTCCGACTAATTAGCCTAACAACAGCTCGTAAAATATTTATGAAAATTGGAACATTCATTTCAATTACTGTTAGAGCAACGACACAATCATAAACATAGATGTGTCGTAAAAGTATTTTTTGCTTGCTTTGGTTTTGTTCTTTCCTTATCTGAATAAAATTTTTACGACAACATTTTGTTGCAGCAGTTTAGAGTGCTCCTTGGGAGCAGAGTTGCGAATATCTTTTGGGTCGCTCTATCGTGTCACAGGGGACAGTAAATTATTCAAATTAATTTGCATATTTTAGCTAGAAAGTTTTCATTAAATTCTCATAAATAAATGAGGCAATAAGTAGGTCACCAAAGATAAGCAAGAGATACAGGTTGTTGTTGTTGTTGTTGTATTTTTTTCGGGGCCAAAAACATCAACTTGACTTATGCAAATACACGAGTGTGTGTGTATGTGTGTAAAGTAAACTAACCTTGAATCTGCATGGCATATTTACAAATATATATAAAGTAGAGTAGAGTGTTGTGTGTTATGTGTTGAGGATTGAGGCAGGCCAGTAACAAATATTTGCACATTTGACGGCCTTTGGTGGCCTTGATTAAATAGCCAAACAAGACAAAAGCACAAAATCACCGAGATTTGAACGATAAACAATGCTGAAACGAGGGTGAATCAAGTGATAAAGTAGCATCTTTTTTATTTGGATAGTTTTGAGTTGGTGCGTTTTTATTGTAAAGTGAATTATGGAATTAATGAATTAAAAATTTAAGCTGTTTAGGTTAAGCGTGCTTGCTGTTCATAGCAGAATACCAATTAAATCAGAAAGAAATTCTATTAGAAATATGAAATAAAACATTACAGGAAGAAACTAAAACTGAAAATAAATAATTGCTTATTATTTTAAAAATTTAATAAGTAACCTTCATAGAAAAGAAGGCCAGCGAAATATATATTTTTGGGCAGCGCATAAAAGTATGCAATAAAAATAATAATACTGAATGCTGAGCGAATAAGCAAAACAGGAAATTGATTACTTTAACAGGCTGGCAGTGTTGAATACATAATAGTATGGCAAGACTAGCGATGTTGTAGCATTAACATAACTATAATTACTAACATAACTATACTATACTGCTAAAGGAAGTCTCGGGCAGTGCGTTCACAATACGTAAATTATTTTACTACAAAAAATAATTACAATGCATGCTAATGAAATATTCCTATCATAATTGAATTACTAAACAAACTTAAACATTTTCGTATCTGCCCTCGTATGCGTATTTGCTTTTGTGACATGGCTGACCGGGCTAATCAAACAGTTGCCGACAAAACAGTTAAGCAAAGCCAACAGAAGACGCCCCCACAATGAGCTATGTAAATAGCCAGCAAAAGCAAGAAGCAACCAACCAAACGGCAGCCAATGCCAATGGCTCTGGTAGAGTAAAATCACAGTTATGCCACGCACACAAGCAGATGACGATGGCGATGGAGATGGCGATGGCTTTATGTAGGCCCCTTTTGGCAAAAGGAATCTTAATGCGATTTTCATGCGAATGCGATAAGCGTCGCATAAACGCAATAAGCTGCAAATAATCAGCAGCAAGACAAGAAATCTACACAGAATACACGTACACTAAGAGAGAGGCAGTCAGCCACCTGCCTAAAGTGGCCATAAAAGTTGGGCGCAATTGCGTCTCACACGCAGAAAAGTATGCTACGCTTTTTTGCTCTCTTCTTGTTGTTGGCCAAGTCAAACAGAGAGCGAGCTTTAATGGCGCAACGCTTCAGTCGAGGTCGTTTATTAAAGCGTTGACTTCGCGTTGCTGCTGCTGTTGTTGTTTATGCAAATGTATGTAAAGTGTTGAAGCGATGCCAAACAATTTAGCTGGAACCCCAAATGAAGTGAGAAATATAAAATGAAAACCCCAAAGCCAAGTCAGACCATCATCTTGGTGTCCGCTTAAGCACTGCCACGGCCAGTGAATCAATGGCACCCAAAAAAACCTGTCCAACTAAAGTACAACCAAATAAAAAGGGGAAATTTAGATGGGTATGGGATGCTAAAGGTAAACAAAATGTAAATTGCTTTGGTGGTTTCTTTTTGTTTTGTTTTTGGTCGGCCAATGCCAATGCCAATAGCTGATAAACGTACATGGCCAACGTGCAATGCACCCGATTTGAATGGCTTTTCAGCTCAGCTCAGTCGGGGTGAGTTTCTCGCTTCTCTCTTCTCTGTTTGTATTTTTTTTTATGCCCAGTCGAAAAACCCATTAAAGACGCCGTCGAACGCTATTGAACCTGCCAGCAGCTTTATTTCTTTTCGGTGTTCTATTGGGGCGCAGGTGGCGTATACGCAATTTGTTTTGCGAAGAAGAGCGCACTTAAATTTCGAGTGGCGGTTTTTATGCGATTAATGTATAAATATTTGAATTTAAATAAAATCAAAAGTACATTTTTTGAACGAGAGTTTCAACGGTTGAAAAAAACTATACAGTTATTTGAATATGCGGCAATCTGTTGTCGATGGCAAAACACAAATCCTTTTGCAAATCAAAAGTAAATAAACGCAATGTTTTTCAGTCATTTGAATAAGCCGAAAGTTGGCTTTGCTTAGCTGGATGGTTGAAGGAGGGTGGGCCAGGGGGGCGTATGCTTAATGAGCTTAGTGAAATGTGTTTTGAAATTAACTTTTTGGCTAGCAACAACATCGCCTGTTCTTTCTGGCTATGTTCTGTCGGATGATGTCCTTGGCTGGCAGCTGTTGCTCAGCGAGCAACATGCTTATAATTGCGCATATACTTTGGCAAGCAGCTTAAGACGACCAAAAACCAAGGCAGCAAAGGGTTGCCTCAAAGGAAACAAAGCGAAGTGGGCGGGCGACTGGCGATTACTTGAATAATTAAGGCACTCAAAAATTAGACGCACGCTAGGGACGCAGACAGAGACAGAGACTCCACAAATAAAAGACAATGTTGGCCAAGCCAGGCATGAAATTCATCAGGACATCATGCACACACACACACAGAGAAGATGCTTCGCGTTGGCAAGTGTCGTCATCTACATGCAGCAAGCAGCAAACGATGCGTTGCCTGTCTCTGCTCGGTTTTGTTTGCCCAAGACTTGCACAGCATTGAGGATTGAAGAGAAGCAAGAACGTGGCATGTGGATGCGAATTGGGGTCATGTCAGGCTCGCCTCTTACAACACTTGACACCGTTGACAGCAGCAAATGTTGCCACTAAAAAAACTAATTTCTCGCTCTGTTGCGCATAATTTTATGCAATTGTTTTTAGATTGAATTTTTAAAAAACTCAGAGCACACCAAAAAATAAAAAAAAGCCTGTGAAGTGATCACTCGAAATATTTGTTCAGTCTCTTTTTTATCTTAATTGGAATTGCAATTTTGCGACACTCCTTTTTTGTTGCTACAACTGCAACAGCAAGTGCACGACTAGCCCCATTAATAGCGTATCATATCATACTCGACACTTCATTAAAACTCAATGTGCACAGGCGTTGGCTTGACCACATGTCGTATGCGCAATGTTTTCTTTTCAATTCATTTAATTTATTAATGCAAAAGACGCAATAAAATGAACACGCACATCAGCTTAATGTTTGAAAGCGAAATTGCACATATTAAAATATTAATGTGAATTAATCTTATTTTCAATTCATTGAAGAAAATATCGTTGTAATAATTAAAGACTTTGATAAAACGTTTGTTGTAGAAAGTAATCAATTTCATTCTCTAATTAAACAGTTTATAAAATATTTGCAAGCACATGTAATCCTTAAACATGTGGCATAAAAAAAAGCATTTACTTGTGTGCTGTAGAATTATATAATAATTGAAAAACATTCATGCTTTAAGCAAAAAGATTTCGACGACTGCTGCTGACATTTCAAATGCATATTTTATGTTCAGTCGACAATTGTACGTCGACAATTTTGATAGTAAATATTTCACATTTGAAATAATTCATGTTTTTGAATATATATGTCAAATTTCTTTATTGCATTTTCAACGAAAGGTAATATTAAATTCCATTGCAAACAAACGCAGCT
The DNA here is from genome assembly GCF_023558535.2 of Drosophila nasuta. NCBI lineage: Eukaryota > Metazoa > Arthropoda > Insecta > Diptera > Drosophilidae > Drosophila > Drosophila nasuta. The sequence goes on along the minus strand of NC_083457.1, from coordinate 31,848,167 downwards.
CCTTTAATCTTTCAACTGTGCTTATTAGTAAATTAAATTTGTAATGTGCATTGCAATTACATTAAATCATATATCATATTTCATTAACTATTTAAATATTTTAAGTGTTTATTAAATTAAGTTTTTTTTTTTTATTATTACAAGCTCTTAAACTGAAAATAAATATTACAGTTGAAGTAGCTTAAAATATTTGCAGCCCACAACAATTTCTACATGTTTTGAATGTTTTATGCAAGCTACTCAGCAGTTGTGTTATATAATTATGAAAATTTAATAAAATATGAGCTTTTTCTAATGTCTTTTTATGACACAACTAAATGCATTTATTTAATTATGCATGCTTAATAATTTTATTATTCAATTAGTTGATATAATTGTTACAATTACAAAGTAATTAAAAATAACTGCCAGCCAAAACAACTTTTACAAAAACTAATAAACAACTGTGCAGCATGAAAAAGAGAGTTTTTTATAGAGTTTGTTTAGTTGTTTTTTATGGTTGAATTAATGAATAAGCAACCTTAATAAAAATAATTAGCAGCAAAAATTTATTTTTGTGGTGCGCACAAAAGTATGCTACAAAAACCCGAGTTTGGAATTTTGATTTACTATGATTTCTGCAAATGCTTTATTACGTTGCGCATTTGCTGGTATTGTCTGTTGTCTGTGTGTAATTGGCATGAACAATGCTTCAATTTTATCACAGACACAGACAGAGACACACACACATATATATATAGATAAACACGATTACTGGAGGGCATTTAACAGCGTCGCTTATGATCTAATCAAATTACTTGGCCATAATTCGCAGAGATATATTTAGGCTCGATTTAATAGGTAATTTGCGTTAAACGTTGATTGAATAAGCGCTAATGCAACGTCCATTGAGTAAAGTGTTACGAGTCGATGTGGATGTGGATGTCGTTGTAGTTGTATTTTCTGTTCACCAAATGACATCAACTTGCAATCACGGGCTGAACACGTGCTTGCTTAACTGACTCATCGATTGACTACTTGACTCTCTACTTTCACTCTCCTTCTCTCTGTCAGTCACCTGGACATGTAGGTATTACAACTGCAGCAGCAGCAGCTTAACAACAACACCATCGAGTAGAAATAACGTCATTTGGTGTGCTAATGGCCAGTTGTACAGGAAATGCCATTAGCACAGTTTTCACGACAAGAAAATGCATTAACGTGGCTCGGAAGTTGGCTTAGACGCTCGTTCGTTCGCTCGTTCATTCGTTGGTAGGATACGGTCAGTTAGCAAACATTATTGCGATGGGGGCAGGGCAACCTTATGACAGCGTCTCTGACACAGCTACAAAGTTTATTAGAAGCACATTTATCATAATTAACGCCACACAAGGGGGAATATCATCATCATCATGCCCCATTCAAAAACATGATCCCACCAACATGCATACGAACTACAACAAAAGCTGATGAAATTCAACAGGCAAAATACGAGTTCAGGTCATAAAATGCCTGGAATTTCATTGTTAAAGCTACCAAAAATGCCAACGCTATGCGTCGAGTGTTGGGCCATAGGCACAACGACGACGACGACAACGACGACAGCTCATAAAAAGTGCTACTGCCGCACGCACTGGGAGAGGACGGAGCAGGACAGCCAGCCAGGACACAGCACTATGACTGGCGAGTCGAGTAGGCAAAAAAAAAAACAAGTAAGAGAGCTAAAGCCGAGTGGGTTCGACTGCGAGATACCCGCTATCAATTTTCGGTATTAATTTTAAAATATAACAAATTAATATACCTCGAATATACAAAAGAAATACGCATGGCTATATTTGGTATATTTTAAACTTCGCCAAATTAATATACCGCAAAAACATTGAGATATGCCAATGATCATATTGTGTATTTTGATATAGTATTACTTTTAAAATATACCATAGAGTGAAAAATATACCAGATTTAAAGACAAATTGTTGATTTGGGGGCGGAAGTGGGCAAATCAAAACAAATGCTGTCGAAAATTATATCTCGATCTCTGAGATCTAGTTGTTCATACGGACGGACAGACAGACAGATGGATTTGGCTGATCAAGAGGGTCGAGTATGCCTTCTTCCTAGAGGCACAAAGTTATAATACCCTACCCTAGTATTTGTAGCGGGTATAAAAAAACAGGAAAAAAGGAAATGAAGGAAAATAAAAACAAGGAATTTATGCGCCGAGCAGAACAGAGCGGCAAATGATTCATGCGGAAATAAAGGCACTCGTGAGCGTTATAAATATTGCTGCAGCGACCACAGCGGCAGCTTCTCTGCATTCGCACTTTCCCAGTCACATTCGTAATCGCACCTTTTCTTATTTTTTTTTTTTGTGAAGTCCCTCAATTTCTTAATAGCTTACAACAGTTTAACGCCTGTTGAAGCGATTTCTTCTTGTTTGTTTTTGTGCATATTTTAATTGACACTTTGATTGTTTCGCCTCTGCAATTCACGCATGCGACTGACTGACAGCAGACCCAGTTCTTTGGAAAGCATGGCCATACAAAGGGGGCAGCAGTGGGTGGAGGAGGTGGACGACGACGAGTCGAGGGGTTGAGGCAGGTAGGCAAGCAACTGTTGAAGTGCGGCGCATTGCGTCGACTCACCAAATGAGCGCTCAACAGTTTGTTGCAGAGCAAACAAGAACGAGAGAACGCACGTAGGGAGCGAAGAGAGATGAAACAACAGATGTAGCAGCAACATGTTGCCACAAAACATTTGTTCTCATCGTCTCTAGAGTAAATAAATTCATAAATAAGCAATAATTAAGTGACGATAGCAACCATTGTTCAATTGATTGATGAACATAAAGATGTGAGTAGTTCGATAGGAATATAAAATGTGTCTTCTGTGTCATTCTATTAAGATTTCAATTGTAGTTTAATTGCAAAATCGAGCATTCGAAGATCACACTGTTTATTGATGTATACTTTATATTTCATATCTATAATTCGTCAAGGTCCCTTAAATTAAATAGTTTGCTTACCTCTATAAACTTACTACATTTAAAAAAGAATTCGTCAGTTAACATAATTAAAATAAAGCGTAACGTTAAATTAACTATTTAAATAAATGTAAAAGAAAATAATAAGTTAATAGGAAAGAATATTTAAAAAATAAAATAAATAAATGCTATCCATTTTGAATAAACGGAAAACAGTTCGGCATTATTCTTAAGATATACCAATATAAATACTAAAAAATATACCGAAGCCAATATTGGGTATATCGATGAAGTGCTATATTCGAAATATACATTAGGGGTGAATATATTCTATATATTGTCGGCTAAATTAGCTAAAATTCATTTGCAGTATTTAGCGTCATTTAGCGGGTATAATAATATAAATAAACTAAAAATAAAAATGTTCAGTAGTTAATACTACTTTTTTCCGATTTTTTAAAAATCTTAATGCACACTATTTTGTTTGCCCAATTTTAATAATTTATTTTGTTAAGTTATTAATAAAGTCTAATCAAAAGAAAATTGCAAAGGATTGATGAATATTTGGAGATTTTAGGCATTTTTTAAGTATCTAGTGCCACTCGCTGTTGTATATTAACAACACTTATTTTATGCCAACCAAATAAGTTTGCAACCATTGTGGCAACTGTCAAACTTGTTGCTAAAAACGCGCCAAAACATTAAGCAAAAGAAAACAGAGCGAGCACAAAAAAAAGCGACCCAAATGCGCACCGCAACAGTCAACACTGCAGTCATCGCAATGAGTAATTTTCACCACCCACCAAAACTAGGCAGCCTGGTTCCATCCATCCAATCCATCGAAACCTCCGCACCACACCAGTCGAATAGCTGGCTCAGCTGTCAGCAGAAGAAAAACTCACCTGTTAGGCGCAGGATGCCTGGCCACAGGCAGCTTCTAGGCAGCCGAAATAATGGTGAATTCAGAAAGCAGCTCGGCAAAAAACAGCAACGGGCAACGGGTAACTTGGCTCGTCTCTCGACCAAAACAGTTGCGACGCGACTAAGGAACGTAACGGACGTGCGAGCGCTGAAACAAAAACTCAAAGTGAAACAATTCTGAAATTGATATAAATTTTTAAAAATAATACAAAATTTAAAAAAAATATATATTACTTATGATAAAAAATTTGTGAAAGTGGAAAAAAACGTAAAATTTGAATTTGCTTAAATTGCAAAATATAAATAAATGTGTGTTGAGTTTCGATTGTGCGAATTGCATTTGGCAAAGTTCGGTCGAGTCATCAGTTCGTCGACAGCTCTCGAACCCAACGAACGTGTTAAATAAATCGGAATTCAAATAAAGTGTGTGTTTAAACCGAATCCGGTAAACAAAACAGTTAACAATACGTAGTATAGATAGCTTAGCTAATAACACTAATGTACATACAACTAATGCATTCACTGCTCGACAATAATTCCAATTCTTAAACATTTTGCACGCACCTTTCATGCATTCGTAAACCCTTCTAAGACTTTGTAAACTGCATTTGTAAATAACTTACTTTTAACTAGAACTACTTAGGCTACTTTCATGCTGAACGAGGCGCTTTATCGCATTGTTAACGATTTGAATTTTCGGCCTTTTTGCTTTTCACTCTTGATTATCATTTTGAACATCTATTATATCTGCCGGCTCTGGCGCATCTCGCCCAGGATCGAGCCATTGCCACGTAAGTATTCCCCAGACTTTCGCCACATTTCCTTCTTTCTCGCTTTCGATTTTCTTTCGTTTGCTATGTCTGCGCTCAATTAGTTCGGTTGACAGTTGAAACTTAAATTGCATTTTGTGAAACTTGCAGGACACTAATTGCATTTTGCGCTGTGACGAACAACGCATGAAACCACAAATGTTAGACAGAGAAAGAGAGAGAAAGTGAGGCCTGATAAGGGCTCGCTTATCTAAGTGTAGCCATCCACCCACACACATTAGAAATTCTGCTGATAAGCAAATACGCAACAATGCACACAGCAGTGATAAGACAACAATGGCAAAATCACATTTCCAATAGTTTTGGCTACAACAAAGCTACAAATTCAATGAGCCAATAAATTGACGTACATGGAAGCCAATGTAGCATATGCAATGGCCACAAATAGTTGAATATAATTGAGACGGAAGCCGAAGCTAAAGCCGAGCTGAAGCTGTGGTTTAGCCGGATTCAAATTGATTAATATTGAAATGAAAAGACGGACAAACAGGATGGATACTGAATTGTATCTATTACACATGTTATATATTTAGTTACACTCGCACTCACACACACACACACACCTGACAAAGCTGTTTAGCTTTTGTTCTCGATTGTGCACTGCGAACAGCTTGCAGTATCAAGTATACGCAGAGTGTGTATGTGTGGCTACCAGCGTCATACGCATCACATACGTCAGTGTCAGCGCTGTTGTCGTTGCCGTTGTCGTTGTTATAGTGTTTTTGCTGTTTTTGTTTTAATAGTCCGAATGGGAGACTCGCACAATTGTGATAACATGCGAGACGTTTGCTTTGTTTAGGGCCTGGCCAGCATGCATTAAGCCTTCCAGGCAGCTGTCAGCCACATTAGCTGGCAACTACACAAGAGAACCCTTTTCAGTTCACAACAATAACAATAAGTATTTTTTTTTTTGGTCTTCATTTGTAGCAAAATAAATACCAAATAGATTTCTCTTTCTCTTAATTGTTATGCCTTTTAGCATTCCATTAGCTTACACATTGCTTACACATTTATAGCACACATTAAGATTGTGTATCATTAGAGCAACTTAATACTGTTAACAACTTCATTTACAGCTGCAGCTACATCGAGAGCCGAAAGCCAGCTGGAGTCGTGTTTATGCCATCGCAACCCTTTTGAACCAATTAACGAAATGGCCAATGAATAACGAAACAAAGTGCGCGGAAAATAATTTAAAACAATTATTTTTAACTGCGATCTGTGAGTGCATCTGACGACGCTTGACTCCTTTCTTTTGTTGTGACAACATAAAAAAGCATAACAGACAGCAAAGCACAACGAAAAATGTCTCAACTAAGGGACATTTGAATTAAAATAAAAAACAACAAAGCGCAAAAAAAATACGAAATCCACTTTAAGTGCTGTTAACGGAATCAGCTTTTAGGTTGGGCCACAACTTTTCCGACGTTTTCTTTTCGAGCGCATTGAAATGCAACATTTATTTGGCACCAACAATTCGCGAGCTCTTTGGCCAAGGACATTTGGGTATCCCTACACCTTCACTTTGCGTTAATCATCTTCAAAAGTTGTGGCGTCGTCGTGTATTAACGTTTTCATTTCGATTATTACTAAAAAATAAGCAAAAACGAATGCAAACAAATTCGTGTGTGTATGTGTGATTAAAAATTAAACGAAATAATAATCTAAATATAAATCGTCGTGTAAACAAAATATAAATAAAATATTTATCAAAATGGCAATGGAATGGATAACAGCCATGGACAAGCGGTGAGTTATCAAGGACATTTTAAATCTATAAATCAGCTTATTTATTTGCATTTCTACGTAGTAATAAAGTGAAAAAATGAATACAAAAGCATTGAAGGATTGTGTGTAACATGCAAATGCAGCAAATACATTTTATGTGTACATGAGTAACGAGCAGCTTAGAGAATTGGAGACTTTGTTGTCATAGATTTTATAGGTAGCAAAGGAAAAAAAGGAAAAAATCTACGGTTTAATGTGCTCGACTGTGAGACAAAAGCAAAACATTACTTCGATAATACACTCTATTAATATACTGAGAAATATCAAAATATACTATTCGTTTACTGAAAACATATTCAAATATACTAAACGCTTTATTTGGTATTCGATGCACTATTATATTTATACTATACTATTATTTCTATAATATACCATATTAATATACTGAAAAGTATCAAAATTTTCGGAAGCCTATACTATATTCGAAATATACTATCGAGTGTGTTGGACTGTAAGCCAAAAGGAAATCGATGCGGTATTATCCATATATTATATATTAAAAAATTAAAAATAAAGAAAATAACAATTCATATTAAAGGCTATATTTGGTATACGATCTACTATTACATACAAAAGATCAGTCTGCAGCAGCCTTTTTTACCATATAGAATTGATTCTTAAATAACTTCTACACGGGTGTATATATATATATATGATATATATCTTTCATACATTTGCTGTACCCACGAACTTATGCATATCAGATATAGAAAGCATTAAAATTGAACATTTTGAAAGTAAAAGTGTTTTAATAAACTGTTGAACAACGACTTTAATAATAGTCATTTGACATTTCTAGAGTAATGAACTTTTTTTTGTCTAGTCATTATATTCAAAATAATTCCCTAGCTATTTGCAATTAATTTGTGTCTGTCACAAAGTTAATTAAAAGCTAACTCGCATTCTCACTCTTCAATAGTCTGAAGCCTCTCCTACAACAAGTCAAGCACCTAATTGTAGTTCTTGGCAAACATAAAAATATTTCCACAAAAAACTTGCCCCTCATTTACGGCGAAAAAACAATGTAATTGCCATCAAGTTTTATTTTTCATACTTTGCGAAGCATGAAAGTAATTTTTCCATAACAAAAGTTGCAAAATTATACGAAAAGTTGTGTCTGAGTGCGTGAAATATGACTGCTTATCAAATAAATTACAATTTAAATTAAAACGTAAAATGAAATGATGATTCAAGCTTGAAATTAACAAATTTTATTTAATTCAATTTTAAATTCATAAGTTTCCACTGTTTTTGCTTTCAGTTGAGCAAATGTTTGCAATGAATGAATGAATGAATGAAAAGTCAGTTGCTGCTGCGTATACGTAATATTTGAAATGTTTGTATCATGCTCGACATTCATCTGTCAAAAGACAGCAACAGCTGTGTCCTCCCATTAATTCATGCTTCAGCACAGCTGGCTGCCATGAGTCAGGACAACGGGCAACAGGCAAAAGGCATCAGGATTCGGGCGAAAGCAAATCTAAATCCAAATGCAGGACACGGCTTGCTTCAAATTATACGCTTTATTAAATTACAATGCCAAATTTTAAGCTCTATTCTTGAGCTAAATGCAATTATATTACAAAGCTGCTGGTCACTTGCCCATTTCTCATCTCTCCTCTTTTTCTGTGTATTTCACTTTTTTTTTTAAAGTCTCGAGTCTAGAGTCTAGAGTCCTGCCACGCGGTCCTTTCCAGTTGATTAGCGCACTGAAGCAGCGAAAATTGAGAGGCAGCAAATAGCTCAAATAGAAATTGGAGGGATTCAATTTTTCAAAGGGCCGCACTCAAGCGAAAATTGTGCTCATTACAAGCTGTTTACAGTGCAAAAGTTTTCATGGCCTTCATCGCTTAGAGGCGTGATCGACTGGCAGCTCACTGCGTAAACATGTCTGGCAGAACTTTCGTTGTTGTTGTTCTTGTTATATTTCCTCTTGATGTTTTTGTTTTATGTTATGCACTAGTTTTATTGCTGCCAGAGTATGTCATGATTATTAAACTTGTGTTTTCATTGGCTATAAAGATTGAGGGTTTCAGTGGATGCGCTGTAAATGCAGCTCAAGTATTTGCAGATTTATATCAATTTGTTTTTCATGAGGTAAACATTTACTGCTAAGCACTGTGAACTATACACTTTAGTGTTAGCTTTATACAATAGATTAAGCATTTTCGGATTTATATTAATTTGTTTTTTATTGCAAAAACATTTATTGTTATGCAGTATTAACTATATAGTTTACTTTTATATATGTGTAATAATGTTTAAATTTGATTGTCAATATCGGTTTCCAGAGCATCGATTTCATTTTAAATATGTATTATAAACTTATATTTTTCTTACGCGCTGGTCATCTAATTACATCGAATGTATAGACAAAAAGACACTTAACTAAATACGGTCACGTTTGTTATGCTAATTATGATATACAATATGGTTAGATTTACAACAGTTTAGTTATTATTTATAAGTTTATATAAATAAATAAGTTCGTAAACACTTAAACTGCAGTTGTATAACTAAACTGTTGTATTATAGTATGTATAAGATGGCTTAGCTATAAATTTGACTTACATAGAATGAATGTTTAACCCTAAATAGATAATCAGGCATGCTCCGGTATTCACTTTTCGTTTTCGTTTTCGTTTTGGGACCAAAACCGAGATTTTCGTTTTTAGGTGCTCCGGTTTCCACAAGTTTTTAGTTATCGTTTTGCTATCGAAACGTTTCGTTTCTCATCATTTCTTGCAGCCGAAACAGCTGGTTTGAGGTTTGGTCAGCAGCAAACAACGCGAAAAAATGCCTTTTTTATTTTCAAAACGAAAACGAAAACCCAAAGTGAAAACCGGAGCATGCCTGAATATATCGTTATTTTAAATATAATGTCATTTAAATGTTCTACGTTTGACAATAAGAAAAAGGAAATAGTTTCAATTATTAATGATTTATACTTCCAAAACACTTTACACTTGACTCTAATCAACAGAATTAAAAATTACACGTCAGACGACTTAGATAAAGTTTAATATAAAACGTTTATTTACATACCTTTTAATAATGGCATTAGTATAAAGTAATTGTAGCTCTAAAAGTTTCGATATTTTATAGATATCTTGACTTGTTAAGAGAATGAATAAGTTTAAGAATTTTTATTGTAGTGTATAGTAAGTAGATTTTCTCTTATTTTGAACTTACAGATATATTTAGAAATTGAAAATGAAAGAGTTAATTCTTAAGACAAAACTCTTTTAAACTGTGATAGACAAATTTAAGTTGTGCTGAAGCTTTCATGTGAATAATTTTCTAGAGTAACTCAATCCCTTATGCTGACTCCCACTTAAGTACAGGGTACAACAACTAGCCATTCATGTGCTACTCCTTTTTGTGTCGACGTTTAAGTGCAGGCATCATTAACACAAGTGGTAGCCTAGCGAACGGGCTAAGCATCGAGACGAGCTGAATAGAAGATGGTGGCAAGTAACTGCTACTTGTATTTCAGTGCAAAATGCTGGCACGTCCCGAAATAGCTGCAATAAAATGATATCCCGAGGCGTGACTGGCCTAGCCACGCCCTAAAAGCCTTGAGCGCCCACTGCAATCAATCAGAACTTTTGGCCGCTGGCAGTTGGAGCTCGGGCTTAAGTGAACAGCGTGTCGTCCACGGCAACGGCAACGGCAACCTGCCCAAAAATCAGAGGGATACACAAGGTTAGGTCAGCTTTGCAAAAAGGTCAAGAGCAAAGGGCTCTCTAAACACACACACACACTCGCTCACACACAAACATTTATTGTTTGCTTTGTGCAAATATTTGTATTTTCCGCATTTGTTAAACTCTCGCTTTTTGTTGCCAAACGATTTTCTATTTGCACAATGCTCGCAATAATAAACAGCACGTTCAGCAATTCAAAAAACTTGCAGGTTTGCAGCTTAGACAAAGGAATTTTTGCAAGCAACATGCATAATTGAAACGTTTTTCAGCAAAAGCGAAATTTACATTGTGCACTGAGAGAAAAAAGGTTGGGTAATAAAACAACGTCAAAGTGTCGAAATTGTCGCACCGCAATTGCCGCAAAATAAATGATTTAATTTACAAGCAAAATTAATGGCTGCCGTTGCAAAGTCACGCAAGCAAATCTTTTCGCTCGTAATGCGGCAATTTGGCATATCAGAGAAGCGAGATAAACAGAAAGAGAGAGAGGGGAAAGAGAAAGGAGAGCAGAGACAGTGAGTTATCCACAGGATAGCCAAGACAGGTGGCTGCTCTTGACTCTCCTCTAGCCGCTGGCAATTGATATTGATGATGCTTTGGAAGCAGCACCGAATGCTGTTGCCCTAGTCCTGTGGCTCAGCTTGAGCTAACACATATTTATCATACGCCACGTGTGCAGCTCGATAAAAGCTTCATGCATATATTTCGAGCAAAAGTTAAGTTATTTATGCTGCCGCTTTCTGACGGTTGTTTTACTTGAGTATGCTGCTGCTGCTGCTATGTTTGCTTACATGGCAATTATAAAAAAGCAGCTTTGCATTTTGTAAAACCACAAAATGCTATTATAATAAACAACAGGAGAACAACCGCGGGCTTGCGCCTCAACGCGCGCTTCCGGCTTTTGCCAGCCCCTAGGAGTTTCAACTTCTGTGCCTCCTCCTCCTACCTTTATTTAGTATTTTACATCCTGGCATATAGACATGGCACTTAGCCGTGCCGCTGTTTGGTTAACGACAACAACCGACGCCCAGTCGCTCTCTGTGGGCTCTCAAACAACCGTGGCCTATAAATTATGTATGAGTGGGCCGAAGACAGTCAGGAAACAGCTCACCTTCAAACTGAGAATGGCTGGCAAAAGTTACTCAACGCCCAATGCCAAAAAGTAGACTCTACAAAATATTAAAGTTGCTTTCTCTGCCCACACACACACAGCAGACAAGCAACTACATTTCATTGAAAAGCTGCTTTGTTGGTTTTGATTTAGAGTAAAATTTCACTTGTTTTACTCTGTCGGCTTTATGGAATTTTTAATTAGCCAAAGAACACAAAGATTCCAGTTACAAGTTCAGAGTGTGAGTGAAGGCGAGCAAATGAGGTAATCAAAATGAAAGAGAGGGCAAGAAACGAGCGAGATAGAAGAGTGTCTGTCAATTTGCTCTTTTACTGTTTCATAAATTTTGAAATGCAGCTGAGCGCAGCAACAATATCCAAATGGATACTTAAACTTTGCATTCTTTTTTCGAATAAACCGTGCTATAAAAACATCTTGAGAAATTGAGCAACCAAACTGGTTTAAACAGTTTAGAAGCCATTTCAATTTTCTGCTGTTTAGCAATATATTTTCTTAAAGTTGTTTAAAGAATTGCGTGATTTTTTAAGCAACTAAAAATATATCTACTTCCAAAATTAATTCTTTATAAAAGTGTCAAATTATTTGTTCTAAATTTAAGGATTTAACTGAACTTTTCTGATTAGCTTTCAAATATTTTTAGAGCACTTTTCAAGCAATAGCTGATTTAGTAGCCGCAGTTGATTTAAGTAATACTTTCAGCTGGTATCACTTAAAGTGCTGTCAATGGACTTCGCGTTTAACATGGCAGCAGACATTCGAAATTCGTGCTGAACACGTTCGCTACATTGCCACAATTTGTGGCAGCAATGTGGCAGCTTGAACCACTTCCAGAAGAGAGTGAATTGAAGAAGGCCAAGAAGTAGAACAAGAACACGAACAAGCACCGAAAGTAAACTTGTCTAAAGTTGAACACTTGGCAATTAGTTGCTTGGCTCTTCTTGACTTTCACCTTCATCTTCTCGTGCTTTAGCCAAACATCCGTTTCCGGCGCTGCGATTCGATGCGATGTGGCTGCTCTGACCCATTCTCATAAGTATTTATTTATGCATTTTTATTTTAACAAAAACATTAAAGAACAAAGGGAAACAGACTGAGTTATATTTGCATATTTAATTTGAGCACAAGCCATTGCCAAATGGCATTCAATTTGTTGTATTATTCCCTCCAAGTTATTTTATTTTTATTTTTTTTTAATTTAAGCATTGTTGTGTTTTTCATTTGCATTTCTTTCGATGGCATTTTTTCATATTTCTCTGGCCTTGCCCGCACGTTGCAAACCCAACCAGAGCGTCCTTTGAATGGCACTGATTTAAAAACTGCAAATACTCATTCCCCCCTTCCTATTACGTCTCCATCTCCATCCTCGATTCCCATTCCTCTCATTTCTTGTGACTTTGTCCTTTGTGCTGACATTTGTGGGCAGTCTATTAGGCCCCATTGTTCTGCGCACTTGAAGTTCTTTAATAGTTTCCCCTATATTTTGTATTGTGCTTTTTAAGCAAGTGCAATAAAACTTGATTTATTATAGATTTACCAGCAAGTTAGTATAGTTGGAAAATAATATGTAGAGAATTGAAATATAGAGGTTAATAAATTAGAAAATATAAAACCAAAAATAGGACAATATTTATAGCTAAGTAATATGCAAATTTGAATCCATTGAACTGAATGGAAAATAACATCGTTTAATTATTGAAACGCAATCAATTCTTTCGTTTATTGTTATTAAATGTGAAAATGTGAAACTGAGAATAAGGAAATGTTTATAACTAAATAATTTTCTAATTTTAATCTAAAATGAAATATTGAGCTGAACTGAATAAAATAATTAAATTATTGAAATGCATTGCGAAAATGCAAAGCTAACAGACAAGAAAGCTACTGAAGGCTAAGTTTGGGATATTGGAATTGTGCTATATTCAAAATATACCATAAGTTACCAAATATATCAGATTTTCAAAATATAACATAGATTACTAAATATACTTGATTGTCGGCCAAAGCAGCTATGAACTTATTGCCGTTCGCTTTTTTGCCATACAAAGAAAATCTTAAATAACTTCTACAAGTTTTATGTGAAAGCTTCCAAATTTTCAGGAATAACAAATACTGAATTATTATTATATATACCGAATAAAAAAAATAAAATTATTGAAAGGCAATCATAAAAATAGAAGATCTTGGCATAAATTAAAATTACTTGAGCTGTGGAACTTTACCATAAAATATATTTAAAATATTATGAAATAATTGCAATTTTTTTGATAGTTTAACCGGATAGAATATTAATATTTTATTACCATGCAAGTAAAAAGAGAACAAATGCATTGCAGCATTGAAATTCTCTAACGAATAAAAGTGTAAAGCTAAAGCTAAGCCATGAATTTATATGTATTTAATTTAGTTTGTTGACATTGCGTGTTTGTTATTCTTGTTCCGTATCGTTGCAGTCCTTGTGATCGGAATTTACGTGATGTGGAACTAATATCCTGTCGGTTGCGTCGCGTGGAGCCGTTGTGTCGCCTGCCAGGGTCAGCCTTGCAGCAGCTGGCCATGTGCGGTTTCTACGAGGACTTGGAGAAGGGCGTCACACGTAAGTGGCATTATTGCATTAATTATGAAAGCACAAATTCCTCTTCTTCTTCTTTTTTTTGTTCATAACTCATCATCGTCGGCCTCTTAATTTTTATTTTTACCAAAATTATTTTCATTTTACGCTCTTTCACAGTGTTTCGCGCCGGGGAACAAGGACGCTTCTGGTATGCGGTGTTGGGTGGCTCTTTGGAGGTGCGCTACCACGCGCATAGCGATGCCGATGGCAAGGTAAGTGCACCCATAAATATGCAATGCATTGCTTCTATAACGAATACGAACACATACATAAGGTATGCATATACCTACACATGTGCACACACTCTCGATTGAAGTGCATATGTAGAATAGTGTGAGGTGCATTGTCTGACATTTTTCGAAGCGAGCGAAACGAAACTTGCTGTCGTGTCATGCGAAAACAATGCACAGTTTGAACAATATAATTGATGGCGATTATATATCCAGGATACGAACGGCGAAACACACAAGACACAACAAAAATAATAAGTGATAAAGCTTGGTAGTGGTTGAGTGTGCTCGACTGTGTGATACTCGTTAGCCATTTGAGAGAGAATAATGATGGAATGCAACATTATTGAACTGAATTAGTGAATTATTAAATTAGAAAATGACTTAAAATATTGAAATTATAAAGATAATAATATACATATATCAATAATAATATAAGTATATCAATGCTGGTTTTAAAATTCTGATAATGTTGAGCAAGAATATGCATAAATATTAATCGTTTGGGATTCAATAAAGTCCTTCATAAAACAATTTTTTTCTTTTTAAATGAATATATATACATATATATTAGCTATTTCAAATTTGACAAAGTCTTGTTTTGAGCTTAAAAATTATATGGTTGAACTGAAATTCTAAACTTCAGAATTTAAAATCCTATGCTTTCTAAATTTTATAAAAATAAGCCTATGACATAAACTACATAAAGTAGAGAATTTGAGAAAAAAGTATAAATTCAAATATTATATTTTTGGTTGTCAGGCGTCACTTTTCTTGAAACAAAAAAAGTAAATTCAAATATTATATTTTTGGTTTTCAAGCCCCACTTTTCTCTCTGTGCAGCTTTAGCACACAGATTTGATACTCACTAAGCTTTAATTCCCTGCGGCAAGCTGTTCTTACCGGGTATAAACAGAACTGTTATGCATGGATGAGCTGAAAACGATGAAGGAATTGGCGATGCAAAGCAGGGCAGATCGAGGATTGCATGTTCAATATGTCCTTTCGATTGCCAACTGTGCGATGTGGGTTTATCAACTGTGTGAATGTGTTTGTGTGTAGTTGTAGTTTGGTCTGGTTTATAACCCTGCGGCTTGCCTTTTATCTGTCGTTATGTCCCCAAAACTGCTGACAGCGGCATTGTGCATTCAGATCCTTGTGGCATGCCTCAATTCCCTTCTTCGCTTTCTCCCCCTTCTTCCTCTCTCACAATCTTCACACACAATTCATTCCTGTACAAATTTCTGTGTATCGTTTTTTTTTTTTCTATTTTTCCAATTTTTTTTCGTCTTTATGCTGGTGTTTTTGTCCGGGCCCGCAGAGCCACACAACCAGCCACAGCACATTAATTTCCGCTCGGATATTGGCCAGTCGTTTTTACAGCCTCTGTCGATGCCATTTTTGCTGTATCTGTCGCTTTTCCTCCTCCTTCTTCTTCTGCTGCCCATAGAACGAGTTCATTTTTTGCATGCTCTCTCTCTCTCTCTCTGTGTGTGTGTGTGTGAATGTGGACCCAAAAGGTGTCGGCTAATTGAAATAGGCGCTTCGACAAGCCATCCTAGTGTATTAGCCATCCATGAGAGTGTGCAATAGAAATTTAAGCATTATGAATAAGTGGGCCATGAAGGACGAGCACGAACTCAAAGCTAATCAACGCTGCGGTTTCCATCCGTTCGACAGTGAAATTGCATTTCATCGTCCTCATTGCCAACTGCAATTTAAAGCTGTTTTTGCCAACAACAGCTCAATATGCAGACACTAAGGCCAATCGATGGGAGTTGTGAGTTGTGTGTTAACCATGTTTATTTTGGAGCTTATTCAGCTTAATTGAAAACTTGCTAAATTCATTTATTTATTGCACTATTAGTGAATTTATTTCTCACTATAAATTCAGCATTTAAGCAGTTTATGTTAATTATAAAACAATATTTAAGCTGCAAACTCGTTAGCTTTATTTAGCGAGAGATATACTGGAGGATATATACAATGAATACAATGAACGTATGTCAAAATATCATTCAATTATCGCATCATCATAATGCAGGCATTATGTTTATAATATTTGGGAAAATTAAATACAAATTTATTTCAATTTATCCAAATAAATTATACACAAGTTCTAGCTTTATTTAATGCAAGTTTAAATTAACAAATATATAATATTATATTATATACAGATTAAATGTTTGTAATATAATTTGTCAAAATATCATTCCATTTAGGTATCATCATTTAATTTGGTAATATTTAACTTAATTTAACTAAATATATTTTTCAAACAATCCAATGATTTTTAATGCATTTTTCTCACTCACTTTCCGTTAAAATTGAATAAAAATCTGCATTAATTATGCTCAATATTCTAAAATCCTTAATGTAGTTTCTCAGCTTAAAATGAATAGAAATTTGTAATATAACAAATGCTATATTCTGTGGAATTTCTACAGTTTAAGTTAATACTTGTGGATTCTTAATACCTTCAATACCGCATAAATTACTGCAGTAACTTTTAATATAATTGTTTAAACTTCCTGTTTAAAATGAATATAAATCATTAATGCTGAAGATTTTAGACAAATTATTAGCTCAATGCTGGTAATGCTTTTCTCAAAATATTATTCAGTTTGGCATCATCAATACTGTCTTTATTCATTTAATTTAATTTTCAAAAAAATTAAATTCAATTTAAGCGCATAAATTATGCAAAATTTCTAGCGTCTTTTAATGCAATTTTGCCGACTCACTCTGAACTCAAATTGAATAAAAATCTAGAATATGATAAACGCAGAGATTGAAACGCAGTCGAGTTTGCCACCGAGTTTCAATGTCCGAGTCATTTTACTGACCTAATTTCATGCTTGGTATTTGCATAATTTTTCACTTGATTTATTTAGAGGGAAAAACATTAGAAAATTTGCCAGTGGCGAGCGGCGGCAATTATATAGCCATAAATTATGCATAAATTTGTGTTGGGGCTAAAGGCAAAAAATGTTGTTCTGGCTGCGGTGGTAACTGTATTTGACACTTGATAAAAATGAAATGTAAAGAAAAAAAGATGAAGCGAAACAAGGCAGAAAATTTAATGAATGAGCGGCGCAAGCGTTAAAGTTAAAGTTCCACGATGGATCACCATCGTCTGCCATGTGTGTGTGTGTGTGTGTGTGTGTGGTGTGTGTAGAGTGTGGCGTGCGACACGCAAAACCCAATTTCATATCTCGAGCTAAATATAAATAGAAGAAGGGAAAAGCCAAAAAAAAATGTAAAGAGAAGCCTGAGCAGCAAACACACAACAAACAAGAGCAAACATAACAAAGGGGGAAATAGACAAAGGGGAAAGACAGACGAACAGACTCTCTACACTCTAGACCTATCAATAGCCACACAATTAATTTCAAGTGGTGTGCGGTGGCAATCAGGGGGAAGTGAACTCATCATCAGAAATGAAAAAAAATAGGCAACGCTGCGAGTTGAAATATTTTTCGAAATACAAAACAAATTTATGTGCGACTTGCAGTCAGCGTCCATTTGGTGTGAGTTCCGCTCAACCGGATTTCCCTCCCAGAGCTCACGTGATAGAGCAGAACAACAGAAGAGGGAAAAGGGAAGGGGGAAGAGTGGATTGTATTTGACTGCTTGATGATTTGAACTCACGTCAGCTAATTTTGATCTAATGAAATACGAGTACGAGCAGCAGCAGCAAACAACAGATACAAATTGCAATACATTTGTAAGAGTCTTGCCACAACTTGGCCAAGTCAAGGGCGTGTGGGCGCATGGAACGTAAGAGTGGGCGTGGCTGCAGCCACTAATTAGAGCACCTCTATAAGCCGTTATAATGGAATACGATTCAGAGTGAGTGCAGTGCAATGGACAAGCAAAAGTCTAAGTGCGGCCTTCAACTTAGTACAAGTATCTAGTAGCTTGTATCTTGTATCTATTAGCTGGTAGTAGCTCGCTTGTAGCGCTGTCTTGAATTACACAATTAATCTATCTTTGTGTATATATGTGTGTTGCTGTTGCTGTTGCTGCTGACACGGCTCCAATTAATATTATGATATAATTATAGCCGGCACCGCCTGGCCATCAAATTAGCCTCGCTGCGGCCGAGTATGTTTTTAAATGTTTTTCCTAAACTCATCAAACTAATGAAAATGTTTTCAAAAAAAAAGATGAAATGAAAAAAAAAACTCAACTCTACCGAACCCACATATAATTAGGCGTCATTAGGCACCCCAAGCAACTTCCTTCTTCTTTATAGAGTCGAGAGTATTTGCTATGGTATCGTTTCATATATCGCTTTGTATCGCATCGTTTCGTTCCATTTGATGGCCACCCAGCACGAGCAGCACATCAATTTTCAAGTTCATACGACTACTTTTTAAACGTAGGTGTTAGCACTTGGCAGCTTTACGACTTTTCTAACGGAGAAAGCATAAGAAAAATTGTCAACGAGCATTTTGTGGGCGACAGTTCACACTTAAAGTTGATGCCGGGTTTCACATTTCATATTCGAGCAGTGAAATGCCATCCGCATTTAAAACTAGCACAACTCAAGAGTGTTGACCGAGAGCGAGTATCAAGTACACGATGAGAAAAATAGTGAAACTAGTCAAAGAAATGCATTATGAATTGTTTGATTTCAATTCTTAAATGCTAACATTTAAGAGAATACAATTTAAAAATTTATATGTTATATAGAAGGGAAGATTTTTTTCATTTTGTGCCAACAAGAAATGTATATAATTTTTTAAATAAATCATATTATATGGCCAAAAACGACTGCAGCTGTCAAGTCTTAATTGTTTGGTATTTATTTAACCTTATGGTATATTTTGTATCCCATGATATATTTTGAATTGCTAATTGTTTTCGTTGGCATATTTTTAACTTAATAACTTATATATTTGTTTGGTATATTTTGAAAGTAGTACTATGTCGTCATACCAAATATAATACTACTGGCATATTTTAGTATTTTAAGTATATTTATTTGGTATTTTCTAACGATGTTAGAGCTTCCAAACTGATTTGCTTTGTTGAAATCGGTTAGCGTGTATCTTTTGCTTTCTTACAAGACATATTCTTAAATCACAATTTGTTCTACAAAAAATACCAATATGTTGTTAGGAGTTTCCATCTTTTTCTCCCTATGTAAGAGCAACCCAATTTTAATAATGCAGCTTCTCCAGCAACTCGCAATTTCCGTCTCTCTCGCCAAAAAGCCGGAAGCATTCCACTTTTGGGCAAAAAAAAATATAAAAAAAGACGGAGCAAGCAAAATAAACAAATACTGTTGGCCTCTTTAAGCATCGACATTCCGACTTCAAGCTCAACGTCATCGGCCCCATTTGGAAATGTTTAATTAGTTAATAAGTCGGAGCCATGGGAACTGCGTTTAGCCAAGTTCGTCAAACTTAATGACCATCATTTGCATACATCGACTTTTCCATATATGCAAAACCTGTAAATTGACGTTGTGGAGCTGTAATCAAAAACGAGGGGGAAAAAAGAGAATTAGAATTCAAATTCGAATCAGAATCAAAAACAGTTTACGAGCAGCAGACAATAGATTGAAAAGTCGTTAATCAAAATGTGTTTACAGCTAGCGGCATGTCGATTGTCAATGAGTTCGTTGGTTCTTCAGTCAGTCAGACAGTCAGTCAGAAAGTCGGAAAGTTCGTTAGTGGTAAACAGTGAGAGGCTGGCAATTTCCTTTCGGTCGTCTATCTAATCTTGTGCTGTAATTAAACCACATTTACAAACACTAACTGCCAATTAATAGCTGTGCAAACAGTTTGAAAGAAAGGCGCGCAGCTGAAAGCAAAATAAAGAACTTAACCAAATGAATAGAACAACTGCGAGTATATTTAGTTGTTTATGGTGTAATGATATTTGCTGATAAAGCTGATTAAATAAGATGTTTGATAACAGTTGTTGTATATAAGAGTTTGGCTACTTTGAGACCCATTATTATTTAATAAGATCCATAAATGTCAAAAGCTTTTTATAGTTATAGTTTCCCTTCGAGTACATAAACAATACAATTCTTATAAGTTTAGCTCGCTCAAGGTCAATAAACTCCGCAATATTATTTATAATAATCATTTTCCTAAGCTGATTGATATCTTTAGACATTAAAAATGAATCAGATAAACTGCACAGCTTTCTAGAAATCGTTCAAAGATGAAACGCATTCCGTCAAGAGTCATATTTAATTTAAAATTCAAAACAGAAAGTTACCCTCTGCAGCTGCTACTGTGCACGCTGTGGCTTAAGTATCACTTTTCAGCTAGTGTCATTGTGCGAGTCATTGACTGCTGAAGATTATGCCCATCACTTGTGTTTGACGAGCAAACACACACCGAACTGAGCCGGGGAAACGCTTGCAGCGTTGGCGGCTACTTGAGACAGCTATAACGACAATTTGTCGCTTTTCATTAAAGCCAATGCGACAGAGAGACAACTAACGAGAGAGAGAGAGAGAGAGAGACACACAGAGAGAGAGAGGATAGAGACAATGACATCTTCCGAACAGGAACACAACACACACACAGATTGGGGGAAATGTAAATGTAAACAGTCAACAATCAGAGCAATATGCTCACGTCTTGACTCGATGCTGCTGCTGTTGTCAAACAAGTTGCAGAGCGATCGCATTGAAGTAGACCCACATACAAAGTGAATGAACAAATGAATACGCTCACAATCATATTCACGCGTGTATTTGTGTGTGTGTTGTGTATGCGCTTGTGCGCAGCCGAATGTATCTTTTGGATACTTTTGCTGCCGCTACAGAAATTAATACGTGCTGAACACTTCAGCAGCGAACACACACAACTCGCTGCTTCAGTCCGAGTCGAGTTGCTAGCGAGTCGCGTCGGTCTGGCTTGAGTCTCAGGTTGAGATTGGAGATTCGAAAGAGTGCGCGCCGAAGCGAGTGCGAGGCGCCGGCAAAAGAAGTATCTGTATCTCATAGGCATAGCCATAGCTATGGCTATAGCTATAGCTTATCTCATTTTACTTTCAAAGTAATCGAAGTTAACGAGTGTTCCGCATGTGAGGCGTCGTCTTCGCTGTCGTTAGGCGTCTTACGATCCACGCGCGGGCGTATTCCAAGTTCCACGTTCGCTGCTCAACGTTGTTGCGTGTGTAAATATTTATATAGCAACCGCAAAAGAAAACACACACAAAAAAAGCACCGCGAAAATAAAGCAGTTAAATTATTATGGCTGTAAATGCAATATCGAAATACCTGTACGAGTTGCATTGCCAATAACGAAAGCGAGTGCGATTGTTTATGCAACAACAACAACAAGTGTAATTGTTATTAACAATTTATGGCCTAAAAATACAAATACAAAAGTAGTGTACGCAATTGCAAGTGAATTATTTACGAGTGCATTCATTAATCAATACAAAGGCCAGCCAACAGAATATGTGGAAATAGTTGTTCAAATTCAAAATCAAAGCACAGAAAACATCAACTTTCAACAACAGCTGCAACAAAACATCAAATGGATACCAACTATTTAGGTTAGTACAACTATTTTGTTTACTTTACATAGAAACAATTGCCAGGTTATAAAGATAAGCAAAAACAACTTCATTCGCCACAACAGTGGGTTGCATAAGTATTCTCACAAGTGACAGTGGGTAGTCAGGGGAATTTATTGCCACATCCGGTCAAATAATGACTAAGAAACAGCAATAAAACCAACAATTTAATTTACAAAAAATAAAAACTAGCAAATAAAAAACTTTCAAAAAAATGCAAAATTACACAAATCATTTTCCCTTTCTCTGTCCCGAGCATATTTTCACATAATCTATATGCTAAGCCTGGTCAATGAATTATTTAAATTGTTTGTTAAATCGACATCATTTTGATTTGCATAATAGCTCGAATGAATGATGTCGATTGACACTCTAGATAGACTTCTGCACTTGTCGCAACCGGAATCAAAAGTTGACGAAATTAAGTCGTTGGTTTATCGACTCGCAAATACTCTGGGAACTTGCTTTGATGTTATTCCAATTAACACAATGATTTGTTGAATATGTTTTGTAGTTTTGCTCTTGGATTATCATGAAATTTACAGCTTATAAAGACTTGTTGAAATGATCAGACAAAAATATGTAAAGAACTGAATTTATCGCCTTCTTTTGTAACTTTTGTGTTTGCTGAATGATCGCAGATATTCTGCAGTAAAATATGTGTGATGAACATGAAAAGCAAACAAATTTGTTATTTGCCATCAGATCATAAACTTTGCAGGATGTAAAGATCAACATAAAGATATGCAAAGTGTCGAAGATTAATTTCCTTGAACTTAAACTTATCTGCGGCAGTTGAACAATAAATTTGATTGTTGAGCTTTTGGAAAGATATCAGATCGAGGCATTTCTTTCAAAAAGACAAACACAGCTGTATCTACTTAATTGTTGGTTGTTTGATAAAGAAAAAAGAGTTCCTGTTATTGGACCATGATTATACACCCGTTTTCAACGATTTCATAGCTAAAGGGCATTGACAAAAGGTTCAGACAAAAGGCGTATGTTGCCAATGAATATGATTGATGGTACTTTTGGGTACTTGGGGCTAACTAAATTGCCACCGATTCACAGAGGCAGTCAATAAAAATGCATAGATGAATAAGCAAAGTAGGCAATAAGATGAATGGCCACAAAATGCGAGACAACAGCTTTATCAGTCACATAACTTTATCAACGAATGGAAATAAAAAAGAGAAAATACACAATATAAATGCAGATAAATGATTATTGGCTGATCCAAACGAAAACCAATCGAAATTATAGAGATTGAGATTTATGGCGAGTGGCTCAATTTGAAATTGATGAAACAAACAGTAACTAATTAATAAGTATGCTTCAGATGAGAAGCTGCTGCCGCAAGACTGTCGCAGCTGTTGCTTCTGTTGCTGCTGCTGCTGCTGTGTTGCAACAACCTTGGCAAAGGTCAGAGGTGCGTCTCCTCTCCAGCGTATGCACATTCCACCATAAGCCCTGTTAAGTGGATGATGCTGCGCCCGGATGATGCTGCTGCTCTCTCAGGCACATCAAATACTAATAATGCTCATGTTTTATATTTTTTATGGATCAATAAGTTTGCGTGCGTGCAGCAGCAGCAGCAGCAACAGCAACAGCAACAGAAGAGCAGTCGGAAGGGAAGCGAAGCAAGGAACACGCGCCACGGCAACACCAACTGAGATCAAGGCGCTTTTAATAATCTTTAATAGGCTATATACATATATGAGTGTGTCTGTGTGTGTGTGCGTGGGAGGGCTGCAATAAAATTGCCACATGCCCCAGCACAGCTTGTGGCTAGCCGAGGTGTATAATATGTGTATGCACAGCAATGTTTATGCCGCGCTTATCAAAATAACAGCATTTTCATATTATTTTATCTCACAACAACACACTCAGCTGCCAATGTGTGTGTGGGTGTGTCTGTTTGTGTATACTTTTAGCTTTATTAATTTGATTCTCAACAGCTAAAAGCTTCCCAGACATTTGCCTTTTTTCACTACCACATGGCTCAACAGAGAAAGAGAGAAGTGCCTGGAAAAACTTTATTTTCCCCTTTTCTACAACTGAAACTGACAGCGAACACCTGTGTCCACAATGAGAAACTCTCAATCAAATAAAAGAGTTTCACTTTTGCAAATGTTGCATGCAACTTTGACGTTGTCTAATTGCCAGCGAGTGAGGCAATTTTGCAATTTGTTAAAATGAAATAATTAACGCATTTTTCTGCTCAACAAAATGACTTTGCTCATAGCACAAATTTTTCGAGTTTTGAATTAGTCAATTATGAAAATAATAGTTAAAGGCGATACATTATGAAAACCTGCTGCTGATTAATTTAATGGGTTCTTTTCGGGGACTTATTTATTAATTAACAAATACGAACTGCATTCAAAAGATTATTAAATAGAAAGCACAAAGTTGTCAAATTGTTATTTATTAACAACTGCATTCAAAAGATTATTAAATGGAAAGCACAAAATTATGAAATTCGTATTTACTACTGGAATTTATAAACTGCATTCAGAGAAATATTAAATAGAAAGCACAAAATTGTTAAAGATAATAAATTTTAATATTTTTATCACCGGTAAGTGGAATATTTAATACATTTCCCAGCAATCTGGTATATTTTTTACATATCTATATACTAAATATATCGGAAAGTATTTTTTGTATTTTTGTGGAATATTAATTTAGTATATAAATGAGTAGGTGGTATTTCACAGTCGAGCACACTCGACTGTAGATTTCTTGTTTTGTATTTTTTCTGTAGTTATGAAAATTGCATATTTAATTCGATTTTCGTTTTCATTTAATTTAAGTAGACCATGTTGTACCACCTCAACTAAAATATTATTTCGAAATTAATGCTATGAAGAGCTGCCATCATTGACACCTCAACTATTTTTTATACAAGTACAAGAGTGAACAATTTTTCAGATTGAATTGCAATCAATTTACGTGCTTACAAGACTCTGACTATGAAATGTTTCTATCAATCAATCATTTTGCACTTGGACTACACTCCACTTGCAATCCACTTAGTGAACCTGAAAAGCAAACTTAGTTGAAGTACACTCAGTTATTCCATTGATATTGATTACATATTGAATTGGAGGCGCATCAAACACTATCAACAGGTAGCTTATCAGTTCCCTTCTGCTACCGAAAATCGAACGTGAACGTATTTACAATATTTGATGCGATAAGCCGCAAATTGAATGTGCTAAAAGCTTAGTTTGTTTGATTTATCGAAACCTTCAAAATATATCATTCATTAGATAAGCCCGTCACATGTGCCACAAAACCTTCAAATTAATGCAAAACATCAAGACTAGATGAGAGGCGAAAAAATCACTCTCAAATTATGTGTCTGATAAGGTGCTAAAAATACGCGCAAACTAAATCTTATATTTTGTCATATTTTGTGCTGTTAACAAACAAATTAGACCAAAAAAACAGAATATATATATTAATAAAAGAGAGAGAGCGAGAAAACGTGCTGCTCATAAATTTGAGCACGTTCAAATTCAAAACGTGCCCACAAAAAAAAATAAATAAATGTAGCCAAATATGAAAAGCCGCCCCAACACATGCAAATTTTTGATATATCTACAATAATTCTGCTAATGCGTGTGCCTGTGGGTGTAATTCTGTGTGTGTCTGTGTGTGTTTGTGTGTGTATTCAGGCCTACAAACAGCAACAACAACACAACAACAACAATCAGCGTATGAAAACATTTATAAATGCGACTGTGGCTGCTTTCCATGCCAATAAGCTTAATGCCAGCATTTGATGTCGATTACCATAAATACGAACAAAAATCATAAAAATAAAATAACACACACCAGGATAATCTATTTAAGCGTGGACGAAGCACTGAATACCCTATAAAGCTACTTTCTTCATTTACAACAAATTAAATTTAGAATTCATCAACTCTATTCAAACTTATTGAATATCATTTAAATTTTCTATGAGTATGAAACAAACAACCAAAATGATTGAAAGCAATGCAAGAATTAATTCACAATAAGAAATAAAAACTTATAATGAGAAAATTGTTTCGCATACTTAAGACTTCCAAATAACAATTGAGAAGGGCTTTAAAATTGTTGCCAAGATTTAATTAAAAAAAAAAACAATATGTTCTTACCAATTAATTCTAAGAAAAAATTGTAAATAAGGCTTACAATTAAATACTAGAGAATAAATCAAAATAATTATTAAATAACAATTTGTCTATAAGAACCTATAAGAAAGATAGAGGCTTTATTATTTTCACTCCTAAAACTGTATTCTGCTCATATTCGTTGTAAGAACCAAACGACCCGCTGCTTCAGTTAACAATTGAGTATTAATATGCAACATGACACGAGAAACGGAGGCGTTGAATGTCGAAACTCATATAAGGAAATATTTGAGGCCGGTTTTCGGCAGTAACCTTGCCCCCAAACATTTGTCAAGTTCAGTGCCAGTTAATCGCCATGTTTGTTGTATTCTGTTATTTTTTTTCCGTTCGAGTTGCGGAAAAATTTAAGAAAATCCGCAAAGAGATCTAACTTTTTGCTTCCGACTATAAATTAGAAAAGCAAATTTTTCGAAAAAAGTTTTGTTGAAGAAAAAATCAATATTTGTATCTGGGTAGCAAAAAAAAAAGAAATGGTTGAAATAAAATTGAGTTGCGTTGCATGTGCTGAATTGATTTAAACAATATTTGTTATTTGCCAGGCAAAAGTTTGTTTTCCCCAGCGTCTGGGAGCCCCATTTGCATTTGGGGCCAAGCCAGAAAAGCACAAAAAAAAGACAGCGAAAGAGATTGGCTAAAAAGCAGGCAACTGAAGAGCAGAAGAGCTGCAGAACTCGAGTGCTGTTGGAGTCGGAGGAGAGCCACTTTGGTAGCGACAACTTCAAAAGGTTTTGTCCCCACCCGAAATAAAACATAAAAGACAAACGCAAAACCAATTGTACAATTGTTTCTGGAAAAAAAGTAGCAGACGAGACAATAAATCAAACAGCAGCAATTCGATATAAATATAGATTTTAAATACCCTGCAGCGAGTCAAACGAGCGGTGATGAAAGTTTTATTTACCAATTATTGTTGTGTAATTTTCATTACTCGCCTTACAGGATATATTGCTAGTGCATCACACATGAGTAGCTGCAAGTTTTTGTGTAAATTCAATTTGGCTTATTCAAGGTCGAAAAGCAATGCACTTATTTTAATTATATATAGTTTAAATGTCGCCAACAATATTTGGCCAACTGCAAATTGCTTTTGTAACAGCATCTTTCTGGCATTTCTCCGGTTATTTCAATCGCTTAATTTTTGGCTCAAATATCATTTTGATAATCAATGTCTAACAAATAAAAAACTTACTTTAAACGACAGTTTAAATGTCATTCTCTTTTCATTCTAGAGAAGAAGTTCACTTAATATTTATAAAAGTGTTTTAGCCATATCTTTATGATACTCTTTTAAAAGCTTAATTAAAGTGCTTTTTATTGAAATTCCAATTGGCATTCAAATAATATAACGATTCAAAAACTTTTTTAGCAAGAGTTTAAATTTTGTTTTTGTTAATCATTCAAAAGAAATTTACATTCTGTTTTTATTCACTTTTGTTTTTCCGGCATTTTGTCATGCTATTTTAATAGCTCCATGAAATCAATTTTTCTAATAATTAAAGAACAATTTTTTAAAACTATATTTTAAATGTCGCAATTGTTGGTTTCACTTATCATTCAAAAGAAATTCACATTCTGTTTTTAACAGTGTTTTTGTAGCTTTGGAAAATTCTACAAAATATTTCTTTTAAGTTCTAGTTTAAATGTCGCCAATTTTAGGTCAACATATTATATTTTAAAAAGTATTTTTGTTGAATTTCTTAGTTTGTGTTCAATGCAATCAATTTACTGTCTTAAATTTAATTTCGCAAATCAAAGCTCAACAATTGAAAATCACTTCTTTTAATTGTGGCTTAAAGTGCTGCAAACGATATTTGCACTTTTGTCAGAGTCCCAATAATTTAAAGTAATTTGAATTTGCATTTCCCATGCGCCCTTTGCACTGCTCTGATGTGTGTTGGACACAGTCAAAACATATCGATTTTCAACAGGTCCAAGGATGCTCACCCTCCAGGCACACACACACATATGTGAATATATGTAGGTATGTGTGGGTTTGGCCTGCTGAAATATGTTTGGGTTTTTATGCGCCTATGCGGCGCACATGTTTATGCTTGCCTGCGATGCGGCACAAACGTGGCCTAATAAAATTTCAGTTAACGAAAATAAACGCGTTGAGTTATGCAGACGGCTAACTGTGAGGCATTAAGTGAGATTGCGAGGGGGATTTCGGGGAGATTGCGGGGGATGGAATGGATGTGCCTAGTGAGAATTACGGACGGAGTAATAATATTACACACACAATGCTGCAGTAGCCCAAATAATAAATATTATGTTGATTTTGCCGCCATTTTGACTGTTATCCTTTTTAATACACTGACAATGGATATGTTGACTATCACAGCATCAATATTTGATGTGTAAATCAAATGATGAAGTATTGACATTTTTGTTAGTGTCATTTCAATTCTGTATTATTAAAACAAAATAGTAAAGAAAAAACTTATATGTTTGTAAATTTAATTAAGCTTTATTAAATATTTGATGTATAAATCAAATGAAAAATCATTGCCTACTATATTATTTATAAGCTTCATTTAAATTGTGAATTGCGAAATTAATAAAAAAGAGTTTGTGAAATGTATTTCTTTAATTTTGGTAACCTGCTATTACATCTAAAATAAAATTCTTCTCTTTATTTAAATTCTCATTTTTAAAGAGTATCTACAGCATCTGCCAGCGATAATCTAAGCAACAGATTTAACCTTTTTATTGTTGCTTCACTCACACAAGCTAATAATTCATTTGAAATGGCTTTTGTAACTATTTGCTTAAGTCTTAAGGGTTAGCTCTCTTTTTTTTTTGTGTCAGAATTTATTTGAGCATTTTGTGTGTCTCGCAAAGCATTTTTCCGGTTTCAGCTTTCCCTGCATTTCCCTTTTGGCCAGTGTGTGTGTGTTCTAAAAAGTAACCCGCAGTTGTTGTTTTTATCTGCCAAGCAGGCAGCTTTCACTTTTCTTCAGCGACAAATTTAAAATCGAAAATTTTATCACCCAATAACCCAGAAATTTACTCTTGCTCTTGCTCTGCTTCTTTTTTTTTTGTGGCATCGTAAAAAGTTCAGATTGCGTTATTGTTGCAAGCAGAAGAGTCGGATGAGTTCAGCGAGTTGATGCGACATGAGAGAAGCGACAACATAAATCATCATTTGTCAAGCAAATGTTCGGTCGGTGTCGCTTTTGCTGTCGCTGCTGCTGTTGCTGTCACTATGTTGTGGTCTCGATCTCTGTTAAACAAGTCCACTGGGTCGACTTGGCAATTTGCCTCGAAGACCCTGAAACACACGCGCAGTCAGTCAATGTTACAGACAGTCAATCATTCATTCAGTCAGTCAGTCTGTGGGTCGTTCATTCATTGACTGCTCTATGAGTTTGATTTTTATTGCATAGAGGAAGCAATTCCATAAATAATAATAATGTTTGTCTATACATTCGCTCGCTCGTACTTGAATGTGCATGCAAACAATTTTTATTGTTCGCCGCAAATTGTGCAAATTGTAGCAAAAATGACAGCATCGAAATCAATATCAAGTAGCCGACGCATTGCCTTTGCCAATTGAAGTTCACCCACCCCCAAGTAGATGTGATGTGATGTGAATTTAGTTCAAATCGTGTGACACGCGCCATCGAGGTTCTCCTCGCATGTCAAACAGTCGGAAGGAAGAGCGCACATCGTGATGGCAAGTCAATCAGCATTTTATGCGATGAACTTGTCACACACATACACAGCGCAAGCTGATGTCACATTCATTTCATATCTTTGACAACTTTAAATCACAAGCCCCTTGGCAGTTAATTATTCGCATGCGAAATTCAATTGTCAAGTGTCACCAAGCAGAGTCGGAGATTGACAAAGATTCGGCATTTGTTTAGATTGAATTAAAGCTGCTTTCAGTGAAAGACTCGCAATCAGTTTGCTACTTAATAAATTGCAAAAGCTTTGCAAGTTTAATGTGAGTCATTTTAAATTCATTTCACATACAAATTTTCTCATCGTTAGCTTGAAATTTTTTTTGCTTAAAGTGTTAACGCTTTAAGGTGCTCCCGAAATATATATTTAATTACATGTCAAGTACTGATTGCGTTATTATCATTTATCATATATGCGCATACTATAAGTTTTGAGTATTTTTAACTTGGGCTTGTCTGCAACGGAAGCAGCGGAAGGAAGCCAACTTCAATTTGGTTGGCTGCAATTGACAAAATCCCAAGAAGAAAAAAAACATATATGACGCACACGCACAAGTTATGTACATGAGAACATGAGCCAAGAACATGCACAAATACATGTACAATATTTATTTGGATTTTCTTTTTTTTTTATTATTATTATTGGCAAAGCCAACGCCATCCAATTTGAACAACAATTGCTCGACTTGGCTTGACTTGGCTTTGGATTTCGCCTTTGCCATTTCCTTACTTCCTATGCTCAGCTGCAATGTTTGATTGTGTGTGTTTGCTCCGTGTTGTGTTGTGTGTTCTGTGCATGTATGTGTGTGTGTGTGTTATGTGTGTGCCGTATTTATATACTCATAAAAGGTATGGCCTGCCCTTGAGCCTTTTGCTTTTGGGACACGTATTCGAAGTCGTAATGGGTAATCACTTCTTCTTACATGATGCGGATTTCTTATTGTGATTTTGCCTTTGAAATTTACATAATGTGTGGCAGCAGGCAGAGTCTTGATGCTGACTGCCACAACAGCGTTTTGTCAACAGAGCAGCGCATCGCATTGTGCCAGATGAGAGTACAGGAAATGCGCACAACTCCCCATTCACAGCTCACAGTTCACAATTTGTTTAAAGTGACTGCTGTTGCTGTTGTCGTTGCTCGGGGGTAGCAGCCAGACGCAAACAAAACTAATTTATGCAAGGCACAAACAGACAAACAGACAGATATAGAGACAGCCAGACAGTCAGACAGCTAGAAAGACAGACAACACACACCTTGAGCTAAAGCTGAAGCTGTAGCTAAGAAGATATTGTTGGGACCCTTTTTCTGGCATTTGCATTTAAAAGAGCTGTCTTCGCAGCGGGCTTAACACCTCCTACGGTCTCTGCTTGTCTCTTGTTCTCCCCTCCCCCTCCTGTCACTCTTCTGCAGTCCAAACAATTAGCTGACTGTTTACATGAATCCAAAAAGAGATGCTGGAGCCTGCGCTTGCGTAATTAGCAAACGCTGAGGGGAAAGGAAATGCAATTCTATGTATGTGTGTGTGTGTGTTTCGCTAGCACCTTGGCAGGCAGCTTGATAAGTCAACAACAAAACACCACAACATCAAATCAGCTGAATGTCTTGCTGAATGCAGCAGTTGTAGTTGCAATTGTAGAACCTTGTGTCAAATACCCTTTAAAGTGACGAGTCGGGTAGTAATGAAAGCATAGGCTGCTTATTCATAGTGGATTACTAAAAAAGTTAATTATTTCACAAATAAAGTGAATCCACATTTATTTTACATTTATAGAATAATTGTTTTTTTATAGACACAAATTTTATACTTTATCCTTTTATTAATAAAATTTGTGATAATAAAAATGTGGAAACTTTTCATTTTTATCTTTCTATAATAATTGTTGTCTACAAGAGGTATCTTTGAAGAAATGTTGTATTTTTTATTTAATTTATTTCGTATTTTTATAAAATCTATTGTAGCTGCTTTATGACTTAAGTGCATTGATAAGATAAGCGCATCATATTTAATGTTGGCTTTATAAAAAGCTAACTAATAAAATTATATGAACATCGTTTTGAGGATAGCTGCTTCTTAAGTCTGAGCAAAGTTCAGCGTACAGTTAAATTTGATCATCTTTAAATTATATTTACGTTGAGTCGTTAAATAATTCTAAAGAAGTGTCTTTATCTTAACTCTGATACGTATTTAGTAAAATTTAGTTACTTCATTTTTTTAAATATACATATGTATATATGTATATATATTGAAAATATTCCTTAATTTGGAAATTTTATGTAGGAAAGTTTGTGCTGATGAATTTTAACATTGATTTTTACTTAAAATTATTTGGCTGATATTTCACAAGCATATAAGACTTATATTATAAGTTACTATTGCATTACAGAATATCTTTTAGCCAGTGTCCTATACTTTGTGCTTTCTGAAGGCATTCTCGAGGTTTTTCCTTTGTTCCCACTTGGTTTTAGCCCGCATTTAGACTCGCAGCATATAGTTATTCACAGTCGCTCTTCTGTCGCATTTAGATTTGCATTTTTATTTTGCGCATAAGTGAGGTCGCTGCAGCGTCTACTTAAGCTATTTTTCCAGCACTTTTTTCTTGTTTTTGTTTTTTATCTTGAGGAGATGAGTGAATGAATGCGTTCTCTTTGTTTTAAGTACTCATGCATTCATTGTGGATAAGAATGTCACCTTCTTCTGCTTGGCTGGGTTTTTTTTTCTTTCATAATAAAAATATATACTTTTGTTGTTGTTATAGTCTTTGTTAGCCACAGCTAGAAGTTCACACGACCAACACGTATTTGGTTTAAGAAGTGGGGCGAGCTCAAGGTCAGATTAAAGACAGGTTTTGAGCTGCAGTCGCCTTAAATGGGCAAGTGAGTGAGTAAACTGAATTGTGCCCTTAAATGTCATTTATAATTGAGAGTGCTTCTCGCACACTTGTATCCTAATAAGAAATCTCGCAGACAATTAAATAAACGTCAACGGGCAATGCGAATGTATATATTTGAGTCCTGTTGCTTCATTCACAATCAGCTGTGGGCACAAGGACACCGGCATAACAAATGCACAGACAGGACAAAAGATAAGGGGATGAGCAGACGACACAATGTAAAACTGTCACAGGCACGTTTGCAGCGATAGATACAATAATTACGCCAACTTTCGAGTATGAAGTCGATTCATAGCATGCATTTTAAGCTCTTCAACTGACACAGCGAACTACCTTTCTCTCTCTCTCTTTCGCTACCTTCCGTCTGTCTCCTACAGCTGGATTATTGAATACTCGTAGAACATCAATCACTGAGAAAGCGACGTGATTTGGCAAATTATGCGGTATCGTGTTATGCACATTAAAAAACAAATGCATTCTAAATATATAAACTATGACAAACGAAAGAGAGAAGAACTTTTAGCTTAGATAAAGAAGTAATGGGAAAGCAATCTATATTATCTATCAAGAACCAAACCGATCGAAACTAAAATTCTTGAGGAAAAAACTTCTAACTTTAATAAAGAATGAATACAACAGTTTCAAAAATATGAAATTATAAAGTTAATTTGCATAATTGCTCAATCCATAAATACACTGATTCATTTTATTTGTTTACCAAACACAAAAATTTTATGTTGACTTATAACAATAACAAAATATATAAATAAAATTATTTAATGATTCCTAAGTAGGTAATTATTCTTAAATTATAACGAAACTTGTTTCACCGATTATTAAGAATTTAAATATCGTATATAGTTTGTTCACCTTGGATGTGTTCTCTTCTTAATTAGAGAATATTTCTTGAATTGAGAGCATTTAATATGTATCCAGTATCAAAGCTCCCTGACTTTAACCGGTTATCCAGAGAGGGAGACAGGTTTTTGTGAGAGTCTTACGTTATCTGAATAATAGTCAACTGCTATTTAGCCACTCGTAATTGTTATCAATCTAAACTTTGCAAGTTACATAGCAAAGCATAACAACAACTGCCTCTCCTTAACTAAAAAAGTTGCTTTATCATGCTGAGTGGCAACGAATGCTTTCGTTAATACAAGTTAGTCACGGCAACTTTCAGTCTTAGCCGCAACCTCAGACGAAGCTGTTCGCAAATTCAAAATGATCTTCCTAATATATTTGGTGATCGCGATATCCGCGCTAGTTGCATATTTCATATATAGCAACACAACGTTCTGGCGGAATCGAGGAATTCCTCAGGATCCGCCACATCCATTCTATGGCAACATGATAGGATTCCGCAAGAATCGTGTCGTTCACGATATTCTCGAGGAATATTATAATAAATTCCGAAAGGCCGGTCATCCGTTTGTCGGGTTTAACTTCCTGCACAAGCGATCGGCCTTCATCATGGACATTAAATTGGCCAAGAATGTGTTGATCAAGGATTTTACAAACTTTGCCGATCGCGGACAGTTTCACAATATTCGTGACGATCCTTTGACTGGTCATCTTTTCAATTTGGATGGAAAACGCTGGAGGGAAATGAGACAGAGACTCTCGCCCACTTTTACGTCCGGAAAAATGAAGTTCATGTTTCCCACTGTTATAAAAGTGTCCGAAGAGTTCGTTAAGGTGATGTTTGAAGAAGTCTCAGCCAAATCTGGAGGTGCTATTATCGAGATCAAAGAGCTGATGGCTCGCTTCACGACCGATGTCATTGGAACCTGTGCCTTTGGCATTGAGTGCAACACTCTTCGCACTCCTGACACTGACTTCCGTAAAATGGGAAGCAAAGTATTTACGGATCTGCGTCATGGCACTCTCCTGACTGCTTTCGAGTTCAGTTTTCCTAAATTGGCCAGCGCGTTAAGAATGCGAATGATTCCTGATGATGTTCACGAGTTCTTTATGCGACTTGTTGAGGAAACAATGGCATATCGCGAAAAAGAAAAGATTAAGCGCAACGACTTCATGGAGATGTTGATCGAAATGAAGCAAAAGGGAAGCTATACATTGGAGAATGGCGATGTTGTCAAAGGGTTGGAAATTGGAGAACTCGCTGCTCAAGTGTTTGTTTTCTATTTGGCTGGCTTTGAGACCTCTTCTTCTACCATGAGCTATTGTCTCTATGAGTTGGCTCAGCACACAGATATTCAAGACAAACTAAGAGAAGACATTAATAATGTTCTGCAGCAATACGATGGAAAATTAACTTATGAAAGTATTAAAGCAATGCGTTACTTGGATCAGGTCATATCAGGTAAGACATTTCGCACTTTCGGATCGTGATGGAATCTCAATTCACATTTATATCTACAGAAACTTTGCGTCTTTATACAATCGTGCCATTCTTGGAGCGCAGAGCTCTGAAAGATTATGTTGTTCCCGGACATCCCAAATATGTTATACCAAAGGGCACTCAGGTGATCATACCTGCGGCTGCTTATCACCGCGATGAAGATTTCTATCCTGACCCTAA
The DNA here is from genome assembly GCF_023558535.2 of Drosophila nasuta. Taxonomy (NCBI): domain Eukaryota; kingdom Metazoa; phylum Arthropoda; class Insecta; order Diptera; family Drosophilidae; genus Drosophila; species Drosophila nasuta. The sequence goes on along the minus strand of NC_083457.1, from coordinate 31,813,125 downwards.
CACATTCGATCCTGAACGCTTCTCAACCGAACAAGTTGCCAACCGCGACTCTGTCGAGTGGTTGCCTTTTGGCGATGGTCCAAGGAACTGTGTGGGAATGCGTTTTGGTCAAATGCAGACACGTATTGGCCTGGCCCAGTTGATAAAGAACTTCAAAGTCTCGGTGTGCGATAAGACTGACCTTCCGCTTGTCTATAATCCAATGTCATTTGTCTTGGGCACCATTGGAGGAATCTTTGTGCGAGCTGAGCGAGTTTAAACTGTGATCGCCACATGGATAAATAAAAGTGTGCTAAAAATAATGGGTGCGATTTTGAATGCTGTAAATGTATGAGAGAGATGTTGTGTATGACTTTACTTATTTTATATGGAAACATGAAAAATTATTTTAATAAGTGCTGAAAAATAAAAATAGAACTTAGGCTATTTTATAAAATACTTGCCGGATTATCTTTTAGCTATCTAATTATATTATGAATAGTGTCAAACCAATAACTGACAACATCAAACCAAAACGAAACACATGTATTTAATTGTTGACATTGAACTTTGAAAGAGCCAAGATAGAGAGAGAGAGAGAGAGAGAGAGAGAGAGTGAGAGTATAGATTGCTAAATCAAGCGCTCGCTGATTGTGTATAAACAACATTGTGTGCGTTGCACAATGGGGCCAACGACTATTTTTTTTTTGTGATATTGTACAAAAGTTTGGTATGTGAAGAAGTTATTCTGTATGAAATAACACTTTTACTAATTAAATTGTTTCATAAGTTGTGTCTTTATCTTTTAAATTGTTCTCTATAAGTGATCTTAGTTTAGTTAGGAGTTTTGATAGTAATTGCGGCTTTTAACTAATTAAACATTAAATATTTTGTAACATCTTATGATTACAGCCCGTATTTTCGCTAGTATTAACATCTTTGTTAATCGGTTAAGTTTTTAAGAGTAGTGTGCTCTGTTTAGATTAATGGTATGAGACACTTCAGTTCTATGTTATGTTAAACTAATTGAAATGAAATTTATGTCACAAAAAACCGTTTTTTAGTCCCATAGTGCACTACCGGTGAGAGAGCAAAAGCGACTGAGTGCGAAAGTGTTGTAAATTCAATTTATTGGCATTGAAAAATAAGCATAAAAGTTAAGACCAGACTGTGAAATACTCGCTACTCATTTGAGAGAATACAGGTATAAAACTTGTATTTCCCAGATAGAATAAGTCAGGGGATTACGATAGCTCTACACCTACCTAAACGCCTACTGCTAAATTTACTCACTCGTAACTGCTATCGGTTTTACCACTATAAGTTACACAGCCGGGTAAATAAACAAACAAATGCCTCTCGTCGAATGAAAACTACTTGATGTATAATGCTGAATAGCATGGAAAGCTTTATTGAATGCACTGTGGGTACAGAAACTCTCAGTCATTGCATTAAGTTCAGTCGATGCAGTTCGCAATATCAACATGGTTTTTATATACTTGGTGATTGCAATATCCGCGCTTATCGCGTATTACATATACAATAATACGTATTATTGGCGTAATCGAGGAATTCCTCAGGATCTGCCACATCCATTCTATGGCAACATGGTTGGCTTCCGCAAGAATCGCATTGTGCACGATATGCTCGAGGAATATTATACCAAATACCGAAAGGCGGGTCATCCCTTTGTGGGATTCGGCTTTCTGTTTAAGAAAGGTGCCCTCATCATGGACATTAAACTAGCCAAGAATGTGCTAATCAAGGATTTCAGCAACTTTTCCGATCGCGGACAGTTCCACAATGTGAGAGACGATCCCTTGTCTGGTCATCTTTTTAACTTAGACGGCAAGCGTTGGAGACAAATGAGACAGAGACTCTCACCCACTTTTACTTCCGGTAAAATGAAGTTCATGTTCCCTACAGTCATCAAAGTGTCTGAGGAATTTGTTAAGGTGATGTTTGAAGAAGTCCCAGCCAAATCTGGAGGTGCTATTATCGAGATCAAAGAACTGATGGCTCGCTTCACCACTGACGTCATTGGCACCTGTGCCTTTGGCATAGAGTGCAACACTCTTCGCACTCCAGACACAGATTTCCGTAAAATGGGAAGCAAGGTGTTCACCGATGTCCGTCATGGTGCTTTACTCACAGCTTTCGAATTCAGTTTCCCCGAACTGGCTGAGAAGCTGAGAATGAGAATAGTACCCGATGATGTCCATGAGTTCTTTATGGGCTTGGTAAACGAAACAATCGCCTACAGGGAAAAGGAGAATATCAAGCGCAACGATTTCATGGAGATGTTGATTGAACTCAAGAATAAGGGAAGTTACACACTAGAAGATGGCGAAGTAGTCAAGGGACTAGACATTGGAGAGCTCGCTGCCCAAGTCTTTGTGTTTTATGTGGCTGGTTTTGAGACATCTTCTTCCACTATGAGTTATGCTTTATACGAACTGTCTCAGCACACAGATATACAGGATAAGCTGAGGGAACACATTAATAGTGTATTGCAGCAATTCGAGGGAAAACTTACTTATGAAAGTATCAAAGCCATGCGTTACTTGAATCAAGTCATATCAGGTAAAACAATCAGTCATATTCTCAGGGTCAATAGATTTTCAAAACTAATTTGTCTCTTTAGAAACTCTTCGTCTTTATACTATCGTGCCTTTCTTGCAACGGAAAGCTCAGAACGAATATGTTGTTCCGGGTCATCCCAGCTACGTTATACCAAAGGGAACGACAGTATTTATACCTGCAGCTGCCTATCACCGGGATGAAGATCTCTATCCCGATCCAATGAAATTCGATCCTGAACGTTTCTCAGCCGAACAAGTTGCCAACCGAGACTCTGTGGAGTGGTTGCCCTTTGGTGATGGTCCTAGGAACTGTGTGGGAATGCGTTTTGGTCAAATGCAGACACGTATTGGCCTGGCCCAGCTGATAAAGAACTTTAAGTTCTCGGTGTGCGATAAGACTGACATTCCTCTTATCTATAATACCAAATCGGTAGTATTGGGCACAGTGGGTGGCATCTTTGTGAGGATCGAGCGAATTTGAACTGCAATTGCTAAATAGAAAAATAAATGTGTTGGAAAAATTATGTGTGATTTTAAGTTATACATTGATTAGGTATTACGAGAGAATGAAATATGACCTAACATCATAAAATAAATTGTACTGAAGTACATAGTGGAAAGACTTTTGCAACAAAAGCAAAAAAATATAAATTTTTCAATATGTGCAAAACTAGTAATCATAAAAGTTGAAATACCCGACTGCGAAATTCCCGTCCCCATTTTATAGAATACTCATACAAAATTATTGTTTGTGTCGTTCAAAGTTGCTATCTTGTTAACAAAGTAGTATACTTATGACATTGACATTAATATTATTTGAATAGCCGACTAAATTGTCGAAAAAAAAACCTCAACGTCAAGTTAGAATGTTATTTATACCTACATCACTTAAATTATTTAACTTAATGAGAATAACTGTTAATATACTCTTTCAAATTAGCAAGCTTTTCGATTAATGAAGTGAAGAAAACGGAATAAAATTACGAATATAAAAGTTCAATATAAAGACGAAATTTCTTTAAGTTTAAGGTCTGATAACACATGATTTAACTCTGAATTCCGTATTACAAATCAAACTATTATATATTTAATCTGAAATACTTTATTTTCTATATATAATTGATATTGATTTCAACAGTTCGCATCTAATATTGCGTTTTATTAATTTGAGAATATTTCATCCAATTGAACAAATTGCATTTCATATATATGTCAGAACACATGATGTTCACTGTTGTGTCTTCAGAAACTGACTGACCGCAAGCCGTCGCTCTCATTCTCTACTTCGTCATTCAGCACATCTATTTCAACATTCAGCACAACTATTTCATGATGTTCACTGTTGTGACTTCAGAATCTGACTGGTCGCAAGCCGTCGCTCTCATTATCTATTTTGTCATTCAGCACAATTATTTCAACATTCAGCTCAACTATTTCATAATGCTTCTGCATCACGCTAATCAGCTGAACAACACCAGGTGAAATGCTCAAAAGAGCTGTACTCAAATGATGCTTACCCAATTTAACAGGATATCAACATACTTCACTTCATAATCAAGTCACTCGCCGCATGAAAACTACTCAAAACAGTTGCTTCATCATGATGAAAGACAACAAAAGCTTTGCTGAATGCGCAATGTACACGACAACTCTCAGTGCTACCCGCAACCTCAGACAAAGCAGTTCACAAATTCAAAATGATCTTTTTAATATATTTGGTGATCGCAATATCCGCGCTAGTTGCATATCTTATATATAGCAACACAACGTTTTGGCTGAATCGAGGAATTCCACAGGATCCTCCACATCCATTCTACGGCAACATGATTGGCTTCCGCAAGAATCGTGTTATACACGATATTTTCGAGGAATATTATAACAAATTCCGAAAGGCAGGTCATCCGTTTGTGGGTTTCAGTTTTCTGTTTAAGAAAGGTGCCCTCATCATAGACATTGAGTTAGCCAAGAATGTGTTAATCAAGGATTTCAGCAACTTTGCCGATCGCGGGCAGTTTCACAATGTGGAAGATGATCCTTTGTCTGGACATCTTTTCAACTTAGACGGCAAGAGATGGAGACAAATGAGACAGAAACTTTCGCCCACTTTTACTTCCGGTAAAATGAAGTTCATGTTCCCCACAGTCATCAAGGTGTCCGAGGAGTTTGTTAAGGTTATGTTTGAAGAAGTCCCAGCCAAATCTGGAGGTGCTATTCTCGAGATCAAAGAACTGATGGCTTGCTTCACCACTGACGTCATTGGCTCCTGTGCCTTTGGCATTGAGTGCAACACTCTTCGCACTCCAGACACCGATTTTCGTAAGATGGGAAGTAAGGCTCTAACCGATTTTCGTCATGGTGCTTTACTCACAGCTTTCATATTCAGTTTTCCGGAACTGGCGAACAAGCTGCATATGCGTATGATACCAGATGATGTCCATGGGTTCTTCATGGGATTGGTAAACGAAAAAATCGCATATAGAGAAAAAGAGAATATCAAGCGCAACGATTTTATGGAGATGCTGATTGAACTCAAAAAGAAGGGAAGTTACACACTAGAGAATGGCGAAGTGGTCAAGGGACTGGATATTGGAGAGCTCGCAGCTCAAGTCTTTGTGTTCTATGTGGGTGGCTTTGAAACATCCTCTTCTACCATGAGCTATGCTCTCTATGAGCTAAGTCAGCATCAGGATATACAGGATAAGCTTAGAGAACACATTAATAGTGTCTTACAGCAACACGAAGGAAAACTAACTTATGAAAGTATCAAAGCAATGGATTACTTGGATCAGGTCATATCGGGTAAGAAAAATCGCATTTTTGGAGCTATCCACCAAGCTCTTAACTTGCTTTTATATCTACAGAAACTCTGCGTCTCTATACAATCGTGCCTTTCTTGGAGCGGAAAGCTCTAAAAGATTATGTTGTTCCCGGTCATCCCAAACATGTTATACCAAAGGGAATAACCGTTTACATACCTGCAGCTGCCTATCACCGGGACGAAGATCTATATCCCGACCCCATGAAATTCGATCCCGAACGCTTCTCAGCCGAACAAGTTGCCAACCGCAACTCTGTCGAGTGGTTGCCTTTTGGCGATGGTCCAAGGAACTGTGTGGGAATGCGTTTTGGCCAAATGCAGACACGTATTGGCCTGGCCCAGCTGATAAAGAACTTTAAGTTCTCGGTGTGCGATAAGACTGACATTCCACTTATCTATAATACCAGATCGGTTGCATTGGGCACAGTGGGTGGCATATTTGTGCGGGTCGAGCGAATTTGAACTGCAATTGCTAAATAGAAAAATAAATGTGTTGGAATAATGATGTATGATTTTAAGTTATACATTGATTACGTATTACGAGAGAATGAAATATGACCTAACATCATAAAATAAATTGTACTTAAGTACATAGTGGAAACAGCAAAAGCAAAAAAATATTAATTTTTCAATATGTGCAAAGCTAGTAATCATAAATGTTGAAATGCCCGACTGCGAAATTACCGCTCCCATTTTATAGAATACTCATACAAATTTTTTATTTGTGTCGTTCAAAGTAGTTATCTTGCACTATCAAGATAGTAAGCCATGATATTAACATTAGCATTACTTGACTACTTTACTAAACGGTTGACTGTTGAGTATAAAAAAAACTTAACGTTAACGTCGGCTGTTAAATAACAGAACTGATGTATTCATATCGCTTACATTTTTTCTCTTAGTGGGAGTAACTGTTAATATACTCTATGAAATTATCAAGCATTTCGATTAACGGAGTGAGATGGAGACGGAATAAAATTTTGAAAGTGAATGTTTAATATAAACATGCAATTTCTTTAAACTTGAAACCTGATAATACATGATTTAACTTTGGTTTCTTAATTACAATTCAAACCATATTTAATAAAAAATATTTACTGATCTATATATAATATAGAATTCAGAGAAGAATCCAATATCAATTTAATTTCAACAGTGCACATCTAATATTTCATGTTATTAATTTGAGAACATTTCATTCAATTGAACAAATTGCATTTAATGTACATATGTATATAAAAGGTATTTGAAAACAACCGGCTACAGAGAGTGTGACAAGTTTTGTGCGAGAGCTCTACACTATAGAAGTAATCGCCTGTTATTTATTCACCAGTAATTGCTAAATTACGAGTGTAAGTTACTCAGCCGGGTATATTCACAATCAAGTCTCTCGTCGTATGAAAAAAGTTGCTGCATCATGATGAATGGCAACGAAAGCTTTGCTGAATGCGCACTGTACACGAAAACTCTCAGTGCTACACGCAACCTCAGACGAAGCTGTTTGAAATTTCAAAATGATCTTTTTAATATATTTGGTGATCGCAATATCCGCGCTAGTTGCATATCTCATATATAGCAACACAACGTTTTGGCTAAATCAAGGAATTCCCCAGGATCCGCCACATCCATTTTACGGCAACATGGTTGGCTTCCGCAAGAATCGCGTCGTTCACGATATTTTCGAGGAATATTATAACAAATTCCGAAAAGCGGGTCATCCCTTTGTGGGTTTCAGTTTTCTCTTTAAGAGAAGTGTCCTCATCATAGACACTGAGTTAGCCAAGAATGTGTTAATCAAGGATTTCAGCAACTTTGCCGATCGCGGACAGTTCCACAATACGCACGATGACCCTTTGACTGGTCACCTCTTCAACTTGGATGGCAAGCGCTGGAAAGAAATGCGACAAAGACTCTCACCCACGTTTACCTCTGGCAAAATGAAGTTCATGTTTCCTACTGTTATAAAAGTATCCGAAGAGTTCGTTAAGGTGATGTTTGAAGAAGTCCCAGCCAAATCTGGAGGTGCTATTATCGAGATCAAAGAGCTGATGGCTCGCTTCACCACTGACGTCATTGGCACCTGTGCCTTTGGCATTGAGTGCAACACTCTTCGCACTCCAGACACCGATTTCCGTAAAATGGGAAGCAAGGTGTTCACCGATCTCCGTCATGGTGCTTTACTCACAGCTTTCGCATTCAGTTTTCCAGAACTGGCGAATAAGCTGCACATGCGTTTGATACCCGATGATGTCCATGAGTTCTTCATGGGATTGGTAAACGAAACAATCGCCTATAGGGAAAAGGAAAATATCAAGCGCAACGATTTTATGGAGATGCTGATTGAACTCAAAAAGAAGGGAAGTTACACACTAGAGAATGGCGAAGTGGTCAAGGGACTAGATATTGGAGAACTCGCTGCTCAAGTCTTCGTGTTCTTCTTAGCTGGCTTTGAAACATCGTCTTCTACCATGAGCTATGCTCTCTATGAGCTAAGTCAGCATCAGGATATCCAGGATAAGCTCAGAGAACACATTAATAGTGTCTTACAGCAACACGAAGGAAAACTAACTTATGAAAGTATCAAAGCAATGGATTACTTGGATCAGGTCATATCGGGTAAGAAAAATCGCATTTTTGTAAATTGGTGGATTCTTAACTTGCTTTAATATCTACAGAAACCCTGCGTCTCTATACAATCGTGCCTTTCTTGGAGCGCAAAGCTCTAAAAGATTATGTTGTTCCCGGTCATCCCAAACATATTATACCAAAGGGAATAACCGTTTACATACCTGCAGCTGCCTATCACAGGGACGAAGATCTCTATCCCGACCCCATGAAATTCGATCCTGAACGCTTCTCAGCCGAACAAGTTGCCAACCGCGACTCTGTGGAGTGGTTGCCCTTTGGTGATGGTCCTAGAAACTGTGTGGGAATGCGTTTTGGCCAAATGCAGACACGTATTGGCCTGGCCCAGTTGATAAAGAACTTTAAGTTCTCGGTGTGCGATAAGACTGACATTCCGCTTAAATACAATCCCATGTCAATTGTGTTGGGCACAATTGGGGGTATATATGTAAAAGCCGAGCGAGCTTAGAGTGTAACCGAGGAGCCACGAAAGTGCCAAGAATTAAATGGGATTTCTTATCCGATATCTATCTGAACATAAAGTTATTATGATTATGATCAACACAATTGCAAACAAATATAATTAAATATTAAAATTGAATTTGAAAATTTGTAGGCCAGTAATATGTATATATTTTTATTTAATAATACATTTGAAAAATATAAAAAAATAATAAAAATATGTTTGATTTACCACGATTATAGGAATTAAATAGGGCAGCGATAGTTATTATTGAGCAATCGTTTTGTAAACATTATCATCGATTATTTAATATGAGCGCAATGATCGCTGATTGTCTTATTGACGTGAATTAAAAATGTATTATTTATTAAGATGAGTCTCCCACCTGTTAATCAATGTGTTGTGTCTACTAACAACAAAATTGAGCGGATTCCTGAGTCGGGGCATTCTTCTTTATTTGTCTGCAAAATCTCGTCACAAGCAGACTACGAAAACATATTGTACATTGACTTTAGCGCGAGATAAAGAGGCTCGACTGGGATGTGAATCACTTGAACTAACGTCAGAGAGAGAGATTGCAACAAAAGTTTATGCTGAGTCGATGTGTGTTAAGCATGACTACTGCATTCGACCGGTATTAGTTATTTCTTATCAACATTGTTTTTTTCCCAACTCAATGTTTATATTCTCAGCAGAGTAAATGTTTCGTGCTGACTTGAACAATAAAGAAGTTTTTGTCAAATCACGCTGAGTCTCAAACAAATCTATATAAAACGCCCTCAACACGCACTCAATCTACTCAGTATCTTCTCAAAGTTCAAACGAAGCTGTTAAATGTGGGCATTAATTTATTTACTGTTCGCGATTCCCGCACTGATCGCATACATCTTGCATCGTAACCTCAACTACTGGAAGAATCGTGGCATTCCTCAGGAAACTCCACATCCATTCTATGGCAACATCAAGGGCTTCAAAAAGGATCGTGTCTTGCACCACATTCACCAGGAATACTACAACAAGTTCCGTAAATCTGGCTTCCCCTTTGTCGGCTTCCACTTCTTGCACAAACGCAGTGCCTACATCATCGACACAAAGTTGGCCAAGAATGTACTGATCAAGGATTTCAGCAACTTTACCGATCGCGGTCTCTTCCATAATGAACGGGATGATCCTCTGTCTGCGCATCTCTTCAACTTGGATGGCAAACGCTGGAAGGAAATGCGTCAAAGACTTTCGCCCACGTTTACTTCCGGTAAAATGAAGTTCATGTTCCCCACTGTCATCAAAGTCTCTGAGGAATTTGTCAATGTCATAAGTGAACAAGTTCCCGCCAAAACTGGAGGTTCAATCATTGAGATCAAAGAACTGATGGCACGATTCACCACGGATGTCATTGGTTGCTGTGCCTTTGGAATTGAGTGCAACACTCTGCGCACTCCAGTAACCGATTTCCGCACCATGGCGCAAAGATCTCTCACTGAAATGCGTAATGGCAAATTGCTAACGTTCCTGATCTTCAGTTTCCCGAATTTGGCTCGCAAGCTGAGAATTCGTAAGGTACCCAATGACATCCATGAGTTCTTTATGCGATTGGTGAACGAAACTATTACCTACAGAGAGAAGGAGAAGATCAAGCGCAACGATTTCATGGAAATGCTGATCGAAATGAAACAAAAGGGAAGTTACACTCTAGAGAACGGAGAAGTGGTCAAGGGATTGGATATTGGAGAACTCGCAGCTCAAGTCTTTGTCTTTTATCTGGCTGGCTTTGAGACTTCCTCATCTACTATGAGTTACGCTCTCTATGAACTAGCTCAGCATCAGGATATCCAGGATAAACTCAGAGATAACATTAATAGTGTGCTGGAGAAACACAATGATAAACTCAGCTATGAGTGCATCAAAGAGATGCGTTACTTGGATCAGATCATATCTGGTAAGACAATTGAAAAACTTACGAATTTCTTGGATTCTTATTGTGAGTTTTCTGTTCTTAGAAACCCTTCGGCTCTACACGATTGTGCCGCATCTTGAGCGCAAAGCACTCAATGATTATGTTGTGCCTGGTCATCCAAAGCTAGTCATAGAGAAGGGCACCCAAGTGATTATACCTGCCACAGCCTATCACCGCGATGAAGATCTCTATCCTGACCCTGAGAAGTTCGATCCTGAACGCTTCTCAGCCGAACAAGTTGCCAACCGAGATTCTGTGGAGTGGTTGCCCTTTGGTGATGGTCCTAGGAACTGTGTGGGAATGCGTTTTGGCCAAATGCAGACACGTATTGGTCTGGCCCAGTTGATCAAGAACTTTAAGTTCTCGGTGTGCGATAAGACTGAAATCCCGCTCACATATGATCCAAGGTCTTTTGTCTTGGGCACCGTTTATGGCATCAATTTGCGTGTGGAGCGTGTTTAAATAAGAAGTGTATACGACATTGTTAAACATAATAAATATAAAATGTAATTGGGATAAAAACTAAGAAAAATGTTAACAGTTTTATTAAAATTAATTGGTATTATAAAGAGATATTTGCTTCATCATTTCAATTGTATTGTTTAACGAATTATTGTGGCCTAAAGTAGTCCAACACTTTTATTTATTTCCATAATATGTTAGTGGTTTGCTGGCTACGGAATTGATTATCATTTATTCAACAAAGAGGCTTATTAGAAGACTTTAATATATTTTATGTACTGTATTTAAAGTGCTGTTTATATACTCTATGCTTATTCAAAATTGGCACAAAAAAATGTATATTTGTTATGAAAACTGCAAAAACTGCAAAGGGAAAAATTTCCGTCGCTATACAATATACGAGTATACTATCTTAAGTAATCACCATCAATATTGAGTTATGTCGAACTATTTTTTATATGTGTTCCTCCATTTAACATATGTAGAGCAAATGAAGTTTATATTTTAGATGCCAAGCTTATACTTTACCAAAATCCAGAATTATTTACATGTTTTTTTTTAATAATTTGAGATAATTATCTACCTAACGATCTATATTCAATACTATGCATACATGTGCACTACACGTTTGTTATCAATCATTGTAGTAAAACACTATGTGTTCCACTAAAGCGGGTTTTACTTGTTTATTATTTGTTTTCATGCTTTTTAAGAGAGATTTGTTTATAGATACAAAGAGGATTTCTTTTTGAAAAGAGCACAACAAAAACAAAGCAAAACAAACTTCAAGTTTGAGTATCAATTGCGTGTTTAGCTTTTTTTTTCAAATAAATGTTTGCTAAGCATGATCGTTGTTATCAATAAAAAACTCACTCTCGCACAAAAAAACGCTAAGCACATTTGCGTTGTTATCAACAGGCTCAGTGGGAATTCAATTTTGCCAAATCATTGTGATTTTTGTTAAACATAAATCTCGCAACGTGTTGTAGTGATCGGAGAGCATAAAATACAAGTTGTTTGACCAGCGAGCAGTCAGTTTCAATTCGAAAGTTGCTCAAAGCTCTTCACAAAATGTTATTCATCATCTATTTGCTGATCACAATATCGGCGGTAATTGCGTACCTGCTGCATCGCAATGCCACATTCTGGAGGAATCGGGGAATACCCCAAGATCCTCCACATCCATTCTATGGCAATCTCGTGGGATTCCGCAAGAATCGTGTCATCCACGATCTCGTCTACGACTACTACAATAAGTATCGCAAAAGCGGCCATCCATTTGTGGGCTTCAACTTCTTGCAAAGACGAAGCGCCTTCATTATGGACATCAAGTTGGCTAAGAATGTGCTGATCAAAGATTTCACCAACTTTGCGGACCGCGGACAGTTTCACAATGTGCGTGACGATCCCTTGACCGGTCACCTCTTCAACTTGGATGGCAAACGCTGGAAGGACATGCGACAGAAGCTTTCACCTACTTTCACTTCCGGCAAAATGAAGTTCATGTTCCCCACGGTCATTAAGGTGTCTGAGGAATTTGTCAAAGTGATGTTCGAACAAGTTCCCGCCAAAACTGGCGGTTCCATCATTGAGATCAAAGATCTGATGGCTCGCTTCACCACCGATGTCATTGGTACTTGTGCCTTTGGCATTGAATGCAACACTCTACGCACTCCGGTCACCGATTTCCGCACCATGGCCAACAAAGCCTTCACCGATATGCGACATGGACCACTCCTCACTGCATTCCATTTTAGTTTCCCCAACCTGGCGGCTAAACTGCGCATGCGAATGATACCCGATGACGTCCATGAGTTCTTCATGGGATTGGTGAACGAAACACTCGCCTACAGAGAAAAGGAGAAGATCAAGCGTAACGACTTCATGGAAATGTTGATTGAACTAAAACAGAAGGGATCCTTCACTTTGGACAATGGTGAAGTGATCACGGGATTGGACATTGGCGAGTTGGCTGCTCAAGTCTTTGTCTTCTATCTGGCTGGCTTTGAAACCTCCTCGTCTACCATGAGCTACTGCCTCTATGAGCTGGCTCAGCATCAAGATATACAGGACAAACTCAGAGAAGAGGTTAATGCCGTGCTTCAAAAACATAATGACAAATTAACTTACGAATGCATCAAGGATATGCGTTACTTGGATCAAGTCATCTCAGGTAAAATAGAAAACAATTCTTCAAACAAACAAATGCTCAACTTGCATTTTCCTCAACAGAAACTCTTCGTCTCTATACGATTGTGCCTTTCTTGGAGCGCAAAGCTCTGAAAGATTACGTTGTGCCCGGACATCCTAATTATGTTATACCTAAGGGCACTCAGGTGATTGTTCCCGCCTGTGCCATTCATCGCGATGAAGATTTCTACACAGAACCCACCAAATTCGATCCCGATCGCTTCTCCGCCGATGAAGTAGCCAACCGAGACTCTGTCGAGTGGTTGCCCTTTGGCGATGGTCCAAGGAACTGTGTGGGAATGCGTTTTGGACAGATGCAGACACGTATTGGCCTGGCCCAGTTGATCCAGAACTTCAAGTTCTCGGTATGCGATGAGACTGATATTCCTCTGAACTACGATCCGAAGCCTTTTGTGCTGGGTACAATTGGCGGCATCAACGTGCGTGTGGAACGAGTTTAGCAATGTTGTTTTTTGAACGTTGATAATTACGTCATTTGGCGTTGAATTGTTGTTTACATTGATGTCAAATTTGTTGAGGCGTATATAATGATTGTATACGGATGATTGGTATGCGTGCAGTAAGCTACTTGTTTACAAATGTATGCCTGCTGCTTGTACATAAGTGTATATATTAAACAGGGTAATTATAATGACTTAATAAGTCAATTGAACTTAAAGTTGTATATATGCTATACGACTGTGCTATGCATATTTAATAAAGTGATATTTTTTATGACAAAAGAAGTATTTCTTTGATTTTATTGCTTAAGGTTGTTTGGTATTCAATACTGTAATATCTACTCAGAAGTAATGAATAAAAATGGCAATTGTAATGAACTTATAAAAATGTAAAGATTGTTAATATTTCCATTTCATAAGATATATAGTCTTTGGTTTTATTGCTTAAGATTCTTTGGCGTTTGATAAAATTATATTTAATCACAGTTTATTATGAATAAATAAGGCAATTTAACAAAAACTTTTGGAAATATTATGTTACTATGTAAGGCGTATTGATAAAATACGAAAATTATTCTTTTGTTTTGTTGCTTAGCATTCAATACTGTGATATCTAATCTGAAATTTAAAGTGTGTACTTATAAGCTTATAAGAATTTTATTATTTGGCTACTAGAGAATTAGTAGACAGACTTGCCAAGTTTTCAACGATAATAACGTATAAATAAGTTGAATGCGGATCTGAAGTAGTTTATACCTCAGTGACTAAGGTGGGGGACAAAACAACATTTGAAATATAATCTTCGATTTGAATACTTTATATATTTTGTGACATTTATTTCTTTTACTAAATATATTGCTTGAATTGAAGATAAGAATGAAATGAATATTTTATATGACGTATCTTTGTGTATTTGGTACTTTCTGTACCTCAGTTTCTTTAATCTATAATCAGTGTTAGTTTAAGAATTAATTGCATCGATTTCGCCGCCACTCACACGACTGCTGAATATCAAATTATTATGTGATAATTCAATATTAAGTATTCTAAGCATGAAAGTGCCATTAGATAGATTATAATCGTTTAAAATAAAAGTGCTCTAAGCATGAGAATACTTTTATGTTTAGTAGCTTTATCAAATGCTGATAGAAATAAAGAAAGTCACGTTATCTATCTACTTTTTGATAAGGTGCAAATTTGATCATTTTTTTCGGGAAAATACCCTTTCTAATTATGACTTTTATACTTGGTAATTTCGACATAATGCGACTTAACTGTGGACTTTCCTTTCTCTTATAGAAAATATTCAAGTGTGAATATTTAAAGTGACACCATTGTATTTAGAATTTGTTAAGTAGACTGATAAGCACTAGGTACACATTTTATTAATAGCTCCTCTCTAAGACTATCTCAATAATGAAATTATTGGGCCTCGGCTCCTTATCAAGTATTTACACAGTCATTTAGCTGATAGCAGTTCAAAGAAGCAAAACTATAATTGTAAACAAACACAACTTATAGAAGACTTTAAAACTTATCTGAAATACAAGCGTGCTTTAATTCTTATCTTCCACATGCTGAGTTTGTCGAATTTCCCTATGCAAAAGTATGCTCTACTTTGCTTTTCCGCTTAAATTGATATTTTCACAGCATTTTTTTATCCATCTGCACAGTTGCGAAAAAAAAAACTTTAGCCAAACATGCATACGGGGGAAAAAAATGTGAATTCTTTGGCATTGTCAGTTTATCTCTCTGGAGCGGTTTACACTTCAACTATTTTGGTTATTTACATTCGAATTGGCACTGTCTGAGCTTAAAGCGAGTGCAGAAAAAACTACGAGAATTTTCTATTTTCGTCTGCCCCAAATATAATATAAGTATTCTTCCGTTCACATGTGCATAGCTTTGGCTTTTATTTATATTGCATGAAGTTTGCTTTGGCTTTCCACATTTTTCTCAACGCATATTAAAGTCGATGCGTAAATTAAATATGTGTATGTAAAAAATATTTTTACATTTTCCGTACAAGTATCTGCATATTAGAGCTGAGCTTGCAGTTTTTAATTAAGCGCGACAACATGAAAAAGCTTCTTTTATCTGATGTCGTCACATCATGCAACATGGCAGCCTGCAACATTAAAAATGCAGCTCATGGAAAATGAGGCATGTGCAACAAACTGAAAACTGCATTTAAAGTTTTTCCCTCTAGGCCAGACATGGAAAATTCTATCTTCCTATCTAACGGCACAGCTGAAAATGTCATTAAAAATAATCGCATGAGTTTTGCGGTTCTTTTTTCTTTTTTTATATTTTTTTGTTGTTTGTCACCCGAAAAAACTTCATTTGTGTTATGCTAATTATAAATTAATTGCAAAAATGGACAAAAGTCGAAAAGCCACAAATTAACTAATTAATATATTCATTATAAATAAACTGAAATATTTTAATATACAGCAAATAAATGTGCATAATTAATCAATTAAAACGACACAAAAAAAAGACATGTTCAGAATCAACATGAATATTTGCTAACTTTTTAAGGCTTTAACAAATATTTCTTTGCAAACAAAGAGTAAAAGTCTCTTTTTAAGAATTATTATTTGTTACTTCAGAAATCTTTTGCAAGCCATCAAGAATTTGCAATCCAACCATAGATGGCGCTACTAACTAATTTGCAGTCTTTCATTCATGATCGTATTGAAAGCCGCACAAACAAATGGACAGTAGATGGCGCTGCTATCTACATTTTTGTCTTTCATTCATGAAAATAATGGGTTAAAAAGCATCAGCTTACATTATTTTGTATTTACTGAAATATCACAAAAAAAAGTTTACTGCTTTTGAAACAAAAACCAAAAGGGCATAAAAGGCCAAGGAAATAAAGTATGTGCTGCCTTTTTGTCAAGCCAAATAGCCAGCAAGATAATTAAAGTTTTTTAATGCAAATCAATTGAGCGCACTCACACTCATTTCTTGCGAATACATGAAATGCCTTAAGCTTACTCATTCATTGGCGAGCCGAGCAGTCATTGACTTGGCTTTAAACTCGATTCGCATTCAGAAAGCCAACCCACCAAGCCAAGTTCCAAGCTAAAGCTAAAGCTGAAGCCAACGAGCACAAAATTAATTACGAAATCTCTCACAGCAAATGTGTTGAACTCATAAAGCACAAGTGAATACAAAATAAAAAGCGAAATGGGAAACAAGACGAAATGAGAAGTGAATCAAAAATAAGAGCAGGAAAATGCCAGCTAAAACCGTGCACAAAAGAGGCAGCTGGCAGGTTGTTCAACCTTAACATTGGCAAGACCTTCGTCAAATTGCAAGAAGTGCTGGTTAATTAGAGGAAGACTGCGCACAAATCACTAGCAAACACAAAAAAAGAGGGAATTCCCGCTGGTAATTGCATAATTAAATTAATTAATTAGTAATGCATTCGATGCAAATTTTCTAAAGAGTTCAACTGCAATAAGTCTACTAAACAAATCTCAACTGCCATTCAATTTTCCCCTGTTTACCAAAGCTGCCTCAAGGCTGAGGCCATGCCCCTGTCCCCTATCCCTGTCCACAACCCATGTGCAAACAATGACAACACTCGAATTGCAATTTCTATTGCCGCAACAGCAACAGCTGCTGCCAGAGAGGCGGAAGTGCTGCTCATATGTGCGTAGGAAATTCTTCAAGCGCAGCAATGCCAACAACTGGACATCAGGCAGGAAAAATGACTGGGAGAGTAATAGAGATGGAGTTAAGAGGGAGAGAGACTTCGGTGAGGTATGGTATTAATTGCAGTTGCTGTGTCAGCAAAAAGCCAGTGAAAGCTGCAACTTTGCAACCTGCAACCAGCGCAAGCTGCAAGTTATAAAGCAAACAGAGCTGAAACTTTGCTGACAATTTTGTTTGTTGCGATTGCTGTTTTTTTTAGCATACCCAATACTAATAGAGTAAAGGGGTATATTAACTTTGAAGCTATAAAGTAACCTTGTATTATGAATATTTTTTTTTTTACTTTAATTTTTTTTCTCTCTTTTTAATCTTTCTATTTTACCAATAAGTAAATTGTACAATAATTTAATATGATTGTAAAGTATGCAAACATCGCAAAAAAGATTAATAATATTTAATTAAGGACAGCAAATTCTATTAACAATTCGATTTCATTTTTTCAATATTGAATTTTAATATAAAGTAGTAGATTTTTATCAGCATCACAAAAATAGTTAACGAGTATCGCTCAGTCGTTCACATTCGTATGCAACTTTACAACTGGCGGCAGTTGCCGCAGCTTGTTGTTGCAACAGATTCGTTGACCATTCAAGATATGAGATATGCGTATTTTGCATGCCTGATTGAGGCTGCCACCGCTTGTTGCTGCTCCAATTTGCGACACGGCACGCAGAGAGTTGTTGCTGCCCATTGTTGCTGCCACACTTCAGCAACTTCCAGCAGCGTTGCACAAAGACTCACACTCACACACACCCAGAGAGACTCTGTTGGTGTTATGTCGCCCGTTGTTGCTAATTTAAAGTCTGCCGTGTGACGATGACGACGACGACGACGACGTCGACGGCATCGGCATCGGCGGCAAATTTCAGACTTCAGTTGAGCTTTAAACGCGACGCCGCGCGGTTGCACAACCCAAACGAGAAGCGAGGCAACTTTAAGTAACGCTTGAAGACCATTTAGAGTCTCTCTCCGTGTGTGTTAGTGTGTATGTGTGAGTGTGTGTTTCTTCTGGCTGCCAATTATGCCACATGCATAACGCTGTCGACCCGTATTTATGGCCGCAAATCGAAAGTGGTACGCGCTAAATGAACCGCAGCTAATTAACAACAAACAACAAAATATTAATACTAATAATAACAGTCGAAAATAATAACATACGTGTTAATAATAATAATAATAAAAGTTACATGACCACAATGTGTGGCATGCAAATGCGCTCGCTGTCTTTGCCAATAGCTAAATGCGATTAGTGGTTGTTGTTGTTGTTGTTGTTGTTTGTGGTGGATGTTGCTACAATTCTTGTTGTTGCTGTTGCCATTAAAATATCTGTGTGTGTGTCGGCGTGTTTGTGGCGCCGAGCACGCTTGACCTGCTCATTTATCACTTGACCAAAAACAAAACAAAACGCAAACACACGAAACAAGCGTGAATAACCAGCTACCACAGCTTGCCACAGATTTAATACCCTCGTCCAACACACTCCCAAAGCGGTTGCTTCGGCTTCAATCAAGTTTGGACACAAAATAATCATGATTGAAATTTTAATCAAATAATTCGATCAGCATAATTGTTCATACAGCTTAATAGCTGAGCTACACTGAGATTATTCCTTATGAATCTTTTTTAACTAAGCTATAAAATGTAATTCAATGTAAATCATAAAAAATAATACTAAATATTAAGATTAATATTAAAGTCAAGCAATATTAAATATATTATTTTTCTCAAAATTTGTTTCACGCCGAAAGTAACACAGTGATCATTCTTTTTGAATTTACCTTAACTGAGCTATAAAGTAAATCCCAATGTTAATCTTAAAAAATGTATATTTTTAATGGATTTTTGCTATAGCCAAGCACAAGAGTAATTAATCTTATTGAATTTATTTTAGCTGAGCTATAAAATATAATTTATATATACATATGTTATATATAACAAACCCAAATTTAAATAATAAAAATAAATATATAGAATGAATTATTGCTAAACGGCACTTAAAATAATAATTAAAGCCAAGGAAAAGACTTATTGAAGCAAAATAAATTTTGCCATAAATCTTAAAAGAAGTATAATAAATGGCTTCTTGCTATATATTCCTTTAAATTTGCATCAAACCCAAAGAAAATCATTTGTTAGTATTTTTTAAATTTATTTGAAATGTCATATAAAATATATTTTAATCATGTCAGCAAGCGCAAATATAAGTCATATAAAAATTGAATATTAAATGAACTATGGCTATAGAAGGATGAAAGTTTTAATTAAATTTGTGCTGCAAAAAAATGAAAAGACTGTCAATATGCATCAGATAAAGTTGCTCACTTCATATCAAAAACAGGTGTGTGATTCAATCACTGAGACTTAATGAATTTCAATTAAATTCCACAAAAAATATTATCAACTTTAATTAATAAAGATTGAATAAGCTATCTGTTCAAGCAATCAACTTTTGGACATAATAATAATTATTATTATTATCTGTTAAACATGTGGAAAACTTCTTTAGAAGTTGTATCAATGGAGATGATAAATAAATAAAACAGAGCTTGTTTAACTGAATTGACATGTATTTTTGTGCTTTCCTACATGTCGGGAGAATGTCATTTTGCTTGTAAGGTGTTATACAATAAATTATAAAAACAATGCGACCCTTTTGGCACAGCTTCGAGTATTTTATTGCTTTTTTATCGAGCCATAAACAGAAGGCGCACGTTTCGCGATTTTCATTCAAAAATAAATGCAACATACAAAGAGCAAAAACATCGAAAACGACAACAACAACTTTAACAACAACAAT
The DNA here is from genome assembly GCF_023558535.2 of Drosophila nasuta. Lineage (NCBI taxonomy): Eukaryota > Metazoa > Arthropoda > Insecta > Diptera > Drosophilidae > Drosophila > Drosophila nasuta. Next base: position 31,793,068 of record NC_083457.1, on the reverse strand, counting down.
AAAACAGAACAAAAGCAATAACAATTTGCATATTGCTGTTTCTGTGTCTGTTATTGGGATTTAAAAATGATTACAGCATTTGCTAGACTGTCAAAAACTAGAGAATAAAAAGACCGTAAAATCTGTGAAATTACAAATAAATAAAAAGGCGACAGTAAATGAAAAAGAGCTAAAGAAAAACTACAAAAGTGAGAGTGAGAGAAAGAGAGAAATAGAGAAATGCTATTTCGTCGCAGTTGTACGTATAATGTGGAGCAATCGACGCGACATTATGCAAAGGTAAAACATTGCATTACGAATCGAATCGAATGAAATGTACGTGCTAAAGATAAAACCAAAACATACTTTATAGCAATAAGTTTGTGAATATGAATATGAATATGAATAGTGTGTGGCAGAGTCTCGTTAGCAGATAGAAAGCATTTGCGATTATTAAAATATGCAAATATCTTCAACGTTTTGATACGTGTAGATTGTGAAACCGCGTTTGCCGCATAATTATGCATCCATATAACGAGTGCTTTGCATATGTCATTCATTTGAAGATTATGCTGCGTATTCATTAAGCCAAAGTCTAGTGAATGAAATGAATGTGAAGCAAGCTCTTATCATGGGCTCTAAATGGGCAGAGCTTAGCTCCCACTAGATACAAAAATAAAGACATAAATATGCAGACTATTTGTCTAAGCGCCCTTTATATAATGAATATATTAATATTTGGTTCGATTCGATTGGAGCAGAATCTTTTATGTGTATACCTTAAACTAATTTGGTAATATTAATTAGAGTTGAACAACTATATTAACAACGTTAAAAGTTTAATTTTGAAAAGCAGAATCATCTTCATTTCTACTTTAATCTGATTTCGTAATATTAGAGATGAATAACTTTATTAATGATATTAAACGTTCAATTTAAACAAAAATCATCTGTATTTCTACCTTCAACTAATTTGTTCATATGAATTAGAGCTTGCTTACTCTGCTGACCTAGAGCTAATTTTTACTTTCAAATAAAAGATAACATTGTTAAAGCAATGTTTGATCAAATGTCTACCATAATGAATGAATATAAAATAAAATATATTGATTAATGATTCAATTCGATTAGAGCAGACTTAATTGTATTTCTACCCTAAATTGGTAATATAATTTAAAGTTGAAATATTAATTAATAAATTGAAATTTTCTATTGATATATAATTTAGCTTTAAATAAACTGAATACAATTATAGACTGCTCTTAAGCTTTTTAGCTCTATTTAGAACCCCAACAAATTGTGTGTTTCACATGTGTAAGTAAACACTACTTTTTTATATCTATGTTACCTAATCGAAGTTCGAAATAAACTTGCCAAAAATGCCTTAAGGCAGATCCTTCTTTTTAGTCAGTCGATTTTCAATTAAAATGTACACAATACCCACGTCTAAACTGCTGCTGCGCATAACAAAAAGAATCTCAAACAACAATCCGATGTGGAAAGAGAAATTGAAATGAATCCTCCCAGTTTGCTTGTGGCAGTCATCAGTGGAATTGAAAGCGCTATTGCAAAAAATTGAAAAACAAAGCACAAACTGCACAAAAAATTGCAACAAATTGGAAAAAGAAAAATAGAAAATACGCTTTTTACTATATCGAATATTGTCTGCTTGAATTGCTGTGTTAACTTTCCGTCGAACTATAAATGCAGATATTATTGCGAACTGAGTAAATAAAATACTTTATGTTTGGGTCATAAATGTAAAAGCTATTCTCAATAATTGAGGAAAATCGAGAAGATAAAAGCAAAGTTAATGTGTGGCAATTACCAGATTATTTTTCTTAATTCGTATATTGCGCATAATCTTTTTTTTTTGGCAGTTAAACTAAACACAATTCAGGTATTTATTTGCCAAAGTGTGCAAAACTCATTACAAAGGTGCTTGATAAGCAGAAAACATCAAAAACCAAGGCGAATGTCCCACATTTAGTTTTGTGTTTCTACCACGAAACCGCTAAAAATTGCAATTAAAATGTTTTCCAAGTAATTCTCAATTTTAGTGTTGTTTATGTGTGTCGATTGTGGGGGGTCAAATTCAATGAATGAATAAATGAATGAGAATAAACGCCATGAAAATTATCTAAATATTTGGTCAAAAATTCCGTCCGCACTTAAGGCCACAAAACTGTGCCAACAAATTAGAAAGCAATCAAAATTTTCGAACGTGAAAGGAGAGACGGAAATGGGCGGAAAGAGAAGAGAAGAATAAGATGGAGAAGGAGGAGAAGGAGAGAAGAACAGCAAAAGGCAAGTGGAAAATACTTTTGGCTTGTCAAAAACAAAAGTCGCCATAAATCAAATGGAAGTAAATGAAATTTCTAAGTGGAACGCGTGAAATTCAACTCGGCACTTGACCAGCAACAATAACAACAACAACTACCACAACAAAAGCAACGCAAACAACAACAACTACAACAAATGTAATTACACGTCGCATGAATGATTAAATTATGTTTTATAGCGGATCCCAAGTCTTTGATGCTTTTGTTGTTGTTGTTGTGAGTGTGGCATTTACCTCCGACCTGCTGCATGTGTAATAACTGTAAAGAAAACTCAAGCACAGCAACAACAACAACAATAAGAACAAACACGCACACAAACATACACGAATACAAATACAGACACACACACACGCCGCCAACTAATGCGAGTTTAACAATTTTGCGGTCGTGTTTAAGTCTTGTTAAGCCAATTACATGCGCTGCCTCTCTCAGACCCTCAAACGAAGACCAAGACTTCAACTCAGACTTAGTCTGAGGCACAGAGACAGTCGCATCAAAGACAGAAAGAGAGAGAGAGAAAGGGAGAAAGAGAGATAAATACTGAGCTAGAGCCCGACTTAAGCCAACAGAAATGAGGCTGGGCCCTCGGGTGCTGCCAAGAAGTTGTCTTCTGGGAAATGAAAACAAACAACAACAGCAAAGGCAACAGCAACATCAACAGCAAGCAAACAAACAAAACGAACCACAGATGCAAACTTAGAACTTAGAAATATATAATCATGTGCAATTAGCAAAACGCAACTAAGAAATACCCTTCAAAGTTAAAGAGGTCTCTAAATTGAAGTAAAATTTAAATTAATATTTGAGTTATTCGTATAATCATAAATTTCAAATAAGTTCACAGTCAATTTTAGAGGCTTACATCTGTAAGCAAGCAGCATAAAAAATGGCTCAAATATTGTTAAAATATGTCTGCCGTTGAATTGATTTTCAGATGCTTACATCTTCATCGAAATTTTTACAAATAAATTATGTACTCATCAACATAAAAAATGTCTTAAATATCTAAGACTTTTATTACGTAGATGTTGCCTTCTACTTTATATTTAAATTTACCTAAAACATCAAGTTTATTTTTCTCTTAATTCAGCATAAATCGTAAATTAAATTAAAAGGACTTTAAACTATAAAATTTGCAAATTACCTTATAGGAAAATTGAACATTATTAGCCTCAAATATATGCTAACTCATACGCCACACTAAGCGCACTAATTATAGGGTATGCAATGTAAGCAGAGCAATGCAAAATGCAGACTCGTTGAGTGAAATGGAATGAAATGTCATTTCCAAAATGCGGTTAGACGATTCTTAGGGAATTGTTTTCGCATTTGGAGCTTCAACTGTCAACCGAATTGCATTTTTCGGTCAGTATTCTGTTTATTATTTGTCATCGTAGTTGTTGTTGCTGCTGTTGTGGTTGTTATTGCTGTCATTGTGATCCGGATTTGGAGAGCTGAGTAACTTCCGTTGCGGAAATGATTGAAAATTTGTGTATGTGTGTGTGTGTGTGTGTGTGCAATGAAGCGATTACAGCGTGTAAGCAAATGTTTGCAACAAATTGTGGCACATTGAGCAATTAGCAAACACAGCCAAAGGACACTCTGTAAAATGTCAACAAGAGCCAGGCAAAGTTTGCTGTCTCAACTGTGCAACTGTGTGTGTGTGTGTCTGTGTGTGTGTGCAAAGTGTTTCGACCGCAAACTGTTTAATCTTTTAGCTACAACTAAAGTTGAGCAGCTTACGCCCCTATCTCTTTACCATTTTCTCACTCACTTTTCATCATCCACGTTTTGCTTATTCCTAACTCACTTCTCATTTCTCTTTTCGTGTTTTTTGCTTTTTCCAGAGCTCCGTCACTTTGTGTAATCTTGGCGTGGGCGCCACATTTGGCGAATCAATACTACACGACCTGCCACGCGACAGCACCGTGGTAACGAAGACAACCTGCGAGCTGCTGCGCGTCGAACAGCAGGACTTTCGACTCATCTGGGAGGTAAGCGCTAACACAACAACAACAACACACCGCGTATACGTAATATTCATATTCCATACATATTATATACACATTTCATTCCACAACAACTCAAGTGTCGTGTGCGCTGTCACAAATGACACTAGCTTAATGATTAAACACGAAAGTGTTAATTGACATGGAAATAAATGATGCTCTCACGAATAGCTGCTCGAACTCATTAAACTCATCCATTAGGAATTGCAAAAAAAAAAAACTAAATTAACTAGGTAATCTCAACGCACTTTCAAGTGAAAAGCTCTTGAGTTATAACAGCACTTTAAACTCTAGAAATTCATAAACAACTGCTTAGAAAGATCATTAAAATTATAGCAATTAAAGAAAAAAGTTCATTGAAAGTGAAGCATATTTTAAATGCTAAATCACAACAAGGTTTAACTTAAACGTTTTTTTAAGCTGTACAAAATTATTTAAATTGGCTAAGAAAGCGCATTAGAATTGTAGCAAATAAATATTTTAAATTAATTAGGAAATTAATTAGTAAATTGCAACTCATTGCAACTAAGCAGCTGCTCAAATAAAACAAACAAACAAACAGTTATTCAAATTGGAATAAAAATGCTGAGAAAGCTCATCAAAATTGTAGTAATTTTAAAACAAAGTTTGTTTTGAAGCGAGTGATATTTGAAATGCTTACGATTATAAATATTAATCATTAAATTACAATTTACCTAGAAAGCTTATGACACGTAGAGCTATATGGATTCAAATAAAACTGAATAGAAAGCTCCTTAAAATGAAAGCAATTGCCCAAAAAGCTTATTAACAGTAAATCATATTTTAAATGCTTTCGAGTATCAATTATCAAAAACACTTTAACATAAAAGCTTTTGAAATGAATAGTTGGTTAAGCTCCACAAATTCATACAAAGCTGCTTAGAAAGCGCATTAAAATTATAAATCGTATTGGCAAGCTTACATCCGCTTATGAAGGCTATAAAACATACTTACTTTTGGTTTCATGACTTCAACGTTGCGCACATAAAAGCTGTATACTGGCTCAACTGGTTATTAAGCTAAACCCGTCGCTTAAGTGTCAATTGCAGCCAGTGTCATTGGGACTCAGGCGACGAAAGGCGACGCTTTTCTTAAGCATTTTGTCGAGCACTCATTAAAAGCAACAAACACACACAGAAAGACACACATTTATGTGAGACCTTAGCCACGTTAATGAGCAGCTGCATGGCATTGAAGCAGCAAAATGGTGGAAGGAGATGGTTGGCTGTCTTCCTGACTTTGCCAAACATTTGCGGTATTTGCGTCATTGTGAAAATATTTAATTAAAATTTCAATTAACAATTAATGATGCGACCGCCAGGCAAACACCACAATACGCTTCCTTCCCCGGCCGAGAGCTAAGCAAATGAAGTAGAAAGGACTCGAAAAATGGCGGGGCAGGAGACATAAGTTGGCATAAGTAAATGAAACTGTCGACTCATTGGCCACATTTGGCAATTATTTATTGGGCAAAAACCATTACGCATATTGAATTAAACTCCAATGACGAGTTGAGCTGGCTAATCGATTGTTGTTTCACTAATGCAAACTCTAGTAGTGAAATGGAGCAATCGATGCATCAACTTAATTAGAAACTAGTCGAGTCGAATCTGAAGATTATTGTAAGCTAATTGAATTGAATGCAAAGGGTCTGTGGAGAACCGAAACGGACTTTCGAGAGCCCAATCCGATTCAATCAGAAGCCATTATATTTGCATTAGGCTAACTTTTGAGCACACAGAAAGAAAGCCACAGAATTTCGGGGCAACAAAGTTTTCAATCTGAATGACAAAATACCAAATATTTGATAGGCAAACCCCAAAACACAACCACACGCACACACACAAAGCTAGAATACGCAACATAGTTGCCAGAGTAAAGAAGATTCTTTCTGTCAGAGCAACCGAACTGTGTGGCATTGACTTGCCTTCCCTCTGCCCCTTAAGGGCAACAAATGCTGCCACATTGAATGCGAACACGCACAAAAGGTATAAACCACACACAGACACACACTCCCACACACACACTCACACAAAGACAGAGTTACTCACTTACAGATAGGGATAGAAAAGAGAAGGAAGAGAAGATGAATGAATGCATATTTACCACAAATTGGGGCAACATTGGCTAACCCCCACAGTGGAAGTCAATTGCCCCTTTGCCCCATTTTGCCAACTTGCCACTGCGCCACAAAATGCTTGATGGCCAACGATAACAAAGTAGCTGCTGCTGCAGTAGCACGCAGCGCAAACACATATTACGTATACGCAATGTGCAACAATGCAAGAGAGTTAAGCGTCTGCCACATAAAATGTTGCCACTGTGTGCAACAGTGCAACAGTTGCAACCTGACTACTGCGAGCAAATGCGATCAAATCTGTTTAAATTGATAATATATAACGCGAGCAGTTGTCACTACAAAATTCACACGCTCTGCTGCTCCTCACTGATAGAGTTTATAGGTGTGTGTGATATGTTTCTGTGTGTGTGCGGAGTGTCTGTGTATGTTTGCTGTGTCTTTTAAGTACCTGGAAATTGCACGATTTATGTGCAAGATGTGAAAGGTGAAGGAGGAAAGATGATGAAAGAAGGAATTTAGAAAGTGCTGACAAAGTAAAGGGGAGAGCAGCAAAGAACTTGCAAGGATTATATCGATTTACTGACTGCCTTTTTGTACATAGTTTGCCAGACCACAAATGTGCAGTGAACTTGATCAGCTAGAATCTAGATGGTTATTGAATGCAAAATAATATCGCAATCACAAGAATTTCAGTTAGTAATTTCATATGAATAATTACTTTACTGGAATAATACAATATTAACTTCAGCTTATAATTTAATTTTAAAACGTAGAACATTTTATTGGAAGAGGTAAATAAATATTGCAAGTGAACAAAAACTAAAAAGTTATTGAATTTCACTTTAATAACAAATTACCTTTATTGAAGAGGCATTTTACAAGTGAGCGTATTTCATTTTCAATAAAATGTACCAACTTTGAATGATAAAATTCAGTACAAATCAAAGCAAGAAACAAAATATTTCATAGAGAAAAAAGAATTCACGAAAAACTCATAAATGTTTAGCTAATAAAAAAAGCTGTGAATAGAATCTACAAATTCATTCTATAAAGCAGAATATTACTCGACGAATTGCGATTGTGATGTGCATAATTTATTACTGCAAATATTAATTGCAAAACGTCAAAATTATAGACTAATGTAAACAGAAATTGTTTTTCAATTTACTTAATTTCTAAATATTTTTCAATCACTCATTAAAATAATTGACTGATTGTAATTGGAAAATATGTCAATTACTGTGTTGCCAGTAAATAAACTGCATTCAATAATCACTTTTCTAATAAATTAGATAATCACAGCGATTTACATACATAGTTGCAAATTAATTTATTATTACTTTTATAATGAGAAAACAAGTAAGAAAGCTACAGACGAGTGAGATCGACTGTGAGACACCCGGCGCCCACTTTGAATAAAAGCAAAGTGTTCTTAAAATATATTAAAATATATTGATACAAATTCTACCATAGATCACAAAAAATTTTTTTAAATAACTTCAACAATTTTTATCTGATTGCAACCAAATTTTTGAGAATCATCAATACTTTAGTTGTTATTGCACATATCGAAAATCCTCCTATAATACCCTTCAACCCTATGGGTAGCAGGTATATTGAGTGAATGAATGCTAAATAAAAAACAATTAAATATAATTATCTGAAATATTAAATTGTACCTAATTGTGAATGGCATTTTAGTAAAATGGAAATGCAATCAGTAATTGAATAACTAAAAATTAGGCTAACTCCAATTGATTGCTCAGTTCTGGTTACTACCTATCTCTCTTTGTCTATGGTACATGCAACAATGCAGTGGCAACTGATAGAGGTCTAAACCCTTCAACAGTTGCAAACAGTTAAATACAAATGAAGCGCGTGGCAAGTGCAATTATTTCATGTTCACACACACACACACAAACTGACACATTGATAGGTGGCTGTGGCTAATGGCAGGTGGCAAGTGGCAAGTGGCAAGTGTCTGCGGAAATTAGACTCGGCATTTGTGGCAGCACAGAATGCGGCACTCGGCAGAATTGCAATTGAAATGCGAAAATTGCTCGTGTTCATTTGTAACTCAATTATTTGGCCGCTCCGAATGTAGCAAACGCTTGAACGCTTGAGTGGCGGGGCAAGAATATGCCTGCATAAATTCAAAGCCAATCGATTTGTAAATATTTGCATTTAATTTCGTGTCTCGGCGCATTTCATAATTCTCGAGAGAGAGAGAGAGAGAGACCAACATCATCCAACACAATTGTACACATGTGGTATACGTAATGCGCACTCCATAAATAATAGAAAAGCGCAACGGCATTCGGCATTGCCCAGCTGCACAACATGCAACTGCAACAGCAACAACAACAACAACTACTACGAGAACAACATACACACACACGTTGCGTGTCCATGGACATTGCGGTTATTTATTTATGCACAAACGCAAGTTGCATACAGAAGTATAACTGCAACTTAGAACGAGAGCACGCACACACACACACACACACACACATACAGACACCCAGAGAGTGAGGGAAATAAATTAAGTATATGTGTGTGCAGTAGGGAAATAAAATGCTTTACAACATATGCAAGACATTCTTAGAAGTGTAATTACCTGGCATTACTTGCGTAATGCCTGTAATTACCAACACAGTTAAAAGAGTAATTTCAAATGCAATAACTTAAGTAACATTTACTTAAAGTTACGGTATAAATTTAATGAAATATTTCATGTAATATCTCGTTGATATTTGCATATTCACTTGGATAATTACGTACTCTAGATTTGCTAATATTCCTGAAATATTTTTATAGTTTATAATCAAACATAAAATTACTTATACATTACAGTTAACCTCTTTGTTTTCATAACTGCTAATTATTATTTATTATTTAAATAATACTTTGAAATCAAACACTTAATTACAAAGTCATTAATCTATTGCTTAAGTCAATTAATTTCTTTACAATACTTTAAATAATTGCATAAAAATTACTCGACTCATTGAGCGTTACAAATAATAGATTGATGTGCATTTATTTGTAATTCGATATGGTTAGCCAATAAATTAACAACATAATTGCATCAATCAGTTTAATGCAGCGAAACTTGTTGAGAAATTTTCTTTATAGGTAGTAATTGTGTTTATGTAAATTTAAACAATCAAGATTGCAGGTAAAATCTTGAGATGGATTTTTATCTACAAAAAAAAATAAGTTTGGTTTATTTAAGTATTTACTTTTGAATCTTTCTATTGGTACATTTATTTTTGTAGAAAACTTCTAGAGGTAGCTACAATATTTATCTATAAAATAAATAAGTTTGAATATTTTGTATATTTACTGTTGAATCTTCTTATTGATACATTTATTGTGTTAGAAATGCAAACGCTTATTTATTTTTGTATTTACTATACATCTGTTCTAATGAAAATATTATCTTATTAGTATAAATGTTATTTTACAATTGAGTTTATAATTAAAAATATCAATCAACTTGAAAATGTAACTGTATTGACCTGCATTTATAATTTATATTTAATATACGTATATATAATATTTAATTTAAGTTACATTTTATTTTAAGCATACTTTATATAATTGGATTAAACTACTATAAAAATACTTTTCATGTGAACTAACATTTGTCTTTAATCAAAAAACAATTGAAAGCGTATATTATTTTTGATGAGAGCAGCCAATATATTAATTTTTGCCAGCAACTATCCCATTCCTCATGTCATGTATATCAATATTATTAAATGGCAATCCACTCGCTGAGCTCAAATAAAAGGATAAAGCATAAATGGTTGTCAATTAAGCCGACTTGCCTTTAGCCCTTAGCCTGAAGCGAAATGATTAGCAAGAATTGACAGAGCTGAGTGCACGAGTATTATTATCGAAGTATGCTATTGTTTTCAAGGCGATTCATCGCCATACTCAGTCACTCCCACAGCTGGCGCTCTCTCTTTCTATCTCTCTCTCTTTCTTACTCTCCCACTCTAACGCTCTCTATGAATTGCTCATCATGGACTCATCATATCTAACGACAATTGTGTAGCGACCTCTTCGACTATTTGTGCCCGCTGTGCGTTTTGATAAGTGAAATGAGTTTAATTAGCGTAGACGCCAACGCTCTAGCTGCGCTTATCAGCTGGCTGCCAAGTGTTACCGAGCGTCACCAAAGTTGCGTGGCATGCGGGACCTCTGCCCCCCTCTGGCTTGCCTTTGCCCTCGCTGCCTTGGCAATTACTAATTCATTGTCAATGCCCCCGAACAATCAGCTTGCAGCTTGCCTTGATTATTTATGAAAATGACACAACAAATGCGCCATCTATTAATAGCGTGCAAGTGTGATGGTGGCAACCCTAGGCAAGTGTGTGCCTGATAAGGCGAGAGCGTGAATAGCGCAAAAACAACATAAAGAAACCCGCACACATGCAGTGGCAAAACGCTCGTCAACTGCGCCCCAAGTGCTCAACTGCCTTTGGGCTTATCAAGACGCTACGCGCGGAGCAATTACCTGGCGAAACGAAAACGAAAACAAAATAAAAGGAATACCATGTTTTGAGAACGTTGCGCGCAAAAATAAAGTGTAAAGTGAAAGTGTAGAGCGCGAAACAAATAAATGTCGCGGGAACAGCGTTCTTCTGGCCAATTTGTGGCCAACAATCAGGCGCCCTTTTGTGTACTGTTGCGCTATCGACGGCACAGCGGCAGCTGCAGTGCGCTGCCAACAGCAGCAACAACAAGAAATGCAGCAGTAACAACAACAACAATAATAGATGGCGACACTTCCGCTGTTGTCAAGTTGCGACGTCGCGAACAGCGTCAGCAGCGACCACAGACTACAGCGTTTGAAATGAGCAATGTAGGTGCTGGATGAGCAATGCAATTCGAACAATAAACAACCATAACGAATTCCATTATCAATACTATAAATAACACCACCAAATGATGCCCTTGCTAAACTCGCTTCACACTTTTATTTTCTATTTGCAGAAAAACAAGGAGTTGATGAATGACATTATCACCAACTGCAAAATTAAAAACGGTATGTCAATGCAATATTTGTTTATAATTAACGCCAAACAACAATGACGGCATGCGATTAAAAGCTCATTAAATGTTAATTATGAATAAGAGAATTGCGAAACAAAAAAAGTATTGCCTACAGGCGCGCCATTTAATTCACTTTTATACGAAATACATATGTATTTAAACAGCCATTGAACAGCAATCGAACGCTTTCCATATCTTAATAAATACTACGAGTGTTGTTATTATTATTATTAGTAATGCAGAACATGATTAAGTTTTGATTCTTGAATGTTCAATATGAAAAAGAGAAATGCAAAACTAAAAGCAATTTAGTTCACTTTTATTGAATATGGAATACACATTTAAACAACCATTGAACAGCCATCGAACCCTTTCTGCATTTTATAGTGTTGCTATTATTATCATTATCATTAATTATGTTAAGAATTATTAAGTTTTAATATTTAAAAGTTAATTATAGAAATACAAAACGAAAAAAGTGTTGCCTACCCACAGGCGCGCAATTAAATTCACTTTTATGTATACGCAATACACATTTAATGGGCTATTGAACAGCCATCGAACCCTTTCCGTATTTTACTAAAAATTATTAGTGCTGTTGTTATTACTATTATTATTATGTTGAACATTATTAAATTTTAATTACGAGTTAGGGAAATGCCAAACGAAAAAAGTGTTGCCTACCCTCAGGCGCGCAATTAAATTCACTTTAATGTACATGTAAAAAGCGATTGAACAGCCATCGTACCTTTTCCGTATTTGTATGATGCTTTTATTGCTGTTATTATTATTATTATTATTAATTACGTTGAACATTATTAGGTTTTGGTCCTGGCGTACAGCCCGCAGCAGCCACATCGCCAACAAAACGCCCACTCAGCCCGGATCATCCCAATCCTGCGCTGCCCATAACCGAGGTAAGCACACACCCACACACACACACCGGTTGTGTTTGTATGCCATAAATTAACAACACACACACACACATGCTCACTTATGGCAAATATTAGACTAGAGCATAAGTAGCTTAAGTTGAGAACTGACAAAATCAGTTCATTTATTGCCGGTCAGAAAGTTGAACAATTAAATGGAAGCTATGATTTTCCAAAGAGACTGAGAAATAATGTAAATTAATATGCCATAAGTTTGTAGTCTTTAAGCCTATTAAGTTTAGCATCTTTGTCGATGAATGAATTAATTGTGAGACACACACACAATTTTATTATAATTTGATAAGCAAACTTTCGAAAGCGATTAAGACAATTAAATGGTTTTGAGTCTTAAGGGCATAGAAAGTTAAATACTTCATTTAAATTTTGAAGTCAAGATGAAAATAATTAAATAATTTATTATCAATTTGATGTAACTATTAAAATGATAGTTTTCATCTATTTTTAGATAATTTATTCACCCATATTAAATATTTTTAAAGCCATAAAATTAAGTTCCCATATTTAAAATTATCAAAGAAATGTATATCACATTTTATGGCATATTTATTACATTCTTTAAGATAGTTAAGACTATTTTAAACAATTTGAGTTGCTAGCATTAAAATTGATGCAAAGTAAAAGTGACTTAAAGTTGTTATCGAAATAAAGCTTAATTAAAATAGTTAAGAAAATGCATTTTAGTTAAAAGTAAAACTAAACAGATTTAAGACAATATATTTATCATTTATTATTGAAAATTCAAAAACAATATTAAACAATTTGAGTTGTTCGCATTAACGTTGATGCAAAGTAAAAGTTGAAGTCTGAAGAAATGAAAGTTGGTTTAAAGAAAAGTTCGATAGTTGCAAGCGGCAAGTTCTTAAAAGTTATACTAGCAAAGTTTTTTTTTGCTTTTTCTTTTGCTTTTCTATACACATTTTCCATTACATTTATCTTTTCATTTAAACTAGACGCCGAGTCCTGCTATGAACCGCATGGGCTGGGCGCTGCGAACATTATTGGTAGTCGATAACTCAAGCTGTTTGAAGGATCGCAAGGTGAGTGACGTTCTGACCCCAAACCTGACTTATTGAGTCATCGTTTACCTCATGTATTTATTCGTTGCAGGTTTCGGGCAAATTAATACGCAAGTGTGCACCTGGCACTGAGCTCGTCGATTGGCTGGTCAACTTAGCTCCCATTGTCCACACACGCGCCCAGGCGGCGGGCATGTGGCAAGCTCTCCTCGAGGAAGGTGTACTGACACATGGTGAGTGGAGACGCATGTCTTCTGCCAATTAACGTACTATTTTACAGCTGTTAACACATTTGTTTCATTTCGTATCTTCTTGCGTTGTTGCATTGTTACAGTGAACAAGGAGCAACCGTTCAAGGATAAATGCTTTCTGTATCGATTTCGCTTGGATGAGGAAGGCGGTGCACCGGCAGCCGGCATACCACAAGCTGAGGATCTCAGTGCAGCTAATGAGCACATACGTGAGGCATTGAGTGCACTCTTTCAACGCGGTCCCGACGCCACATTGCGTATGATATTGCGCAAGCCGTAAGTACAACGCTGCGTATGATTGATATATGCGTGTGCTTTGAATGTGCTGCAATTAATCTGCTCCCAAAACTCCCCTTCCACAGTTGCTCTTATTTGCTTTTAATCAATCGGCAAATCAAACGCACACTCTCGACTCGATTCTCGACTCACATTCGTTTTTTTTTCCCCTCTCTCTCTCTGTATTCACAGCTCACATGAACGCACACCCGAGGAATTGGAACTGGTATTTGAGGAACTTGTGCATATAGCTGCCCTCTCGCATCTGTCGACCAGCATTAAGCGAGAGTTATCCTCGATAATTGTATTCGAAGCTCACGCTCAGGCGGGCACCATATGTGAGTTTTGGGTGAATTGTGTAAACTCAATTTCGCCAATAAGGAACCAAAGTTTTTCAATTAACTTAGCAGCAATTTGAGCTAATTATGTTGCCATTAAAAAGCATCCTTTTAAATCCCTTTTTTTTGTGCTTTTATGCTATCACAGTATTCAATCAAGGCGACGAAGGACGTTCCTGGTATATATTACTCAAAGGCTCCGTGGATGTTGTGATACATGGCAAAGGGACAGTTGCCACTCTGAAGACTGGCGATGATTTTGGCAAATTGGCTTTGATAAACGACGCACCAAGGTAAGTGGCAAGTTGTCGTCCCTCTTTCGCAATCCTTTTTTATTGCACCCGCTTTAACAACATTTGAAATTGTCAGGTTGCTTTCCTTTTTTTCGAGCTGAAAGTTGTTCTAGTTCGTTAGCAAAAGTTTTGGTAGACATCAACAATTCTCTTTATATCGTTTTCATCTTTCACTGGCTCCGACAAGTTAGGCAGCTCCATTCTTGCCACGTTTTGTTGCTTTAGACCAACTGCAAACAATATGCGAGCAGCATAATGGAGGCCAGGCCACAACACTCTTGCACTTGGCCAAGCACACAACAATGGACTCTGGCACAGAGCACAGCACAGCTTCAGCGCTCTGAGCACAGATCCAGATCCAGTAAAAGTGCGGCGGGTAATAGCATTAGACACTTTGTGGCCCCCAGCCCTAAAGATAACAACAACAAGAGCGACAACAACAACAATGACAACAAGAGCGGCAACAAAAATGCCAGATAACAACAGCCATTGTGCGGCATTTATAGCAAACAATTGAAAATTGAAACAAAATATAAATTTGCTAAGCATTAGCTCACGCCCCTTCACTCCCTCCTCCTTTTCTCTCTCTCTCTCTTTTTCTCACACGCTGTCCGTTAAGAGCTTGCTGGGAATATGTTGTACGTACCACACACACACATACCCACACACACACACACAGACACAATAGCTTCAAAGTGGCACTTAGAACTTGGCTTAATTTGAATCTGCAACACATGTCGAACAAAGTGAAACTTTTAAGCTTGATAAACGAGCTGAATTTCTTCTTCAACAGCTTTAAAAGTGCATTAAAGCTTTAAGCTCCAGTTACTTGAGGGAAAATCATAATTGATGGCAGCTTCAATTTCATGGTTGCATTTGTTTTTTCTAGGGCAGCACCTTTAGCTGTAAAGGGCATTTAAGTTTTCAAAATGCCAAAGACAATACAATTATTAAAAGCTCATTATCAAACATGATTAATAGTATAAATGCAATTCCAATAGCTTCGCTTACTTAATTTAAACTTAAATGTTTGAAAAGCGCATTCAAATAAAAAGCCGCTACTCAAAAGAGTTCATTTTGTAATATTTAATACAATTTCAGCATTGCTCTCAGTGCCACAATAATTAAACAAATTGAATGCATTAAGTGACGTGTGTAAATATTTATTTCCTTTTCATCAGCAAAAGTAGCTTTTTATAATGTCGCACGACAATTTTCGAGCATATCACATAAAAAAATAAATAAATGTCAAGAGAACGCTGCAGACACCACTTAAAAGCATTGAAATAAGTACCTTGAATGTTAATTAAAAATACACTTTATGCTCTCAGCGCATTACAAATACCCACAACGCCCACAAAAAGCCCATTGCATGTAGGCGTAACCTCAGTGGTAAATAAAAGTTATTTGTTTTTTTATCGATTGATTTTTTATTAACCGGGAAAAATGCAATTTTCGTGCTGCATTCAGCTCAAACTACATCAATTACATTTATGTAAATTGACAAGTCACAAACGTAATCCGAAATTCAAGGAGTGATCGACTAAAATGATACCCTGTAGATTAAGTTAAAGTCGTTGCTTTAACAGGATATTTAATAAAGACATCAAAATTCAAATATTTCAATTAATAATAATAACTTGATAATAAACATCTGCATTACAATTATTGAATTTTGCTAAATGCTTAATGAGACAAATTTAAAAATACTTAATTTAAATTTATAAACTGTAAACGTAACTTATTTTTTCGAGTTTTTATATATTATTCGAATATAAAAAAATGTATAAAAGAAAAACTCCGATTATAAATTTAACTTAAATATCTATTGAATAAAGGCAGATCTACATAGATAGGAGACATCACCAGAGATACCCTGTAATATTTGCAAGTTGTGTGGACATCATTTATATTTCCTCTAAAAAAGACATATCGAAATTACCGGAAATGACCGGAAGTGCCCAAAATTTGTCAATAGTTTGTCAAAATGCAATTACCAAAATGTTTAGCAAACATTATTCATAAAAAGTTTCGTTTGCCACAATCAAGTTAGTTCTGGCAATTGCGATTTGTTGCTCATTTCGTTTGACTTATGCAGATTACGTATACGCAGTGGCAATAAATGTGATTGCTTTGGTTTTATTTTGCAGAGCTGCCACAATCGTTTTGAAGGAGAACAATTGTCATCTGCTGCGCGTGGACAAGGAGCACTTTAATCGCATTCTGCGGGATGTGGAGGCCAACACACTAAGATTGCAGGAGCACGGCAAGGATGTTTTAGTGCTCGAGCGTGTAGCCAAACAGCGTGGACAACATTCCGCATTCAAGTGAGTGGCAATTGTGCCAAAGCAAACGTCACGAAAAATTTAATTGAAATCGAAAACAAAGAGAGTAAAACTTCTTAAATGTCCGTGCGTTTTTATGAGCTAATTACACGTGACTCAATTTCAAAATGAATAAACAAACAATATAGCGATGTCCTTTATTTGCTCTTTTTTGCAGATATACCGTGATGTCGGGCACACCAGCCAAAATGCTGGAACATTTGCTTGAGACACGTCTGGGACAGTCGGTCAGCGGCATGGATCCATTTCTTGATGACTTTCTGCTCACGCATATTGTGTTTATGCCCGTCGTGCAGCTCGTCGACGAACTGGCCAACTAATATCCTTTTTACAAAACAATACTCAACACTAAATTATATTTTAAGCTTACCAATTTAGTAGCTTCTTTTCCGTTAGGGTTTCTCTGGCTGAAGGTTGTCAAGTCATTCAACAATTTCAAACCAAAATATTCAACAACTTTCTTCCTTTTTATAAGAAATTTGTCTCGGGTTTAAGTTTTTAATTACCCTAAACTATTTCTAGTTTTGCTCGATTTATGAATAAGCTGCAAGCTTAGGTTTAGTAACCTTTATTTTCTATATTTTTTGCTTGCTTATTCCTACCTCAATTTTTCATCCTTTTTTACTTCAAATTCCCGTTTAAGCTACTTTCCTCCTAAACTGCACTTTAACATACCCAAACTCTCTTCTAGCGATTGTTTAGTTGTTATCCTGCCATTTAACTTTAGTATTTGATTTGCTGCATAAATCAGGAAAAACAAAAAATTATTCAAAATTTAATTGAATTCTCTGAGCCGCATTTTCGGCATGCTTGCCACGTGCGAGAGCTTAGCACAAATTTTGAGGCAGGCGATTTAAAGAGAGGACTTACTCCGCCTCTCAAAAAAAAGAAACGGCAACCACTTTAAAAATGGGCGACTTCCATTTGCAACAGCCCTACAGTTAGACCATAGACTGACACAGGAGTCACGTACACGTTGGGGAACGTGATGTTGCAGGGGCAGGAGGCAGAGACATGGGGCACGGCGTGTGGCAGGGCAACAAACATATCCACAGCGACAGTTTAAGTGTTGGCAGCATGCAAACCACACACACACACACACAAACTAACTAAAACACACAGACACACAAGACCACGCCCACACATATGTGGGGCAAAAACATGAAGTCAGGTTCGTGACTTGAGAATGTCAAGTTGGGTAGCAAAAAACAAGTAGCAAAAGCTACAGACGAGTGGGCTCAACTTTTAGATACTTGGTAGCTCTTTTAAAGAGATGCAATTTTAGCTGTAACTTATTTTTAGGCAACTAAATAATTTCAAAATATGGAATATCAGGCAAAATTCTAACCTTAAAATTCACAACGCCTTTCTCGCATTTCAATTTACGTGTTTAGAAGAGGGCGTGACTAAAGTCTAAAACAATTTTAATCCACATTTGAAACCAATAAGTATTATCCCCAAGTTTAGTGTTCTTAGCTTGTATAATCTTTGAAATATCAGTGCTTAAACAGGCGGACAGACAGCCAGACAAAACAAGTTAAGGTTCTTCCTCGGTTCTCACACCATTTGTATACCCTTTTATGCGACAACTAACGCGTATACTAATGAAAGGACCAACCAAGTAAGGGACGAGTAGCACTTCCTTTCGGCAGCAAAGTAACTGTTAAACTCTCTCGCAAAACAAAAGCCACAATGATGTTGAAAATACAGAAGGCGAGAGGCAGAAAGACAGACATTGATGAAGAGAGTCAGAGTCAGAGTCCTTGAGCATTGGGTCAACAATTTGGTAATGTGCAGTTGAAATAGCAGGAAGGTTGGGCTTGCGTTTGGGTTTCACTTGTGCCCACTTCAATGATGCTTGAAACTAATCTCCAATCTGCATTGGAATACGTGATGTGCTTAATAAGCAGACAGAGTCCAATTTTGACCACCTCCATTTCCCTTTTCCTTCGCATTTCCCTTTCTCGCCACCACCACTCGATGCTTGGTGTGCGTGCCAAAGTGACAGATTTTTGAGGCAAATGCTTGAGAACAAATGTTGGTGTACATTTCCTTAACCACGCTGCACCTTTCATTGTGATGCCCACGAAGAGGCGCAAACCCCGGAGGATCGGGAGTACATCATTAACTTCAAGAAGCGCGTCATACAATTCATGCAAAAATGGGTAATGGCCGTGCGACATGCCGCCTTCGAGGAGCCAAGCGTTTGCGATTTCATCGAAGATCTCGCTGCCGAGGTGGAAGCGGATCCCGACCTGAATGAGGAGACGAGCATCATACACAATGTGCTAACGCAGATGGCACGCTATCAGGAGGATCGCAATCAGAATGCCGGGCAAAAGTGGAAATTGCCAACGAATGGACAACCAATTTGTCTATTCAGTGGCAATGCGACGCCCTCAAAGACGGTTATACGACCCGATGATGATAGTGAGTAGTAGTTGGCCAATTGAAATGCAAATTGCCAAATGGCAAATGGCAAATTGCAAACGGCAAGAGTTGAACACTTTTTAATTCCATTCCTTCCTTACTTCCTTCCTTCCTTCCTTCCATCCTCGCTTGCTTCTTGCTTGCAGTCATTTTCCGTGTGTATTGCGCCGACCACACATATTGCACTCTGCGCTTCCCCATGCACACAACGGCGGAGTTAATCAAGGCATGTGCCGCCGACAAGTTGCAATTGAATCGTGGACCCGATGACTTGTGCCTCGTTGAGGTCAAATCGAATGGCGAACGTTCCGTGTTCAAGGATAACGATGTTAGCATACCCACGGGCCTCACGCTCAATGGCCGTTTGTTTGTCTCCGTCAAGGATCATCTGGATGCTTTGGTAAGTCTCCACACTCTCTCTCTCTCTCTCGGCTGTTCAAATAGCCAAATAGCTGTTTGGTTCTAATAAGTGTCCATCTTTCAATTCTCTTTGTGCACACACATTCACACAGACACAGCTGCCGGAGCAGGAGTGCCCCACTGAGGGTGTCGACATCGATTTGGAAATCTTGAGCACCAAAGAGCTTGCCTATCACATCACAATCTTTGAGTGGGATTTATTCTGGGCAGTCCACGAGTACGAGCTGCTCTATCACACCTTTGGGCGACATCACTTTGGCAAGGTACACTTAGCAAAACCAAAGCCAAAAAGAAAATATTACTTTTACTTTTCACAGAGGTATTTGAGGCAGAGCAGAACAAGATTGAAAGGAAACTAATGTTTGACAGTCGATATGCTATATGTTCAGAGAATTTCTTTGAAAGAAATGTGAAATTCACACATTTTGTGTAAAATCAATAAGTTTTAAAAACTAATATATTTAATATAGATTATTTTCTTGGCAATAACAAATATTTCTAGTATTTCAATACACTTGTGTAAGACGTTAAGATGGCAAGCTTCTCAAAGACATTTTTACATGTTTAGCGAAGAGATTTTGTAGCTGGCTTCTTTATTAAAACTTTGAATATTTATAATATTATTTAATTTTAGAAAAGTCAAAGCTAGAGTACACCTAAATAGGCAAACTCTTCTTTAGTATAGAAAAACC
Organism: Drosophila nasuta; assembly: GCF_023558535.2. Classification (NCBI taxonomy): domain Eukaryota; kingdom Metazoa; phylum Arthropoda; class Insecta; order Diptera; family Drosophilidae; genus Drosophila; species Drosophila nasuta. The sequence continues at coordinate 31,772,559 of NC_083457.1, read as the reverse complement.
AATAGAAAAAGAGATTGTTTTAGAAAAAGATTTTAAATTAAGCTATGTGAGAAGCGCTATCAAATTAAAGCTTCAAGAGTTGTTAAGTTCTACTTTATGTATGCACATACATATGTTTACTATATCTTATATAAACCCCCAACCTTTTCTCCCAGTGTAAGCGAGAGAGAGCATTGCTCTAGCCGTTATTTGGGCTGTGCCTGTGGCTGCATTGTTTGGTAGAAGTTTTAAAAGCCTTTTGGCTAATTAGGCTGCCATTGCCATCACATTCTGTCCTCCCTTTCCCCAGATAGCAGGTTCCTCCCTTCGATAGGCTCAAGTTAGCGTTCAACTATTCAGAAGTCTGGCATTTGTCATGTTGCTGCAAATTGTGTTTTGCCACGAGCTGAAAACGACTTAGCATCCTCTCTCTATCTCTATCTCTATTCAGCTCTCTTGAGAATTCTCGAGCAATTAAAGCTTACCAAAATGTCTTCTCCAAGTTTCATCTCAACTTCCCCTCATTTTCTATCCCACAGATTACTGCCAATTTGGATGTATTTCTGCGTCGCTTCAATGAGGTTCAGTACTGGATTGTCACCGAGCTCGTCTCGACCCAAAGTCTGAGTAAGCGTGTGGGTCTCGTACGGAAATTTATCAAGCTGGCCGCTTAGTAAGTGCTAAGGACATCAATTAAGTTCTAAGGCAGCAATTAATAGACTTTTCCCCCCTCACTTTTAGCTGCAAGGAGTATCAGAATCTGAATGCCTTCTTTGCCATCGTTATGGGACTCTCAAATATGGCCGTAACACGGCTGCATCAGACCTGGGAGAAGATTCCATCGAAGTTTCGCAAAATCTTTCAGGAATTTGAAGCTCTCATCGATCCCAGTCGCAATCATCGAGCGTATCGCGTGTTTGTCGGCAAATTACAACCGCCGCTGATACCCTTCATGCCATTGCTGCTCAAGGACATGACCTTTGCGCATGAGGGCAACAAGACGAGTCTCGATGGTCTGGTCAACTTTGAGAAAATGCACATGATGGCACAAACAATGCGCACCATTCGCTTCTGTCGCTCACGAAGTTTGGGTGAGTAATTGAAATAATAATAAAATAATTAGATTAATCTTTAAAGTAATCGTTAAAGGAATTTTCAAATTTGAAGTACTTTTTGTTGCAGAAATTCTAGTTTTATTCAATTAGTTTTGAAAGTGTGAAATTATTGAAAACTCCACGAATAATAATAAAAATATTTGCAATCACATACAGATAATTCATATAAGCTTTCTAGCTTTCTTGTTGCGTAAAAGAATTTAGAAAAAAAATATGCTTTTCATAGAAAGAACTTCAGAGAGACTTGTGTTAAAAAATCCAAACATGACTCTAAAAGTGTGTAATTTTTATCATTTAAAAAAATATAAATTAAAAGAGCTTTTTTTCCATAATTAGTTTAGCTTTTGAATATTATTAAATTGCAGCTTAGCAAGTTTGAGTGGCTCAATGTTATAGAAAATTAATTAATGAATTAGTGTAAATTAAAAGAGCTTTAACACATAATTTGAATATCACAGAACTTGCAGCTTAACATGCTTAAGTGACTCTAAATGTTCAAAATATATCAATTGAATAAATATAAATTAAAAGATTAATTTGTTGACCTTCTAAAGCATTTTAGTATCACCAAATTTGCAGCTTAGCAAATTTAAGTGGCTCTAAGTTATGAAATAATTGATCAATTTAATAGATACAAATTAAAAGAGCTTTAACACATAATTGGTTGAGCTTTTAAAGCACTTGAATATCACAGAATTTGCAGCTTAGCAAGTTTAAGTGACTCTCAGCTATATTTCACGACTAACTTTTCGGGCTTAATTCGATTTGCAGGTCTGGAGCCACCATCCCCCAAGAGCGAGGGCGAAGTGCGTTCGTACATCAGCAGCTTTCGTGTGATTGACAATCAGCGCGTGTTAACCGCCATGTCCCAGAAGGTGGAGCCGACCAGGAAGCTAAACTAAATGAGCGACAGACAGCCAACCAGCGAGTTGTCGCTTACTTAACGTAGTTCTAATTTGTAATTAGTGCGTATTTAGTGTCTATGATAAAAGAGTATTTAATGGGTTAATAGCGACCCCTTTAACCCTTACAAACGTAATAAGAACTCGTAGAGGAAAAAAAAAGTTACAGAAAGTGAAACATCGCATAAATAATATGTAAAACTGCAATTAACTGCACAGTTATGAGCTTAGCTGAGTTGTTTTTAGCTGCCCCCGTCGCAGGCTACCAACCAGTGCATTCTAAGAAACTAAGCGCCGAATACCCCGCAGAGATTTAATAAGCTAACTTTATTCTCATATTAGCCAGAACCTAAGTAATATCTATGTAAGCTTAGTAAAACCACAGAAAAAAAACGAAGCAACTATCTCAAATTTTTCAAATGAACTGAAACTGCATTTCTACTGCAGCCAAAAATCCTGTTAAACTTTTTGATTTAGTACAAAACAAAAGGTTGGCTTTTGGTCAAAAATAAAGCTGGGTAAAGTGAATTCCCAAAACTAAATGAACAAAACAAATAAAACAAAACAAAACAAAAACAACAAATGGGCGTGTGTGATACTAAACATTTAGAGAAAGCAACAGCAAATGCAACAACAACAACCACTTCAACACCAACAACAACAACAATGTGTACTAAACAATTTCCTGTAACTTTACTGCGAAAAATTTGTTAAATAACCAAGTCATGGCTATGCTCTAAAAAGAGAATGTAATAAAACAAAAAGTGTAATTTATTTTTATAAAAAAAAAAAAACAAGAAAAACAAAAATCAAAGAAACAAACTAAATATATAAAACGAATAACTGACAAAGCGATTAACAAATACATATAATCAAATCGATTTAGAGCTAGTTGTTAATACATAAGTTATAACTAGTCGTAAGCCATTTATTTAAATTGCGTTTTGTTTTCACATTTTTAATTCATAAATAAAATACACCCACACACATGCAAACAACATGTATTATATATAGTGAAATATTCTTTTGAGTTGTTTTATTTCTGATTTTGTAAACTAAAAACGAAATAAGATGCATTATTAAATATTAATGAACAACAAAACACTGGAGAGGGACCTTATTAGTTTGTAGAATGTGTACAAAATGTGGCATCATTCAGTTGTACATACGAGAGTATATTTGAATAGAAATTACTTTAAAACACTACCTAAATATATAGGTGCGACTTTTATGAGGCCTGCCAATCAACGTAGCACATCTTATCTCTTCCGTTGATGTCTCTTCGTGAGGTCCCATAAAGAGCAACACTTGATAACAAAAAAAAAGAAAAAGAAACAAAAATTATAATAAAAATGAGAAAATTAAAAATAGTAATTGTATAATTATAGTTATGTATTCTAGACAACGTAGTTTCCTAAACTTATCCAACTCCTCTCCCACAAAGGTCTCTCAAACAACGACATTACCACTTAGACAAGAACCACTTTGTAGAATAACTAACCAAACATCATAAAGCACCAATCCACAAAAGCGTACTTAATATAATCGTCTGTATTTCTTCACTGGCAATCTTCAGCACTTAATAGACCATTCATAGGTTTCCCCCAAAACAACAGCAAATATATAAAGCAGACGAACGAATTTTGAAAAGGAACTTTTATATATGCAAAAAAAAAAAAAATACAAAGTATGAAACGATTGTTTAATTTATTAAGTACTCGTAATTGATCAATTTTGAATTGATTTACATACAACGCAAGACACCAATTTTTTAGATCGAGTTACCAGATTGTAAGAACATTTAAAGCCTTTAATTACTTTATCTACCAAATAAATATTTAAACAATGAAAAGAAACCCAAGACAAATGGAAAGTTTCCGCCAGAGTCGTCCATTTAGTAATTCAAACTAATAAGAATTGATACAATTTTTCCCATGGCAAGAAAACTCTTCTATATGTAGACTAAATGTTAATTTAGATGTAGACCAAGGTGTTGCAACGGGATTATAGCATAATATGATACTATACTTGCCCACAATGAAAATATTTTAGCTCTACTTAGCTTAAGAAAACGTTTCCAAACATTTTGTGTCAAATATTTAGATATACGACTCTCTATAAATATAATATACGAAATATATAAATATATATATATATTTTGTAGCATTTCTATGTTGGAATCTTATATACAAGTCTATGAAAGAAAGTACCATTATATACATACATAGATAACGTACTAAAATTACGCTAAAAAGAACAAAAAATTTCCAATTTTAAATTGTGATTCGATTTGACAATCTTAATAGAATCTCTACAACATTTGATTTTTTTCCACATTTACAATTCTTTCAATATTGGTTTCGGAACTTTGCATAAATCGAGTAAGTAGAGAGTAAAAGAGATCAAAGCTATAGCTATACGTAATATACCTCCGTTTAACCATACACCAGGCACAAAATAAAACGAAATAAATAGAAATCGATAATATTCAGTAAAATCGCAATAAATGTTCAAAACCATCTAACTAAATGTTCAAATCAATGTTTACATGTCTAACGAAAACAATCTTGCAAATTTTACTTGTATCTCGTAAAGCTTACCCAGAAATAAAAACAAAAAAAAAAAACCAAAGACAAACACAAATTTATGATGATAATAATAATAGTGTTAATAAAAAAAATGCTCAGCCGAGCTCACAGTAAGAATACAACACCAAGCGGAATAATAGCAATTAACAGATCGATCGATCAGTAAATATAATGAAATAGTAAATTACATAAGTATGATGACGATATTTAGCCGAATCTTTTAACCAATTACAATTACACTAACAATTACAAATTACAATAACAATAACATTTATGCAAAGCTACAAAAATATTTTAACAATAATCTTTAAATGTTGCAAACAACCTAAGCGTACGACACATGTAACTTTAAATGTCTAACATTTTGAACTTTAACTAATATTCAAATAAATTTTATGTGTTAGCAAAACAAAACCAAAGCAAATAAAAGCTCTGCATAATATTCAATTCAATTAGCGCGCTCCACAATGTCAAAAAAGCTCGTGAGCGAAAGCTTTCATGCGTAAGCCAAAAGGGAAAAAACCGCAACGTGTGAGTTCATCGCATGACTCAACGAAAAGAGCGAGAGCAGTGTAGTAAAAAGAAGACCGTGACTATCAGCTACCCTGCAGTCGACTTAACAGCGCAAGGCTTAATTCAAATCACTATTTGCCTACATTTATTTTATTCTTATTTATTTATTATTTATAAAAAAAAAAATCAGATTTAAAATTAGTAGTATGGCAGGCGAGAAATAAGAAATCGATCTCAATTTAATTCTCTCGCTGTCGAAACAACACTATTTAGTATACCTAGGGTATGCGAGTGCGCTTTTAAATGCGGGTTATTCACTGAATCACACTCAGCGAATGAGTGTTAGTTGCTCGCAAAACCTCAAACGTGCTGGAACAGAGATTGTCCGAGTCGATCGCGAAAAAAAACTATATTAGAAACGCGTCCAACGATTACACGAAGTTTTTGTTTAATTTGTAGCTAATTATCAACAAAATGTCAAATCTAACGAAAAAACGTGTGTTGAACAACGGTCAAGAGATGCCTATCGTGGGTCTAGGCACCTGGAAATCATTCGAATCGGATGCTTATCATTCAACTAAGGCCGCCATCGATATCGGTTATCGACATATTGACACCGCCTTCGTGTACGAGAATGAACAGGAGGTGGGCAAAGCGATACTCGAGAAGATCGCTGAGGGCGTGATTAAGCGCGAGGACATTTTTGTCACCACTAAATTGGGTGGAATACATCACGACCCCGAGATTGTGGAGCGTGCCTTTCGTTTGAGTCTCACCAACTTGGGTCTCGACTACATTGATCTGTATCTGATGCACTTGCCCATTGGCCAGAAGTTCCACAACGACAGCAATGTGCATGGCACTTTAGAACTTACCGATGTCGATTATCTGGACACATGGCGGGAAATGGAGAAATTGGTTGATCTCGGCCTGGCACGCAGCATTGGCTTGTCCAATTTCAATGCAGCACAGACGGAGCGGGTGCTTCAGAATTGCCGTATCAAGCCGGTGGTCAACCAGGTGGAATGTCATCCGGCATTCCAGCAGCAACAGTTGCGTGCCCATGCCAAAAAGCATGATCTGGTAATCTGCGCCTATTGCCCGCTGGCCAGACCGCAACCCGCCCGCCACTGGCCGCCATTCCTGTACGATGAGCATGCGCAACAGTTGGCAAAGAAATACGGTCGCACCGCGGCGCAAATAAGCCTGCGATATCTCATCCAGATTGGCGTTGTGCCGCTGCCGAAGTCATCGAATCCCAAACGCATTGCCGAGAACTTTAACGTCTTCGATTTCGAGTTGGACGCCGAAGATGTGGCATCCATGGAGAAATACCATACCGGTGTGAGAACAGTTCCATTCAGCGGCATGGCGGGCCACAAATACTATCCATTCAATGATGAATACTAGTCTTAACTTAAATGGTATTTTTATTATTTTTTAAATTGGTGGCTTAGTATTTTGAAATAAACACCTTAAACAGAACGTCGTATAAAAGTGAAGTTGGAGTAAATGGGAGTAATTCAATAAATACTAAAAATTGTATTTTTATTTTAAATTTCGAGTTTAGTATATTTTAAAAGTGGATATCGTATTTTTTAAACGCTTGCTTAGTATATTTTAGTAAACACCACATATTATACATACATACATACAATATGTGAAGCAGGCTAATCAGCCTATTAATGGGGTCGCTTGATAAATGCTAAGTCAGTTCGCATCTTATCTTTTTGAGTATCTTACGTAAAGAAACTAGCAAAATGTACAACGCTATATTTTCATTTCAGTGCTAATGATTGCCGGCGGCGATAAAGCGCACAAGTTAACAAAACTAATGCAATGACTACGCTTTACTTCTCTCTATAATAGTCGCGTATTCTAGACGCGCATCGCAATGAAATCATATCTGCTGTCATTTTTCATTTTTTTTTTCGTCGCCTACGAATTGAAGTGTCTTTCTTATCAGTTAATAGATTTGTAGTTCATTGTGAAATCATCTGAGCGCCCCCAACGTTTCTACGGCGGCCTTGATAACTATCGCTAATCAACTGCGATCAAAAATACTAGACTTAATCAATACTAAACTAAAAATGTACTAAGAGACAGACGTTCGTTGTAAGCTTTTTGATTTTTAGTATATTAATAGTGCACATTTTTAATTGGTATGTGCTCACTGTAGAGTGACCATCGCTTTATTGTTTTCATTAGGGACACACTGGCAAACAGCTGTTCGCATCGGCATTTCATTGTAACGACTACGCGATTTGTGAAATTACTCCATAAACAATGTCGGTTATATTAAGACGGAATCTGCAGGTGCCGCAGTTATTGAAGGTATATTAATTACTTAAAGTACTATTTGTCATACACATGCAACTCATACAGATTACTTGCAGCAGCTAAGCTACAGTAGCAGTGCCAAATCAAGCGGCGATGCAACTGCCACAGTAAAAACTGTGCCTAAAAATTTGCTCGAGGATAAGCAAACGGCAAATTTGCAAAAAGAGAATGGCGCCATATTTGACAAGCGGCCATTTAAGCTCCATCTGGACAAAGGTAAGCACCATCAGTCGAAAGATCGCGCTCTAATCAATTACAAATGGCGTTTACATAATCACACACATGTGTTGCAACTCCATAGATAAAACCTACAGCTGGTGTTTGTGTGGCAAGTCCAAGTCGCAGCCACTGTGCGATGGCATGCACAAAAACGAATTCCTCAAGATAAAGCTAAGGTAAGCATACAAGGAAGACTAAAATACGGATATTCACAGTAATCGCGCATACGCACCGTTGTCTTTTTTAGGCCTATTCGCTTTAAGGTGGAAAAGACCGGCGATTATTGGCTGTGCAACTGCAAACAGACGACGCATCGTCCCTTCTGCGATGGCACCCACAAGCAGCCGGAAATTCAGGCAGCCGTTAAATAATTCTCACTTTAGCTGTTATTAAACTAAAAGGCATTTTTTGTAAATTTATGTATTTTTATGAAGAAATGAAAGAAATGCATGAAGAAGCAACAAATTTTTTGAATCAAGCAACACATTTTTGTTTCGTTTTTATTATTATCTAGATTCTTGATTATATAGAACGTTATTTTTATACACGTACACAATTCATTTGAAATGCTTATGATTTATGTAGTAGGCCCAATAATAATATACATTAAATGTATTACTCTTTTTATATCAATTGCACTTTGCAATTTCACAAGCATCAACAAAATATTTACAGCGTTTTGCAAAATTATTAATAAAAAGAAATTAAAAATGTGTGATCCAACCCAACAAATAAATAATAAACGAAAGTTAATTGGTTTAGAAATTAGAAAGTTGCGTTTGTTTTTATTTAAATTTTTTAACGTTCAGATTGTTTTTTTTTACACATAAATATAGAACTAAAAAGAATTGAGAGCAAAAATGGCTTAAATACTACTATCTTCATAATATAATGCTCGTTTGCATTTGTTTTGTTTGCTTTTTGTTAATGAAATTGAAAGAAATTCAAAAGAAATCAAATAGTATTATTATATTATGAATGCAAATGCCATATTATATCATATCTCATCCGATCCTATCTCATCTCAGCATTCCCCATGCATCATCACTACGAGTACTTCACAATGTGTACACAACTTTCGGGACTGTTTACCACATATAACAACACTCAAAACGATTACGAGGATTGAATTGTTATTTAAAATTATTAAATTCATATTTTTTTGTGTTTGCTTTTCTACATCAATCGTACAATATACGATACAGGGATAAACTAATTTATAAACGTCTCATCATATAAACAATTTCTCTCTCAGAGTACTAGCATTTGTGTTCTTGTTTGCTTTCTTTTTATTACGTTTACCCACACAACAAATGAATTTAGATACAAAATGTCAAAAAGAAAATTATGAAAATTTTACCTTTTGTCTTTCGAACTAAACAGCAAAAACAGCAAGCGAATGAACATGAATTTCTAAAGACATTAATCGTCTGTGCTTATTACTTGTGAATATTGTATTATAATTACAGGGAGCACACAACATAACACACACAGCTTTTGGTCTTTGAAAACGAAAATTGAGCAGTTTTATCGCATTTTATGTTAACTAAAATGTGTAATACAATTATTTCATGTTCAATCAGATGCTGTTGTTTGCCATTTAGATATCTTACTTGCGGTAAACACATGAAAGTTAAATAGAAATTTTGATAGATTTTGATATTGTGTTTTAGACCCGAATATTGATGCGATTTGTTGTGTTGTGTTTTGTTTTTTCTTTGTTACAATCTGCTGCCAACTAATGTACATATGAATGTATATGCTGCTGCTGCTGTTGGTTTCATTAATAACGTGTAGGAATCTATATGTATATGGTATATCCCAAACCCTCCTCCTATTGTGTTGTGTATTATAACTGTTCGTTGGTTAATTGGTTCCTTGTTGTAGTTGTTGCTTCTGTAGTAGTATTGTTTAGTGTAGATTTTTGACTTAAATGTAATCCGTTGCTTCTTTTTGTGTTTGTTTTGAATATGTGTGTAGTATGCAGCAAACAGTTGCTCTTGGCTGGATGTTGTCGCTGTTGGCTGTTGCTGTCGCTTCTGCTGTTGCTGCTGCGCCCCTTTAGTACTCTTCGTCCTCTGGTGGTGCATCGTCTGGTGGCGCAAAGCCATCCTGTGGTGTCAAAACACATTGATTATGCAAGTTGTCGCATTACATAAACTCTCTCGCTTACCTCAGTTGCATAGAGTATGTCCAAAATCTTTTGAATCAACTGAGCTGGATCAGCATCATCCGCTTCCTGGCAACTGTTGTGCAATGAAAATACGATTAATATAGGATTCTTCATAGGATCGTAGATTTCACTTACAGAATTTCAATGTCGCGCAGCTTAGAGAAGTAGAAATCGCGTTCCTTTTCCAAACCCTCCAAATTCAAACGCATATCCATGACCTAAGGGCAGGGGCGATATGAACAAACACAGATCGTAACAAAGATGCATAAGGGTGTAGATGAAGTACCTCTGGACGCACCTGATTTGACAGCTCCTCGATCTGATGATTGGATGCCGCGCCGGCTGCATCGTTCTTCTTCACTGCGCCCGTATTACCAGCTACCAATCGATTTGGCGGCGTTGAATTGGTTGTGCGTGGCGGCACCTTAGAGACTGCTTGGATATTGGATAGAAAGCGAGAGAATCAACGTTAATTTTGGCACTCGATATTTTACAAATGGAATATACACAAGTATACAACAATGTATATTATTTAACAAACGTGAAGCACGTCAAATGGCGCTCTAAATAAGATCATTTTGTGGGTGTTTCGCGGTTTGTTTGTATTTCTGTTTAGTGCATTCAGTTTTGTTAAATCATAGATGTCATGTAAAGTATGTATATACAAAGATATGCTCAATGATAATGGTAGAGATGATGTTTTGAGGAGGAGTTAGTTTGGGGGAGGGAGAGAGGGAGGTAAGGGAACTGCAAACTGGAGAAACCAAAACCAAGAGAACCTACTGGGCTTTGAGGCTGGTGTCGCTGCTGGTCGTGTCGATGTCGCCGTTGTCACACGCTTGTAGGAGCTGGCAACGCCGCCGCTGCTTGTGCCTGGCAGAGATTTGACGGCACCGGAGCCAAAGCCCATGGGTGCACCTTCGCGTACGCCGCTGGCATCGTAATCTCTGCCATCGTAATTGGCATCGAAGAACTTTTTGAACCATTGCAAAAATTCGAAATTATCTTGGAAGCGACCTTTTATCAATTTGTCAATGGGTATTATCTAAAAGTAAAATGTGTGGAAAAGTAGAACAAGAGAATAATATGCAGTGTTCGATTTTACTTTCATTTTGTTGTGATGAAGAAAAAAAAAAAACAATTAACCAAGATGCGGTTGTAAAAATAAGAGAGGGAGTTTAAAAAAAAGGAATAATTATTATGATAGTTAAATGTGCACACAACGAAACAAAAGGACAAGAAACTAAACAAACAAACTCAAGACGATGCGTGTGTTGTGCTTGGGAGTGTGTGTGTGTAGGTGCGTAATCCTCTATGTGTGTGTGTGTGTGGTTGTTGTGCTGGGATGTGTCGTGTGTTTGTGTGTGTGTGCTTTGTGGTTTTATTTTCATATTTGTTGTTGCTTTGGGTGCACAATTGTATATTCCAGGGCGTATGTTGTTTTAGTTTTTGTTTTTGTTGCCTCGACTCGCGCTTCACGTTCGTTTTTGTTGTTGGGCCCAACACACAGAATAGTTATTAAATGATATACAAAATAAACAAAAAAGAAAATTCACACGCGTACAGCGACTATCACCGTCACCAGCTTCGTTCTCATCACCAACAAATTCAAATGCTTTTGTAATATTATTCTTCGACGATCCCATACCGATCTGATGGTTGCGCAATGTTGCTGCATTTCGTCCATTATGATGCGGCTGCTGCTGCTGCTGTGGATGATGATGTTGCTGAAGTGTGCTGTGCTGGGGACGACGATGCATCAGATGAAGATCATTGTTGCTACTGCCGCCGCCGCTGCCAGCATGACTGCCACTGCCGCCACAAGCAGAGCCCAGCTTGATGCCACCGCGTTGCGACAATGGATCATAATCGCGTCCATCATAATTGGCATCGAAAAACTTCTTGAACCATTGCAGAAACTCAAAATTGTCTTGGAAACGTCCCTTAATAAGCTTGTCAACGGGAATTATCTGTTTTGTTGTATGTTTGTTGTTGTGGTTGTTGTTGTTGTGGTTTGCCAGCACACATTCGTTTCGTTTCGTTTCGTTTTGTTGTTTTTGGGTTGAGTAGTTGTAACGGAAATGTCAGTTAATTACACACATAATATTCAAGAGGTTGCAAGTTTATCAAGTGTACAATAAAACTGATTTGTTTTTGTTTAGTACTTGTTCTTTGCACCCAGTTTTTGCCCCTAAAAAATTTTTCATTTATATTCATCAAAACAATTTCAACTAAAACTTGACTGGAAATTATGAAATTATGCAGTTTCAATGGCTTCATAAGGATGAAAAATAGTGGAGGAACAAGTTCCCTAAGGAAACATTTACAACTACAATAAGTTTTCTAGATTATATCACTATAACTACAAAGCAAATAGACAACCAATTTATTAAAATTGTAAATGGATTTTTATAGATCGATTATATGGAATTTACGTCTTATTACTGATAAACATAATAAAGTTTATGAACATATAGATCGTTTTTTTTGCTTGATATCTTCAGTGAACTAAATTTTTGACGACTCGTTATTATTACTTACTTATTATTTTTATTGTAAGATGTATAATATAATTCTTTTTTATCATTATATTATTTTTTGTTTTTTTGGTTATATTTATTTGATTATTTTTTTTAAAATAATATAACTTTAATTGAAATTTTAAATTCTTTGCCATTGTGGACTAAGTATAATTTAGGTTAAAAAAGTTGAATAGTAATGAGTTTTCAACAAAATCAGACAGAATTATTCCTATAACAAATTTCTATGCCATTAAAAATTCAAAATTTAATAAAAATGCAGTCAAATAAACAATTGATACGAGCCTCAAACGCAACACACACAGCGCTGAGCTGAGCTAATAAACAAATTAATTAATTAATCATGTAAGTGTGCAACTTGTGTTGTTAATTTTAAACTTTGAAAATAAGACAATTAAAATTGAATTGGAAGAAATACGCAATCGAATTGATGCATTCATAAAGGGGTTGGGGGGTTTCTTATTTTTATCGTTTTTCGGGGGGAGGGAGAAATAAATGCAGATCGTAGAAATTACCTTATCGACCGACATCTTTTTGAAGCCCGCCTGCAAGATCTTAAAGTTCTGTATGTATTCATGCTCCAGATTCGTACGGAATTTGACACGCTTGACGGGCACTGAATTTGGGAACAACATGTCCATGAACTGACAGTAAGCGGCACCTAAATATGGCGGATAAACAGCATAAATAATATGGTTCAATCTATGGAATTGATCAATTTCAACAAAGGTGACAGACAGAGACAACCAGCAACTTACCCGTGCATAGTTCCTCAATTTTGGTGAATTGCGATTGCAGGCAATCGTTAACCCAAGCCAACATGTCATGACGTGACAAATTCTCTGACGTCACATTTGTGGAGTATACATTAACAGCCATGATGAGGATGATGTCTTTGTAGCCTGCTTTCTAGTTTGCTGTGGAAATGAAAAACCGTTTTAATTATTATCCATTCAAATATGGCAAAGAGGTGTGTGGGAGTGGCAAATTGTTGTTAATTACGCTCAGCTCCATAATTGTTTAATATCGTTTCGTTTCTTGCACTGTTCATTCAAGCGTCGCACATGTGCGTGCCTCTCAATATCAAGATCACGATAATCACACAAAAAACACAAAAATAAAAACAAAAACACAAATAGAAATAGAAAAAAGCAAACAATTGAATGCAATAACTAGCGTATGTGCGGCATGTGGCATGCGGCACGAGAGTTTGCAACACATGCAACTTGTTGTCCGCGACTTTTCCCACTTTAATTGTTTTTGCTTGTTTGGCAAATGGTTTTGGCTTAATTGCCATCACATTGACCATCGATTGGTGTCTGTTTTTTCTATTATTTCTTCTTTCTTTACACTTACCTAACTACTATTTAAGATTTCTTCTAGACTCTGATTACAATTTGATACTTTTTTTCAAATTTTTGTTACACAAACAAATGATTGAGCGGAAAAAGCATACTTATGAAAGACACCCACACGTCACAAAAAAAATATACGTATGCAAATGCTTCACTCAAAAACAACTACAAGATTATCATACTAGACTGAAATGACAATGTTTACACGACGACTGCTTATCATGAACGAGATTTCAAGATAAATGATAATAAATTAGTGTTTATAGCTTCAGATGATTGAATATGTTTGATTGATCAATCTTAATGGTATTAATCTATTTTTAGCGTCTGATTGATTCAGAGCTTCTAATGCGTAATGCCTTGAAAAATTAGTCAGCTTACGCAATTATTTTTGAAAAATGTTAATCCTAATTATATACTCTATAACAAAGGAATTTGTCAGCTCAATGACTAATTAATAGTCAGGATTAGCGGCGAAACTTTGGGGCACTGCCTTTATAGAAAAATACTGAATTTAATAATTAAAGAGAATCTTAACTTAATAAAAAAAAAGAGAAATAAAATAGTATTATCACTATTTTCACTATTATTCCTTACAATTTATTTTCTACCTCAATTTTATTATACTTTCTTAAAAAGCTGTTTTTTAAATACAGTTTAAAGTAAAAATTGATAATAGAGACACACACACTTCTGTTCAACTTTTGGATATAAATTAAAGTGAATGACACATGGACAATCTTTTTTATTTCTTTATGTTTTCGCTAAATTTTCCAATTTAGATATTAAAAGATGGAACATCTTTCTTTTAAACAATCACACATGATAATAATTAGTTCAATAGTTATTAAGAAATTTAGATCACAATTTATGAACACTTAAGACAATATTTTATGAATGAACTTCAAGGGTGATCAGCTTGAATTTATCGCACATTTTTGGAGCAGAACTTTAAGTGGGCGACGATTGCGAATTGAAGTAAACTTACGAAAGCGTAAAATGCAAGACGACGAGACACAATCAAGAAAAAATTAATATCGGAATGAAAAATGAAGTGAAAACACAAGAAAATAAAATGAACTGCAAGAGAGTAACGCACACACAACTCTGTGTGTTTGAGTGTGTGTGAGGCGATAGCGGCGCAATCCGTGCGAGACTGAGACTAAGACTGTGGAGCCAACGAACAATGAACTTGGACTGTGGCTGTTTGCTGTGTTGTGTGCCTCGATGCTGGGCGGGTTGTCAACGCTTCGCTGCCGCTCTGCTCTGCTTTGCTTTGCAGTTGAAGCTTCTTGAGCTGTAGCAGCAGCACCAGCAGCGTCAGCGGCGACGTCTCCTCTTAGTCATTGCAGCCAGCTGCGTCAGCGCTTTTAGCTTTAACTATTTGGCATTATCAAGAGCTAAAAACATGACCAATACCACACAAAAAACACACGTTGATAAACGCAGCGAGAACAACAACAGCAACAAAATTGGTATTAGCCGGCATTTTTTTATTCGGGGAGACGCCGCCGAAATGTGCCTATAAATATCAGGCCACAGCACTCTCACACACACACAGCATGCGAGTGTAATAGTGTGTGTAAAGTTTTGCCACGTTGTAGCTTAGTGGCAAGTGCATTGAACCCAACAAAAAAAAAAATGTATAAAAAGGGCGGGCTGTGTTGTAAACTCAAGTTGGGGGCACTGCCGGAACTTACATACAAATGCGAGTTATTTTCTTCTCTACTGTTCCGTATTGTTGCAGCAATTGCCGTTGTTGTTGTTTTATTGATTGAAGTGCGCCAACTATGGCACAAGCACAGCACAAAGCTGCCCCAAATACAACAAGTTGAAAACTCATTACCGAGGGATTTGTTTTGTTTGCCATGTCGATGGCTCATGATTAGTGTTTTTGTTATTGTTGTGTGTGCTCTATGCGGGGGCGTTTGCCCCTGATTTATATCGTACTCATGTGCAGCGGAAGTTTGCGGCAAGCGGCAAACTAATTAAGCGCGACTAGCACAGGAATCCAAGAGCTAAACACCACACTCATCAAAAACTGACGATGCAAATGTTATTTTAATTTTTGCGGCAAAATTCTCAAATTGTCCGATAGATTTATCGAAATGGGCCATCAAGGTTATCGACATCGCTCATATCGATATTGCGCTAATGTTAGCAAAATTAAGAGCTGCATATCACACACACACGTACGCACGCTTATGTTTGCATGTAGGCGTGCTATGTACGTACGTACGTGTGTGTGTGTGTGTGTGTGTGTGTGTGTGAGTAAACCGGCATGTGTTGAGCGTCCGCCTCGCTGGCTCAGCAATTTTAATAAAGCCAGTAAAAAATAAAAATAATAAATAGTAGCCAGCTAAAAGCCAAAAGGCGTATGCTTTGGTTATTAGGCGACTGAACACCTATCAGTAATTCACACACACGCATACACATGCAGCTGTTGATTGGACACCACAACAATGTGCGGGGGTTGAGAGAAGCAGCAAAGCAACTAGAAACCCCAACGAAGAGTTGTCATACAAGCCGATGACGTCATGCCAGATAATTGGAATTGACCCGCAAAGAAATCAAACAGAAATGCGAAACCCAAAGCACCTGAGCCCCGAGACAGGGACAGGAAATGCAAGGAAACATGGTGGTAACCCTAGAAGAGCAAATAAAATGCAATTCGCTGTGGAGGAATTGACACGGCAGCTTAGACACAAAAAAGAATGACAAATTGACTGATTGACGGACTGGCTGATGGTTAATGGTTTGTAATTGCAATGCGGCAGTGGAATTTTTATGGCTGTTCCTGTTGCAAGAAGCCAAACACACACACGCAACACACTTATTTTATTTTTGGGCGCACACTCGCAAACTAAAGACAGACGCCTGCAACACACGGGCGACATTTAAATATGCGTGCACAACACACACACACACACGTAGAGTGAGAGCGAGAGAGACAACACACACACACACTGATGCACTATTTGCGCAGCATGTACAGATATTTCTTTTCTCCTACTTTGCGCTCAAGTGTTGTGTGCACTTGAAGTTTTCGGCAAGGCTATTTTAAAATCCATCACATATGTGCGTTCTACACGGCACAACTCTCACATTTCTTTCTTTTTTTTGGGTGTGTGCTTGCCGTTGAACTTTCTTTTCTGCTGACGCTACTTCTAGATTTTGCCATGCACACACACTCAAGAGAGATGATGAAGCGAGCAAAAAAAAGAGCCGCCGCAGCCGCAACATTCACCAATTCACACACACACACGCTTTATACACATACACTTGAGTAGCAAGGTATTTTGCAAAATGCCGCTAGTGTTTTGACTGGTATGTATGCACTCACCTACTTATTCGATTTAACTTAATTCTTTGATTTAATTTAAGCCGTACTTTTATTATTTCGACAATATTTTTAATGACAAAGGAATCCCAAATTCTATGACGAACCGTTTTCACGTAGTGTTTTCGACTGCTAAACAGCGTGACCACAAGTTCAATTTTAGAATATACTGCGCCGAAAAATATACCAATTTTATTGTCATTAGCTTGGTAACACTTTGTTAGTGATGAACCATTTTTCTACACAAAATATTTAGTATAGCTTGTTTTTTTTTTAAGATATAAAAAAAATGTATATATAAAATGCAAACAAAATTTGTTTACTAATCAAGATTACAAACTTGTTAAAGAATTTATACTTGCCAGTATTATACTTCAGAGGAAATGTATGCAGAGGTTATGTTAACACGCTGTTAATAGCGTCCTTCCTTTGCTGAACTATCGCAGATCGAAATTTAGTGATGGTATTTTAAATGTTCAATTACGTTTGTATATTTATTTAAAAAGCTTTGTGGGCCACGCCCTTAAATTTGTTTAAAGTAATGACATAAATGCACATAAACAACATTTCGCTTAACACTAATAAATGCAATAGTTTCAACAGTTTGAACATTAAATGCTCACAAATGCACAGAATCTCCGAAAACAAATCACCTTCACTTTACATGCGGAAGACACCAAACTTGGTATCGTGTCCAGCATTATTCAGAGCCGCCTTCAAGCTGAGTCCCAACACTTGGCGAGTGTTAGCCGGATCAATGATGCCATCATCCCAGAGGCGAGCAGTGCTATAGTATGGGGATCCCTCTTTCTCAAACATCTCCACAATGGGGGTCTTAATCTTTTGGGCCTCGGCTTCGGTGAATTCCTTGCCAGCTCGCTTGCGTTGATCCTCTGTGATCTGAGCCAACACATTGGCCGCCTGGGTGCCACCCATCACCGAGATGCGGGAATTGGGCCACATATAAAGGAATCGAGGGGAATAGGCGCGTCCACACATGCCATAGTTACCAGCGCCATAGGAGCCGCCAATGATGACCGTAAACTTAGGCACATTGGCACAAGCAACCGCTGTTACCATCTTTGCGCCATTCTTGGCAATACCGTTGGCTTCCGCGTCACGACCCACCATAAAACCTGGTGAGGAAGACAAGGCAAGAAAGGTTAGTTTTATAAATTATGAAAGGCGACTAAATATCTTTAACTCACCTGTAATATTCTGCAGGAAGACCAAAGGAATCTTACGCTGCGCACACAGCTGAATAAAGTGGGCACCCTTAAGCGCACTCTCCGAGAAGAGGACACCATTGTTACCCACAATACCCACAGTGCGTCCATAGAGCTTGGCAAAGCCACAGACCAAAGTCTCTCCATATAGCTTCTTGAACTCGGTGAAGCGACTACCATCGACAATGCGAGCGATCACCTCACGCACATCGAAGCTCTTGGTCAGATTAGGACCTACAATACCATACAGTTCACGTGGATCGTAGACAGGTTCCTCCACAGCAGCTTCACTCGACGTGGTAATGCGGAAGTTCTGCTGACTCGATTGCAGCAACTGATCGTTGTAGTTGTTGGTCGCTGGCAGATTCAAATTGCTGACCACTTGGCGTGCCAAGTAGAGAGCATGCTCATCGTCCAGCGCATAGTGATCGGTGACGCCAGAGGTCTTGCAGTGAAGATCAGCGCCACCCAAATCCTCGGCAGAAACCTCTTCACCCGTCGCTGCCTTGACTAGCGGTGGGCCGGCCAAGAAAATCGTGCCCTGGCGCTTCACAATGATGCTCTCATCGGCCATGGCGGGCACATAGGCGCCTCCAGCTGTGCAGCTGCCCATGACGACGGCAATCTGTGGTATGCCCTGGGCGGACATGTTCGCTTGGTTGTAGAAGATGCGTCCAAAGTGCAGTTTGTCGGGAAAGACTTCGGCCTGACGTGGCAAATTTGCGCCACCGGAATCCACCAGATAAATGCAGGGCAAGCGATTCTCCTGGGCAATCTCCTGAGCACGCAAGTGCTTCTTCACCGTTATAGGATAATAGCTGCCGCCCTTAACAGTGGCATCATTGGCCACTACAACGCACTCGGTACTGTCAGGAAGATATGCGCTTAGCTTAATACCCTAATCTTCTAAAGGAAATCAGCTTACCCGCAAACGCGTCCAACGCCAGTGACAATACCACCGGAATTAACCACCTCATCGCCGTACAGTTCATGGCCAGCCAAAGTGCTAAGCTCCAGGAAGGGCGAACCTTTATCCAGCAACAGATTTATGCGTTCTCTGGCCAACAATTTGCCCCTGGACGTGTGACGTTCATTGGCCTTGTCGCCGCCTCCGTTCAACACCTGGCTGGTCACATTACGCAGCTGTGAGACCAGTTTGCTCATCTCGCTGGCATTGTCCTGCAGTGGATATACTTTGTTACCGATAAATGCAAAATTGTATGCAAATTGTTTATACCTTGAACTCGGCAGATTGCTTATCGACTTCGCTGGTCAACACATTGGCATCGCCCACATGCAACAGACGCGTCTGGCTGCGCATCAGCTGTGTGGCCAACGAATGCCGCAGCAATTGGGTCAGTGGCAACTTCAGCATGTCGATTGTGGTGGATAAATAAATGGAATTACGCGGAGCGATCACAGTAGCTGCCAAGTTGCTGTTACGTCAGGTGTGTTGTGCACGGCGGCGTGTGCGTCAACTCTGGGCACATCTATATCGCGATCAGCTGTCTTTCAAAGTGGCGCCATCTACCGGAAAAGCCTTAGAGTTGCCAGCCAAATAAATTGATTGAAAAGCTTTTCTTCGTTTCTTTGGCATTGTTAAATGTATTCGATTTTCAGTTATTTTTTTGAATTGAACTTGTGAGTAGATAACGCAATAATTCAGTACTACAAAAACGACAACAAATTGTGATTGTGCATGACGCGCTAATATTTATATAACTGTGTGGGTGTTTATGTAAATATAGGACTTTATTTTAATTATTATAATCATTAGGTGTAGGAATTGTAATTTAAATAGTTAACACTGGCTAAAACAATCACATGACAAACATAAACGTTGGCTCTCTTCATTTATTACTATTAAAATTTGAATTACTTGTTATTGTATATATAAAAACTATACGTAGATAATTTAGATATTTTGTAGGTTGGTTGTTGGTTTATCCTTAAAGAATTCCGAAAAAAATTGTACTACAAAAATATAACATTCCTCATCATTGCCGCAGAGCACCACATTGATGATCTGATGATGATCGTCATCATTTTTTTTCTTCTTTTTTGGCTTTACTTAATCTTAATTTTGTGTAGCTTCAATTTAAAGCCAAGCACCTCGCTCAGCACACCGGAGAGTGCCGATAGGATGACCACTTTGATGGTTGTGAACAGATATGGATTGGCACTGAGACCAGAGATCTTGAATGGCGTTTCCAGTTCCTTAAGCAGATCGGCTGCCAGTTTTAGTACACTATTTGAGACCATTAATTCCTCCTTTTTCTTAGGTTTCTGCTCAATTTGTAAATACAAATTGATTTGTTCGGTGATCAGCACCGAAACGCTTCGATATTTGTGCTGAATCTTCTGGCCGAGCGTCATAAAGCGCAGCAAATAGATGCCAATGGTAATGGACCAGATTAGCGCCTCCAGCGTTAAATGTGTGTGCAAATGCACCGAATCCTTTAGCCACTCCACGCTCAAAAAGGCCAACAGCAGGAGTGTGACAATAAATGCGGCCGACACAATAATATCCACCGAACGTTGTGGACCGCGTTTCTAGAAAGTAACAAAAATACTGGATTAAAGATGGTTTAAGTTATGGATATATGTATGTTTGGTTACCTTAAGATAAGAGCGCACACTCAGCCATGTCTTGATATTGCGCACTTTGTTGAGCCGAAAGTGTGGCAGATTCGATTTTCGAGCGCGACGCGATGAAGTCAAATGTGAAAAGAGTTTGGCATACAGAAAACTAAAATGCGATTGAAATTAATTACATTGTAAACAATATTATAAAAGATTGCAAGATTACCGCTGCTTAAAGGTGCGCTCCGCCACCGCAAAGATGATGAATAGGATGAGGGTGAGGCACAGTCGCTGTATGAAGCCCAAGGCCAACACGGTGCGTTCCCATTGCGCCTCTCCAAAGGCAAAGCCCAAGAGTGTAAAGAACGAGGACGATGACTTCTCCCACAACAGCTGCGGCATATAGAAGTAGCTAATCTCGCTGCCCTTATCCGCATCAACGATGATCTATAAGCAAGCAAAGCATTTAATCATTGTTTTATTACACTGCTGCCACATTTTACAAATCGAAGCACGTACCTCGCACAGTCGACAGAAGGTGGGTATCAAAGTCAGCAAGAAGGAGAAGAAGACTCCAATGTAAATGTAATCGTTGGTCACGCCCAGCGAATCGACGCGTTCTATAATGCACGAAGCAATCTCCAGCACCGAGAGTTGTGCTTTCTTTGTGTCCCGCTGATCCCAAATGGTGCAACTAACTGTGGAAAATGTTAATAAAGTAGAATAAATCGATGTATATATAAATGTAATGTTGGAAGGAAAGATTACGAACATATATCTAAAAAAAACTATATTAAGATAAATTTTCTAGATAATTGAATTATATTGTGTGCAAAAGGAAAGTGTTATGTATGGTATAACATAATATTCACTATAATGCCGAAAGGAAATAGGTAAAAATTTTCTAGTTTTTCTAATTGGAATCCTATAACCGATTTTAATATTAATTAATTTCAATTGCTTTGTGCAATGAGTCGATTTAAAATAATTGTCTATCTATTTGTTTAATTAAATCAAATAAATCATTCAAAATCAACAAATATCTAATGTACGCAAGTTGGCAAAAAACATTTAGGTTTTCAATTACTTACTGCGATCTAAGCTACTGTGCGGATTAAGTATGGTTGTGGGTGTTATGTCCAACTCGGGCAGCTCTTCGTCGCTGCATGGCTGATGCTTGTAGCCGCCATCCGACTGATCCAACTCCGAGGTGTAGCTGCAATCCTCGCTATTCGTGGTGACGCCCAGCCAATCGGTGGCCGAAGTGTTGCACTCTTGTGTGCCAGCTGAAGCTGGACTTGATATGATGTCTGCATCGTCGCATTCATCGGACTCTGCACAGCTGCTAGTTGATTCGTGTGCAAGTTTATCGGTTGCCTGGATATTGTTACTGTTGTTGTTGCCCGTTGAGCTGCTGGTGCTGCTCACATTGAGACGCAAACGTAGCTGATTTGGCGGTGCGATAGCCGCAGTTGTTGCAGCATTCGAGTTGCCGCCAACATTGGGCGACTGATTGTTGTCCTCACCACTGGAACTTTTGCCATTGAGACTCTCGAAACCGTCATCTTCGCCAATGCTTCGGCGAGTGCGATAATTGGGCTCCAAACGAGCGCCACTTGGCGATGGCGTCGCATTGCTTAGCTCAATGCTAGACGATGGCAACTCATTCTGATCAAACGTGGCACAAATCTGTATTGGCGTATGCCAGTTGACATTGCGTTTCTTATGCGGACTGTCGGACGCAACGCTTCCGACCTTTCGCAGATCAAAGAGCGGCTCTGGGAGTGTCGTGCTGTCAGCAACAGCAGCAGCGGCAGACGCCGCAGTTGCAGCTTGATGGTGCACGGTTATGGCAGTTGTGGTGGCAAAGGATTCTTCACTACTGGGTTTAAGCTCGGTTGTTGCTGTTGTTGTTGTGGTTGGCTCCACACTGATGGTCGCCAGATTGGCACGTCGCGCACTCAACGAATGATTGCTGCTGCTCGGCTGCGAAAGCTCAGCTTCCGGCTGTCGCACACTGCAGTTTACAATAATAATAATAGATTAATACAGATATTCGCTTTGTTGTTTTGCAACTCTGAAACTTGCCGCACGTATTTTTTGCGACGTCGCATTCGCTGCTGTTCCCGCGGCACATTCGCTTTCTCGCTGAAACTTGTCATGGAGATGCGACGCAATTTGCTTTTAGTGCTGCCGCCAGACGATGAATTTGTGGCGACAATCTGCGAGTGGATTAGGCTAATCAGCAAACTTAATGCACAGGGTATTAACAATGCGCTCAGCAGATCGGCATTCTCTTCAGATTGCTGTTTATCGGCGGCAAGCGTTGCCGTCGATGTGGCATTCACTTGCTGCTCGTAGACGAGCGGTGCAATGCGATTGCTGTGCATAATGTAGATAGCCCAATTGACCAATTGTGTGATGTACAAGCAGAGTATGAAGCCAAAGGCATTCGGTGTCGTCTGCTTCACCCACCATTGTGCATAGAGTGGCAGCAACAGGTAACGCAGTATGGCCAAGCGAATGACCGTGAGGAGCGTTTGCTTGGGCTTTGCTTTCGGAAATGTCGAACCTATTTAAGGAAAAATGATAAAGCATTACTCATTGAATACTATTATTAAAGTGCATTAGTTTAATCACCTCGCACCAAATCCACATCGATCAGTTCCGTTTTCAGCTTGGTGTTCTTCAAGTTGACGCTATTGAAGCCATCCAAAATACGCTGTTCGACGGTCTTCTCCCATTCTTGCTTATCATAGGTGCCGATTCTTTTCTGGTACCTGCACAAAGAAGAATCATAAATCAGTTAAACTATGTAAAAAGTGAGATATTGCAAAACTGCTTACCATGCAACAATTTCATCCAATTTCATAGTAAAAGTGACATAAAATACGCTAAATTGCCACGCGCCCTGCTGCGAGATCAACAAAAGAAAAAAATTATGGTATTAAATTAGTTATACAATTACGTTTGACGACTTGTCTATTACTTTAAGCAATTTAAAGCTGTGCTAAACACTTGAATTCTTAGTCATTTTTATACCCGCTATCCAAAGATTAGAAGTGTATTATAATATTGGTATGATAGATCATTTTCATCGGTCTGCCCGCATATCTAAACACCTGGAGCTCAATAACTATAAAAGTCAGAGTTACCAAAGTTTGGCAGAATATTTCTTATTGTTACCCGCAGATCCAATTTGTTTAGACAATTAGACTCCATATTAAAATGTATAATCGAAATTAGTTATATTTTGATTTAATTAAGGTATACATAATAAGATTATAATAAATATTAATATTAATTAAGTAGTACTGGATTTGGTCACTCTATATATTATTGTACTCCTAAAAAAATATATAGGCTATAATAATTTTAAATGCAAACTAAAGGTTACCGACTAAATAAAAATAAATTTAATTTAGTAATGTAACTAAATTTAAATTTAATAAAGTGGCATATTATTATATGCTGAGAATATAGATCAGTTTTATCGGCTAAGGTCAAATTAAATTTGTATGTCCTCCCCAAAAATAGTTTTCTGACATCATTTTTGAATTCCTACTAAAGAAATCTAAATAACCACAATCAAATAATAAAGATAAACGTTATTTTTTAGAGTGCAAAAGTCAAGTGAAAACTTTGGTCACACTTTATAAATTACCTACACAAAAAAATTATCAGGTATCTCAAAGTCGAGCCTGTTCCTGAGTAGCTTTCCCACTTATTAATTTATGAACGCTGCAGACTGAAACGGTCTTCTAGTTAGGCGAAAATGTTTACAACAAATGCGCGCAGCTTGCTGAGCAGCTGATTTGATTTGATATCGAAGAAACTGGTTTTCGCTTTAAGCCGGTTGCAACGTTTATTTAAATAAACAAAAAGGAAGTGCAAGTTTTGCACTGCAATTAGACGACAAGAAGTTTTCCGCAACAAAGGAAAAATCCCCTAGAAATCAAAGCGTATCGACTACTCATTTTTAATGTTAATAAGCAAAAAAATTTTTTTAGCATTTGTGTTTGTATAAATAAATTTGCAAATAATTCAATTTCAACCTAACTTAGCAAGTGAATAGTAGGGTATTAAGCTATCCCATATGCCCCATTGTAAATGCATGCAAATGTTGCAGCTACCAAAACAATTAAAGCAGCTGATAACTTTCACCTTCACATTGATATGCGATTCAAGAGCTTGAAGACAACAACGAAATGGTTAAAACAAATGAGTGGGGGGATTGTCTCTGCTTTCTCAACAAGCCGTTATACACAACATTTTTGTGTATTCTCTAAAAAAAATCTCAAAATTCTTTGATTATATTATTTTTTTGCTTTGGTAGTGCTTTGCGATGCTGTTGCTGCTGGTGGCGTTTTTGTGGCATAGAGTTCAAGGTGAACAATTTTGTTTTATGACTAGGGGCCCACTTTGTAGTTAGATTTATGCAAATATGTTGAAATTTATGCACATTGCATTCATCGATCTGCCATTTACCTGAAATTTCACAAAATGCTAATCGATTTTATGCACTTCTTTTTGTTGTTGTGAGAAGGAGCGCGCAGTTAGTTCACTTTCGCGCTGTTTACACACGTTGAAAGAGGCTCCAACACTACACTTGTTTGACTTTCAGTTAAAAAACTATAAATTTTGCATGCATTAGCAGCCTACCAGCGTTGTTTTGTTGGTGTTGCACTTGCATTTATGGCCGAAATGAATTGAATTACAGAATTGAGCACGACGAAAACGTCTACCTTCTGCGAAATTTGGAAGATTTGTGTGTTTACTGTTTATGTGTGGCCGAACATTGCCAAAGGAAAAACGGAAAGGGTGCACGAATAGTTTGGTATGTGCAAGTTCTTGGTCACTCTGCTCACATATCGATATTTTGCTTGTCAGCTGTTCTTATCGATATTTGTGTTCTGGTTTTTCTTTGCTAGTTATTTAATAACGGTTATTTGAGTTGAAAAATAGTACAGCAAAAAGTGAAGGAAAGGACACCTAATTTTGTAATTGTTCTTAATTTTTATTTATTACATATTCGTATCAGAAATAATGTGGCAATTGACTTGCTGAATTTATTGTAAGCAAGTTTACAATACTTTCGGAATATTCAGTTGTTAATCATACGTCTCAATTTTGCTTTACTTCAATGCCGCCCATGTGGTTGCAGCTGTTGTGATTTGTGATTTTGTGGATATTTTAGCATTTCACAATTACGCTTTACACTTTCGTTCTCGTTGTATGTATATTTAGCCACTGTGTACAGATGTTGGTACTTTTGCATGTTTTGTTTTTATAGGAAGTTTCGTAAGACCACTGAGCGTTTGCTTCGCTATAAGCGATATTATATACAAATCTCGAGATGCATAAACAAAGAAGTGCAACGCAAAGCGAACGTCGAACGAACAGTTCTCGCTCAATTTTCCCAAGAAAAGGAAAGATGAAAAGTTTTCACCATACTCTTTAAATGATCATGCAGCGTGCCGTATCTCGCTCGGTCGCTCATTCCGATAAAAGCTGTGTGTATGTGTCTGTATGTGTTGATGAAAAAAGCTATAGAAAGCCCACGAAATATAAGATCCCTAAAGCTTAACGGGGGCCTCTTAATTGGGATGGGATGGAATGTTCACCAAAAGTCTTTCAGTTGCGAGCGGACCTCTGCACGAAGTGGAACAAAAATTGACAAAACTAACAAAGAGTACAGTCCGCGGAAAACATTCAATTAATAGCAAAAAGAAATATATATAAATATATGTATATATTTATATATATATAATCTAATTTTCTCATATATATATATCCCCCTATACATACATATCATTTTGTCTGTATATATGTATGTATGTATGCGCGCAAAATATATGTATTTAGTGTACGCGAAAGAAATACGATTTTGTCAACTAAAAATAGTGCCTAAATTTTGAAATTATTATAATTTTTTGTTAATAACGACGACACAACGCTGCTAAACGACGAAAATAAAATCAAACCACTTTCAAAAACCAAATCCAAATAGAAGAAATTATAATAATTTGCAATACTAAATATCAATCAACACACACACACACACACACGCACGCATGTTCGAGTTAAGAGTTTAAAGCATTAAAGAAGAAGCGAGAGAGAGAGAGATCGCAACGGCCAAAGTAATTAGATTCGAGCGTATTTGAAAGGCAATCGAAAGATGACTTTCACGCGATTAAAAACTCTGACATTGCTCGTGTGTACGTTGCTGGCACTCAGTTTTCCCGGATATGTGAATTGCGCTAACAAAAAAGGATCCTCATCATCGTCATCACAGCCAGCGGCGGCGGTGCCGCTTGAACCCGAGGCCGTCATCGAGGAGGTCAATGCCAAGCAATTGGAGAAACTGTTGGCCGACAAGGATTACGTTGCTGTCTTCTGGTGTAAGTATATAGAATACATCACACACACACACTTACATACCCACCCACACACACACACACACACACACACACACACACACACACATCGGTTGTTGTTGTAGCTAGTAACGATCGAGATCCGGGCGCACGATACGAGCATAATCCTCCTCCTCTCGAGCAAAACGCACGATGGCCATGCGACTCGAAATAGTAACAGAAGCCATATTATATAAATTTTCTCTAGTGAAAATTCTAAAAATTCGCATACAAGTGAAAATATGTGAAAAATTTCGTTGTACGAAATGTCTTGAGATTTTCATTCGGTTTAGTTTTTTTTCTCTTTTTTTTTTGCTTTTCGTTTTTATTTTTTTTCCTTCTCAGTTTTTTTTTTTTGTTTTTTTGTTGCTTTTTTTCCCCCCTTCGCGCGTTCTCTTGGCGTTCTGTTTATGAGTAGCAATCGCCTTTGGTTGTGAGAAATTGCCGACGTTGTTTGTTCCTATTTTGTGTGCCTTCTTATTTTTTTCTATTTGTTTTTTTGTTGCAATACGCGAGTGTGTTGCCAGCATAATTTCTGTTGCTATTCGCTTAGACGCATTTGGCGCAAACTCTTTGAGCTAACTATAAAATTCGACACAAAAAAAAAATTAGCTAGAAAAACGTCTCCCGATTCCCTCCAGTTCGAAATTCATCAATATTTTTGTTTGTGTATTTAAGTATTTCATAATTAGAGGAACTAAAAGTTTACTTTCTCCCGTTGTGGGCAGGAATTTCTATTTTATGCTCGAGCATTAAAAATTTTAATTGAATAATTTTAGCACATAGAAAAATACGCGCATTTCACATAAACAAAAGCCAGCAGGGTTATAATTTATCAGATTAAAAATAGCTTCCATAAACATGTTAATCACCTTCGGCCATTGGATATTGTTTCGCTCGAATAGCCAAAAATGAAGGTTCTTTTTTCTTTTTTCGTCTGTCCATTCATATTTTGTTTTTTCTCTGCTCTGTACTCTCGCACGTATATTTAAATATATAGTCATAGTCATAATCTCACATATATGTATTTTTAATTGTACAAATTGACTTCAATGTCGGCAGTTAATACAGAAATTATCTTTTTTGGAGGAGAAATTATCAAAATGCATTTGGGAAAACATTTTCAATAGCATTTGCAAACGCCTACCATATTCCATAAATGTTTTTGTTGACACTGAAAATACCATATATATATTATATATATTTCTCCAACTCGATGACTTATACAAAACACAGAAAGAGCAAAAAAAAAAAAAACAGAATAAAACAAAGCAAAGAAAAATAATGCTATGAACTACGCAAATGGCAGCTCATTGAAATTTGGCATAGAAATTGGCAATAAAAATCAACAGCTGTTTGTTTTTTCAAGTAAACGCTATTAATGCGATTGTAAAGCGTTGTGAAAATATTATTAACAGATATTACCTGTTGGCTGTAACAGCCGCAATCCAATGCATAATCAAAGACAATTCGTCGTATACGGAATATTACGTATACGCACGATAAACGGGCAGCGCATCTGCTCCATATACTTGACGCCCATAAAATGCCATAAAAGCAACCAAAACAGACTTGCGGACGCTGAAAGTTGCCGATGCTGAAGTGTTTCCTCCAAACAAATGGACTTCAATTATATAGCCTGACGATAAATATAGATAAAATCCGGTAGAAACCGATTGAAATCCAAATAAATGCAGATCAAATTTAGTTTTGTTTAACAAATACAAATGAAGGAAGAAAGTGGGGCTGCTCGGAGGGAAGTTAAGGCAACAGTCAGTGGTGGTCATGTAGTGTGATTAATTTGTAGATACTCTTTAGTGGACTGCAGTATTGAATGGCTGCCAAATACTCTATACAAATTATGAACAACTTTCTTCAACCTTCGTGTTGATTGATTCTTAGTTTCAGTGTTTATAGTTATAATATGCTAGCACTTGCAGCGTATTTTGTTAAAACTACATATTTACAGGCGTATTTTGTTAAAACTACATATTTACAGGGTATTGAAATACATTTAAACTTTATCGTATATTCTTTAACTACTTGCCCACTTTTCAAGCTGTGAGTAGTTAGTAGTTAGTTTTTCTTTGCATTCGTTTCTCTTGATTTTTTTAGTCAACTCTAGTCGGTTCGCCTCTGTTAGTTCCCTGTTTGCAGGGTATTCAGCAAAAGGGGCACATGAATAATTGCATATTTTTACAACATTTAGATTGTATAATAGATTGGGCGTGCAACCACCCAAAACCGACAAGAGATGACGAAGTACGCCGCCAACACAGCGGCAGCACATCTTTTGTGTGCTTTTGTGAATTTCCCTAATCGTGTCTGCATTGGATTTTTATGAATTAATTTAACAAAATGTCGCAGTTGTGCACAAACACACAGCCTATCCACATATATATATACCTTATAAGCCACATAAATACAGAGGAGAGTAGTCGATGCAATTGCTCTGCTGCTGCTGTCATTTCATTCACTAGCCTGGGTCTGGGACCCAAAATGCCATTAGCGGTTCTTGCTCTCTCTCCCTATATATGCCTTAAAGCGGGAGGCAGCTAGAAGAGGAAGAGCATAGTAGATGGGTAATGGGTGGGGAGGGGGAAGAAGGGAAGGGGACGCTACCGATGATGCATCCTCAACGACGATGAATAATCGCGACAGCATTTGGCGTCACACGCGACAGTTGCTAGCCGTCAATTGATGTTGGTATCTTTATGCAGTTTTATCTGCGATTTTCTATTACACATTTGTTAATTGTTGAATTGGTTTTTGTTCTTGTTTTGTTATTTTACAGATGCGCGAAGCTGCGTGACCTGTGATAAGGTTTTAGCGGAACTCGAAAAAATTGACGATGACACCGATTCATTTGGTGTGGACTTTGTGAAAATTAACGACAAACGACTAGCTAAACAATATGGCATCAAGAACTTCCCAGCGCTCACCTACTTCAGGTATGAAAACTATAATCGAGTCTTTTATTTCATTTGGGTATTATTAAATTTTTGCTTAAAAAAACTTTCTTTTTATTAGCCGAATATAATCAAATTGTAACATAACAATTTTCATTTATTTTATTTTCATTTTATTTATTTGAATTCATTTCATTTTAAAATATATCAAATTAGTATACCGCAAAAATACTGAAATCGTACCACCGGCTATATATGTGGTATATCGATATAGTACTATGTATATTAAAAATATACCATACAGTACAAAATATACCAGATTGTCAGCCAAAGTTACTAAGACCCGTAGTAAGTAGGCAATTTTCCCAATATAAAAGAATTTCTGAAATAAATTTTTCAGCTTCCAATACTATCTTTGCTTGTTATTCGATTTTTGTCGATATTTAAAAAAAAATTATATGTGTGATATATCTATCTCTTAAAGTCTTTGAGATATAGGTGCTCATACGGACGGATTTTATTGACTAATTAACTTTAATTTTCATTGTCCGAACATACATAAACATAATAAAATTGAAAGAATTCATTTGATATAAATTTTTTTTTATACCCGCTACCCATAGGGTAGAAGGGTATTATAACTTTGTGCAGACAGGAAATGTATGTAACAGGTAGAAGGAGACATCTCCGAACCTATAAACTATATATATTCTTGATCAGCGTCAACAGCCGAGACGATCTAGCCATGTCCGTCTGTCCGTCTGTGTGTCTGTCCGTCTGTCCGTCCGTTTGAACACCTAGATCTCAGAGACTATAAGAGATAGAGCTATAATTTTTTTTCGACAGCATTTGTTATGTTTGCACGCAGATCAAGTTTATTTCAAATTTTTGCCACGCCCACTTCCGCCCCCGCAAATCAAAAAAATCGAATAAAAAGCGTAATTTTAAAGCTAGAGTTGGAAATTTTGGTATATATAATAACAACTACAGTAGTTATGATTCCTGAAAATTTCGTTGCGATCAGATACAAATTGTGGAAGTTATTAAAGAAATACTTTTGTATGGGCAAAAACGCCTACTTACTAGGGGTCTTAGTTGCTTTGGCTGACAATCTGGTATATTGTGCCGTCTATGGTATATTTTGAATGCGGTACTATGTCGATATACCAAATATACCATTTGGTGTATTTTGTTTAGTATTTTTTCAGTATATTCGGTATATTTTGAGAAAATACCGCAAAATATATTTCTTTTATTCAAAATGGTTAGCGGGTATCTCACAGTCGAGTACACTCGACTGTAGCTTTCTTACTTGTTTTTGACAACTTGAAGTCTGCAATTGCTTTGGCTTTGTAAATTTACAAACAAAAATAAATGTTATTCAAGAAATATATTTTTCGGCATTCATAAAAAATGTAGATGTTCAGATGTAATAAAAACATATAGAAAGAAATTACAACCATATATAATATATTCTACTTCAACCTGTTTCAGGGAAAAGGAGCCAATCATCTACGATGGCGATCTTATGGATGAGGAGGGCGTGCTCGATTTTCTCACCTCGCTGGAGGCCATGGATCTGCCCGATCGCATCGAGGAGGTAAATGCCAAAATCCTGCACAAGATTATCGAGGATACCGATTTTGTAGCCGTGCTATTCTGTGAGTACCCATTGAGTTCGATTCTTATACGAAATCTTTTATCTTTCTCTTTACTTTTACCTATCAAACTTTGATTCAATTACAATTACTATTTATTCATTATTGGTGAAACATTCTGATTATGTTTACTTCAAAGCAGTTGCAGTTTTTAGCGTACAAATCAAAAAACAATTTGAAACACAAAGCAAAAAGCAGTAAAGCTCTCTTGTGACTAAAATTCATACAAAACTTAGGTACAAATTACATATTTACCTAGTATTTGTACATAAATATGTGGATATACTACAAATTAAAAAATTAACTTAGTTGTATCTCTATCGTGTTACTAACGGCGCCATTTTAATATATATTTATATACTATATACTTAACTATATACTGTACTATACTATATACTAGTCTTTATACTATATAATGATGGTTTTTGTGCCTTTTTGACATAAGCGAAATATTGTATTTGTATGCGTTGTATCTATTCAAACGACAAACAGGTCCCGATCATGAAACATGCCCACCCAGGGTAATGGGTAAGTTTGTGCATATGTTAATCAGGTTGTTCTTTTGACTTGCCCTCGTCCTTACCCCACTCTCCAAATGATTTTCCATTCCCACAAGAAATTGCTAATTAAAACCAAATGTTAAAAACTCTTTTTTAAATCCTCATTCAATTTTTGATCCAACAACAGTAAACTACATATGCACAAAAGCCTCACAAGAAACCACGCCGTAACGTAATGCCAATGTATCTATATGTAAATATGTATAACATTTTCCCTTCTCCGCCTGTATTTATTCCTATATGCTGATGTCTGTGTTTGTGCCCATCCTAATATGAATGTCTTGAACTAAACTTGGCTGACACAACATAACTCTTTACCATATACAAATCAAATTTTAGGATTGAAGAGAATGTTAGGAAATTTGATTACGCTTTTATTTTATATTTATTTTTTACTTTAGTATATGTAGAATAGTATTTTTTAAAATTTAAATTAGACTCAATTGAAAGAAGAAATATAATTACTTTTAGAATTCTTCTATAATCAGTTAAAACTAAAAAACTTTATAGTTCTAAGAAAACATTTCAAATATAGATATACAGGTTTATCTGAAATTTTACTATTAAAGTACACGTATATACAGAGCACTTGCTTAACTATGTTGCAAGTATTATTCTCAAGTATTCCATAAGATTGAGAGATCTTAGTGAACAAAAACTTTTAGCTAAATCCCTCGACGGAACTACTTCTAATAAATCATGCAGCTCTCATTACGAAAAGACTTTACCAAAAAGCCAAGAAGATCTTTTTGAAATATATGTGCATATATATTATTTTGACAATTTCCGTTGCCTTAAAATAAATACGTAGTATATTAAAAGTCGAAGCATGTGGAATACAAATTTATATGGCACAGATCTAAAACAATATGATCATTAGTCTGATTAGGCCTTATAAAGAATATATACGTTATATATACATACTGTATGTATAGTTAGTTAATGAACATTTAACTGGCAAACAAAATTGGCATATATCAAACAACATAAAAACACAGAGAAGAAACAAATAAGAATAAATAAATAGATATTACGTATACGTATAAAAATAAGATTACAACAACATAAATGTCTGGGCTCTGCGCCAGAGCG
Source organism: Drosophila nasuta (assembly GCF_023558535.2). Classification (NCBI taxonomy): domain Eukaryota; kingdom Metazoa; phylum Arthropoda; class Insecta; order Diptera; family Drosophilidae; genus Drosophila; species Drosophila nasuta. The sequence goes on along the minus strand of NC_083457.1, from coordinate 31,739,051 downwards.
TGTTTGTGGCCCCGGCCGTTGGTCGCAATCAGACCAACCGACCAAGTGCTACTCGTCTACAACAAAAATAAAGCGAAAAGAAAATACAACAAAATAGAAAACTCATCAAAAGCCAAGAAAATCAAATTTCGGAGGAAACCGTCAGTTTGTCCAACTGACAGTCAGTCGCTGGCAAATCGATATCTCGCGCATAAATTACATTTATGATATAATTCATTTGCGCCTGAAGATCAGCACTAAAGTATTTCGATATACAATTTGCATGTGGCAATGTTTTGTTGGCCACAGTTTATTATGGAACAAAGGAAATGGATTTTTGTTGTTGTTGCTATATAGAAAGCATCAACTTTACTTTGTATGGCCAATAGAATATGTATTAGCTTTATAAAGCGTTGCCACCAACAACAAAAGTTGTATTTATTTATTGTTGTTGCTGTTGGTGTTGTTGCTGTGTTTTTCAACACATCTGAGCCACCTACAATTTTGTTGGTTTATAAATAGGCACTCGAAGCAGTTGGTTGGCCAACAAAATGATTTTTCGCTGCTGTTATTTTTGCTCAATTTTCAAACAACTAACTGTATACGCGCGTGCATATATAGACACACACACACACACACATGTACGCACGCAAACACACACACACACGCACACACACATGCAAAGCGAATTTGTATTGTATATGAATAGTACATGTATTTTTATCAAGCGCAGACAGCACACAAAGGTCTTCGCATAGATGATCAGCATGTAGGTGAGACAAGAACAACATATTTTCTGCCTTCTGTGCTTCTGCGTCTTCTTCTTCCACTTCGCATCCATTGTTCTGCCCGACATTTCTGTCGAAAATTCACAGCGCAACACGCAATATACCCTGTAAAAACAGGAGTTGCAGCATTTAGTAAAGAGTTTCGATTAACCATTTACTAGATTCATTAGATGTAAAAGAATTTTTTGAACGTTTCAAAATATTTCAATTATAAAAAACATTTTACTTCAATTTATATTGGAGTATTTAATTTTAACAAATATTTGGAGAATTAATAGAGAAGTTTTATAATGTCTTTATCTAAAATAAAATATGGTTGTATCAAATCTTGCAATATTAATGTTTGAAGAATATTAATAATATATCTTAATATATATTATATTATTCAGTATTAATGTTTAGTATAGGAAAAAAAAAGTCAATTAACAATTGCAATAGATATAAAGTATATTTGTACCATAAATTCCAGAATTAACATTTTGCATAGAGAATCAAACAGTGAAAATGAATTTTATTAAAAAACTAACCCATTGAAAGTCTTCGCTTCCTTAAATAAGTATTTACAATAACTTTATACTATATACTAGTATTGTAAATACTACAGTACAAGTATACTACTATAGTATATACTTCAGTACTAGTATATACTAAAGAATATAAAGTTTAGAACAAATTTTCGCAGTCTAGCAAAATATCCTTAAACACAACAGATAAATTTAATGTTAGAGCGAATAATTGAGTTTATAATTGCTATACAATAATCATATTTAATAATCATAATTAGATGTGAAGAAAGTTTTAATTATTATTTTCAATTATTACAAAATTTTGTAATTCTTTTATTAAATGAATTAGTAAAATTTGCATAATCTGAAACAATTTTCAATTAGTGTTTATTACAGTGACAAATTAATATTTTGTAGTAGTAAATCACACATTACGGGGTATCTTGAAGTCCACTCTCATATGTGGCAGCTGTCTTTTTTTGTGGTTTTTGCATAGAACTGCAGACAGACAGCAGTTTTAATTGCTTTTGCATACAGCAATACATCAAGATGCTGGCGCACACGAGCCGGCATGGATGTCATTATGGGCAGCTCTTTAGTTGCAGCCAAATGCAATTTTACATAATATTACAAAAAAATAAATATATACACACACACACACGTGCACATATATAGAAAGTATGTCTGACTTGCACTATTTTTAGTATTTGCCCAAGTCTGCCGCAAAAATTCATTAATGCATTTTGCTTACTAAATGCAAATTTACAACGAATAAGAACTGTCAAAACTATAAACATAAACATGTTTAGTCACTGTCGCCATACAGTAATGTATATGTGTGTGTGTGTGTTTGGGTGTGGGTGTGTAAATATGCGTGTGTGTATGTGAGTGTGTGTGGCCTTGCCACCTTGGCGACACCCACTCACCCAGGCAAATATATTGCCTTCAATTTATGAATTTTCAACAAGAAAATCTTTCGCTTTAGCTAAGCCAAATTGTCTTAATGTCATTATTATAGAATTTACAAAGATTTCAAGCAATTAATATAATAAATATTAAACAATAAAAGAATAATAGAAACGCTCTTAGAAAATGCAAACTAATTGGAATTATCTTTAAGAGAAACTTAATAATTTGTATAGAACTTAGGCAAAGAATTTATAAATTGAAAACTCGACTGCTTCAACTTGTCTCTAAGGGCACTTAACTGATCGAGAATATATATAAGCTATAGCTTGACAGCTGCCTGACGATGGCTAAAACATTTTGTTTTATTGATCTAATATGTTTTCTATACAAATGCACTTGTTTAAGAATTTAATTTATGGCCGTACTTAAAAGATATCAAATATTACGTATACGCGGCGCATGCCAAAGCGAAAGCTCGCTAAAGTCGATGGCAGAGGCGAAAACTGATGAATCTAGAGGGCAAAATAGAAATGTCAAGAAACGGAGCTTTTATTTGGCAAAAACATACGAAAGCGAATTGTCGATTTCTCTGCATTTTATTTATAAGCAAAAAGTTTTGTTGTGCGCAAAACACTTTGAACATTTCTGTTTGTTCATTGTATTTTATTTCCTTTACAGCGTATTTTTGCAACAGGTTGTATACAAAAGATTATTATTATGATTACCAAACTCTCGCTCTCTCTTTCTCTCGCGTGTTATTTTTTTGGTGTAAACAAATGCGTATAAATAAACAACAATTTGATTTGATTGGGTAATGCGATTTGCAACACCATTTGCTGGCTACCAAATGGTCTAATACAATTTCCAATTGCATCGAGCTCACTCTATACTATAATTCCTGTTCGATTCTATTCTTGTCTCTTGCATGCGAACACACAATGTCGTGAATCTCTTTTTCTTTTTTTTTCGTACTTGTATTAACCTTAACCTTACAGCTGCATACGAGAATGATACGATAATACACACAGCGTATAATGCCTACATAATGTTTGTAAAGATCCCTTTTTTTTCTGTTGTTAAACCCTCGCCAAATCCAAATGAATAATAATAAATAAAACAAACCTAAATGTTGTCAAGTCAACCTATCGATGGAATTGCTGGTGTAATCTCTATATAGTGTTATCGTAATATATCGTAATCGTCTCATCAGATAAACAGCAATGCCGCAAATGCGCCAAGGCTCTGCAAGAATTGGAAAATATCGATGATGAGGCCGATCAGCTTGGCATCGGTTTTGTCAAGATACACGACGAGGCCTTGGCCGATGAATACAACTTGGGCAATCTGCCGGCATTGGTCTACTATCGCCACCAGACTCCGATCATCTATGAAGGTATATTGAATACCAACGAACTATCCACGAATCCCTCCCACACCCATCCCACAAAACAGAACCAACTTAATTTGTATTGCAAATCGCAGGTGAACTGCAACGGGAGGAGGATGTCTTGGAATGGTTGGTCCAGAATAAATCAACCGGCGATGAGGATGATGTTATCGAGGATGTCACATCCAAGACGCTGTCAACGCTGATCAGCAACATTGATAATTTGGTTGTGTTATTCTGTATGTATATGAACCCCCCGAAATCGATAAGTAAATCGATCGATTGCAAACGATTTGCATAATCCTACAGATGATCATGGCAATGATGATTCGATGACCGTGTTGGAAGAGCTAGAACAAATCGACGATGACTGCGATAAGCATGGCATTCAGTTTGTGAAAATTGATGATGCCAAGGCGGCAGGCGATTACGGAATCGATTCGGTACGCAGCAAATCGATAGCGATAACGATTGCGATAACGATAACGATGAACGTCCTCGAACCTTTTGTAGATTCCGGCAATTGTATACTTTGAAAAAGAAATTCCAAACGTTTACGATGGCGATCTCATGGATGAGGAACAGATACTGAAATGGTTGTTGGGACAGTTGGAACGTGATGAAATCGAGGATGTCACCGACGAAATGCTCGATACAATGATCAAAGAAGGACGCGTCATTGCAGTGCTGTTCTGTAAATATAAAACACAATACAAAACTAAATACGATCCCTCCCTTGGTGGGCAAAGAGTTGGCGCATTTTGATCCATAAGCTGTTTTCCAGACGACAACAACGACAAGAAATCGCAAAAGGTGCTCGAAGAACTTGAGAACATTGACGACGAATGCGACGCTTTGGGCATTACTTTCGTGAAAATCGACAATCCCGAGGAGGCCGTTGAATATGGCATCAATAAAGTTCCTAAACTGATATACTTTGAAAAAGGCATTCCAACCATATACGAAGGCAATCTGGAGGATGAGGAGAAGCTATTGAAATGGCTCGAAGAGCAAACGAGTTCCGATCAAATCGAAGACATTACCGATGAAATGTTGGATTTGATCATTGAGAAAATGCCGCACGTTGCTGTGCTCTTCTGTAAGTCAAAAGGATCAATCTCCCAACCTCCCCTCCTCCCCCTCAATCCATTCATCAATTCATCGAAACGAAGGATCTGACGAACTGTGTAGATATATTGTATAGAAGTCGTATACTCTTAGATGTTGTACTACTTTTTGTTGGGGTGTGTCTGAGTGTCTGCTGTGATTGTAACACTGCTCGATGTGCTTTATAAAAATTTACCAAAATTTTTAATCTTATAAGCGCTTCAACTAATCAAACAAAACTAAAAACGGAAACAGGAAACATAAACAAAAGGTTGGGTTAGGTATTCTTTCTTCTCGACATAGAACACACTTCTTTAGGTATGGCATCATTTTCAGAAGAAAAAAAAAACAAACGCCGTCTTCCCAAATTGGATTTTGATCTCATATTTGAGTGCATTATAATAATCGTTGGCAATCTTTCGCAGATGATAAAGATCAAAAGAAATCACAGAAAATCCTCGCAGAATTGGAAAACATCGACGATGAGTGCGATCAAAATGATATTGCTTTTGTCAAGATCGATGACGATAAGGAAGCCAAAGAATGGGGTATCGATGAGATACCGTCGATTGTACTCTTTGAACGTGGTATTCCACATATCTACGAGGGTGATCTGATGAAAGAGGATGAGCTGCTCGGTTGGCTGGTGCATCAAAAGCGCTATTCCGAAATTCCCGAAGTCACCGATGAAATGAAGGACAAACTGGTCGAGAACACCGAACACTTGGCTGTCATCTTCTGTAAGAGAAAACACTATTTTAATATCTTAAACATTTCACAAGTAAATTCCACCTTTAGACGACAAGGATGACAAGCAGGACATGCGCATCTTGAACGAGCTGGAGAACATTGACGATGAACTCGAGAAGGAGGGCATCGTCATTGTGCGCATCGATAACGCTGCCGAAGCTAAGGAATATGGTCTCGATCATTTGCCCGCTCTGATCTACTTCGAGAATAAGATCCCCGCTCTTTATGAGGGTGATTTAATGAATGAGGACGAGGTCCTGGAATGGCTGCTGGTGCAGAAAAAGACGGCCACCATCGAGGAGGTTACCGATGAGATTCTGGTCAACTTGATCAATGAACACGAGTATGTTGTTGTCTTCTTTACGGGTCCCTGCGAACCGGGCGAGACTTGCGATCACACGCTTAATGCCCTCGAGAGCATCGATGATGAGTTGGATGAGGCTGGCATCATTTTTGTTACCACCGAGGATACCGGCATCGCTAAGAAATATAACGTGAAAACCTATCCACGACTGGTGTTCTTCCGCAATCGTGATCCATTGCACTTTACCGGCGATCTGGATGATGAGGACGAAGTGCTCGCTTGGATCACCGATGATGAAACCCTTGAGATTCCCGGCAAAATCGAAGAGGTCAATGTCAAAATGTTGGACAAGATTTTGGCCGAAAACGATCATGTGGTTGTGTTCTTCTGTAAGTCACAAAATTTTGATAATATAATTTAAATTTCAGTATTAATAATTTTGTTTTACGATTAGACGCCGAGGGTGACAAGAAGGCACAGAAGATCCTCAACGAATTGGAGAACATCGACGATGAATGCGAGGAAAAAGACATCGACTTTGTAAAGACATCCGACGATGATATCGATAAGGAATACGATTTGCCCGGTTTGCCGGCGCTTGCATTTTATAGACATAAGTTTAGAACAATTTACACCGGTAAGTCATGCCGAAAGTATCTGCAAGATACAGTATCTTAATTGCTATATTCGATTGCAGGTGATCTGATGAAGGAGGAGGAAATTCTTGAATGGGTTATCGATTTGCACGAATCAACGGCTGATGTTATCGAATCGGTGGATCGCAAAACACTGCAAGTCTTGATCAACGACGTGGAACATCTCGCTGTTTTCTTCTGTAATTAATTGACTTTAAACGAAATGAAATTTATTTAATAACACGATTTTTTATTACTACTTTAGATGATGATGAATGCGAATCGTGTGGTGGCATTCTGGAGGAATTGGAGAACATCGACGATGATACCGATAAGCATGGCATTCAGTTTGTCAAATCGAACGATGTGAAGTTGGCCCACGAAATTGGCATTTTCGCATTCCCCGCTTTGGTCTACTACGAGACAGGCGTTCCGATCATGTATGATGGTAAGTTAGAAAAGAATAGGTGTTTGATTGATTTTTAATTGAATTCTTCTTTCTAGGTAATCTCAAAAATGAAAATCGTGTGCTGCAGTGGTTAATCAATCAAAAGAGTAAGCGTTCTTGTTTCAAATGTTTTCTCTGCTTTCTAACTCACGCTCATAAGCCAAACATTCAATTCAAAATCAGTTGAGGCCAACTCAATTGCAATCAATTCAAATCAAATCAAATCAGAAATGAGATCGCATATCAAATTCAAGAAAAAATGTCAAGGATATATCCAAATATCATTCTACCCGTTTACACAGCCATTTATTAAAAAAAGTGCAAAACGTAATGAATACTTTCGATATACGATATACTAGGCAACGATGACGATGGCAGTGATGAGAAAATTGTTAAATTGAGCTATCCTAAAGAAAGTGATGTGGATAAAAGACAAAGATTAAAGCGTCTGCAAAAAACGATACGAAATGAAAGATTACGAAAACATTCGCGAAACGACGATGACGATGAGGACAACGACGATGACGATGACGATAACAATAACAACGACGATGACGATGACGACGATGACAATGATGATAATGACGATGGTGATAATGATAATGACTTTGATGACGACGATGAAGACAATGACGATGAGGATGAGGATGATGAGGACAATGATGACGACGATGACGATAACAAGGACGACGAAGATGACGATAACAATGACGATGACGATGATGACGATAACAACGACGAAGATGATGACGATAACAACGATGACGATGACGATGACGACGATAACAACGGCGACGATGAGGATGATAATGACAATAATGACGAGGACGACGACGATGAAGATGACGACGATAATAACGATGATGATGATGATGATGATGAAGATGACGAGAACGGCGACGATAACGATAATGAAGACGACGAAGACGATGAGAATGACGACGATGATGATAATGAGGATGACGATGAAGAAAATGATGATGAAGACGATGACGATAACAATAGCAAAAACAATAATGATGACGACGAAGACGACGATGAAAACAATGATGATGAAGACGAGGACGATGAAGAAAATGATGATGATGATGACGATGATGAAAATAATGACGATGAAGATGATGAAAATAATGACGATGAGGACGATGACGATGAAGACAATGACGACGAAGACGATGACGACGAAAATGGCAATAAAAATATTGATGATGACGATGAAGAAGATGAGGACGATGACGATAACAATGACGACGATGACGACGATAACGATGACAACAATGACGATGACGATGACAACAATAATGACGACGATGATGAAGATGATAACGATGACGATGACGATAACGATAACGACGATGACGATGACAATGACGACGAAGAAGAAGATATCAGCAAGCAAATATATAAGCACAGAGCTAAAGGCAGAACGATACATCGGCTTTCTGATCTATGCGCGGGTCATGTCATAGATGAAATAGGTAATACGTGAATGTGAGTTGCCATTGCCGCACTAACTGAAATTCTTTTTACTGTTGTGAACTCCTGACCCCCCGACCTCTCTCCAAGAAATATCGTTGAAACATGCACACGAAACTTTACCATTCCGATTAACGCACACACTACAATATTATTTCATTGTCTATCTACAGACTTGGGTAAAAGGAATACAAATAAATATGCATTTCGCAAAGGTAAAAAAAAACAAAACACAAATGAAAGAAATATGAAATGTCAATGTGCAGCTTTTGTGCTAAGCCAAATCATCAAATTGAAATTGGAGTTGTACACTTCGAAAATCAAATACTCAAGCAATCAAACTTTCTCTCACACACTCACGCACTAAAAAATATATATGTATATGTAAACCACGTCAATGTTTGCCCTGGTGTATGTTATACAAGACCTCTCCAATGCTTCGATCTATACCTACAATGTTGTTTGATGTTCCCCATCCCATAACTTTTCTCTACTTCTACTCAAAATAATAAACAAAAAAAGTGAACAAATTTGGTAAAATAATGCAAAAATCATAGCTGACACAATGTTTGAAAAAATATAAAAAAAAAATCAAAAAAACAAAAATTATTGACTATAATTTTTTTAATATAATTCTAAAAAAACGACAACCAAAACAACCACAACATAAATAATATGAACGAGAAATTTGTTAATAACTTGATTGTTTTGATTATTGATATAATTATTATCATTTAATACTTTAAGTAATCGTTTTTATTTGTTAATTATAATTAATATCGAACCTGCACTCCTGAAAATAATTACAATTAATTATTTTTAACGGATATGAGAAACGAAAAAACAAATGAAAAATGAAACTAGAAAATTGTGCAACGATCAAAAACATTTGAAAACAAACGGAATTAGATTCAATCAACCTGTACAGTCAGCATCAAAAGCATTTTGTCAGTTATTAGTTAAATAGTATGATTAATGTTAAACAAAAAACAAACAAATGATTTTAAAATTAAATTAAATTGTTGTTCATTCATAAAGCACGCTTCTATATACTCTAGTACTTGAACAAGAAATCAATCTATCAAATATTACAAAAAAAAAGAAATGCAATATATAAATGAAAACAGAAAATTCTACTAACTGCTCTTTGTGGTAATTTCTGAAAGGTGTTGACAAATAAAAGCAACTTTACGACTTTTATTTTGTATTTCTCGCCTACTCTTTTTTATGCTCTTTTGTTTACTTTTGATTCTTGTTAGTGATTTCTTAAAAAAAATATAAAAATAAAATGTATGAAAAAAAAAAACAAAACAAAACCAATCCAAAATTAAGAACTAAACAATCTGACAAAATGTTTTTGTTTGTTTGCTCACAACAGATGACGAATGTTTCTATGTTGGATTGGGTCACGACGGCCATTCAGCTAAGCGCGGCAACAATTTTGTGCCCAACGATTACAAACCATTCCAATGCTGTCCAACCAAATTGGAGAAGTCAACGAAAGTTCCTAAAATGACGGCCCAGCGCATCGGACACGACGGCGACGCCAGCAATCGTCAAGGCGGTGGCAACTTCAAATTTGCCGCCTCATCGAGCACCTCAGCAAGCAAACCTGCCTCGAAGCCCGTCGCCTCCAAGAAGCAGGCGTCTAAGCGCAACAATGACGATGATGATGATGACGACGATGATGAGGATGATGATGATGATGAGGATGTGCCATTGGTGAAGGTGTCGTATGCCAACAAGCGTTCGGGTCAATCGACAAAGAAGCCCATCCCCAAGTTGCAGCAGCAACAGGATGATGACGAATCCGTCGAGGTGGAAAAGCCTAAGAGTAAATCATCCAAGAAGTCGGGAAATAAGCTGAATGTTAAAACCGGTACGTCGCGTTAGTCGAAAAATAAATAGATAGACAACATTTATCACAATTGAATCTTGTCAAAATTGTAAGACACAAACAATGAATTTGTTACAAAAAAAATAATACACTTTCCGTAGTTCATTTTCAAATACGTATTTTGTTGTTGTGCACATACATTTACACACATATTAGAAGCACACACACTCACAGACATATCTGGATGTAATTTGATTTGTTTATTTCTCTCTCTTTTTTTTCTTTGTGTCTTGCAGGCATTAATTTTTTCCAAAATCGACTAAAAAATTTGTATGACCTCATTTTTCAGGATATCTCTCTGTGGGAGTAAGGCAACAATTTTAAATCTCACAAAACAAAAACAAAATCAATACCAAAATCAATTCAATTCAATAGATAGCAAAGAAACAAAATCACTAAAAATGAATGAGATTGAATGAGATTGTATGAAACTTAATGATATGCAATAATTAAAGTATCACGTATACGCACTGTTGTCATGTTGCCAAAACCAAATCAAACAATGTGAATATTAACAACAACAACAACAACATGTCTAAGATCTAAGCACAATTTTGTTGTAAAAGCCTCGAAAAACAGGTTTCTATGTAATTTATAAGATCATAATGTCTGATTTCTGATTGTCATTAAATTTAAGAGCAAAAGACAACAAAAATAACAACAAACCAACAACAACAACAACAAGAATGAGAGAAAGAAGCACATATTGTTATTAAGCTAACTCATTTGGCTGTGTAATTAATGCAAATTTGAAACATATAAATGAGTTTTGCCAGGCGAAATGCGTCACTTTAATATTAAATATTACTCATACGACACGCACAACATCATCTGGAATGTAAATGTTAATAACACAAACAATCAACGAAACCGTACTCTTTGTTCCACAAGTAATGCAGCGGTTAATGCATCGAATTCGAAATGCCAGCTAATTTATTTCAAAATTATGCTCGGCATCGCAACTCAAAACTATAAATAACTAATTCACACAACATTTTGTTTGAAAACTAAACGTTAACTCGTAACTTTTGGTACTTTTGCACCTTTTTAATATTTTCTGTTGAGGCTGCCTCTTCTTTCACAATGTAAGCTATCGTAACTAAAGCAAACTATAACTTAACTAAAAAATTTGTTGCATTTTGTCAATGGATATCAAACGCGCAAAACAAACTTTGTTCAAATTTAAAGCAATTACTGCAACAACAAACTTACTATTAACACACAAAAACCACAAAAAAACCAACAAAAAACTAAAAAAAAATGGAAAAATAAATAAGAATTTATAGAATACTCTAAGCAGTTGCACATGGTAATGGGTATAACCCATTTAAAGTGTGCAGAGGAGTATATAAAATAATATTTTCAGAACTTCAGGTCTCTATATTTAGCTAATAATGAATGAAGGAAATTTTTGTAATTAACTAACAAACGAGAAACGAGAATCAAGTCAATAACTTTTTGATACTACTTACTACTTTTTGTTACAATATACAATTTACATATGTATAAGTCTAAAACAATACAAAAACCATGAAGCGATAAATATTTTTTAAACAATTTTACAAAAGTGAAGCGCAAACTGCAAAAAAAACTTCTTACTACTATTTACACACATAGCCTAACTTTACATACAAACAAATACATTTGATTCTTTGTTGTTGTGGCAATTTAAATACAAAGAAATTAAGCAAAGCAAAATATGAATAAAAAAAATGATGAATACATCCAACAAAACAAAACTCGCAAATACTCATACAACCACAGTTCGTATACTTAATATTATGAATGGCTGGCAAACTCTCTCAATGGCCTCGCACATGTAAATGCTTTGCCATGTTTTCTTTTTGATTTCATTTCACGTTTTTTTTTTCTTTGTATATTTTTCTGCCGCTTCCGGCTAACTGTTGATTTGTTATCGATATTTGCAAAATATCGAATGCTATTTTCTAATTTTGTAAGTCTTTCTGATAAACTGAGAGTCACAATCTTTTTTCTAAGAACTTTTATTAAATCTTATTGTTGTTGAACAGCAGCTGTAAAGATCAAACTGAAAACAAAAACAAGAAGAAACTCAAGCAATGTATTTTGTTAAAGTTTTTAACTTTATATATTTTAATATTTTACTTAAATGAACAATTAAGCAATACACAAAATTTTTGTAAAATAATTGAAAAAATCAATTGTAAATTTCACAATAACTCAATAAACAAATTAGGTTCTTTTTTAATAAACTTAAGCGTTCGCACAAATACAAAACGAAATTCTCAAAAAAAATAAACACAAAAAACAATTATGTTTTGGTTCTTTCATGTGGCAATTATTCATGAATTGAATAATTTATGTAAACCTTTTCCCTCAACCCCCTCAAAGAAAGAGAAATGATTTTGCATTATTTTACACATTTTTGCGATACATTTGGGCAAACTTTTTTTTGTTTCTTTAGATTTGTGTTTACATTTTGGAACATTTTCCAGAATGCTTCTCATTTCCCTCAATGGAACAAACAAAACATTTAAAGAAAAAGTTATAGAAAACATTTCAGCGTATAAAGAACTCATGATTGATTGACCAACTGCAGACAACAGGTATGTTCGACTATGGAAATCGATACGCGAAGAAATAAAAGAACATATTGAACCAACAATGTTTGGCAAATATTTAAGTTTTTCTATTTGCTATATATTTAGGTAATATTGAGAGTAATACGGACGTGTTCAACTGGATACTGGAGCAGAAGGCCGATCAGAGCATTGAGCTGATCAATCGGGATCAGTTAATTGAATATATAGGCACCAAAGACTTTTTAGCGGTTGTTTTTTGTAAGTATGCAAAAGTCTGACATTAAGGTATACATATATATTTATGATAAGAGTAAAGCGCGCGCCCACTAAAAACTGTAACTGCCCAAACAAAAAACAACAACAGCAAACGAGAAAAGAAAAATTACATCAAAATTGTAATCAATTCAGTTTTTCAGCTTAGTTTTCTGTTGATATGCCAAATAACTATTCGAATCAAATTGTTTTGCAGACAAAGAGGATGATCCGGATTCACCACGTGTTCTGCGACACATTGAACTCATCGACGATGAGGCTGCCGAATATGGCATTTATATAGTCAAGATGCATGACAAGCTGATGGCCAAGAAATATGGCTATAGAAATCCACCAGGTCTAACATATTTCCGCAAGGGCAAGTACATTAACTACGATGGCGACATCGATGATGAGGAGGAGGTGCTCGATTGGCTGACGAGTCCGGCCAACATGGAAATGACCGATCACATTGAGCAGGTTAATCGCAAGATGTTTGAGAAGATTCGCAAGAATTCCGACTATGTGGCTGTCATTTTCTGTAAGTCTCAAAAAAGGAGTTGAAGTTAGATTAATGAAAGTTAAATTAATTTTTATCGAACTTTAGACAGCGATGAGTGCAAGCAATGTCCACGAGTTTTGGCAGAAGTGGAACACATCGACGATGATGCGGATAAGGCGGGTATTGATTTCGTCAAGATCGATGACAAACAAATGGCCAAGGAGTACGGCGTCTTTGCACTGCCAGCCATTGTCTTCTTCAAGCCGACATCCAAGGAGCCAGTCATATACGCCGGTAAATTAGTCATAATAAAGCTCAAGTATTGCAGTTGATTAATATATTATATACACTTTGTTTTCGCAGGGGATCTTTATGAAGAAGAACAAATCCTTACTTGGTTACTTACGCAAAAGGATCCAAGTGGAGATGTTATCGAAGATCTCGAAGGCGAAAGGCTTGTTCAATTGATCGAAGAGTCTGGCTCCATTGCAGTGTATTTCTGTAAGTTCAATGAAACCCAACAAAAACGATATGAAAAACGTGCGGTATATTTAACAAATATATATCAAACACAATTTCAATTTGTTAAGACTATCAAACGTTTACCGACTGCAATCGGTTTGGTGACATAAATTCATATTGAGCACAACGACCAAAAAAATGTGAAGGAAATTGCCAAAATTTCGGTACGCCGAAGTTGCAATACTCTTGCAGTCATCTTTAGTTCATTGAGGCAGACTGGGACACAAGACTGACGTGATTGTTCATCCGACTGCGGGGGGAATAAAAGGGAAAGCCTTCTACTATAATGTGCTCTGCAAGCGTATTCAATTTTTATAGCATACTTTTCAGCGCATTCAACTGTTGTGTCTCTTTTCATTTCCAACCAATTGTCTCATCATTTCTAATGTATTCTCTATGAAATTGAACAACTGTGCTTAATTTAATTTATGCTCACTCTTTTGCGCAAACAGTTTGCAGTATTTCATTTCTTTTAGGTATTTTCTTAACTTAATTTCTAAGCAATTATAACAGCGCTCAAATTGTATCTAACCACCAAGACTTTTTACAACCAATTTTTATATATTTCTATTTAAAAAAAAATACCAAAATATTTCAAACAACAAAAAAAAAACACTCAAAAATTTTAAAACAAAAAAACAACAACAACAACAACGAAAACAAAATAGGGAACAAAACGAAGTGTGATATTTGCAATTCGAAAGCGGCGCGAAAGGCGCGTCTGAAAAAGGAACGCGAACAGCATCAACAGGATGGCGGCACCGCCAGTGCTGCCGCCGCTTTTGGCAGCGATCCAGAGGGCGGAGCAGGTGGTGCTGGCGAAGCTGGCGGTGCTGCTGGTGGAGATGGTGGTGGTGGTTCAGCCACGGATGCCGCTGCTGCTGCGGCCAAACATGATGATGGTAGCGCAATTACGTGACAATCTAAATAACCATTTTGTATAGCCACCAAAACTGGAATGAGTCCCACCCAAGCACTCACACACACACATGCACATATGTATTGTACACACCTACACACGCACACACACACATGCACAAATTCACGTCCAATTTGTATGAGAATGTCTTACCCAGTATACTTTGCTGTAGCGCACCTAAGAGTTCCCCACTTGTCTATCACACACTCTCTTTCTCACTCTCTCTGTATTTATCTTTCCGTATATACAATATATATATGTATATATCTGTGTATCTTTAGCTGTCTACCTTCTATGTTCTTCTACTACAAATACTTTTACATTTGCACAAAAAAAATACACAAGTTTCCACTCTGTTCCCACTTTGTGCTTAGTTTATTTTATATGTAGTGCTTGCTCGTAGTCTGTTCTATTTGCCCCGCCACCTCCCCTTGTCTAGTGTGCAGTCTTTGTTATAATATTTGCATATTGCCGTTGCCCCAAATCACCAATCTCCTCTAGATGCCGATGGCTGTGAGCAGTGCACCAAAGTGTTGGAAGAGCTTGAGAATATCGATGATGATTGCGATAAGCATGGCATTACTTTTGTTAAAACTCGCGATTTCTCCGTTGCCGATGGCTATGGCGTCCACGAGTATCCAGCCCTGGTCTACTTTGAGGGCGGAATACCAAACGTGTTTGAAGGTAAGCGATTATCGATAACATTTTAATCGATTGCCAAATTGGAGCTGCAGCTGTTGCCTCGCAATGTTGTGAATGCAAATCAATTTAAAATGTAATTTAACAAACAGGTGAGCTTAGCGAGGAGGAGGAAGTATTGCAGTGGCTGATTACACAGAAAACTGAAGATCGCATTGAATTGATCACCCGTCAAATGCTGGAGACAATGGTCGAAGAAACACAATATCTGGCTGTATACTTCTGTAAGTTTTTGCCATTTGACTGACAAGAAAAACAATCTCATTTTTCTCATAATATTATCACACAATATATCAATTATATCCCCCTGGCACTCTACCACCAAATGCACCACTGCACCACCGCACAACACAAAATCTCTCTGCACCAACACCACAAAAAAAATCTATCCAATATCCTTCCAAAATAAAAAAAAAAACAATAAAAAAAACCGTAACGTCTCAGTACCGATTGAGCGAAAGGGCAAGCAACCCGCTTTCTGTCGAAGTTTCTGTTCCCCCTCTAGTCTTAAAGACAGCAACCTGACCACCACCAAACACTCATCCAGCCAATTCGTACAAAGCTACATTTCTCGTAAAAGAAAACGTATCCAAAAACAAGGTATTCCCGTGTGTACAAAATCGCAACTCAATCTCAAACAATTAAAATAAATTTACCAATAAATTAAGATCGAAAGCCAAAATCGAAATAATTGTGCATGTTTTACGAGCCGCTCTCTAACCAGTTTGTAATTTTGACTATTATGCCTATAAGAATACTGTTGTCCTCTTCTATATAAACAACAACAACAATTCTAAATACTAAACAAATGGCTTTTAATTGTATTATCGACCAAACTAAATTCCCCATACACAGATCAATTTTTAACGAGATTTTCCTATGAAAAAGTTGCGAATTTGTTGTGACAATTGTAAAATAAAAATGTAAAAATTTAGTTTGGGCGCGAATACCTCGTGTTTTGGCGTTTTCTACTATATCCACTATATCTGCGATTGCCAATTATAACTCTTCTAACTGAATTACTAGACAGCCTGCGCTTCACATTCTATAGTCATTAGAATATAATTCGCATTAAATTGTATTTAATATGTGTGTAATTCCTTTCTTATGAACAGACAAGATCAATTGTAATATCTGTGATCAGATATTAGAGGGTTTGGAACTGATTGATGATGAGTGTGATGTTTTTGGCATACATATGGTTAAAATTCAAGATCCTCAGCTGGCCAAACGCTATTCCATCAAGACCTTCCCAGCTTTAGTGTACTTCCGGTAAGAATTTAGTAATTTCTTATAAAAGTTTGCTATAATAACATTTCTTTTTATAGGAATGGCAATCCTTTGCTCTTTGAGGGAGATCTGCAAAACGAACAATCGGTGCTGGAATGGCTGATTGATGATGATAATCGTGAGTTGGCTGATGAGATCGAGGAGGTGAATGAGCGCATGTTGGATCGCCTGATGGCCGAGTCCACATTGCTGGTGGTGTTCTTCTGTAAGTCTATACTATGATATGCTAAAAGAGACTATAAAGTACTAAAGAGTTGCTATTATAGATGATGATGATTGCGCCGAGTGTGAGGAAATATTGGAGGAGCTGGAGGAAATTGATGGCGAAGCTGATATGTTTGGCATTGATTTCGTGAAGATTGCCAGCGTTGAGGCAGCCAAGAAATATGAAATTGTTAACATACCTTCTTTGGTCTATTTCCGGTTGGTAGCAAGCTTAATATAATATTTGAATATGTATATAATAATAGATTTTCTATTTTATAGCAAGCAAGTGCCCGTGCTTTATGATGGTGACATGCATCAGCATGACAAAGTCATCACCTGGCTGACATCGCAAGATGTATTCGAAATTAAAAACGAAATCGAGGAAGTCAATCGCAAAATGCTTGACAAACTGCTCGAAGAAAACGAATTTTTGTCTGTGTTCTTTTGTAAGTTGAGGAATTTCAAGTAACTCTTCATTCCTAATAATAAATATTTCCCTTTTTAGATGAACACAATCAGGTGGATAGTGCTGCAGCATTGGAGAAACTGGAGAACATTGACAGCGAAACGGATAATTTGGACATTACCTTTGTGAAAATGGCCGATTCGCGTTATGCCAAAAAATGGGGCGTTACCAAACTGCCGGCCATGGTCTATTTCCGTCGTCGCTTCCCCAGCATATATAGGGGTAAGTTTTACTATATTTTTGGTTGCAAGTAATAAATGAATTGGTATTATTTGATTAGGTGACTTGCTGTCGGAGGATGAAGTGCTCGAGTGGCTGCGCAAGAATCGCTTCCGTCAGCCGGAATTGAATATATTCATGTATGCTCTGATAGCCTTGGCGGTGGCCTTCGTTGTCTACACGGCCTTCTTGCTGCAGTGCTTCAAGCCAGCGCCTCCACCGCCCGTTCAGCATCCAAAGCAGTCGTGATCGAACTGATCTAATTGCTGGGCTACACATTGCTGCTGTTGCTGTGAAACTAGAAAATTGTTAAAGAACATACGAATCAACTACTTACTACAACTACTACAAAGGCCTGCCTGCGTGTAGAATGAGAGTGAAAGAAAGAGACAATGAATGAGCGAATGAGAAATAGAAAGAAAGAGAGATTAATAAGGAAATGAGAATTGAATAAACGAAACGAACAACGCACAACGCACAACACAATCAGACAAAACATCACATCATCATCAATATCGAAATATCATCATGGAAATCGTCTAAATTAGACGACGATAAGAAATGACTTTATAACGAGAGAATGCCGAATATGCCCCAAGTATTCTGCAAGAATCCCAGAAAAGGAGAGAGACAGTGAGAGAGCGAGAAGAGTCCCTGGTGACAAAAACATTGCAAATATTACATACTTCTATGATTATAATAATTGACAATCCGTTTGGTTTCACTCTTGAACAAATAATAAATGACAGTCAACTTTCTGGCTGCTTCCAATTTATCAATATAATAATATACTATACCATTTGACTTCACAATAATGTACTTAAAAGAAAACAAACAACAATAATTAATAACTCAACACTCAAGTCATAGTAATTACTTTTAAAATTTATATTTAAATACAATTACAATAATATTAAATGCTTAAACACAGAGAACATAAAAACAAAATAATAATTTTTACAGTAAACTATTACGGATTAAAACAAAATAAATAATTACAATTCTTGAATAATAACAATATAATTGTATTTTGATTTCATCAGATTATCAATTCAAAATTTCAGACAGTTAACACTCAAAGCTTTTTGAGGCTTGACTCACGGTTGACAACAGAACTTAAAAAAGCTTTTGCAGTCAAACGAAATTTCAGTGCGACAGCCCCTTGACATTGTCGTATTAATGTGTGATATTTTTAACTAGATGCACTCAAAGATAATGTGCTGATATTGACAATGTTGTGGTAATCTATATTTGATATAAATTATAGCGAAGATACCGGGGGTCTCTATGAACATGCGATTGCCAACTATGAAGTTATCAGTCTGAATTTTCAATACTAAAACAAGCGGCTTTGTGGCTCAATTGTTGACCACATGACGGCGACGGCAACGATGAGAAACAGAGATAGCAACGGGGACTTTCAGATAACTCAACTGAAATTTCAGGTTGGCAGCCCCAATGAAGTACAGTGACAACAAAGTTCAAGTGAAAACAAATAGGCGACCGAGTTCTGCTCGATTATGGGATACCCTATAGTCATGCTTTAGTGACTAAAAAGAAAAAGTTTCTTTAGGAAAATGATAAAAAAAAATATATTTTCAATATTAAATTGGTTTTACAAAAATAAAAGTTTATAATAAGCCTATCAAGAATATTTCAAAATTTATTCAAATTTAAAAATTTTTATCTCTTTCCACAAAATTTCAAATATAAATCCTACATTTTTTGTATCCTAAAAACCTTAGATGAGCCGGAGCCTCATCCCATTTAAATAAAATAATAATAAATTCTACATTTAACATTATATGCAAACCTCTAACATTTAACATTTAAACATTATATGCAAACAAACATTATTATATTTAACAAAACTATATCGGTTTGGCTTTTATAAAGTTATCATACCCATTCTTCACTGAGGGCAACGGATATGGTGAAATACTGGAATACCGTTATCGGGCATGGCTTGCAATTTGTTGAAAACTTGTAAACAATATTATTTAGACAGGTGTTATAATTCTCATAAATGTCGCTTTTTAGCTGAATACCTTTTTTCGAATCTTTACTGTACTTTTAGGGCATTTTCATTGCGGCAACTTTAAATTCTTGTTTTAGGAACACTCTTAAAGGCTTTCTTGGGATAATGGACGTACTTATGGCAGATTTCTGGCGATATTTGTAAACCGATAGGCTTTCGCAACTGTGGTATATAATGTTGGACAGGAGAGCATTCAAATTAGAGAGTTCCCATAGCTGGTGGCGCCATGAACGATCATCAACTAGTTGTTGCCAAAGTTGTGGTTATTGTGGTGCTGCTGTTGGTCACATTAATCTTCTGCTTTCTGCCTTATATCCTCAATCGTTGGTACAAATGGACTGAACGGAATGTGGGCAATGCTCGGGACTTTCTCGCAGTGCTTTGTCTTTTGAATTTTGGTGGCGGCGTCTTAATTGCCACCACTTTCATTCACATACTGCCCGCGGTGGTTGGTGTTGTGGATGCACTGCAGCAATGCGAAATGCTGGCGACAACGCCATTTGCGCTGCCCGAGATGCTCATGTGTTCCGGCTTCTTTCTGATGTACGGCATTGAGGAATTGATGTACTTCATAGTCGGACGACAGCAGCGCAAGAAGCAGGAGATACTGCAGCAAGCTCTAGAGGAAGGCACAGACAAGGAGCAGCAGCTGGAGCAGGTGGCAGAACCCAATTGGCTGCGTGGCCTGGGAATCATTGTGGCGCTGTCGCTGCACGAACTCTTTGGCGGCATGTCCATTGGCCTCGAGGAGAGTGTGCAGAACACTTGGTTCATGTGCGGCGCTATTGCGGCCCACAAGCTCGTTTTGGCCTTTTGCATTGGCATGGAGATTATGATGGCCCACACACGTTGGCTAATTGCGGTCATCTATCTGGTTGTCTTCTCCATTGTGACGCCCATTGGCGTGGGCATTGGCATTGCGGTCAGCGAGACAGCGAGTGCGAATCAACCCAGCATTCCGGCTGGAATTTTACAGGGTATTGCCTGCGGCACTCTGCTCTATGTAGTCTACTATGAGATTGTGGCCAAGAATCATGCTGGCTGGCGCATCTTCCTCTGCTGCCTGGGCGGCTTTGTGCTCATGTTTGGTCTGCAAATCGCAGGTAAGTTGGCTGAACTTTCAGTAAACTTTGTGAAGCTTGTTTATTTCTAACCCGAAAATCCATTGCAGTGGTCGAAGCGAAGGGTAAAGGTGGCTACGAATGCCCCAGCCATGTGGTCAAAAGTGTCAACTGACTTGAAAGTAATTAACACTTTAAGTAAAATTGTTTTGAAAGATTCAAAACATTCGAAAGCTGCTTGCAAACTTTTGATGGCATCGATGTATTCGAACTACACTTAAGCTTTATGTTTAATACGAACAATTCGATGAATCTTGTTTTCAAATAAATTTATTTCAACACAAACAATAAGGTTTTTTATGATTTGTGTAATAATTGCAATGGAATCATTCAATCGTTATCTTTTTATATAATTTCAGCTCTTTATTTCTTTCATTTCCCATATGCGAACATGTGTGAAAAGTTATTGGTTTTTTAACGTTAATATAGTTCAATAATAAACTAATATTTTATATTTTTCACAAACTCTACTTTGAAATACAATTATAAAGTATATTGCTTATATAAGGTACTAAAGGCCATTTTACTTCAAAGAGCGGATAAACGGGGCATTAGAGAAGATTTCTGCTTCTAGCAAGACAATGACCCAAAACATAAGGTGAGAATAGACTTGGCTAATGGAATTGGAATTCAATCACCTGGCTGAATGGTATAGAGAATTTGTGAGACATTTTTGACCAGAACATTAAAAAAAGCCAATTCACAACGAATCTGACCTTAGGAGAAGAATGAGTCAAAATTAGCCCTGATATCACACAATATTGGTAGAATCGATTCCAAACCGTCTGGGAATAGTTATTAACCAAGAGGAAGGTCATACGATGTTTTAAATACATAGTTATTTTAATATATTTATAATTTGCTATTTCCGGCTGTTTGCTGGTGGTTGTTTTTTCAATTATTTTATATAAACAAAGAGTGAGAAAATAAATGAAATGATATATTTTATGTTAAAGCATAAAACTAAAATCCTGCGTATAAATAAATTCAATGTCGCTCTTAGTTTAGTCAGTATAATGATTAAAAGTCATGGTTGAAATAAGCTGTGATCCACTGTCGTGAAGATTAAAACATACAAATTACGAAGAAAATAACCTCCATACAAAATAGTAAAAGTTTTCTACATTTAATAACAAAGAAGAAAGAGCTTTTCAGTTGATTATCGAGATAAATTTATTGTCCAACATTTTCCGAGAAAGATAAAAACAGCTTAACAATAAACACTGCCCAGCGGAAATGCGAATATTATTTGTTAACTTCAGTGTGTCAATTGTGTATTGTAGATAGATCAAGCTTGTATCACCATTATTATCTGACCTGATTGAAAATACGATAGCATTTCCAACAATCGAATTCAATGTGAATTAATCACACCGACAAAGAAGAAATAAAAATAAGAGTAAAGTAAAATAGAAATATTCTATCACCCGAAGAGTCGAGTCCGACGATCGGTCTGGCTATTGATGAACTTCGTTCGTATAATCTGCTTCCCTAGTTAGGTCGTAATTTCCCCTGTCAATCAGTGCTTCGATATATAATTTACGACTGTCTGATATGGAGGCAACAGGCTATATATGTGGTAGCACTTTAACCACAGTGCAGACACTTTCGGTTCACATTCGCTCGCGTCAAGATGTACGGAATGCCAACAATAACAACAACAGCAGCGACAGCGGTTATTGCCCAGGTGGCTATCGAGGAGCGGGACACAACATTGGATCGTCATGGACTATTGGTGGCCAAAGTTGTCGCCATGGTTGTGCTAATTGTAGTCACTGTGCTGTGCGGCAGTTTGCCTTATATGTTGGATCGCTGCTTCAAGTGGACGCAACAGGATCCCGAAGAGACGCGTGCCTCAACGGTGGTGCGTTGCCTCATTTACTTTGGTGGAGGTGTTCTACTGTGCACCACATTTCTGCACATGCTGCCCGAGATTATCGAGGATGTGGAGCAACTGCAGCGCTGCGGCATTCTGGCTTCAACTCCATTTGCTCTGACCGAGATGCTCATGTGCACCGGCTTCTTTCTCATGTATGCTCTAGACGAGCTGATGCACTTGGTCATGCTGCGCCATCAGCGAAGACTTAGCCGCAAGGAGTCGCTGGCCAGTGCTGCCTTTCAGCGTGGTCACAGCCACAGACACAGCAGCAAAGTGGAAAGCCTAAAGAATAAAGAGCCGGAGCAAGCAGCTCATCAGCATTGCGATCTGGAGCGTCCAACAGCAGCAGCTGCAGCTTCTTCAAATGGTCATGGTCATAGTCATGGCCAAGGTCATGGACACAGTCACATGCCTGTGGATGACGGTGGCGCCTCCATGCGCGGATTGGGCATCATTTTGGCCTTGTCGCTGCACGAACTCTTTGAGGGCATGGCCATTGGCCTGGAGAATACAGTGGGCACGGTGTGGTTCATGTTTGGCGCTGTCGCTGCTCACAAGCTGGTGCTGGCCTTCTGTGTGGGCATGGAACTATTGGTGGCCCGCACTCGAACCTCTCTGGCCATCATCTATCTCATCACGTTCTCGATTGTGACGCCCATTGGCATCGGCATTGGAATCGGGATTAGTCAGCAGGCGAATGCGGATCAGCCAAGTGTTCCATCGGGTATACTGCAGGGCATTGCCTGTGGCACGCTGCTCTATGTGGTCTTTTTTGAGATCCTCACACAAAATCATGCCGGCTGGCGTCCCTATATCGCTTGCCTGGCGGGCTTTGCGCTAATGTTTGGACTCCAAATACTTTGTAAGTAATCGATAACACTGGTGACTGATAAGCAAGAAACACCGGTATTGCTTTGATTGACAGAATGCATGTCTTAAGGCATCACCGCTAAGCCGCAGGCACGTGGACTTGATTAAATAACTAATATGTTATATGTATTTTTAATTTTTCACAGCCGATGAAGCGGAAGGTGCTGACAGCGACTCTTGCTCTTAGAGTCTTTGGGTCGAGACGTTTATCACCATGTGTGTCATATAATTCTTTAACTTTAGTTAGAATAAACAATTTATGTTAGATATCACAACGAAATAAGCTTCCACTGTTAAAGTTTTGAATTTAAATTTTGCGCTCTATTCAAAATGTTTTCAGTGTGTACACACTTTTTGGGTACGTTAAATAACATAACATTAGTCTGTTAAACTTAACAGAGAAACTATAGCAGGGAAATCGAATGTTTTGGCAGTCAAAAACCTCTAACGAAATTGTCATTGTATTTAATACAATTATATATTATTATTTAACTTATTTATCTATCAATAAACCGGGTTTTTACTATATTTACGAGCAACCCTCTAGTTTCTCTACGCCACTGCGCAAAATAATCTGTTTCACAGCTCGTGCGAGCATAACATGTAATTAACAGTGTCATTTGAGTACAAAATCGCGTTAACATCGCCAACGGCATAACAGTTTATAGTTGTGGAATCGAACGGTCGTGTTAGCGGAAGAAATCTAAATTGAAATATTCAAAGCGTCAGTCCAGTGCTCGTAAAGCTTTTGTCACAATAATTTTCGTGTAAACGTGTTAACTTATAAATTAAACACAATTCGGTAAATTTTGTTTAGACGCGACTCTGCGTTTCATATCAATTGGTGTGCGTGCTCTCAATTCGTTCTTCCTTACCGCTATTTGACACAGTGTGGGTGTGTGCCTGTATGTGTGTATGTTTGGTGGGTGCATTTGTTTATTCCAACCGCCAAATACTTCTAGTGAACTTGCGTTGTTGGGCGGTGCTGTCATTGGCCACCCTCCCCCTGCTCGCTTCATACGTTCCGTACAGAAAAATCGAAACTCCCGCACATTGGGTGGATGAGTTTGTAGTAACAAAACATCAGCCACAAAAAGAGCAAAAACAAAAAGAAGCGCACACACAAAAGGAATACGAACATTAAAGCGTAAACTGCAAAAGGGAATAAAAATCCGCAGAGGCACAGAGAGAACGAGAGAGAAAATAAATAATTATTAAATACCAACGCGTGACACGAATGTTTCGTGAAATTATTGAAAGTAGACCTTAAATCTTTTTTGTACTTTTTACATAACAGAATCGCGAAACACAAACCTGACAATAAACGTTGTGCAATTTGTATACAATCACCTACAACAACAACAAAAAAAGTACTTAAATAATCATTGAACAATCTCTGCAGAGCTTTAAAGTACCGCTACTTAAAATTCATATGCCCCATTCATGCGTTTTCTACCCACTGTGCGAATCGTAAACAAACGAAAATAAAATAAAATAAAAAACATACATATATACAAGTGCTTTACACTTTTGTTTAAATAAAGACTGGTTCCAAATAACAACTTTAAAGTGCTGTCGTTTGACCTACAATGTAAACTGTTAAAACCTTACGGTAAAATACGAACAAATAAGATATCAATTGAAACAAAATGGTTATTACTTAGCTAAAGATTAACTGACGGATTTGGGAAGCACATCAGAACAAGTTACTTAACTTTCATTGGATCAGGTGCGTAAAGTTCGTATGAATGTTATCTTAAGTATATTACAAATGTTATTCGCAACACCAGAGCCAAAGCACATTGACCTTGTTTTTGCTATTTGTTCTTCCGATATGTATTCTATATGTATACATATGTATGTTTGTGTTTCAGACATGAATATTCATTGAGCGTGTGTGTTAAAGTACTCACATTTGCGTCACATACATATAGTATATAATGTTATACAGATAGATATGTGTATATTTATATCTACAGTTACATTTATATTATAGACACATGGGATGATTAATGCTTTGTTTGCTTTGCTTCGGATCGCTTCGCATTCGTTATTATTTTGTCACACATAAATAAATGTCTTTGAAATCAGATGATTTAGCTATTTTTAGCCACTCTTCGAAAATTCCATTAAAAATGTTTTCAATATTTTGCGTCACTTGAATATATATTTTCCCTACAACGCAATTGGCTTTAGCATTAAAAAATCAGTATGCAGCTCTCTTTTGTTTTTGTATTTTCTTTTTCTACTTGTCGCAGTTGTTGCTTATGCAGCCATATAGCGATATTCGTCATATATAGGTTTTTGTGTAATGTGAATGGAGAGACAGAAAGACAACGATAAAAGCGAAACAATGAGCACGCTGATAAGGCAAGAGTCCACAAAGCAAAACTCCCCCAACTTATCGTTGAAGCACGTTCCGCATGAATGTTTTTTGTGGTAACTCAATTAATGTACAAAATTAGGGAAAATTAATTGATTATGCGCCTAATTCTATTGCCGGGATTTGTGACCTTGGTTTATGCTTCAATTCGCTAGCTTTGGCCGCGACAAGCTGTCTGGGGATGATTTGCACACACTTCTGAGCCACGTTATTTGCATAAGGCCAACGCTGGAATTAGGGGAAAACCGCATTGAAAGTGGGGCACAGTATTCGGTTACCCAAAAAGCAAAAAAGAAAAACAAAAAACGAAGAAGAAGATAAAAAGTCAACACACGCGCGTCGCCATTTTGTCGGTTTTTGCCATTTCCCATTTGAGTTTTATTGTTTTCGTCTGCAGAGCCAAGCGATGTCCTTTCTCCTCCCTCCCCCCCAAAAAAAAGCTCACACATTCTCACACACAACGACAAATGGACAGATAGATAGATAGATTTATGTTCATGTAAATGGATGATGGTTGGCTTTGGCTTTGGCTATGGTTACAGACACATTGATGGTTTCGTCTAAAATGTCATGCCATGTTTAGTTTTTGGTTTATCGTTCTTGGCCAACTGCAAATTTGATTTCAAGTAATTGAAAACCATTCTCCTCGACGTTGTTGTCCTTGGCCTAAAGTATTTACATGTTTTTTGTTTTTTTGTGGTGCATTGCACTTAACAGTTACTCATTGCAAACTGGCTTTAAGCAGCAACGTTAGATGACAACCTTAAAACTCGTTTTTTATATTTGCAGCTTGCAATTAGTTTGAGAATATCATTAGCATTTAACGGTGATATACCACCACAACCAATAAACAATACCGGATTTAATGAGCCACGTAATGAGACCCACAAAATTGGACATTATGATGGAAGACCGAATTGTTTCTAGGTTTTTGTTTTGGCAAATTGAGTTGAGCTTAAAAAGATTCAAACAACTTTTTCCGTTGGCAATAATTTCATTTAATGCATTAGACATTTCATTATAAAACAAGTAAACGAAGACGTTTGAGTGTGCTTCAAAATATATGCTTGCTTAGACACTTCATAATTAAATAATAAATAAATATGTACACATAAATCAGCATTTAAATAAATACTAAATCTTTTCAAGCATTAGACATTTCATTACGCAATTCAAAATTAAGCTATATAAGTGTATATCTATGCATTCAACTTTTAATTATAAAGCTTGTCAACAAATATGTATTTATAGCTGCAAATCTTTTCGAAGAACACTTGTCAAACTCTTCAACAAAAGTCACTGTTTGCGATTCGTCTTCAATTAATTTTTTTTATTGAGCAGAACGCAAATGTTATTGTCAATAATGTTAATAACGAACCGAGGAACAAAGACAAAAACCAGCTGAACAGCTGATGATGGTGATGGTGACGAAACCGGTACTGCTTTTTAGCATTTGAAATGAGTCTCGATACTCGACAATCGGCACAATGTGTGTCAGTGTTAAGAGCCAACAGCTGATTACGTTCGAGACTCGAGTACAACACACACACACACACACACACATGATATGAATACACTCATAAGTTCAGTTGTGTATACTTTTACCTACAAACCTCAGCCAGCAAAATAAAAAAAATCAATAAAAATATATACCTCAAACCGGTTGACAGCAGCTGCTGCGTGAGACGCACTCAGATGACTTGTTAATGATTATGATAATGACAATAATAATGATAATGATGATGACGTTGTGTCGCATGTTTGTAGGTGAAACACTCGTATGCACATAACATGCACAAAGCTTGACGTTTATATTGACAAATTGAGATGTAGGGAAGTCAAATTGAATACCCTGCAGCTATGCTGCTCAGCAGGGTTTTTTGCTCTAATGAGTGCTGAGACTAGACAAATCTCATTAGTTGAGGAGACGTCAGTGTCAAGGAACCTCTGCTTTAGCAGCAGATTGATAACGAAACTGAAATGTTTTCATATTAAATTTATCTTATCACTTTGCATCAACGTCACAGGGAAATGCGTACATAGTAAATCATCACATGAACCTTGCATAATTGCAAAACTCGTTTTGAAAGTTTGTTTTGTTGGTAATCCGTTTGCAAACAATAACACAAAACTAACGAAATTCATGAACATTATCATTGTTAGACAGGCGGAATCTTCATAAATTGCAAACACTCAAATTTTCAACCTCACCCATCAGCATTTATAATTATATATCATCAGACCCTCTAATCATAAATTATGTGTGCAAGGGTGTAACGAACAGTCGTATATATTCTTTTGTTGTGTGTATGTGTATTGTTATTATAAAATAAAAACCAAAAAATAATTGTATTTAAATTCAATTAATAATTCATTAATTAATATTCATTTTAGTTTATTCGTTTCATGTTCTGAAAGTTTTATAACAATTGCAAAATGAAAACACAAAGGTTGGAGTGTTTTATGAATATCTGCCACGTCAAGGTCATATAACATATGTCTGAATAACGAGCATGTGCACTTTATTAAACTACTTTTCGCCATATCATACTAATAAATGAGTTTAGCATGCAATTTGCGAATTAATTCGTTGGTCTTTGTTCACTTCGCCCGACGAACTTTCAAATTGTTCGCAAATGCTGCCGCAGGACACGCACATAAATTTCATCCATCCGAGAGCAGATTGTGAAAATGAAAACTTTTTGCTTTTTGCCAGGACATGAGGGTCACGTGCTTATCGCATGTCCGTTAAGCTACCATTTGCATAAAATAATCGTAGCAAGAACGTCGACAATGGTGCGACTATGTAATTTTATTTATCAAACGTGCGAAATGTGCTAAAAACGTCAGTCACATTGCCTGACACACGAAAAGTCAATAGTTCGACCAACTTGAACTATACTTGAATATTAGATTTGATGAAGATTTATGTCTGTTGAGTTTAATGAAGACATGTGTATAACGCACTTGTCTCAAATGCTCAAATTATTGGATAGTTTGTTGTGGTTACTTCAAATTTATGGAATGGTTTGAATGTTAAATTAATAATTTAACAAAAGACCTTTTTCCTTTTAAATGAAAAACAAATTTCGAAGTACATATTGCAATTTTGTTTCTAAATCGAAATAAAATGGAGATATCTCTAATTGAAACATGCAATATATACTTATACCATGTATACTTTAGAAGATCTCCCAAGAATCTTTAAGAAAACGTTCTTAATTATTAAATAACAATATTATATTTAACAGAGAACAAAGCACATCTTCACAGAAAGAAAACACATACTAAAATCAAGATTAATATCTTGAATACAGATTGTTTGTATGTCGAAAGAAAGTTTATTCTTAAATCAATGTCGAAAATGCAATGATCTGAAATGAAGCGAACAATTTTAAATAAGTCAAGCCAATGAAAATCATAATATGAGCACTCTTAATATTCTGGATTTTACTACAAACTTCACTTTGTCTTTAAACCCCACTTTCCGATGTATTGCACAATTTAATGCTGCAATCTTCCATACAGTATAATTTTGTTGTTTTCAATTCAGCTCTAAAAGTTGCACTTTCTGCAATCTTCCATGCAGTATAATGTTGTTTTTCATTCAGCTCTAAAAGTTGCACTTTCACCATTAGAGAAGTGATAAAAATTTCTTTAAAGTCGAGCTGCGCAATAATCTAATGAAAAGAATACACTTTGTTCCATCAGTTAGAAAGAGAAAAACTCACTCATGAGGGGAATTTATGGTGTCAACTGGTAATTTTCCACTCACTCGAGAAAACAAAGAACAATCCATAGCAAATGGAGTTAGTGGTTGAAAATGCTGAAAGGCATTTAGAAAATTAAAGGCGAACAAACAAGCCAAAGATATGAGCTCAGATGTTGAAGAGAAAGAGATACAGAATGAGGAGAGCGAGAAACCAAGTCAAGAGAATTGAGAGGGTGAGGCAGAGAGAGAGAGAGAGAGTTACTCGATGCCTTCAATAATAATAATATATCCATATCTCAATCATCACAAAGAGCCGAGAATCGAGTCGAGTGCAGTTTGTTGTTTGGTGTCCAGATTGTCAGTCAATTCAGTCGTGATTCAATTTGAAGCCGCGATGGCTGTGCAACAACACCACAGAAAACTTTAAGAAAACAATTTCAACTTGTTTCCAATTGAGTTTTGCATTCTTTCATTTTCTCACTCTTTGAGAACAAAGCAAATTTATCGCGAGCGGACACAATTTGCAAAGTAAGTAGAGCAAACGAGCAAAAAAAACAAACCAAAAAAAAATAAAGCAAACAAAAGAAAACGTGCAAAAAGGGTAAGAAAAAAGTTGGTCATGTGATGTGATTATTGAAGCTGTGTCGCCGTAGCTTTTAACTCTTCTTTATTTCCCCATTTATTTTTGCGTAATTACATCACATGCCACTTGTCCTTGTCGCATCGCTTGTCGAGTGGTTCGTCCTTGCTTGGTCCTTCGTCCTTCCATTCTCTCGCCAAACAACATTGTTCACTGGCTAATCTACAATTTGTCATCTTGCTGTCTATTAAATTTCTCATTTCAAGTGACCTTCAAGTTTCGCCCATTTCCTTTTTTGTTTCTCTAATAATCTACCTCCTAACTTGTCAGCTTCAATCAAATACAATTAATTGATGATCTTTTAATTAAGGTTTACAATTTACAATCGGCATATTTTATTAATCAATGCATTTGAAATTCAATTTAATCCATTTATTTGTCGACTTTTCAATTTTCGTATTTTCCTTTCTATTTCTAGTTCCGCTTTAATATTAATTTATTGAATAAACCCGTTTACTATAAATAATTTAATAGTTGTAATTAATTCGTATCGCTGTTTTCGATTGACTTACTATGAAAATTATTCATTAAAGCATTTTAAATACGCTTTTATTCATGTCAGTCAACAAAAGAATGCAAATACTATATATAATGTATTATATGAATATGGATTTATTCACTTACATTAATGAAAATGTGATTGTTGGATGTGTGAACACAAAAATCAGACTTATTTTAATTAAATTATTGTTCTAAGATATTTTGAGAAATTGGTTTCAATTACAAATTTGTGCAGCTTGAACTGCTTTTGATTATAAAGGGTATTCAAAAACAGTAGATTTCATTTGCAAATTGCATCTCAACTGGATTTCCAGCTGAGCTCCTCTTATTTGCATTTTAGCTAATTGCAATTTTAATTCTAACCTTTGGTCCCCCTTTGGCGATTTTGCGTGCACGTCAAAAGAAAAAGTTAAAAATGTTTAGGTATATATTTTCATTTATTACTGCCACCCTTAAATTTGAAACGACCTTGTTGTGTTTCCGTTCTTTTTTGTGGTTAGCCTTTAGCGAAACTCATAAAAGAAAATATGAACTATAAAATCAGATTTCAATTTGTTTAGTTTTCTTCTTTTTTTTTTGCCGAGAATTATTTATTTAAATAATCAAAAAATTAAAAAGGTTTATGGCGGTTGAAAAGTTGCCTTTTTTCTTGCATAAATCAGAGCATGCGATGACTTCATGTACAGCAATTCAAAACTGAAAAGTGATTTTCTTTTTGCCGAGTTGGGTTTCGTTTTGTGTTGCGAGACCAAAAAAAAAAAATATGTATATGAAGAGAAATCAGAAGCGACGAATCTCATTTTATATGCACAGGATACACACATGAATGAGCTCACAGCAAGCACAAATATATTCATGTATAACAAGAGAGAAACCGAGTATTCTCGACTTTGAGATACCTGCTAATTACTTTCGGGATGTGTTCAATATAAATTCAAGAAACTATTCAGATTATGTAAATTTAATCTTAGAAATAAACTTTTTTGTTTGTATACACAATTTAATATGGTTGAGAGTAGAATATTTTAATTCAAGCCTTATTGCACAACGAAATTTTATAAACCATCCTTCCTAGCTCGGATTGTTTGGGCCGTGCCTTGATTGTTTAGTCAGAGCTATACATTTATATATAGTATATTCCATAGTTGTTTCTTCTGAAAACTTTCAGTTGTCACAAAGTTATAAGACCCTTTTAAACTTTTCGCAGCGGGTACAAAAAATAATCAATAAAAAAAAAACGCCTTTACAAGTGTCTGTGTGTGACCACAAAAGTTTGTCAAGTTTAAGGCAAAAAGCATAAATAATCCTTTAGCACACAACATTGCCTCGCTATCTGCATCTCATTCGCTCTTCCTTTCCATCTCTTTCTTCTTTGCCCTAGGTTTGTTGCTGTTGTGGCCAAAAAAGAAATGGTTGCTGGCTGCGCTTTATTGTTGCAATTTGTCAGTGCCGCAAGAGGCAGCAGCAACTAAATAAGCACTCTCTCTTACACACACACACAGAACATCAAAGCATGCCGCCGACTCTCTAGGTGTGTGTAAGTGTGTGTGTGTGTTGGTATATTTTTGTTGTGTGTGCATTTGACTTTGCCACAGTGACACCTTTTTTATATGCACTTGTTTGCCTGTCACACATTTTTTCCGCTTTCCAAGCAACTTTCAAGAGGCACATCCACAAACAGTTTTTTTTTTTGCCTGCTTGTGCTGAAGGATTTCTTGGTGTGCGGCATGTTGCATGCACGGTTGACAACGTAGCTCTTAAGCTGGTTGAACAGTTGAAAAAGTACTGCGGCGCTTTGATCAACTAAACTATCAATGTTAAAGTGCGGTTTATTATAGCTGCATTTTGCATAAAAGTTGTATTAAAATAAGCTTTATGAATCAGACACTTTTTTCCTATACTCTACAGCTGCTATAGTAACGTTTAAATAATGGATGCTATCAACAATATGTTATAAATTATCTTTATTGGAATTTCCATACTCTTAAGCCATAATCAATTTATAAAGTCACGTTCAAAGGGATTAATTGTAATCCTGTGCATATGCTTGCTGAGTCAAACTCACATGTTTGGCACTGCGCCTCCGTATTTGTATAATCCTTGTTATCTCCTCGTCTCAGTTATGCAAATGATGCAAATGAAAGGCAGACAAAACTTGTCTATTCATGTCACGTTTCTCATTGCAAATGAAGCATAAAATCGCTTTATAAATGCAATGCAAACTGTGAAGTGATGTCAATGACATGGGCATAAATGCAACAATTAATTGTATCGACTACTATTCAGACTACCGTTTTACGTAGATAACCTGAAACCGCAAATCTATTAAAGACCTAACAAACAACAATCGTATTGCACTTACAAGTTGATGGGGGGGTCAGATTTCGTCTATCAATTACACGGTTTCAATTGCTCGAACTACATCAATTAAGCAGTCAGCGGCGAATCGCATTGCAAAAGGGAATCAAATGGTTGACAGGCTTAATGGTCAGACAAGACCATTCATAACACTTAAGGTGTGTTAAGCCAACTGTCAGCTTGTTGACTGCATTAAATTCTTGCTCAACCAACGCAGAAATACTTATCATGCTTTGCCTTTTTCTTGCAATCTCAAGGTAAAAGAGACCAAGGATATTTTTAGTTTTGCTTTGAGAGAAAGCACAAATGCAATTTTCTTACTTACTAATGGAAAACACTTGTAATTAGATTAATTAGTTTTAAGTAGAGCAATAAGTTTCTATTTACAACAAATTGTAAGAGAAATTGTTAGCATATTGAATCTGTAATCACAAAAGCACATCGAAATGTGTAAACAATGTAAATTGCGGTATTTTCGTTTAAATATACCAAATTCATATACCGCAAAATGCTGACATACTGAAATGTATATTTGGTATATTGTTATACAACTATATTTGAAAAATACCGAAATATACCTTATATTATAGTAAAGATTTTTATTTGATCTTTTCATTCTATTCTATTTTTCCTGCATTTCCAAATCAAAACTCGTCTTACGGCATCAGTTATCAATTGAATCAATAAGAATTAAGCTTTCCTGGCAATTGACAATTTAGCAATAAATAAATGCAAAACCTGTGATCATAATATCGTATTCTTTATGGAAATGGCCTTTTCTTTTATGATTGAAACTTGAAGCGAGGCCAATAAAGAATACATGAATGTGAATATGAATATATGAGTATGAAAATATGATTGTGTCTATGCTCATGAATAGCTTACTACGCAGCAGAGTGAATGACTTTGCGAAGAAGTTTATTGCATTGGCCTAGTTCCTGATTTTCGGCTATCGCAATTACCCCACACAAAAAAAAAGAAAGAAAAACGAATTCAAACTGGCGTAGGTCAGCATCAAACCACTTTGTATTGGTATCACACAAAATACAATAGCGCAAAAAACACACACACACATACACAGAAAATCCACACACTCATTGCTACGTTAATAAAGGCATAAGGCAATGAAAATATTCGAGCTTATCGCGCATTTAGGTTTATCTCAATTGATCCATAAAACAATATAATTCAAATTAAGTATTTTAAATGTTCACATTGTACTCATACAATGTCGTTTATTTGTTGTTGCCGCACTAAACGATTAGCTAAGCTGGATTATGCCAGCACATGTCAGCAATATCATCAGAGACTTCTATCAAATTACGTCTACTCTTAAATGAAGCACTCATTAAGGGTTGACTTATAAAATTTGTTAATTGTTAATAAGGGACTTTTTTAAGAACTAGTTAATTCTAGCTTCTAGACCATTCCATTTGGTTTGTTAGTAGATTGCTTATCACTCTTTATTAGTTATTGCTCTAGATTCATTCGGTCTAACTATTTCTGTAATTCAGTAATGGATTCATGACAATGAACCTCTTGAATGAATGTCTTTTATGACTTTCATTCTTTATTAATAGTGTCTTTTGATAATTAAAAATTCAATCATTATAACATACGCTTCTTAATTGAACTATTCATAATCATTTTCCATTCTAAGTTATCTTGTTTATTTTAATTGGATAATTGCAATACAATAAATTACAAAAATCTACTTTTAATGAAGTTCATTCTTATGTTTTTTCTTTATGAATTATTGTACTTACTGAAATACTTTCATAGAACAATTTTCATAAAATACATAATAAAATGATAAGTCTCTTTGAATTTGAATATATCAAGATCATAGGCAATCATTCGTTTTCATTCCTAAACTCCATGGAAACTCAAATTAAAGTATTCAAATTTTGTTTATTATTATAATTAAATATTAGTTTTAGATGGATTAGATGTGAATCTTATACACAGGTCTCTTATCTTGCAAAAATTCAATTATATTTTGGTGTGCCACTGATCTTTCATCTTTTAGTTACTTCCTTAACTTTAAACACTTCATTGATAATCCCATAAGTATTAATGAATAGAATTCCATCTTAGGCAAAACTTATTAATAGATTCCAATATTTGTTTGATGTTCATTACCATTATTATATAAATCTATAACTGAATAAGTACCTTTAACCGCAGTAACCCAAATAAAAACTTTACAGTTATTCATTCCATTAAATCATTTCTTGGATTCATTTAACAGTTTCCCCGCCATGGAATGTATCCATTGATTAAATCAATAAACTTGTTTTCTTATTTTTGTTTTTCAACTAAAACGTGTTTTGTTTTGCAGACAAGAGTATGCAAATGTCGTCTTGAATAATCAAATTTGTTATATCAGTTTCCACTTTGGCATGATAATGAGCAAGGTTGTCATGATTAAAAATTGTAACATTGTTAGGTGTAATGATATAAAGGCAAATTACATATTCTGAGCACAATAATAATGCACACAAATCAAATGAACAGACTGCAAGAAAGGAATAAAGAAAAAAGAAAATGAGAATGAAAGAGTGACAAGTTGTCGGGGAAAGCGTCGTCGGGGGATGTCAAGTGGCCGCGTGTGGGGCAGGTAGTGCGATAACTGCGATTACACAAATACATAAGTATATACATGCATATACATATATATTAAGTATAGAGTATACGAGTAAAAGTACGAGTAGTAAGCTCGCCTAGTGCGACGCCTGCTGATAAGAAATTTATTAGATTAAAGCAAACGATTGCCGCGATTACAGCCTGAGTTTCGACCCCGCCCACCTCTGCTCTCCTCGTCTCGTCTGATAGTCTCTCCTCTCCTCTACTGATACTACTCTCCTCTCTTTACTCTCCTCTTGTGTCTACGCTTCTCGTCGCCTCTGGTCGTTTGATTTCGTTCAGTTCCGACTCGTTTTCGTCTTGCGACGGAGGCTTTTGTCGCCCGAATCTTTTCACTCATTTATTAGTCTGGCTGGCAACGAGCCACTGAACTGAACTGTTTTCTTTGGCCGCATCAACGGCGGCTCTCGATGGCTTTCATCATGCCACAACCTTAAACCTTCCACCGCGTTCGCGTTCTTCAACTCGGCCATTTGTGGCCTCAAGATCTGTGCGGGATTCGAGTAAAGTGTGTTTTCCTCAATTGCTAAATTGTTCTTAGTTTGTAAGTGAAAGTGATCAAAAAGTGTTGCATACTCCAAGGCGCCGCGGGGTCAGCCGATGCATTCGATTTTTTGTTCAACATTTACATGTGACAATCTGACAGCTTTTTTGCTGATAAGAATACAATAAAATATTTAAAACAAAAATCATTAATGTATATAACCAAGCATACAATGAAATGATCACAAAATTTATTAATATAAATTTTGGTTTACACGTGGT
Source organism: Drosophila nasuta (assembly GCF_023558535.2). NCBI lineage: Eukaryota > Metazoa > Arthropoda > Insecta > Diptera > Drosophilidae > Drosophila > Drosophila nasuta. The sequence continues at coordinate 31,702,315 of NC_083457.1, read as the reverse complement.
GTCGTATTAAAAGAGTATATCATGATCAAAATTCAAATTTTTGTTGTTGTGATAAAGAAAAACAGAGATCAACTCTTTAAAGTATACACGTGACAAAGTGACAGCTTATTGAGATAAGAATACAATGACTTAGTTTGGTTTACAGGTTTAGCTATATACTCAAAGTTTATCATGATCAATTCTCAATTTTTTGTTGTTATGATAATGATTGTTACCAGTGATCAATTCTTCAAAGCTTACAATATTTACTTGCGCGATTTATATACGGAGAAAGAATTTGTTAATCTGTGATAAATCCAGTTTGTGTTTTATAGCATTTAATTTATTGACAAAGTTGCATTTTTTACTGATAAGAACACTATAAATACAATTCAATAACACAAATAATAATCTTAAAACAATATTAAGCTTAGCTTAATACTATAAACATAAATTGAGACATTCATTAGCTCAAGCTTAGCAACTTTTAAGTTCACACGTGGAGCAAAATAAAACGTGTGCGATAAGCATAACAGAGGAATTCAAATCTATACAAAAGATTAATTTAATGACGCTATAATTAAAATGGTCAAGAATAATTGAATTCGAAATTTGTCAAGGATATTCCACGCATAAACCCAGCTTTGTCATTGCGGAAGTCGGCACTAACTAAGTACTATGTATAATCTAATGATAAGGAAAGTGTGGAGTGAAAGTTTGTACGTTATTTACTTGAGACAATGCATTACAATGGCGCGTGCTTTATATTTCTGAAGAACTACACTCGTTATCAGTTCACGTTCTCTACAATGTTTAACACTGTTTCTGTATATTACATTCAACGATAATCATCACAAAAGAAGTAAAGGCAACAAGGCTATTTTTACTACACACTCGATCACATTGTATGTACAATTAGAAGTAGAAGTGTTCGATTATCAGCGTGCCGAGACCCAAATTGACATTTGATAAGCATTCACATTTAGTGGATAGTTTATAGACTGAAAGCTGGCAATTTTTCGCGATTGAAGATTGCTTCACACCACAGAAATGCTTATTTAATTCAATTTACTTTAAAATAGAAAAACAATTTTCATATAATTAAATGCAATTTCAAGTGATTTAATCGCTAATCGTCGCCTATCGAGCATTGAACTTGACAATGTGCGAGGCACTTTGCTTGTCTCACTCTGAGTATTTCCCAACAGCACTCGCATTGATAACTGTACGTATTTTTTTGTATTTTGGCCTAGAAGTGTCGTAGAACACAAAGAAAATAAAAGTACAGACTTTGAATCAAGTATTTTAATGTGGTTGAGGAATTTTTTAAGGCGTCACTTAACATTTTCCTATTTAGAAACTTCTAGTTAATTTGAGAGTAATATTTTATGGAAAAACAAGTAAGAAAGCTTTAATCGAGTGTGCTCGACTGTGAAATACCGCAACCCATTTGGAATAAAGACAAAACAGTGCAGTATTATTCTTAAAATATACTAAATAATATACCACAATAAATTCTAAAATGTACCTAATGATATATTTGGTATGTCGTTGAAGTACCTCATTCAAAATATACCAAAGAGGTCAAAATATACCAGATTATCAGCCAAAGCAGTATTTCTTAAATAATTTCTAAATTTTTATTGGATCGCAATCTAACGAACAGACAGACGGACGGACATGGCTATATTGGCTCGGCTTTTGACTCAGATCAAGAATATATAAACTTTATGGTGAGCTTTGGGCTTCAAATTATTTCTAACATGTTATAAAAGCTTTTAAAATAAGTTTTAATTCACTTTGAAGGTATTTTTTTGTTAAAGACAACCGAGATTAGTTTTATCCAACAACTGAGTTTTTGATTTAAAGTGTTTCAAGTTGATCAAGTACTCAACTCGATTAATAGAAATAAAAGCAATTAACTAAAGATTTAGATTAAGTTTTAAGATTGGAACACAAGTGTGTGATAAAGATCCAATAACTGAAAGTGTATTCTAAAGATATGCCGCTAGATATAGCCAAGCAAGTTTAGTTCTTGAATGTAAATTGCTATACATATAGAATAGTATTTTAAGCTAGAGTAGAATAAAAAATTTCTTTAACCTCTTCGCACACTTTACTCGAAATTTATTGAAAACTATTATACTAACATTGAATGTCCTCAAACGCCGCCTGCACAGTTAGCTCGATTGTGGCAATAACCAGGCAGCAGGATTCAAACTGGCCAAGTGGGCGTGTTGCTCTGCACTCTGCAAATTGACCTGCAATAAAATGCAGGCATGCTTCAAGCATATTTCGAGTATTGCACACACACATCGTATTATAGCATAGTTTATATTTCGAATGCGAAATACGAGTACTGTTTTATCAATGGGATGAATAGAATTCTTTGGGTACATTGTTTGGCAATTCATACGCGAGTATTTATAGTGTCTTTTGTGTGTGATAATTCAGATAATATAGCGCTCGTTGCGAATGATATATCTATCTGTCTGTATGTGTTGGTGTGTGTGTGTGTGTGTGTAGTATTTTGTGGTGTTGCGCTTAATGGACTTGGCGCTTGTCAATTTGGGATCATTTATTAAAATGCTTACAACAAATCGCAGCTAATTTGTATACTCATCTCGCTCTCTTTCTTTCTATCTCTCTCTCTCCCTCTTTGCAGCAGCAGTGAACGCACAGAGACTGTGACATAAGAAGGCAGCATCAGCTGCTAATCGACTACAACAACAATCATAAATCATCATCAACACGCAATACGCAGCAGGAGCAGCAACAGCAACAGCAATTGAGTTGCAACAACACCCAACACAAAAAAAAAGCAAAAACAAAACGCAAAGAATTCGCATTAATCATACGCCGCGTGTGCCGCGCATTAGAACACGCCTTGTAAAATTGCCATCGATATGTTTGCCAAAAAGCCGCACAATGCGCCGCGCACTTGACACGCGTTGAGTTACAGTTACAGCAATTGCGTGCATCAATCAATCAATCAAATTGGTCAATTTCCCGAAATCGTTCGTCCGTTCGTTCGTTTTTTTGTTCGTTTAATTTCCCATTCAGTTTTTTATTTCGCCTAAGTTTCGCATCGGAATCAAAGTGCCGCATGTGGGTGACCGGGCTAATCACGTTAACTGGCAGCTACAACTGCAATAACAACAACAACAACAGCAACAATTTGACTAAGAACAACAACAACAACAACGCAACGAGCGAAAGCAACGTTAAGCGATTTGCTCAATTCTTTTCTTGCTGGTCTGTGATAAATACGTTAACGTTCTTAATGAATGACTTTCGGTTCAAGTCACTTTATCGTGCCACCAAATCGACAACCACAAACACTTCAACATTAAATAAAACAATCTTAACAACAACAACAACAACAACTATTGAGGACTCTATTAAAAAGCCTAAAAAGAGCAGACGCAGCACCAAGACGAAGAAATCTTCGACGACAACATCAACAACAACAACAAGCAGCGCCTTTGATAATAGCAACAACAACAATCCACGTACTTATAACAACAGCAGCAAATCGAATAAAGTGTTCCTACATTATATACCACGCGATCCGCGTCTAAGAATTTTCAATAGAACCGCCACACTGAATAAACACTTGTTGTTTTCCCATCCTCCACGAAGCACTTTAAGTGAATTGAATATAACTGAAGATCTTTGCAATTATGGCGAAGTAATTGGCGGCAGTGACAGTGACAGTGATAATAATAACTATAACTATAACTACAATAATAAACAATTGCAATTTCAAGGCCAACTGTTCAAGTTCTAAACGAGGAGACCTCTTCAAGTTGTTCGTTCGTTTCGAAACAACTTTTCGTTTTTAATCGCAGCTATTTGCGCACCCAGCTTACAGCTATTACATTATCAACGTGTCAGCCAGTTGAAAGGTAAGTCTCAAAACTCATTCTGACAATTACAGCTTCAATTTTATTTGAATTATGTTCCGGATTCCCAAGCAGATGTGCCTGTCATCTTAACTAATGTTAAACAAAAAACAACTTTTATTTTTAAACTCTTTAAACTTGTTTACTTCAATCCGAGCTTTGAAGCTTCAGAACTTAGAAAGAAACAAAAGAGTAGAATTCTTCCTAGCCTTAGGGCTTTAACTGCGATGGGCAACTAAGCGAAATATTCTTAGGGGAAGCAAACGAGTGTTTCTGTGTTTTATATGCCTTTTCCTCAATTTCGCTGATTTCGCTGAATTTCGATACTATTTACAGAGTGTACAGTGTGCAGTTAAGTGTAATTTCGATAAGCGAAGAGGCCGTTAAGCAAGATATGGTTTTTAAACTCTTAAAATTTGTTAATTTAAGCCGAGGTTTCAATTGCTCAAAATTTTTTTAACGACAGAGAGAAAAAAGAAAAAAGTAGAATTGGAATACATCTCTTCTGCACTTTAGGGCCTTAAATGTAATAAGCCACTAAACGAAATGGCATTAATGTTTTTGTGATTCATAGGTCTTTTACTTAGTTTTAATTTAATTGAGAAAATATGCTGCAAAGCAAACTTCAATACTAAATAAGATGCGTAGACAGTGAAGTGCAATTTCTTTAAGCGAAATGGCCACTAAGTGAGATTTAGTTGTACATTTGGTGGTTTTTGCACTAGAATGCACTATTCAAACAACTTGTAAATTAAAATTTAGAACGTTATTTATATAAAACCATAAATACATTAAAAGTAATAACTTTTTCCATACTGTCACAGCTAAAAATATTTGTAAATTATAAAAGTAAGACTTGAAAATTTTATACTAAAGCTTTCACACAAATAGACAATCAAAAATAGTCAAAGCAATCTATAAATGCTACAGAGAAATGATATAGTTTGATATTTATATCTCATTATTCATTTCAAATATATAATGTGACCTTAAAAAAAACACAATATTGAAAGCAACACACAAAAAATTAATATTTTCCAATATGATGAAATTGTTTGTCTTTGGAAATTTTCCATAGTTTTTCCCCCCATTTTGTTGAAAACTTATTCAATTGAAAGCAACTTTTGCAAATTATGTAATTAGCTCTTTGTCAGTCTGTTCAATTATTATGCCAAGTCATTTTTGGCCCCCTTTAAAGAGAAAATAACGCTATAAATAGGCTGCAGACAGCGACATTTTGAGTGCCAAGAAAAATAAAAGAAAACAAAACTAAAAGAAATGTACGCAAAGCGTAAGCAAAACGTAAACAACGCTGCGCAAAATTTAAATAAAATTATTAAGCACTTTGAAATAATTAAACAACAAAATCAGCTGTTGATGCTGTGACGCAGACACAGGCGAGAGCAAAAACAATTTTGCATTATTTTTGGGGCTCCTTGCACATTTATTCGGCTATTTTTATGAGGTCAAGTTGAAGGCGATTGGCGAAACAATTTTCATGCTGCACACAGGGAAAATGTAGAAAGCGCCAATTGCACAAACAGTTTCTGCGCGAATTTACAAACGAAATGATTTGTTGTTTTTTTTTCTCTCTTTTTTTTATTGTTTTTGTGGTTTCAACGGTGGCAACAAAACGAAAAGCAACAAATTGCGAATGCAAAACAAATTGAAATGGCAAATTGAAACTGTGTTTTTGGATTGATTATTTTTCGATTTGGAATTCGATTAGTTTGAGGATTGGCGTATTTGTTTGTAAGTGCAACTCATGCAGCTTAATAACTTGAAAACGTGTCGCAAACTCTGGCCAAAAACTTTTCCAATTAATCAAACGGCAAGTCCACAAAAAACAAACACTTAGGGGAATACAAATAAAATAAGTGGTGACAGATATATATATGTATGTAATAAACATTTGTAGATGTTGACAAGTAGTGAATGTTTATCAAGAAATAAAGGTAATTTGATGTATTTGTAGCAGCTATGAAAATATATAGATGTTGTTTTTAAGAATGAAATATCAGAAGTTGAAAAGAAAAAGAAAGAAACTTATCAATAGTATATAATAAGTTTCAAGTCAAGCTATAGCTATATATTTATAGCTTTTTAGAAGAAATCTCTGCTGAAATAAGAGTGAGTGGAACTAAAAAAGAAAATATATATGAATTTAGTAATACAAAATAAAACAGAACAGATTAAAGTCAAGCTTAAAGAAAAAGGAAATTATTAAAATAAATCTGTACAGATTGATATTAAGCTTCTTTACAGTAACACCTGCTAAGGCTAGAATTAATATAAAAAAATAGAAACAATTATAAATATTCAATAATATTAAATAATTCAGCTTAGATTGATGCCAAGCTTATTTAAAGTAAAAGAAGTAAGCTTAAAAAATTTTCCGTAGGTTGAGGTCAGACTTATTTCGAATAAAATCTTTTTAGAAGAAATTTGTAATAAACTAACCCTCAGTTAGAGCTCTTTTTAACTAGAATGAATGAAAATAAATATAAACTATTATAAATAGTAAATAATTCAAAATAAATCTGAAATATAATTCACTAAGAGTTAAATTTATTTAGAAGTTTTCGTCAGTTCAAGATAGTATCTGTAAGATATTCTATTCACAAGTAAACTAAGCACTATATCCGTCAAATCTTTAGGTTATCTTAGAGTAAATTTGAGTAAAAATGTATTCAACAACTTTGCAAGTTTTCAATCATCATAAACTTATACTAAATTCCTAACTAAAACTACTTCTTTCATTCTGTTTACAGTGTTGTTATTATTGGAGATCGGATTTTGAGCGAAACAAAAGCAATCTAAGTCCACCTACCGCTGCAGCTACTTAAGAAGAACAAATACAATCCTTGCTGAAAAAAAAAAACTGAAAACTGTGTTCACAAAACTAATTGCAACAACAAGTGCAAATTTTTTGATAAACCACAATTATAGCAAAAACAAAAAAACAAAGTAATTAAGCAAAAAGTTATTAATTAGAGCTTAGGACAAGATGGCCAAGCCAGCAACGGGACAGAGTGGCAACAGCAACGCCAACAACGCCAACAACAACAATAATAACAATAGCAATAGCAACAATAACAATAACAATGACGATGATTCGAATGAGAATCAAGAGAGCAGTAGCAAGTTGCTGGGTAATGGAAATGCAGCTGCTAATGGAAATGGAAATGGAAATGTTTGTCAATCAGCGACAGCATCAACGTTGCCAGCGCCAGCGAACACACCGCTGAACAAGGCCATCAAACACGATCTGTTCCCGGAGGTGACTTTCTGCAATCTATCTGTGGAGGAGCTGCACGATGGCAGCGGTCAGAGTCACAGCCGAACGGTGAGGAACAGCATCATTGCACTGGACAGCGATGGCACACTGACCATTGGCCTGATGAATGGCACGCAGGTGAAGAAGCGCAAGCGTTTGATATCGAATGAATCGGGTGACTCGATAGATTCAAGCACCACGGATAAGAAGACATCGAAGATGCCCGATGGCGGCTACGGTTGGGTTGTTGTCTTTGCCTCGCTCATGGTTTCGCTTATATGGGATGGACTCTCGTTTTCCTTCGGGCTGATCAACACACAGCTGTTGGACTATTTCAAAGAATCGCCTTCGAAGACAGCTTGGATCAGTTCGTTGTTCTTCTCGGTGCCACTGCTCATGGGTCCGATTTGGTCGAATCTGGTGGATAAATACGGCTGCCGTAAGATGACCATTTTGGGTGGTCTCATCTCCGCCTTTGGCTTTGCCATCTCATCCATTTGCAATTCGATTGAGATGCTGATGATCACGTTCGGCATCATCAGTGGCCTGGGACTCGGCATTGGCTATGTGACCGCTGTGGTCTCGATTGCCTTTTGGTTTGACAAGAAGCGTAGCTTTGCCACCGGCATCGGTGCATCGGGCACCGGCATTGGCACCTTCGTCTATGCCCGACTCACGCAATATTTAATCGATTCGTATGGCTGGCGTGGCGCCACTCTAATCCTGGGTGGCACCATGTTGAATGCCTGTGTCTGTGGTGCACTGATGCGAGATCCCGACTGGCTGATCGAGGAGAATCGTCTCGAGAGCCGATCGCAGAGTGTCACCACATTTTCCAATTCAAGTGTTTGCCTCGAGGAGATCAAGAAGCTGCTGGATACGGGTATCACCAAGGAGGCTGTGCTGGACACGCTGGTCACGAAGAACAACACCGAAGCGAATCAGCAAATCGATGATCCACTCGATACTGGTCTCAAGCGCTATCGCAGCGAACTCTTTCTGCCCACGTTCCTCAGCATCCAAGAACTCGACAGCGTCTGCGAGGTGAAGAGTCTGAGTCGTCGTTCGTTGCGACACAAGGAAGGTGCCGAGGCGCCCTCACGTGAGAATCTGCTGTCCATGTCGTCGGGTGCTGCACCAACGGCTCCGTATCTGAACTCTCCCGACGATACGCTGACGGGTCGAGTTCTGCCTGGCATCGTCGCTGAGACATCGAAGAAGAGCTACTTGGCCTCGATTGAGACGCTGTCGCCATCGGAGAAACGTTCAACGATTGCGGGCACCCCGAATGGTTCGTTGCGCTCTTCGGACGAGGGCTATCTGACCCAGAAGCACAACGAAGCCACCAACTATGCCAGCTCACGGTATTCGCTTAACGAAAATATATTCGCCAGCAAGCACAATACACCGTCGTTGTCTAACCTGAAGGTGAATGGATTGCGTCACAATTCCGTGGACATTCTGAGCGATGATATGCACAGCTATTACATGTCCATGAAGGAGGAAACATTTGCTCTGCTCGATCAACATCCGCGTCCACAGATATTTCAGCCAAAGGCACCAGCGGAATCCTTGGTCATCACTATACCGGAGCAAGAGGAGCAGAGCGAGCTGGCGTTGCGTCGTTCGCGTTTGGACAGCATAACGGGTCTGCGTCGACTGTCCAAGTCGAAGAAACCGAATCCGCATCGCTCGAATCTGCGTCGCAACATCTCCATACGCAACTCGAACTTCCTCAAGGACATGCGCATCCATCGCAATTCGATTCACTATCGCGGCGCCATGCTCAACACGCATCGATATCGATTGCGTGCCTCGTCCTGCCCCAACATCTATCGCAACTCGATGACAACAATTGCCAAGGAGGAGGAAGATGTAAGTACAAGTAGGAATTAGGCAGAGATTTGAGAAGTCAGTAAACCGTCCTATTTTTAAGTATCACTATAATACGAGCATACTTATGAGATACAAACTATAGGAAACAAACCAAGAAGAACAGGAAGAAAGCTGGAATGTATTTAATTGACTGAGGTATTTCAAAAAATATGTCCGATATGAATAGTTTAAATATTTGTATACAAATACTAACGACACTTTGAAGTATTTCACGGTTTTCTACTTAGAAATAGAATGAAAAGAAATTAAGAATTTTATGCAATCGATAATAGTTGCCAAAACTCTTTACTTGTTATCAATCAGAATACTCTTGATTATAAGTATATGTATGATGATGACATAAGAACATCTTCCAATCGTCACAGAATAGAATAGGTCAAAGTTCAACTCACATTCTCAACATGACTAAGCACATAGTAGATTAGAGCAAGAAGAAATAACTATAGTAAGGATATACTTAACTAAGATTACACAAGATATGTGTCTTTGAAGCATAAAGCTGAATAAAAATCATACCTAAAGAGAGAATGAAAAGAAATCAGCCTTGATAAGATGAAATTAGATGAGAGTTGTATACAATCGGTAATAATAGCCAAACTCTTTAATTCTTGTCAATAAGAATACTACTTATCCTTGATTTTATACAAAATGATAATATAGGAAGGTAGTCCGATGTTCACAAAGTAGAATAGGTCGCAGTTTAACTGACAACTTGACTGAGCACGTAGTAAAGTAGAGCAGAAAGTAATCTAGTAAGGATACACCTAAATAAGATTGTAATATGTTTTTCTAAATAACTCATTCATGAATCCCAGATATATTTTGATTACCACAAAAAAATAAACATAATCAATGAGAAAAAAATTGTATATAATCATTAATAATTGCCAATACACATCATTGATCTTATGTTGGATGATGATATAGGAAGCTCTTCTGATCTTCACAAAATAGAATAGGTCACAGTTTAACTCACTCTCTTAACATGACTGAACACTTAAACAAAGTATGGAGGCCGAGTCCAAGTCCAAGTTAATCACTGTTGCTTGACAACAGCTGCTCCGCATTTGGCTCAAGGCACGATTATCGACCCTCTTAATAAATATATATTTATAATTATGTGTACAGTGTACACATTCATCTGTGTATACATTTAATGTTTATATTATATAAAGAGCGTACAACTCATAATACATGGAACAGAGCTGATAAGCCACCATTGAGACATTCGATACGGATTTGTTTCCGTATTGCCTAATTTCGAGTATAAATAAATCATTATCACTAACATTATCATTATTACTATACCTGTTATCATTTATTTTCAGACCTGGTACGATAGCTTTATGGATACTGTGAAATCCGCTTTTGACTTTTCGCTCTTTTTGGATAAAAAGTTTTCGTTTTTCAATCTATCTACACTATTCCTATTCATTTGGTAAGTACACAACACGCCGAGTAGAGAGAGAAAAAGATCTCGCATCGAAGGTCTGAATCTGCGCAATCCTCAAGATGCTAGTGCTATAATTATTATCCGTAAGCAGTCGCAAAAACTGTCAAACCACAAAACGTCGCAATTTATTTGGCAACAGCTCAAAATTCATAAAACACACATTATAATGAAAATATGAAGTCGATACCGCACATCGTTCGAAATTACATAATTAAAGAAAAAGTCTTTTAAGAAAATATTCTTTCTTTATTTTGTATACCTTGTGTGACGAATTTAATAGAATATAAAATATATATATTACTTCATACTTTAAAATTGATATATTATATATTCTGTAAGTGCTTCAGAGTTATATATATATACATACATATATCGTATGAATAAATATTATGAATTATGAATGAATCAGTTCAAGGTTTCGCTTCAAATGAACTCAGTATACAAACTTGTTAACCTATTTAAAGGGTATCTGCGCGTCGTTGTCAAAACAAAACTCTCACTTTCAAATAAAAGTAAAATGAGCTTGTAGTAAATTTGCCGCACTGATTAGGAAATCCAATAAAATCCGCTTCAAACGAAATCTTATCTTGACATGAACATTAACTACAACAAAACGCTTTACAGGTTCATCATACCCTATCTTTATCTGCCCGATTACATGAAAGAATACAACTATGATGTGAGTGTGAGTGCGGTGTTAATATCGGCGATTGGCATTGCTCAAACCGTGGGCATGATTGGCCTTGGCTATTTTGGCGATCGACCATGGATGAACATCAACATATGCTACTCCATATGCATGTTGGGTAAGTTTGCACAAAAAACAAGTTTAAGGTTCAATATTCAGTAATAATTGATTTCTTGTTTATTGCAGTTTGTGGTGCTTCGGTTTTCTTCATGCCAATTCTGATCACTAACTACAATGGCTTGATGGCCATGTGCATCATCTTTGGATTTACGTTTGCCAGCTCCTTCTCGTTCACGCCCAGCATATTGGTCAGCATTGTTGACCTGGATGATTTCACATGTGCCTACGGCTTGGTGCTGCTCGTTCAGGGCGTTGGCATGATTGCCGGACCACCCATAGCCGGTGCCATATTTGAATATACTGGCAGGTAAGTGAACTACTATAAACTTGATTAAAAGAATAACATATTTAATAATGCCTTATTTTCTTATCTTGGCAGATGGGACGACTCCTTCTACTTTGCGGGCATATTTATAGCACTCTCCGGCGTCTGTTCGTATATGATTGAGTTCTGTGAGAAGAAAGCAACTAAGGAGAGTGATAGTGATGTCTCAGAGACTAAAAAAGCTCAACTTTTACATTAGAATACTTATATAACACAACACAAATGTCAACAAAAGAAAAAACTCCAGTGCAATTTAGCAAAAAAAAAAAAAAAAGAAAAATGAAAGAAAAGCACTGCGGCCTATAATTAATAATAATAATATTAATATTAATCATAATGGACTAGCATTAAATGTTATAAAGTTTCTTATGTCAAATGCTGTTGCAGCTACAAAAAATACAGAAAACTCAGAGCGAATTAGTAGATAAATATCGAAAGCAAAAACTAATGTTAATCGCGTTTAAGAAATCTACATATATATTGACTTGAGAACTAATTATATACACATACATGAATAACAAAAACTATATTAGTTAGCTAACGCACTAGGACAACTACATTATACGTATACTCCAATAAATAATAGTCAGGAAAAATACAAAACAGAACAAAATGGAAAACAACAACAACAAATGCTAGCAATATTTTTTAAATATAGAGATACCAATTTCAATATCATTGCAGTGCATCACTGCCATGCGCAAACGGGTTCCCCAAATTGTCTTCTTTGATGATATATTTGTAGTTAGTAATGCCGCAAATAAACAATTTACCAATCTACGATGTAACTTATGCAATAACAACAATAAGAACAACAATTTCGCAATCAACTAAACAAAAAGTCTTCAAAGCAAATCCAGATGAATGTTAATAATAAAAACAAAACAAAAAAATGATAGCACTATACCCAAAAATTGCAAATGGTTTAGAAGCAGAGTTAAAGAGTTTTTTACTATTTGAAAACCAAAACAGTTCAAGTATTATTAATAAATAAATGAAAATGAATTGATATGAGAAATTCACGTAGAGCACTGAAATCAATTATATATACATAAATACATATATTATTTAGTAATATGAAGCACACGTCATTTTAGTCTAACTCAAAACTAACTAAAGCCTAGACAAGACACACACACACACAAACCTTCTATATACAACCGTAGCCTATGTAGTTGTTGTTTCAAACAAATAAAAGAAAAAACCGAGCAAACAAATTTTTTGTAGCCTTAAGCATAACACAAAGAGAAAACAAATACATTAAAATGCAAATTCTAAAAAATTTACAAAATCAATTAACTAAACCTTAATATATACAACTATATAAAACATTATTAAAAATGATAAATCAATAAAAAAAATAAAAATAAATACAAATTACATTTTGAGACAAAAAAACAAAAACCAAATGAGTTTTAATACAACCCCTTTAGAAATTCTTCCCCAACAACTTGATTTTGTAATATTTATTGTGTATATTATTATTTTATTATACTGCATTGGGTCTGGCAAATACAAATGTTTATAAATAATTTGATTTTATTTCTTGGTTTATTCCTCTTCGCGTTTGTTTCGGTTTTACTTTAAGATTTATATAAACTTCGTAAATGTTGGCGACATAATCGAATTGATTTAGCATTATCACCTTGATTTCTTTCTTTATTTCTTGTATATATTTAAATATTTAAACTTATAAAATAGTTTATTTCATTTATGCACGTTTGTATCGTTATGCGTGTGTTATGCAAAACTAAACAAACAAAAAACAAAGCAAAGCAAATGCGTCACATTAAAAAAAAATGAAAATACATTGCTGTAAAAAAAGATTAACAGCCACAACGAGTGGGGGAGATGAAAGGAGTAATAGTAGATTCATCGAAAAAATCAACGAATCACAATGAGAAATAAATCACGTAGTATATTTAAATATATGTATTGTATATATGTATGTTTATGTATATATTACACGCCATCATCGCTTATCGTCCAGTGTGTATAATCTTGCCTTACACAATGGTAACTAGCAAACTAACTAAATGTACACAAAAATATTATTTTATACGTATGTTTTTTTTTTGCATTTTCTCGTTTTTAAGTTTACAAAATTTAGAAATCACGCACGACACATTTCACATATACAATGTTGGATTCTTTTGTTTTTGTTTACTTTAAGGTTTATTTAAAATTGTAATTGGATTTCTATTGTTATTTTGTATACTGTGAATAATTAATTAGTTACACATACGTATGTAATTGTTTGGTTTCATTCTGTTTTGTTTTTTTTTTTCGTGTTTAGTTTCTGTACTTTAACATTATGCTTAGTGTTGAAATGTTTTCACTAATTTGGGTTTGCTAATATTTGTAGCTAAATTTATTACGATTATATTTTTGCTTGAAATGAGAGAGAAAAGTTAAACAAAAGATCAGCTTCCACTACCATCTAAGAGTTAGTCACTAGCAGCTTTTCACAGAAGCGGCTATCAGCTATCGGCTATAGGCTATTGGCTGTCGGCTGTCGGTTATCGGCTATGAGCTATAGCTATCCCCAAGTGCTGGCATCGGCAATGGTTGTTTTGTTCGTACATCGTCTCTCCGTCTCTCTAATCCTAGCAACAACCACTATTAGCTGCACCACCCGCACCGCCGGATCCGGGCAAAGCTGGATTTGTGGGCGTTGCCTGTTGGCCAATTTTGATGCCGTTTGCCTGCAGTGACGAATTAAAATGATAAATTAATTACTGTGCTATGTATGTTGATTGTTAATGCCTTAGAGCAGCAGCACATACCTCATTGTTGATGTCAAAGACACCCTCCTGTATCTTTTCGTATATCTCTTTGGCTGTATTTATGAAAGCCTCCTCCACATTGGCGGCTGTGCGTGCCGAAGTCTCCATAAAGACGAGACCATGCTCGCGTGCAAATGCTTCGCCCTCCTCCTTTTTCACCTCACGTCGCGAGTCCAAATCGCTCTTGTTGCCAATGAGCATAATCACCATGTTTGAGTTCGAGTGCTGACGTGCATCCTCCAGCCATGTGGTGAGATGATTGAAGGTCTCTCGCCTTGTGATGTCATAGACAAGCAGAGCGCCGGCAGCGCCACGATAATATGAGCGTGTAATTGATCTATTAAAGGGAAACAAATAATGTTATAGCGAAAGTTTTTTCGTTGATATCTTAACAAGGAAACGCACCTGAAGGCTTCCTGGCCAGCTGTATCCCAGATCTGCAGTTTGATTTGTTTGCCATCAATGGTAATCATGCGTGCACCAAATTCGACGCCAATTGTTAGATCGTGCACCGGCTGGAAGCGCTTGTCCGTGAACTGCAGCAGCAGACATGATTTGCCAACACCTTGAAGACGAAACAAAAGAGGAAAAAGAAAACCGATTTAGTTGATGTTGATGTGCGCCAAAGTGAAAGTTATCTTGAGCAATTTCACAAAGCGAGACTAAGTATGCGGCTAAACCAAACGGCTAATAACTATTATTACAAATTGCTCACACATTTCTCAGTTAAGAGTTGAACAAATTTGCTCCCCATTTCTTTCACACGCTTTTGGAAATTCATATTTTTCCCATTAAGCTCGTTCCAATAGGAATCACACAAATTTGCAGTGACCTCTGCAGTTTTACAGCTGTCGTTCTTATCAGATCTTAACACACTTTACTCAAATAAGAATGAAAGGAAGTTGCGATAAAAAAAAACACGAGTGGAGAGCTGACGAACGAAATGAAAGCAACAGCTGGTGAAAATAAAAAGTTCCCTTTACATGAAGAAAATAGTACATACATACTATATACATACATATTAACGCAGCTGATAAGCAAAATGCAGAATTGACTTTGGGCAAAAATTGCAAATTTTACAGGCTTAAAAGTGGGGGTTGCTTGACCGTTCAAAAGGTTGACTCAGCGACTGCAAACATACGCTTCTTCATAAACAACCACCCCCAACCCCATCCCCCAACTGTTAACTTCAACAGTCACTCAGTTAGTGGGTTGGAGTAAACGAAACGCCCGCACCTCTCGCTGTCTCTCAACATAGCGTTAGAAGAGGCGTTGTTATGGTATTATTGATTTTTCCTTTTTGCTGCGTGGGCTCCCCAAACCCACACATATGCACACTGTCCAGGCGGACTTTAAACGACTAGTGGAGAGTAACACTTGATTGTCACAACGCAATTTGCCCTTTCATAGCCTTTGTTTTGTTGTTACCACTGCACAGCAATCATTTTGTATGACAAATGCATAAAATTTTCACTCTCATATGGCCAATTGCCAACATCTGCAGCAGCCACGAAAACAGCATTCGCCACTTACCAGTGTCGCCAATGATGATATATTTGAACAAGTAAGCGTAGGACATTTTTGCAATTAATTAATTGTTGGCTGGCTAGCGCTTATTTATGAATGTAATAATTAGCCAATAATAATAATACGCAATTCCAATACGAATGAGATTTGCAAGCTGACTGATGATGATGACTGGTTTCGATAATCGATAATGTCTTATCGAAGACACAGCTGCTGTATGCCCTGGTATTCTTACACAGGGCTGCATAACAAATAACGAAAAGAGAGTTGCCAGCTAGCAGTGCTATGTTCGTATCGGTTTATCGATAACCAAGCCCTATATGTATGTATGTAGGCAGTTTTTGTCAGAAATTTTCTCGCACAAAGCGAAGTGTTTTCTAGCTCAATTTAATAATGAATTCAATGTGAAATGTGTAAAAAACGAATGTAGTTGTTAACTATTGATTATCAATTTGAAACTGCTTGCATTTTTTCGGCTCTGCCACGCACACAACACTGCTAACGACGCTTGTGTGTAGAGAGCGTTCGCGACAATATTTCGCCTGAGTTGGTTGCCTGGTAAAATTTTCCTCAACTTGCTCCAAAAGGCGTAGGCAAAGGTGTGTGCGTGTGTACGTGTGCGTGTTCGTGTGTATATGTGTATATGTTGTTTTGCTCCTTCCGGATAAGGCAAGGTGAAACATGAAGATGGCTGACGGCTCGACAATATTGCGTAGGAACCGACCAGGCACAAAATCAAAGGTAAGCACAAAATATATTTTATATACAAAATCAGAAACTATAATGAATTTTGTTGGCAACAGGATTTCTGTCGCTGGCCCGATGAACCACTCGAGGAAATGGACAGCACACTGGCTGTGCAACAATACATACAACAATTGATCAAGCGTGATCCCTCGAATGTGGAGCTCATACTTACAATGCCCGAAGCACAGGATGAAGGCGTGTGGAAGTATGAGCATTTGCGGCAGTTCTGCATGGAATTGAATGGTCTGGCCGTGCGTCTCCAGAAACAATGCTCACCCTCGACATGCACACAGATGACGGCCACGGATCAATGGATCTTCTTGTGTGCGGCACATAAAACGCCCAAAGAGTGTCCTGCGATCGATTATACCAGGCATACGCTGGATGGTGCCGCTTGTCTGCTCAATAGCAACAAATACTTTCCAAGCAGGTAATAACTTAGCATTGTAAGCCATCCAACTAGCCACATAATGTGTTCAAGTGTTCAACTCACAACCCACAGAGTGTCGATCAAGGAGTCATCGGTGACGAAACTGGGATCGGTGTGTCGACGCGTCTATCGCATCTTCTCGCATGCATATTTCCATCATCGTCGCATCTTTGATGAGTTCGAGGCTGAAACGTATTTATGCCACCGATTTACGCATTTCGTCACAAAATACAATCTCATGTCCAAGGAGAATCTGATTGTGCCCATCAATGAGGACGAGAATGCTGCACCCGGCGAGAGTGAAGCCTAAACAACATCTAACAACAGCAGCTACAGCAACAACTCACAACCACAACAACAACAAAATAATAGTAACGAAAAAAGAATAACAAACAAGAAACGTACAGCATAAGAAGTTAATTGACGGACCGAAAATTCAGTCATTCATACAGAACTCACTTACAACATATTTATAATATATATATATATTTACTAATAGCTTGCATTAGATTCAAATGTAAAACGCATCAAATTTTTGTTTATTGGATAACACACAAAACACACACACATACACATGCAGATCAGAAAGCGTGTAGTCAAGAGAGTTGCGGGTGGAGAGAAAAGCAAAAAGAAAATGTGGAAGAAAATTGCAAATTTTTTGTATGTAGTTCAAACGACAAATACATAAAGCAAAATAGCATTAATGAATTCAAATCAAGCAAATTGATAAATCCAGTTTCTCCCCCACCCACTATACAAAAGAACAAAAAGAAAACTCCCTTTAATTCCGTAAAGTTATAATTATGATTATGTTTAAATTCTTATTTTAAATAAATTATATGTAGACACTCAAGAACAAACAATAACGACAAGAAAAACAAAACGGACGTTTATCAAGACGGAATCAACTGCGAAATTTGGCCAAAACATAGTAAAAGAAAAAAAATGGGGAAAAACGAGAATGAAAAACGCAGATGTACGATAAACTAATAAGTGAATTTTACTATCAAAAACTATATACAACAAGAAGAAAGCATTACAATAAATGGAAAGAGCAAAACCCATAGCCAATTGTCCAGATCCTCATGATCTCTTCTACACAATGTTCACCTCCAGCATGCGTTGTTGCGCCACCAAGCGCTCGAATCCCAAACGACTCAGATCCAGTGTCTTGTATTTACCCTCTAGTATCAACTCGGAGATGGCACGTCCCACAGCGGGTGTCTGCTGAATGCCGTGGCCACTAAATCCAGCCGCAATGTAGAGATTCTTGTAGTGCGGATGTCGTCCAATCACACCATTGGCATCGAAGCTATTGTGATCGTAGTAACCAGCCCAGCTGCTCTGCACCTTGATCGACTCAAAGGCGGGCACACGACTCGCCAATGTGGGCCACACATTCGACTCGAAGTAGCCGTGATCCACATCCAAAGTGTCGCACTCTGGCTCCTCGTCATCCGCCGGACTGCGACCGCAAAGGAAATTGCCACCCAAGCCATCGCGACGGAAATACGTGCCATCGGGATCAATCGTAAGCGGCGTTGCCAAGCCAGGACAATTGTGTCCCTGTGTATTGAATACATAGACATAACGCTTGCGCGGCTCCACGGGCAACGGCACTCGCAGCACATCCTGCCCAGTGCCAATGTTCGCCAGACGGGCCACCTGACCCGACTGTGCTCCTGCCGCCAGCACACAAGTATCAAACTTGACCGCACGTTGTTGGCCATCGCCAGTAGACACAACAGCGGCAGAGAGCTGACCTTCGTCATTCCACTCGAAGCCATTCACCTCGCCGGTGGCAAATTGTGCGCCATATTCGCGTGCCTGCTTCTTAAAGCCCATGAGCAGTGCCCAAGGGTCAAACCAACCCTCCTTATCCGTGCCATAGCAGCCCAGCGCAATGTCCTCGGTGGAGAGCCAGGGAAAGCGCTGACGCAATGTCTCCGGACTGAGCAGCTCATTGCAGGCGCCCAGTTCATTTTGCAGCTTCGAGTTGCGGCTCAAAGTGTCGGCGCCTTTGTCGCTGGCCAAGATGAGATAACCGTGTGGCTGAAAATTCAAATCCACATCGCCCAAGTGGCTGCGGCCATTCGAAATGAAATCATAGCCGAACAGCGACATCTGTATGTTCTCGGCCAGCGAGAACTGTTGACGCACGCCACCCACAGAGAGCACAGTGGAGGCGCTGGTATACTAAGTAGTTAAAATTTAGTTATTTTGTAGTTAAGAAATTCCTCCTCTAGCTGCAACTTACGCATGCATCACGCTCCACTACCAGCACGCTGAGTTTCTGGTTTTGCGTTTTACATTTCAGCCAATAGGCCGAGGAGGCGCCCATGCCTCCGCCGCCAATGATGAGGACATCACAGCGGTCGGGCAGCGCATCGCCGCAAGCAGACGAGGCAACAACCGAAAGCTGTCGTCGCAATTGCTGTTGCACGTTGGCCAAGCGAAAGAAACGTCCCAGTCGCTGCATTTTTTCACACTGATCGCACGCGACGAGCTGGAATAGCCCCACATCTCGAGCCACTCTAGATTAGATTCTAGGTTCGCGCTTATCTAAAGCGCTAAACAAACTCAAATAAAATAACAATACACAGCTTAATAATATAACAATATAGCTTATCTACGACACGCTTATCGCAAATTATTACACCGGGCGTTATATTTTCAGGCGCACTGTTTGATTTTGGGGTGCTCCAAAAAAAGTGCAGAGAAGTGTTCTAGAAAGTGTTAAAGGGAATTTGTCAATTTAGAGAAGAGTGAAGGATTAAGTAAATTGAGATTCCTATTATCTCTTAAGCTAATTGTCGAATAAGGATAATTTTAAACTTTAAAAGAATTCATTTAGAACAATATGATTAGAAATTTGTCGCTCGAGGGGTTGATAAATTTGCAGGTAAAATTATAACAGGCATAGTGCTCAAAATTTGGTTTAAAAAGAATCCTTTTTCCCTGATATTATCTCATTTTTAATGATTTAGACAACGGCATTACAAATTTATCTGCTTAATCAGTATGCTCATTTTTAATACAGATTACATTATGTCAAAGAATGAATAAATTATTAATATGTTCAACATACAAACTAACAATAGTTGAATGAATAAGATTATAAGATCCATCGCATATACAAAAGCAAAGTCATTTCGTTTTTTCAGTTACAAATTTATATTGCAACTGCTCTCTTTAATAGTATTACACTTTGTGCAGTGTATTTCGACGTTCGTCTATACCGAACTCTTTGTAATATGGAGTTACTTGATCTCTTATCATTAGCCATAGCCCTTGTACAATGTTGTGAAATAGTGTAGCTCGTGATGGATGTATTAACTGATTAGATGAGGTTGACAAACGGCAATTAGCCGTGTCCGCTGTCAATGACAGATTGACTTGCTGCCTCCCGATGCTGTTGCTGCTGCTGTAATTGTTCTCCTTGTGGTTGTTGCGGTTTATGGCTTCGCTCAGGTCGAGTGCGTTTCTTGCCCCGGCCAGCATTTGGCTTAGTTCCATTGGCAGACAGTTGATCCTCGAATCGCCAAAAATCGCTCAACGTATTGGGATTCTGTACGCTATAAATAAATAGAAGTTAAGAGCACAAAGTGAATAATGTTTAGATAGAATCTTACTTCTCCACGCTCTCGGGAAACGGATCTAGACTTTGGAGTATGTGCAGCATGGGTATTTGGCGTTTCACAACGATATCTTCCAGCCCCTCCGTTATGGGCTTCCAGTGCTCCTCAACGCTGCAAAAGAGATTTAAAGAAGAGACTTAACTTGCTGCTATCTAAATCGATTTTAGGATCGTGCATACTTTTTGTAGGACATGCGACTGATCTGATAGAGCGACAGACTGCGCTTGAATACCTCGGCACAGGAGACAACCTTGATGACACCGCCACCGGAGCCGCTCCAGACTACGCTGCGATATTCGCCCTTCTCCAGCGCGGATTGTGCATAGCCAATCACATTGCTCAGCTTGGTGCCGCCGTTGACCTTTGAAAGAAATTATAAAAACAAAATTATTAAACTGCCTTGAGAGATAAAGTTCTTCTTGACTTACTTGCATCCAGAGGAAATCCTTTTGATTGCTGGCCAGGCAATGCTCAAAGGGTAAATCACTTTTGGTCAGCTCCTGCTCCACATTCTCGGCCTTGCGGTAGTTCATCATTTTGAGGCAGCTGCAAAGATTAAAGGCAACAACTTGATTAGTGCTTGCATTTTTGTTTGCCTCCGGCGAATAACCTTGAACCAGAATTGAACAACACGAGTGTTGGGAAGAGAGCTGCAAAAATCTGTAGAACTATGCTATGGAATTGCCGTAGTCGTTGCTGAAAAGGAAACCTGAGTGCCCCATCCAATCCACTCGTAAACTGTCTTGCGCAGTTATTGCCACGACAGTCGCTGCAAATTGAATAATTGCCGCTTTATGAGACGAGAACGAGTCACTGTCTCATTCCCCCTCCGATTCCAATCTCATTCACACAAAACCCCACAAAACGTTTAGCTTCGGCTTAAACGAAATTCTGAAGAGCTACTTATATTTCAATAAATAAATAAATCTAAATATATTCAGGCTTTACTTAACGACTTTAACTGGAACTAAAAAATAGGCCACTAAGTGAAACGATTTCTAATGAACCTACATAATTTTTCAAACAGTCAGTTTTCAATTATAAAATAAAGTAATTAATAAAATTAAAAAAAAAAATACTGGTTTAAATCTTTTACTTATCAACAGAAAACATGTTGTTATTCAGCTTAAGCGAAAAATTCAACGTGGCCTGAACAAAATTTGTGTTTAGTGCCAAATGAACTGGCAGTAAGTCTCTTTCATGAATGTTGAAATTTCAAACCATTTCAAGCAAATATTAAATTAAACTTCATAAAGGAAAAAGAAAACATTATTTCCATTCTTTTCGTTTTCTCTTAAATGCAAAATAATTTATTTTATTTTATGCGAAAAATTATGAAGCTAGTTTGTAAATACATTTTAGTTCACTTCCAATTTAAGTATCATATAGGTAAATAATTTGTTAGATGAGAACTATATTAAGTTGTTTGGAACCCTTAAACTTTTTTGTACCATTTACTAATAGTTAAATTTTAGTCATTGTCTAGTAATGACTACATGTCAATAATTTTCCAGCTAGGGTCAAACGCTTTGCTAGAACCAATTTACTTTGTCGTTACAGCGCCATGAGCAGGGGGGAGTTCAAGTAAAAGTCAATAAAAAAGCATTTCTACAGCAATTAAATGCGCGCGGCTGCAGCAGAAATTTCCTATTAAATAAAATTTCTGGTGGTGTCGGGTCTCTAGACAACAACAAGGCTGACAACCAAAAGCGAGGACAACGGAAGCAAACAGCACCCCCAACACTTGCCCCCCCCCCCACAATGAAACGAGGCATGCCACTTGTTGAAGCTAAACAACATTTAGTCGAGAAGATTGAAGAAAGAGGGGGGCAAAAGGCGAAGAGTGGGGGAGTGCAGAATATACTCTGAATTCGACAGGCAGCAAGCAGCTCGGCTAACGAAAGTTTATTAATGAACTTTTCACTGAATTGTGGCTGTAGGCGGCATGCCATGACCCAGTCACACGCCCACTTTCCCCCGTACGCCCACACACGCATAGACACCCCAGCAAAAAAAAAAGAATATACCCCACATAGACAATTATCGTATCGTCCCATAGAGCGATGAAAACGCAGACAATTCCAAGATTCAATGCAGCAGAAATAGAAAGAAAGCAAGCGATGCGATGGTGGTGAAGAGAGGAGAAGAGAAGGGAGGCGCTGTTTTGGAATGTTACCGAGGAATGCCTTCAAAATACCAAATGACAGGCGCTCTCTGACTGTCTCATTGAGAACGTCATCGTCATCATCGCTCGACATCGTCATCGCTCATCATCATCATCGCAAGCAGAGGGAACATCATCATCATCTCTGACATCGTCGTCATTCTTATCAAGTACGTTATCTCTGAACAACACAGCGCAACAGGTCTCATCATTTTGATATATTCAAAAGCAATTCATTAAATAATTTACCATGCATACCAAGCTTAATTGCATTGCTTGATTTCAATAAATATTAAGTAATTACTTAAATAATTGGCCAGATTTTGTAATGCATTCATTATTAATTTATCTCGGTTCCCCAATTACTGAACTAATTATATACTGTAACCATAATTTCTGTAGTTTTCAAATATTGTCAGTTAAAACAAATGAAATAAAAGACTAGCACAATAACTTATAAGCTTGTGAAGTACAAAATAAATAATGTTTAATGCTTTTTATATGAATTTAATAATAGCACAGTTATTGATTATTAAATCAACATTTTTTTAAAATTTAAATAAAATAAAATAATTAATTCATTCTTACAATAAAAAATTTTAAAACACATTAAATGATTTTAGTTTAATATTAATGGCGATATTTTCTTGTAAATCTTTTATTTCTAATCAAACTAACTCTTTTCATTCCACTATATGAAATATTATTACCTTAAGGAATCATTTTTAGAATTAATTTCTTTATGTAAACTTTCAAAACTTATTTGAGGCGTTAATTTTCAAATGTAATTTCTGTGAAACACAAATTTTCAGCTATAGTCAAACAAATATAGATACAAAGCTAAAAATAAAATGTTTTTATCATCGTGCACTTCAAAAATTCATATTTATAACCATGCTCATTTATTAAGGAAGAAATTTGTTATTTACAATTTAAAGGGATTTTTAAACTTGCCTTTTGAAATACATATGTAATTTATTAAGGCATTAGTTTCTAAATGAAATTTCTGTGATACAAACTTTCAACAAATTTTCAGTTGTTGTCAAACAAAAATAACAATTTATTCATTATTATTTATTAAATCTTTATCATTATCACATTACTATTTATCAAATAAAAAATTGTAACTTGATTAAACATTATAATAGTTTTTTTTTTATAAGAATTTTAAGATGCTAAAAATATTTTCTTCAATCATGTTCATCTTAGGTATCATTAGAAATACATATTCTTCAAGAGTTTAATTAAAGCTTCCTTTCAAACGCCTTTTTTTGTTGCTTAGTGTAATTGTATTTGGTGCGGAAGTTATTAATAAAACGAGTGTGGCATGAAAGCAAAAGGACAGGATGCCAGCATCCTGACTCTGGGTGTGTGTGAATGTAGGAGTATGTGACTTGTTGGACTCGTGAGTGTCTGGTGACAACAATAAAATAAATAGAAAAACACGTACTTTAAATTAACATTATATACATTTGGTTAAATGCATTACATCAAATTACATCAAAGGGGCGACACACTCAACGCCTGGAAAATTACTAAACATGCAACAGCATGCGTTGAGAACTCGACTCACTTGCCTCAATTCGATTTGCGTATACGTAATCCTCGACTTTGAAAGAGCTCTAATAAATGTTTGTGAGGGCTGCTGCATATTTTCACGCACCGTTCAGCATTCATACTTATACCACTATTCGCACACACTCACACACTTACAAATAGATTGAAAGGATATGAAATATTGGCAGCGGAGTTATTGATTGTTAATTCAAAATTGGTTAAGATTAAAATTAAAATTAAATATTAATGTATTTTTACATTATTCATAATATCTAAATTAGTTAAAAATTTAATTTTTAAGTAGTTTATAATTGAAGCAAGTGCTCAATATTTTTTAATCGCTAAAATTTAACGAATGGAATAAATTTTTTATTTATACAATTTTATTTTTAATCATATTCCTTACTCTTCAATTATTTTGCAACCACTGTGCTTCCGCAAATATTTCATTTATTTGCAGCACCCTACCCTTAATAGCCCAGCTCCTCAGCTTCACAAACTCCCCCTAAGCTGTGAGTATCAGCACCCACTCTGTGTCTTCCCCCCGCTTTGTCCCTCTCTCCTCTGTGTTGGTGGTTCGTTGAAGTATGCATTCATTAGACATGCCAAGGCAGCGACTGTGACGACGACGACGACGGCGATGGCAAAGCAAGTAACCGAGCTTAGCTCCTTGCCAAACCGCAGAGTCAGGATCATTTGAGGTTTGCAATCCGTGGCCAGCGGTTCGCACAGTCGCGGCAATAAGTAAGTGCACACAGTGATAGTTGCAACAGCAGTTGCCACACCATCAATTAACAATTAAATCAACAAGCCATAAAGATATCAAAGCAACAAGCTTAAAAGCGAAACGAAAATTGAGAAAATGGAGAACTTAACTTTATTTAATTAGTGTGTGAAATTTGCGCGTTTCGAAAAAAGTTAAAACACAATCACAAGTGCATAGAAATATAAACAAAACGACTATACTTTAGTTGGAAATAAATTACAAAGTGATTCGTCTTGCAAAAGACTTTGCAATAAACACTTTAATTAACTGACAACAAAATAAACGAAATTTTGCCTTGTTAATCTGTTTGTTTTCATTCGTATTTCTTATATGATTTTCCGGAACATGCCTACTAGTTGATTCATTGAGAGCACTATAAAAATAAATCTACTATAAGTATAAAGAGAAACGCAGCAACAACAACAACAAATAACGATGGATAGCACCGAATTTCGAAAACGTGGCGTGGAAATGGTCGAATACATTTGCAACTATCTGGAAACCTTGGGCGAACGGCGCGTTACGCCCAGCGTGGAGCCCGGCTATCTGAGGCATCTGTTACCATGTAAGTTTCCGACGGGTGAATACCCCATCTCAATGCCACAACAGTTCCACACAATTAAATTTATAGCATGAAATGCAATTTAGCATGAACTGGCAGATATATCAATTTTACTATATACTTATTTTTAGGCTCTTTTCATAATTTTAGAAATATGTATCTAGTTCAATATTTGGTTTTTCTATTCTCAACATTTTAATTCCATAAACGAATCTTATTTAGTTCAGGTGTTAGTTTTTAAGTGGTGCGCCCAAATATATGCTACAATAAATACTCGATTCTAAGTTGATTGCAATTTTTCTTGTCTAATAAAGATTTATTACATTTAATACATATATTTTTTGTAGTTTTCGTTATTTTTGGAATGTAACTCAATATTGTAAGCTATTGCTTAATTACTTCAACCTGTTTCTAAAGTAGGACAACGCCACAAAAGTTTTAGGTCTGACACACTTCCCAAATTCATACAGCTTTGTATATCCTACAACTTTTTAAAAATGTTATTCAAAATAAGTCTACCATTAGATAAATATATTGCTTTCTTGGACACCACTTTCACAATGAATGAAAACAATGAACAGCAATGTTGATCCAAATTTTGTTTTTTAAAGAGTGAAATAGCTTTAAAGTGAAATGGTTCAAAATATGTAAGTTATCCTAACCAGGGGAAAACAAAGTTCATACTTGAAAATATTGTTCGTATAACCAGTGCAACACAGTAAAGAGAAGAGAAACGCTTTGCAGCCATTGCTTTAGAAATACTTTAGTGTTCATTTTAATCATATGTCATCATATTTCAATCATCATATGTCAAATAACAAAATGTTTTCCTGCGAATTAACTGTTACCCTATGAAATCTGTGATTAAAGGCATCACTTCGATAACTTTAAAATGAAAATTTGTTTAATTATATTCTTTATTGCGTTTGCTTGCAAGTGTCACCTAATAGACATCAAAATAATAATTCAAGTAAATATATTTTACGCATATAAAGACGAAATTGTCGAAAATATGTCTATTCACAGGAGCTGACCCATTTTTAATTAATAAATACTAGAGATGTATTCGATTGCTAGCATTTCTCTTAAATAACAAAGATTTATGCTCAAAATGATTATTGATTAAACATCATTTTTCGCAGCTATCTCAATAATAACCTTTCAGTCAGTGTGCTAGCCAAAGAATATTTAAGAAAAAACTGTAAATAAAAATACATCTATAAACATTAATCCTTAGATATTTAAACATATCGCTCAATTTATCATTTGATCTTTTTACAAAAGTTTAAACATTTCGGCTGCAGCCTAATTTAGGCGCTGACGAAAATTGTGAATTTTTAACTTATAAAAATACATTTTTTGATTTATTCTGCCTATTTCTATATCTAGGTGCACAAATTATGCATTGATTTATTTATTGATTTACTTCTATTATCCATTATTTAAAAGCAAATATGCCCGTTTCTACTTTCCCGTTTCATTTAAACAGCTGAAGCACCCCAAGAGCCAGAGGATTGGGATCAAATAATGGTGGATGTGGAGGATAAGATAATGCCAGGCGTGACGCATTGGCAGCATCCAAGATTCCACGCCTACTTCCCGGCGGGCAATTCGTTCCCCTCGATCTTGGGCGATATGCTGGGCGATGGCATCGGTTGCATTGGCTTCTCCTGGGCAGCGAGTCCGGCGTGCACCGAACTGGAGACCATTGTGCTCGATTGGCTGGGCAAGGCCATTGGATTGCCCGATCACTTTCTCGCACTCAAAGAGGGCAGCACTGGCGGTGGTGTGATACAGGTAAAAAGATCGAAGGAATAACCCAAAAAGTATCTGCTGACTACAAGACTTTGGTTTAGACATCGGCGTCGGAGTGTGTGTTGGTCACCATGTTGGCAGCTCGCGCCCAAGCGTTGAAGCGTCTCAAGGCGCAGCATCCGTTCGTGGAGGAAGGTCATTTGCTGTCCAAGCTGATGGCCTATTGCTCCAAGGAGGCGCACAGTTGTGTGGAGAAGGCGGCGATGATTTGCTTTGTGAAGCTGCGCATTCTCGAACCGGATGAGAACGCCAGTCTCCGTGGCCAGACCATTTGCGAGGCCATGGAGGAGGATGAGCTGCAGGGACTGGTGCCGTTCTTTGTGTCCACCACGCTGGGCACTACCGGCTCCTGTGCCTTCGACAATCTGCCCGAAATTGGCAAAGAGCTGAAGAAATTCCCCTGCGTTTGGCTGCACGTGGATGCCGCGTATGCTGGCAATAGTTTCATCTGTCCGGAGCTGAAGCCGTTGCTCAAGGTATTGTAGTCGCAGTCAACTGTGCAGCAAGTCAATTTTTATGCTAATCATTTCGCCAAACAAAACAGGGCATCGAATATGCCGACTCATTCAATACGAATCCCAACAAATGGCTACTGACCAATTTTGACTGCTCAACGCTTTGGGTGCGCGATCGCATCCGTCTGACATCAGCTCTGGTTGTGGATCCGCTATATCTCAAGCACGGCTACTCGGATGCGGCCATCGACTATCGTCATTGGGGAGTTCCACTCAGTCGTCGCTTTCGTTCACTGAAACTGTGGTATGTAGCGCCCCGAAACAAGCAAAAAGCTAACGCAAAACAAGTAAGAAAGCTACAGTTGTGTCTGCTCAACTGTGAAATACCCGCTACCCATTGTGAATAATAGTAAAACAGTGCGGAATTATTTTTAAAGTATACCAAGTTAATACACCGCAAAAATATTGGACATATACAGAATGCAACTTTAAGTATATTGATATAGTAATACATAAAAAAATATACCATAAGTTGCAAAATATACCAGATTGTCAGCCAATGCAACTAAGACCCGATTGTAGTAGGCGTTTTTGCCCATACAAAAGTAGTTCCTATATAACTTCTACTGGATGCATTTGGTATATTGATATAATAAATATACCATATAGTGCAAAATATACCAGATTGTCAGCCAAAGCGTATAAGGTCCGATTGTAGTAGGTGTTTTTGCTCTTACAAAAGCATTTCTTAAGCAACTTCTACAATTTTTATCTGATCGCAACTAACTTTAGGAATCATTAATATTATATAATAATACAGATATTTTTTGATGTACCAAAAATTGCTACAAATTACGCTTGTTATTCGATTTTAATCGATTTTGAATTTGAAACAAACTTGATATGCGTGCAAATATAACAAGTGCTGTCGAAAAAATGTATATCTCTATCTCTTATAGTCTCTGAGATCTGAGTGTTCTTATGGGCGGACAGACAGACAGACAGACGCTGATCAAATATATTATATATATGTATATATATAGTCGGAGATGCCTCCTTCATCCTGTTACATAAATTTCCTATCGTCATAAAGTTATAATACCCTTCTACCATATGGGTAGCAGGTATTCAAAAATCGAAACAGCAAAATAAGTATGGAAAAAAAAATAAGTGAAAAAAAAACACCTCATCTAACAGCAAGCCCGAAAACCCTTAAGAGTCAAGCCTGAATGACTTTTTGTTGACTATTGTCAAATATATTTCTTTTCTTTTTTTTTTTTGGCTTTCAAGTATGTTGCTTAGCTTGAAGAGCACACTTCACTTGAAGCACCTGCCTTTATTATTTGCATGCGATTTAGTTGTAAAAACAAAATCTTGCGCCAAACTGATGCCCACAACCTGAGCTTTGAACACGCCCCAAACCCATCAATCTCCCACTGACAGCTGGCGCTGGAGTCTATAAATTTGACACATGGATTCAACACAGATTCTTTTTGGCAAATTTTTTGCCAAAAAATTTGTCGTCAATCTCTGCAAACAAGTGATTACTCATTGAATTCAGAGAAAAACTCTCAATACTACACAATATAATTATATTTGGCGAATTTAAAGAGCGTGAGGTGTCAATTGATTTCCTTTTATGGAAGCCAAAATGAACGCATGATTGAAAGTTTTATTTCTATTAACCGAAGTTAAAGAAATTTAAAGCATAAAAGAAAGAACTGATTTATTTTGTAATTTGAATTATGATTGGATGGTATTAAAATTCTTTTTTACTATCATGGTTATTTTATACAGTAAATTAGCAAAGTAAAATTGAAAGATTTTCACTGATCGAACACAAGAATTTTACAAAATATTTCAAGATAAATTAGTATTCAAATAAATTGGTAACGGCATGATATAATCGCTTAGTAAATTCGTTATTTAAATAGATTGATTGAGTTATTTTTTTTTTTTTTTTTGGTAAATCTCGTAGGTTTGTGCTGCGCTCTTATGGAATATCCGGACTACAGCATTATATACGTCACCATATCAAACTGGCCAAACGATTTGAGGAGCTGGTGCTCAAAGATAAACGCTTTGAGATTTGTAATCAAGTCAAGGTGAGTTACATATAATGCTTTTACCGTAATCAATCATGAGACGAGTTCAAAGCACTTTTATGCGTTTAAGCAAAAACAACAATAAATTTGTGTTCGTTTTTATTAGATGAGTGTGGGTGTGTCTGTGTGTGTGTGTAGTTGATTGTTGTGCTTGTTAAACATTTATCAAAGTATTATTTCGGGGGAAATTGTTGAGCTGACGCAAATGCAGACACACATAGACACAGACCCAGACCCAGAGATATATAGACATTAGACATTGACTTTGACTTGACTAAAAATCAAATTATGAAATTTGTCTTGGATCGCATCGTAAACTATTTCACACCCACCAACAAAAGCCAAGAAGCCAAGCAGTAGTAAACGTGCGGAATATCATGCCAAAAAATGCCAAGAGAAACGGCCACTGCAAAAATCTGGTAATTGAAGTGTTTTGGCATAATTGCCATACAAAATTGAGAGGGGCGCAAACAGAAAACAGAAAAAGAAAAAACGAATGCTGGCAATAGAAACAAGACCAAAATACAATAAGTGATTCATGACAGCTGCTTTGGGGGCCAGAGTTTTGTTTTGTTAACTCGCATTCAATTGGCCCTCCGCATTTCCGAAATGCTTCAACTCACGTAATTCATAATACACGTAATAGAGCACTCACATTGCGTATACGCAACGTTCGTTCAGACACATTTGATTTGTTTTCAATGGAATTGTGTTTTCATTATGCTCGACATCACAATGGCCCGTGTTTTTATCTTTTGTGGATTTCCTGCAGCTTGGACTGGTTTGCTTTCGCCTCAAGGGCAGCGACAAGCTCAACGAGAAGTTGCTCAGCGCCATCAACGAGTCGGGCAAGTTGCACATGGTTCCCGCCAGCGTCAACGAACGCTATATCATACGCTTCTGTGCGGTGGCACAGAATGCCACCGGCGAGGACATCGACTACGCCTGGGACACCATTGTCGACTTTGCCAACGAGCTGCTGGAGAAGGAACAACACGACGAGATCACCGAGATTATCAATCGCAAGAAACAAGACACTTTGGCCCAGAAGCGTTCGTTCTTCGTCCGCATGGTCAGCGATCCCAAGATCTATAATCCGGCCATCAATAAGGCCGGCACACCGAAGCTATCCATGGAGTTGCCATCGCCGGTGGTGAGTCGAGGCAGTGCACCCATCATACGCACCCAGAGCTCGGTGGATCACAACTCCTGGATCTCCTGGCCATTGGCGTTTCTTTTCAACAGTAACAACGAGGAAAAGGGCAGCAACTGCTCCTTGCGGTAAGACTAATGAGTCTTAAGACTAAATTTTGGACTTTATAAGCCACTAAATATTGGTATAATCCATACTCTTCATTTAATAACTTTTAATTCCTATGTACCATGTATTATAATTCCAATTATATTTGTAATCCAGCTTCCAAATAAATTCTACAAATGCTAACAATACTAAAAATTACAAAAACCATTTCTATTACATCTTAATTTTGCTTCATTATTAATATTTAAGTTATTTAAAACGAAAAGACAGCGGATATAAAAATTGATCGTATTACGTTTAAATGTTTTTGTTTGTACTTATTATTTAAACTATGTAAAATATCAACTCTATTCTTTTTTAATTTTAGAAATGTTATTACTTTTATTAAAGATACTTTTAAATTTTAACGTTCTCCTTTTGTATTTCAAGCAATCGATTCCATTTAAATTGTCTCCCTTTTGTATTATTATGTTTAAAGTTATTTAAATACTCAATTCATTTAATTTGATTTTCTCTTAGTTTTTTTTTTAGATTCACAGTGTTTTACTGCAAATTTCTTGTTTGCTCAACTAGAGTTTTCATTTAATTTTCCGCTTTGACAGTTTCCGACACCTGGACACCAATGTGCGACCTTCGTCTTCACGTCGCAATTCGGGCGCCGGCTCATCGCCATCGCCGGAGAACGAGACGGGCTTTGTGAATGTGCAACAACAATCTATTCTCCAACAGCAACAACAACAACAACAACAACAGCAGCAGCAGCAGCAGCAACAACAATCGCCAAGAAAATCGCCAATGGTTCTAAGGAAATTATCTTCCGCTCGGGATAATCACAATTGAATTTCTGCTCGCTTTAATTAATTAATTATGCAAAACTATTTGAAAAGCGCTCTTCACATTTAGCTGTGGCGCCTAGTTGAATTCTAGACCAATTTACAAATACAATATACAATTAATAATAACTGTTTTTCCCTATAAATATTTGATGTAGTAAATGCAAGCACCTTTCTCTGTTAGCCATAAATTTTGTTGCTCAAATCATCTAATGTTTATGCAGTATACCGAATAAATAGCGATTTATGCACAGTTTCAACAGCTCTTTTAACTATTTGATTAATGTCAGCGTCGGAAAAAGCCAGAACAATTTTTATGGGCACACGCAGTAACAGCTAAAGTCTCTGAAAATTTGTTTGAGATCAAATAAAAAACTTGAAAGTTAATCAAGAAATATTTTTATATGGCAAACAATAGCTGTCTAGATGGTATATTTAGGACTCTATGAAATATTACTATTTAAGAAGTATATTGATATACCATACATGATTTTTTTTTTAGCATTTTAGTACTTTTCTGTATATTATTTTAGTATATTTTAAATAAAATTCCTACTTTCTAGTTTTTATTGAAATTCAAGAAATAATTTGATATAACAAAAAATGACTGTCGTATATTTTTGGTATATTTAGTTCCCTATGGTATATTAGTATTTAGGCAGTGTATTGATATACCAAAAATATACATTTTAATAATTTTTTAAATATTTTTAGTAATCTATGACAGTATATTGATATACCAATTATATTATATTTATAATTTGATATGGAAGACAACAACTGCAGCTGTTTTTAGTACTCTATGGCATATTATTATTTAGCCAGTACATTTTTTCATTTTTTTTTTAACTCAGGCCGTGACTTTCTTGCTTTAGCTAATTAAAAATATTAAAAATAATTCTAGGAATTTTAAATTTCAAAACTCTATTATTTATCAAAAAAACAGTATTAAAAATACTTTAAAGTAGGCCAAACAAACCTTAACATATTTAAAATTGCGATTATATCATATGTGTTATCATCATAGTTTTTCGGTGGGCATAAGGCATGAATGGATCGATAATTATAGAAATAGCAATGATGACAAATTCGTACTAAAAGATACAAAATGCTTATCCTACCGATTATTTGCAAGATTTATGATTTCCTTTGTTGTTTCACTGAGGCATTGTGTTATTTTGGACCTTCTCTGGCATATGTTGTTCTAGCCACAACTACCACAATTACGTGCAAAATCACACACACACACACACACACACACACACAGAGCTCTGGTAGACTAATTACGCGATAAACAAATCATAATTTCTGCATGATGCCATGGCCATGACGTCGTAGTCAATGAATCAACAACGAGAGACTTGCCTCAACGCAATTTACCCACAAAAAAAAATGTATAAAATATAAGTTTATATTAGAGATTTTTTCGGTTCTCCTTGAGTCTCTTGCTTTTTCACATAGATGCGCACCAGCTTGTCCACATATGCATTCTTCTCCAGCGGCGAGATTTGCTTCAGTTTATTGCTGCCGATATCCCAATTTAGATATTGTGGTGCATCAATCTGAACTTTAGATTGCGCCTCAACCGGGCGACTGCATGGAGACGAATGAATAGCGAGTTTATCTAAGGATTTAAGCAGATTGTACCTACTCATCACGTTGGCATCTCCTCCTACCAATTGTTGTGGCGCAGCGGCTACTTGTGGCATGCCACCCACACCCACAGCCACAGGACTTGTCTTTGCCACCAGCTGTTGCAGAAAGTCCTCAGACTTTTGATTCACCTCCGACTGTACTTGAGCCGACTGCTGTTTTGCCAACAGCTGCGTGAGCAGCATCAACTGAGCATTGCTGCCGTCAGCTTGATGATCCGCTGCCTTCTGCTTGGGCATCAACTCATCCACTTTGGCCGCAGACATAGCTACGGCCAAAGAGGGTTGCTTCATGGCCAACAACTGATCAACAGTGGGATACTTGATGCCTTCGTTGCCATTCGCATTCTCCCGCTTCTGCTTCAGTTTCTCATCTTGCACTCCACAGAAATGTTGCCTGGATTTGTCCACTTCTTGTCGCAATGAGTCGCGTTCATCATCACGCTCCATGCGACTCATGAGCGCATCCAAATTGGGTTTTATTTTCGATGTATCTTCGTAATCATTCGGCAGATAACCAAGCTGACGCAAATACACAATCGGAGATTCCCAATTCTTAATCAAATCCCTCACAATCTCATTATAATTGTTGTGCAGTCCCAACTTTTCCATTGGCAACCTTTTTTGCACCAAGAAAAGTTGCAAAAAAACTGCAGATCAATAGAGCGCTTTAAAGGATCAATTATTAACTGAATTTCAGTATTGATAAGTGATGAAATATTACCAAAATATCGCTCGCATTGCGTTGGAATCAATGCTAAGCAAAGTTTATTAAATATGCACAAATGTGCGTTCAATATTTTCATTGTATGAAATGAATTATAGCGCAAAGCCAGTTTTCAATGACATTAATGAGAATTTAAGCAATTTCTAAGTAAAAATTGAAGCATCAATCGTATAAGAAGATACTTCTTAGACCTTTAAAACACATTCTATACAGCAAGCATCATCTTTTACCAAGTTTCGAGCTCTTTTTTGATCCACTTCTTCATGGCAATCAAATCGTCATTGGCCAAGAATAGAAACAGCCAAATGCTGTCGTACTTCAAGTATTCAAAATACTTGTAATCTGATTGAAATCCGAGCCTAATAAAATCACAGCTCGCATCGTTTTGACTAAACGTTTCCCATGAACTGAAGCTCTTCAGTTGAATTAATTAACTCACGACTTTCAGGCGATCATGAAATACAATAGCCAACAAACAAACTTTTCAATTAACAGTCAGAAATAAAATTAAATGAGGGGCCAATAAAATAAAAGCCGAAATAAATCATATGTTAGCATGAGCAGACAGTGTGAAGAAAGAATCGACACATTTTGTGCAACTTAATGGGGAGAAATTAGCATATAACGCTTTGAAATGCCAAAGTTGTGATTAGGCAAAATCCGAAATACCCAAGACAGAAATATATGATTAAAATTATTCAATAAGTGTGTTAGTATTGTGTTGTCAAGCCAGTTGACAATGACGAAAGCGAAATTTAAATTTCAAACAGAACGAAAAAAAAAATATAATTCATATGATGAGCGATTCGCATGTTATTTCGATATTTCGGTGTTTGGCCGTGCCAACTACATCAAATCTCATAATTAATGAGCCAGACGCAGACGCAGCGCAACTTGGTTAAAGATTCGAGACGGATGGCGGAATGAAGGAAGGCGGATGGACAACAACGAGCCAACACAACATTTTGAAGTGTGACCGCGTAAACTGAATACAAAAACTCTATATTTAGATATACGACGTCATTTGCGATCGTGGCTTGTGAATGAAAGTTTCGGGGCAACGCTGCTGGGTGCGAAGTGCGAAGCGAGCCGACAAAAGAAGATCGCCAGTTGGTCAGTCACTCAGTCAGTCAGGTTAACAGCAATCCCAACACCAACACCAACAACAACAATAATCGCCAAGTCATTCGCTGTCAATGTCTCTTTTGCTGGCCCGCACTTTGCCCATCAGAAAGGCGCGTGCGCAGCATGAATCAGCTGCAAATCGAGCTTCGATCGACCAAATTTTGCTCGTGCTGGATTATTGTTGTATGCTCTGCTCTGCTCAGCTGAGCCTGTCGCTTGATTGATTAGGCATTAGGTGGCAACTGGAAGTTGACTGCTGCCAGCAGCTGGTGGCAATTGTTTTTTGAACTCTGGACCATGTTTTAGCGTCGATTATATAAGCACTTATCGCCTAACACTACTAAGCTAATTAGCACACAGACTCACACACCCCTCAAGGCGAATGAAAACAATGCAGTTCCATTCATTCATTCAATTTATTCATCCACTCACACGCCCATTTCAAACAGTGTGAGAGCTCAAAGAGCATTAATTTCATTTTGATATATTGCAATATTTGTGGTTTTTCTCATTTTCCATTGCATTCTATTCTTTCTGGAGAATCCGTTGAAGTGGCAAACTACGTCACATACATAGTTGCCACATTTGCGATTCGTCATATTTGTTGGGGATTCAATCGTAAAATGCAGGCAGGCATCGGCTTGTTAACTGTTAACAATATTGGCCAACACTTTGTATTTGCTCAATTATTTGCCATGTGCGCTAAAAGTGATTCCCCTCACTCAAACAAGAAATAAGCACACACCAAAAAAAAAGGTATCTCAGCATCTGGCCGCATATTCAAAAAGCCGCCTTTGAGAATTAGTTATCCACTCTCCACTAATTCTCCAATGCCTATTCACAGCACGTTCCCTAATAGTTGACCAAAAATTCCCCGAAAAATTACCAAACCATCAAAAAAAAGAAGAAAGGCAATTAAAATTCTCAAAGAACTCGCTCTCTTGCAAAAAAAAAAAACTTTGAAGGAGCGATTCAACTTAACGTGACTTATCGATTAGAAGCAAAAATGAATTATCATTTAATTTCAATTAAGTTATCATTAGGTGATTGTAATTAATATATCAATACGTTAAATAAAGAAGGAAGGAGCAACCGCCCCTAGATTGAATAATCATCTAAAGTGTTGCTTAACTTACCTTACTTAACATTTTTCAACCATTTTTCATAGTCATCATTATAAGTTTTTAGTTTTTTTAGTATAAAGTGAAATTATCTTTTTATAAAAAGGTTTATTTAACGCAAAAATAATACGAAATTGAGTTAATTTTGCAACACATCAAAGAACACTTTAATCAAACGTTTATTTTAGATGAATACTTAAGAAGCAATAAGCTAAATATATCTATCTCTTAATAATAATGTAATCATTGCAATTACCTCCTAATTAAGGAAATATTCTATTTGCATATTAGCTTGAAGCTTTATTTATTTGGCAATGTTAATTAGCGTTATTATTTGACCTATACCAACAAACGATCTGAATCACAGAAGGTTGCAGTTTTCCAGATTTCCCCCAACAAAATGTTTATTTTTTATTGAAAATCTTCTGAATCAGAGAACGAGATTTTTCCAGTTTTCCAAATACAATTTCTACTATTCATTTCCTTATAATCTGATTCACAGATGAAACTCTATCTAACGGACTTTTCCCAACTACCACAATTTTGAGCATGATATGCTTTAACTGATCTGAATCATAGATGAAAATGTGCTGAGTTGTTAAGTGCTTACGAGACATTCCCAACTACCCGGTAAAAACTACCCTTGCATAATGATAGTCATGACAATCAGAGATTCATCTATAATTTATCCAATTAAAGTTATAAACACATATCCAGTTGTAATTTGCTATTAATAAAGACTTAATCAGTTGCACATCGCAGCACGAATAACTTTACATTTCACATTCGAAATATATAATTATGGCAAACAAAATAGGGATTTTTTCTCGTTTTTTGTTAGATTTATATTTTATTTTTGTACGTTTTTTTTGTAACAAACCTTAAAGCGACCCACACAAAAAAAACAGGCACGAAGAGAACTGCGGCTTGAGGCGAACCAAGCAAAATGGCAATGCGGGTTTCCCAGCGATCCAACCAATGACGACGACGTCAAATAATTTGAGTGCCGCCCAAGAAAGAAGACAACAATCACGAGACACTCGCGTCAAAAACTGACTGGCAACAACAATTACAGGTGTTAATACTAGAGGCGTGCGAGCGAGCGCGCGAGAGAGAGACAAAGGCAATTTGGGAGAGCAAAGCTCGCTCGCTCAAGAGAGCGAATGTGAATATAAAAACGAATGCAGCAACAAAGTTCGAGTCATTCGCGCAAAGGAAGCTGCAACGAGCACAACGTGGATACACATACATACACACACACATAAAAACATATTAACGGATTAAAGTGTAAAGTGAGAAAGCAAGAAGAAGAGTGTTATAGCATAAAAAGGAATTGACAAAGAAACATACTAGTGTTAAAGCGTCAGCAAAAAGTGTTAATCAATTTGTCAAGTGTTAAAGCAATAGAAATAAAAAAGAATTGCCATAATGAATGTTGAAGAGTTTCGTAAATACGGCAAGGAAGTTATCGATTACATATGCGAATATGGCAGCAATATCGAGGAACGCGATGTGGCGCCCACGCTAAATCCCGGATATTTGAAAAAGCTATTGCCAGGTATGTATTTCCAGACATTATTAAATCATGTAAATATCCAAATTACAACTACAAATACATGTATTTATTTTCTGAATGGAATTTGTAAATGCAACTCGACAAATATTCATTCAAAAATAGTTTTGCTCTATTTTCGAACATTGAAAACAAATTTGCAAAAGCAAATTTTTGTTTAGACGTGAATAACTTGAGATTTCATTAAATGCATGTGATGAATTGTAAACAACAATTAGTTAAAGCTTCTAAACAAATTAGCAAATTTGCCGAGCATGGAACGAGGGGGGAAAAAAGAAAAGAAAAATGAGAAAATAAATATATCACTTCACACGAAATATATATAGTCAAAGAGGTGCAAAAATAAGTAAGAAAATAAAAATCGTGAAAATACGCAAATTGTTGAACAACCGTCGAACAGATGAACAGATGAACAGACGGACAACTCGAAAGGCTCTTCAGAAACTTGTGGATTCATGTTGACTAATTGTTTTGCAGTGTGTGAGCAAACAATACTTACTAATAGTAGTAGTACTTATAGAGATCACTCACTCTCCCTCACAATAAAAAAAAAAATACATACATATGTGGGCACCTAGTAACCGTGAATAATTCGGCGTGGGCACAATTTGGGGCATGAAGTTGACTTGAGATCTGAGATTCATTGAGTTTTTTGTTGCTTTCAAGCGAATTTCAAGCGAATTGCGCACAGTTAGCTGGCATAAATATTTACATCTGCTGAAATACCGCAATCTCTATATCTCTATAGTTCAACTAAACAAATCAATTAATTATGCGAAAAATCCAACAAAAACATTCGAGCACACATACGTGTATATCGACACACCTCAGGTGGAAGAGTAGATAAAGATTGAGATGTTGTGTGTCTGCCAAAAATAACAAATTCACTATAAATATTGATGTGTACGCTGGATAAACGGCAACTTTATAGCCGCTAAAATATATAGATATATGTATATACTACTATATATAGTAACGTTCCAGGGCCAACTAATTGAGTT
The DNA here is from genome assembly GCF_023558535.2 of Drosophila nasuta. Taxonomy (NCBI): domain Eukaryota; kingdom Metazoa; phylum Arthropoda; class Insecta; order Diptera; family Drosophilidae; genus Drosophila; species Drosophila nasuta. Next base: position 31,662,827 of record NC_083457.1, on the reverse strand, counting down.
TCGCCTTTTTACACATTTGTTTACCTTACAGCGGACGCGCCCCAATCGCCCGAATCATTCAAAGATGTGCTCGAGGACTTTGAGCAAAAGATCATGCCAGGCGTTGTCCACTGGAATCATCCGAAATTCTTCGCCTACTTCCCATCGGGCAACTCATTTCCCTCCGTTCTCGGCGATATGCTGAGCAGTGCCATCGGCTCCATTGGCTTCAGCTGGGCCAGTTGCCCGGCTGCCGCCGAACTCGAAACGATTGTGATGAACTGGTATGCCAAAGCATTGGGTCTGCCCAAGGCCTTCATCTCAGACGCACCCGGCAGCACTGGCGGCGGTGCTCTACAGGGTTCCGCCTCCGAGTGCGCCCTCGTCTCACTGATCACGGCACGTGCTCGTGCCATCAACGAGCTGAAGGGTCAGACAACCGTCCATGACAGCGTCTTTTTGCCCAATCTCATTGCGTACGCCAGTCGCGAGGCGCACTCCAGCATCGAGAAGGCCACCAAAATGGCGCTGGTCAAGCTGCGCATCATCGATGCCGATGAGCGTGGCAGGATGCGTGTGGATCTGCTGGAGCAGGCCATCAAGAACGATGTGAATGCCGGACTGACGCCATTCTTTGTGGTCGCCACCGTGGGCACCACGGGCGGTTGTGCCTTCGATGACATCTCTGCCATTGGCAAGGTGTGTCGTCAGGTGTCCAGCATTTGGCTGCACGTCGATGGCGCCTATGCGGGCAACTCTTTCATTTTGCCCGAGATGCGTGTCTTCTCCGCAGGCTTGGAATATGCCGATTCCTTCAATACGAATCCCAATAAACTCCTGTTGACCAACTTTGATGCATCCGCTTTATGGGTGCGCGATGTGATGACACTGAAGAGTGCACTCAATGTGAATCCCCTGTACCTGAGACACGAGCACTTGAATGGCGTCGACTACAGACACTACGGCATCCCGTTGAGTCGTCGTTTCCGCGCCCTCAAACTGTGGTTTGTCTTCCGCACATATGGCGTCAAGGGACTGCAGGAGTACATTCGCAATCACATGGTGCTGGCCAAGAAGTTCGAGATGTTGGTGCGCAAGGACGAACGCTTCGAGGTGCGCAACGATGTGCATCTGGGATTAGTGTGCTTCCGCATGCGGTAAGTGTCAAGTTTTCATAGTCATTTCAGTATCAAGTGAATTGCATAATCAGTTAAGGCATAATCAAAGCATAAAGTTACACTTTCTTTAGGAAAATTAATTAGTTACTCAATAATAATTTGCATTCATCCTATAAAACCTCAACTGACTTGATAAATTGCGATATTTTAAGTCATACTTCATCTTCAAATAGTAAATCTTCAATAATTTGCGGTATTTTGACTATGAAATACTGCATTGAAATCTGTAGAATGCAATTTTCTTTATGATAGGGGAAACCAGCTTTTCCTAACCAAATCTTTTGAGCAATACATCATCTTCTCCTTTTTATTTGCGTTACAGCACTGGCGATGAACCCAATCATCTGCTGTTAGCCCAGATCAATCACTCGGGCAAGATGCACATGACACCAGCCAAGTTCAATGGACGCTATGTGATCCGCTTCTGTGTCACCTACGAGCATGCCACCGAGAAGGACATTCTGGATGCCTGGTGTCAGATCAAAGGCTTTGCCGAGGAGATTCTCCGTGATGCACAATTGGAGAGCAGCTCGGCACCGGCGACACCGGAAACAGAACGCACAAGTTCCGAGCCAATGCCAGTGGCTGGCAAGCCACCAATCAAGAAGAAGCTTACCCGCACCAAATCTCTGCGCTTCTCGTTCACACGCAGCATATCGAGGGAACAATTCCAGAGTCAGAGCGAGCACCTTATGGATGGATGTACGCCCATTTTGGTGGTGGATCCCAAGACGATTCAACAGAACTTTCAGCAGGCAACAGAAAATAATGAAAACAACAACAACAGCAATAATAATAATAATAACAACAACACTACGAAACTAAAGGACATTTCGGATGTTGATACGGATGAGGCGAGCAATTGAAATAAGAATGGGAATGGGGGATTCCCCGTGTAGATAGTATTACCGATATTTTAGTTTCGAGCTGAAATGAGGCCTGTACCTAAAAAAAAGAAATCTGATGATTTTAATGCTGCTCGTACCCGAGTATTAACATAAACATACATATACTGTATGTAATTTGTATTAATTTTTAAGTTGCGCTGCTGAATTTCATTTAATTTATTGTTGGGTTCCTAATTACCACACCACACCTACAATCAACAAGTTCATTTTGTATGCATTGTATGTTTAGTCCAAGCTCATGAACAAAAACCACTTATTTATAAACATAAACATTTACTTAGCATTTGATATGCACATTTTTAAATATACACCAAAAACAAAAACAATGCCGACTGTTTATTGAACGAAACTTTTTTCGTTAAGTTGGGTCGTGCACAATTTGCATGCAAGTTGCTTTGTGCAATCACCATTTAAAGAGCAAACAACAGAGGAGCAACCAAAGTAAATAAAATGCGTAGAATCGGCTATATTTATACTAACCAGAGTCGTATTGGAAATTCACAAAATATAAATAAAAAAACAAAAGCCACACTTACCCGAATGATGAATTATTCGGTGGCTGCAAATAGAAACCACTAACCACTTGCACTTGATTTAATAACGTTTGCGAGCCGCACACACACTTCAACACGTAATGTAAAACGTGACTTGAAGTATTTAATAATAACGCAATTATTTTGAAAAACCAAACAAATAAAATAAACAAGCAGCAATCACATGTATGAAACAGCTGCACGACGCGATGCGATAGCCGGCTCTCGGAAAATATCGATAGCTGCTACTACACGATTGCATGTGTGTTTATCGATGAACAACTAAATCATCGCTTAAAACGTAAACAAACGACCGGTGGACGCTGTTTATTAAACGTTTGCATTAAAATTAGAATTAAACATATTTAATATGCCAAACTGGAATCAAATACAATCGCAATTGCGCAGCTCAAATAATCCTGTGGTTTTTCTAGACATTGCGGTTGGCACAACGGTGAGTTGGCAGTTGCTAATAATAATGCTTAGAAAGTCAACGAAATTTCACACGTTTGTTTCTGTTTGTCAGGAAATTGGACGCATGATTTTTGAACTGTTCGCCGACACTGTGCCACGAACTGCTGAGAACTTCCGACAATTCTGCACGGGTGAATATCGACCAGATGGTGTGCCCATTGGCTACAAGGGTGCCAGCTTTCACAGAGTTATCAAGGACTTTATGATACAAGGCGGTGACTTTGTACAAGGCGACGGCACCGGCGTCACCAGCATTTATGGCAACACGTATGCTGACGAGAACTTTACGCTCAAGCACGATTCACCCGGTTTGCTGGCCATGGCCAACAGTGGTCGAGACACGAACGGTTGCCAGTTCTTCATAACGTGTGCGCGATGCAATTTTCTGGATGGCAAGCATGTGGTATTTGGTCGTGTACTCGATGGTCTCTTGATAATGCGCAAAATTGAGAATGTGCCAACGGGACCCAATAATAAGCCGAAGCTGCCAGTGACAATATCTCAATGTGGACAAATGTAGAGTTAAAATTTGTGTATTCTATGCTAATATTAGTATTATAGAATATGCGAGTATGCCTAAAAAATAAATTAAATATCCTTGTTATAATAGGGATAAGCCTCTGTTAATACCTTCTCCTTGCGCAGCGTTTGGCAATCTTCAATCATGAAGCTGCAAATAAACAGTAGATGATGTTAACTACAACAATATTCCGAAGTACAATTTTTGTACACTTACTCGTAGTACAGTGAAACCAATGGCACTGTGGCCAAATGCCACAACGAATGCGCATCGAGTATCCAAAGTATTGGCGGAAAATCGAGCAGTTCCAGGCTCATGGCCAGTGCGAAGAGCACATAGAATCGTAGTATACGCTTAAAGTACGGCCGACGATAGCGAACACGATGACACCACACAAACCAGCCCACAGCAGCCAGGGTACCGGTAGCAATGTTCACCTTCATATTGAAGGCATAGTTAAATTTGCCCACACTCAGATAGGCAAAGTAATTAATGTAGTACGAGACGACTGCCAGTGTGATGACACCGCGAAGAAAGAGCGAATATCGATGCAGCATTCGCATCAGCATGCAGTACAGTGAGCACAGTATGATGGAGTATGCGAAAGCGTAGTCCAGCAGCTCGGTGAGCGGAAAGTCGCGGGTGTGAAAGATTGCTGACCACACCCAGCCATTGAGACAGGTCTGCAATTGAAAGACAGCCAATGAGATAGGAAACAGGCAAGTGTGATGGGCTTTGCAATATCAACTATTCAAATTTTAAAGAGTATAATAATTGCAATCTGAGTAACACTTTGATTGTAGCATAACTCCTGCGAACTAAACGGCAGTTGTTTAGTAATAAAATCCCTTTCGCTTTGGCATACATTTTTGATTGCCATTAAGTCATAATAGCCTTCTAAAATATTTGCTTACTAATTGTTAAGAAAATCTCATACCAAACCAAAGATGTGCGCCAGCATGTAGCAGGGACTGTCGGCTCGTACTTCGCGGCGAAATTTCCGCAACTGTCGCAGATGCATCACGAAATTGAGAAGCGAAAAGACAACTGAAGCCGGTTCCTGCATGCCGAACAGACGAAGAAATGGCCACTTCCCGTAGAATTGTGGGATGGGCCAGCCACGCTCCAGGAATGCAAACACAGTGCGCCACATGCAGCCATAGGAGCATTCATCAGAACAGCTCCAGCCGAAGACGCGATCGAATATCGTTTGGCCATAGAAACTAATTGCTTGCTCCTGGATTTCTAGGCCATCTAGAAAAGCGATATTTGATTTAGTTGCGAATCAAGACGGTTTTTGCATTCGCTTATTGATATACTTGCCAGCTGAGCAATTTGTGCGTTCGCAATTTTGCCGACAATTGTGAAAGAATTGTGTGCGATCGCCGTTGGAGGCTTTTGTGGCCGGGAGAGCTGCGCTTAGAAGCAGCACGCATATTGCACATGTTTGTGGATTAATACTAAGCATTTCTTTGCTTTTGTTTACTATTTTTGCTTACTCTACTATTCTAGACACGAAAATTTTGCAATTATAACATTTTTTGTTTGTGTTGTAAACAAATCACGCCGCTATTGATTTATCTTTGATTAGGGCTGCCAACTGACATACTGTAAACACACATGGTGTTTTTTCTGTCTTCCAAATGAGGCATCACATTGACAAATTGCTTAAATAAAGCTAGCTGGCATAACTTCAGTTTATTGATTTTATTTCTCGTCCATTTGTGCTTTTGTCCAAATATTTTCAATTGATTTGTTTACAAAATGCAACAACTCATCGTAACGATATGGCAACGCTTGTCAGCTGTCAAAACACTCAACAGCATAGTTTACACCTGATCATATGTGCTGATAAAAGAAACAAATTGCAATAAACCTTAATATTTATTGCACATCAAGTAATTGAATATCTGAATATAAAAGATTATTTCAATTAAATAAATTATTTTGAAATTGCAAAATTATGTTTCGCCAGCGGCAACTAGTTAGCAGCAGCAGCAGCTGGTGCAACATCATGTTAAGTTACACATTGCGTTACCTGCGCACTGTGTAAACTCAAGTATCTTGTCTTCTTCTTCATTGCAGTTGTGTTTGTGTTTGCTTTTGCAGCAGTCTTGCTCAGTGTGAGTTTTAACTTCAATGTGATGAAAATGTCATAAATTTATGGACGAAAAAACAAACCCAATGCAGTTAGTGATAAATAAAATACAAAATGTTTCAATGCGCAATACAAGAGCTATAAGGCCTAGCAGAAATTACGCATGCAATGCACTATGCAGTGCACTAGCCTAATTCAAGCAAAATAACAGAAACAACAACAGCTGCATGTGCAATAATATACGACTGCAAAGTGCAGGATTTATAAATATGGCAATAATACTACATTAATAGTCAAGCAACAACAGCAGCAGGGCTAGAGCGCGAGTGTATGTGTGAGTGTGTTCGTTTTATATTTAGAATATGACGTTAGAGTGCTGCGAATATTAAAAGAGAAGCAAAAGCAAACGAAAGGCAAAAAGGGCTTGCAATAGTGTGACCAGACACGACGATCTGCATGTCCGAATTTCAGTTGGCGAATGTTGTGGATGCCAATGGCAGTGCTGCCCATAGCGATGATGCTTATCACACACTGAGGCGCCAACAAACGGAACCGGAAGTCGCAACGCGCTGCAAATCCTCAAGTCTTAAGGTAAATAGGCAACTGCATAATCTCTTTTTATGAATATTTATAAAGTTTTTTCTGTATGCAGCGCGAACCTTTAGTATTCTTCATCATGCGACTGAATCTGAAAGCGGTGCTGATGCTGCTCATTGTGGCCGTCATGGTCATCACTCTGGGCATCTATATGCGCTGTGCCGCCTTTAGTTTCTCTCCGGATTTTGTGCGTCAGCTGAGCCGACGCCAAACGATCGACGCACTAACGAGTTCAGCTGCTGGCGGACAACAGGAACAGACATCGCCTAGCGTTCCACTGCAGGACATTGAGTGTGCCATCAATCAGGAGTACAGCATACACTGTAAGCGCGACGAGAATGCCAATGAGGTGTATGTGCCCTTCTCGTTTCTGCGGCAATATTTCGATATCAGTGGCGCTGTCTCAACGAACAACGAGGTGGTCAAATTCAATTGGATGCACAGCAATGCCAAGGTGAATCTCCCGAAGGGCAAATACGATCCACGCGGTGTTTTCATGTACTTTGAGAACTACAATGTGGAGGTTCGTGATCGCGTCAAGTGCATCAGCGCAGCCGAAGGTGTCCCTGTGAGCACACAATGGGAAAAGCGTGGCTACTTTTACCCGACGCAAATAGCCCAATTTGCCTTGGCGCACTACAGCAAGAATCTAACGGAGGCGACGCCGCGTCAACATGTCCTGGAGGATGCGGATGGCAATCAGTCGATGGAGTGGACAACGCCAAAGACCAGCAATATGACACGCATCTGGCATCACAAATTCAACACCAGCATTGTCCAGTTCGAGACAACCATTGGCTATGAGAGCGCCATCAGTATTCAATTGAATCAGACCCAGGATCTTGTGCTCAGTGTGGATTTGCTGTTGGTCACAAACAGCAGCAGTCTGATGGTCACAGTGCTCAATCGTGATAGCAAACACAGCTATCAGTTGCATTACATTGCCGCCGAGCTACTGCTCAGCGTGCAGGAGTCCAACATCTATTATGGGTTGGGCGGTGGCGCCTTGAACAAGTGGCGTCACATCACACGGGATCTGCACATCGATGTGCAGAAGGGCATCGTCATGGGGGGACAAACGATCGCCACTGAAGGTGCGACGCAGCGATCTAGAAGTACTATCGATTGCCTTCTTGGGCATTGGATTCTACGACAACTTGACGCTGTTGACCAGCGATCATTTGGCGCATTTCTACGATGCCGCAGAGTGGTTTGTGCACAATCAAGACACGAAGACAGGCGGCTGGACGAATCCGGTGCGCCGCAGTCTCAATGGCTTTGCCGAGCTGCGTCCCGGCTGGATCTCGGCCATGGGACAGGGTCACGCCATCTCTGTCCTGGCGCGCGCCTATTGGCATTCTGGCGGCGATTCGCGTTACCTCAAGGCCGCCTCGTTGGGGCTGCAGCCGTATCGCATCTACTCTCGCGATGGCGGCGTCCTGGCGCAGTTCATGGACAAGTATTACTGGTGAGTTGATCGCCTACAGTTAAAGAGACACTAAACTTCAACTATCTGGTTTTCTCTCCGTTCATTTAACTATCTCGATCTTCTATAAATCCTTAGATCTCAGAGTTCAAATCTAAATTTGGCAAAAAACCTGTCTTGACTTAAACGTATTTTACGTATTTTTTTATAATTCTAACACGACGCTACAAAGTGTAAAAAAAAATCCTATGGTTACATTAGATAAATATTAGATATTAGAAAGTAGTTTTGGTCCTAAGATTGGAATGATTGAGCTTTTAATCTTGGTCCAAAACTATGTAAAGTTGAAGTTTAAAAATGTATGTGGTGATTGAGATTAATGTTGAAATACGATATAATAATCAACTTGATAGCAAACTTAAATGTAGTGCAGTCAAGGTCGTTTTAACTGTGTCCAATTTGAGATCTCTTTTGCCTATTTCTAAGACTGCTCTTACCGTTCTTTCAGGTACGAGGAGTATCCAACAACGCCGCCATCCTTTGTGCTGAACGGTTTCATCTATTCGCTGCTGGGTCTCTACGATCTAAACAGCACGGCACCAGGGAAGATAGCACGCGAGGCGGGTAAACTGTTTGCCCAGGGAATGCATTCGCTGAAGAAGATGCTGCTGCTCTACGACACTGGCTCTGGCACCAGCTACGATCTGCGCCACTTGAGTTTGGGCGTGGCACCGAATCTGGCACGCTGGGATTACCATGCGACGCATGTGAATCAATTGCTATTGCTGGCGACGATCGATAGTGATCCATTAATTGCACAGACAGCGGAACGTTGGAAGGGTTATATGTTTGGCAAGCGGGCCAAACACAACTGAGAGCGAAGGAGGTTGGCGGCTGTGGCGGCTGCGGCATCATGGCAACCACGTAGTCGCCTCCACCTCCTCCTACTCCCGAAGAGGCCCAGGAACAACAAGAACAAGTGATATTTTTTGTAAACCATTTGAAATGGTTGCGCTAATGCCGTGTCCCTCTTACCACATTTCGAGCAACGAATTTGAGTTTTATGTATTTGATATATATTTAGTTTGTATTCTGCATTTGTTTCGCATTCGTCCGAATTTCGTGCTTAAAACATATTTGTAAGTTGTGCTATGTTTTGCAAAGCTTATGTTAATCGAGTATTGTTAGTATTTAAGGACTTGTACCTTTCTTCATCGTGTATACCTTATATTGCATAATCATTAGGAGCAGCTCTTAGCAAAACTATTAACTGTAGAAATTTGTTAAACCATTTATGACTAAACTACTATATAGCTTAATTGATTCTTAAGTAGAGTTGCACGCATATTTCACTGGACAATATCGAAAACGTAAACGGAAGACCGTAACGTGATCTTCGGCACGCCGTAGCTTGCATACCCAAGACACTTTAATATATATAGACATATAACTGCAATGCTAGGGTATTGCATACTTATATTATCACTACTAATACTGTAGACAACTTTTTTACCGCGCCCAACTTAAGTAGAGTTTGTTACACACCACCCCCTGTATAAAGTTAAATGTAGAGAGCTTAGCATCAATAACTATATATACATATATATGGGACACACTCGATTTATAGTTAGATAACTGTTAGAACTTTAGATATACGAAATAGATATATACGTGGGAACACTTGTACTTCTTTTCTTCAAAAGTATACTGTTGTTTGCCAACTCAAATACTAACTGCCCATCAAGACAACGTTTATACGACAGACACATCAATTGCAATATTCGTAAGCTATTGTAAATTGCATGATACATAATCATCATTGTTCCAGCTCTTGTATCCCTGTTATACTACCAGAGATGATATTGCAATCATTATGATGATCACTTCGTATAAACGACGTATCGATCGATATCGATATTGTATGTAAACATATAATGTAATGTTGTAGGCAGCTCCAGAGAATCTTTCTCGACTTAATCGATGCCATTCCATAGAATTTTTATTTAATTTTACTTAGTTCTAAACACAAACACACTAACACCGATGCTGTCAATTAAACATTTAAGTAATCCCCTCAAAAAAATAACGCGACTGTTGGGCGGAAAGAAGAATCGATTAATGAAGAAATGGATTTTATGTATGTACTTATACCATATGTTCTTGTGTTATTTGGTTTATTTACAATCTGTTTAATTGTTGTAACAAAAATATATATATATAAGTATATATGAACGCAAATCTGTACATGTTTTTTTTTCTAACTTATATATTAGTACAACTAAGCCATTAGATTAACTTTGTCAGCATCGTTTCGATTCGAGGACATGTGAACGAATCGAGGGAGGTCCACTGCGTCGTCGCACCTCTTGAATGAACGCATTCTCCATTTGATCGCATATCAGATCGAAGAATAGGTTGGCTATATTACTGTGTAATAGAGAACGAAACCGAAAAGCGACCTTAAAGTCGAGTACACACGAATTTGGTATATCCTTGAGGCCGGGACTGAAACGCCATTCGTTCAATAGATAGTTAAACAATCGTCCATCGTGACATTCCGATTTCACCAGCGTCGTCGGCTGCAGCGTCACCCGTGACGTATACGCCTCGTTGAGCGGTGGGAAGCCGACAATTAAATCTGCCTTGAATCCGGCATTGTCCCGGCTGTGGACATGGGAGCGCTTCACGTATGGCACAAATTTGTAATAGTTGCTGACATCGGAAACCACACTGTACATGTTCTGCATGGAGTAGCTGCAAGATGTCAACATTGATGCTATACATTTTATGCTATATGTATTTTAAGAGATTCACTTACCCGACGAGCTCCTTTTTCGCGTAAAAGCGATTTTTGTTGCGCAGATCGTTGAACGTTATATAGGTGCGTTGGATGCCATTGACATACGATCGTTTTTGCTGACAGCTGCAACGAATAACGCTGATACCCTTGACTAACAGTTTTTTAACAATTTATTCATCTTTTGTCGGTGTGGTGTGTAATACACTGAACGATTTTCTCATTTGATTATTTTTTACAATTGACTCAAAGGGTTGTTGACAGATTATATAATTCTTATTTACCTGCTGACCTTGTTTCAATGAAGCGCTGCCAAATTCTCACATCCAATGCCTTTAATGTGCTGCCCTTTAACATTTTGCAAACTATTGTACCGTGGTCCGCTTCCACAGACCCAATAAAAAAAGAAATGTGTATCGACGAAAATCGTGTGGCGACAACAACACCTTCCCCCTATGAATAACGCGCACGCACAGCTGATCGAACAGCGTTGCCAGACAGAACACAAGTACTTCGTATGTTGATATCTTTATTGGCTAACGCTACATAATAGCACAGAATGAACGCTGTTCCTCTGTTGATGCTGTCGTCTCGCCCAACAGCTCCTTTTGCTTAAGCTCCAAGTATGTGTTCTCATTGCGCTTCTGCAGCCAGTCGGGTAACGGCTTGGCCCAATCCTCTGGCGGCTGTTTACGTTTTGTCCACGTATCATTGGCGTAATGCGCCCGCAATCGTGTCAATCGTCGTTGCTCCTCGCTCTTGATGACAGCAGCGCCGGCGACAACGTCGTTGCCATTCGATTGCGCATAGCGCTCGCAATTTTTAAAGTCCGTCAGCCATTGTGAACAATCTGTGTCCCGGCCGTGTATGAAATATTGATGGAAACGTGCCTTAAAACTGGTGCAGTCGTCGTGCTCATCCTTATACAGGTGACACGGTCGGATCTGTGGGCAATTTCTATGAGCTGTCTTCTTTTCTTTTATATCCATTACTTACCGCCCATGTATCTTCTAATTTTTCTGTAGTGTTTGCATCTTTTGTCTCAGCATTTTCAGTTTTCGTCGACATTATATAAAAAATGTGTGCCAACTAAAATGAAATAAGCGTATCAGCTGTTCCTTGTTTACAATTTGAGCGCAGTGTTGCCAGATTTCTGGAAATTGAAATGACAGTTGAAAACCGATTTATATTTTGTATTTTTGCTTTGTAAACTTTTTATTGCAAATAATTGCACAATTAATGTTTTCTTGTACATCAAAACGTTTATGTAAATCGAAATGTTGAACAATATCAGTTTTTGTTTGAATATTGTTGTGAAAATGTACACAAATGTGCTTACTGACTTTATATTGAAAAATGTTCGGTGTTGATTCAGAAATTATAATTATGGAGATATATATTATTCAATTAATAGTGTAATATGCGTTTTTCGGTTGTTATCAATATGTATGTATATGTATATGTGTTTAAAAGGTTCACAACTTAATTAAAGCCTTTTAAATATAAATTTCAAGCGTTTTCAGCATATTACAACAGAACTTAAAAAATTATAATAACGTGTTTTTTGTTTGTTTTTCGTTTTGTTTTCTGTGTCTACAATTTTACTTACTTAATTACAAAACTAAACCCGATGGCATGTTTAAACTAAATCGTAGTCAAAAATATACAATTTGCTGTATTACAATATTATTAAATGATGATAGAGGAAAAACTATTGAATTGTCTCCAAAAACTACATACAAATCCAATCGTCTATATATATATCCAGTTTTCATTTCATTTTTTAATTTTCGTTTGTACAATTTTGTAAACTGGGGTGAGAGAATTGAATTGAGATATCAACTACGGTCAAATCAAAGAATATATATATTCCATTTAGTATATGTATATACATATATATTTGATTAGTGCTAGCGTAATTGTAACTCGTAATTCATTAATAAGATGTAATGTATGTGAAGTGAAGTGTTTTCATTTCTTTTCCTTTTTTTTTTCTTTCTTTCTTTTATAACTAATTTTTAAACTTTAGTTTGACTTTTAAGACTTAAATTGCTAAAAGACGAAACATGTATTTGTTTCGGGGGCAACAGGCGGCGCTTCCTGTTCTTGGGATCGATCTTCATGTGTTCATTGATTTTTTGCATTTTCTTTCTGTATTGTTGTTGTTGTGTGTAGCTGATTTAGAGCAAGCATCGTGCCTCGAGGACATTGTCCAATTGCAGCTGTTGCAGCAGTTAGTATTTGTTATGTTGCGCCAACAGTTGCATATCCGTCAGATACTTGATGATGTGCACCTTTGCCTCGGCCTTTTGCCGCACGCCCAGCGTGTTGAGCATATCGGTGACAACCATGCCAAACGATTGATCCTCGGCGCTGACCGCCTGCGACACATTATTCTGGAATATCTTGATAGTGTTCAGCATGTTATCACTGTGCTCCTCCTCGCTTCGTTCGCGCTTCAATGGTGGCTCATAGAAATATGGCTTCTGGTCCTTGCCTACCGCTGTGGCCAGCTGTGCATCCCCAGTAACGGTTATTTCTACAAATATTTCAAATTTGCAATTTAGTATTGAGATTAAATTATGTTTTATGTTTCAGATTTTTGCTGTACAAGGTTGTTTGCCGTGACCACCTAAATTACAAGGATACTCACCATGCGGATGTGTTAGCGCCTGGGCAGATGTTGTGGCACTTCCATTGAAAGGTTGCGCAAAGATGTCGACGACGGTCTGTTGTTGGGCCTGTTGTTGTTGCGTGGGATCGGCCACTTGGCTGGCATTCTGACTGCCATTGGCGCACTTGCCGAGCAGCGATTCGCGATATTGCCGGATCGAGTCGACCAGGAACTGCATCTGTTTAAAGTAACGCCAGCGCGATTCTTGGCACAATTTCATTTCGCGCGCAAATTTATCTCGCAAACTCTTCCATCGCTTTGTACATTTTTGTTCTAAAAAAAAACAAAACAGAAAAACATTCATAAAGCCTGTTAAATTCATTGTTTATCATAACATTATTTACGTTATCAATTTTTTTTTTTTTTGACTGATTTGCTTTTGGGGGGTGGCAACGCCGCCATCATATGTACACACGTCAAATTGCAAACCAAAACAAACCGCGAGACGTCACCACCGTCAACCCCGCATGCCCTCTTTTGCACCATAGCTCCACAACGTTGACAGACACTTGAACAAACGGCGTTAGCTGCTGTTGGCAGAAGCGCAGCTGAGCTGCTGAAACGCTCTGAATCCGTGGCACGCCAGCAGCGACAGCAGCTTCCGAGCGAGCGCGCGGCGGCATGCTGTCGACGTCGACTACAACTACGAGTTGATTCTGCCCGCGCTTGGTATTGGTAACGCCAGCCTGCTGAATGCTGGCGGCGGCAGCAGCAGCAGCGACCCAGGCAGCGAATCTTGTGTGGCAGTCTTCATCATTTTTGTGCTGCATTCAACGGTTTGGCGCCAATGGGGTTTTATTACTTGCTATAGTAACCCCAAAAATTAAATTCATTTCTTGCATAATTCATATTGGCAGAAAATCCACCAAAAATATACCACACATACAATACATATTTATGGACATATGTACGTATGAGTGTAAACTGAAATCAGGGGGCGCCGCAGCATATAATATGTAAGAGAAAATAATGAACACGAAGTGAGAGGCAAGAGACGAGACATTTTTGTTGGTATACAGTTTGGGTATACTCATGAAATGAAATGAAAGCTGTTCGGTCGGTCGCTTGACGATTCCCTGTGTGTGCATGTCTATGTGTGTGCTGGTTTCGTATCTGTGTGAGTGAACCACCAACAACCAACAACGGCAAACGACGACAAGGCAGCAGCTGCAGCGACGGCAGCAGTAGCAGTTGTATAAAAATAAACGCTGGCGTAGGCAGCGTGTGTGCGACAGAGACAACTACTGCGACGCAGAAGTACAGCAACTTCAAAAATGTGGACTGCGCGAACACCGTCGACAGCGCGGTCAGGTGCGCAACTGAAGCGCCCAAATGGGGCGCTTAAAAATGTTATTGCTGTAATTTTACTTAAGTTATCTTTTAGCAAATTCATCCATGCATTTCAAAGTGTCTACTACTTGCGTGCGCTAGAAGCGCCAAACCCGCGACATAGGCAACAGCGCTCCTGACATTTCACAACCGTCTGTCGCGTCTCCGTTGCGTCGCCGTTCACTTTTGCGTCGTTTCTGTACACTTGCTTTTGCTGCCCGCTTGCTGCCGACGCCCGCTGCTGCCTACTACGATTGTTGCTGCTGCTGCTGCTGTCGTCGACGACGACGATGTTGTCTCTGTTGCCAGCCCGCTCTTACCCCCTCCGTTTTGCGTCTTAACCATGCTCAGAATTAATCAATTTGCAGCGACGACGACGGAGACGGTGACGGTGTCGTCGCCAGTCGCTTCAACTGATACCCAAACCAATTTCACTTGCCACAACGTTTAGTTTAGTGACGACTGCTGTTGCTCCCTTTGCCCCACAACAAGAACAACAACTACTTAAAAAACAACAAAATTTCACTTACCACTTACGCCGAGAGTTTCGGCAATTTGCTTCCAGGTCTGCGCCTTGCGCACAAAGTGCTTGTAGTTGTAATGTGAGCGATCGTAGATGACGGGATTCATTTTGACCGCCTCAATTAGATTGAGATCAAACTGCTGCTCCAGGTTGGCATCCAGTTTGTCCATCTCGATGGCTGCACTAAGCGTGTGCACTGCAATGAAATATAACAAACATTTAGTTATATTTGCGTTTGTGTGTGTGTGTGCATGGGTAATGTATGAATGTATGTGAAGTGAGTGTTTGATGTTTGTGTTTAAATTGTGGCCACTTGATCAAATTGCCGTCGAACTAAAAACTTGAACAGCAAAAAAAAAGCACTCACTTTGTTTCTTTCGTTTGCTAATTGTTGTTAAATAATTGGCGCGCACGCACCCTTTATAGTTTATTTGTTTTTATTTTGATTTGGTCTTCTTCGAGGAAGAAACGTCGCGACGTCGACGTTCAATTTTATTCCTCAGTCGCTGCCAACGGTGAAATTTTTGTTCCAAGAATGCAGCAGGCAGCGCAGTCTACTTGTCTAGTATGTATATTTTAACACAGCCAGCCGCAGCGACGACTCGACGTCAAATAAAGGGACGTCGACAGCGTCGCGACGTTGTAGTCAGCGCTGGCTGAATAACGCTCTCTCGCTTCCACATATGCGCTCTGCTGTGCCTGCTTCCTCTTTTGCGCATGTTGAATGCTGCAAAAGTGTTGCTTAATATCCCATGTCTGCGCAGTGTTGAGTAAAGACAATGCTGACATTGCTAATTTAATTTTCAAATTTTAATATTATTCATATTCAAATTTTGTTCAAAACAATTTTATTTAAATGTAAAAATTACATTTTGTCAAAGTTATTCCTACGTATAAAATACAGATTATATATTTCAATAAATAAATTAACGGCTATGTTTGCGTACATAGGTGCTCGGTTGGCACTGTAAAAAATTTTAGTTTTGCGCGCTGTTAAATTTGAACGTTAACAGAGTCGTTGAAAATTAAACAGCAGACCCTTAAAAGTTTGTTCGAACCCAATCGTGAGAAAAACCATATTTTTAAAATTATTTAATTTTATGTATTTCGGTCTCGCTTTCGGTGTTTATACAAATTGTCTGCATCTGGATACAAACGTATTGCATACAATGAAATGAAAGATACATTTTGTCTAAAACATTTGTATTGCATTTTACTTGCGATAATTATTAGAACATGCTACTGCTTTTGAAGAATTGGAAACAATCTGTATGATAATAATGTTACGCATAGTACTTAATCGTAAACAAATATATGTGTGTGTGTGGATGGGTAACAATGAATATAGAGCTGTTTAGATTTGATTTGTTTATAAGGAAGTATAAATTATAAGTGTTCTTAACTAATTAAATGTGTAGTTAATGTATATATTCAAAAGGAATGACTTAAGAGTTAGTAAAAATCCTTCTTAGCAGCAAATATGTCGTGGTAGTTGTTTTGGTAACTTGAAACCGAATAATAAGCAGCAACTAATACAAAAATGATTAAATGTAATGCAATAATATTTGAGGCGCAAGTTTCGCAAATTCCGTTCTTCTTTTTGTTCAAATTTAACATTTAAAAAATTCTGTCATTATGTAATCATATAATTGATAACCTTGTTCTTAACTTAATGCTAAGCAATTTTACAATAATCGAAATAATCATATACTGGAACTCTATCTTGTGTTTGTGTTGGTGTAAAACTTATAAATTTTGGATTTGATTTCTTTAGTTTTGTGTTGTCGGTGTGTATTGAGTTTTTAGTGTTTTGCTTAAAATTATTATGTTTTTATTTTGCTGATGTATTTCCTTTGATTATTACATTTTGTTTGTATGCATTTTTCTTGTTTTGTTTTTCTTTTTTAGAATATTTTTTTTTAGCTTAAAATGTAACGAAACAAATGTTGGTTTTTCTAATGGGACCCTTCTTTTTATTTTATCTTTAAGTTTACTTTTTTATTTTGCTTTTTTGTTTGTTTTTATCAAAATATGATGTGTGTTCTTGTTGCTGTATGTGTGAGTGTTTGTTGTGTTTTATTTTTTTAAATTTATAACGTACAAAGACGATACACTTGTAGATCCATACACTTCTTTTTAACCATCATGCTTTCTCTTCTTGCCCCTGGCTTGCGATTCATCTGCAAAACACACACAAAATTAATTGAAAACAAATTATTTATTGAGATTCCTTGCTTATTTACCTGGCTTATCACCATCCTTTTCATTGGCATTGATTGATGCGGCCGATTCGTTTGCCTCACCATCGGCTTCATCAATATCCGAATCCTCATCCTCATCGTCATCGCCGCCCTCGCCTTCTTCCCAATCGGAATTGTCTTCCTCTAGATCATCATTATAGACCTGCGCAGAATATTAGAATTAACTCATCTTCCTTTACACAACGTAGGATGTGAAATATTTACCTCCGAGAGCGCTACATCGCCATTGTCTTCCTCGTCGCTATCGTCGCTGTCGCCTTCCTCATCGTCATCATCGCCCGAAACTAAAAATAACATAATGCAAATAAATAAGGTCATTAGAAGTGAATCGAATATAAATGCGAAATGCTTACAATAGGTGGCATTTGCCAGATTTAATATTGCTAAAAACCAATAGAGTAATATTGCAAAATTTGTGCTTGAATTGGAGGTGGTGTCTCTAGTTTCAGGATTGCACTTAATGACAGCTTGGCTTGCTTCCCTCAATTGCAATTCTTTTAAATATTCATCTAATTCATCAACTTCATCTTTGTCAGGCAGGTTGGACGTGCTGGCATTGTTGGCACTAGTTGCATCGTCTTCCGTCGACGCTGCCGCTGCCGACGCTTCCTGCAACTGTTTCTTGGCCTTTACACGCTGCTCCAATACCTCGAGCTCGTCTAAATCGATCTCTAAACCATTTAAACAGAATGCACTGCGGCCATCTGAAAGGCGACAGAATCTGTGGTTGAGATGTGTTGTTGATGCGATAGCAGCGATGATAACTAACGATCACAAGAAAATGGAGGAGATTCACAATTTCAGCACTTAACAATCCCCTAAACTCTTGTTAATCTCCAAGTCACAGACGGACAGTTTCCTATTGATGCATTTTCATCTCTAATTTATGAAAACTGCTTGCTTCCAGAAGTATCGGACAATATCTATGATTTGTCAAATCTAATGTATCTTAAGCATGTATGTATGAAAGTATATTGTGAAGCATATCAAGTATACGCACCTTCATCTTCGGAGTCATTGCCATTGACCTCATCATCATCATCGCCATCCGACTGTGCTTCCACATCATTGGCATCGAATCTTTTTAGAGAATAGATTTAAATTATTAAATGATACTAGTGATATGCGAGGTTAAGCCAATAGGCAAACTTACCCATCCAGAAAGTTTAAAGACGGCAACATCTTGAAGATTTTCTCGCGGTAATTGTCCACTTGGGTGGCATCGTTATTGAATAGATCCAAGACAGCCAGATTTTTGAATTCCACCAAGGGTTTCAATGTTTCCAGATCCTTGATTTTATTGCCAGACAAATTCAAGTATTGTATGTTTGGGCTGGTCGTGAGATAGTTGAGGCCACTCGAAATTCTATTGTCGGACAGTTCCAACTTCTTTAAATTGGGTAACTTGGGGAAACCTTTGAGTGTCGTAAGGCCCACGTTGATCAAACTTAATGATTCCAAGGCGGTGTATTCATCTGTAAGGCCAACAATGCTTGTACTCCTGCAGTTGTCCAGATTCAGCTCTGTGATCTAAGAGACACAAATCAAACACAAAATCAAAATTGTATTCTTTAAAAGAATTCATTTCAAATGAAATAAAAGTCTAAAAGAGGGTTTAGTATATTAAGTTCTTTTTCCAAGGGAAATGGGCATATTTCACGTTAGACAATTTGGTCACACTGCCCGTATATTCAGCATTGCTGAAGCAGCCTGACAGTCCGCCATGTCTGTCTGTGTGAACGTGTGCCAGAAGAACAAGCGTAAAAGATAAAACCTCAAAATGTATAACAAATACATACGCAAAAAAAAGAAAATCGATCAAACGCAAAAGAATTTTTTTTGATTTGCAAACAAATCTTGCTCACAAAATGGCGCAGTAGTTGGTTAAAAACAATTCAATGTGCTGATATTATAAAAAAATGTTATTTCAATCAATTTGCGCATTCGGCAGAAGCTGGAGGATGGAAAAGTGGCAACGCGCGTTTATGTAATACCATTTTTTCAGCTGTGTGTATATGTATACGTTTACGTGTATGTGTGCGCGTGTACGTGTGACGTACGCGCCACAAAACGGAATGCGCGAGAATGAGAATTGAACAAGGGTTAAAGGGAGACGACAGATGGACGGAATGGGGCAACATAAGAGAAGTCGTCCTGCAATTTGTGGAAATGAAACAAGCCGGCAACACCAACAAATATGTTGACAAGCTGACGTTTGTATTTGTTGCGCCTGCTGATTACAGAGAACAGCAAGAAGAGCAAAGCAAGCAGACAAAAACTTTTTGTTTGTGTCTCGCGCTAAGCCAAACAACTGTGGGTGGCTAGAGGTGTCTATCAGACGCATTTTCTATGATGCGCAAAAACAAATCAGATACAAGAATAAAATGACTAGTACTTGATTGATTTCTGATTAGCCCAATTTCAAACGAATTCAGTCCAATAAAATGACACAGTTGCCATTGGCAACAAAACTAGGCGACATTTTGGCTAGTATTAGTGCAATGAATGCGAAAATCATTTAGGAGTCATTATCTCATCTGTTTTAACTGGACAGTTCCATGCACACACAGAAGTGTGCCCTCGCTTACATACATATGTATGTATCTGTGTATGTGTAGTTAAATGAATGCCCCCTATCACACATACTTTTGTATACGTACGCAGCTTAAACTTTGGAGCGTGTGCATATCAGGTTAGCTTGCGATGTGTGTGTATGCGGTCTTCTATAGGACATATTATGTCTGTGTGTGTACGTTTGTGTAGTTGTCCCTCTTTGTGTGCATTTTTGGGCGGGAAGGCGGTCGAGTGAGTGAGTGAGCTAGTGGGTGGGTAGGGTGTGGGTGTGGGTGCCTGATTGGTTAGGCCTTGCCAGAGCGCATGTTTATTAATCAGCAGAGTGCCACACACAGAAAAAAAAGACACAGGTTTGTTTCTCTGCGCTGTTCGTTTTCGCATTTCTTGGGATGAGCGAGAGAGATGCACGTAGAGACAGGGGGAGGAGGGGCAAAATGCATGTAAACAGTGCATGTACCGTTTTGGGGCGGCCGGTTTTTTTGCATTGTGAAAAGTCTAGCCTGTGATATGTGTCTGTATTTATGACTGCGCAGCCAATATGGCCGTGTGTTTGGGAGTGTGTGTGCATGTTGTCTCAGCAGCTAAAGCTGGCGACCCATCGGCATTGGCGAGAATGTGTCGATTATTATGTGCATACACGTTTCTTGTACAGGGAGTGTGTGTGTCTTTGGTTGTAGATGTGTATGCGAGTGTTCTCGGCGTTGTTGTTGCGTACATATGAATGATGCGCGCGCTATAATGTTGTTATAGATACATTTTGGTATCAAATAACCTGAAATTACAACAAGCATGGCATACAAAAACTTATACACGTGTACACATACACATAAATACATATAAGTATGCATGTGTTTCCTATGCGTCTGTATGCTTGTTTATAGCAGTGTTTGTCACAATTGAAGGCCGGCGACAGCAACAGCAGCAACAACATCAGCTACGAAAACACAAGATTGTGGAAGCATTGCCAGCTGGCGCAATTTCAGGTGCGCGTCTCAGTGTTGTGTGTGCGTGTGTCGCGATCAGCATGCATTTCACATACACACATATTTACACACACGCACACTGGTGCAATTATTATTGTAATAATTACACGAAAAACAATTAGAATTAATGCAACGCGCATTTTGCAGCTTTAAACAAAGTAAAGGCGCAAAAATGCGCGCACATGGCAACACTGCTCGCGACACACACTCATGCAAAGAGCACACACACATCTTCGTAAGCATGTACATACATACATACACTCATATGTGTGAATTTGCTTATGGCGATCAATTTTTTTTCTTTCCAGCAATGGATGTTATTTGTCGCTTCTTCTGCTTCTGGTGCTTTTGCGCTCTTTTATATGGCGTCGTCGTCGACAACGAGACAAATTGAAACTAGATTTACATCATGGCGTAGTATTTGTTGTTTTTGTGGCACACAGTAACACACACACTCTCACAGAGAACGCGGCGTTGTATATGAAAAATTTGTGTAATCACAACGCAGCAGCAACATAACTTTTGCGCGTTTTTCGGCTTGCCCTTTGTCGTACTATCTCGTTCTAGCATTCGTTTCACAATATCAAGCATCAATTAATAAATGCATGCAACTAATAAATGCAAGCATCAATATATAAAATAAAACACTTACCTGGTTTGTTTTCCGTGCGCGTCTTTCCAATTCTATTCTCTTCTCCATTATGTTGGTAGTGTGGCTTTTTGCTTTTGAAAATTTGCTGACTTAAGCTGCACTTGTTTTGTATTATTTGGTAAAAGCGATTTTTCTTTCGCTTGTACGTCTCCCAACCAACAACCAAGCTCGCAGAAATGCCAAAGGATACACCAACCAATACGATTGCAATTCCTTGATGAGTGTGTGTTAGTAGTTGGTCCCCTGCGACAGCGCGCACGCACCAGAAAGAAGCAGCACAAGCAGCACAGCAAAGTCGTCGTTGTCACACACACACTTATACGCGCACACACAAACACCTTGCAAATTTTTCTTCTTTTTTTATGCTTCGGTTATTTGCCGCCGCCTCCCGTCGCGTTGTTATTTTTTGTTGTTGAGTAGCGCTGGGAAGAAAATGTAGCAGAAAATTACTATTATTGCAAATTTGTTGGGATTGATAGAAATGCGTTAACAGTTGCAGCAGTTGTGTACTTTAATCGTACGTTAGCGCATTTTCACACACACATGTACACACTCACTCACACACACACGCACACTTGTGACGCGCTATTTTCAAACGTCAATTTTAACACGTTTTTCGCCAGCTATTTGGAGTTTCTCGTGATTTTTGGGCATAAAATGTGCCGCTAGTCCCACTTACCTTGATGCGTTGAATATTTAAATAGCGAAATCAATTTTTAATTGTATTTTCCAACCAACAACAACAAGCAACAAAAAGCAATCAGCAGCGTGACCGCAAGTTTGATTTCAAAGTATTCCATAAATATCAATGTGAAGGTATTTTGATATACCAAAAAGATAATAATACCATAAATACCATAGAATACACATTACCTGATGAGCCAAGTATTAAAATTTAGCAATTGATTTTGCTAATGTAGAATGTATTAACAGCGCTAACAATAATAGAATAGTAAAGAACTTTCTAATCTGTGTAAATATTATATGGCATTTTGTTTGCATTTTGGCGGCAATATTTTTGACAGTATTGCGCCTCCGATAGCAGAAATGCTCCTCAGTTCAATCTTGTGTAAATGCTCATTAATTGGTATTTAGTTTAAGATTTCTTCACGTGGACACGTGAACAGAAGACCTTCAACATTATGTATATTTATATAACAATATTGAAAAATTAAACAATAACTATAATTAAAACGTATAAATAATAATAATTTAAAAAATACCGCATTGTTGACTGTTGCTGTCGTAACAGCTGTTGCATATTAAAGGCAGTGATGGTGAGTGTCTTAGCTAATTTGTGGGAGTGGCTTTTGGTTTCGAATATGCTTCTACTAGGCGCAAGATGGCGCTCAATAACGACCTCGGCAATGACCTAAGAATCATTCGAATCATCATGCGCTCAAATACTATCTGACTGTTTCATCTGATGAAGTAATTTTAATTTATTTAGTATTATATGTGTATATATTTTTATAAATTGAGTTAAGTAATTGCATTGCTCAGATTAAAAACAGGATTAAGAAATTTTGGTCCAAATTAGTATTCCAACCATTTTCATTGCTATCCATATGTTATCCAATTATTATCCATATTTATTCACTTATATCTGCATTCATCTCTATCCAGCATTATGCTTATCTTTATTAACAATACAAAAGTATCGCTTTGATTTCCTTTCTCGATTATTTTATATAAGAATTCAGCTAAAAATATTAGATGCTGAATGAATTTTTTCAATTTCACTTTTAATTAATTTGAAGTAAATCAAACTATTCTAAACATATTTATAAATATACTAAATAATAAAACTAAGCTCAACATATGAACATTAAAACACTTTAACTCAAATTCGTTTGCAGTTTTTTATTTATAAGTTGATAAGACAATTTCCTACAAAATTGAAATTGATTCAAATGTATATTGTTCTTGACCTAAGATTTCTAGTCACAATCAGTGTTGACTTTATTTTACGACTTATGTATTACATAAAGTCTGTCGTATCAGCTATACATATGTACTTATTTTCTACTTATGTACATAAGAAATTGGAGCTAAGCTTCGATTAAATTCTCAGCATTAATTTTAGTCTGTTTTCCATCTGGATTGAGTGAGGTACTAGAAATCGAAATAAATGGAATAATAATACGTATATGAAGTCCTGATACTGGCTATACATGAAAATTCCTTTTGCTACAGCAGCGAAGCATCGAGATTCTAGAGTTTAAATCGTGAAGTGTTAAAAGTGATAATTCGCATTATAAGCAAACTGAGCAATAATAAAATTAATAATAATAATGAGACAATTAACTGTGTAAAACAGTAATTTAACTTAATTTCGCTAAAGTTTTACAAAATATACCGTGGATCTTAAAGTTTTTAAAGACTAAGTGCTAATTTGACAACTGATTCAAGTTCTCGAGTCTCTTTTGCCATTAATTTGAAAGTCCATGTGTATATAAAGCTAAGTCGTTAAACGATATATTTTCTCTAATCCAAGGAAAAAGACGTTATCCAAAGAGCCGAATCCTGCATCATGTGTATCCCAATCCCTATAAAATGTATTTTTGTTATTCCGATTCATGGTTAACACATTTCTCCTTCACATCTTCCATTTCATAACCTTTTGATTCATTTCTGTCCAATTCGTCTCTAACTTGTCTGAAATAATCTAATATTGTGTTGACAGCTCTATAAGTTTGAGAGCTGCATTGATCTTCTAGTTCGCGATTTGATTGACATGACTTTAAGGTCATATTTTATTTCTGATACTTTGATGCGACACAAAAGGATATTTTATGAAACGAAAGTATCAGGGTTGCATATATTATAATTCTGCTCATTTCGATTTCTAGCACTGCACTCAATCCAGATGAAACTAAACTCAAAACAACCATGATTCAAGATGTACTTAAAGAAGATTTCGTTTGCGAATCTGAAACATATTATTGGTATGTATATAATATATATATAGCTGATATTTAGAATATTTTACATGTCAATAAGTTTCGAATTCTTTTAATAATAATTGGCTACTCAAACTTTTATTGGGATTAATACTTTAGTGTTCAAGAAAAAAACAAAACATTGGCAAAATTTTATTTCTAGAATATTGAAAGGCAAAAATGTTTTCCATAATTATTTTTTTGCGTTTGTATTTGTGACTGAAAAGATATAATATTATTATTAATATATTAACATTGATAAGAATGACATTAAAAGTAGATTTTTAAATAATTTTATAATTTGTATTTACATTAAAATGATATTCTTTTAAAACTAATTTACAGATAAACAAGTGGATACATTAGCATCAACACTTGGACTTTTTATCATGTTATGATGAGTATTTTGGATTCCATTCGATTGATTGAAGTACAATTTTATCAAAGAGGTGAATAAGAAAAAAAGATTAAAACTTGTAATGAATTAATAGATTACTTTTTCTTTAATAGAATGAACAGTTCATTCCCTTGCAAAGAGGATTTCTATTGGGATTGGGATACCTACATATGCCGCAGGGTTTGGATCTTTGGATGACGATCATTTTTCCTTGTCTTAGAGAAGATTTACCGTCTAACGATTTAACAGCGCTACGAATTTTATATTCACATGGAAAGATTTAGTTGAACTATTAAAGATAGTTTGAAAACAATGGCAAAGATGAGGATACAGCATTGAGGCAAATAATTATATTATTATTATTCTTTGGTAGACTTTTCTTAGAGGTTTTGAGATCTAATTAACTAATTGATTGACATATGATTGATGATTGGTTGATGTATTTTGATTTATTTGAAAAATGTTCAATATGATTTATATTTCTGTTTTTATACTTCGGAACTGTTCGTCAAGTGAGAGACTGTTTAAATAGAATTTTACGTTCACTCTTTATAATATTATATTATATATCATTGAGAATATTAGTTGTATTGAACAGTCAAAGATTTCTATGGCAAACAGACAGAAGAATTTTAAGAGGATAACTTGAAAATAAGCAACTCTTCGCTATACTATAGCTATAGTATGTTATGAGCAGAGTCTTTTTCTTTTGGCTTATGGATTTTATTTTCTGAATTAATTAATTACAAGAATTTGAATCAGAATAACAATCTACATCAATCTTAGTAAAAGTTTTTCTCATAAGAAAGATCTACATAGAAGAATATATAAAAGTAAATGCATTTCTCTATCAGCAGAATTGTCAATCAAATCGCAAACTAGAATAACAATCTAGTTCATATACTTAAAGCGTTGTCAAGCTATTATTAGATTATTTTCGACAGTTAAAGATGAATGTGACATGAATGAATTAAAAGCAGGGAAATAATCGATCTACTACAAAAATTGATTAATCGCAAATATAACAAAATGAAATGAAATTATAATAAAAACCTGAGATTAACAATCTTGTTTCCTTAAATATGCATCATTTGAAATTCAATATCATTTTGTATTCTGTCCAAATTTTTAAACAAATATCTATGAAACTCTACTCTCTACTCGATTAAAAACTTCTATACCAAGTTGTTTTAATATAAGAACATTTTTAATCGAAACTGAGAAAACTTGATTGAGGTAAGAAAACTTACAAGGTTATTATAAATTGATGGTTTTCTTGTTTGATGTTGTGAATTTTTGTTTAGTAAATCAAAGAAAAACTCAACAATTACAATAATAACGCATGCTAAATAATATTTTGAATCACCAAATGAATGAATATAGTAAGTGCGTTAGGTTCTGTCAAAATTAAATTAGAATTTCGTTTAGGTTTTTTAATTTCAAAATGCTGTTCGATTTTTGTATTTTATTTTACGTGTATAGTTAGATAGCAAATCTAATGCCCTTAGTTTTAATACTCTTCTATAAATTTGAATATAGTATAGTGCATAAACATATAAATAGAAGAGTAGAGAGAGAGAGAGAGAGAAACACGGAGATAGAGAGAGAAAGTGAGGGAATTGGCAATAAAAGAATATCTTTGTTTTGAGAGAAATGTTGCCACTTCTGTAAAATATAAAATAAAAAAGCGAATATTTTAAATTTATATTTATAACAGAAGCTGTCATCTTAATGCTGATACATGGCGTATACGTAATCCGCCTATATTGTTCTTGTATTTATTGTTTTTTATTTATTTAACATGGAAGTACACTGTATTTATAGGGAGAGAAATTAATGACAATATAAGAAATATATAGAGCACACTTTGTGAGATCTGCTTTTTGAAGACTCAAAGCTTTGAACCCTCTTAGCAACATGAAAATAAATCCAATCATTTCTATGTTGTGACTATCAAAAACTGATAGACCAAGGCAGACTGACCTTTTTAGCCTCTTGTGTCGGCTGCTTATATACATAAATGCCTAAATTTGATTGGTGTAGTTTCAAAACAATTTCCGATTGGTAGAATAGTACAAAAAGACTTCTCTTAAGTATATAGAGAATCGTAGAGCATGTAGAGAATCGTTCAAATTCGACTAGTTTAAATTTCAAGCTACATAAGTTTAGGCGTTTTTGATACGTATTTAGTATAGCACTTAGCTTCAGAATGAGCAGAATTGCGATATATTCAGTCTTGATTCTGGTTGTTCAAGGAATATCCTTTGGAGGAGCAGCAATCAATCCAGAGGTGCAAATAAATATATATTATACAGTGTGTGTTAAAACTAAAATAATTTCCCATTCATCAGAAATGTCAACTTGCAGAACCAAATCAACATAACTATAACGTTGTGAAGTCCCTGTTAAAATATGTGCGACATATTAAAAGTGAACTTGAAACAAATGATTTGCAGAATAGAAATAACGAAATTGTTATTAAAGTGTTGAGAGATCAGATAGATGATCTTAAAAAAAATATTGAATTTCAAAAAGAAACTATTCTCAAACTAACTGAAATTTCAAAAATGACAGATAGTTGTAATAATTTAATTTTGAAATTGACCAATAGGAATGACGAGAATTTCAAAGAACTTAATAGAACTTTTGTTGAAAAAAGTGACAGTTTAGTTAAGTTGGAAAATAACTTCAATGAGTTTAATGCAAAATATGTTGAAATTAATATTGGGCTATTCAAATGTGAAAATAAATTCAGCGAGCTTAACAAAGCACTTATAGAAACGAATGAGAGTCTAGTAAAGTGTGAATGTAACTTCAATGAGCTTAACGAAACATTTGTTGAGCAGAATAATGAGTTGTTAAAGCAAAGAAAAGACTTACAAATGTGCAAAACAGATAACGAAATGTTAAAGACAAATGAGAAAAGGATTTCAGATAGTTACACTTCGAATATTCGTTCAATAAATATACCTGACTATGGTTCATTCGATGTGTTGTTCGATAATAAGACAACTGAAAAAGACTGGATAGTAATCCAACAGAGAGTAGATGGAAAAGAAAATTTTTATCGCGATTGGAATACGTACGTAGCAGGTTTTGGATCATTTGAGGGAGATTTCTTTCTAGGCTTAGAGAAGATTCATCAACTAACGTACTCGGCACGCTATCAACTCCGGATTCGCATGGAAGACTTCAATGGAACAATACTATACGCTGACTACGATAATTTTAAAGTTGACAGCAATGAAACGCACTACACATTGAGCAGTTTGGGTCAATATTCTGGCTAAAAACACGGTAAATACTGGGCCGACGACAACTTACGAGCGAGCGAAGGTATGAAATTCGCAACGTTTGATAATATGATGGGGAACCGGTGTCCAATGATCCGTCATGGAGGATGGTGGGGTTGCTCAGTCTGGTAAATCTTCATAACAGTTTTATTAATTGGCTGAACTCTAATATTTGTTTCTTGTACAGCAATTTAACTGGAGAATACTCAGCGATAGACAGCAAGCTATTTAAGTACATGTCTTGGGCTTTCTATGTGCATCTTAAGAGGGCTCAAATGATGATACGAAAATATCAACCATCATATATTACAAAATAATTCTGTCGATTATAATTGAATCAGCTGTCTAACGCACTTTCCGTTTGTATCACAAAAAAGGTCAGCATGTTGACACTGGGCGTATACGTGATATGCTGATTATGAGCATTCAACCGATGACGTTTGCTTGGCAGATTACTTCATTGTCTACACTACAATCAATAAAATTATAATCGAGAGTAAGAGTAAGAATAAAAATCTTCTGAGGTATATCGACTAGCTAGTCAATAAACAAATTAAAAGCTTCCGCATTTTGCTTTTATTCAAAATATGTACATGTGTACATGTAGGTATGTCATAGTCGAGCACACTCGGCTGTAGCTTTCTTACTTGTTTTTAACACAATCTTATTATCTGTACTGATGGCTGTATTAGGAATATAATTACAAAAAATTACTATAAACTTTTTGCCACATTTCTTTCTCTCTACATAGATGAATTATTTTTGTATTCTCTATTTTAATAATGATAATTATTTTCGTTGTTATTTTTACACTTCCTACTTCAATCTTATATCAAAACTCCAATTCGAATGTTACGAATTAATTATATATAACATATATTATATTATACTGTGTCTTTTGCAGTCGAATGTGGTGACCAAGTTTTCTATACGAAGTACATTTCATGTAAATATTCCTAGTAAGCCACACCGGAGACCTCTTCGATCCAGTCCAAGTGGGCGGTGACTCTAGTGAAACCAGCTGGAGCCACCGAAGTGCAGCTACTGGCATCGCTGAACGATGTGACGCCAATCAGGGTTGGCTCCTCACCCATGGTGACCAGTGGACCACCGGAGTCGCCATCGCATATCGAACGTCCCTCGGGTGTGTCGACGCACAAAACGCTCGCTGGAAGACGTCCGTAGCTGCGAGAACAGCGCTGATTGCTGATGATGCGCAGATCGACGCACTGCAGCCACTCGGGCAGAGGACTGCCATCGCTTGTGCTGCCCCAGCCGCATGTGGTGGCCATCTCATCCACATAGCTCTTGCTCCGCTCGGCGATCGCTGGCAATGCCACCTTATTGACCAGCGACCAATAATCCACATGCGGTGTGCGTATCAGGGCGATGTCATTGCCAATGCTCTGCGGCCATTCGGGATGCTGAATAATCTGCTCGGCACTCACATTCACGCTGAACAGCGCCTGAGTGCGCCTCGTGGCGCCATAGAAGATTGTCGCCCCGTCCATGTCGTCGGTGCAATGGGCGGCGGTCAGCACCCAGTTGTGGTGTATAATTGAGCCGCCACACCAGCTGCCCGCCGCCCCCGCTCGCATCAGCAGGCCGACAATGTAGGGCGCTTGACCCAATGTCGCCGGATATCCATTCGTTATAATATGATCGAAGTGCTCCACAAGGCTGAGCGTAGGGGGCGCAGCTTCGACGATTGCTGAGAGCAGTAGAAACACGATCCACATTCTCAAAGTTCAGGTGCAAGTGCAACAAGTGCTTCCGCTTTTTATTTTATTGCTCCCTTAAGGTGCCACACTAATTATGCTAATTAGCATCATTAACGACACTGAGAGGGTCTAATGGCTTTTTAGATTAGCAATGCAAATGCAAGTAGGCAATAAAGATTACCTCAGAGAACTTTTTGCATTATCTCTTTTATAAATTACATTATTATTAGTTTAAATTTCAATTATAGAAATCACTGATAAGACTACTCTACAATTATCATTTCGATTCTCTTACACAATTTACGGTTTAACACTCCCTCTGAATTTATTTATTTCTTTGTAATCATTCTCGAAATTCACTGATTTGAATTCTATAAATTTATACTAAATATTAGATATGTATTATAGAATATATTGATAATTGATATAGATATATTGACAGGAGCGCAACACTCACAGTTCACAACATTCAAATACTTCAAATAATCTGCATTCAAGAAAGGCTGCACAATTTTTATATTTTCTGATGCAGAAAACCACAAAGGAATTTATGAAAGAAATCGAAAATAAATTGGAGCAGTCAACAAAAAAAATAAATAAAGGGTCAAAACTTGACTCTAGAATTCTTATATAGTTATGAGTATCAGTAAAGAGTTCATTAACATGTTAACCCTATCGTATACGTAATACGCGCGTTGAGCTTTTACTTTAAAACAATTTTCAATGCTACGTATGACATTCTATTAATATGAAGGAAAGAGAAATAATAAGTTTAAGGTGAAATGTCATTCAAAATAATCTTATTTTCAGAAATTTGACAGCGCTACATAAAATAGTTGTCATTCATTATTCGTCATATTATATTGACAAACATTTTAGTTTTCGAGATAAAGCCAAATAAAGAGAAATTGAAATATGACCAGTAATAAAAATGAATAGCAGAAATCAACGATATTCGATATAATATTTTGTATATGCATATATGATATTATATAAATTTATGTCCAAACACTTTTGTTAAAGGATTTGGGTGAAAATGGTTTTTAACTATCAGTTTTATTACATTTTTTGGATTTTAACCAATAACAATGCCAAAACAAGTAAAAAAGCTACAGTCGAAAGGGGTCGACTGTGAGATGCCCGGTAGACAATGTCAATAAAATCAAAACAGTGCTGTATTATTCTTAAAATATACCAAAATATTATACTAAAATATACTGTCGAGAAAAAGTAGAGCTTTACCTCTTATATTCTCTGAGGTCCAGAGGTTTATAGGGATAGACAGGCGGACATGGCTATATCGTCTCGGCCATTCACCCTGATCAAGAATATATATACTTTTTGGACACCTTCTGTTACATATATTTGATGTTGGTTGTTGACACGCGGGTATACGTAATTTTATTTATACAATTAAAAATACTTCATATTTTCATTACTTCAGCTGACAATTTTGATGTTCTTAGCAAGCACTTAAACAAATCCAATCATTTTTTTATATTGTGACAAAAATAGACTGACCTTATGTGTATTTGTGAATATAATCTGTCGCATTCGCTATTTATTTAATACATACTATACTCGTACATGCAGATGCACTGAAGTAATCTCTTTTTAGCTGAGCTCTTCAGTGAGTTTTTTTATATTCGATTAGTAAAGCACTTCAATTCGCAATGAGCAGAATTGTAATATATTCAGCCTTGATTGTGGTTGCTCAAGGAGTGTCCTTTGCAGGATCAACAATTTCACCAGAAGTAATAATAAACAAATACAAATACATAAAAAGAGTGCGTGTTAAAATTAAAATCGTTTCCCCTTTATCAGACATGTGAATCAACTCGTCAACTTGAAGAACAATGCAGCACGTATTCGTATTCAGTTTTAAAGCCAATGCTGGATTATTTGCGACATGTTAGGGAAGAACTAGAAAGAAAGGAATTGATGAATAGGGAAATTCAAGAATTAAGAGCCAATCGGGATTATAACAACGGGATCATTAAAGAATTAAGAAATCAAATTGAATTTCAAAAGGAAACTATTCGAAAGTTTACTGATATTTCAAAAATAAGAGATAATTGTGATGATTTAATTTTGAAATTAAGTGATAGAAGCAAAATGCTATCAAAATGTGAACATAATTTTAAAGAAGTTAATAGAACTTTTGTTGAAAAAAGTGACAGTCTAGTAAAGTTGGAAAATAACTTCAATGAGCTTAATAAAACATTTATTGAAAAAAAATTATATGTTATTAAAATGTGAAAATAATTTCAGCGAGCTTAAAAAAAACATTATTGAAAAGAATGAGAGTCTAGTAAAGTTGAAAAAAAGCTTCAATGAGCTTAATGAAAAGTATATTGAAAAGAATAATGGGATATTCAAATGTGAAAATAAATTCAGCGAGCTTAATCAAACTTTTGTTAAAAATAATGAAAGGTTATCAAAATGTGATCGTAAATTCAACGATCTTAATAAAACATTTATAAGATCGAATGAGAGTCTAGTAAATTGGGAAAATAACTTCAATAAACTTAACGAATCATTTGTTGAAAAGAACACTGAGTTATTAGAACATATCAAAGACCTACAAATGTGCCAAAAAGATAACGAAATGTTAAAGAGAAATGAGAAAAGGATTTCAGATAGTTACACTTCGAATATTCGTTCAATAAATGTGCCTGACTATGATTCATTCGATGTGTTGTTCGATAATAAGACAGCTGAAAAAGACTGGATAGTAATCCAGCAAAGAATAGACGGTAAAGAAGATTTTTATCGCGATTGGAATACGTACGTAGCAGGCTTTGGATCTTTTGAGGGAGATTTCTTTCTAGGCCTAGAGAAGATTCATCGACTAACGTACTCGACACGCTATCAACTTCGTATTCGCGTGGAATACTTCAATGGAATAATACGACACGGTGGCTACGATAATTTCAAAGTTGACGGCAATGAAACGGACTACACATTGAGCAGTTTGGGTAAATTTTCTGGCGATAACGACGGTCATCCCTGGGGTGGCGACAATTTACGACATCAGGAAGGCATGAAATTCTCAACATTTGACCGCGATAATGATCGGTGGGAGAACGAGTGTGCAAAATCTCATAAAGCAGGATGGTGGCACAATCGTTGCACAGTGAGGTAAATCTTCATAATCGTCTTATTAATTGGCTGAACTCTAATATTTATTCTTGTACAGCAATTTAAATGGATTATACTCAGTGATGGACGGCAACACATACACACAAATGTATTGGTCAAACTTTACGCCTCTCAAGAGTGTTCAAATGATGATACGAAAATATCAACCATTGTAAACAAAAGTTTTTAATGAAACGATAACTTATTTTCTAATTTAATGCCCATATAAATTTCACTTTTATTTGCTCATAGAGCTCCTATCAGAACTTGACACTGTGCGTATACGTGATGTGCTTATTACGAACATTAAACAAATGAGCATGATGATGACGAGGCAACAATATTTTAAAGCTTTGCAGCCTTTAATGGATTTTAACCTTTCGAACTTATTTATCTCTTTAGCAAAAAAAAACAAAAATAAAATGAATCACATAATTTGTTAGTTTCTAAGTGCAGATAATCACTATGGGAAAAATTGGCAGCCTAAAATAGATTTGTAGCTAATTAATCAGCTTTGATTTACAGGAATTATGTACATATATAGATTGATGGGCAATATAATTTCGTTCGTTTTTTGATTATTTTTGTTTTCCATCAACTTAAATAAATTCTACTCTGCGCTTGAGAATAAATAGAACTACTCAAAATTTATTTTGGTGTAACTACTCGAATCTGAAGCGAACCAAAATATAAATCAATATAACTAAATTTGTTAGCAAATGATATGATGACAATCTTATACGATATAGTGATACACCAAGATGAATAAATTTTAAAATTCTATTAAGATTTACATTTATTATTACTTGGAAATATACGCAGATTAACATTGTTTTTTTGATTCAGCAATTGTTTTTATTTTTTTGAGTTTTATTTTATTTAAACTGGTTTACTGCTATGTGTTTCGAAGCCTAACAAGTTTCAGATGATAATGAAACAACAATTTCAATTTGATAACCAAAATATCAAATAACTGATTTTATTTATACAATTGAAAGTACATACTTTATATTTATATCAATACTTATGTCAGGCGAAAATTACTTTTCTATATACGAAAATGTTTTCTTTTGCAAATAATACTTTAATAAGATTTAAAGCATCATCAGCACTTAAGACTTTGAGCCGCTGTTTAACAAAATAATGATAAACCAAAATAGACTGACCTAATTTGTAGTTGGGAATACAATCTGTCGGAAATGAAATTACTCTCTATGTATTGATAAGTCGAAGCTCTCTCTCATTTCTTTAATATATTCTCGATGTGTTTAGACAAACACGTTAGTGAGTTTTTGATCCGGGTTGAGTAGAGAACAATAATTCCAAATGAGCAGAATAATATTATATACAGCCTTGATTCTAGTTGCTCAAGGAATATCTTTTGCAGAATCAGCAATTAATGAAAAGGTAATAATTCTATGGAATATGTAAAGTGTACAGTGCGTGTTAAAAGTAAATTATCTCCCTTTCGTCAGGCTACTCAAGAAAACGAACTTGACGAACAATGCAGCGCGTACACTTATAAGTCAGTGAAGCCATTCATAGATTATATACAGCATGTTAAGGACGGACTTGAACAGTGTGAACTAAAGGATAAGGAAGTAAAAGAGTTAAAAGAGAAAATTGTTCATCAGCAAGTCAACGAAGCGATTATTAAAGAATTGAGGGCTCAGATTGACGATCTGCACTCAAATTTAGAATTTCAGAAAGAAATTATTCATAGTCAAATGTTACAATCCAAGAGTGCAGTGAATTGCGACGAATTGAAATTTAAAATAGTGTTTCAAAATGATAAGCTAGAAGAATACGAAAATCAACTTCATACGTTAAACGAAACTCTTGATGAAAAGAATGCTAGCTTGTTACAATGGGAAAGACATCTTCGTGAGATTAACCAAACTCTTGCTGAAAGGAATAATGAGTTGGTGAAAGAAAATAATAATTTGAAAGTATGCAATACAAATGTTGATAAGTTAAAGGAGTTAAATGAAAATAGCGTTTGTGGTGGTTGTATTCCGGGTACTAATTCAATATATGTAGATGGCTATGGTTCATTCGATGTGTTGATCGATAATAATACAGATGGACCTGGCTGGATTGTCATCCAGCAGAGAATAGATGGTAAAGAAGATTTTTATCGCGATTGGGACACGTATTTAGGTGGCTTTGGTTCTTTCAAGGGCGACTTCTTTCTAGGCTTAGAAAAGATTCATCAATTAACGAACTCGACACGCCATGAGCTCCTTATTCACATGAAGAACTTTGATGGGAGTATCAGCAACGTTCGCTTTGACAATTTTAAAGTCGATGGCAAAGATACAGACTACACTTTGAGCAGCTTGGGTAATTATTCTGGGGAACGCGATAATCATGGCAATTTACATAAGCAAGTGGGTATGAAATTCACAACGTTGGACCGTGATAATGATGTGTGGGATTCTGGAAACTGCGCAGAAGAATATCACGCAGGCTGGTGGTACACAGCTTGTACATTTTGGTAAAAATTACAATATATATAATTGATTGATTATGCTGATACATCTGTTTTTTACACAGCCATTTAAATGGAGTCTACCCGGCGAAAGGAGATGATTGGAAGAGGCCAAACCTTCGTTGGATTCAGCTAGAGAGTCCCACGACGGTCAAAATGCTCATACGTAGACATGCTGATAACTAAATTATTTTTCGTGTTTCCTGAGATCAATAATTATAAACAGCAGTTTAGCGATCTTACATTCTATTTACAATAGTTTATTTACAACGAGTTGGGTCTCTATTTAGCATTATCCAGAAAGTCTTTGGCCTCATTTATCTTGGCCGCCAAATATGGAGAGCCACCACGATCCGGATGATTGAGCAACATGATTTTCTTATGCGCATCCTTGATCTGCAACATGTCGTGTTAATCAGTTGGATAGGTTTGTAAGTCTGAAGCACGTGGAGTACTTACCTTGAGCTTTGGAGCACTGGGACTGACACCAAGAATAAGAGCGGCTTCGCGTTTGTTCATTTTGGGATCAAAGCCGCCCTTATAGTACTTGGCATTAGCCATGCTCTCCGCATCGAATTTCGGCAGATTCTTGAGGGCCTCATTGAATTTCGTTGTCATCTGTGGCATGCGTCGCATCAAATGTTTTCCAGCAAAGCCAACAGCCGCCACGCCGAGGCCGGCTAAAATAAT
This sequence comes from Drosophila nasuta, assembly GCF_023558535.2. Lineage (NCBI taxonomy): Eukaryota > Metazoa > Arthropoda > Insecta > Diptera > Drosophilidae > Drosophila > Drosophila nasuta. The sequence continues at coordinate 31,626,646 of NC_083457.1, read as the reverse complement.
CGAGCTCGTCTTGTGGTAGAATTTACGGTTGAAGGTGTGTTTTGGTGGCATTGCATTTGTTGCAATTTTTATGAAACAATTGTCGAAACAAGAAATTAAAAATAATTATGATAATTGACAGTTTATTTATCAAATAAACATAAATATTTTGCAATTTTATACCATTTTTATGTAATCGATGTGTGTTGTTGACTGTTGTCGTTTTGACAGCTGACTTGAATATGTTTTCAGTATCGATAATGTATAACAAGTACATTTGAAAACTCTGATATCGATATTCTGTGTTATTTAGAGATGGTACTCACGATAATCGTAAGGTTTCTGAACATCGATTGCAAACGACTTTCCACAAAATATTTTATAATCAAAGATCACATTAAAAATTTAATTTTAAAACAACAAACCATATTTATTATTATATAAAAAATAAAGAAATAAAGTTGCTGAACTTATTTTACACACTAAAGTCGAACGCGGATAAATGGTCAACCACATTATTGGTAAAACATCGATAATAAAAATTGAGACAACTTTGCTATTATGCATTTGACATCACCAATAGACGTTGTTTTTATGTTGAATTGATGAGAAAACTAAAATATAGAATTGTACGAATTTTTGTTTATGGGACATGCCAGCTGCAGACAGATTTCACAATAAGCCTATGATATGGTTAATTCGCCACGAGAATATACTCTTTACGCTATGGGAGGAGGAAAGTAAAAAAGTCAATTTCAGCGGCAACTATCAAAATATATATCAAGCGATTGCCGAAAAACTGTGTAAAGCCGGTTTACAAATACAATGGAAAGATGTACGAACTAGAATTGAGAGTGTCACCAAGAAATACAAGTATGTATGTTTACAAATACAAATAACATAATGGACTAATCAACATGAAACCAATTGCCAAGCAGCGAAGAGCTAAGGGATATTGAAGCTCTTGGACGGCCGTCTTCATGGCGGCATTTTGAGCGTGTTCACAAGATTCTCGGCGTTAGCCCACAAAGCATTGAGAGCATCGAGAGCAATGGTACGTTTTTCATGTTCATATATACATATACATACATATATTCTGTTCATTGCAAATGTAATTAAATTATTTCAGGCGTTGCCGCTCTGTTGGATGATGAACAATATGGCCTTGATGATTTACCCAATTCCGAGACGTCGTCTGTTGCTGAACCCAACGACAATAATTGCCCTGACTCAGTCTCCGCCTCTCCATCGCCAGAAAAGAAGAGACGCAAATTGGGAAATACAAGTAAAATGACGCCTTTCGAGCTAGCGATGCTGGAGATTGAACGGGATCGAACTGTTCGCTTGGAGAGCATTGCCATGAATCGGCTTGAAGTAATGAAACGAATGGCAGCAGAAAATGCCGAGTTTCACAAGAAACTACTAGCACTCGTGAAAAGCAGAAAGTGAAGCCCTGACTTTGTACAAATTTAGTTCTAATATATGCTACTGAAATATCTGACAAATTCCATCAGTTGAATTATTTATTCTTCACTCGGCAAATCGCTGAGGAAAGAGTCGCAAAAATATTCTTATTTAATTTGCGCAATTTGGAAAATATGCAAACAGCAGTTGATAATTTATTTGCATGATCATAACAATTAATTTGTAGTGCGAATCGCTCAAAAGCATTAATTACTCATTGATGTCCTTCACGTCATCAGTGTAGATGAATTCGGGAGACAATTGGGATGCATCCAGCAGTGCTCTCTCTTCATAGTTCTCTGATTTGGGCTGACAATTTGGACTCTACAAGTAGATATTCATCAACTATCGTCAATTGCTTAATAGCATTGCCTAGGCTTAGTAAGACCTGCCTTAAAAATGTTAAATAAAGTTGAATTTATTCGCCAAGGCGTTAAGACTTCTTAGCAAACGCTCTATTTAAAAAAATACATTATCAAAATTTGACAGGTCAAAATAGTCTGACCTGTTTTCTAGTTGAAAATATAATCTGTTTGATGAATATGTATATTTGGAATTGAGTATGGGCAGAATAATACAATGAACTTTATAATTCTCTCTATTCTTAGACAAGCAGACTCTTAAATTCAGCCATGTCTTTAATATATTGTCGCTGTCTTTAGAAAAACACTTCAGTGAGTTTTTGATCCGCTCTGAGTAGAGAACAATAATTCCAAAATGAGCAGAATAATATTATATACAGCCTTGATTCTGGTTGTTCAAGGAATATCTTTTGCAGAATCAGCAATTATTGAAAAGGTAATATATTCTATGGAATATGTAAAGTGTACAGTGCCTTAAAAATGTTAAATAAAGTTGAATTTATTCGCCAAGGCGTTAAGACTTCTTAGCAAACGCTCCTTTTAAAAAATACATTATCAAAATTTGACAGGTCAAAATAGTCTGACCTGTTTTCTAGTTGAAAATATAATCTGTTTGATGAATATGTATATTTAGAATTGAGTATGGGCAGAATAATACAATGAACTTTATAATTCTCTCTATTCTTAGACAAGCAGACTCTTAAATTCAGCCTTGTCTTTAATATATTGTCGCTGTCTTTAGAAAAACACTTCAGTGAGTTTTTGATCCGCTCTGAGTAGAGAACAATAATTCCAAATGAGCAGAATAATATTATATACAGCCTTGATTCTGGTTGCTCAAGGAATATCTTTTGCAGAATCAGCAATTATTGAAAAGGTAATATATTCTATGGAATATGTAAAGTGTACATTGCGTGTTAAAAGTAAATTATCTCCCTTTCGTCAGGCTACTCAAGAAAACGAACTTGACGAACAATGCGGCGCGTACACTTATAAGTCAGTGAAGCCATTCATAGATTATATACAGCATGTTAAGGACGGACTTGACCAATGTGAGCTGAAGGATAAGGAAGTAAAAGAGTTAAAAGAGAAAATCGTTCATCAGGAATCCAATGAAGTGATTATTAAAGAATTGAGGGCTCAAATCGAATTTCAGAAAGAAATTATTCGTAGTCAATTGGTGCAATCAAAAAGTGCTGTGAATTACGATGAATTGAACTTCAAAATATGTGTTTCAAAATGATAAGCTAGAAGAATACGAAAATCAGCTTCATACGTTGAACGAAACTCTTGATGAAAAGAATGCTAGCTTGTTACAATGGGAAAGACATCTCAATGAGATTAACAAAACTCTCGCTGAGAAGAATAATGACTTGGTGAAAGAAAAGAATAATTTGCAAATATGCAATACAAATGTTGATAAGTTAAAGGAGTTAAATGAGAATAGCGTTTGTGGTGGTGGTATTCCTGTTCCCCGTCCAATAAATGTAGATGGTTATGGTTCATTTGACGTGTTGTTCGATAATAAGACATATGGACCTGGCTGGATTGTAATTCTGCAGAGAATAGATGGTGGAGAAGAGTTTTTCCGCAGTTGGGCGACGTATTCTGCAGGCTTTGGTTCCTTCTCGGGCAACTTCTTTCTAGGCTTAGAAAAGATTCATCAACTAACGAACTCGACACGTTATGAGCTTCTCATTCAAATGGAGGATTACGATGGAAGAGTCAGCAACGTTCGCTTCGACAATTTTAGAGTTGATGGCAAAGATAACGACTATTTAGTGAGCAGTTTGGGTAATTATTCTGGGCAAAGCAATAATCAATGCAAGTACTCAAAGATTGACGATGACACTGATATGTGGGAATATGTAAACTGCAAAGAAAATTATCGCGAAGGCGCATGGTACGCTGATTGTTTGGAAAGGTAAAAAACTATAATAAAAAATATAATATATAATTATGCTAAAATATTTGTTTCTTACACAGAAAAACAAATGAGTACTTCCCGGTGAAAGAGACTGAATGGGGATTACCAAATACTTGTTTGTATGGCGCACCGACTCTCGCCTCATGCAAAATGCTTATACGCAAATACAAAAATGATGAAATTATTGATAGATAATGCGATCATAGCCTTGAATTAATAAAAAAAATTGTTTAGTTTCTTAAATTGTTTTTATAGCATCGAGTTGATTCTCTATTTAGCATTATCCAAAAGGGGTTTGGTTGATCTTGGCCGACTCCGAAAAAGGGAGCAATATGATCCTTGACTTGGTGATCACTTTGGATATATTTCCTACTCTGGAGCACATGAAACTCTTATCTTGAGTTTTGTGCTAATCGCTTGTCGTATCATTTCAGCTTCTGGATTACTCTTGGTTGCTTGCGTGATGTTTGCTTGTTTGCTTTCATTATTTGGCACATTGTTGATCCACGAGTCGCAAATTGTGCTCTTTTTGTAGCTGAGGAAATTGTGTAATATGCAACAGCAGTCAATAATATCATTGGGTTTCCCCTGGGTATCTAATCCCTTAGCCAAGCGGCCAAAACGCGCTCTCAACTCAAGAAAAGCACGATCCACAACGTGTCTGGCTTCATTTAGAGCATTGTTAAAGACACTTTGCCGGGCGGTTGCATTTGATGGATGCGGTGTTATGAGCGTTGGACTCATCTCGTAGCTTGAGTCACCCAAAAGCATCAATGGAACAGCAATGCTCCCCATAATCTTGTAGTTTAATTCGATTAAAGGCGATGCATCAAACATTTCTAGCAATGTACTTCCTTTATATGTCTCGGCATCGGGCTGGCTACTTGGACTCTTGTACTCCACATACAGAAATCTTCCACTAAAATTTGATTTAATTGGAAATAGCTTGCATAAATAAAACTAAGTAGCTAGCTTACCGATAATCCACTAGAGCCAGCAACGTATTTACGCTCAGTTGCATGTGACAGCAGCCTGTGAATTGGTCAAAAGTTTAGCAAAATGAAAAAACAACAAATAGCAACATTGTTTAGTGCTCACCAATTGCGCCAATGCACTGTGGAATTCCGTGAACATCATAGAAACCTTGTACACATTTCTGAAGCGTCGCCTGTTGTGTCAGGAATTCGTGTGGCATGAAATCCGGGCCAAGAACACGTTTCACCTCTTTGCAAAACTGATGGAGTATCTTGCACACCATCGGAGTTGAGACGCCAAACAGCTTCGCCACCGCACTGTATTCAGCTGTGGTCCCTAAGGTATATAATGCAATGGCAATTCGCTTGTCCACTGCAATTGCTTTACGGAATGATGTGTTTGCTTTCTTCATACACTTTAGATATTCGATCAATTGATTGAAGTCACTTCTTTCCAGGCGAAAATGCTGCTGAAAATCCTCATCTGTAGCGTGCGGCACAATTTTCTCCCAGAATGCTCCGCTACGTGGCTGTGTTAGAAATGTATTGGGAGGGTTATCAACTTAAGTGAATTTTTTTAATTTATAACTATTTGAAAATAACTTACAATTGCCCATTCGCGAGGCGCTTTTCGTTTCTTGCGTTGCCGGTCATAGCTAAAGCGGCAGCCATCCACCGTGTCGTCAAACTCTTCTTCCCACTCGAGCAGATTGAGGAAACTCAACTCATTCTGCTCGCACAACATCACAAGTCTTGAAATATCCATTTTTTAAATTCGTTAAACATAAACAAACATTTTACCAAATACAAATTGAAACAACAGCAGCTGTTATCGATAAGAAACCAGGGATACAGCAACCGCCACAACAGCAACAGTTGTGGAACAGCTGACAAACAGTTGCATACGTTTTTTTATGTTATATTCTGTAAGATTTAGTAGAAATATGCAATACATATGAAGCAAAATGCTTTATTTTCGAAAATTCGGAATGATTTCTGAAAAACCGTTAGCTTCGTGCCAATATCGCACGAAATCGAGCTATCGATGCCTATCACCTAAAATCGTGTTTTGCACGCATTACCAGCAATATCCCAATGTCCTCGTTTTATTTTGGATATTGCAAACTGACTTTTGTATGCTCATTTTTATGATAGAAAAACTAGGATACAAAAATACATTCAAATAATGTAGCAAAGAAAAGCTAATAATTACGTGAAGTGTATATTTAGTATATATTTCGAGATTAAATAATCGATTTTAAAACTGAACTTACGGTCACCCTGCGCATCGGGCTCCCACAACAAAACAAGTGAAGAAGAAGAAGCGTGAAAATTTTTGATGTGCAAAGAAGTTTTTAAACGATATTCGTATATTATTGATTAATAAACAACAAATAAAAGTAAAAGTGTCAATTGGCTTGCTCGGTGATAAAACCGTGTCGTGTGCCGTGTGCTGTTGACGTTGGTGTAGTTGCTGTTGGGTGTGTGTTTGTGTGCGTGCGTGTGTCAGTGTGTGAGTGTCTGTCTCTGCTGGGCGACAAAAGAATCTAAAACTATTTTTGGCGAAAGGCAACAACAGAAGCAGCGCAGCAGCAGAAGCCGTCAAACTGGAGCGTATTCCGGAGTATTTGCGCGACACCGTCGATTGGTTGATGGGGTAAGTAACCAAGTGCAATATGCAACAAAAGAAAATAAAATAAAACAAATCCTGTGTATTTTTTTTTTATAAATACATATGTATAACACACGATAACAGAGGCGACCGCAACGACGACGGTGACTACGATGTCGCGACGTTACGTCGCTGCTCGTTTTGGTTGCTTGGTGGTGTCTTTTATGTCCTCTGCTCTGCTTTGCGTTGCCATTTGGCGTTTTGCCAATTGGCCTCGTTTCACATCATCATCCATCTCTTCTTTGGCCAAACCAAAAGAAATTTTCATTTCTTTTTTTGTCTTCTTCAGCTTCGTTGTTTGCTTCAACCCCCCAAAACTCGTCCCGTTCCCTCCCCATCAACTCTCGCAGGAGTTGCGTAGTCCCTATTTTGCCTTATTGTTGTTATTCTCTGCTTCTTCTTTACGTTGTTATCGTTTACACACTGCGAAATCAATAAAAACAAAATTATATTTATCGATTTCTCAAATGTAACGCAATCGCAAGTGTTTTGATTTTTTTTTTCGTGTTTTATGTACTCACACACACATACACATACTTGCGTATCCATGCACATTAATGCATTCTGCTTCCTTCTCGACCATTCATCAAGGCCACTGCAGTTTTTTTTATTTTCGATTGTCTGCTTCACCTTTTGCATCTCACTCGTTAGCTTATATGCTCGCTCATTCGTTCTCCCTCTTTCCCATTGTTCGCTTGTTTATGTTTCTACGCAGCGTCGACGACGACGGCTAGGAGATAAGAGAAGCCGGTTTATTGAACTTGCCAATTTCATTACAGTTTCCAATCAAAACAGAGAAAAACGCAAACTTATACAAACAGCAGTAACACTACAACCTATGGTCAATGTAGATCATGCAAACATTTTACACATATACATACATACATTTGCATGCGTGTGAAAGGTGTTTACTTTCATCTGACGCTGCTATCGATTTTAGTAGTAGATTAGTTTGTTGTGTTTCAGATTGCATTTATTTAAACCAGCTACTGATTGGAGTAGAAGGGTATCATAACTTAAAATGTACAGCGCAAATAATTTTTTATTGATTTAAAAAAAATAAAATTTTAAATAAATCTATCTTTTTCTGGTCCCAAAACCTGAAACAAAATAAAATCTTATTAGTAAAGAACAGAGCATAACAGAAATGTTGAATGGGTAATTTCATTATGATCAGAGATTAATTATGTGTTGATGAATAATTTTATAGTGTCGCTATTTTAATTGTTACTATTTTAGAGAAAAATGTAGCCGTTATAGAATTTATTTTGTTACTTGACAACTAGGAGATTACTGAATAATACTACTTATATTTGGCTCTAATTAAAAAATAAAAATGTATTTATTTATATTTTATTTTTTATTTGAATACAAAAGTTTTGCTTCTTTCCGTCTTAGCAAGTTTCATTACGAAAAGCAATTAGCGTTTTATTTTTTTTTAAGAAATTGAAAAATATATTTGTAGATGTGGGATCTTCCCTGTCGCCAACTAAGCTCAACTAGGGAATGTTGGAAAAGTGGTTGGAAGGCGGGGTGTAAACCTCGGCCTTGAGGCGCACTTAGCACAACTCTAATTGAATTAGACAACATGCGGACGAGAGCACAAAATAAAAGGCACGTCACAATAGACACAGACAAATAGGAAGAGAGAGGGAGAGAGCAATTGCGAGGGAGAAGAAGAAAATGGATAATTCGCAAGTTGGCAACACTTCGCGTCTGGAATTGATTGACAGGGTTGACAAATCATTTGCGAAAATCAATTTTTCTACTATGTCTTAGAAAAAAGACAGAGACAAAAGTGAAAGACCGAGGACAAGAGGGCAGCATACACAGAGAGAAATAATCTACCAGCTACCGATTCAATTTGTGCTAAGACCAAAAGTATTTTTAAAATAAATTTGCTTTATATTTTTTAGTTAAAATGTCTGTATGCAAAAAAAGAAATCATTTCAACCGAAGTATGGTGCCGTTATAATTTTTTTTCCTAATTTACTTTTAACTTCAAGTGCAGAGAATTCGTAAAGTGAATTTTTTGCAGTTTGTTTTTAGAGCGTCATTATTGGTTTCTCTATGTGCATAGGAATGGGTAAAGACTTGATTTAGCTGGCAATTGCACTGCACTCAGTTGTCGTTGGACCCTGGACGCGTCTAGTTCCATTCCGTACCCATACAAAAAACGTTACCTTTCCTTTTCGGCCATGAATTGGGCCATCTCGAATCTAACGGGCGGCAATCGGGTGAGTCGGGCCATCCTCGTGCGCTATTCCTCAGTGCCCTTGGCGGATGATGGCAGCACCTCATCGACGACACCAGCGGCGACCACACCACGCTCATCCACATCGCACTCCTCGCTGTCGTCCACGTTTGCAGCCACCTTTGCTCGCCATGTGCCGCGCCAGCAAAATAACAACAGCAGCGGCAGTGGGAACAACAATAATCACAACAATAACAACAGCACCAGCAATAATAATAATAGCAACAATATCGGCCACAAGGGACAATCAAATGTGGCGACCAATGTGGGCGGCGTTGTGGCAGCTGTGGGCGGGGCAAATGGATCTGCCAGCAGCAATTCATCCACACAGCTGTCGCTGCCCCTCGATGTGGAGGAGACTGTCACCTGTTTCTGTCGGTAAGCCACAGGAATTTAAGAGTCGCGTTGAGATGAGGGAGATAATATGGATTAGATGTGAAGCTCTTTCACTATATACATAGGGTGTTCATAGTTGCCCGATTTGCAAAAGAGATTAAAGATATTTCTTAAATATAAGCCACTACAAAATATTTCATAATACTTTATACAACGTTTTTTTAAGCGATCCGACTTTTTTTCACTCACATATTGTTGTTGAATTAAGTTTCATAAACATGAATGAACAAGATCTTTTTTTCATTCCTCAGTATTGCTCAAATAATTAAATTAGTATTATAATTTGACTGTCCATGTCTTCGACTGATATAATATCGTATCAGAATATTATATAGAAAATGGTTTATTGTGATGGAGGAAACTATTTTAAATCAAATATAACAGATAATTAGAATTATAAATATTGATTTTAATTTTTTTCGAAATAATTATAATTACCTATGTACATATATATTTCAATTACCAACCATTTTTTATTTTCGTTCAATATATTTAGATGTTTATCATTTTGTTAATTAGTATCGGCGATAATTTTTTATTCAAATTATTACACAGAATTCAGATAAAACAGCATCACAAATTTGCAATTTTTTTTTTATCAAGTGGTTCTAATTGTTGAGACTGCACTGTACATATGTAAACAAAACTACGCATATGCTTATGTATACAACGTAGCAATGCTGATATTACTGCCTCTACACACACACACACGCATACATATATTCATATATGTATGTATGTATATTCTTTGCCTTCTTCGCTATCGGCAGTTAGCATAAACAACAACAAACACCAACACAATGTATTGTACGTAAAGGGCGAGTGAGTAAGAGAGACAAATAGAGATAAAGGGAACTTTTGTTTGCATTAACTGCTGCTGCACTCCTTGCAAAAACAGCTGATTTTCATTTCGTTGGCAATGTTGTTGTTCTGCTTATTGAGATTCAAGTTTCTTGCAAATTATACAATTTCTATGGACACATACATATGTATGTGTGTGTGTGTGTATAAGTGTGTCCTGCGTCTGAACTGCGCACTTAGCAAGCAAATTTCCCCCAACTTTACAGCAGACGCACCCCTTTGCCGCAGTTACGTACGCTTCATTATTTGTAGGGTTTCCATTTGCAAAAGAAACCCCGCAACGTGCCTGAGATGTGTGTGTGTTTTTGTCAGTGAGGGAATGCTAGACGAAAAATGGGTGGAGGGTGGTGGGAGGGGAGGGTCAATGCCGGTTCACACCTAAGACGCATTTTGCTACGCCCCCTTTTTGGGGCTGGTGGCGTGACTTAAGCATAAATCTCACAGCGCCTTGCTACGAATTGCACAAGTCTATCGATGTGTGTGTGTGTGTGTGTTTATATTTTATAGTTATGTATACCCTTTAACAACAAATTTGCTGTGCGAGTAAAACTATGTTTAATTTTTTGTCATACGTAAAAAAATGGCAAGAAAATAATTAATTTCTAAACCTAATTTGGGAATACATATGTTATGATATGATTTGTTTCCGATAGGGCGTTCATAAATTGGATTCTATAATTTGTCGTAAATTTTATTGAAAATGCCCAGAAACAGGCATGCGTATGACAAATTTTGGAGTACTTTTAAATTAATGGGTAACTGCGAGTCGTTGGCTCTCCTGTAAAACAATCAAAATTGTGATTTTCCTTTTTTTTGCGCACTTCCAAATTCGATGGCTACATCTGACGTCATGTGTAGTGCGCATGACCCAAAGCAACGGACGCTGCTATTACTGCTGCTGCTGCTGCTAAGTTGTTATTGTTGTGTTTGTCTTATTTATGTGGTGGCGTGACCGACTAAACGGAACTGCCGTCGCTGTCGCAGCGCTACCACCGCAAAGCTAAGAAGAAAAAAAACAGATTAGTGAATAGCAACAAATAAACAAGCCGCAATAACAAAACACTGCGAATAGTGTGAGGGGGATTGAGAGCGGTGGATGTTAAAGCGAGAGAAAGAGGAAGGAGAGAGCGATATTTATATTTATGTATGTTTTCCATAGCTCTGTGCTTATTGTTGTTATTGCAGGAAATAAACTCTTTTTGCATCTGTATTCATCTCTCTGCCTGTCTATCGTTGCATGCAATTTAATTGATACTTTCTTAATGAGATATTTACACACTCACTGATTGTTATCGATGCTATCGATAAGTGGAGCTAGATTATTTATTGTTTTACTTTGGATGTGCTGCTCTCTGACCCATTTTGCTATTCTCTTCTTGTCTTCTCCATGCTCTTACATTTAAGGTGATGGGGGAGGACGGAGTAATGGAGGATCGTCTGCAGTCGACTGCAACGAGGCTGCAACAGCCGCTGCAATAAATAATGAGCGCAAAGCAATTCGAATAATGGCGAATTGCCTTGCTCGTTGTCTGCTTCTGCTTTGGTGTAACCGCTAGAAAGCAGCCAAGCATCGCACTCACTTTGCTCCGCTTATGTGTGTGTATGGATGTGACCGTGTGTGTCTGTGTTTGCGTGTGTGCGCTATGAAGAGGTTCAGTGCAAATGAACTCACAGCAGTTGCAATGCGGGCGGTCACAGGTGTGTTTATTGTCCAGCAATTGGTTTGAGCGAGACGCCACGAATCGAATTTGTCGCTCTGTGCCTCTCTACCCGACAGCTGCTTGACTTGGTTGTTGTTGTTCTTGTGGAGGTTCCTGTATTTGTCTTGAATGACGGTGCGCCTTTTTGATTTTGGCATTTGATTCCCTGGAAGCCGTGAACTAAATGCAGTTCCTGTGTTATTCTTTGTTCTCTTTGCTTTATATGCTTATCAATGGCAAACACACAAATTATACATAAGGATAGAGGGTGCTAATGACATTACATCTAAAAAGGTCATGCGGGCCATGTTTCGTGTGTGTTACCTGATACTGATAATATCATCATTAAAGTTGTCTGTCTCTTTGCCTATTTTCAAGTTTTATCTAAACATTATTCTTTTTTCTCTCTCGTTGCAGGTGAGTAGTATGCCAACAGAAAATCATTTACCGGGGACAGGTAAACGTTGAAATAATTCAATATTCGTAAAGCTTTAAAATATATAGCAAAGGTATCCTTTCCCCCCTCTGTTGATGCGTTATAATAGAAAAATCTACTACTATTTCTACTACTAAAAATATCTCAAAGTCTGGCAACCCTGCGAATACGCTGTCAGCTGCTGAGCGCGCGGGCAAGCGTATCGCAAATGTATATTGTAATGTGCGGTTGTATGCGTGACTCAGCTGATGCGAGAGTACCAATGTCAGAAAGAGAGACACTATACGCTGTAAGGGAGCGAGCGAGCAAGCGAACTTGCTCAGCTGTCAAACAAGTGGTCGTGTATTGTATATGTGTGTTACGATAGGTGAGTGCGTGTATGTGTATGTATGTTCTGGTCTTGGTTGACTGCCACATTTGTATGCAAAGCACATTCACTGACTGCCCCTCACTTGATGCTCTCGCTCTCTCTCTCTCTCTCGATGGTGGCGCTCTCTGAGCAAACCAGTTAATGTGAGTGAGTGTGTGTGTGTGACTTCGACTGCGACTTCGACGCAAACAGCATGAAAAGAAACTAACTGCAACAACAATGGTAGCAAACAGCAACACCATCATCGTCATCTTTGGCGCTGCTCTGCTCTGCTTTCGTTCGCCAGCTTCTCTCTCACTCTATGTGTGTGTGTGTGTGTGTATTGGTGTTAGCTGGCAGTAGTCAGTCAGTCAAGCAGCTGTCAAAGTCTTGCCCGCTGCTTCAGTATAGAAATTTCCTTTGGCATGTTTGGTTGCATGCTCGTCGTCGTCGTTGTCGTCGGGTCGCCGTCTCAACGCGTTTGACTTTGTTTAAGAGGCGCGCAGTTTCAACATCGTACAGACTCTGTCGATGTTTCTATATATGCGTGTGCGTGCAGTTAAAACAATTTAAAATATATAATTCTTATATGCAAAAAAGAAAGAGATACGAAATCAAATAAAGTGTTCACATTCTAATGAAAAGAAAAACAACAACACAACACAATGTAAGCAAGGAGTAAACTCCACTAAGCCAGTGTTGCCGAAGTGTGTGCGTGTGTATTTCTGTTTGTAAACTGTGTCATTCACAGCAACACTGCCAACTACATACAAGTTTTCAATACGTTTTTTGTTGTTTGTTGTTTGCCACTTCTTCAGCAGTAGCCGCATTACAACTCTCATAATTGTTGTTGTTGTTGCCACGGTTTGTTGCTTCACTGATTACGCGCAATGCAGTAGTAGTTGTATTAGTATTAGTAGCAGTTGCTTGCAAAACCGGCGAAGCGCGACTGTTGCCAATGCAACGTTTAGAATTGGCACAGCAACAACAACAACAACAGCAGGTACAAACAACAATAACTGTTACGGTGCATCGAGCTTTTGCTTTGGCCACTAACTGTAACCATTAAGCAGCGCAGTAGCAGAGCAGCAGCAGCGTTTACCAATTGTTGTTGTTGTTGTTGTGATCGTTTTGTTGGTTTTTTAACCACTTCCTTTGGCACTGTCTGCTGTCTGCTGTCACTTGCTTTCCGGACGCGTTTCCTGTCCCTCTGGCATCATCCCCTGCTTTAGCAGTCAGGTGGCAACTCTGCCAATGCATCACAAGTCCTTCCTCTTTTCTTTCTTTCAAGTGCCCAACAACAACAACAGCAGCAGCAGCAGCAAGAATGTTGCCCTTCCGCCAGCCACTTCAAGTTGCGCCATTTTTCGCACTTCTCTCCCTCCACTTGCACTTCTCGCCTTCTCATTCGCCTCCTTTTTGCTTCATTGTGGTCTATGCAAATGTGTCACCACAAGCAAACATGGCACAGTGTGGCAAAAATCGATTTTTGCTTTTGCGTGCTACAAAATCATTTTTTTTTTTTGCAAATTTGATGACTCAGCTTGCAGAAGGTCGAAGTAAATTTAACATTGCAAAAAATATATACAAAAATAACTAAATAACAATGATTAAAAATCAATTATTTACTAATGACATCCTGGAAATATTCAGAATTCAAAAATCTATCTCAGAAATAAAAAAATGTACATAAATTAAGCTTTAATTCAATCTTTTATTCAAAAGTAAATATATAAATAATTGTCATTTTTGAAACTTGTTAATAATATAAATATGCATTTCAAGCGAAAATAACTGTTCTATGATTTATTCACAAAAAAAAAACAGGTTTCATAAGGTTTCAATAAAATGAATATATTTCTTCTATTATCCTCTCTGGCATTAACCTTTAATCTCAAATAATTGTTAAAAATTATTGCAAAAATCCAATTTAAAAATAGAAATTATTATAACTGGGAAAACTTGAAATAAATTGAATTTCAAATGCAATGAATTGTTCTGGGAATTATCTTTATTGTTACAATTTTCTAAGGCTTGTTAATTATCTAAGAGAAACTATGGGTATTTTACGTTTACGCACATTAGGGGACTTTCCCAACGATCTATAGTTATAACGATTGCCGGCAAAGTTGAATTGTGTTTTCTTCGTTGCATGTGCATCTTTCGCTCACGTCACACACAACATCGAAGCATCAGCATTAGAGATGTTTTGGGGAGGGGGGAAACTAGTTTTATTTCTTTAAATAGTAATAATTCTACGTCTAAGCGCAGAACGAGTGAATGAGTGAGACAGAGAGAGAGAGAGACAGAGGGAGCTTTGGTTGTGTGACTTGTTCGTTTCGTTTCATTTTGTTGCCATTTCGTTTTTGCCTTTGCTTTGCTTTGGTTTGCTTTTGACTGTCTCTTTGCTGACTGCTGCTCGTTTGACCTTTAACGGTGCTTTGCCTGGTCGCGACTTACACACACACACACACACACACACATACGGACACAAATGCATAGTATATATAGTATAGTAAAGTCGTCAACAATTAAGCTTATTCAAAATGCGAGCAATGGAAATTGAACATACTACACACACTCAAAGCCGTTAAATTAGAATCACTTCATAAATTTTGATTTAATTGCTGCGTTACTGCTTTTGGCACTCTTGTGGGCGTGCGACAGAAAGAGATACACAGACAGAGACAGAGTGAGAAAGAGGAAAAAGAAGGTGGTGGGGGGGAAAAACCAACAAATTGACTTCAATGCGAGTTGAAGGTTAAACGCGTTGAAGGCAAATACGGAAATTGGTCTGAGAAAGGGGAATTGGCATTCGAAATGGAATTGAAATTGAATTCGCAAGAGGGAAAAAAACACACACAAGAAACAAACAACAACAAAAAAACCCAAAACAATGAAGTAAGACATTAAAGGGTGTAATTATATGTAAATGAATACATTATGCAGCTAATTGTGGTTAGAAATGGTAAAGTATTGCGCAAAAAAAGACACGGGAAGTGGGCGACGAAAAAAAAAAACACCAACCAACCAACCAACGTAACACCAACAAATAAAAATAACGACATTTATCGATTTCCGATACTGCAGAAATGTGGTGTTAGTTCAGTTTAGTTTTTGCTTCCTATTTCTCAAACATTTCAACAAACACTTTAAAGTTTCTAATTAAAAATATAGTTTAGTCAAAAAAAAAACGTTCTGCCATCAATTCTTTGCTTTCACATTCATAATTTTCTTAGTTATGAGATTTCCTGTGGACCGCATTTTTCTTGTATTATTTATTTATTTTGGATATTTTCTCGTTTCTCTTTTTTTTATAAATAACCTTAAATGATTTTCATGCGCCTCAAGCGAACGACAAAAAGTGTCAATGTCAGCTCAGCTGTTGTTGTTTCCCTCGCAGCAAAAGATGGAACGGAAAAAATCGAAGAGCTGTGCTAAATTTATTATTCAGCTGTCGCCATTGCCAACATGGGGGCCTGTTTTTTTCCTTTTTTTTGCCTCATACACAGCTCGAGAGCGTCTAGTTTGAGTTGGTAGCAGCTGAAAGAGAGAGATAGAGAGAGAGAGAAATGCTGAGCAAAAAACAGTGTCAACTACTTGCACAGGGTATCTGTGAGGCAAGCAGACTCTTGTTGATTTGTATTAGCTCTCTGGAAAACTTGTCAAGTGTTTGGTCACTGTGCTCTCTCTCTCTCTTTCTGCTGTTTGTCTCTAACGGTAACACGTGCCATTAAGTGCAATGCAAGAAACAGAGATAGAGAAAGAGAGAGAGGCGGCTGCATATGTGTGTTCGCAGGCTTCTTAAATAATTGCCAGCTGTCACTTGTCGTCTTTTTCCCCATTCTCTTGGCGCTTTCTTCAACAGCAAAAAGGAAAATGCGTATTAAATTCAATGTTGCAATCATGTCGTTTTCCACACACAACACCACACAACACTTTCCACATATACATACTAATAAAATGAAATGTCTAATCCAACTCCCACAACTCTTACCATGTTGTCCACCCACAAAAGTTTGTCTGTGCCCCACTTTAATTGCATTTTCTGACCACCAAACAACAGCTGCATTTCCGCAGCGCTGCGAGGCCATAAATAATAATAATTGATTATTGAAACACACACATTTCAAATACAATCGATTGCAAATACTTTAAAGGCCAAACTAGAATATTACGTATACGCAGCGTAACCATGGCCAGCTGCAATGTAATTCGTTGTGTTATTTTTTACAACATTAAAATTGTGATTTTTAGAACACATTTTCAAAGTAGCCATAAAATTTAGTTGTGCAAAATAGAAACGATCTTTTCTTTTTTGCCTTGTCTGTGTGGAGAGTATTAAAAGCCCTTGCACAATGTGAATTGCTTTTGAAAATGTGGCAATATGTTATGAAAGATTTCAGTCGTGTTGTTGTTGTTGTTGTTGTTTTTGCTTTATTATCTTGTTTTAGTTGCTGTTTGCAGAGAGAGCAAAGACGCTCTTCAGATCTCAATAGTGGTCTGGTCGTTTCCCATGTGGCAAGTTTCCCATTTTGTGTGGCAGCATCGAAAATGTTCCACTGTGCAATTTGAAGGTTTCCATTGTTTTTCTTATTTTGTGTGTGTTTTTTTTTTTGCCTGTTCTTCTTGTTGACCAAATGGCCGCAACAAAGCTGCCAGCTGCGCAACAACTATAATTATGCGGCATCTTCTCTGGAGCAACGCCGGAAGATGGGGGCAGTCAGTCTTTCCTCTGTGGGTAACTGGATAGTGAAAATTGCGCTGATTTTTTCTTTTTGTCTTTTTCTCTAGCTAATTTTCGGCTACTTTTGTTGCAATCTTCTGTGGACTCCCACAGCATTCGCTCTCTCAGTTAGTTGTGTCTAGTTTTTCCTCCTCTTTTTCTCATTTTCCATTTCGAGGCAAATTGAGTTAGCTGCAAATTACTATAATTTTGGTGGGAAATTTTATGGGTCAAATTTCTGCCGGCATCGTGTTGACAATGCAACAGCAAAAAAGTAGGTAACAAATAACAGACGCGACGCTGACCACAGTTGTTTTTTTTTTGTTATTATTTTTTGTTTTTGTATTTTTACTAATTTGCTTAATTAGCGCGTCTTACATATTTCATTGTTTGGGCCCTTAACTGGGTCTACGTGTTGGTTTTGTTTTGTTTTTATTTTAATGTTTTTCCGCTGTTTTTGTAACAAGAAATGCTTAATATAAATTTAATTAGGGGTTAGCTTACATTTTAAAGTATTTGAATAGTTTTTGTTTTGGTGATCTAACGAGATCTATAAAAAAACCAGAAGTAAATTATTTTATATCTTCAGAGATGGAAATAAAAGATAGAAATTAAAGTAAAGTAAAATAAAAATAATAATAAAAAATAAACAAATAAAATTAGAAACAATTTAATAAAAATAAATAAGAGTTACAAAAAAAAATTAAGTAAAATAAAAAAAAAAAATAAATAATACAAAAAAAAAACAAATCAAAATAAAATAAAGTAAAATAAAAATAATAAAAACAGAATATAAAAAGAAGAAAATAATAAAAATAGGAAAATATAAAAAAAAAGAAAAAATATAAAAAAATAATGAAAATAGGAAAATATAAAAAAATAATAAAAAAAGCAAAAATATAAAAACAAATAAATAAGAAAATTATACAAAATAAATAAAGCGAAGTTAAAAATAAAACAAATAGAAATTACATAAAGTACAGTAAAAAAAATGTAAAAATATATATAAAATAATGAATAAAAATAAACAGAAAAAAAACTTCAACTACTAAAACATGTTGAAGTGTTTAACTGCAATAGAGTATAAAAAACTCGAATACTTTTTCCATTTACAATTTTTTTTGGTTTTTCTATTTTATTTTTTTTGGTAATTTCAATGGGTCTCTTTTTATTTCTATCTCTATTTCATTTGACATTTTTGCATTTCTCTCACGTCTTGAGCTGTGTACAAATTTATAGCTATTGCCTGAGAGCTTCGTTGTCGTGGTGAATGAATTGGATGGAGGCAGCGATCAAGCTAGAGGGGCTACAAGGTGGTAGAGGGGGTGACGGGGAGCACTGAGTGGTAACTGAGTAGTTTCATGATTACTGGAAACGTGATGTGCGGCGTTTTGTGTAATTCGCCGTGAGAACTTCGCAGTCCCTGCAATCGCTCAAGTTTCATTTCATTTCATGGCGTCTTTTTAGTGGAGAAGAAGAGGTGGAGTGGGGAAGGGGGAGAGGCAACCCTGCCCCACAGTTGCACGTAGACACACAAGGCGAGGTGTATGCAGATCGATTGTCTTTGCTTGCATCGAGTTTTGTACGACGTGGCACACAAATCACTCTTGGAATCGACTCTCGACTCGACTCGATTCGAATCTGTTTTGGTTTTTGTGGCCTTCAGAGTGTGAAAATTGAGGCAATCGTCGCTTGTGGAGAGCCTTGAGAGCAGTTGCCAGTTGTTGCAACGTGCCGCAATTAGATTGATCGAGCGTGAATCGCAAGCAGTTTCAATTATTATCGCATTGCGTTGCGTCCTTTTGCACACGTCCAAACGAAATAGGGGAACTCCCTTAAGCAATCGATTATAATTCGATAATGTATTATGACTTTGAAAAATAAAACACAAAAGGGAAAACTTGTGATCTTAAAGTTGCTATCATTATTACAGCGAATTAAGCTATTTATAAGTATTTATTTAAATTGTTATTGTAATAATATGATGCAACTGGACATCGATAAGCAAATCTCGCAATGACTTCATTAATTTATCGATTAATAATCGACCTTATCATAACCCAAAGGGGAAATGGATATGATAGTAATCGATGTAACTATATATCATTAATTTTAGATCATTATCACTGCATGTTATGATATCGATAACTAATGTCGATAACACGTTTATCGAAATTGTGATGCAACTGGGCATCGATAAGCAAATCCCGCAATGAATTCATTAATTTATCGAATAATAATCGACCCTATCGTAATCCAAACAGGATAAGTTATAAAAAGATAAACGATATATCCCCAATGTTTGATCACTTTCACTTCATATTATGATGTTGATAACTAATTTCGATAACATGTTTAAAGGTCTTGTGAAGTTATGTTATGCCAATAAGAATCGATAAGCAAATCTTCCATTACATACATTTAAATGTATGGATTAATAATCGCTTTTCATACATAAGTTATTTGGTTTAATTGATAAGAATTTTTCTTTGAAATAATGAAATGTCTTATGTGCGTATTGATGTTGAATGCTATCGCATCAAAGCGTTTATCGATAACATCCTTTCTCTTCGATGCTTACCTCAGCTTCAGCCATGAATTATGAATGAGTGTCACATACGCGCTGTGGCATGCCACTTTCAGTGACTTGCAGCGTTTGCTTTCCAGTTAATTTTCGAAATACGATTTGTATCTTTGGTTTAGTACAAAGTCAATCTATGGTGCACAAAGAGAGAACTGAATTTCAGTGATGCTTGGATTGGCTTCAATCTGTTGCACAGATAACAATCGGATGACCCCAAATGTACAGCTAAAACCCAAGCTAAGACTTGACTTAATCACAGTGGTGATGATGATGATGTGGATGATGATGATGATAGCGTTGAGTTGATGATTACGGAAAAAGAACCGCAGAACTAATTGCTTATTCACAACGCATAACCTTGCCACTTGACGATGTGTCTTGCTTCGCTGTGCATTGACACTTGCCCCAAAACCCTTCTCTCTCCGCCACGATGGAAAACTGAGCAGCAGCAACAACAGAAAAGAAAACAAGTGGAAATGGAAATGGGGAAGGAAAAAAAAAAACTTTCATTGAGGTTGAGGGGCTTAATTGAAAATGCTGTGTAATGCCAGGCAGAAAACGACAGCTGCTTCGCCAAGAGCCAACTGCTAACTGCCAACAAGGAGAAATAGAAAAGAAAAACACATTAAAATAAAATAATTATTATTATTATTATGATCTCAACTCTTCTTCTACTGTTGGCTAGACTTTTCTTCTTCCATGTTTTGTCTTTTGCTTTTTTCCTTCTCTTTTTGTTTCTGTTTTTCAATTTTGCTGCGAGTTGAGCAGAGATTTCCGCATGCTTCTTCAACCGTGAATAAGCACGAACTTTCATTTTAAAATTCTAGAAACGCACACACATACAGACCCCAAGCATAGTAGTAGTGTCAATTTGTCGAGTTGTGCATTAAAAATGAGTCCAACGAACCGTCAACTCTTTTTTTTCTTTTAACTGTAATACATCTCTAAACTGCTTCCCAAATCAGCAACATCTTCATCATCATCTGTGTTGTTAGCATTAGCATTAGAGGTACGCCTCCACATATGAACTACATTTTCTATTGAAATTTCGGAGGGTACTTAGAACGTGATTTTCTGCTCACATTGGTTGGGAATTACAAGCACTTTTTCGATCCGTTTCAGAGCGTAGAAAGTTTCTCCGAAAATTTGGCAAACTCACGCCAAGACTTTTGCTTTTTATACTAATATGTACTTCAAATACTTATACGAGTTATATTCTGTTTGAAAATCTGTATAAATTTATAGAACTCTGAGATTATAACTTCCAGATCTATGAAATTTTGGAAACTAGACTTATTTGTATTGTAAACACATATTTTAAGCGTATTTATGAATTTACATGTCTAAAATTAAGAATAACAAAATCTGAACTGTTTTCCATTTGTAGCTTTTTGATCTATTATTTCTGCGCTTGACTTCCAAAACACTTTCTTCCATTGAAACTCCCTTTCCGCCCAATTTAAAATTATAATAATTTTTAACAACTGCGTGAAAGTTGCATATGAGAAAAACAAAAGTGTCAAATTGTTTGCGTTTAACGCCCTATTTCTTTAACTTTTTCCGTGTTTTGTCGAGCACCACATTTACCAGCAGATATCTGTATGAAGGCCCCTCCCTCACCTCCTGCTCAACTCGTTGTAGTCTTTGCGTGTTGGCAGCTTGACTTGATTGAATCAATTTGCCACTTATGCTGTGGCACGTCGTCTTTCTACTTCTCTTTCTCTCTCTCAAGAATATTTGCAGATAAAGCGCGTTTAAGTCACACAATAAGTTGGAAATTTTCGCATGCTTTTTATATCTGCTTTCATTGGAAACACACAATGTTGCATGCCCCATTTGCTGCGGTTCGCGATTGGTTTTTGAGTCACCGGATATGTGAAAATTTTGTATTTACTTCGTTGAGTTCAACAAAATCAAATAAAAACCAAAAATACTATTTTATTGATAACGAAATTTGATTATTTTTTTTATGAATTTCCATAATTTGTGTTTATTTTAATAATTTGTGCGTATGATATGGAAAAATTCCCCATCAAAATGTTGAGGACTCGGTAAAATTTCGCACATTTTGTGATTCATCTCAAATGACTAATCAGAATAAAGTTTCTCTTGACCAAATTTGTGGAGTCAGAGCTGCCCATTTTGCTCTGTATTTAGTATATATATATACTATATGGTATATTGGTGGCACATTCGTATTTGGGTGAAGGTTATCCGGTCTTGACTCCTGCTTGACATGCTTCCCGTTTCGATATGTATTTTTTTATGATTATGCTGACGATTCCCTCGACTCATCTCATCGCCATCATTGTGGCCCGTTTTCCCGGTTTCTTTTTTTTTATGAGCTGCCTTTGCTGTTTTTGGCTTGTGCCTACTTTAATGATGGGTTTTAATTTTTCGTTCGTCGTTTCTTTATTTAATTTTTGTTGTTGTGCTTCGACTTGCGAATTGCGTAAGCAGCGCGCAGATGACACCACCTTTTACTTTCCTTTTGGGCTGAAATAAATATTAAATTCAACAACAACAAAATCACAATTTTAAGATGATGCGAATAAAAGATAGAAAGAGAAGAGAGACATTGAAATTAACATTGCTTTTATTTATTTTACAATTAAAATTTATACACGTTTTTTGCTGCTGCTGCTGCTGTTATTGTTGATGAGGCAAATTTGCATGAATTAATGTAGAAAAGAAAAATAAAATGGAAAGAGAAGATTAGAAAGAAGTTCAACACGGCGTATACTTCATAATTCATTTTTGTATTAAATCTAATTAACATACATATGAATAAGCGGATTTTAGCTTAGCAACCTCGCGAAAAAAAAATACATATACAATACTTATTTACATACTCACCCATAGCCAAGGCACACAAACAAACAGAAACACACACACACACACTCACACAGTTGTGAAATAGCTCACAACAGTGAGGCAGAAAAACTCACGCGATCGCGTTTTTTCTAGCGTCGCATTATGAGTATAGTTATAAAAAAATAAATAAATAACAACAGAAATGTTCCAATATAGGAACGGCGCGTATAGAAAAGAAAAACACATAAACTGCATAGTAAATATAAAGCATAGGGCAATGCTTCAAGCGCTGCACAGTGGTACAAAACTAATATTTATTTGATGATAAATAATATTATTATAAAGAGAATGATGGTCAATAATACAACAAAAAATCATTACTATAAAAGATAACAAAATTAATTTTGGATGATTAAATATTTAAATTTTACAAAAATTAAATATTTCTTGAAATTTTGAACAAATAGTTTTACACAAACATCTGTAAAAATGTATTAAAAAATATTATCTTAAAAACATAAATAAAATATAATACAAATTATAACTCATATAAATTAAAATACTATAACATTTTAAAATCATGAAAAAAAAAATAAAATATAAAAACCCTTAAATTTGTTATTAAGTTGCTTTGATAAAATAATTTTCAATAAATCAAAAACATTTTCCACTGTGCAAGTAAAAGCTTTTCTATTGCCTAAATCTTGTGCTAAAGCGAAAAAAAAAACGTAAAAACCAAAAAGTAAAGCTGAAAGTTGTGAGCTAAGCATAAATCGAAATCATAAATTTGAGTTTTACTTTAATTTGGAGTTTTGCAATATTTTATTTTCTAGAAGAAAGTTAAAGCTCAAAAGTGAAAGAAAATAAGAAAAAAACGTGTTGAGCAAAATTTAAATCAGTGCAAAATTCAAATGCTAAAAATTGAAAATTAGACAGACGAACAAATGTGCAAAACATAAACAACAAGAACTGGAACAACAACGAATCAAAAGCTAAAAGCAAAAGTGACTGTGAATAATGTTGAGAGCGCCCACACAGCACATTGTGGAACTTGGTTTCGGAAAGACGCCAACAGTGACTGCGGCAGCGACAGCGACAGCGGCAGCGAACGACAGCAGCACAAGCGAAAAGCAACAACGCAAAAGTTTACTGCAAAAGCTCAAGCAACAGCAGCGCAAGCTACAAAGGCCAGTAACAACAGCAACAGCGTCGACGCCAACAGTGACTGCGAAGCAGACGGAGACGGAAGCGCAGGAGACAAATCAAAAGAGAGCAGCGATAGTGGCAGCTGATTATTATTTTAAGCAACAGCAGCAGACAAGCGAAAAGTGTTTGCTATTGCTGGCAACAACAATTAACGAAGAGCAGCAGCAGCAGCAACAGCAAAAGAAGAAGAAGAAAGAGCACACTAGCTACAGCTTTGCGGCAGCGCTGCGACGCCAAAAGAAGCCAAAAACAATAACAGTGACAGCAGCAGCAGCAGCGACTGTGACTGTGACTGCAATTGAAGCATCGACAGCGACAGCAATAACAACAGACGACGAGTGCAGCAGCAATCAGAGCTGTCGCAGCAGCATTAATAGTAATAATAAAAACAACAACAGTTTGTCTAATAGTTGCATTAACAACAATAACAACAACAACAACACCACTCATTATAAAAACAGTAAAAACAGCAGCAACAGCAGCAGCAACAACAACTACATCAATAATTACAATTTCAAAACAAGCGAGCAACAAGCGTGGAAAACAACAACAACAACAACTACAGCAACTGCACAACAACAGCTGCTCATTAATCGACACAGCAGCAACAGTCGACGCAATAAGTGTAACCGAAGCGGCAACAGCATCCACAACAACAGCCACAACAGCATCCACAACATGTCACCCACATCACAGGCGCCAACACGCACATCGCTCTTTGATTCCTGCCATCGCAAGATTCGTCTAATTGGCGGCGGTCCAGTTGCCTTCTTGGGCGGTTTAGTGGCGTAAGTTGAAACCCTCTTCTCCTCTTCTTTTACTGTTTAGTACTTTACGCCCCCTTCTTTCACCTCCTTTTAACCACGACTTTAGCGCTTATGGCGTGTGTCGATAAACCCGTTTTACAATTGCATTTTCTTTTGTGAAACTGAAGCCAAGCGTGGGATTGTTAGGCATTATCTTTAAAGATTGATAAAACAATGATTGTTATAGTACTTTAGAAGATAGCTAAACTGAAAACCTCAACTTTAATTTGAAATAGACATTTCGTATTTATTAAAAGTTCTTCACTGCACTAGGAATTCTTTGAACGATTATTTCTATTCTTATTCTCCTTGAAGTAAAAAAATAAAGAAATTAGTTAAAGAAGTTTGCTTAAAAATATAAGTATAACATCTTAGAAATTCTTCCTATTAGTTTTTCTATTCTCATGTACCCCAAAAATGGTTAGAGACAAAAAGCTGTTAAAAATCACAAAATACAAAAAAAAAAAATCTGCTGCATAGCAAAAGAAGAATAGAGACGGTATTTTGTTTGCGGTACCCTTTCAAGATCCATTATCTTCAAAGTTTGTTTGGGGGGCAAGCTTAAGACATGACAGGAAGCCGCCGCCACCCTGTTAGCTCTTAGAATCGAAATAAATGGAGCAGTACATTGTGGTCAAAGGTCGAAACAAGAAAAGAACAAGAAGAGCGTCGGCGACTCTTTGGGGTTAAGATAAATAACATTTTGTTTGGTCTTATTTGCTCATTTTTTATGACTTTAATTACTATAATTTTTCTCAGTCGTAGGGTAAAACCACTAAAAGCTCTTTGTAGTGCAAATTCAAGGCTTTTGGGGCAATTAAAGTATCAAAAAAGGCGAACGAAACAAAGAAACAAAAACAAAAGAAACTTTTTGGAATGTTTACACCAAAACTTCTCGGTCAAAGCTAAAGCTGCTGGCAAATAGGCCTAACGTAAATAAAAGAAAAAAGCGCGTTTTGACTTTGAAGGTCAACCGTGGGTCAGTGTCAGTGTGACACTCACAGACACTCACACACACTCCGACGCACACGCACGTGCTGTAAAAAACGCACTAAACAGCGCTGCTGTTAAATGCACTTAAAGGCAGAGCTGTTAAGCTTTCTGTTAACATTTAGCATTGTAGCGCACTGTTAAGTGATCAAGCGAGTTTGCAAAATGCTTCCTCGATACACAATATATTTTAAGCACAATTAACAACATTAGCTTTAATTTGCTGCTGCTGCTGTTGTTGTTGTTGTCGTCGTTCTCTTTTAGAATGCAAAGTTAAATGAACTCGCATTGTGAAGGTGGCAGATGAAGGCAACCACAAAGCGTTGACACTGTCTGCGTCGCTGTCGCGCTGCTTCTGTCAACACAAAAGTGCGCTGAACTGATAATTAGTTAGAAATGTAAATATTGACTGAACTGCTGAGCATGCATAAATACATACGTAACACGCACACGCACACATTGAAGCGCAGGAGGAGCGCTTTAAACTTTTGTGTTCTCTCGCCCTCTCTGCAACTCGCGCTGAGAGAGCGTAAACTTTTTTGAGCTGCGGAGGTCGCCTTTGTGCATGCATTGATGACTCTGCATGGCTGATTGCCTCTGTGTGTGTGTGAGTGCGTGTGTGTAGCAATAGGAGGCCAAAGCAGAAGAACAAGCAGTAAAGCACGTAACAAGTCATTTGTTATTGTAAGAGGAAGACAGCAACATTAAATGGTGATGATGATGATAAACCTGTCAAAGCGTACGACGCAAAGTGTCAATGAAAAAGAGAATAGAAAATTTGCATAATAATAACTATATGCGTATGTGTAAATGTATGTGTGTGTTTGTCGTTTCTTTCGTCTTCGACAAGAAGTTCAAATTTGAATAAAAAATGATGTAAACAAACAAAAAGAAGGAAAAAAAAGAAATCTTCATAAATGAGTAATATTGTGTTTTTTTTTACAACTTTGTTGCTAACTGTACACTGTTGTTTGCTCACTGTTGGAATGGTGCTGGGTGGGTGGAGGGAAGGGGAACTAATTGACTGCCATCAAGCGTTTTACAGTGTGACAAAGTTTGGAGTTTTTTTTTAGCATTGAATCTTTTAGCAATTGGCAAATTGAAAGCCCAAGCCAACGAAAACGGCATGAAAGAGAAGTATTGAACGAGGCTGACCCAAAATTCAAAAGGAAAAATTACAAATAAACTGTGCAAATATAATGCCACATTTTTTCAAGTCTAATCGTTAAATATGGGAATTACCTATTGCATATACAAATTGCTTTTGTCAAATTTAAAAAGTTTAGGTTTTTTTAAGTCTTTAATTGAGGGACGAAAGTATTTATAAATATAATATTTTGATAAATAAGATTAATATTTTAAGAAGCTTACAATATTTTTCTATAACCATTATTTACACCGTTCGGATCTTGTTGAATTTTAAATTTAAGCAATGGAACTGATGAACTATTTTTCCTTTCCATTATTTATTAAGCTCTCATAGATACCTTTTCGAATTTTCAACTGTGCACCAATTTATTATGTAGGTTGGACGATTCCAGAAAAGCCCATAAAGCAAGTCTCCTTCCCCATTTGTGTCCGAACATCCCTCTCAAACTGGACATGTTTTATGGGCTTACTTGCACTTTTCGTATGCTTCGTTTCGTGTGCTCTTTATACTTGTTTTCTCCATGTTTTTCATTATTCATCTGGTGTTTTTTTGTTTTTTTTCTGTGGGACTCGAGGCACAGTTACTTTCATCGACTGAATTTATGAGTTTGCCTATATTTGAATTTGGCCAGCAAATCGCTTAAGTTTCCTGTTCCAATTTAAATATAAACCGTTTTCAACCGACATCTTGTGATATATGAATGTGTATTTTTTTGTGTGGTGGGAAGTGACAAATGTTGGACCTCATTAAGACATAACCTTCGACCAAAACAGCTGCTGCCCTGAACTTGAGCTCATACTGCAGTATTTACAACGCACCTGAACACCTCGAGAACACCTGTTCTCATTTCTTAGGGCAGACCGTTTGTCGGTCTGCGTTCATTGACATTCCACAGAGGGGCAGAGGCACTTAATGACTTCCCAAGCATGCTGAAGATGAAGATGATGGGGTTGGGGCCAGAAGAACAGCTGTTGCTGAGACACAAAACCGTCTCAGATTATGTTGAAATTAGCAGACTCAGAAGGCGTAGCGCTGCTTTTTTTTTTGCCTGCAACTGTCAGCTTAAAGCGCCGCTGAAGCAGCAGCGCAAGACAAAGCCAAAGACGAAGACCCGGGATTCAACGAGGTAGAACGTGGTTCATGCCGGAAGCATCGTCAGGAACAACAGTTTTGCAGAAATTGCAAAGAACGCAGAATTCAGATGAATTAGAGCTGATGAATTAGAGATGACTATTAGTAAGAGAGACAGAAAATAATGGCGGAAAGAGCGAGAGAGAGGAAAAATTTTCTCGACTGTCCAACTTGTAGCAAAATACAATCTTTACAAAATTATCGATAGTTTCTCAGCTCCCACACTATTCAGAATTAAGACTTAGACATAACGGAGTCCAATCCAATCGCAAGTCAGAAGTCATTTGTCAATTCTATTACCCCAATTATGCATAAACAATTGCCATAAAACCAACTCGTTTCTCTTTCGTCCCCCACAACAAAGCCGACCCGAGGCCATTTGTTCAGTTGTTCATTTTGACCAGGTCGAAAAGCGTTAGTTGTGTTGCGCTGTATTCTGATGCTGACTGTAATTATTTGTCCATTAGCTATGGCAGCTGTGTTACAAATGTGGAACACGACACCCCGAGGGGGGAACACAGAGGTCAACGGAAATTTCTATTTCCAAGAAGAGAACCACAGCCAAATAAAAATGATGCCAAATGTTGACAATGGAGTGCGATTTGAACAACAATAAAATTGCATGTTCAGCCATTTGGGGTTAGAATAATAATTGCCGTAGTTGAAGCTGATTTTCTGGGAAATTACATTCTTAACTGATAAGCAATCACAATCAGCTGCAATTTGCAGCATTGTTAAAGCGGCTACTCTTTGTAAACTGTTTGTAAAATAATAAGAAATAATGCCTTATTAATAGTAGTTTATTTATCGATAAGACTGGATAACCGATAATCAAATCCTAACAGCGCTCTGTCAAGTCATCGATAAGAACAAGAACCGATAACTTCAACAATGAAGGATAACATGTGACATACCCCTCGCTAGATCCTCAGCTACGTGTTAACAGCTCACTGTTAAGCTAACATGACGCACTGTTAAATAAGCTTTACTGACAGCAGCTGTTTGCAGGTGAAACTCATTAGCTTTTTGGCCTCGAGTTGAAAAAATAGCATAATTTGTTCCTGTTTTTATTGCACTGTTCACCCATTTTCGCTGTTTTGTTTAGCAATTTCAATTTCACTCGCATGCACTAAAGAAAAAAACAAAATAGCGAAAAAAAACATGACAGTCATAAAACTTCACCTTGAAGTCTGGCTGTCTGGCATCACTTGCATGCGCGTCATTCAAGTTCCGGCTACGCTTTTGTTTTTGCTGTCTCTACTCTTTCTCTCCACTTCTGTCATTCGCATAGTGCTCTCACTCTCTTGTCAGGCGATTCACACCTTCTTTTTTAATCCATTTAGCCGCATGTTATCGCCCATCATTGACTTCATCATCATCTATCTACATAACTGTCTACCTAGCTGTGCGCTGTCGCTGTCTCTCTTTTAAATACTTTCCATTATAATAATTATATTATTATAATTTTTGTTGATTTTTACCTTCATCAGCGAGACTGAGACCAAACCATCATTAACCATTGCCTTGTTTCTCTCTCTCTCTCTCTGCATGGCCCCATGACTCACTCACTCACACAAACACAAAACGAACATACAAAAGCTGCTGTCATCAATGTGGCGCAGCACGCTTTATCCCGTTTTTTCCTCTCATTCTCCATCGCCTCCCCCCGCATTCGGTCGACTATGATGCGTTTTTGGTTCTCGCGTTTTGTTGCTCTCACAGCGTGTGTGTTTTTGTTGTTGTTGTTGTCTTTTTAGTATGCCAACTGAGTGCGGTCAAAAACGGTACTTTGCAATTTATGGCTGGTTTGCCGTCTTTGTCGCACCACAGCGGCAGCAAGAAGACAAAACAATAAAAAAAAACAACAATTGGAAATTGCGCACTTTTTGGCAGCAGCTGATTCATATCGCACCATTTGGCCATTTCCCAATTGCAAAGCAGTCCTAGCGACAGTTGCGCGGCTAAAACAATCCAAAACTTAATTAAATTGTGTATTCTATGCGCACTCATACACATACACAAATGTGTACTATATGTATTTGTGTGTGTGTGTGACTTTGCGCTTGATTAAAGCGTAATTTTGTATTGTTAATTGTGACACACATTTATTTCTGAAGCCACCGCCTCTTCCCCATTCCATTGGGACGTGCGTAAATGGAGCGTGCCTTTGATAGATTAATGTCTGGCCACACAAATTTTGTCTTCCATCATCAATATTCACTATCCATCCAATAGGCGAAATCAATAAAAAAGCGTGTAGACAACAACATCCCAATTTAAGCAATTTACTTATGGTGTGTACACACTGGCGCACACACACTGCGAATGTGTATCCAAGTGTATTCAAACAGTAAATTAGCATCTGGTTTCCTTATTAGTGAAAAAGCATTTCAATTTATCGATTAACGATTGTTTGCTATAATCTAATCAGCATAAAACGAGCTTTAAGACGGGTTTATCCATATTTATGGCTACGTTTTATTCTGTTAAATGGATTTATGTTTTTCTCTATTCGTCTATTTTCGAGCATTCTAATTATTGTAAATGGCACAATTTTATGATGAATATTTTGAGTTTCTTGTGATATGTAGCAGTTTGTTTGTTTGTTTTTGTTTTTTTTTTTTGTTATGTCTATTTTTATTAATTTATAGCTCAATTTTTGACACCTATATTTGTGGTTGAGAGGGGAATTGGAGAAGGAAGCAGAAACAAACAGCCAATTTAAAATGGTCAAGCAAAATGAATATTAATTGTTTTAAATAATTTTGAACTTGGCAAAGGCAAAGGTACACACATACAACACACACGCACATACACATACGCACACTGAAACACATCAATTTCTGCCTTTGACGCTTCACATTTCGTTGACAGCAGAGACAGTGTTGCCAAATTCGCTTTTTTCCCGTCAATTTTTTTGCGGTTTCGTATTTAAAAATGTTTGTTCCCTTTACAATGAATTTGAATTTCATCAACTTAAGATCAGTATACCATCCTTAAGGTAATTCAGAAGACCATTCATTGTTACCAGTTATACATAATCTGCCTTTATTTGTAATGATGAATTTTGGCATTTTTTCTTGTTGATGCCTAAAGCTGACAACACTGAGCTCCACCGTCAGCGCAGCTGTTTTATTGTCGCACGCTGGCAGACAAATCGTACGTGTTGTGCCTCTTCTTCTTCATATTCTCATCCTTCTTGTATTACGCTCGTTTTGTCTGCCGCAGTCATCATTGACAGCAGCCGGCGCATCGCAGTTTTTGGGGCATTTTTCGCCGTCGTGTGCGTCATTCGTTTGCATAACGTATACCAACCGTATGTTCGTTGAATTTATGTGTTGTTGTTTTCGTTACACATTTGCGCAATCCAATTGGAAAGCACATACTACCGTTACCAATTTCATTCAAAGTGCAATGAGAGAGTAAGACAGAATGAGCGAGAGCGAGCTCACAACACCTCACAGCTGATTCAACTCATTCAGTGGCGCTCTCTTCACTTGCTCTCTCTCTCTCAGCCGTTCTACGCTCTGTTCTAACACACGCATACACAGACAGCACTCAAAACAAAGCGGACTGCGCTGTGGCAAAGGTGCGCGGTCGCGTCAGCCAGTCTTCTGATTCTGCTGCTGCCGACAGTGAAGCGCGCGCGCACGCAAATAAAAAAAAATAAATAAAACAGAGGAGCAAAGAAATACAAATAACTAAAACCACGAAAATAAATAAATAAATAAAGCGAGACTAAAATTAAAGAAGAAAAAATATACAACAAACATAATTGATTCAACGATCGCTTCCTCTTCCTACTCCGTTTAACGCGTGCGTGTGCGAGAGTGTGTGTTTGTGCAAAAAGAATAGCAAAATAAATGAATTCCAATTGAAGAAAAATTTGAGGTGAACTTGAACGTGAATGATCTCTCTCTTTCTCTACCTCTTTCCTTTGCTGCCTTTAAGCGCAATAAACCGCATTAAACTAAAAACAAACCCCCCTTTTCCACAAAAACAAAAAGCTGACCAAGTGACAAACATTATCATCGTCGTCAAGTGGTGGACTTGAAAAACGCGTTCCACACACAGTCATCGCACGGTCACCTAACCGGTCAACAAAACTACTAGTCGTACAAGCCACCCGCCGCCCCCGCACACGTAACCTTCAAAAAAAAAAAAAAACAGCACAGTTTGTCGCGTTTACGTTTTACGCTGACCAACGCTACCTCCTCTTTTGTTCCTACCCTTAGGCAACGCCGTCAATTCGTCTATGCTATGATTTCTCTTGCTCTCTTTTTCTTTTCGATTGCTTCCTCGTGAAGTGTGCGTGTTTTACTTGTTGCATTTGTATGCGACACTTCACGTGATCGTAATTTGCAGTCGGTGAAATTAATCGTGTAATTGTATTTTATCGATACGTGTTGTGAATGCTTTGCGATAGGTGTGCGTGAGTCACGTTGCCATAACCTAATTTCAAATGGAACATTGAAGTATTAAGATTAAATAAATAAATCAGGCGTGATTCTTATCTTTTATGTACGATTCTTATCAGATTAGTATTAACTATAAATTATTTTTATAGCTAGCAAAATTTCATTATCTATTAACACAAACACACACACACACAGATTTGTAATCTTTACAGTTGCAATCTTTATAGAGCTGGGAGCTGATTCACAATTGACATCGATCAAACGGGGGCAAACATTGTATGCCAACGATCTTCGTACTTGATGTAGAATTGTCATTAATTAACGGACTGCAATCGTTCGATATTTGCCATATGATAATGCGAAAGTCGCTCTCCTCTCCCCTCGGGTTTTTTTTGTGTTTGCTTTTCGTTTTCAATTTATCGCTAGTGTGCGAGTGTTTTATGCAAATTTAAATTGGCTTTATTAAATTATTCGTGTCAATAGTTGCGATGATCGTTTGTCGTAAGTGAAGTGAACTGAAACTGAACCGAATGTGAAGGCGAACCAATAAATGAGAAAGTCATTGTCATGCATGACGTCATTCTTGATCAGCTGACTACCAGTTTACAGTTGATATATTCATTTATTATTATATTTGCCATTGTTGTTATTTATTTTTTGTTTTTGGTGAGAACTTTACAAACCGGTTAGATTTATGTAAGTTCAAGTATTAAATCGAAATTTGTACAGTTTGAATTTGTATAAGGTTTGTTAGTCATGCATAGTGTTATCGATAGTTGTTCGAAAAAAATAATTGCTGGTTTTGTGGGATATTTTTAAGCTGTTGGGTGGTTTTGAATAGATATAAATATAATTGTTTGTTAGAGGATAATAAATTATTAATAAATAATTCTGTTCTTACAAATGATTATTTATATGTGACCATATCGATAACTCTTCTATGTTTTTTTTTGTGCTCAAAAAAAACGTTGCCTTGATTGCAATGAGTAAGGCTTTCAATATTCGGCGTTTCGGAATTTATAATTTAGCATCAATTATAAGTGCGCTCTATTGGCTT
Source organism: Drosophila nasuta (assembly GCF_023558535.2). NCBI lineage: Eukaryota > Metazoa > Arthropoda > Insecta > Diptera > Drosophilidae > Drosophila > Drosophila nasuta. Next base: position 31,593,390 of record NC_083457.1, on the reverse strand, counting down.
TCACTCTATTGCGAGCTTTGCGTTATCGATAACTGTGGAGTAATGCACACTTGCTCATTATTTGTAATACGATACGGGCATCGAGTTGAGCCAAATGAGTTTCGTTCTTTGTATATGGCTTAATGGAATGAGTATATCAATGGGTTCTTTAATGTTTTGCCATTATTCTGTCACGTTTTCATGACTATGACTCAATTGTTTAGTCGTCGTCGTCGTTGCTGTTGTCGGGGTCGTCAGTGTGGTTGCTGTAGTAATGATGTTGTTGTTGCTGCTCTTGGCTTGGGCCATTTACTTCAAGTGTGGCACACCAAAAAAAACAAAACGAGCAACTCCAAGCAAGTGAAGCTTATATTTATGACCTCTCGTTACATTACATCATCAACATCAACGTCATCATTATTATTGTTTCTCTTTCGAATAATTTATGTACGAGAAATCGAAAGAGAGAAGCGAGAAGCGGAAAGAGAACTGCAAGTAATTCAGAGTGCGAGGAGAATTGCGTTCTGTTTCAATATCTTATCGGGCAATGAGTTCCAGATACTGTGACGACTGCATTTTGTTTACAACTTTGCTTACCTAGCGACTTCTCGATCTTATGCTCGTTTTGTAGAGCTTTTTTGGTTATTAACTTATCGTACGAGTCTACTACTATTGCACCCCCTCTGACTTTTACTACAATATCAGCCTCGTATAGTCGCCTATCTATTGTTCCCCATTTGCCGTTGTGTTGTCGTCGTTTCAACACCTTTGGGCACTTACATAGACACACGGAACCGACGCCGTCGTCGTCGTCGCAATTGCTTTCAACATTATCGTCAACAACTTGTTTGTTGTCTTGATAATAGTCCGAGCGAAAACAACAAGAAGATGATGAAGTAGAGGGCGTCGTTTGGAGAACGAACCTCATTGTCTATTGTCGCCGCTTTGTTTCTAGATCCCTCTCCACTGCCAACTCCGTCGAGTCATTGTCTCTGATATTTGGTAATATTTCTGTGCATCGTACATCGTAATTCCATTACCATTTTGTACGTTTGCTCCCTCCCTAGCAATGTATGTAGTATAGTATAGTATATATTTGCCAGCCCCTTTGAATTTCAACAGTCGATCCCCTAACCCTATGACAAACACAAGTCACAATTGTCTGCCCGAGTTGTATAATCATTCATTTATAATGTGTTTACCCTCAGTCTACAGCTGATTCTCCCAGTTATCTATTCGTAATGATTTGCCATATGTTCCCCCAATGAGGTAAACATTGAACTTTTCTAATGGATGAAAAGCTTAGTGAAATATAGAGCATGGAAATTGCGAATCAACTATGAAGTGGAATTGATTTGGGTTTGGTTATTTTGTTTGATTTATGGATATCATTAGTGATGATTCACAACCAGACTATGAGAATAAATATTGTCCTATTCAAATGAATTTACTATCGATAGTATTTTGGCTACTATCGAGTGTGCAAACTCCGCTCTAGATTTCCAGGCATGCAACATAATTAGCTCAAGTTCTCCAAATGTTTCGTTATTCTGTTTATCGTGTGTGCGAGAAGCCCAAAAAAGCTTTTAAATTTGATGGATCAATTTGGTTGGCGCATATCGAAAATGTTTGGAAATAAAATGGAACATACGGGAGTACAGTTGCACTTATCTAAGCGGGACAGGGGCAAGATAGGTAGGCGACATATGGGCTCATGGTCAGACAGACACACAAAAATTGGGGGTCTGTGAGTGATTGCATATGGCCCCAAAAAAGAATAGGTAAATATATGGAGAGCAAGTTTTATATACATAGCACATGTTTAATAAATATTCCATTGGGAAAGGTTCATCAGCTAACAGCTAACGGGGTTCGTTCTACTTGTGCTTACTGTTTGGCAGGTGTGTGTGTGGGTCACGGTTGTCGCACTATCGCTAGAAATTAATGTATTATCGCTGACTTATTATTTTTTATTAACCTTTTTCTTCGAAGTCGCCTTTTGGTTTGTGGCGCTTTCAGTCTCTCGCCGAAATGCGACTGGAAAACGTAACGTGCCAATTTATTTGCGGCCTACTCAACCCCATCGACTCGAGGTCTATACATTTTTGCATACGTATATCTACTATATGTTCTAGATTCTTGCGGGCGTGCTTCGAGTTCTTGTGAAATTCTTTGGAATTATCGCGACGTCATTTTGATTGATATGTCGTCGTATTGCCACATTCAAGAGATAGTGTCGTCTTCGCCGTATATCACTATCGCACGTGTTTCCGGAAATCCCTTAGTAACAATCCAAATACATATACCATATATACATATATATAAATGGAGATCAGTGAGTGCAACTACTAGAATTTGTAGTATACCCCGGAAGTGAACCTTATCGATAGCTTCAGATCTTATCTACACAAATATTGCGCAATTTCATTATTCATCAACAGTATTTCCTCATTTTTAATCGGGTCAAAGAACTTAGCCTCTAGTTGAAGGGGTTTGATTTTAGAGTGACCATTTATTATTTTTGACATTCATTCTAAAAATTCGTGTCAATTATCTCAGCTCTCCGCAATTTCTCCCCTAAAATTGTTGCTTTTTAGATTTGGATCACCTGATTGCAATTTTACCCGACAATCTGTTTTTTTCTGCATTTACCCCCTAAATAAAAAGTGTTGGAAACTGTCGGAACTAAGTATGGTTGTCACGCCCATGGCTGAAATCTTTTTGTGCCATCATCAAAGTTGCATTAAAACTGAAGCACGACCTTTTGAGGCGCCTTCGACACGCAAATTGCTAACAAATTGAAATTGAAATTGAAATGTCGAATGTGGCGGGGGGTCGCTTCAAAGATTGAGCCTCCATCAACAAAAGGGGGGAAGCTTTTGCCTTTTCTCCGCTCTTATCGAAGTGCGACCTTGTCCATGAATATTTAATTTTTGTTTTGTTTCTTTTTTTGTTATACAATTTATTTATTTATTGTGTTACGTTTGAAATTTGCCAGCGCGCTTAGTTGACAATGAGGGCTGACTGTATTGTGGAATGGGAAATGGGTCGGTAAGGGAAATGTTTCATTATCACCTGCACAGACAATGGAAGAAGGAGGAAAAAAAGGTGGATGGGAGGGAGGGGTGAGGGGACGAGTGAACTGACAAGTCGATTGTGTACACCTGTTTACACTCCCTCCGACCCCACTAAAAGTACATAGTATATATATGTGTATATATGTTCTTATCGCGCAAATTTGGTCAGCATGCTTGGCTGCCTTGGCTGCTCGGGTGTTTGGGTATTCATATTGTGCACATACTAAAATAATCATGCTCTATACGGGGTTTATCTGTGCAAAGCCTAAATATCCGCTCCCCTTGGGCGCCCAGCAATTATACAAATGGAACAGCAACCACAACAACAACAACTTTGAAATATGTAAATTTCATTCAGGTTGTGTTTTGTAGTTGATTCTTTGACTGTGATAAAAGAGATTACAAATGTTCTGGATGGCTTAGAAAGCGTTACTAGCGTTAAACTCAGATTGAGAACTTCTTTATCTACTCCAATTGTGTTTTATTTATTCATTCTATGCTTGTGTCTTAAGCTATATGCTTAACCTGTCAAGTCTTTTGTTTATTTTCCACTTTTGTCGTCTCTGTGTCGGCAAGCTTTTTTTTTGACTAACTTGTTCTCTTCAGAGAGTAAATATTGTTTCGTATTCTACTACTTAATTTTCAAATCGAAAACTTTGAACCTCCTTGTTCTCCTAATCTTAAAAAACGTTCGTTTTTCTTTATTTTTAATTTTATTTTCTCTTTTCTGTTTAAACTTTTTACATCCTTTTTCTTAAACACTTTCGTAAATTCATCATTTGACGCTCTGCTGAGCGAATGCTTTACAAAAATCGAAACTTTCGATGCGGAGCTTAAAATCTGTTTATGTCTATGCTTTCGTGCATATTCGTAAACGTTTTGCTTGCAACGTTTTTGTTCAGTCTGTAGGAATCTAAGTAAACTTTACAACTTTTGTAGGCCTAACGTCTTGAAATGCCCATTGGACTTTTTGCGAGTCGCATAAGTTCTTTGTTCGCACGCGAGAGCAAAGAGAGAGAATGAGAGAATCGAAGAGTGAGAGAGCAAAAGTACGCTATCAAGAAGTTAAAAGCCTATATGTACTTGTAGAGCCCGAAGTGCCAGGGACAGTGGCATTTTGTCAATGTGCTCGACGGTCGTTTGACGCTCTGTCGGTGGTTTTCGTTGGGGCTTTCATTTGTGTTGTGTTTGTGCTCCTACCGATAAGGTTTGGCCGTAGATTACGGGGTTTTCTGCGACGGTTACGTTTACTGTGACTCGTTATAGTTATGCTATATGGTATTTTTTCACAGTTGTCTGAGAGAAGACAACGCCTGAAATGAAGGAGTAAACGCAAAAGATGAAAGCATTGCCAAATGAAAGAGTGCCAAAAATTGTAGAATACGTAGAGACGCAACCGATAATCGATAGTCATACAATCGATAGTAAATCATCCGATGAATCGGATAAATACGATAAATCGCCAGCAACAGCACCGACAACAACAACAACAATTCCCCCAGCATCGGCATCATTTGTGATTAAATGTCTGTTACGAACTGCGCGATTTATGTGGCAAGTGACAACGATACCCGCCAAAATCGGTGATACTATAGGCACCCTGTATCGCTATGCACAGGACTCGGTTGACAGTTTTCTTTGCGTAGCTGGGTGAGATGAGTTCTATCTTGTCTTCTGCACATATTAACGAGTCGAATTCTTTAACTAATACGAATCTTTATTTTCTATCATTGCAGAAAAGCGCGTCGCAAAGAGCGCGATGGCGATCAAAATTCAACAGATACCAAATTGTATTTGGAGGAAAGCGTCCTAGAACGTAAACTACCTGAAGCTGATCTCAAAGCCCTTGTCGATCTTCCAGCTGGCTTGGACTACAACGAATGGCTGGCCTCACACAGTAAGTATATTCCTGCTTTTCATGTTCCCTCGTTACTCGTTAATTACCTCTCTAATTCACTCTCCACTTTGCAATTTGATTTATTCGCATCTAATGTTATCGCTTGCTTGCCAAATGATGATAGACTACTTTAGACCCTCGTGACTTATAGGAAAAAAAAATCGAGAGAGAGAGAGAGAGAGCACTGATTGATTAGAGCAAATTGTCCAACAGCTAAACGTGCTCATTATTGGTCAACAAGAGGAAGCTGCATTTGTTTCGCCAGCTATCTACATAGAGTACTCATAAAGCTGGCCAAGTGGAAGTTCTTGTAGGAAATTCCTACAGTCGATAGTAAGCAGAGATGACAAAAGAAGAAAAGAAGAATTTCAGAGCACAGATAGTACAAAATATGAATTCCTAAATCATCTTTAACATAAAAGTGCATTAGTTTGTTTAATTTTAACTTTCTGAATTTTGGAAAAAATATTGGAAAAGTCAAGATTATATGATGTAGACTGAAACTTAAAGAGTTTATTAACCTATAGTCCAGAAAAGTAAGAGAAAAAAATACAGCCAATTGTCGACAATAATATCAAACTAGACAAAACTTAACAATAATTTATCTTAAATAGAGAAATGTGTAATACAAAATTAGTATTAAAAATATCCTCATATATCTAAAATGTAATGTCAGGAGAATCACAGCTAAAAGTTATAATTATAATTAAAAGTCTAAAATAAGAAATGATAATTTTGCCAACTTGTACAACTTGAAAGCAAAGTTGTTAAAGTTGCAATGCCTTTAATTTACATTACAATAACTGACCGAAGCCCTTGGGACCTTATCGATGTGAATCATAGATGGTCGAGCCCATAAGACCCCTGCAGCTGTTTAGTGCTCGTAATACCAGCTGTTACCAGCTTAGTTAGTCAACCAATGGGGGGTACTTTTAATTGATTGTGCCCACACCTGCCGCCCCTCCCTGCAGTCTTGCATCATCAAAGTCATCATCATCGGATATTACATCATCTGGTTTATGGTTAATCTCTTTGAAAAATGATAGGTACGCAAATAGAAATGCCTAGCAGCGATGTTAGTTGTAAATAATTGGCAATGTTTCAGCAATTTGTAGCGTTCATTATCGTCCCATCCCATCCCCATCCCCATCTCCTCTGTAGTCTCTCCTCTCCCATCTCTAGCCCCACGTCTCCTCTCTAGTCTCATAATAATTTGCAGCTATGGGCAGAATTGATTGGGTCGAGCAGGAGGTTCACACATTTGTCTGTCTGTCGTCATTTGCGAGACAAAAGAAGACGCAAGTTGACTTAATATCTCTGAGCTTCTTCCCTTTTATGAAGTGAGCTCATCGTGTGTCTTATTTGCTGTCATTTTTCGAATGCAATTTCCACTGACATAATATCGCCTTCGATTCTCTGCTATTTGTCTTTTATCGCTACTGCCCGAATGTTGTCTCAGCATTGACCTCAAGTATCATGCAAGACACGTTCGCTTATCGAAGCGTTCTCAGCTGTTTCAATGTCAAGTTTGACAGATATTTGCAATTATGATATGCCTGCTTATCGTGCTCCTATTTTCCCACTTTTTCCTATAAATTTTTCCTCATTATTTAATCAATTTTTTAAGCCTTCTTTTCATTGGTTTCCCCAAAGATTATACAAATATTCTGTAAATAGTTGGAGTATTTCTTTATTTATATAGTTTAGGATATCTTCTTCCACTTTATAGATTTTGTTGGCTTTATTTTACATTCATTGGTTTATCCAAAGATTTCCCAAATTATCTGTTTCATTACACAGTTTTAACTAAGTGGTTAGAGCCTCTCTTTAATTATATAGTATAGGATATCTTCCTCCACTTTATAGATATCCTTCATATTCTACAAAATGTAGTAAATGTAGCATTCAACAAAAGGAATTTAAATGAACAAAATTATTCTTCGATACGGAATTTAATCTATTCTTATTTCTCCTGATTACTCTCCACATCCTGCTTACATATGTATTCAATTTCCCACCTTACTTCAACTCTCACTCATTTATGTCTTTTCTCTTCCGTATTTTGCAGCTCTGGCTCTCTTTGAGCATGTGAACTTGGTCTATGGAACTATTAGTGAATTTTGTACACAATCCGGTTGCGCAGACATGACCGGACCAGGCAACAGGTAAGCGCAATTGTATATTCAGAGAAAGATTGGGGAAACTAATGAGATTTGATTTTGTTTTTTTGCAGAACGTACTTATGGTTCGATGAGAAGGGCAAGAAGACGCGGGTTGCGGCGCCGCAGTATATTGACTATGTGATGACCTTCACACAGAAGACGGTCAGCGATGAGTCGATATTTCCAACCAAATACGCGAACGAATTCCCCGGATCGTTCGAGTCGATAGCCCGCAAAATTTTACGCTTGCAATTTCATGTGATAGCGCATCTGTATGCGGCGCATTTCAAAGAAATCGCGCTGCTCGGCTTGCACACCCATTTAAATTTGACGTTCATGCACCTCACGGCCTTGCATCGCCGCTTCAATCTGATTGACGAGAAGGAGACGGACGTGCTGCGCGATCTGGAGGTGGCGTTGCGTCTCACCGACGACAACAGCGGTCAGGATGCAGGCACACAAGCAACCGCAGCAACTGCAACAGATGAGCAACATCATCAGCAGCAGCAGCACAACAACAGCAGCAGCAGCACTAATAGCCACAGCAACAACAGCCACAGCAACTCATCCGCCGAGGCGGCGCTGCACGTCAATTCACAACAACATCAACAGCAGCCACAGAGCAACAACACAACAACAGCAACAGCTGGAGCAGGAACATCGCTAATTGATGGCGATGCGGCTGCGACGCCAATTTGTACGCAACCCGAGGCTGGAGCAGCGGGTAAACCGCCGCTGGGCAGCGGTGGATTGCTTGGCGGGATACTGGGTGACTTGACCAGCGGTGAATTTGGTGATACAACACGGTACTGCACCTCGGCGGTTCCTTTGTCGGCGCCCAGCAGCGATGCAGCGACAGCAAACGGTGGCGGTGCATTACATTTACATTTTAGCAACAATAACAGCAACAATCACAATTTGAATCATCACCATCACCATCATCCACATCACCATCACCACCACCATCATCATCAGCAGCATCTGCAGGCAGCGGCAACAACGCAGCACAGCGGCCTCATCCAATGCAATGCATCGCCAGGCGTCGTCAATACCAACAACACCAACAGCAGCAGCACTAGCAACAATAGCAGCAGCAGCAACACGACAGCAACCACATAGTGTGACCGCGGCATCAGCAGCAGCAGCAACAACCACAACAACCAACAACAACAACAAAACAAAAACAAAAGAACATTAGAAATATTAGAATTACGCAAAAATGTTATTTAATGTTATTACTTCTATGATCCTAAAGTTGAAAATATTGTAAAAATAAACAACAAAAAAATACACAAAAAAAAAACAATGCAAAGAAAATGAAAAGCAACACAATTATCGATAATCGACTATCGATTTACAGTTGATAGTTGCGTAGTTCCATAGAGCACACACAACACACATTGTTCACTTTCTCTCTCCACAGATAGTAACTAGAGGGAGAGAGTAAGCTTAGACACTGAGACAGACAGACAGAGAAAGAGAGAGAGATAGAGAGACGCTAAGCTTTATAAAGTATTACCTGCCCCTCAACACCCACTCAAAAATCCCCATCACAAAAGACGGTTGATAGTTAGGCATAGCCTAAAAGGGCCACAAATAAACAAAACAAAAAAAAACATAATGAAAAGCACTTGACTAAGATATAAAATACAAAATTGTTGCAGTACACACAAAGCACGGTCACACTGTCAGCTTCAACAAAACTACATAGCAAATAATCCAAGCAAAACTACTTTGACTATATGTATGCATCTATCGTTCTATCGATATCGATATAAATATTACCTCAGACCTATTTCAATGTGCTTCATCCCAAAAGTATTTGTCATTTATTTTGCAATTAAAAAAAACTAAAACACAAAAAAAAAAAGAAATTAAAAACTCTTTGGCCTTAAACTATTTGTCGTCAATTTTCGAAAAAGATTTTCTAAACAAAAAAAAATAACGGTTGAGAATTGTTTAAATTAGAAGAAATCAAAAGCTGCGCACATTAAAATTATTATTTTGACCTGATAAAGCAGGAATGAAATGAAGTACATTGTGTATATAAATAATGCTCACTTCTCGTTCTTCTTATCTGCAAAATTGTTTATTATATTTCTTTTTTTTTTGTTGAGGTTAGTTTCATATCTGAACAGCTTTTGGCCTTAAACTTAGCCACTTGAACTCTGCGTTATATTTGCCTCGCCAACTTCTGCTCTTAACTGCCCCTTTTATCCTTCACCGAGAATATTGCACCAGTTTTTTAGCATAGCAAATGTATGAGAAAACTTATATAAATTATGTTCAAACTGCAAATGAAAGTAACGACTTGACATACCAAAGGCAATGAAGCTAATTTACTTTAAACTAAAAAAACAAAACAAAAAATTACACAAAAAAAAAAGACAAAAACTAATGGAAACTATTAAAAAGAATTAAATAAAAGTTCAGTGTATATTAGATTGTTGTATGTGTATGTGTCTGAATACGTGTATGTGTGCGAATGCAAGTGTGTGCGTGTGTGTTTGTGTGTGTGTATGTGTTAGTGCGTGTGAGTGTTTAGTTGAGGAGCTTCATTTGTGCCGTAGTTCCATTCATTCAGCTCTCTGAACAGTCCAGGCTTTAGCTAAACCTTAACTAACCAAACGAAAAGAAAACAAAATATTACAAAAAGAACCTAACCAAACCTATCCTATATACACACGTCACATTTTAAACAGATCTGTTGACACCTTCAGACAAAAGAATAAGATCAAGAGTATGATGTGAAAGATTATTAAATGCAACGGGATATGGCTGAATCTTCAGATTCTGGGCGAGTTCCCACATGGAATTAAAGCAAACAAATACATTTTATGATGAAAGACAAACAAAGAAAAAAGAGAAAGAAAATGATGAAAAAAAAAAACAAATATAACAAAAACAAACAAAATGCAAAAATGATAATAAAATAAACTGTTATGTTCAATTTAAAAACAAATAACGAACTGAGTGTTATTTCTTTGAAATATTGTGTTTTCATTTAGATTAAAATTGCCACGACTTGGGTTAGAGATATTGCTAATGCATCTCAGATGAATATAGGAAAGCATTGATCGACTTGCGATATAATTTATTTAATGTTTGTATACCAACAGCTCAGTAAATATTTTTGTATGAGGGAATTTAATTAGATTTCGATATATTAGTTGAGTAGTTGCTGCATAAATTCGTATTACATCTTTATTATATTTATTTTGATCACTTTCAATACGTAATATCTGCAACTAGGTTTTTAAAATATCAGAGATCATAAATTGTATTGTCGATTCAGCCGACAACCAACCAAGCAAATTTACTCTCAAATAATATAGAAACTTGTGTATGTGCAAATACTCTTATCTGAGTATCAGCAGCTTTCTTTCTCATTTAATTTTCTCTCATAAATCTGTATGGATTCGGAACACATAGCCAGGCGTTAATATGAATAGAATAACAACTCGGATGGATTTTCCAGTTTAAGCTCCCATTCTCATCGCCTTTCCAGTTCCCGTTCCAGTCGCAAACACAAACATAAACAAGTGTGAAATATTCAATTTGGCGTGACGACATTGAAATACTCTTACAAAATTTTGACTTCTACATTTCTAATTTAAAATTGTACTATTTAGATAATAGATTTGTTTGTTATTTTGATATTTGTCAGATAGAGTCATTTTTTTTTAAATATCATTAGGATAGTTTCCAAACTAAACGAGTTATTAAAAGATTCCTTAGCTATCTGCTAAATATATCTTTATTAAAGGTTAGATATAGGTTGATTTAGAAATAACTATATGCTATAAAGAAAAAAGAAACGTCTTGTATATATAGTATTAGGCATACAAAGAATATTCCATAAATTCGCTAGAAATTTGTATAGTGACACCTTTTTGGAAAGCGTATAGAAATTCACCAAGTTCGATGTTTGTCAGATTGACGGATGTGTTCGCATTAAGAGTGCTCTCTATTCTCAGCTCAGTTGAGTTTGGAAACGCAGTCGAAGCAAATCGTAGCGCTCTCTAGTTCAATTTGGATTCGGCACATTAGCAGCAAAAACGTAAGCTTAGATAAGAGGAGGCATGGGGCACATCTGGCTGACACTCATAGTGCTCATCTATGGCATCTACGGGGTCTTAGGACAAGGCGGACATCGCAGCCGATACGAGCCAAATTGGGCGAGCTTGGATCAGAGGCCATTGCCCAGGTGGTATGATGAGGCTAAGGTGGGCATATTCCTGCATTATGGCGTTTATTCAGTGCCCAGTTTTGGATCGGAATGGTTCTGGACCAATTGGATAAGTGCGTTGTGGCAATGTTTGATTGTTATATTGATATTCAAAGGTATAATTTTTATATAGATCTGCGAAATCCCGACTATATACGCTATATGCAGCGCAACTATAAGCCCGACTTTACGTATCAGCAATTTGCCGATGAATTTACAGCGGAGCTCTTCAATGCCACACAGTGGGCGTTGCTCTTTCGCGACAGCGGTGCTAAGTATTATACAAAAATATATATATGCCTATATGTAACTATAGTTTTGTTAACCGGAGTTAAATTGTTACCTAGATATGTCGTGTTGACGAGCAAACATCACGATGGCTACACGCTGTGGCCCTCGAAGTACAGCTTTGGATGGAACGCTGTCGATGTGGGACCCAAGCGGGATATCATCAGTAAGTAAATATATATTACTATACATTATACATTTATAATGCAGCATTTGCGACTATATAAAAAATATCGTAAACATATTGCTAGACATCCGCTTATATCCGATTGCAAATTTAATACGCCTAAATCTCAAAAACTTAGGAGAGAAGTCTTGGAACAATTAGTTTTTATATTACCTAAAATTTAGACAGATTTAAAAGTTGGTCCCCAATACAAAAGCAAGTATAGCTATTTTGGTTTATCATTCCGTTTGTAAATTTCGAAAACCTTAAGATCAGAATTTTCAAGGAACAAAATGTTGTGCTTTAGAGATTATTTTAAACTTCTAACGGAAATTAAAGAATGGATTTCTGACCCTAAACTTAAAGCTATTATTAGCTAATATAGTCAAAATTATTTAAACTTTAGATATCGATTAAAAGTAATTAAAAAAGCAGGTCTGAATCTTTGTCGATTTCTTACTTATCAATCCCTACATCCTTAGAGGAGCTGGCAGCAGCTATACGTGGTAACACGGATCTGAAGTTTGGCTTGTATTATTCGCTGTTCGAGTGGTTCAATCGCATGTGGATCGATGATAAGTTGCATATGCTGCTCCAACAACACTTTGTGGACTATAAGGTGCGACCGGAGCAAATGGAGCTGGTGGAACAGTATTTGCCAGAGATCATTTGGTCCGACGGGGACTGGGAGGCGCCGGCCAAGTATTGGAAATCCGAGGAGTTTATTGCCTGGCTGTACAATGACAGTCCTGTCAGGGAGACGGTGGTCACTAATGATCGGTGGGGCTTTGGCACCGCTTGTCTGCATGGCGACTTTTATAATTGCGCAGATCGCTTTAATCCCGGCGTGCTGCAGGCCCACAAATGGGAGAATGCTTTCACGCTGGATCGCACTAGTTGGGGACAACGTTTCGATGTCACACTCGAGAACTTTATGAGCTCGAAAGATGTCATCAAGGGTGGGTGACATGCTTACAAGTTAGAAAGAGATTTACATTAATCTTATTCTCTACTACAGAGATTATCAGCACGGTCAGCTGCAATGGCAATGTGTTGATCAACGTGGGACCGACCAAGTATGGCACTATTCTACCCATTTTCGAAGAGCGACTGCGTGACATGGGTCGCTGGCTGAAGATCAATGGCGAGGGCATCTACAGCAGCGCGCCGTGGATCTATCAAAATGATACACTAACTCCCAATGTATGGTACACCCGTGGTCAGCAATCTAATAACTCCAGTGTTGTCATCTATGCCTTTGTGCTGGAATATCCTTATGATACCAATGAGATTGATTTGTATCCCCTGGGGAAGGAAATCAACATCTTTCGCAATGTGATGCTAACGGGTTTGGATATGGGCAGCGATAGCGATGTTCTTAACAAGAAAACCACAGAGATCACCATGCTGGGCATGCAGGATACAAAGATACAGGTTCGTTCAGCAGTTAATTTTCTTGAGCTTTGAGCATTTAAACTTAACGCTTTCATTCACAGTGGACGTCGAATCACAATAAATTGCATATTGTTTTCCCACCTAAACATCACATCGACAAGAGAGGGCTGGACTTAGCTTGGACCTTCAAAATAACTATAGTTTAAATCAAATTGAGACATTTGTAATACTTGCGCAGGCATGAATATATTATACATATTTGTACATTGTATTTTGGCTCACTTTTTTTATTTTACAAATTATTTAAAAAAACAACAACTTACAGCTGTACAACTTTACATTTTAAGGACCAGTTTTAGGAATATTACATTTCCCAAAAAAAAAATTTGAAATTTATCTTAAATTGACAGACTCGAATCTTTAAGAAAGACCACTTTAAAATTCGCGCTTCATGGTGTGCGTATTTTAAAAGTACTAATATACCCAATTCAGTGTAACCAGATAACTTTTCTTGATGTACTTTACTTCGGTATATGTTAAGACCTTGAATGGCAAATTTTGCTTTCGGTATATGGTCACATTCAGTCTGATTGGCACAACAAACACGAAAAAGTTGCAATTGACGCTGGCGATGCTTTTGCACTTTTGCCAAATAAAGTAAAAAGTTGTTTAATTGCGGTGTTTGACTGTAGATCGTAGATAAAAGTGTTTTTCGCGCTAGGAAAAAAGAAAAATATTCTCTTGCAAGCTTCGTTATTAACGAAAAAATCATTACAAAATTGTTGATTGAACAAGTGTAGCAGGGGCAAAAAAAAATACCAATACAACAAATGCTCAGAGTGAATGCGCGCGCCAAACAAAGAGAGCAAAATGTGAAAGAGAGAGAGAGACTAATGAGCAAGGCTTGTGCGCGGGGCGTGTTTGTGTGTTTGTATGGATTGCTCTTATCATTTGAATGCGGCTATTGGTTTTGTTATTGGCTACAACGACCAGCCGTTTGTCCAGCTGCGGCAACAATAGAAGTCTGCATCTTCTGCTTTGGCGAAAAGTGAAACCAATACGATACCCTTTTGTTATATAAACCGTTAAAACAACAGCAGAGTGTGAACGAAGGCCGTCGCCACCTGTCGTGTGCACTGCCAGCTGAATTTAACCGTGTGCTTATTGAGGCGTGAACTGCGGGGTATATGAGGCAAGCATGTGGTAATCATGAATTGAGTGTTGGGCTAATTAGCGTATATTTGTGTGTTCGCCTTACTGGTAATTATCAATGGATTAATTAACTTCTTCAGTTACCAGTGCAAGAAAAGCCAAAACAATCAATGCGTCATACTACGAGCACAACTTAGGGTGGCAAGCGAGTTGGAGAGCGAGAGAGCGAAAACAAACAATGAATTGTGTGCGCGCCGTTATCGACAGCGTTGCCACTTAGTTGCGAAGCCTTGCGAGCAGTTAACTACCTATCCAAACAATGCAATTAATTGTTTGACAAAGTCAATTATTTAGCAATTTGCATATGCTTTAAATAAATTTAATGTGAAAAACCAATAACAGTAAAGTAAACAAGTGCAATCAAACTAATTTCGTGAATTTTTTAAAGATATAAATACGGCTCGACAACTCTGTAAAGAGCGCGCATAAGCGCACTCTCTGGCAAGTCTCTCGCTCTCTCAACCCGTTGCCATACGTCACTTTTGGCCAAAACACACTGGCCAACGACTCTTTCAGTCTTAACTGTCAGTGGCAGCGTGAGTAAGCGTTTGGTTTTGTGTACGGCAAAAGCACCGAGAAGAGCAGCGCGTGTTAAGAATTCAAATAAGATGGAATGACTAAAACAAAAAGAATCAGCTGAAGCAACTGCCAAGAAAGAGCAGAGTTTATTATCAACGAGAGTGATTAAGAAAAGTGTGAATAGCAAGTGCAAGTGCAGTGAACCAGCGAAAGACAGCGAACGGCGCCCTTGAATGTAGTAAAAAACGTATGTGTGCGTGTGTGTGTGCGTGAGTGTCCACGTCTGTGTTTGTGTCTGTACTGGGTGTCAAGTGCTGTGGCTGTTTCCAAAAATGTTCAACGTAAAAATACACATAATTGTATATACAAACAAGGCGAATAGCAAAATTCGATTAACAACAACAACAGGCCAACCTTGAAAAAAGGCAAAAGCATCGGACTGACTTGGCTATTTTTGTTTTCAAGTGGAAATCGCTTCAATTGTTCTCCATGTGCGCTCTGCGCGTCCAATAAGAAAAGCAAAACGCAGGCATCGCAGCGACTGCGAGCGAACAAGAACAATTGAACATGTCGTCGCATGGTCATTAACACGACAACGATTCTCTGTCCGTCTGCATGTGTCAGTGTGTGTGTGTGCGTGTGTATGTGTGTTTGTATATCGCTGTGTCTGCTTTGTGCGTGCGTTCTTGATTTCTTTATGTAATTTTTAACATTTCTTTTATTCAACGTAGGCGTGCAGGAATTTGCGTACGCACAAAAACGCAGCAAACGCCAGCAAAGCAAAATAGTAGTAGAAAAGGTAGTAAAAAATGCGGCGCTCGTTAATTAACTAATTAACAAAGTGTGAAGAGAACGGGAATAGATACAAAATAGGTGTTGCTCCTGACCAAAAGTAGTGCCCCAAAAAGAAAAAAAATCGTAGCACAAGTTTTAATATGACATCATACGCAAATGACACAACGACCACGGCCGCAGCTCCAACAACGACAACAACAACAGCAACCTCAAACTCAGGAGCAGCAGCAGCGACAGCAGCTACTTCGGAAGTTACTGCAGTCGAGGCAACTGCAGCGCAGCTCAACAAGCAAATGTCTAGTAGCAATAACAACAATGGGCGCTACGACGAGGACGAAGATAACAGCAGCTTGGATGGCCGTGAAAAAGCCGACACGACACCCGAGAACATCAAGAAGATTGCCGAGATCATAAGCGACAAGGAAGCAGCGGCTGCAGCAGCGACGCCTACGCAACAGCGACTGCAGCATCATGTCGCATCGTCTGGCTTTGTAGGACTTGGCGCAGCCATCGATGAGTCAAACGTCAAGTTTTGCCTTGGCAAGCCGCCGCCGTCGCCGGCTGAAAAAGGTAAGCGCGTGAATCCAAAAAGAGTTGCCATCTCAGTCGCAGTCGCAGTCGACGTTGACGTCGAAAGCAACAACAATGCGTTGTCAATATGCTAGCGTCATTATTCATGAGCTTGCTCTGTCGTGTTGTTGTTTTTATTATTGTTGTTGCTTGTCTCTCCTTTTTTTGTTATTGTTGCTTTTAATTTGAATTTTAAATGAAGCTATTTGGCGAGTTTTGGCCACGGCTTAAGCGCAAATATTTATTGCACTAGTCATGACAAACATACACATATACATGCAAACAAACACACACACAGACACGCAAGTAGACAAAACACACCCATGAAAGAACAAACGGGAAAAGACAGCAACTGCACAGTGGAGCAAGAGCTGCAGTTTTCTGTGCAAAATAAAGTTTTGGTATATAGGGAGGAATATTTTAAAGTTCTTTAATAAAACAAATGAATATTAAATAAAAACAAATTAAAGTATGATTTTTAAAGTTAAAATCAAATTTTGCTAGGAAAATTTTAAATTGTTTTTGTTCTCTTTGTTGAAACAGTTAAATCATTTAAGCTAAAAAATATTAATGTTTGTCTTTGCTTGGTTTTTTTAACATCTCTAATACACTTTTCAAACAATTAGACATTCTATTGAAGATCGTAAATCAAACGCCAACATATATGACGAGGAAATATTAATAGTCATGACATTTTTGAAATTTCTTAATATTGTTGACCATAGTAATATTTATTTTTAGTCTATAATAACCTGAACGTGGTCTAATCAAGCGTGCGTGAAGCTTATCAATTTGGGCACAAGGTCATTTTTTTTTTGGTTTCATTTGGCAAGTTGCCCATCTTTTCTTATATAGTAAATCGTTGCCATGATATAAGGAAAATTGCAAAAATATTTTATGCACTCGCATAATAATAAAATTTTAATTCCAGTGATTGCAATTCGAGTATTTGTTAAGTACCAGCAATTGCTTTCGGAATTCTCTGAAGCACAAGTGTTCTGTTTATTGATGTAGTTGCAGCAATCTTTATTGTAACTTAGATGACACAATCAACCGATCAGATGTTCGTTCTGTTGTCAGCATTTCCATAGTAAGAAATATGCCCCAGCTGGTCTGGTTGAAACTTTTCTTCTATGTTGTCATAACTTTTATCAGGCAACTTTTTGACCGACACAAATCTTACACAATTCGCCGGCGGCTGTCATTATCTTACATTTTTACACACACGAAAAATTTAAAATGTTTTTTGGTGAGTGAGTCACACCATGATCGATGGATTCGTGAAGTGGGTGGTGGCAATATGGTTGTAGACAAGATTTTGCAAGCGAACATTTAGGTGTAAACATTTGGAGGTGATTACTGGCTATCAATTGAGCTGTTCTACTTTTGATATTTGCGCAGATCTGCAGAATATCAAAATCGATTTAACGAACTGTTGAATGCTTTCAGCGATTGTTAGAGATTTAAATGTGAAGCATTGAGATCAGTTGGGTTTGTTATAAGAGAGGTTGAATAGACAAATTAACTGGATAATAAGTTATGAAATATCATTAGCCCAACAATTTTCTATTTCAGTGACGACTTTAAACTGAATCTTTAAATGTCTTTGGCGACATCTAATCAAAACTTTAACAACCTACAATCAGTTTTAGTTCGGTTTAGTTAATAAACTTAGCTTAACTTCTTTATAGTAGAATACCCTGTAATTTTCTGCTTAATAATTGTCACTAGTATAGTAAAACAAATACTTGTTTGTTCCAATGTAGCTAGCCAATCAATTTGTTCATTAGATTACAGGGTATTAAAACAACTGAAATAATTGTCCAAGTGCATTATGCAATTTTATTGCAAAGTAGAACAAATATCTGTTCGCTTTGTTGGCTCACAAAATGATCGATTGCAGTCAACTGTGGCAGGAAGCGTTCCACTTTCCCACTGTGTTTCATTATTCCACCGTTCCGCCATAAACTATTGACCAATTACGTTGACCAAGCGGCATGCCAAAATGTTGTCTCTTGACAATATTCGCCGTGTTGAGGTATTCACTTGAATGTCGTTGTTGTGTCGAGTGACATTTGCGGCTTTTGTTACAGTTTTTCATCATTTCGCATAGCTTAATAGTCGAGTGGTAAAGAGCGAGGTAATGACGGATAACTAACGACATTATTTGTACTCTAAATAATGTAAGTAAAGTGTATATTTACAAATTAAAAGAATGAGGCTAATAGATCTGTAATATCTTTTGATTACAACAATACCATTTGTAAAATTGCTTTTAATTTCATGCGTAGAGTATTTGCAAGTCGATCCCTTAAAGAGAACTAGAGCATTTTTTATTAGTTTTATTTATTTGCTTTGTTGTACGTGCGCTTTTACTTTTTTCTGCAATAAATGAAAAAAAAACATTGTTACTACGTTATATTTGAGCTTTTTTCTCTAAACAGTTGAAACTGTGCACTTTTGATTTTTGGAAAGTGGTTCAGTGGAAATTGAAGGGTCGCGTCCATCGCCTGCTGTTAAATTGGCGGAAACCCTTTTAAGTACACGCAATATATTTCGGAAATAGAAACAGCGGTTAATCGATAACAGTTTTTGTATCGTTTTTACAGCAAATTAAATGGCAATAACTTCGCATTGGTGTCTAATTGTGTTGTATTCACTAATCACACGCGTCTTACGTCATGCGCCACTTTGAAAGTCGTTGAATGAGTTTGTCTATATTTATTTTGTTTTGCTTTTTTGTTGCTATTTGAGACCTTTTACTTAGTTGCCACTCATTGAGAAACAATCAGCAAATGAAAACAAATGCTCAAATCTTGCGGTTTTTGCATCTGATTATCACATTTATATTATATGTACATATGTATATATATTTTGAACAGCAGAGAAAGCCCCCATCATCATCAATTGTCAACTTTGATTGAGGTCATCGCCTTGTTCATTCGACTTGTTGTGCGATGATTCACTTGATCGTAGCTCAGTCTACATAAACTTAAGATTCTTCTGAGTGAAATAGAAATCGTTGCCAAGTAATAAGAAGAGTTTAGCTTGGTTTAGAAATCAGCGTAGAGACTATATTTCAAGTGTTTAGCAAATAAGAGAAGTCTTTATAATCTCTATTCATTTGAAACTTCTCAAAATTAAATCATTAAAATAATTTCCTGGATAATTCACCAAAGTAATAATTTAACTTATAATATTTAATTAAATTTTAACTATTTTAGCTTAATTGTTTTGGTGTTATTTGGAAACTTCAAGCGTTTCCCTTGATAATATATCCAAAAATAGATGCTATTAATTTTCATAATAATTAAATAATTTAAAATACGAGTTCTTTAAAACCTATTCAGCCGTTTTTGCACATGTTTCCTGTTCTCAATTCTGGCCCATATTAAATAGAATAATTGGACTCGAAAATAAATTGATTTTTAGCTGAAAAATAACAACAAAGTGCTGGGTGAAATCGCGTGCGTCGAATATGGTCATCTTGGGGTAACCCGAACAGTTGAACAGCGGAACGGAAGACACGTGCCTCAAAGACAAGAGTTCCAGTTAGGTAGAGCTGTATTTTATGGGCGAAACCCTTTCCCTTCTCTCCTCCAGCAGAAATGGAACGAAATCAACGAACTCTAACCTTCATTTGCCGTCATAGATCACAAGTGCCGTCTTTTTCCATTTCCCGTACGTGCTCCCTTTGCGCCCCAGTTGGCCAAGTTAGCGAGCAAAGCATTTGGTTTTCCGTTTGTACTTGGAATACTTGAAATATAAGTTTTGAATTATTGTAGAAGGAAAAACTAAAGAAATTGTTGCTGTATGCTGAAATAAGATCGTAGTAATTTTATTAAAATATTATTTTCACTGATCGCAAAACCTTCAAATATTTTTAATGTAATTCGTTTTCAGTAGTTTAAACTGATAACACACTACATTACTCTGTGAAATTTTATATTAATATTTCGATTAAAAAATGGAAATAATAGAAAGTTTTAGTGAGATATCAATAAAATTAGGCTTCAATGAATCTACCTATCTACTTTCGTGTAGAGTAAAACATATCTTTTTATGTTTGAGATGTTATTAAATGCTTCAAACACTTCACTTTTAAGATACGCATTTATTAAAATCATGTTTGAAAAATTAGCAAAGTTTCTAGATGCATAGTTATTAAAATAATGTTTGAAAAACGAACAAATATCGATTGAATGGCGAGCATCTGAAAATGCACAGTTGATTGTAGCTTTCTTACTTGTTGCTGATGCTTCGTTACGGAAATGTATACAAATTTGTTAGCGGAAACGTTGGGCAATTAGCCCTCATGGGTTGCGGGCAAAAAGTTGGGTATGGTCAACTAAGGAAATGACTGCTTGCCCTTACTTTCAACCTCCTCCAGTTATAGCTTTTTATATAAATGTAATTTACTAGTATTCATATATTCCTAGTACACGTTTTTGTCTAATTTCAATGGAAAACGTTTGATTTGATTGTAATACAAATATTTTAATCGGTGTGGGAGAAGGTAAAAATAATATAGTAGTTATAAATTGACTTTAACTGAAGGAAACTTACAAACTTAAGATTGATGCATTAAAATATGTGATCAATATGTGTATTAAATATGAAATGAAAATGAATATTAAAAGCAACATATAGTTTTGCCTACGACATATTTTTTTGCTACACGCTGTGCTGCATGGCGCCCAATTACCCGCGAGTAGTCTGAACCGGACGAGTGCTGCACTTGCTGGCTTGTTGTGCTCAGTAGCTTGCCACTTGAGTTGCTTTGTTGCTTTGGCTGTTTGGCTGTTTTGTTGTGTGTTCAAGTGAATTCTTCTCTGTTGCAAGTTTAGACTCGTTTTCTCCGCTTAAATGGTAATAATAATAACTGTAAATAAATGTTAATTTAATTGTATATCTTTGGCTTCTGTTCCATTGCAGCGACCGTGCTGAGCCGAGCGAATCATCCACATCAGAGCAACACCAACAGCAGCGGCGGCAACAGCAGCAGCAGCAGTGCTCACAATAATAAAGCCAACTCTGCGGCGGATGAAGACGATTCGACGGCATCCAATTCGACAACAACAACGAAGCAATCTCTGGCCTTTACCATAGATCACTTTGACGCCTCGGAGAACGACGCTGCGGCGCAAGCGGCACGCTACAAAAACATGATGGAGCGCTTTCAGAGTCGCCATCGTCGTGGCGCTTCCATGTCCAAGCTGGAGACTGAGACGAGCATGACGACGCCGACGGCGACATCGTCGACGACAACAAATGGCACAAGTGGCCGGCATTCGCAGCGCAGCAGTCTCGACGCCGGCAGCATGATGGCACATGACGATGGCTCGGCAGCTGCCACGCCCACCACGGAAGCGGCAACGCCGGCGGTGAAACTGCGTGTGCGTGAACGCAGCGCTTCCCGTGTGCGAGACGCTTCCAAGCGGCACAGCTGGTCGCCACGCAGCTCGGCAACCAGTGGCCATATGGAACCAGCAACAGCACCAACAGCAACTGCTCGTGTCAGCAGCAGATCGAAACAAGTGCAACCAACGGCGCCGCCCAAGGGTACGTCCAATTTGCTGGCGAATCGCACAGCGCAGTTTACGCCACGTTCGACGGCCATGCAGCTGGCGTTGCAGCAAGTGGAGCTGCTGTGTCCACATCCGCCGCTGGACGATGTCAAGCAGGTGGCCGAGGAGGATGCGGTCAGTGAGGCGGGCACCTATACACTGGACGGCGACAACTACACGGAGGAGCAAAAGGATCTCATGAACATTGATCGCAATGCGGCAGCAGCGGCGGCTGCGGCGGCAGCTGCTGCAGGCAAGTTGCGACCCAAGCAGCTGGCTGTGAAACCGCATCGTGGTAGCAATGTGCTGGAGGTGAACTACTATCACGAGACGCCGCAGCAGGAGCAAAAGGGTAACAGCAACAATGCCAACACAACTGCCGCTTATCTGGAGCAGCTAAAATCGCGTGTGTTGCGGCAGCAACCAGTGGCAACAACGACAACAACTGCAGCTGCACAGGCGCCACCAACACCGCCATCGCCACGCACACCGGTCGCCGCCGTTGCAGCCGATGTTGGCTGCTTTACGAGCGTAACGACGAGCGGTGTGCTGGCCAAGCAGCGAGCACTGGACACGCATCCGAACAAGACACGTCATGCCTCGCACAGTCTGTCCACGTCGCAGATCGATAGCTCCGAGTATGTGAGCAACGAGGCAAAGCTGCGTCACGCCCAGGCGATGGCGGGCAGTGCTACGGATCGCCAGAAGGCCGAGTATCGCCTCAATGTGTTCACCACCAGCACGACGCAACAGCATCATCATCCGCATCAGCATCAGCTGCCCGAGACGCCGACAACGCCAACGATGACGGAGGCAGCGTTACTGCAGTCGGCGCCCACAAAGCAGGATTGGATACAGGAATGGGCGCGTAATGCGCGTGCCCGCAGTCTGGCGCAGGATGTGAGCAGCAGCTCGGCCAGTCGACGCAAACAGCAGGCGCAGGCACAGGTAAGTCCAATGGAATTCAAGTTTGAATCATCAACTAATTGCAACAACATATTTCGAACTTGCAGCTCATGACACGCAGCTACAACTGTTCGGATACGGCGGGCGATTCGCTGACCGATGACAGTCTCAGTTTGTACAGCCAACAGCAGCAGCAGCAGCAGCGTCAATATGCCAATGCGGCAGCAAAGCTTAATCGCAGCCTGGCGGAACGGTATCGGCTGCTGGGTGACTGTGACTACGCGAGCGATCCGGCGTTGTGCAGCCATGGCGCTGCCGTTGGTCAAATGCAGTTGCCGGGCGAGCCATATAAGCCGCCCAAGAGTCCCAGCAAGATACCATCGCCGCTGCACACGCTGGGACGTGCGCGCAGTGCCAGTCGCTCCAGGCCAGCCATCGATCAACAGCAGCTACAGCAACAACAGCAGCAATCGTCGTCGTCGCGTCGCAGCTCGGTCAAATCGCCGGCGGCACAATGCAGTCCACAGCATAGTTTGGAGACGGGCTACAGACGCTCGCCATTGCATCGCGCTCTTATGACCAGCAGCATCAATGAGGCACAATTGCAGCTGCTGACCAGCGGCGAGTATCTGCTGAAGCAGCTGCATCGTCGCAAGAACTCGCTGGACGATGTCGAGCACGAATTGCCGCCAGCGGTTGCTGGTTCCATATCGCCGCTGCGACGCTCCAGCTCTTTCCAGCAGCAGCAACGTGGAGTGCACGGTGTGCGTCAGGCGCGTCCCAATTTCCAGAATTTATACACGCCGCCAGCGGCGCGACACGTGCAACAACAACAGCAGCTGCAGCAACAACAGTTGCAGCTGAAGAAGTCGGCGAGCAGCAATAACTTTGAGCAATCGTACAGCGACTACGACAACGAGCTGCAGTACTACATCAACGATGAGGATGAACTGGGCACCACAGGACCGTATTACTCCAGCGGCGAAGAGGACATCGATGTGGACGATATGCAGCAGCAGCAGCAGCTTCAACAGCAACATCAGCCGCATGCCGGCGACGCATCGGTGCCGCTGAGCAATACGCGACTCAACAAGGCGCTGCTGATGCGCATCGAGCGCAGCAAACAGCGTGTGGCTGGCAACGGTGCTTCAACTGATCGTCAGACGCCAGCCAAACCGAGTTCGGCGCCGGCGGGCAAACTGAGTGCGGCTGCCCAGGCAGCGGCTGGACTTGTGGCATGCCCCAATACGCCCGAGTTGCCGCGACGTGGCATCAAGAGTGCACCGCGCGCCGCGTCGGGCTGCGGACCCAAGACGCGTCAGTCGATGCCACGTGAAACGAGTCTCAGTCGACTGGCGCAACAAGTGCCCAGCAGTTTGGCCAATGCCAAGAAGCAGCTGCTGCAGACGGCGAATGCGACGGCACGGGAGCAGCAACAGTTGCGTGTGCAGCCCAAGTACCTGGACATTTCCAAGTACAAGTCAGCGCAGTCGAATAATTTTCTGCGCAAAAACGATTCGAAGAGCACTCTAAAACCAACGGATCAAATGAAACGCAGTCCCAGTGCCTCATCGATGGGTCTCAGCCGGGGCGAATCGAATCGTGCCAGCAATCGCAGTGTTCGCTCCGCTGTCTCAGTGATGAACAGCAGCACCACATCGTTGGGTGGCGGCACACGTGCCACATCTGCGGTGCGACGCGATGCCTCCGGTGAGTAACAATTGACTAATAACTTTATTGCACTCGCAAGCTAATTTTATGCAATTTGTACATGCAGTGAATAAGCAAAAGGAGGCTGAGATGGTCATGTGGAAGCGACGCTCCACCTACGATCCCATGAAGGCAGCCGCTGAGGATCGACGCCGCAAGGAAGAGGCACGCCGTGCCCAAAGTCAGAGCCAAGCACAGCGTCAGCTTAGCGATGTGCCCGACGAGTTGCCATTCGAAAGGTAAATGATTAACAGTTGACAATCTCTTAATAGAAGCAGTTCAACCTAATAATAGAACTATGTATTTGGTTAGAAAGATTCTTTCTCCTGGCAGAGTCCAGCAAATGTAGTCGGAAAATAGCAGACTAGACCCTGATAGCAAACTTTATTGTGCAGCAAAGAATGCACTTAGTAGTAAATATTTTCCATATTATTATAAACGATTCTTAAACATTATTAAAACCGATCCTAAAATCTGTTTTCGATTCCAATTTCACAATAATTTCGCCTTTAAAAGCTCAGTTGAACTTGAACGAGTTTCAGTCTCTCCCACTGCAGATATAGTTAAAAATGTTATAAAACACATGAGAAGATTAACACCGAAAAAATTTCACGAACGGTTGAAAAGTTTCAAAACAGCAAGTGAAATACCAGGCGAACATAAATCAGCAGCAAGCTGAAATGCAGAAAATCGCTTACTTGCTCAGTGGCGCCACCTATCGCAATGACGATTAGATGCAACCTAAAAGTATGCAAACAATATTTTCTGTTTAATTCTGTTATTTAAAAAATTCAAAAATTATAGCGGCTCGCTTATATTCTTAAGCATTTTGTCAGGACAAATTGCATTCGATTCGTGTGAATCAAATATATACTATATATTTCATATATCAATTGATTATTAATCACATGGGAAGATTAACAGCGAAAGATATTTCATTAGACTACAACAGACAAGTTTGAAAATACAGATAATAATAATAAAATCCTTCAATATTTCGCAGAGTTTTCAATTTATTTTGTCTATAACAATGTTATATGTATTTCTATGTGTTTACTCTGATCTCAACTAACTTTTAAATTAACGTATAATCTATGAATATTATTGACAGATTGAAACTGTTTGATATTGGGGAATTATCTTAGCAAGGTATCAAACGTTAGAAGTATCATATATAAATTTCAATCTCCTAGAGTCGAAATTTGAATTTTGAATCGAGGTTTCATATAGTTGCTAAGTTAGAACTAAGTAGTTAATTCATTTTGATTAGTCATGTTTAGAGAGTTGTATTTACTTTTTGTATATTATGCGTAATACTTCTGGTTCTTTTCTTTCCTATTTTCTTTTTTTTTTATTTTTGATAATATTTTATTTTTTTAAATTAGCTTAAGGTTTTGGGTAATTTCCCGGCTAGAGGTAAAGGTGCGTTTAACGGCCATAGATATTGCATCTATAATATATCTAATGCCCATTTCAAACATCAACGTAAAACACCTTTGAATTTACACGCTTACGATCCGCAATTATCGTAGTTGCCCTTGAAATATATTAATACTTTAGGAACTTTAGCTAATTAAATAATCGACAGTTTGTAGTAGTTTAAAAAACAACAACATTTGCTGTTATTTTTTGCTAATTGATTTCTTTTCTTTTAATTTCTGTACACCCCCAAAAACCAATTTTGATAACCCAAAACTTAAAACAAAAAATTAAAAAAAAAAAACACTCAATACACTCGATTCTGTAGACCATCACGATCACACTATCGCCGTGGACAGTTATGACCAACGGATGGTGTTCTAGTTACCGATCTGTAAACCACAACAACAGCCACCACCACCACAACTACAACAGCAACACCAAAACATTCGAACAACTATCTTTCCACACACCCAAACAACACAAAAACTCACACACTACATTTAATAAATGGTGCAAGCAGCAGACCCCAGCGAAATGCGGTTCCTAACAGCGTAATTAATCCTGATTGTTACACTAGAAAGAAATTCCAGTGCGAGGCAATCTGAAAACAACGATATTATTTAAGGATATACATACATCTATATCTATGCATATACACACACAGACGCATAAGTGTATATATATAGGATATACGATTCCGAATCCTTTGAACGACAACGAATTGCTGCGATGACGCTGCATTGATTCGACGAGTTGCCAAATGTAATGGAGAAGTTGCCATGTTAAGCGATTACTCGCTGCCCTTTCACTCGTTGCTCGTTACTCGTTACTTGTTGCTCGTTGCTCGTTACTCGTTACTGTTTGTTGCATTGCCTCCATCATTTTATGCGTTGCTCTTGTTGTGCCAAATTGTCTGCATACACATGTATATATACATATGTATATACTCGTTAATATAAGAATAACTTGTTCGTCAGCTCGTTCTCGCCGCTTTCAGAGCGCCTCTTAACCACTTAACCACCACCTAGCCATCAAGTACCTAGTCTAACCACATCAATTGGCATCTGGTTTACTCTCTAACCGCTAACAATTTAACACGTTTGTTTACTGTACAAATGTTTTGGCTTGCTTTTTACTCACCAATAAAACCATAAATTCATACAATTACTATATATACCCGTCCGATATCTGGAATAATGCGAGAAATTCAACTAACACCAATATTAAACAAACAAATTGGACAATAATAAAAAAAAGATTAGTTAGTCGCTAGTTTAGCACACGATTTGTATTCGCCACATTCATTGAATACATTAAAAACTATACATTTAATGATTTAAACTAACAATATATTTTTGATCTCTCCCCCGCTCTCTCAATCTGTGCGCACTTTTTATCGTGCAGTACCCAAAGGCCGGCCAACAATTTGACCATTACGGGCAGCGTGAATTACAGCCCAAGAAACTCAATGGAAAACGACGCCTGGATGCTTGGTGAATCATCAGAGTTTGGCGAGTATCCCGAGGATTACGATGAGGATGTCGAGGAGGATGATGAATATGTTGCCGGTCAAGAGTCCGATGATGTATTCGAGGCCGAAAGAGCAGAGGCAACAAGTTAAAAAAGAACAAGAAAAAAGAAGAAAAAAACAAAATGAAGGAAAACCAGCAACAGTGATATCTTTAAATCGATCTAATGATCATTATGAATAACAATACGAGAACTCGTATTATGAAATATTGTATTTGATAGCAAGCGCATTGCGATTTAGTTATAATCTGATCAGATCTGATATCTGCTTAACTGAATAATTTATATGAAATGAAGTATATATACGTATATAGCATATAGAAGCAAGTGCGAAATAAAATGAGTGAATGCTTTCTGAAATATCATCAACAAATATTATTTACGATGCTGTCCAAAAACGCCATAAAACAATACTACTTACATACTTATATATTTAAACGATTTTAAATGACGATTATCAAATCAACTGGTCACATTTTCGGTTTAATATAACTACAAATACTCAAAGACAGATCTGGACACAGTGCTCAGCAAGCGGGCGGATTCAATTTGCTATAAAAACTATATCCTATCTAAATGGAATTGAAAGGATTAGCTCGCTAGCTTAAGCACTGTCCCGGCTTCTGAACATAAAATGAATTGTCAGTAGGTTTTATATGCATATTGTATGCTTATCCTATAATGATGTATGGGTAAAGATAAAGTTTTATATATATAACAAATACTTATGAGTAGAAATTATTTATGTGGTACTTGCTTTTAAATCGCGTTCATTGCGTTAATTTAAGCGACTTTCAACTGAACAAATCTGATTAATTGATTGACCAAGTAATTGATCTATATCTAGTACTGTACTATAACTACATACATATACTCTAAAATTGGTGTCGGTGTCCATTTTATTAGCTGCTATGCAAGTGGTATCAACGATTTCGTGCTTCTAGTTCAAAGGATGCCACTTGAGATATTACAAGAGAGCGGCTACTTGATTTTAATGATTTGAATACATTTACAATATATTTTAAATTGCTAGCGTCGAAAATATTTTTAAATTTTTTGTAAATTTTGCAAAACAAAACGTATTGTACAACTTGTTTCTTGTTGTTTTATTTCTAGGCTGATACAAATAAAATGCGAATAAACATTAAAAATGTCTTAGAAAGCTGTATTTAAATCAATGTTTTGGGTTGATTACGATTCAAATTCGGAATGAATTAAATTTCTAATTTCGATTCTCTGGGAAATGATTTTTTGATTGCCAACAATTTTACATTTTTGGTTTTAAAGTAATTCAAGCTAAGATTGGTGCAGCTTGAAAGTATGCAACAAAAATTATGTGCTGGCTCTATTTTGTCTAATTCACTTACTACTTTATTATATTGGCCTGGTAGTTAACACGCATTCTTGCCTAGCTGGCCTCTAGTCTAACATATCCGAATTATACTGTTGTTGTCCACTCGACACCATGACGAACGAGCAGCTTAAAAGATGCAAAACAACAAGTGAAGTACCAGGCGAACATAAATCAGCAGCAAGCAGAAAAGTCACTAGCTTGCTCAGTGGCGCCATCTATTGAAATATCATTTTAAATACAGCCTCAAAGTATGCTATAGATTTTTTTTTTTGCTGAGTTTGACTTATTCCACTTACTACTTAATTATGTTGGCCTGGTAGATTTTAAGTATTCTCGCCTCTAGTCTGACATATCCGAATTATACTGTTGTTGTTGTCCACTCGACACCATGACGAACGAGCAGCTAAAAAAGATGCAAAACAGCAAGTTAAATACCAGGCGAACATAAATCAGCAGAAAGCAGAAACACAGAAAATCACTTAGTTGCTCGGTGGCGCCATCTTGCAGCCTGAGTGCAAAGAATAATTCTGTTCATTGCTGTTATTTGGAAAATCAAAAATTATAGTTGCTCATATTGTTTAGCATTTTGCCAGGACTTTTTGCATTTGACTTGTGGGAATCAAAGTTTATGGCATTAAAAGTTTATGGGGT
Source organism: Drosophila nasuta (assembly GCF_023558535.2). Classification (NCBI taxonomy): domain Eukaryota; kingdom Metazoa; phylum Arthropoda; class Insecta; order Diptera; family Drosophilidae; genus Drosophila; species Drosophila nasuta. The sequence continues at coordinate 31,563,962 of NC_083457.1, read as the reverse complement.
GCTTCAAGAATTCAGCATTCATTAAATTTTGGTTTGATTGATTTCAGCTCTGTGGACGGGTCCAATCCAATTAACATATGTATATAAATTCTTGCTCAGCGTCGGCAGCCGAGATGATATAGCCAAAGCAGATTCTGAGTGTAGTACTTCATGAATATACCAAGTATATACTTCGCTATATTTTAACATTTTGTTGGAATATTTGTAGAATATGGTTTTATTTACAATGGGTATCTCACAGTCGAGCACTCTCGGCTGCATCGAATTTTGCAACTGTACTCGTATTTTGAGACAAGAACTGATTCAAAAGGTTCGGTGTATTTATGTATGTGGTAATGCAGAATAAAAAATGGACAAGTCTGCCAAAATGTAACTGTGTTGATGATGATTCAGAATATATATTGAATATATTTTGTGTGCTCGAAAATGTTTTCGTCTGCACGTAGCACACATTTCGCCTTCGAAGAATTTAATTTTGTGAATTTCCAACATTTAAATAATTGGTGCAGTTCAGCGAATTATGATTTTGCTGAAGCGTTCTCCCAAAAAGACGTCATTCTGACATTTGTTGTCAAGCTGCTGGGCAGTTTAGAGGCTAAGGCCAGCAATGCGATGATAAGCAACTGAGAGTGAAGAGAGAAACACGTGCAGGTATGATGAGTGAAAGACTTAGGAGCAATATATATATATACTTACTGGACAAATAGTTCGAAACAAATCGAAAAAGAACAATTTTGTCGAGATTTCACGACTACAAGATACCCAGCCCCCTGAGTTTGAAAGTTTATTTAAAAAAGACAGAATACTAATAGTAATTATTAATATGTTTAAAATTGTTTTCAATATGATCATTTGCCCTGAAAACTCGGAATTAATTTAACAAGCAAAAATTAATATATTTGCTTGGATTTTCCTATTTAATTTTATGTGCTTCATCTAGTGTGAATTCCAAGTTTATTAAGTACAACAGAACAAAAAAGTCAACCATAATAAACAAAAATACTATTTAAATAAGTTGATGCAAGCTCAATTCGAAAATTGAATAATTTTGTTACACCATCTTCAGCTGAGCATACTTTGAGGTTTGACTTCAATATAATGTCTCTGTGATACATTGCAATTTTACACTACACAGTTATCTACTTTCAAGTATAATCAAAATCCGAATTACTCAAAAACTGACACCACATCTAATTTCATTAACAAGAATCCTCTCTTAGACATGCGTCAGAAATTTGACATCTCAACATTGTCACAGTTTCCTATCGCCTTCATTTCCGCTACGAACTTTTGAGCTGAACCCACATCCGTTGATCATGTGATAATTCCAAAATCATACAGCATTCAGAACTGTAATTTTTGTCGATTTAAATTAAACTTTTAGTTTCAAATTCATCTTGTTTGCATGCAGTCGAAACATTCAAAATGTGCAATATAAAAATCAACTCAGTTCTTTTCTTAATAGTACTTGAAATATTTTTGGTGGCAACAACTGCCTTCGAAGAGGTGAGAATAATTACATAAAGCAGTGTAGTACAGTGCGTGCTAAGAATGTTTACATTTTCTTTTTAACAGACATGTGAATTCGACGGACAAATGGAAGAGCAATGCCTCAATCAGACCTATAAAACTATGAAACCATTGCTAGATTATTTTAGACAGGCTAGAAATGAGTTAAAAGAAAGTAAAATTAACGAAAAGAAGTTAAATGAATTAAATGCTGATCTTATAGAAAAGTATCATGAAATTGTGAGAATTAATGAAAAATTCATGAAGGAGGAAGCTCTATTAGATGAATATAAAAACAAAGTACTTAAAGGGGAAGACGATTTGCAATCGTGTCAAAATAAAGTTCATAAATTCGAATCTGAAATTAATTCAAAACAAAATGTTATTGTGAAATTAAAAGGAGAATTAGCTGAGAAGTCAACCAACTTAGGAAATTGCGAACTTCAATTCAAAAATCTTAATTCTAGCTTAATTGGAAAAGATGAAAAAATAAAGAGATTTAGTGAGAATATTCAAAATATAAAAGAACATCAGAAAAGACTTGAGTTGAAATTAGAGAAGAGTAAATCTATATTAATAACGAAAGAGAAAGATATTCAGTTATGCCAATCTGAAATTGATACATTAAATCGGACTTCAGAGAATATTAGAGAACAGCAGAAAAGAATTGAATTGCAACTAAAAGATAGTCAAACTAAGCTAATAGATAAAGTGAAAGAAAATCAGCTATGTCGAGCTGAAGTTGATACATTGAATAAGACTTTACCCAATACTCTTGTCCCATCAAGTTGCTCTCCTTTTGGAGATTATCCTGGTGTTCATCAACTCAATGTCTCTGGCATAGGTTTATTCGATGTTTTATGCGATAGTCAGTTAGCTGGACCAGGATGGATTGTAATACAACAGCGAGTTGGGGGAAATGAGAGTTTCTATAGAAATTGGGCAACGTATCGCAAAGGTTTTGGTTCCCTTGAGAGTGATTTTTTCATCGGACTCGAGAAAATACATCGTATCACGAGTTTGCAGCGTCACGAACTGTATATACATTTGGTTGATGTGGATGAACATGTTTATTTCTTTCGATATGACGACTTCAAAATATCTGATGAAGATAGTGGGTATGCACTGAGTTTGGGTAAATTCAATGGAAGTATTATTGAGGATAGGTTGAGATTTTACAAAAACACGAAATTCACAACATTCGATCGCTACAACAACATTAGTGGACGACTTTGCGCAAATCTGCAGCGTAGTGGCTGGTGGTACCATGACTGTATTTATTGGTAAATATTGCAAATTGTTATATTCGATGGAATACATATAATTGACTTATATTTTTTCTTATGCAGTAATTTAAATGCACCATATGGGCCAAAACTAAATTGGCATGTGAAAAACAAAATCGAACTTAAAGAAGCTAAGATGCTAATTCGTCCAATTGAAGCGTTGAAGTAGTGAGCAATTCAAGAGCTGAAATTCAAATATTTGACTCAATTATGTAATCATTTAACAATTACATATATAATTGTTTGATTACAATTTTGCGTTCTAAATAAAATAACGATCGACTATTTAATGCAGCGATTTATTTTTAAATTAAAAAAAAAAACAGTTTTTTTTGTTGTATTTTTTGTTCTCTAGATGCTTTCAATAGAAATGCAAATACTGCAAAAAACATGCAAAAGTAAGTAAACTTATGATTATCGCGCATATATATTCTTTCAATCGAACCGTGAATATTAAAGTAATTAAACTACACTTGGCCCTCGCTTAACACGGACTCTTTTAGCACGAACTCGGTCTTACACGGTTACAAATTTGCTGCCATCCCCTTTTTAACACGCTAAAAACCTAGTTCTTATACGATTTTTTGATAAGGAGCCACCAAAATGAGAAAACATTTTGAAGCTAACTGGCTTAAGCTATAAATGCCAATAAATGCATTTCAAACTTGATATGGATAGAAACATATGGTCTCCTAACATTTTAATTCCTTTTCTGTTTTGTTTTCTGTTCTGATAATTGCAAAAATTAACAAATTCGTACGCAAAATCAAAAAATTAAGGAATTTATATATTTTATTGTAAAACAGAAAAGTTCATAAAATGAATCTTAGCTCTAAAAATAGTGCTTATCCAAAGCTTTAAGAATAACCTTCACTTATTTTTAAAATTATTTTAGTTTATGTTTTTTTTTGTTACTGTAAAGTTGGTCGCACGCGACATTCACCAAATAATTACACATATACATATGAATATACATTATCTACTTTAACTACATGTACTTTAGGTATTTCATATATTGCGTATACTTTATATACCAAATAAGCTACGTATACTTTATACGCTTCATACACTTCAAATATACCAATCGACTTGGCACATGGTCCCGCAAATGGTTGTTGTCACCGCTAAGGGTACTTTTGCAAATGTGTAGCATACTTTTGGGATGACAGTAATGAAAATCTATTTTGCAATGAAAAAAAAAAAAAAACTTGCTGCACATTTCCGAAAATAAAAAGCGATATGCAATTTGTAACATGTAAATAAGCAAGGCGCTATATTAAATTATTCTATAGTTTTTTTCACTTAATTAGTACTTAATTTGCATAAGATAAATGCAGCAATGAAGAAAAAGTTGTATTAAATGCAATGTTAAAATTTCCACTTAGTAAAATAAAAGACAGGGGCCACAGCATTCGAGAGATGGTTGAGATTTAGCAACGGAAATGCCAATTAGAGATTTTGTGTAATACTCGAAACGAAAACTAAACAAACAAAGCAAAATACAAGTATTTCTCAGCAGCAGAATGGGGAATTTAATGAACTGGCAAAGGGGAAAAATGTAGAGAGGCCAAAGCAATTGCAGAAACAACAACAACAACAAGAAAGTTTAGTAAAATGAAGCAAAACTAATTAAATTAAATAAAATGGAAAAGTAAACAAGACCGAAGCAAAAGAAAACAATGCAAAATACCCAAACAAAACAAATAAAACAACCATAAATATTTATCAAAAGAAATAACAAAACAATCTGAGATCCAAATTCCAGAAATTAAGAACAATGAAATGTTTTTTCCTTTTTGTTGTTTTCGTTGTTGTTTTGCAATTCGACAGGCAAATGAATTAATTAGTTTTTATGCGGCAACACCTAAATACAGAAGTTAATGGAAATATTTCAAATTATGAATAATATTGTTATTATTATTACAACTGAAACCTATTTAAAGTAGATTTCTTCATCAGTTTCCTAAGCAAGTTTTTTGATAAAGTGGTTGTGAAATTATCAAATAAACAACACAAGTCGAAACTATCTTTTTTCTACAAGCGCTATTTATTCAATTCAAGAAAATTTCATTAGGATACCTAAGAATTCATTATAAACGATTATGATTATTAAACATTGTGGTTTTCTTCCATTCGCGCTCATCGAAGTCTCGTGATACGTTGCCAGCTGATTCGGTCCATTGAAATGTTAATGTTGAATTCTTTTGTTTTTAGTCTGGCACTTAAGATCTTTATTATTTACGATTATTTATCATTTGGATGGCCATTAAGTTCTTTCGATTTCGTAATAAACAAATAATGCTTTATGTGCCTACCACCATAAACAATGCGAATTATTATTTACGAATTATTATGGAAAATATTGAAAACTCTCGAAATTTATTAGCCACATTGCGTCTACTTGACGGCACTTTTATTGTATTGATATATGGTATTAAGTATATGTAGTATATGCTATATATGGGAATGGCTTATGGCGTCAGTTCGGAGTGGCCATCTGATTGTGAATTGAAATATGCACATTTGTCATTCCATTTTATGAGCCTCTATTCTATATTTTTAATTTGAATTCGAATAAAGACGTTTGAAATTGTAGTATATGCTGGGATTATAGGCATCATATAGTGGATGTTGCATAACGACATATCGAAAGTGCCAATGCTCGACAGCTATGGCACTGATTGAGATCAAATAGCCAATGCCAAGGGCCACAAACGAGCTCCAGAACTTGTTCAGATTCATGAGTGCTTCCTGCGGTGCTTGCTCCTCAGCCGGCAGACGTTTGATAGCATCGCGCAGCCACTTGGCAATGAGTCCTGCGAATCAAATGTTCAATCTGAGTGTTGAATTATCACCATGCACTCACCAGCTTCGCTCAAATGCTGTATGATATCATCAACGTGTGGCTTCAGCGCTGAATTCTTCTCCAGCGCCAACACCACTGGCATATGCACCACGCATTCCTTCATGATGTGCAGCGCCGTTGTTGCTCTGCCACCACGTGCCTCGTCTGCCACACGCAGATACCGCAAGTAGAACTCGTTGTCATAGTAAGCACAGCGGCCACTCGCAATACGCTCCGTCTGTAGAAAGTTTAATCTTCATTAATTAACAATATATGTAAATGAGCCTTATTTTAAATAAAGCGACTATAATTTACTTATATTCGAATCTTTATTCTAATTTATTTTATTTATTATGTGTGGGTTTTAGTTTTCATTTCAGGCATGGTTGTCTCTTCACTAAACAAGTAGGAAAGCTACAGTCGAGTGTACTCGACTGTGAGATACCCGCTACCCAATTTGAATAAAAGAAACATATTTTGCGATATTTTTCTCAAAATATACCGAATATAGTGCAAAAATACTAAAAATATACCAAATGGTATATGTGGTATATCGATATAGTATATAGCATTCAAAATATACCATAGACGGCACAATATACCAGATTGTCAGCCAAAGCAACTAAGACCCCTAGTAAGTAGGCGTTTTTTCCCATACAAAAATATTTCTTTAATAACTTCGACAATTTTTATTTGATCGCAATTTTTAGGAATCATAACTACTATAGTTATTATTATATATAGCAAAATTCGCAACTCTAGCTTTAAAATTACGCTTGTTATTCGATTTTTTTGATTTGCGGGGACGGAAGTGGGCGTGGCAAAAATTTGAAACAAACTTGATCTGCGTGTAAACATAACAAATACTGTCGAAAAAAAAAATTATTGCTCTATCTCACGTAGTCTTTGAGATCTAGGTGTTCATACGGACAGACACACAGACGGACAGACGGACATGGCTAGATCGTCTCGGCTGTTGACGCTGATCAAGAATATATATACTTTATAGGGTTGGAGATGTCTCCTTCTGCCTGTTACATACATTTCCTGTCGGCAAAAAGTTATAATACCCTTCTACCCTATGGGTAGCGGGTATAAAAATTGCCATCGAACTGACAAGATGTTACACATGAAAAAATAGAAGGGCTCATTGGAAAGCTGCTATTTCTGTTAATTTAATATTAATTAATTATATAATTTACTTATTGTCTAAACAGACAGATTGTAAATAACGAAGAGGAGAAAAATAAAATTTTATTTTCATTACTTAGATTGTGAGAGGTTTAAAAAAAGTAAAAGTATTAAAATTGTTAAGTTGTTTCAAATGACAGAAAAAGTGTTGAGTATATTTCAAATTTAAAAATAGAAAATTCCACAATCATTCGATAATCTATCAGAATTCAGTTTTTTTTTTTTCATTTTATTAAAAAAGATTCTGAGAAATGTTCACGTAAATACGAGACAAGAAAGCAAGCTACAGCTTGACTGTGAGATACTCGCTACCGATTTTGAATAAAAGCAAAACAGTGCGGTATTAATTTTAAAATATACCAAAATAACCAAAGTGTATCTTTGGAATATTGAAATAGTAATACCTTCAAAATATACCAGATAGAGTGCAAAATATTCCAGATTATCAACCAAAACAACTATGAACCCTTGTAGGTAAGCGTTTTTCCCCATACTAAAGTATTTCTACCATAACTTCTTTAATTTGCATCTGATCGCAACCTAATTTTCAGGACTCATAAAAACTATAGTTATTATTTTATGTCCCAAAAAATAAGTGTGGTAATTTGGAACAGACGATGATCTGCGTGCAAACATAATAAATGCTGTCGAGAAAAATGATATCTCTATATGGATATATCTCAGACGGATATGGCTATATTGTCTCGGATGTCTACTTCTGCCTGTTACATATATTTCCTGGAGGCAAAAAGTTACAATACCATTCTACACTACGGGTAGCGGGTATAAACATTGAGTTCCTCATAGATTGACTTTATTGCATCTGAAACAAAAAGTGCAGTAAAATCTTATCAGTCAAATATATGTATATACAATATATACAGCTTGTATTCCATTTAGCTGAGCTCTGGCATGATCCAATTTTTAGTCTGTTTCGTGTTTGCTTCGTGTGTAGTTCGAGATGACACCAATTATATTATATATTTCGCTGATCGTCATCGCATATGGAAGTTCTTCTTCCCTCGCATCTGAAGTCAGTAGTTGTATTAACAGAAGCGCAAAAAGTTTACAAACGTTTTTCCTTCTTAAGAAGCAATTTTGTCAAATAAGCCGAGAGATGGAGGCCAATTGTAGCAGATATACTTATGAGGCTTTGAAGCCTTTACTTGTTTACATGCGACAAATTAGCGAGGAGATCAACAAAAGTGATGCAAAGGATAAAGAAATTAAAGAACTGCAAAACAAGTTGATTCAAGAACAGGGAAACATGCTGATCAACAACGAATTGAGAGCGCAAATTGCTTTCCAACAGGCCACTATAGATAGATTAATCGAACGCATAAATGCGACAACAGGGGAGAATTGTGATAATTGCAAATCCGAATTAGCTGATAATACAGTCAAGTTCAAAGCGAATGAGAATCAATTGAGGTTAGTGAATGAAAAACTGGCAGAAAATGCAGCGAAGCTACAACAATGCGAATTGCAAGTTATTAAACATGCGCAAAAAGTTCCCAATAGTTGTGTCGCGTTCGGAGAAAGTGCGGGTGCTCATCAGATTCAAATTCCGGGATTAGATGCATTCGATGTGCTGTGCGATAGGGAGATAGCCGGTCCTGGGTGGTTGGTTATAGAGCAGCGTTTCAATGGCAGAGAGAGTTTCAATAGAGATTGGGCCACATTTCGCAAGGGAATTGGTAGCTTCGCTGGTGATTATTTTCTCGGTCTTGAGAAAATTCATCGCTTGACAACTGATCAATTCAATGAGTTATACATACACATGGAACGATTTGATGGCAGCGTTGATTATGCTCGCTATGAACATTTTGTTGTTGGCAATGAGACGGACAAGTACCGAATTAGCTTCTTGGGAGACTTTTCTGGCAATGTTAGGGACAATTTAAGGCCGCTTTTAAACATGAAGTTCACAACGGAGGACTCTGATAATGACTTGTGGATGGAAGGAAACTGTGCTAATTATCGACAGGCGTAAGTCATCTTTATTACAAGATACGTTTGCTATTCCACAGCTCTGTTTTTATTACAGTTTCTTGCACGGCAAGTTCCACGATCATGAGACAACCGATTATAGCTCAATATACTTTAATTATCCACACACAATAAAGAAGCTGATAATGATGATACGTCCAGCATTTAAGAAGTGAACACTTAAGTAAACAAAAAATCTAAAATCAAAATCTTTTTGTAATGTGATCTTTACACTGAAAGCAATAAAGAAATCAATATATAATTATTACATTAACCTTTTCCCCCTTTGGTTTGGCTTGAGCACATCAGCAAAAGTATTTAAACACGCTGTTTATAACTCTTCTATTGAAACAGTTTTCGAGATAAGAACATCAAACGGACGGACAGCCAGTGCTTTCAGTCAATCTATTCCGCTGCTGCTGATAAGGAACAAGTTTGTGACGGCAGCTTTTATATTTTTATTTAAACAAAACCGGACCTATCCCAACATATTTACGTCGGATGTGCATGGGATAAAGTTTATGAACGATAAACTTATAAAATCTCAATTTATAGTTCTGTTCATCTCTGAAATCATTGCACGTAATCACAGATTATCAAAGGTGACATCATATGTCTTTTTAGTAGGATTATAATGTTGAATCGATATTATTGAAAGAAATTTCCATATCGTAGTCTATTAAAAACACGAAAGCGGCATCGAAATATTACTTTGTTTGCATATTAAAACAAAGCGTTGAGTTAAACTGATTTAAAGCGAATTGATTGATATATAATGATATCGATACTCTGTTAATATTGACTGATGATACAATCATTTATCTAAAAATATAAATACATTTATGTACATATTTCGATATGCATATGATCATTTAAAATTTATTAAGTTTTAATCTCAATTTAGGGCTAAATAAGGCTGGCTATCAATAGATCAATCTGTGCTGAATCAACTCACCAGCTCATCAATGTTTTTCACAATTTCCATGCTGGCGCCCAATTCGCGAACAGTCTCATCGCTGGACTCCATAAAGAACTGTCTGTTCTCAGCGGCGCCAGTTGCAGGTGGAATGCGAGCTCGATTCAGATCCTGAAGCGTATCTATTGTCACACTATAAGCAGTACGAATGAACTAGAGAATTTATTTATATATTACAGTTAAAATATTCATTTAATGCTCAAAAAATGTAGACTTCACTTCTTTCATGTGTTTATATGTAAAATTTGATAATTCAAAATATGATATTCGATCGTTGTATGGGCAAAAATTCTTCTTACTATGGGATTGGCTGATAGTCTAGTATATTTTGTACTCTATGGTATATTTTGAATATAGTACCGTATCAATATACCAAATGTAGCCTTTGGTATATTTTCAAAAAGTATTTTTGTGGTAAATTAATTTGGTATATTTTAAGAAATAATACCGCAATATTTTGCTTTTATTGAATATCTCACAGTCTTGTTTGATTTATTTCGAACTTTTTGTCCAATAACTACATATGTATTATATAATTGCTCCTATGTCCTTCACGCATCATGTCTGCACGTGTTTCTCTCTTCACTCTCAGTTGCTTATCATCGCAATGCTCGCCTTTACCTCGAAACCGAGCAGCTTCTCAACAATGACGACTTTTTGGGAGTTCGCTTCAACAAAAATATAATTGCAGATTGTTAGCCAAAGCAACTAGGACAGACATCGCTATATAGTCTCGGCTGTTGGCGCTGATTAAGATTATTTATACTTTATAGGGTCGGAGATGCTTTCTTCTGCATGTTAAATACATTTCCTGCCGGTACAAAGTTATAATACCCTTCTACCCTATGGGTACCGGGTATGAAAATTATTATTTGCAGCTTGTATAACAATTGCTTGTTTTCAGTTGCTGTATGATTTTGGAGCTAACACGTGATGAACGGATGTGGGTTCAGCGCAAACGTTCGAAGCGGGAGAGAAGGTGATAGCAAATAGTGTCAATGTCGAGGCTATGTCGACTTTCTGTCGCCTGTCTAAGAGAGGCTTCTTGATAATGCTTCTGAGTGATTCATTTATTCGAATTTTGGTTTTATTTAGACTAAGAAATCTGAGTAGTTCAGTTTAAAATTGCCAATTTATTATTAGATTAGAGAAATTAATAAGAAGTTGCATAACAGGGACATTATATCGAAGTCAGGATCAATGAGCCACGATATTGATGATCTCACATAGACCTAATGTATCATGATCAGCACTCTCTCTCTCTCGCTGTCTCTCATCTACGTCACCGTGAGAGCGATTCTATGCCTTATCTCCGCTATGCTGACGCAGATGAGTACCAATTGATGAGGCGACACACTCATGCGTATTTTATATGTTTTAATTCATATTATATAAAACACAACAAACAATTTACTTTCGGTTTGGAGTTAATCAACTTCACTCAATGCAGTAAAATACGTTACTGATCCTGAGTTAAATTTATATTTAATGCAAATGCAATCTTGAAATGAGTAATACAAATCATAAGCAAAAACGGTGAACTGTTTTCTAAGTGTGGCAAGAGAGCTTTCACTTTGCTTATTTTTAACATATATGTATGTATTTACTGATCTTCTATATGTTGGTACTTCTTTAAATGTATGTCATGATGTTAGATCAGCATGACTTTGACATTGGATTTTTGGGCATATCATCATCAAAAGAAGCTCAAAGTCTGTTCAGCTGAAGGCAGAAGGAGGCATCTCCGACCCTATAAAGTATAGATAATCTTGATCAGCGTCAACAGCCGAGACGATCTAGCCATTAAAGCAAATATGTATTGAAGTGTTTAATTATCACATATTCCAATAACGTGACTGTTTTTTTGAAATGTCGTCTTATATGTGAGATAAAAATTTAATAATAAAACAAAATATATAAATCAGACAACAAATAGTTTAACATAAGGAATATAAATATGCATTAATATCCAAGTAGGCAAATAAAACTTAATAAAAATGGGGAAAGTACGTTTTCAAAAAATGTCTTACCGTGCCGCCGGATTGGCCAGAATGGCTGTGAAGCTGGCCCTGTAGGTGGCCACCAGCAGGATGCAGTAGATCCAATACCAGCCTGTGAGCACACGCAGCGGCCAGTGGTGTGGCATGCGTGGCAGTGCCACATAGAGAGAAGCATGCTGTACGTAAGCAAAATGCAGTTGGCATAATCATCGAACAGATCTCGACCATTTCCTCGACGCAGCTGTTGTCGATGCCGCGCAAGCTCAAGGCGAAAGCTGGAACGTTTCCACTCGCGTTGCTGTTGCTGCAGTTGCAGTTGCCGCCTCTGCTTGCGACGCAGACAGCGAAAGAAGCTGGCAGCTTGCCGGCTGTCGAGCAGCAGCAAAGCGTTGAGGAAACTGATCAAATAGAAGATGGTGCCCACAACAAACAACGAGAGCAAGACGCCCGCCCACATGCCACCACTGAATGGCAGAATAAAGGTCTGCCACGAGTTGTCCGTCGATGATTCAGGCGTCAGGAAAGTCAGACACTCGACACTGTGCTGCCGACTCAGCTCCACGTGTTGTCCATAGCTCTGGAATAGATGCAGATCCCCAATGCCAAAGCGTGCATTGTGTTGGGCCTAAGTAAATGAGTAACTATTAGCCATACGATATGAACCATTGATCAATCATTGTTTACCACTTCAGCCACGATTCGTTCTGCAATCAACTGCGAAGCATTTTCATTGCCATTTTCGAAACCCTCCCAATCTGTATTGCTCTCGCTCTCATTAAGGTTGTAGTAGTTGGCTTGGAAGTGCAATGTCTTGGCCAGGGCTGCAATAATCTCAACTTCGACGCCCTGGTAACTGTTTGTGCTCCTGTTCAGCTGCACCATGGGCACATGCTCCGAAATGGCCACGCTTAGAGATATGCCTGAAACACAGAGTTTAGTTAGAGCTTCGATTTCCTCTTCTCGCACTTACCACGCAGATCTCTTGTCTTATCTTTGAAGAGAAGCTGTCCATCGATGCGTTTCCCAGGCGACCACTTACCCAGATCCTTAAGCACCAGCCATCCGCTGAGAATGCCAGGATAATCAATGGTCGAGAGGCTGAAACTATTTTCACAGTCAAGGGAATCAGTAATAAGCTAGCGTACTATATAGTATATATAACAAATCATTCATAATACAGTATATTAATTAAAAAAAAGAATAATTGGATAAAAAGAAAAATAAATAGCTAGCTGACATACGGTACAAAAATATAGAGATATTAATATAAATAAGCGAAAAAAATATATAAATAAAATACTACATAACAAATACAATACTACATATAATTAATACATACCAAATAAAATAAAAAAATAATATACAAATAATAATAAAAAAATGTACCAAAAAGATAATAATTAATACAGAATATTAACATATAAATTTACAAATAAATAGGATACTAATTAGAAAAGAGAAAAATAAAATACTGCAAAATACCTCATTAAATAAAATATACCAAACACATTCAATATATAATACAGCAAATTTAAGTATAATACCATTACAATAGTTCAAATACTAATTAATTCAACTAACACTTATGAGAATTTTATAAATACTTGTTGCTCTAAAGAATCGAATATTGTTGTTCTTAAATTGCTTTAATTTGACATTATTCGGTTCAAAGGAATCCAAATTGCAGTATTTTTAAAATTGTTCTATATAAAAAAGTTTTTCCATATTTCAAATACTCGAACAATTTGCAAGCTAAAAAACATAAAAATTATGAATTGAATACATAATAAATATAAGAAATTTATAATTTACATTTACAAATGGATTCTTGAAGTCGAAGGCACCTGCAGCCTGTATATACTTATACTATACTATATAATTAAATGTGGCATTTAATAATAGATTTAATATAATAAATGAACAACAAATAAAGTACATTCAATGTGCTCATATATATCACAAATGTATAATGAAATTAGACAGTAAATCACTTTACCTGGCGCGTCGATGTTGCCGCTTAACAAACACAGTTCGCACAAACACGCTCCAGACGTGCCACATGTCGCGGGTGTAGAGTCTGGTGTCGTGCAACAGCACAAACTTGTGTTGCATATGCAACGCGCGACTCTCGTACACAAATGCGATCAACTGTTTCACCTGCCAGCCATTCAACACGGTGATCACATGCAAATCACAGCCGCTCGATCGAATGGCTTGCAACATGAGTTGGACGTGCGTTGAAGGTCGATGTAACTCGTCGCTGGCATTGATACGCAGCATGTAGTAGGGTCGGGCATCTCTTGCCACGGCCTCAAAGTATGCAGCATCGTAGATGCTCGAGTGGAGATCATCGGTGATTATTGCCACACAGCGTTCCACCTGAGCGCCCCACATCAGGCGCTGCAACAGTTGCTTCAACTGCTTCTGATAGAGATCCACTGGTTGGGCAACCAATCCAAGGCTGGCCATTCCAAATGTTGGCCATGTGGCAAGTAGTGCCAAGCAGTATACACTTGCTACACGCACAAACATCGCGCCACAAATGCCGCTAGCTTCTACGGCGCAACAATCCCTATACTTTTCATTCCCATTTTCATTCCCAATCCCAATCGCATTACGTATGCAGATCTAATTAAACTTGCCTCAGTCCCAAGCCGAGACCTAGGCTGCCACTCAATGAAGTCAGCGGGTCGGGTCAACTTGCAACCTGCTCCACTAACATTCAGGACATCCATAGAAAAGCATTTACAAGTGATTTAAAGCACACATTCAGGAATTTGTTTTCTGGATCTTAAAGAATTGAATTCTATATACAAAATAAAATCGATAGGCGTTTGATTATCATGCACATATATCAATTATTATTATACTAATATATTTTATAGAAACTAGATTTATAAAACATACGTTTATGCAAATAATGGAGCAACTCTTTTTATTTTCTACCAAATTTAAAAAGTTAATCATAAATGGTCTTGCTATTGTGAAGTTTAAAGAAAACAGTTTATTTTATTATTTGTTGTTTATTTAACATGTACATCAACTGCCAGAAATAAAATGAATGCTAATTTATTGCTCTAACTTATTTGATAATCTATCTGAAAGAGGACAAGATCACTAAAATCGTGTGTGTTTTTTTAGCTACTTAAAATTAATCAATTGATTTGGGCAGCAAATTTCGCATGATCAACAAATTTCATATAAGAGAAGTTCGATAAAAGTGTAAGTGACGTTTTACTATTTTATTTATTTTTGCATCGCCGTTTGCTCTACTTTCATCACTGTGCATCGCCTCTACCATTGGTACACATCAGCACTGCGACTGTGAGCTCTGATTCGCTCTGACTCAATAAAGACGCCGATATAGACAGAAGAAGGGGAAGAGAGAGAGAGAGAGAGAGAGAGAGAAAGGGAGAGTGTTGATCAGTGCTTATTGATGCTGGCTTCTGTAGAGTAAGCTTCTCTGACCCTGCAATATATATATACTTTCTTGATAAGCGGTATAGTCTTGACCGTTTGTCTATGTGATCACCTAGATCTCATAGACATAAGAGTATGAGAGAGAGAGAGAAAGAGAGAGAGAGGGAGAGAGAGAGAGAGAGACTTTTTTGACAGCACTCGTTACTCGTCACTCAGATCAAGTTTGTTGAAAATTTGTGGAGCAAATCAATAAAGCCTCAATTTTCGGTGGCTATCGGATAAAAATTGTAGAAGTTGTATAAGAAATACTTTTGTTTGGTAGAAAACTCTTTCTCACTACGGATCTCAGTTGATTTGGTTGATAATCTGGTTTATTTTGCACTCTATGGTATATTTGAATGTTGTACTATATCAATATACCAAACAAAGCATATGGTATATTTTTAGTTTCGATGTATATCAATTCAGTATATTTTAAAATGCATACTTCACTGTTTTGTTTTTGCTCAAAATGGGTGACAGGTATTCCACAGTCGAGTACACTCGACTTACTTGTTTTTAATTTATAAAATTTGCTGTTATCAAAAAGCCTCTCTCACGCAGTCGATCGAAAGACCACATTGTCTTTTCTCTCTTAATGGATTAAGATCCTCTTTGCTATCAGCTTCACTCCCGCTAAGAACTTTCAAGCTGAACCCTCATCCGCTGTTCTAAAATTGCACGGCAGATGAGAGCTGAATTATTTGATTTAAATTGAGCTTTTAGTTTCAAATTAATCTTGTTTGCATGCAGTCGAAACATTTAAAATGTGTAGAATAAAAATTCACACAGTTTTCTTCTTAATAGTTCTTAATGTATTCTTGGTGGCCACAACTGCCTTCGAAGAGGTGAGAACAATTACATAAAGCAGTGTAGTACAGTGAGTACTAAGAATATTTACGTTTTCTTCTTATCAGACGTGTGAAGTCGACCGAGAAATGGAAAAAAAGTGCCGGATTCATAATTATAAAACCGTAAAACCTTTGCTTGATTATTTTAGACAGGTTAGAAATGAGTTAGAAGACAAAGACATTAAGGAAAATAAGTTAAATGAATTAAATTCTGATCTTATGGAAAAGTATCATGAAATTGTAAAAATTCATGAAAAATTCATGAAGGAGGCAGATCTATTAGATGAATATAAAAACAAAGTACTTAAAGGGGAAAACGATTTGAAATTGAGTCAAAATAAGGTTGAGAAATTAGAATCTATGATTAAATCACAAAAACAAATTATTGACAAATTAACACCAATATCCAAACTTTATGATAAATGTAAAGAGGAAGTATCAGATAAATCCAACAGTTTAAAATCTTCTGAAGTTCAATTAAAACAATTTAATTCTAGTCTATTTGAAAAGGATGAAAATATCAGGAGACTTAATGCAAATATCGAAATGATTACAGAGCAACAGAAATCACTTGAGATGAAATTAGAGAATAGTAAAACTAAATTAATAAAGCAAGATAAGGATATTCAGTTATACCAATGTGAAATTGATACATTTAACAGGACATCAGAAAATATCAGAGAACAGCAGAAAAAAATTGAATTGCAATTCAAAGATTGTCAAACTAGGTTCATAAATAAGGTGAAAGCAAATGAGTTATGTAAATCTGAACTTGATAAGTTAGGTACCACTTCTTGCATCCCTTTTGGAGATTCAAATGTTCATCAACTTAATGTTTCTGGCGTAGGTTTCTTCGATGTTTTATGCGATAGTCAGTTAGCTGGACCTGGATGGATCCTAATACAACAACGAGTTGGGGGAAATGAGGATTTCAATAGGGATTGGGCAACGTATCGCAAAGGTTTCGGTTCTTATGAGAGTGATTTCTTCCTGGGACTCGAGAAAATACATCGTATCACGAGTTTGCAGCGATTCGAACTTTATATACATTTGGTTGCTGTGAATGGAAGTGTCTTCAACGCTGGTTATGACGACTTCAAAATATCTGATGAAGGCAATGGATATGTATTGAGTTTGGGTAAATTCGATGGAACTATTATCAAGGATGCGATGAGACACTCTGAAATTCTGAAATTCACAACAATCGATCGCGACAACGACAAATTTGGTGATGGTAATTGCGCAGTTGAATACAAAACTGGCTGGTGGCACAATAATTGTTATGATTGGTAAATATTCCAAATTGTTATTTTCGATGGGATACACATAATTATTAATTTTTATTTTTTCTTATGCAGTAATTTAAATGCACCATATGAGCGAAGCCTATTTTTTTGGTGGGTGGGAAAAAAAATCGTTCTTAAAGAAGTTAAGATGCTAATTCGCTCTAATAAAAAGTGGTGACCAATTAAAGAGCTTAAATTCCTATATTTGACTTAATTATGTAATCTTTTATATGCACTATGAATTTGCTTTCTTAATAAATATAAATTTCAATTGTAATTGTCAGGTTTTTATATTTTTTTATTTCGGTTTATTTCACAACTTGTTCTTTCTCTGCCTAACGTTCTCTACATAGTGATCGCACGTTCGTCTCGTGCCCGATCGATACACCTATCGATCGGGCTTTTAACTATCGATAGATATTTAATCGATTAATTCTTAATGTTACCTTATGCTATATTTAAATCTAGTATTTACAATATTTACAAAATTATATATCTATATTTGGTATATCAAAATACAAGTAAGCCTTTTGTTGTACTACATATCCAATCTGCTTCTACATATTTTATGTTCAAGAACTTAAATAATCAGCATATAAAAAGTCTGTTCATTGTCAACTTTTTGTTCAGACTTCCATGGACTATGATCCGAATGTGTTATCAGTTTTCATAGACGTCACTTCGAAATATGTGAGCTGAGCTCTGCTTGAATACGAACAAACAATTTAATCTAGTTTTTGTTTCTATTGAGTAAAGTGCAAGAAATTGAAATGTTTACAATTCGAAATATTTTAATACTGGCAGCATCCTTTGCACTCACTGCTAATGAAATCAAGGTAGGCATGAGTGAACAGTGTGTAAAAGTAAAGTAAATGAATTCTGTCGTTCTCAGGCTATGCCATCTAATCCGGATATGTCAGCTGAGTTGGAGCAAAGTGCAAGAAAAGACAGGGAGATAAGTGCATTGAAGAGAACGCAGGAAATCAATGAAGCATTGATCAACGAGTTACGATCTCAGATCCAATTCCAAATGAGTATTATTAATAAATTAAATGAAAATTCAAGCACAAATATTTCGTGCTTTGATCCGACCACGATTCAAATGCAATTAGAGGAAAGTAGAAAGAAGTTTCATCGACAAAGTTGTCAACTAAAAGATGATCAACTAAATAGCAGTCTTCTCATTGGCTGTATAATTACTAGTGAATATATTACGCATTATGTTGTCATACGATATCTATCAGAGATTGGTACTATCTACGTCCCATGCGATTATCAGTTGGGTGCGCCTGGTTGGATGGTAATACAACGGCGCATTGATGGAGCCCAGAATTTCACTGAGAATTGGGACACATATCGCAAAGGGTTTGGTTATGCCGACAATTCCGACTATTTCCTTGGTATGGAAAGGATTCATCGTCTGACGAGCTCGAGATGCTACGAACTCCATTTGCATTTGGAGTTCGAAAACGGTTCAATAGCTTATGCTCATTACGATGATTTTCGAGTGTCGGATGAGGTCAGCGGTTATGCAATCACTGTTGGCGCATTCACTGGGAATACAACAGATGTTTTAAGCGGTTACGATAATGTGAAGTTCTCAACATTCGATCGCAACAACGAGAATATCAATTGCCCACGCAGTGGACAAAGCGGCTGGTGGTTTAAGAGTTGTTCGGAGAGGTAATAAATGACTTTAAAGAAATTAATTTGAATTTTAACTAAACTTAATTACATTCCTCAGCAATCTAAATGGAATGTGGAACCACTTCAACTGGGACTCTAATAATCTTCGAAAATCTAAGATGCTCATACGGCCATTGGAAATTAAATAAGTTAAATTCAGGCCCCAGCAGACAGTACTTCCTCTTTTCTATTAAGATTAGTAAATAAATAAATAAATAATAATTCCATTAGGCCACAATGTTCATATCAACATAATAACATATTTAATATTTTTCGACAGAAGTTCAAAGACATATGTTACTATAATTTTTGTGTTAAATATAAATTGCACTTTAATGCGAATCATTTACTTGAAAACATTTATATGAGAAGTTTGAACAATTGCTATTGAAAATTACAAAATGACAATTTATCATTCTTATGATACATTTAAGAAAAAATAATTCTAAAATACATTAATCAAAATTTCCAAAAACTAATTGAAGAACTTTATGATAACTACAATGCAAAAGTTGTTTTTCATCATTCCTAAAGCTTTCAAAATTAACTAAATTGACTGACAGTTTAAGTAATGGAAACCAAAGTGTAATGGCTACAAAATAAAATTTGAATTTCATTTGAGGCTTTGGTGTGAAATTCGGTGTGACCGAAATTAATAAAGCTGAGTTAAGGCAAAAATATAATATCAATACATGTAAAATGTAGACTATATTTTGAGTGTTCTGTCATTAACTTTCATGCCAATTCTCTACTTGAAAAATATAAAAAAAATATACAATCTCTTTGTAATTTTAAAAGTGTAGTAAATTAATCAATAAATTTCTGTTTTTAGAAAATACTTTGATAAGAAAGTTCATTTTAAAACTATCTTCTATTTATAATTTAAATTATAAATATGCAAACTTTATTAATGCATTAAATTAAAATGAAAATCTTGATCTGTTTAGATGCATCGAATTCCAAATTTCTGCTGATTATCGTAATCATTGATAAGTCTAATCCGAATATGACCCAGAAATATGAAGAAACTTTATAAAGAATTAATTTTAAGAGAACTTACGCCGCACTTAATTCCCTCAAAATCTTCAAATGGAAACTTTTAGCGAATTTTGTAAATTTAAATATCATAAACATACTTCTTTTATAATATAATTTGCAGCACTCTTTCGATTACTTTACTGATAATACCAATTATATGTTAAAGGTCACTTTAAGTTCGGGCCTTGAATTTCCGGCTGAGATTATATCGAATATTCTCTTATCACAAGTAATTTACTTTTTAAATCGGACCAGCACTAATTTGTCAGACAATCTTCATTAGGGTTTGAGAGGAGGAGGGTAGAAGAGGAGACATTAATAATGCTGTCGGAGTCGTGTCATCAAAAATCCGTCAAACCGATTAAGCGACGACCAGAAGCCACATTCAAATACACATTAATGTCAGCTTAAGTCTGAGGCTGAAATCGAGAGACGAAGACGGAAACGGAGACAGAGACGAAGGCGAAGACGAAGACCAGTCAAAAGGCAAAAGACCAGACTCGATTTGCGAATGCGAATGTTCAATGTTTATACCTGGGCTAAGACCTGTCCCTAAAAAAAAGTGCCAAGGAGCGAGGGATACTCTGCTCTTTATTGTCGTGTAATTAACTTTTTCCGAATCTCCGGATTTCGAATTGTTTGCACATAATTGCAATTTAATTATTTCTACATCGCAGCGTCGTCTTGTTTTTATGGATTTATGTGTGGGTCGCCAATGGCCATTAACTGCAGGTAGCCCAAACCCGAAACCCAAATACTAACCCGAAATCCATTTCAGGTAAATGCTCGAGTATTTTCCCAAAAACACACACACACAACTCGTGTTTTGTTTACACTGACACATTTCTCTTCCTATTTATTTTCTTTAGCATAGTTTATGGGTTTTCTCTGAGCTATTCGTGTCCACATGTCGAAATGAGTCGAGTCGAGTCGACTCGATCGTGGTGCTGTGGTCTATGCTTTTCTCACCCACAGCGGAGGGTGCAACGATTAGTTCTGCTTCTGTTTTAAGTTTGGTTGCCTGTTGACCAAAAGTGTGAAATTGACAATTCCATGCCCTGGGAAATTATGACAGATTATGCCAGCAAAACAGTTTTCCCACCTCACAGCAACCAAAAAAAACAAGATTTCACAGCTGCTTAGCAATTAATACACTTGTCCAACGGCGTTTTTTTTTTTGTATTTAATCCGGAAGCTAATTTAGTTTAAATTTTGTTCGGCAAATACTGTGAGATCATTTCTATCGAAATCTGCAAGTATTCCCACGCCTCGATCAATAATTCAAATGAACTGGTTCCAGATCTTGTTGTCATTCTCTCTGCACGCGCTTCAAATTCGATTGACATAGAAAACAAAGTTGTGTGTTAATCGCTGTTTTGCATAATCTAATAATTAAATAAGAATTTAATTCGATTATATTTGAACAGCGCTTGGATTTATTTATGTGATTTCGGACTGATTTATTTCAAAGTGTTTTCAATTTAAGAATTAGTTTGGAATAATTTTGAAATAAATCTTAATGTTATTTATACACAGAAAAAAAGTTCTAAAATCGAAATTTTAGTTGTAATACAAAAAAAAGGTGAGTCTAGAAACCACATCTTGATTTCAAGAACATTTAATATAGGACCTAAGTTCTTATTTATAAGAAGAAAAAATCGTCTAGATTTAAGACCAAAAATCTTATTATAATATCAACAAAATATTATTATCGGTTTTTTGTACTAGTATTGATTATTATTTTACCATTTTATGATTTAATTAATGAATGCGCTTTCAATTATTCATTGAGCTATATGTTTATTACTTTCACTTACGAAATATTCATCATCAGCGATGAAGAATAGATCAATCAACTGAGCTATAAACGAAAACACTCCAATTTAGATAAAAATGTTATAGGAATTTCGATGGATTACAGAGTTTTGTAACTTAAATCTAGGTTTTTTTGGTCTTAATTTGAAAATTTGACATTTTTTGTCTAATGTTCATAGTTTTAAGAATTTGTTCTTAAAGTGATCTTATTTCAAGAACACAATTTTTATGTTCTTGATTTTAAACTTGATCTTTTTTCAGTATTTTTAACATGTTTTAGGTAAATATTAATAGTTAAGATATTAGTGTAAAGCTCAAATACAAAAAAAAGACATAAAATTATATTGTAGTAAAAAAAAATTCTTTATGTAGTTACGTTGAAATATTCAAATTCATTTGGTGAACTTGACTTATCTAAGACGAATGTTTAACATCCTTAAAACGAATGTTTTTCATTTTAAAGTTGATCTTTTTTCAGTATCTTGAATAGGTTTTAAGTAAATATTAATATTTAAGATATTTATGTAAAACTTAAATACATTAAATGAAATCAAATTATAGTAAATTATACATATTAAATTCTTTACATAGTTACGATTAAATATTCAATTTCATTTGGTGGACTTGACTTAATTATTCAGCCTCGTTTATATTATTGAGCGATAGTCGATAAAGCATATACTATATAGTAGATAGATAGATAGATAGAGGTCTTTCAATCAATCGATTTGTTTGCACTAAATTCATTATCTTAATGAGGCATTATTAAATTATTCACGTTTAGAAATGTGCCAAGTCAAATGCGAACACGCTGTCAATATCAATGACTAATCTATGAATACTCACACACACACACGCACATCGTGGATACTCGTTTCTATAGAATGCGTGTGTGTGTGTTTGTACATTTTGGTTCATTGAATAAAAACTTAATCAGCATTCAATTAAATGCGCAAAGCAACAACAAAAACAAAAAAAAAAAAGAGTGAGAGAGAGAGAGGTGATGGTGGAATGAGAGGGGGAAGTGGAGGGGGTCAAATAAAGCGCGTTTTCGTTCATTATGTAAATCAATTGAACGACGAGATAAAAACAAATTTCGCTGATATATCGTTCTTTAGTATTATTTTCCGATTATTTCCTTTCAAGCGACGTTCTGACGTTTGCGCTTTTTTATATAATCGCAAAAAACCATTGCGATACCCTGCAATAGCACTCTACAACGGGTATATCAAAACTAGAGAATAACACTTAAGTTTAAATTATTATTTTGTGTTATCTTCTGGTAATTTCTTTTCAAATTATAATTAAATTAATTAATTTTTAATGTAGCATACTTTGTGGAGTACAGGGTATTTTCTCGTCCAAACATTCGTTAGGTTTATTGTTTGAGAATATTCGTGTCAATCGAGCCTCTTTTTTGATTTGTTTATAAATGAAAACTAGCAAAGCGCTGAAATTAACAAAACGTACAACACAAGTTGACACCGTTATGTCATCAAAGTTGGGAAAAAATCACGATTTATTTACGCAAAGCCAATGAAAAAATTCGAATATTTAATTAAAATAGTTACAAGAAATCACAGTTTTAATTTCAATGTGATTGAAGAAATAAGTAAACAAAAATATATAATAAAATTATTCAACATTCGAATTCGGATTTCAAGAAGAAATATTTGTAGCATTTATTATAATACTCTAAAGATTTCGTTACAAAGTCAAAGGCAGAGCAATTACTGCCTATATAATATGTCATCATCTAGTGATAATAACATTAATGACTAATGACTGAATACCTTAAAAATAGCACCTGTTGTCTTACTTATTTAAACTCGAACCAAAAAAAAAAGTGCAATTAGTCATGCGAGTCACCTTGACTTGGGTAATAGCTTCTCTCTAGTAATGCTCCCTGCCATAACTCTCTTTGTTTCTCGAGCACAATTTGCCCTACTGCCAATTGACGTGTCCAATAACACGAATCTGCAGAAAAGCCTCGCAAAACTTACGAAATGCTTAAAGCGCACAACGTCAGACCCCGAGCTGAGTAATACTATAAAACGTTTAATCCGAACCTGAAGAGAACTGTTGCTAGGGGTTCAATAATAATATATAGTTGAGCGCGAACGTATGATGAAATCAGTGTTTCAATAACAATCTACACTATTTAATCCAACAACTTTATATTTCACGTGAAGATTTCGTATGGAAATCATTAATCACGCATTAATGAAGATTGCACTTCAGAGAACTGTTGTTAGGGGTTCTACAATACATATACATATATGTATTTAAGTGAGTGATGAAATCTCTGTGTTGAAATAACAATCCACATACTACACAGCGAGAAATAGGCAAACTGAAATCAGGTCTAGACAATAATAACTTAATATAACAATTAAAAATGTGGAAAAGAATTCATTAGTCACAAACCAATTAAGATTCAACCTAAGGGAACTGTTGTGGGTTCTAGAAAAAGTATTTAAGTGAATGAATATCAAAGAATATACTTTAAAAATGTGTGAATTTTGAAAGATTTCGATAATATAATTATGAATTCATATTACAAAAAGAAATTGTATTCGTTATTTCACGAAAATAATAATTATAATAATTATAATAAATAATATAATAATAATAATAATAATAATAATAATAATAATAATAATAATAATAATAATAATAATAATAATAATAATAATAATAATAATAATAATAATAATAATAATAATAATAATAATAATATAATAATAATATATATATATATATAATAATAATAATAATAATAATAATAATAATATATATATATATATATATATATATATATATATATATATATATATATATATAATAATAATAATAAGAATAAGAATAAGAATAAGAATAATAATATATATATATATATATATATATATATATATATATATATATATATATATATATATATATATATATATATATATATATATATATATATATATATATATAAGAATAAGAATAATAATAATACCATTCCAAAAACAAAAAGAATAAATGTAAATTTTTATTATATAGTATAGTTTGATATGAATGAAAATCAAGACGATATTAAAGTGTGCTTCATTTCGAACATATATTGAATAATAATATTTTTATTCTCAAATTCGAAATGAGCTTCGTTTTTTTCTGCCAGTGTACTCGGTTAGTCGGGAGAGAGGCTCGTCCGCGAGCATGACACACATTTCTTATCAGTTTCGCTAAGTGATCTAATCGAAATGTTGCCGTTTAGCGGAGACATTTTGTCTACGCGCTCGCCGGCATGTCGGACATGGGGAGTGTAGAGTGGGGACTGTGTTCCGTTCGAGAAGGGGAAGGGGAGAGGAGAGGGAGCAATAACGGTTGTGGAACCACGCCATTTCGCCGTATCTCGAGTGCAGTACACGTCGCGATAAAGTGGCGACCTTGCGAAATGAGTGCTCCCCCCTCTCTCTCTCGCTCTCTTTTTTGCTCCCACAATTACGCACACAGCCATGCATCCTCTGACACATAGAGGGAGCCACTGTATATGACGCATATTTGCCCTAGCACCGTTAAATATTGATTTAATATTCTTTAGCTCGACTCTTGATAACTATTTGCTTACATACGAGTGCAAGTATACATTTATACAGTTAAATATACACAACGAGAGAGAGAGAGAGAGAGAGAGCGGGAAAGAGAGAGAGGAAGCGCAGTCAGACGATTTGTCGTCCAAGTTGTTGAAATTTGATAAGGGCTCCATTTGGTTCCATCAATTTGTCCGCCTGTATAATATAACTTGTCCGATTGCTCTAGTCAAATATTTGTTGAGCAAACTGTAAACTGCAAACTGTTGACTCAGTGATTGCATAATGCTACAACTCGTGTCACGACACGTTTTTCTGAAACACTGCGAAAACTATTTCGAATTTTGTAGAATAAAGAGATCATAAGAATTATATCTACAATTTTTGGTAAAAAATCGACAAGTTATGTCTATTTTGTTTTATTATAATTATTATACGTTATTCTTTGATATTTTACTCATTCTGAAGATTTCACGAGTTTTTCCCATTCCTAACAGCTTAAATAAAGAAGACTTGTTTTAAGCTAGCTAAATTAATTAAGTCGCAGTAGGAATTGAACACATTAACTTTGTAGCTTCTTAAATACGGCTTTCATTTCAGTGGCAGAAACTTCTCGAAATAATGCAAAGATTATTGAGAGGATGAGGGGATGAGCCGAGGTCATGGGTCAGTTATAGTATTAAGCAAATTAGATGGGTAACTTTGTAACACTTAACACAGCCAGCAGCAGGGAAAGGGAAACGCTGGAAAAACCCGACGGGTAACTCATTGTGGAAAATTTGCGGCTCATTTGGGAAATGCTGCTGGATCAGGTAGACGACACTGATGATATGTTATGCCATACTCTATGCATGTACTTGTGTATCAGGTAGAGCGATGCAAGAAACAGCAAAGTCCACTTAAAATGCGGAAAAGGGGATGGTCGAGTGTCGAACCTCGACCGTTGAATGTCCAACGTCAAGGGTCGAGATGGAATGACAGTAAACACTTTCAGCTGATGCAATGTCATCAATTTGGAAAATCAACTTTAATGCAGACCCTTTTTGTTCAGAGTCGGGAAGAGATTGCCACTGCGACTGGGACTGTTTGCATAAATTACGCTACGATTCGAATACTCGAAACGGGGCATCGGATGAATACACTCACTTCATTTAGTTCGACGTACACAGTTTTCGATCGAAGTTTTTTTTTTTTAATTGATTTAGTATGACATGACCCAATGTTCTGCATCTAGGGTTAGCTATTTTTAGTTGAATCCCCAGCCAAGCCTAGTTCCCCTTCCCCCTTACCCCTTCCCCATCTCCACATCTCATACTCCCGCTCAATCGTCAGGTTCGAGCATTGAATCAGTTGCTCTTCAATCCATGACCTTCGTTTCGCATGGCGCACACGCAATTTTAAGGGTGATTAGCGCTAGGATTGGACATAGGGCGGTGCCCAGAGTGAACTACGGTCCCAGTTCACAGTTCCCAGTTCCCGTTCCCCTCTCACCCGTCGCCCGGTCGGGGAATTGAGTTGAGTGTTAAATTGATAAATTGCCCTTATTGGAAAGGAAGTTGTGAACTGTCTGTCTGCGATTGCCATGGAGACAACTGCCAGCTGGGCTCTCACTATTTTTATGATTATCACAAGAGAACACAAATCTTCCTCTATCATTTGATTATGCTGAAACTTCTGCAATAAAATGCTTAAATTAATAATGAAGTTTTATTTTTATTGTTAAAGTTTCTAGAGAATTTAATATCTTTTATAAATATTGAAATTTAATTATCAAATATTTGATTTTGTTAAAGTTTCTGCAGAATTTAATATCTTCTATTGAAATTAAGTTATCAAATATTCAATTTTGTTGACATAGTGAATTTAGATAATAATTTGATAGTTTTTTTCATAAACTTTGAGAATATTTTATAGAATATATTATTTGTTCATTGAATAATGTTTCTAAGTAATTATTATTATTAATTTGTTCTATATTATTTAATCTTTGAGAAAAAACTGGTTTTATATGTTTTCAAAACTTTTAAAAATCTTTTGGATGTTGATTAGGTTAAAAAAAAATATGTACATATGTACATAACATACATATGTAATATATTTAAATTATTATGGCAATAATAGTGATGTAAACTATAGGCTATTATATTATGTAGTTTATTTACTAAATAAATAAATAAATATGCTGAGGACCGTTGGCAGCATATTTCTTCATATTATTGAGTCAACTTTGCTGATGAAGTTTTGCTGATTGATTTTGATTGCTTATCATACTTATAGATTGCAGACAAAGAGATATAATAAATAAATGCCATAAAAGTAAAGTTGAATCAGCGTGACAATTTCACAAGATCTAACAAAATGGATGTTGCTCTCTCGCTCTATTCCATTGTTGCAGGTGTGCGCCATTTTGAAGAGGCGAACGAAAAGAAGGCGCACCAACAACAACAACACCACCAAGAACAACATTTGCATTCTCATTTCGCCTAATTTTCGATGGCACAAATCTTACAGCTGTCGTTGGAGCGAAACGAAGAGTGGGCGGAAGCAGTGGGATAGGGAGAAAGAAATAGTAGCCTTTTTGCAAGGCACATGTACGTGATCCAATGATGTATGAGTGTATGTATTGTACGTGTGCGTGTGCTTGTGTGAGTTTGTGTGTAGCTGCAGTGGTCCACAGTAAATCGGACAATGGGGTGAAAAGGAGAAATAAGAGTGGCTGCAATGTGTGTTTGGGGGGACAGGCGCAGGTACTCACGTATGTCCAGTAATTTCATCATTGCTACGTTTTCTCCAATTTCATGAAACTTTACATAGCCAAAAAGAAAAAAAAGCAAAAAAACGAGAGAGAGAGAGCAAACTCGTTGCCAAGCAGAAAATGAACTATTGATGGAAAAAAAAGTTGACGGGCGAATGCAACACAAGCAAAATATACAGAGAAGTGACGCTGTGCGTGCGAGAGAGAAAGAGAGGGCTACGTGTACATGCAAGTCACTCTGTTAATGTGTGTGTGTGTGTGTGTGTGCAGAATAAAACAGATGATTGCCCATAAGCAAAGCAACAACAATAGCAACAAGACAAGCTCTAAAGCTGGAAACAGCGATGCCGGCAGCGACAGCGACTGCGGCAGAGGCCGGCCGGGCCCCACTCGGACTTGGCTTTTGGCTCTCTTGCGCTGCCAGCGAAGACATAAAAAATAAATAAATAAATAAGCGAGCTGAAAAGAAAGAAAGAAAACAAGCAAACATCAACAGCCGCAGCGACAGCAACAAACACACACACACACACACACACCTAGATATATACATATATATATATATGCAGTATATACGTATGTATGTACACTAAGCAGAAAAAGTCTGCGTACAAACTTAACGCGCAACTTTGATGTTAAATAAAAATAGTTGTATTGAAGATATTGGCTTCATTTTTTTTTTAAATTAACAACATATCTATTATGAAAAATTATAACCAGTCTCCAATTATTTCCATCAGCAACTTTTTTAATTAAAATCAAAAAACAAAAAATACACCTGTTTTCGAATCAGAAAAAGTCTGCGTACAAACTTAAATTTGTTTAAAAAAAAGCCATTTATTAATAAAATATTACAAAAATTAGTACGAGGTAGGATAAATAGGAAGGTTTATTGTGCCAATCAAGCGTTTTGGCATTGATTAAACCAATTTTTGGTGAATTCTGGTGGTATTTCGATCCACTCATCCAAAATTGCTCCCGAGGGAGGAAACCGTTCGTCAAACTGGACCAAAAGGGAAATCTCAGCGGGAAATTGTCGAATTTGTTTTTAAAACGCATTCTATGATTAAAAAAGTCCAAAAAAATTGGAATCAAACCGGCACAGTTCAATCAAAGCCACATTCTGGTAGGCCTCCAAAGCTGACCGATCGAGAAGAGCGGGAGATTTTGATGTCGGTGAGGCGTAATCCTGGGTCAACTGCCGCAAAAATTGGTCAGGACATAAAGGAGAACTATAAGAAGGATTTACATGATAAAACAATCCGAAAAATTTCCGAAAAATTTCCAAAAGTATGACTTTCATGCCTGTGTTGCTCACGCTGCCACCACCGTACTTAACTGCTGGCGCAAGGTTATTCACATCAAGGGCTGTGCCAGGTTTGCGCCACTCAAATTTTCGCCCTTTTATGTCAAATTGCTCCAATAATTGAAAATAACTTTGTTCCAAAAGGCTAAAGGCTCTTGGATGCATTTCAAAGCGCTTCGCTTTACTGACGGGTGATATGAGAATCTTCTTCAGCGCAACACAGGCATGAAAGTCATACTTTTTGGAAATTTTTCGGAAATTTTTCGGATTGTTTTATCATGTAAATCCTTCTTATAGTTCTCCTTTATGTCCTGACCAATTTTTGCGGCAGTTGACCCAGGATTACGCCTCACCGACATCAAAATCTCCCGCTCTTCTCGATCGGTCAGCTTTGGAGGCCTACCAGAATGTGGCTTTGATTGAACTGTGCCGGTTTGATTCCAATTTTTTTGGACTTTTTTAATCATAGAATGCGTTTTAAAAACAAATTCGACAATTTCCCGCTGAGATTTCCCTTTTGGTCCAGTTTGACGAACGGTTTCCTCCCTCGGGAGCAATTTTGGATGAGTGGATCGAAATACCACCAGAATTCACCAAAAATTGGTTTAATCAATGCCAAAACGCTTGATTGGCACAATAAACCTTCCTATTTATCCTACCTCGTACTAATTTTTGTAATATTTTATTAATAAATGGCTTTTTTTTAAACAAATTTAAGTTTGTACGCAGACTTTTTCTGATTCGAAAACAGGTGTATTTTTTGGTTTTTGATTTTAATTAAAAAGTTGCTGATGGAAATAATTGGAGACTGGTTATAATTTTTCATAATAGATATGTTGTTAATTTAAAAAAAAAATGAAGCCAATATCTTCAATACAACTATTTTATTTAACATCAAAGTTGCGCGTTAAGTTTGTACGCAGACTTTTTCTGCTTAGTGTATGCACATGTGTGGAAAAACAGATGAGAGAGCGACGTTGCCGCTGTACAACTCGTTTGCAGGCGGCTCAGCAAGCAAAGTAAGTGAAAAACGGCAACAATGTGCAGGCAATAAGAAAACAGCAACAACAAACAGCCGCAGCAGCAGCAGCAGCGCAGCAACAAAACCTTAGGCAAATTACATACATATATACATACATATGCACATACATACACCCATACATTTGGGGGGCGCGTTGACTGCGAGAAACGAGTTGGAAAATCAAGATACTGACTGCCTGCCTGCCGATGGAGCAGCAGCAGCAGCAGCAGCGACGTCGACAGAGCTGCAGCGCCCATAAAAACGTTGAACGGCCACGGCTGACTTTGTGTATACAGCATTGCATATATAACAAACACACATACATACATGCATACTATATATGAGCAGTATATGCCGGGTTTGGGGAAGGGGGGGAACCTGCTGTGCGCCAGAAAAACAGATGATGAGCGAAACAGCTGCAAAGTCAAATGCTGTCAGAGCGAGAACGGCAATTGAGAGAGAGCAAAGGCTCAACATTTGAGTTCAATCAGCTGTGTTGCTGCTCTTCGCACTCACAGGTCAACAGCTGTGAGTCAAAGAGCAAGTACATAAAATTACACTCAAAGAGAACCAAATGAAGAGAGCCGCCAGCTCTTGAGTGCAAAAGAGAGCAATTGAGTGTGAAGTGAGTTGAGTCAAAAAAAAAGAAGAGAAATGTGTTTACTTCAGTTGCTGTTCTCATAATATACTACTTAGATATATAGATATAAAGAAATGCATATTTATTTATGCTAATTCAAAGCACAAAACTTTTACGCAAAATTGTGTGAAAAAGTTGGCAAAGTACTTTGCATATTGAGCATAAATCAATTATGCATCCGCAAGATACTTTGCCACAGTTGAGAAAGCCAAAGAGAGCGAGAGAGAGAGAGATAGCAAATAAATATATGTACGCATATTATAATAATAATTTCATCTAATTTTAAGCATTTCCTCGACCAAAACAAGAAAAGCATCAACACACTTTTCCGCAACAACAAATCACGCACACACACACACACACACAAACACTCTGCGAACTCTGTGTATCTGACGGATACATTTGCTGCTCTGCCTCACGTTTCGAAACTGTTGGCCGCTAGATGGCGCCACGCGTATCGTTTTCGAACGCTCGCTGAAAATTCTTCACGCATTTATTCCACTTTTTCCACTTCCTATCGCAATGCGTTGATATCAGTTATTGTTATTTATTTTCTTTTTTTTTTTATCTATAATTGATGAATCAATTGCTTTCAATTGTGATTTGCTTATCGAGCGATCCAAGCGATAAGCATTATTTATCATATATTTGCACTAATTTCAATTTCAGAATACGAAAGCGCTTATTAGCCCATTAAAGACTCATCTAAAAGTAGAATTCACAGAAATCGGACGTTCTATTTTATAGATCTGCATAGATACATTTTCTTTTTTTTGTTTCCAAGAACACTTCTACTTTTATCACTTTCTTGGCATAATTTTTTGCACCTATAAAACGGGGAGAAAACAAAAAAAGATGTGATTTTCTTTTAGGTTTTTCCATTTTTCAAACATAAAAACGTGCGTTTTCTTCTGTGTAATTAAAGCAAAGAAAAATGCTGAAAACTGAAACACTTTTTTCCCTCGAATTTTTATTTTGCGGTATTTATTTGAGATGAGTTAGGATATTTGTTACTCGCTAAAAGTTTTATAGTCCGATTTTATTGGAATTTCAAATTTAGCAGAATTCGAGCATTAAATGTTGCTATGCGTTGTTTTTGTTGTTTTTTCGAAGGTGTATTTTCATTATTCATCTTGCGCTGATTAGAACTGAATGATTTTGTGACTTGTTGTGCACCTTGCTCCCCTATATAATCATATATAGAATAATCCCATTCTAAATCTGCCGCGTCATAGATTGTGAAATCGCTGGCTGCGATTTGCATCATCAAAAGTTGATCAAAATAAAAAATGTCTCTCTCGAAAATACATAGAAGAGAATTTCACAAGCAAACAGGTTCAGATACATTTCAATCTTTCGCTTTCAATCTACGAGATGCATTCAATTCAATTGAAAATTGAAATGAAAGGACCCAAAGCATGAGTTCACGATATGAATACATAAAATAATGCCAACAAATCAAAGATGATAACAAAAGGCGTCGAAACTCGCAGACCCAAGAAATAAAAAAAAAAAATATATGTTGAGTCTCTGAAAGAGAAATAATTTTATGTCGAAGGATGATGAAATTCAAGAAGAAATACTTCAAGACTTTGTTAAAAAACTATAAGCAGCTTATTGCGTTTCTTGCGAAATAGAAAAATATATTTAGTGAAGTTGAAAGAGTTGTAGATAACTATTTAAAGAGCAAATTTCTTTCTACTCTTATGAAATGAAAATATTCGCATCAAGAAATATATTAAATCTTCGAGTTTGAATAATACTATATACATAGTACTTATATAATAAGAAGTTAAAATATTTATCCATGAAATGCTGATGAAATACTATATTATGAAATAATGTTTTGTAATAATGAAGAGAAAGCGAGACTTATTATAAAATTTTAACGGTAGAAATGGTTAAAATACTTTATAATTAATGTTAAGAATTTGTAAGGAGTTCAAAAGAAATTTTTTTACATTATTTAAAATTTCACAGTATTATTATCAATACAGTTTATGTTTAACAAATATTTTATTTATTTTTATGTTTACTCTAAGAATACAAAAGAACATACATAAATATTATTGTGTTTTTACAGTTTCCATAGAAATTTCATGCTATCATGAAATCTCAGAATTCCGATTGAATTTTAAATTCATATTCAATCATAGATCAAAGATTACAAAAAGAGTGAGACAGCGAGAGAGAGAGAGAGATAGAGAGATATATACATATATAGAGAGAGGAAAGCAAAGTGCACGCAGATTTTCATCTTTTGCGGGATCTCGAGGGTAATTGTTGTGAAATTAAGCGACAAACGTGTGGCTAGAAAGAAGCAGTAGCAAAGAGAATGGGGAATCAGATGGAGAAGTATGATAGTAGGGGAAGTGGATGTGGATGTGGAAGGGGGAAGCGTACTCGACTTTGCTACTTGCCACTTGCTGCTTGTTGCAAGTTGCAACTTGATATGCCATTAGCAACACATTGGGAACGTGCAGAGAACGAAATCATAAGAAGACGCAGAGCCACAAGGAGTCAAAGAGTGAGCGAGAGGGGAGAGAAGGAAGAGAGACGGAGATGGAGATGGAGACGTAGGCAGCCCATTTGGCCACTGGGCTTCGATTTTCGAAGTTGTTGCAAACTGCAGTGGAAAATTTCAATTTTGACATGGTGCGTTCTCCTGGGGCAACAACAACAACAGCAACATCAGCAACAGAAGTGGCAGCAGCGCAGCGACTGCGGGCAGCGCGGTAATGTGGAACGAAACGACGACGTCGACGTCTGCACAACAGGAGGGTGTGAAGTGGTCTGTATGCCTGTTTATATGTTTGTGTATGTGTGTGTCTGTGGCGTACGTGTGGCGTGCATTGCATCGCCTTCCTTGCAAGGCAAAGAGCGCGCGCGAGAGAGAGAGAGAGCATTTTCATCATCCTTTTTGGCCTGTTTGACTGTCGTTTGTCTGGTCTGTCGCTGCCTGCGCCGCCGGCAGCAGCGAAACATGCTCAACCGGCACAAAAGTCACGTATGCATGCAGGCACACACACTCACACGCACACACACTGACGCACGCACACAGAGAGTTACTTGAGAGACGGCGACGACAACGACAACGACCATGCCGGGGCCAGTTGTAGGTGCGCATGAACGAGCGAGCAAGTTGAAGAGAGCCCGGTTGAGTGAAACAGCTGACAACGGAAGAGAGTGAGCGAGAGCGACTGCGAATGCGACAGCGACGTTGTAAAACGCAGCCAACTTACATCAGCCGTTTTGTCAGTGCTTCTTTCCTACCTGCAGCAGCACCACCAACAACTACAACAACAGCAGCGCACCCACATACACACACACACGCACACACAGGCTATATACCTATTGAGCACATATACATACGTTATATGCGGTCTCTTTGCGGAGAGCACAGCCGCTAATTGCTCAGCAAATAACTCGCTCTCTCACTCACTCACTGGCAGCGACACACCACCAGCAACGGCAAGCAAGCAGGCAGGCAAACAGCAAGAAAGAGAGCAAGAGCAGCAGCAGCGCTGCCGCAGCAAACTGAGCACAGCCGGCCAGCCTATAAATAGTCAGTGCAGAGGGCAGCTCTTCATAGTAGCTTCGAAACATTGCTGAGGTAAACATAACACACATAAGAAACGGCAAAGCAGCAAAGCAAAAATAAAAAAAGAAAGCAAAATTTTTAGCGTGTGTGTTACAAACATTTTCAAACTGTTGGACGATTTTTAAAAACTACAAAAAAAATCAATGTATTGTTTCGAAAAGAATTCTATATAAGAACAAGAACACAATAATGTACTTGTAAAATTGTAAATGAGAAAAATTTAATAATTTTGTGAAAATTATTAAAACTTAATAATATAATAATTGCCATCAAACAAATGCAACGGACCAACGCCATTTAAGTGATAAACCACAAAAACAACCAACAACAACAACAACAAAAGTGCTGTGATTTCCAACTACAAAATAACAACAACAACAAATGTTAATTTAACAACAAGCTAAACAACAACAAATTTGAAGCAATCATCAAGCAGCAACAAACAACAAGAAAAAAAACCAGCAAATTGTGATAAATTTATAATTAAATGCAAACGAGCAAACACTATTAATTAATTTGTTAAAAAAAAAACAAGCATAAAATAAAAAAGTGATACAACAAGAACAGCAGCTACAAAAAGTAGAAGCGAAAAACATTTTCACGATACCCAGCGAGAAAATCAAAAGTCTAATGAAAATGGAAGTACTCGCTATGCAATCCAACTACGGTGGTGTCCTGGGATCCAACAAATCTAGAGGTAAGTTTCACAAGACAAAACTAAAAAAAAAAAAATTAAAAAATAAAGTGTTAAAAAAATTTTATTGAATTTCAAAAAGTGTGCGACATTCGGTAAATTTCAATAATTTTACAAAGCAAATATCAAATTCAAATTCATTCAACACAAAAAAAAAAAGTCACGTAGCCGCAACAAGCAAGAAAAATAAAAAAAAAAAATGATTTTTCGTTTTCTTTTCTGCTTGTTGCTGTTGCTTGTTCGCTTTTTAATCTCGTTCGCTGTCTGTTGCCAAGCGGCGCATAAACTTAACAACACTTTATCGTCGTCATGTTGATTAGAGGCTTCGTTCACTTATCAAATCTCTTTTTGCCTATTTGCTTTCGTTACGCTATTTAGATTGGACCAGCACATTGACACCGCCCACGTCCGCCAAGGTGGCCAAGAAGGTCGCAGCCGTCGCTGCCTCCAGCAGCCAGAACAGTATTAAGCAGCACTCGGCATCGAAGAAAACCAAATCGAACAACAGCCAACAACAACACACACAGCAGCAGCAGCAGCGTCAGCAGCAACAGCAGCGACGTCACGACGAAGATGAAGATGAAGAAGAGATGACGCTGCGCAGCGACGTCGACGCGGCTGCAGTGAATGCGCTGTCGTTGGGTCTGCTCGACAAGTTGCGCGAGGCGAAAGCACGTCATTTGACATGCACCGAAGTGTCGCTACCCTGTGATCTCACGCCCAGCATTGCGGCGGAAATAATTCGTGTGTCGGAGAAGGAACCATGCGGCATTCGCGGCTGCACCATTTACATTGAGTTCGAGGATGAGCCACAAAATTCGCGTCGCATCGCTTCGTTGAAAGTCGATCCCGAGATGGTGTCCACATTCGAGGTGTACTTGACGCTGCGACAGGATCATCGCGGCTGGACGGCGCTGTTGCCACAATTCATGAAGAGCTTGGCACGCACCATCACCATCAGTCCCGAGTATACGATCACCAAGCACAAACTGTATTCGCCTGATGGCTTGGGCGCTAGACGCAGCTATAGCTTTGGCTCCAGCTCCAGCTCCAGTTCCAGTTCGAGCCATAGCCAGGCGATTGCTACGCCAACGATATAAAGAGTTAACGAAACAATCGATCGAGTTAACGCAACAATCGATTGATCGAGTTTAAGAGTTAACGCAACAAATCGATTGAGAACGAGAGACGGAGAGAGAGAGAGAGTAAGATATAAAGCGAGCCCAGCGAGTGCGAATTTGAAAACGCGCCCCCAACACCGCCCAACACCCCCTGTGATGTCGAGAGCAGTAGTTTGTTGCGAGAGCGCAACGCGACGACGAAGCAAGTATTCGAAGCCACCCCACCTACACACACACACACACACACACACACATATATACACATACATTAACTCACACTCATACTAATACAGTTGGAAGTTTTTTGTAATTGTGACTCTCACCACCATTTTACTTAGATGCGTAGTAGATGCTATAACAACAACAACAGCAAAAACAAATAACTAGTGTTTTAAGTTGTTTCTCCTTTTTCAACAAAACAAAAAAAATACAAAATACAAAAAAATGAAAACATGAAATTCAAAGACGGCAACCCGCAAGCCAAAGGCAGCAGCAAAATAGCAATAACAGTAAATGGTCAGAAAACCCAAAAACCAAAAACGAAAAACAAAAAAAAAAATACCCCTTGCTGCCATCAAAAGATCTAAAGCTTAAAACGCTGCCGAGGCCGCTGCGAGGGTTGCTCAGTCGACAACTCATGAATATGTGATACTGTTTAAGATGCTAAGAGTTTTTTGCGTGTGCTCGCCACCCAAAAAACAAATGATATAATA
Organism: Drosophila nasuta; assembly: GCF_023558535.2. NCBI lineage: Eukaryota > Metazoa > Arthropoda > Insecta > Diptera > Drosophilidae > Drosophila > Drosophila nasuta. The sequence goes on along the minus strand of NC_083457.1, from coordinate 31,526,605 downwards.
CACACACACACACACACACACACCAATACACGAACACTTACACACAGCAAATAGAAAAGGAAAACAAAACTAAATGTGAACAGATTTTTATAAATTATAGTAATAGAAAACAACCAACAAAACAAACAAACAACTTGATCTTGATAAATTTAAAATTTAAATGTACGTTTAATGTGTAGAACGAGCAGATATAAGATATAAAACGAAAGGAGGCGAAAGCGACAAAACGATAATAGGTAGGAAAGAGAAGAAGACGATGATGACGAAGACGAAGACGATGAAGAGAACGCTCCAATTTTAGTTAGACGCAGCTTGCTGCATTAAAAATGTTTTAAATTATTAATTAATCTTAATTAAAACCAACAAATTTTAGGATTTTAACAAATTTTTATATATTATTAAATGTATAGCGCCTACTACAACAACAACAAAAACAACAACAACAAATACAAAACAAACAAAAACATTAAAATTACAAGAAAAAACAAAAAAATTAATTAATAATTAATAATTGCTTAAATGTAAAGGCAAAAAGAATATCTCAGTAAATGTGAAAGCGTAAAAAATTTGTAAAATTTTTTTTTGTCTGTGTAAAACTCCAATTGCGATACAAAAACAAATAAAGATTAAAATTAAACAAAAAAAAAAACGAAACGAAAAACAATTTAACTGTAGCTGCAAGAAAAACAAAATTAAGAATAACAATTAAAGCAACAACTAAAATGCAATGCGATATAATTTTAAATAAAACAAAATTACATTTAAAGTAACAAGGAAAACTTAATGTTCTCACATATACAAAAACACATTACATACACACACACACAAAAGTATCAATACCAGCTAAAAGTATCTTAACTTAAAAAATCGAAAATTATTTATTACCAACACACATACACACAAACACAAAACGATCGATAAAACAAAAAAACATGTATTAATTTTTTTTATATTATTACGAAAACAACCACATATTGTATTAATGTTAAGTTTTTTATTGTGTAATTTAAAAAACCAACACAAAATTTGTGAGAAATTTGTAACCAAAATGTAAGCAAAACAAAAAAAAAACACATACACACAAAAGAAACAAAAAAACAAAAGGCAAAAAAACAATACAACAAAAAGAGAAGGAAGAAGAGAAGAAGAAAAAAAAATTACAAACAAAATAAAAGCATATAATTTTTCCTGCGCTAGCGGAAAATAATTGTGGAAAAAAATTAAAACAAAACTGCTTTCTTTTTTAATGTCAAGCGAGTCTTGAGAGGGGAGGGAGAGGAAATTGGAGATGGGGAAGGTGAAGGGGAAGGGGTAACCGCTTGGTAGCGGGTGCTTGCAGCTTGCAACTTTCTTTTGCAGTCAAGTGAAGTGCGGCAACAACGCCAACGACAACAGCAACAACAACAACAACTACAACAACAGCAAATGCAACTGCCACGATCTGTGGCAAACAATTGAAGGCAACCAGTTTTGCCATTTGCTAGCCCGGTTTTCAGCAAGGGGCCAAAGCGGGGGTGTACAAAGAGAGGGGGAGAGCACTATGAACTTGGCTGAAAAGCGGCAACAGCGCAAACTTACCAACTGACAGACGTAAAAGCTAAACAAAAGTGTGAACCATATCAAAAGATGCAGCTCACTAAGCAAAACAAATGTTTCAGCTCTGCTGTTGCTTCCCAAGCCTTAAGCTTTTTATCTGAGCCACAATCATACTCGTATAATAAAGCATAAATATGCGTGTTGTTTTTTTATTTTTTTGGTAGGAAATTAAGACAGAGAATATCAACACATTAACAAAACTTGGCAATAAATTTCAATAGTTAACTCGGGAAATTATGCATAATTACTTTGACATTCTGCTTTATTTTATGTGGTTTAATAGATTAAGCTTAACTAGTTTAATAGTAAGATAAAGAATATCATGACATGCTAGAAACTTTAAAACATTATAAAATCAATTTATTGTGTTGCAAAATAAATGAAGTTTCAAGCAATGAACATCAATTAAAATGAAGTTTGAAGTTTGTTTTTAGGTTTCTTTCTTTAGATTGACTTCTTTTAAATAATTCAGATAAAAATCAGATAATATTGCGTTTCCAGTAATCTGAATTTAAGCTAATATAACTTTAAAAAACTTTACAAACTTTTAAAAATAATTCATTTATGTTGCCTAGCTTTATCCATATATTATATGTAAATATATCAATATTTCTGATTACTCATCGAATTTCTTTTATGCTTTCCGGCATTATTATTATATTGCACTGAAAAATTCTCACGTCATAAAAAACGTGAATTAAATCACTTTTGTGCCACGTCACAAAAATGTGTGCTTGTTTTTCGAGCATTTTTAATTTTAATTACTTATTTGTTTTTTGAACTTTTCCCCCCAATGTTTTTGTGCGCTTCGTGACGCGTCGCGGCGCCACTTGGAGGCGGAAGCGAAAGGGTGGAAGGTGGAGGAAGGAGAGACATATTATTTTGCTGACGCGCCTGACGCTCTTAATTTCCTTGACTGTTTGTAATTTATAGTTGTTTTTATAAATATATTTCGTCGATTCCTATGGCTTGTCTATGGAGACACGTTGCGCTGCTTATGCGACACACACGCGTTCTAAAAACTATTTTTGCCAGTTGGCATACCCTGCAATGCCTGGACAACTGCTTAGGGTATTCCATAAGTTCAGCAGTCGTTTCTTTTATATTGATTTTTGATTAACATTAAAGTACCTATTTATATTATAGAGCAAACTCTGCTCGTGCCATATTCTAGCATTCAAAATAGTAAAAACTATATTTACAGGGTATGTTATGATAAGTCAATGTCTTTGTACTAACTTATACTTTATATTCAACCCAGAAAAACAAGTTTCTTTGCACTGAAAATATCCTATTCTTATTTCGGGATAACTAGTAAACAAGTTCAAGTAAATATCTTTTGCTATTTCTATCATTTCAGTTCCTATCTACAGGGTATCTTGGCCTTGTTTGTTTCGAGGCATGCCCTATTTTAGTTTCTGGCAGCTGTATCAAGTCTTGAGCACACAACTGTTTGGTATTTCCCGATATGGCGCAGAGCAAAGGAGAAGCAGCGACAATATTTGCAAAATTATTTAATCCGAAGTTTCCATATGAAATATAAACAAACAACAAATAAAATGAAGTGAAATGGAATGTATGTGTCATTTATAAAATACGGAATTTCCATTTGGCAATTGGCAAATATTTAGTCAAGTTCTCGTGGTTTTTATTTAGAATCGGATCGCCCACCTTCTAACTATTCCGACTTTCATATTTCATACTATTTGCATTCCCAACACTTGTCTGACAATTTATTTAAGTTTTTCAGTTGGTTCTTTTGTTTTTGGGTATTTTCCAGATTCTGAAAGAATTCGATGGATTGTTCAGATCACGACACGTGTCGCTAAAAATTGCGGAAGAATTTTACGACTTGTGCGATAAAATCCACACGCAAAAAAAAAAACATGAAAATTGAAAACAGAAAAAGAAAACATTAGAAACTGAAAAAGCAACATAAACGAAATGCTGCTAATCCTTAAGATATTGTACAAACAGTAAACAGTTTCATTTTTTTTGTGGCAAACCCAAAAAAAAAAAACAACCTTATCAATACGACTATCATATCTATCAGTAATTTTTTTTAAGGGGTAAACATTTAATATTTAGACAAGCACTTGAGTGTGTACATAGAAATTGCTGATAGCTGTGCTCTCTTTTTATTACAACCATAATTATTGCCCAAAAAAAAAGAAAAAAACATGATACTGTTTACCCATTAGTAAGATACCCCGCAAATAATATTTCAATACTGGGCTGCAGTAATTTGTCGAATGGTTTGTCAAGTTTCTCTGACCTTCACAGGACCTTTTCGCCCATTGTCCTTTTGTCTTTGCATTCTTTGTAGCTGGCGAAACCACAACAGATCATTCCATAAATTCTTATAGAACTTACGAGATATGAACCCCCAGTCAGAGCCTCACTCACCTTTCCCTTTTGCAACCAAAATTTAAAGAGCCTTTTTCTATCTCTAAGATACAATCGTATAGATATTTACACTCATATGTGTGTACCTCTTGCTGTTATTGTATTTATCGTTCTCGTTGTTTCTTGTCGCTGTTCTGTGAGTTTTGTTTGTCAACTTGTCGTATCTTTTTTGTCTCTGACTCAATTGCTGGTATCGCTTAGATTTGCCCATTTCGAAAAAAAACACAAAAATTAAAACAAAAACTGATAAGCGAGCAGTTCTTGAGCAAGCTGCACTGAGAGAAATGTGTACAATTAGGATTTTCATTACCTAAACTTATTTTTATTAGGATTTGAATTGAATATAAAACTAAAATAGTGGATTCCAAATGAATTCTAATACAAATTATTTTACATCTATTTTACGATTTATAATCAATTAAATTAAATTAATTGTACACTGCTCAAAATCTTATTGATCAAATAAGATGAATTTAATAATTTTTTGCTTAACACAACATATTATTTAATTTACTAAAACATTTTGCGTCTTATAGAAAGACTTTTTTAATATTTCATGTTCTTAATTTATTTTAAATGTATCGCAAATATTTTATAATTAAAAAGTTGATCTTTGGGAATTTTTTACTTGACATTATCCTTTAATAAAAGTGAAGCTTAATTGTTAAAAATTGAGAAGAATATTGTTTAACAATTAAGATGATCTTAAGAAATTCTAATTATAACTGAGCTGAGAACTGTAAGTGAAAGTTAATTTTTTAAAGTGCTGAATATATCATTAAGGAAAATTCTAATTTGAATTGATCTTCTGTATATAAGTGTGTTAATATACATTATTTCGTTTATTTTTATATAAGTATTTTTTAGCATATATATTCGTAAGAGAAATAGTTATGTTCAAATGGTATGTCAAATTTCTCTCAGTGTATCGCTTGCTATTTATACGTGTGCATCTCTGTGATTGTGTGTGTGTGTGCTAGCTCTATATATATGTGTGTGTGTGTGTGTGCTGTAGTTGTTGCCAACTGTGCTGTGGCTGTGACAACAATGACGACTGTTGCCGAGGCAGGAAAGCGGAAATGCGAACTGGGCGAAGAGAGCAACAACAAAAACAACAGCAACATTAACAACAGCAACAACAACAACAACAACAATAAAAGTCAACAGTAATTGTAGCGTTCCAAGGTTTTCACAATGTGAATGATATGTGTTGGCTTGTATGTATGTGTGTGTGTGTTTGTGTGTTTATACCTGGGCTAGCAACAATGCGACGACAACTTTTCATTGCAATAACAAAAGAAGCAGCAACAACACTAATGAACAGCGAAGGTTTCATAAGTCGCAGCAGCAGCAACAACACCAACAACAATGAAGTACTTAAAACAACAACAAAAACAACAACAACAAAGGCAATAAAAGAAAACGACAGCAAACCAATTGTGAGTCATTTGCCAGCTCCTCTTTAAGCGAGCGTTCTCTCTCTCTCTCCTTCACACGCAGTCAAGTCGTTCTCTCATCTGCATATGTCGGACTGCATAGTACTGTGTTGTTGTCATTGTTGTCAGCTTTGAATGAACTACAACAACAAGCACAAAAACAGCAATAGCAACAGCAACAATTAGACACATGTGCAAAATTTTGAGCATTGAAACAAAAGATAAAACAAGACAACAGCAAAAAATCAAGTGTAGCAGTGAAAAAGAAGTGAATGAAAGAGGAGAAGCAAGAGGAGCACTCGCAGTCGCAGTCGCAGCAGCGCTGCCCAAAAGGTCGCATACACAGACACACACACACACACATACAAGCACTCATACAGCGACAGTATAATCCCCTTGGTGGGCAGTGGTACAAATATGCACAGATATGAAATGAAATGAAATGGCAATTATTGTACAAGTGGAACCGCAATAAAAATGTAAATTATTCTCGTGGTTTTTTCAAATTGTTGCTTATCTCGGTTCTCCAAGCGACTTTAAGCTGCAACTAACGTTGTTATTAGGCATCCTTTGATACCCTGCAATTGTTACTTAAATGGTATTATTAGCTTGTTGTGTTGAATTTGTTTTTTAAGCGTTCAGAATGCACATTATTTACAGCAAACGCCATTCTTTACGCCTATTTGTATTTATTATTTTTATTGTTTTTCGCATTTGTTTACACGTTCGTAAACAAAAAGTGCAAAATAAAAACAAATGTTATCAACCGTCATGGGAGCGATTAATCAATGGAGCTTACGGAGTAATTAAATGTTCGCAATCATAATTGAGTGTCAAATGTATAGCGAGCAGTAAGAAATGCTTGCCCCCAGAGAAATAACAGCGATAATCATTTACATTACATACATACTACTTATATAGTATAATATAGTGGAGCATACAACGATTGTACTCGATTACTTCTGCGGTTTAATTTTTGAAAACTCCCTTGGGAAAACAGATATTTCATTTGCTTTCTCTCTTTACTTTGGTGTGTACAGTTGCTTTTAATCTTCCCCAAAGGTCAAGGTTCCGCACAAATTACAAATTATTTTATATATTACTTACCTTATAAATGTGTTCTTTAAAAACTTATTATCAATAAGAAAGCTTGTAAATCAAATGTGAATATAAATGTAATATTGATTTAGCTGTTTTCACATCTACTCGCCTTAAAAATATATAGTTTTTAAATTTGTAAACCTTCTTTTTACGTACTACATTTTATATTACATTAAACCTGTTGAATTCTAAACACACAACTTTTATACTTCTTTTACTTCAAATATTTAAAAGCAAATTTTGAAACATCATTATTTTTACTCACAAAAACCAAATGCTCAATTTAGTTTTTACATCTGAATTTTTAATTTCGAAAACATTATTTTTATCAATTACATTTAAATTGAATTTTTACATTATAAAAAGTTTTTATTTGTACTACATATTTTTTTAAATACTACATATTTATTTGAAAACATTTTTTTTTTCAAATATTATGTTTATTACCTATTTGACTTTTGTCGGAATGTATAGTAATGAAAAATAACTTACTTTAGAAGAGGGCACACTTTTTTTCTTTAATTGAATATTAAACTTAATACTAAATATATATATTGTGTTTCATTTTAAAACACTTTATTCTACCTTTATATTTGATTCAATTCAGAAGCAAATTCTTCATTAATTTCACGTACTCAATGCTTAAATCTTAAATGTTCTTTATTACCTGTAAATATATTTGAAACATGTATTTTAAACTAATACAATTATATACTTTTAGAACATACATATACATCATTGAATTATTGAATATTAAATGTTTTTTACCTATAAATATATTTGAAACATATATATTTTAAGCTGACAAACTTAAATACCCTTAAAACATGCTTTTTCTCATTGCAAATACAGAATCGTAATACATTTGATAAGTCGTGTGATAATTCGCAAGGCCTCAGCTCAACTCTGTTCTATCCAATGCCGAATCTTTGGCTGCGCCACTGAGACAGTGAAACATTGAAACACTGAAAGACTGAAACACTGAACCATCACTGAGACATCACGCAGCCATCACTCATGGACAGAACTGAGCATTTTGGTCAGTCAGTTGGTTGACTGTTGACTGAGAAACCGCAGCGATGTGAAATTTGTTCAAGTTTTCATTTGTGATGTTCCATTTGAGTTGTTTGGCCATCGCATTGTATTAGTCATCATCATCATCGTCATCGTCATCGTCATAATCATCTTCATCATTGTCATGATTATCGTGGCGATTATTATCGGTTTGTACATCATAATGAGCATTTATTGCGGTTGCATTTTTAATTTTTTTGTGTAATTTTCATTTCAGCTGTGTTAAGTGTTAAAATTGTTATTGTTCGAGGCGATCGTTGTTGTTGTTGTTCTTATTGTTAGTCTTCAACCTGTTGTCGTTTATTGTGTACTTGACAGCCATCGAAAGGGCAAGCAAACACATTTCGCAAAGCTCATTAAGTTTGCTGTTTTCGCATACCCTGGAATAAGTTTCAAATGCGGCATGATAAGCTGGCAATACTTTAAAAATTATTTTGTATTATTTCTCTAATGCATTAAAGTCTTTAAATGTTTATAAAAAATGTTGAAATTTGGTAAACATATAATTAAGTTTGTTATCTGGATACCCTGTAAATTTTAAGAGAAAACAAAGTGATTTAAATATAATACATTTATCAAATATTAATTAATATTTTGTTCAGTTATAATATGAAGAACAAAACCAGAGATAAATAAATATAGTTGAGATAAATAAATATATAGAGGGTATTTGGTAGTAAAGTCAACTCACTCTTAAATGTTTATAAAATATGTTGAAATTTGGTAAACATATAATTAAGTTTGTTATCTGTATACCCTGTAAATTTCAAGAGAAAACAAAGTGATTTAAATATAATACATTCATCATATATTAATGAAGATTTAGTTCAGTTATAATATGAACAAAACCAGAGATAAATAAATATAGTGGAGGGTATTTGCTAGTATAGTCAACTCACTCTTAGCTTATTTATTTGTTGCATTTGTTTTGTTTAGCTGCTCTCTATCATCGCCTAACCCTACAACTACTTCTGACGACCCAAGCAGCACAGCTTGTGCTAAATTTCGTAATCGAAAGTTGTTTTCGATGGCTCAGTTTAGTGCACAGCGCTTAGTCAAAGGTATTAGTATTAAGTAATGCTTTTGATGAATTGTACGTCTTATGTATAAGACGTATTCGTATGTACATAGAACGATATGTAAATGGGCTTCGCTTGGAATTGAGTTCTGTTGTTTTGTTGTTGAACCCAAGCCAAATAAACATTTGTGCAGGTTGCGGCATTAGTCATAGCATTAACAAAAGCGAATCTATTTGTAGAGCCCATTTGTATAGCCCAGAAGTTGTGGTTGTGGTTGGGGGCTGGGTCTTGAGCTCTGAGTCAATGTTTTAGTTGTTTTCTGATATTATCTTCTCGGGAATATATATATATGCACATGAACTAGCAGCACTTTTTATATTTGTTAATTGCATATTTAATTGGGTTTCTCTTATCGTGCGACAAAAATGTTATTGAGAGTTCTTCCGCCTTTCAAAGGCTTTACATATTTAAAATGCATCAAAATGTTCATTTTAGATCTTTCTTTCTTTTAGAGGGTTTTACTAGTACTATCTAAAGTATTCGCAAGACTATTTTTAGACTTTATAAATACTTTTATTTCCTTTCAATGGTTTTACATATTTATTTTAGATCTTTCTTTCTTTTAGAGGGTTTTACTATTACTATCTGAAATATTCGGAAAGTTATTTGTAGACTTTTTAAAAACTTTTATTTCGTTTCAATGGTTTTACATATTGATAATACATCAAAATAATCATTTTAGATCTTTCTTTCTGAATTTAACGATTTACATTTTCTTTTTTCTTAAAATTCCAAAGCTTTTCAGATGTATTGTCTCCAGTTAAGAGTCTAAAGGGTTTTACTATTACTATCTGAAGTATTCGTAAAGCTTTTTTTAGACATTATAAATACTTTTATTTCGTTTCAATGGTTTTACTTATTTATTATGTATCGAAATAATCATTTTAGATCTTTCTTTTTAAATTTTGAATTCTTTTATATACTATTTCCGGGAATATTTCATCGATTTACTTTTTGTTTTTTCTTAAAACTTTTAAACTTTTCAAACATTTTGTCCCGCGTTAAGACTCTAGAGGGTTTTACTATTACTATCTGAAATACTATTTTTTCTTTTCAAGCGTTTTACTTATTTATATTACATCGAAATAATAATTTAAGATTTCTTTCAGTATTCGGTTTTCTTGTAAATACTAATTCCAGAGTATTGTATATCTTAAAGGGTTTAATTTTCTTTGTTTTCTTAATATTCCAAAGCTTTTCAGACATATTGTCATGAGATTAGACTCCAAAGGGGTTTAAAGTACCCTCTGAAGTATTTGCAAAGCTATTTTTAGACTTTATAAATACTTTTATGGTTGGTAACTACTTGTGATAATCATATCGCAATTGTAACTTTGGCAATTCACATAATCAGCAGACAGGTAATACGTATCAATAAAATCCACTTGGATTGCCAACTGACGTCGAAGTGAATTGCATTCATTTGAATTGTAATTTCCCAGGAATACTCATGAAAGAAACCCTATATTTCGATTGAAAATCAATTAGCAGAACTTTTTCAACTTCTTTTTTACACTTGTTATTATAAAACTCAATAAATATTGAAGTTGAACCGAATCGAAAACTTTGTTATTCACACATCTTTGCATTTTATATTTATCTGTTTTTTTTGTTAATTTAGTTCATATCAATGCGTTTCAATTCTAAGAATAATGTGCGCTTATTATCATTGGATTCGAAGTACTATTGATGACAACCACTCTAAATGCGGAATCGAAATCAATAGCCAAATATTTGAATAGGTAAACGTACTATAATATATAACTGATAAGGCAGAATGGTTAAACCCAAGAAGTTTAGAATTTGGATTGTATTAGAAACTCATTAATCGAAATTAATTCGGTGTTAGTTTAGTGAATGAAATCTGTGATCAGTGCAAGGCACTCGCAAGTCACATGTCTGGGAAGAAATGCACTAGAAAATGTGCATTATCTACTCGAGTGAATTATATGGGTAAATATTTGCCCAGTCAGAGAACTGTCTGGTCTACAAGTAGTGCACTCTCTGTGGTGTCTCGGGGTTTGTGGCCACGTGGTATCAGTGATTCAGTGAGCTGAATATGGATATTTTTAGCGTGCACTGCAGTCCAAACTTCAGACTATAGAGAGTCGAGTCTATGGCGTTACTTTGGTCAAACTTTTTGCCATCCCATTTCAGCTGATGTTGTTTACTTTATTTTATTTTTTTTTTTGCCAACTCAAGGTCGCATGTGACAGTGTGACGATATTTGTTGTTGTTGTTGTTGTCGGGCAGTTGGTGGAATTGATAAGCTCGCGACTAACATTGAAAATATTTCACGTTATCGAATTGTTGTTGTTATTTGGACTGTCGCATATTAATATTATTATTGTTATTGTTATTCTGTTTACTTCCACATTTATGGTCAGCACTTTGGTATCAGGAAACGATTGGAGCTGTCGATCTTTTCAACAGAAGTCTCACCATATCTTCGATGTCGCGAATCTACCAGACATTTGGACTTTTGTGTGATTACGCAATGATCGTATACCCTTTAAATTTTATGGAGGAAAGCATATCAAAAATGAGTTTTATTCATTGAAATAATAAATGTTGCTTTGAATCATTTATACTTCTTTTTAATATATATTACTTTTGCAATTTGATATTTCAGAATTTATAGGGTATCTGGTTAGCTGTGTTGACACCACAACATGGCACTATCTCAGTTGTTTGTGCCGAAATGAAAGACAAAACAAAACTATCAACAAAATTCTCACATACAACTGATACGATTGATTGAGTGCGAATCATGATTGGACTGATCAAAATAGAAAAGAAAACTTTGTTTAGAACACGCTTTATAAAAGTATTCTTTAAAATATACATAAATCACTTTCATAACTATTTAGTTAAAGTTAGTACGATTCTTAATTGCCATATTTGATATTTGAATTTTAATTCGTAGTCGAAAAAAAATAAGAGAAAAAATGTATAATTCATATTCGTATAAATAACTAGAACAAATAGTAAAATAAAATAAAAATAATAAATATATGTTAAAATATTATTTTCTTAGATAAATTCTATTCGAATTTAGTTGTTGCTTGCTTCGTTGTTCACTCTCAATATTAAACTGCATTATGCATAACCTCGAAATAGCTGAGAGACTTGTTGCGAATCTTATGCTCAGAGTGCGACCACGGTCAAGGCTGGGGTGGGGAGCGAAAGAGAGCGAAAAGGCATGTGGGTGTAGCACATAAAACTCTCAAAAGCGACAGACTAAGGACGCGCATAGAGTAAAGAAACGGAGAGAGAAGCGACAAAACGAAAAAAGTCAACTTCTTAACCCCAACACAAGCATGCGTGTGTGCTTGTGTGTGTGTGTTGTCATAAATCTCGCATATAACTGTTTTGCATAGACAAACGCCGACGTCGACGCCGTCGCAGTCGACGTTGACGTCGCTGCTAGTCTTGTTGATTTTTATGAGTGCTGCGAATCAGCGATTACACACACAGCCGCTGTCGGCGTCGCTGCCGGCGACGCTGCCGCTGCTGACGTTGGCGTTGTCGTTGAAGCTTTTTAAAGCTTTATTTTTATTTTCGCTATTTTGTTTGCAGTAGTTTTGCATTACATGAAAATGACCTACAAATAAATTGAATGTGCGTTGCCTGCGCAGTTTCACTAAATGCTCGACTAACACATACCCTGTAGCAACTGCAGAAATACTGAATACATTTATTGAATTTATGAAAAATCAACCTCACCATTGCTTGTGCAATTTGCATTGATAATTGAATTGAAAAACTTGTTGAATTAAATATTTAAATTTTGAAATGACACCGTCATCAGTCAAACAAAATAAATACAAATACACGAATGCAAATTGAATTACATGCGAACTGCACTTGATTGTGTGGGCAGCAAGAGTGTTCAAAGGGGTGAGGAGGGAAGTGCAGTATTTACCTACAAAGTCGTTGTAGTTGTTGTTGCGATTGATACGTGCAGCCGGTGCGCAGTAAAATGTCTCTGTGTGTGTGTGTGTCGCTCCAGACAAACCTATTTACATAATAATAATAATAATAATACGTATACGTACAGTGTGCACAAACTTATCAGCTAGACTGTGCGCTTGGTTACATGTCGTCTTTATCTTAGCCTTGTTAAGAGCGGCATGTCAAAGGGTTAATAGCGAAAGCAAACTGCAATGACAACACGGCAAAAAGGGGAAATAGATGAAAGTTAAAAACGTAAAGTTAACACTGTGCTGTTAACTTAAAATTAATATTCAAAATCATCTAAATGAAATGCGTAAACAGTGTACTGCTGATAATGACACTTATATACATTTAATTGAACATCTGAAGTAAGTGCGAAAAATCGCAGTTTATGTGCTCCACATTTTTTATTTAAGTGCATTGCATTTAAGTGCACACTTTGTAATATTGCGTAATTTAACAATTAAGCATCAAATTTAATTCACACCAAATATTGATTGCATTTAACTGCAAATTTGGGATTGTTGTATAAATTAAAAATGAGTTTTTTAACTAATTTAGCTTAAATGCATTGCATTTAAGTGCACATTTGAGGTTATGGCATAGTTTTGCAAATTTTTTAACTGTTAAGTGACGCTGCTAGTTGGTTCAACTAAATTATTATTATGAAAATTTTCAGTTAAATGCAGAACAATACAATTCAATAATAATTTCCAACATTTACGGCTCTGTAGTTAGAAAGTAGTTTGTATAAAATGAAAACAAGTGCAAAAGTCTTTTTATTGAATTTCAAATTGCAGATAATTGCCTCATTTTTAAAAATAATAAGTGATGAGTAAGGCAACAGAAGATGAAAACAAATATTGAAAACTAATTTAGCAATTTTCAAAGTAAATAAAATCTAAAAAACTTTTATTCTGAAAACAGAGAAGTGAAGCATTCCGTACTTAAAATTCTTCTCAAATGCTGTGCCTAATCAAATTTCCAAGCAAATCTCAAATAACTGCAATGCCTAGACGAAATCAATTGGCAATGGCAATATGTGATGAAAAACCGGAACAACTGAATGCAGCGATCTGTTAACGATCGAGATGGCTAGACATTTAATGGAACAATATTCGAATGCAGCGTACACTATATTGTATGTTGTGCTAGAGTAGTGTTAGTAAGTCACAACAAGTCTGCGCCAGACAAGACGTGACGAAACGTGTGCGCGTATTTCAAAAATCACTTCGCTCGCCACTTGAGGCGATAAGACGAGGAAGCGAATTACGCAGAGAACCACAGCTCAAAGCGTCGTAGTATATTTTTAGTTCTATTTGAAACTAGCACATGTCTGACGGGATTCGCTCTCTCTCTCACTCTCCCTCTCTCAATCTTTATCGCCGTGTTATTTAATGGGTGTCTGGGCACTCGTAAGCCGCATTGTCCATGTGCTGAAAAATCGAGTAAACACTTGCCATCTGAGAACACGATTTTACTATTTGTTTACCAACGTAATCAATATTGGAATGCAAATAGAAAAACAATGAAGCTCTCATCTGAAAACCACACCGATTTCACAACACTCTGGCAAATCACGTATACGACATGCGTTACAAACACGATGACATTGTCAGCACTTACACTTGCAGTGTACTATATGCAAAATCAAAACCAATAGACACAACACAATTTGAATATTTATGAGTTGTCGTGCGAGTTGTTTCAATGTTACGACTATTTCAAATGGCAAAATTATAATTGAAGAAACTAAAAAAATGTGCAATTACCTCAATGATACCCTATCTAGAGAAAAAGACAGGGAGAGGAAGAGAGAGAGAGAGAGAGAGAGAGTTATTGGCTAGTCATTTCATTTTGTTCGAGAGAAATTGAGAAATTTCCTTATCGCAGTGCCCCCATTAAGTTAATTGTGATTTTGATTCGTAATCATTTCGTCAAGTCATTGAATTATTATGCTAAAATTGAACATGTGCAGTATCATTGTATTTGGTATTGAGGCACAAGCTCGTCAAGGCGAAAAAAATGCATATCACGCAACAGTGCTTTAATTAACTGACAGACAATATATAATAACACAATTGTCACAAGTATGATTATTCCATCCTTTCGATTCCTTTAATTTCTTGCTACAATTTTAACAGATTCTTAACATTCGATTCCTTTCAATTCCTTTAAGCTTTTTCTTACAACTTTTTTAATTAAACTTAACAGCCTCTTAACGCAGCGAATGTTAAGTGCTTGTAAATAAAATTCGTTTTGCTATTACTCATACGCCCTGTTGTATAGGCACTAATTGGCTGGCGATATTACAATGCCTTGTACTACAGCTCGTCTGATAAACGTTTATCTCTATAAATACTTGTGCTCATTTATCATTCAGTAAAACGTGATCCAAGCGTTACTTAAGATTTGATTGCTTATACAATAATAACATTGTTTTTAATAGAGTTTAGAATACTGTTTTAAATTATCGATTTTTCAGCTTATTATTATATTTTTTAGACATTAAATTACAATAACCGTATTTATTTTCATAATATTATTTGTTAATTTGTTACTTTATGCTGTATTTTAATTATATTACATTTCAAAGTACTTTAACAATTTATTTTTGAATGCAAATTTTACATAATTTATTTAATTTTATATGTACTACTAGAATTTATTACAAGTATTGAATTTCAGTATATTGTTTTTGGTTATTTTATGGGTATAAATATTATACATATATAATTATTATTACCCGCTATCAATTGGGTAATAATAATTATATTATAGGTATAATTTTTTTTTTTTGACAGCTCGGTATACCAAATACTCATTTCGGCATATTTCAATATTTTTCGGTGTATTTCTTTGGTATATTTAGATAATAATACCAAAATGTTTTGCTTTCACGATCAAACACACTACATTATCGATATACCAAATATGCATTTCGACTAACTTTAGTATTTTTTCGGTATATTCATTTGATATATTTAATGAAAATTCAGATAACGAGTGTATTATAGTCGAGCACGCTTTACCGCATAAATATACCAAATAAACATTTTTGGTATATTTTAGAATTTTTTATATATATTAGTATTGTATATTTAAATGAGATTTTAATGAGAACAGATAGCGAGTGCATCAAAGTCTACCGTATTCATATACCAAATATGCATTTCGACATACTTTAGTACTTTTTTGGTATATTCATTTATGGTATATTTAATGAAAATTCAGAGAACGAGTGTATTACAGTCGAGCACGCTTTACCACACAATTATACAAAATAAACATTTCGGTATATTTCAGTATTTTATATATATTAGTTTGGTATATTTAAATGAGAATAGATAGCGAGTGTATCAAAGTCGAGCCAGCTCTATCAATATACCAAATATACATATCGGCATATTTCAGTATTTTGTCGGTATATTTTCTTGCGAACGAATAGCGAGTTTATCACAGTCGAGCACACTCGACAGTAGTTTTCTCACTAGTTCTTCATAGCTCTAATGTATTTGTTTTATTATTATTTTTTTTGCTATTGTGATGTACAATTGATCAGCATAACATCGAAATGGCGTCTGCCTTTTAGTTGCTTATAGTTTTCGGGTCTCACTTTTGCATTTATTCATAATTTTTTATTGGCTTATATGTATATATGTATGTATATACATTTTTTTATTACGCGTTGGCGAGACTCTAGGCAATGGGCCACACCTTTAAAGCGTCTGAATCCAAGTAGAACCCGTAACTATATGACATTTTGCTGCTGTTGTTGTTGTAGTCATTGTTGTTGTCGATATTGTTGTTTGCTCCAGGTGTGCGTGTGTGTGTTTACTTGTGCCGAAGCGAGATGGCGAGCGGGGCTCAGGTAATAATTCTGTATTCTGTATTCTGTATTTGCATAGCAATTTTGGTTGTATTTCATTTTATGTGTTGTTTACTTTTCAGTTTTATGCCCATATGCGAAAACAAGAGCGTCGCGAACAAAAAATAAAATCATAAAAGCAGCGAGTGAGCATTGCCAATAGTAAAAACAATGCCAGACTAGCAGCTACCCTGTGTTCAGTCATAAAGTGTAGCTTCGTTTGTAAAAAGTATTTTAAAAGTCAGTTAAATTATTGTGTTTTCTTTTATTTCTATTATATATTTATATTAAGAGAACGCGCTTAAAATTTCAAAAAATGAATAAATCTACTATATATTAAGAAATTTAATTTAATAATTTAATAATAATTTAATATAATAATTACAAAATATAATAATAAAATAATATTTATAGAAAATATTATATAGAAATTACAAATTTAATTAAATTAAAAATTTACGTATGTATTGCAGTTGATTTTTATATTAAACAATTTAATTAAATTTTTGTTAGTGAGAACATTTAATATATCTACTTGATTTAATTGTTTTTTAATGCATCTTTTAGTATTATATTAAAAAAATTGATTTTGTAAATATGGTTAAACATACAATAATGTATTTATAATATGTGTAGTTATTAATTTTTTCCATTAAATATGAATTGCAGTGCAATTTCATGGTGATTTCAAATATTCGAAACACAAATGAATATATTTATACCATATTTTTTTATATATATATATCCAACAACAAAATGAAATCGGTCCCACAATTAGAAGATATACTAATATATTATAATATACTACATTTTAATGCGACTTAAATGAATACTATTTTTATATTATTTGAATACATATAGTAATAGTAATAATGCCGCGTTTGCGTAAATCATTTAATAAAAATAAAACTTATTCAAATATTAATATTTACTTATAATATGATCAATAGCACAAACTACAGATGCTTTAAGCTGAACTATTCACAGCAATACTCGTACAACAAATATGCCAAACTTGACCTAGACGACAATGGGGCAGCATTATCAGCTTTGCACGCGTGCTGCTGGGGTGTGAAAACGCGACAGATAATGTCTGAGGGAGCGAGGAGAGTCGAGTGGGGAGTGAGGAGTCGAGTAGACTGGGCTGGGCGCACCCTTATGCGACTGACGACTGACTTATGTGCACCTAGGCCAAACTCGTTGCGTTGCGTTGCTTGGCATTTTATTTATAGAAATAATCAAAAATTCAATGTGAAATCAATATTTGACATGGCGTTTACTTCAACTGTTAAACACAGCGCTTCACCCCGCCCCGCGCAATCCCTTACCCAGCCAACATATTATTTATTGCGTTGAAAAGTTTCATTATCAAAAATAAAGAAAAAGTAAGTAAAGAAAACCGAAAAATAAGTAAGAAGTCGAGGGTGCTCGACTGTGAGACACCCGTTGTCCATTTTAAAAATATACCAAGTACCACTAAATATGCTAAAATATACCAAAAGCTATATATGGTACTACATTTCAAGAATAACACAAAATATGGCAGAATGTCAGCCAAAGACTTGTAGTATGTAGACGTCTATTCCCATATAAACATATTTCTTAAATAACTTATACAATTTCTATCTGATCGCAAGGAAGTTTTTAGAAATCATGAACTCTATAGCTATTATTTTCTGTACCAAAATTCAGAACTTCAGCTTTAAAATTACGATTAATATTCGATTTTCATCGATTTGAGCGGATGAAAGTGGGCGTGGCTAAAATTTGAAGCAACTTTGATTTGCATGCAAACATAACAACCAAAAATTCTAGCTCTATCTCTTATAGTCTCTGAGATATAGGTGTTCATACAGACGGACAGACAGACAGACGTACATTGGTATATTATCTCGTCTGTTGATGCTGATCAAGAATAAATATACTTTAAAGGGTCACAAATGCCTCCTTCTCCCAGTTACATGCATTTCCTTCAGGCACAAAAGTATAACACCCTTCTAGCCTATGAGTAGCGTGTATAATAAATACACACATAAATGTAGACTTGATTTTTGTTCTCCCTTTTTTGTTGTTTTCACAATTTACATAAGGCAACGTCAGTTGTTGCCGCTGCAACTTTGTTTTTAGTGACTGTGGCAAGCGTAGCGGAGAGTTTTGGGAGCTGGAAATGTAACCGAAAATAGCGGCGACAATGACACCAAATGGCAGATAGCAGCCAAGTGGAATTGTGCTCGCACAGTGGGGCAAAAGTGCCCTTGACATTGTCCCCTCGCACTCTCCGAAGTGCAAACACACGTTGCACTGGGCGTATGCGTAATGTAAGCTATTTATAAATGTTGCGTATACGACGCTTAATCAGTTTTTAATCGACTTTTCGTTTTAATTGTGTAATTACTTAAGTAGCAGTTCATTAACGCAGCTGCCGCTTCAATTCAATTGGTCCCACTGTGCGACAATCACAAAACCAAAAACCAAAAAAAAGCAACAACAAAATGAGAGACACACAAATACAAATGCCATGCAAAACATTTTAAAATTCAAATCAACGCGATTTTTGTTTGTTTCCTTATTTTATTTTGCACAGTTTGCAGCGCTGCTTTTGTTTTGTTTTGTTTGTTTTTTTTTTTCATTTCTTTTCTTTTTGTATGTGTGTGTTGTTTTTTTTTTAATTTCTGGTCACGTATTTGTTTTGTTTCGTTTCATTTTTGGAAACAATATTGTGCCACGACAATAACAGCCGTCGGGCCGGCAAACGTGTCCGGGTTAAGGGGGGAGATGCGGGAACTGGAGTACGGACATGGTTAGACTCTGAGACGCGGTTGTGACTTCAACTTCGACTGCAACACCAACTGCGATTGCGGCTATCGCTGTCGCTGTTGTTGTGGTTGTGGCTCCTCTGATGCTGTGGTTCGCTGCAGCGAAATTTCTGTAATTTGAGCCAATTACTGAAGCCGGGCTCGCTTGGAGCTACTTGTCATTTGCCAAACTGTTTAGCATTTCCAAAAAGCGCTGCAACTTTCAGCCCAATACCCTGGATTGAGATACTACCAGCAGCGAGTATCTAAGCTATTATGTTAAAAGAAATGTACAAAATTGTTGCTATAATTCTTCCAATGCTAAAACATAATACTTTAGAATGAAATGCTCACACAACTTAATCCAAAGTCAACAAGTATCGCTTTTTCAATTGTCTCTAATGAAATGTAGAAATTGTACTAAAACTTTATACTAAATTCCCATCATTATATCTAGCTTTCGTATTACTATTTTGATTATCACTCAACTTAAGTCAAAGTCAACAAATATCGCTTTTAACTAGACTTTAATAAAATATACAAATTTGTTGCTATAATTCTTCCAATGCTAAAACATAATACTCTAGAATGCAATGCTGCCAACAGCGAATATTTAAGCTTTCATGTTACGATTGCGATTATCACACAACTTAATTCAAAGCCAATAAATATCGCATTTTCAATTGAATTGTAGAAATTGTACTAGAACTTTTTACTAATAACCTTTTTACCTAAATTCCAAAAACCCATCACCATATATAAGCTTTCGTATTACTATTTGGGTTGTCACTCAACTTAAGTCAAAGTCAACAAATATCGCTTTTAACTAAACTTTTATGTATATAACAATTAAGAGAAAACAAATTAATTCACAATAAGAAATCAATTATACTTGAATATAGTACTCTCAAAATAGTTCTTTTAGTTAAAAAGACTCAGCGATTTATTCCTTAGCTCAAGTAAACTAAGTTTTTTTAAATGAATTAACACTTGCAAAAAATGGTCTACTTAAAAAAACTGTTTATTATAATATTACAATTTAGTTGTTATCACCTTAAAGGTTTACTAAATTATGAATTGAGAAGCTTAGCTAATTGATTAATAAAAAATGCTTCTAGATTTATATTCTTAATTGTATTTATATAGAATATTAAATGTTGCTCTCTACGAAAGTTAAATAGACCGTAGTAAACAAGAATTTTTACAGGGTAACTCTTAAGGATTCCCATTTATTTATGCTTTTAGCAGCCACACAAACATTCGTTGGCTCTTTAAATTTGATTTAGGCTCTGCGGTGTTCGTATCTGGGCATAAATCGTCCTTCTATTATGGCATGCACATTTGCAAAATGCGAATACGTGATCTTCGCATTATAATTACTCTTTCGAGTTCTCAAGTTGTTGTTGCTCTCCACTCAGTTCTCGTATTCTTAATGGCCATGGCACATTTCTCTGTCATTTCGTGCATTTAATGATTTTTTTGTATTTGTGTTTCCCTTTTTGTTTTCGTTTTCGTTTTTATTTTCTGGTCAATTTAATTTGACTGCTCTGCTATTGTTCATTATTCATTTATTTTCTGCTGCTGGATGCCATCTCCATTATTAGACTCATGATTTTTGATGGCACTTTAATTATTTTCTTATAATTTTATAGTCATTATGAGGAAAAAGATATGCAATTTCGAAATTGAGTTATTGCATTACTATCAGCTCGAAAAATTCGAACAAAATCATATATATATATAGCTATGTTGCTGATGATATATATATACATATATATATTATATATAGTCCAATACACTATCTTGAGTTTGAGAGATTTTGTGCGTCATAGTAAACTAAGTAAACTTGTGCTGATTTAAATGCCATCATTGTATAATATATACATATATAGTATATATAAAACAGATTTTGAGAATACATCACTCAAAAGAGAAAAGTTTAAATTTCAAAGTACAAGTTGAAATGAATGGAGACGAAATATTGAGAGAGCTTTCGCTTTACTCTCTAAAAATATGCTTTGGGCCGCTCTTTTCCTTATCATCGAGGTAGCCGACAAATAAGATGCCGAAAACCGAGCAAATTTGCACAGGTTTAAAAAATTTCTCTCAACAACAAATTAAAAGAAAATGCCAACTTTACTTTGATTACATTAAGAAAAAACTAATTTAATAAAATTAATACACAAAAAAAAAATAAATAAATAAATAAATATTGGTTCTATTTTTAGATTCAGAACTGTTTTTCACATTATTAGAAATCGAAGTCAATTCGTGTGAAATTTTAGTCATATGTATATATAAATTAATTACATATTTTTGAAGAATAACATTTGTATAAATGCTACTAGGAGGATACATTATATTTTCAATCTCGTAACTAATTCAAAATATAATTCTCTGATACTTTATTAAAGAGGGAACATTCAGCATAAACTAAGAATCAAATTTCTATTATCAATAAATATTAATAATAATTAATATATGGAAATGGTCTGCCAAAGCAAAAGTTGTCACATCGTATTAAAGCAGAAGACTTTGCCATAGTTGAAAACGAATAAAAGTTAAACAGAAAAGGATTATGTACAAATATATAACAGAATAGTTACGAGTTTGCATTAAAACTTCATGGTTTTTGAAGTTGATTTGAAAGCCTTCTACCAAGAGGTAAAGATTATAAAATTTGCTGAATTATCTTTTTTTTTGTGAAAATTCACTTAAATTTTAATGTAACACTTTTTTGGAAGCTGAGTCAACAATTTATGAAACGCATACTAAAATAAAAATATCAATATTCTTCACCTTTCTTCTCTTCTAAAGGCCAAACGGTCGGTAAAAATATTAAAAATTAACATAAAAATAAATAAAGTAAATTTCAAATACATTTATAGGGTAATTTACAATTTTTAAATTTACTTTATTTAGCATCCAACATTTGCGTCATCATTGCGACGATAAGCAAAAGAATCGCTCTCACGGGCAAAGAAGAGATAGAGAGAGAGACAGAAACAGAGAGAGAGAGACAGAAACAGAGAGAGAGAGAGAGAGAGAGAGAGAGAGAGAGACAGAGAGAAAGAGTAGTAAGGGTGTATGGTAAGTTCATGTTACATCATTAAATATCTTGGTCTATTTATGCTGCCTTCGATGTAATGCCCATCTGATGTAAATTCACTTTAGTTCTCCTCTCGAATAATAAAGTAAATTTTCACTGTAGTGTAAAATAATAATCAGAGTTCGAACATATGAACCATTTCTAATTCCATCATCCAGAATCCTCTCTCAGACAGGCGAACGAAAATCGACATTGTCTTTTCTCTCGACATGGATCGAGACTCTTCTTACTTTCACCATGTACTATCTCTCCCACTTAGAACTTTTGAGCTGAACCCACATCCGTTGATCACGTGTTAGCTCAAAAACAAAACAGCAACTCGGAGCTGAATTCTTCGATTTAAATTAAACTTTTAGTTTCAAATTCATCTTGTTTGCATGCAGTCGAAATATTCAAAATGTGCAAAATAAAAATCAACGCAGCTGTTTTCTTAATAGTTCTTAAAATGTTTTTGGTGGCCACATCTGAGGTGAGAACATTTACATACATACAGCAGTGTGATACAGTGAGCGCTAAGAATGTTTACATTTTCTTCTTATCAGACATGTGAATCCGATCGAGAAATGGAAAAAAAGTGCCGGATTCATAATTATAAAACCGTGAAACCGTTGCTTGATTATTTTAGACAGGTTCGAAATGAGTTAGAAGGCAAAGAAATTAAGGAAAATAAGTTAAGTGAATTAAATTCTGATCTTATGGAAAAGTATCATGAAATTGCAAGAATTCATGAAAAAGTTATGAAGGAGGCAAATCTATTAGATGAATATAAAAACAAAGTAATTAAAAGGGAAAACGATTTGCAATTGAGTCAAAATAAAGTTGAGAAATTAGAATCAGAAATTAATTCAAAACAAAATATTATTGTGAAATTAAAAGGAGAATTAGCTTATAAATCCACCAACTTAGAACTTCGATTCAAAAATCTTAATTCTAACTTCATTGAAGAAGCTGAGAAAATAAAAAGATTTAGTGAGAATATTAAAAATATGACAAAACATCAGAAAACACTTGAAGTGAAATTAGAGAAGAGTAAAACCAAATTAATAAAGCAAGATAAAGATATTCAGTTATGTCAAGTTGAAATTGATAAATTGAATAGGACATCAGAAAATATCAGAGAACAACAGAAAAAAATTGAATTGCAATTGAAAGATAGTCAAACTAAGATAATAGATAAGGTGAAAGAAAATCAGTTATGTCGAGCTGAGGTTGATACATTAAACAAGACTTTAATTAATACTCTCATCCCATCAAGTTGCTCTCCTTTTGGAGATTCAGATGTTCATACACTCAATGTTTCTGGGATAGGTTTCTTCGATGTTTTATGCGATAGTCAGTTAGCTGGACCTGGATGGATTGTAATACAACAACGAGTTGGGGGAAATGAGGATTTCAATAGGGATTGGGCAACATATCGCAAAGGTTTCGGTGCAATGGATAGCGACTTCTTCCTTGGACTAGAAAAAATACATCGTATCACGAGTTTGCAGCGATTCAAACTTTACATACATTTGGTTGCTCGGAATGGAAGTACCTACAACGCTCGTTATGATGACTTTAAAATATCTGATGAAGATCATGGATACGCACTGAGTTTGGGTAAATTCAGTGGAACTATTAATGAGGATGCGATGAGATACCACGAAAACATAAAATTCACAACATTCGATCGCGACAACGACAAGGATGATGGTAATTGCGCAGTTTATTTCAAAAGTGGCTGGTGGTACAAGAATTGCTATAATTGGTAAATATTGCAAATTGTTATTTTCGATGGAATATGCAAAATTATTATTTTTTATTTCTTCTTATGCAGTAATTTAAATAAACCAAATAAAAAGATAAGCTGGTGGATAAAAAATAGGATCGAACTTATAGAAGCTAAGATGCTAATTCGCCCTAAAGAAGCGATGAAGAAGTGAGCAACTGAAGAGCTGAAATTCCAATATTTGGCTCAATTATGTAATCATTTATATAAAATTGGTTTATTAAGAAATTGCGTTCTGAATAAAAAACAAGAAAGTTACAGTCGAGTGTGCTCGACTGTGAGATACCCGCTACCCATTTTTAATAAAGGCAAAATATTGCGGTATCATTTTCAAAATATACCGAAAATACAAAAAAAAATACTAAAAATATACCAAATGGTATGTTTGGTATATCGATATAGTACACCATTCAAAATATACCATAGACGGCACAATGTCCCAGATTGTCGGCCAAAGCAACAACCCTAGTAAGTAGGCGCTTTTGCCCATACAAAATTATTTCTTTAATAACTTCCACAGTTTTTTCTTGATCACAACTAAATTTTCAGGAATCTTAACTACTATAGTAATTATAGTATATACCAAAATTGGGAACTCTAGCTTTTAAATTAGGCTTGTTATTCGATTTTTTTGATTTACGGGGGCGGAAGTGGGCGTGGCAAAAATTTGAAACAAACTTGATCTGCGTGCAAACATAAAAAAATTATAGCTCTATCTCTTATAGTCTCTGAGATCTAGGTGTTCATACGGACGGACGGACGGACGGACAGACGGATAGACGGACAGACAGACAGACGGACATGGCTATATCGTCTCGGCTGTTGACGCTGATCAAGAATTTATATACTTTATAGGGTCGGAGATGCCTCCTTCTACCTGTTACATACATTTCCTGCCGGCACAAAGTTATAATACCCTTCTACCCTATGGGTAGCGGGTATAAAAAACGATCGACTTTTTAAGCAGCGATTTATTTTTAAAGTTGAAATGGAAAAGTTTTTATTGTATTTTCTCTAGATGGTTTCAATAGAGCTGCAAATACCTAAAAGTAAGTAAACTATGATTATCATGTATATATCCTTTCTATAGAACCTTGAATATTAAAGTAATATAATAAATAATCTACACAAATTAATTTCTTATCTAAACAATCAATAAACAGATTAAATTAATAAACGCGTTCATTAAATTGAGATGATCAGACAATATTTTCTCTTCTGTTGACGCGATGAGAAAGTCTATCTCTAATCATTATTGCAACATTCGATTGCTCTTATATTAGCACAGATTAAATTTTAAGAGCAGATTTATTTGTAAATTTAAATGCATTTTTCAGTTCCATATTCATCTTGCTTGAAAGAATCGCAATGGGCAAAATAATATTAAATGCAGTTTTGTTACTAATGGTACATAAAATATTTGTTGTTGTCACAGCAACTGAATAATGGCTGAGAACAATTACATAACGTAGTGTAAAAGTGTATCAATATTCTTTTTATCAGACGTGTAATTCCGATCCAATATGGAAGAAGAATCAAAATACTGAAAAGGGAAAAATAAGTTCAATAATTAGGGTTTGAGATTAATTCACAAAAGCAAATTGTTGACAAATTAACACCAAATTTCAAGTTTTATAATAATTGTAGAGAGGAATATAAATCCAACAGTTTAAAATCTTCTGAAGTTCAATTAACACAGCTTAATTCTAGTCTATTTTAAAAGGATGAAAGTATCAGAAGACTTAATGCAAATGCCGAAAAGATAACAGAGCAACAACAAACAATTAAGTCTTAATTTTATGAAAGTCAAAATATGTTAATAAAGAAATATAAAAACAATC
Source organism: Drosophila nasuta (assembly GCF_023558535.2). Classification (NCBI taxonomy): domain Eukaryota; kingdom Metazoa; phylum Arthropoda; class Insecta; order Diptera; family Drosophilidae; genus Drosophila; species Drosophila nasuta. Next base: position 31,500,575 of record NC_083457.1, on the reverse strand, counting down.
ATCTATGGTATGTCGAGCTGAAATTTAAACATTGAATAAAACTTTAGTCAATACTCTTATCGCATCAAGTTGCTCTCCTCTTGGAGAGTATCCTGGTGTTCATGAAATTAAAGTGTGTTTATCTGATGATTTATACGATAGTCAGTTAGCTAGACTGAATGGATTGTAATGCAACAGCGAGTTGGTAGAAATGAGAGTTTCAATAGGAATTGGGCAACGTATCAAAAAGGTTGCAGCGTTTCGAACTTTATATGCATTTGGTTGGTTGGATGACAAGATCTTCTTTGCCCGTTATGACGACTTCGAAATATCTTATGAAGACAATGGACTTAAAAAAGCTAAGCTGCAAATACGTCGCAAAGAAGCGATGAACAAATGAACAATGGAAGCTATTTGACTCCGTTATTTGATCATTAATATATAAATTGTGCACAACGAATATGATATCTTAATAATTATAAGATCAAATGTTTAAAGTAGCAATTTTTCTTATTTATTGTCGTAAGTTGCACATCTTGAAAGGCTTTCAAGCTATAAATTCTGTGTCTACTGCTGTACTTAAACATTTTTAAGTAATTGCTTTTAAATTTTATATCAATATCTCAGAATAGATTTCTAGACATCCTCAATATATCCTTTCAATGAAACTATTGAAGTTATTTAGTAAATGATCTACACTAACTATTAGATGCAGCAATAAGAACGCAGCCATCAACCTCTAAAGTATAGAGAGAAATAATATTATTAAATGTTATATTGTACTAAAATATATACTTTGAATAGTTTGACCATCTATTCTGACGACCCAAGTAGAGATTCTATATATGTACTATCATCAGTTATTATTATTATTATTATTTTAATATCTTATTCCTATCAGACATCTCAATTAAAAGAAAAAATTAAAAAAGAGAGCAGCTCTTGTACTTAGAAAATTGTGCAACCAATGATCGACTATTTTGAACAAATAAGAAATGAGTTAGAACAAAGTAAACTACGGGAAAAATATATCAATGAATTAAATTTTAGAAAAGTCCACTGAAATTTTAACATTTCATAAGAAAGTCGTGATGTCAAAATCTAAACAGATATTGATATAAGAAAAATACGCAACAAGGAAAATGGTCTGCAACTGTGTCAAGTTAAAGTTCATAAATTGGAATTAAAAATTAAGTCTCAATCAAAAGATATGAACAATTTAAAAGATTTTGTAACATATATGTAATAAAGCATTAGCAGATAAAATCAATAATTTGGTCGATTATGAGGTTCAATTAAAGAAACTAAATTCTTATTAAAAACGATTAAATTATTTCAAGATAAACTGCAAAGATAAAGAATGTTATGTTAATTAGAGAAGTGTCAAACTAAGATACGACAAAAAGATAATATTAGTAAGTTATGTTCAGTAGGAATTGATGAGACTTTAAATGAGACAACTCCTATTAATATTTCATCAAATTGGTCTCCTTGCGGAGAACATCCTATACTGGTGTTCATAAGATCAAAATTTTACGGTTTTTGGTTTCTTCGATGATTTATTGGATTCGGCAATATTTTGCTAAGACTTCGATGCCGCGGATAACGATTACTGTCTTGGATTGCATAAAATCTATGTACTGACGAAATCGAATCATATGTTATTCTCAGATGACTCAACAAAATACATTCTTTACGAAAAATCCGATGATATCCTTTGAATACAATGGTTATGCTTAAACATCGATCGCGACAATGACATTTCTTCCGATAATAGCGCTTCTGGGGGCAGTTCAGCATATGTACATATATAATAAAAATATTTATTTTTACATTGTCCTTAAAAGTAACTTCAATCAAAGATTCTGGCCACGATGGGTAATTTACCACCTTAATAAAGTTAAGATGCTTATTCGTCCTATACAATATAAAAATAATTGATTTCTAAAATTTGTTATGTATTTTAAGTATAAATAAAATATTTTCTTAATTATTATACCAACATATTTGGTATTTAAATTATAAAATCATTTTTAAAATAGCTTATTAAATGTGGTGAGTTGGTATTAAATGCGTTAGTTCGATACATTTTTAATTGCAGTAATGTTGGAGACATGTTCATGTCTGTTAAAGACAATTTGTTACTAAAATAGAAAATGTTTGAGATCACTTAGCTGATCTACCCATCGGAACACAATGTATATCAGCATCTCCGTCTCTTTTCCTTATCAACTGAGCAAATATGTACAGCAGCGAAATTAAAAATTGCACCACTTTTGAAAATTCGAAATATTTCTCAAAAATACGGATTAATAAGAAAACCCATCTCAACTAAGATTACAAAAAAGGAAAATGTAATTAATAAAAATTAATAAATATTACATGAACAAATACCAAAATAAGGCAAAAATAAAAATTGGTTCTATTTTTAGTTTCAGATCTGTATTTAACCTCAGTAGAAATCAAATTCAAAGCACTTTTTACTTCTACCGTTTCATCGTGATTTAGACTATAAATAGCTAAGAAACTACATATGTACTCAGTAGTAATAGTAGTTAACATAATTGAATTATGTTTTCCGAAGCATAACATTTGAATGAATCTTACTAGGATGATATACATTTTATAATTTTAATAAGATACTCTTACAGTATGAAAGAGAACAATCGTTAAACAGAAAAGTATTATGTATACGAGTAACAAAAGAAGTTGCTATTAGTCAAGTGGAAGCAGTTGCTACTTCGTTAAAACGGAAGACGATGCTAGTTGTGGTGATATATAAGAGAAGCAGTTGCTTCTAAGTTCAAACAGTTGCACGCCTGGAGGCGAGTGTAAGCGAATACGCGATAGTCAAGTGCCAAAGCAAGCGCTACCTGTTCGTGTCTATCCCATAGACGCATGTTCATCTGCATGAGCAAAAACACAGAGCAAATCTCAACAACAACAACAACTGTGCGTTGCTGATGATAGAGCAAAGGAGAGTGAGTGCGATAGCGTCATATATTGTACTCACATGTACGCACACTGACTTGCATATGCATTGTGTAAAACATTTTGTGGCTGCGCCTACTTTTAATTAAATTTATTAATTATTTGAACGTCAATTAAATGCACTTTGGAGATTCAACTATAAGTAAACATATATGAAATTTTCACTGAAACTTCAATGTTGAATTAAATTTAGTTAGTTTATTTTCAATTGTTGATGTCATGGAAAGATGATTTGAAAACCTTCTACCAAGAGAAATTGTGGAAGCTGAGTCAACAATTTATGAATCGCATAGTAAAACCATCAGTATTCTTCACCTTTCTTCTCTTCTAAAAGCAAAACGCTGTGTACAAAATTCGAGCAATTTCGACGAATAGGTTCATGATTAGTCGTAAATATAAAATAAAATTTTTAATTTTACATCCTTAAATATCTGGGCCCATTAATGCTGCCTTCGATATAAAATACAATTTTTAAATATATTTTATTTAGCTACCAAAATCTGCGACTAAATGAATCACACACAAGCTGTCGCCACTTCTAGTCTCATTATCAAGATGCCTCTCTTAGAAAGTCGACATTCTCTCAACATTGACACTATTTACTAACGCCTTCTCATTTTGATCTGAATCATTTGATCTGATCATTTTGATCACGTGCTAGCTCAAAAATAAAACAGCAACTCGGAGCTGAATTCTTCGATTTAAATTAAATTTTTAGTTTCAATTTCATCTTGTTTGCATGCAGTCGAAACATTCAAAATGTGCAAAATGGAAATCAAAACATTTCTTTTCTTAATAATACTTCAAATATTTTTGATGGCCACAGCTGCCTTTGAAGAGGTGAGAACAATTGCATAAAGCAGTGTACTACAGTGAGTGCTAAGAATGTTTTCCTCTTCTTCTTATCAGACGCATGAATCCGACGGACAAATTGCAGAAAAATGCTGCTGTCAGACTTATGAAACTGTGAAACCTATGCTAGATTATTTTAGACAGGTTAAAAATGAGTTAGAACAAAGTGAAATTAAGAAAAATAAGTTAAATGAATTAAATTCTGATCTTATGGAAAAGTATCATGAAATTGTGAGAATCCATGAAAAATTCATGAAGGAGGCAGTTCTATTAGATGAATATAAAAAGAAAGTACTTAAAGGGGAAAACGATTTGCAATCGTGTCAAAAAAAAGTTGATAAATTAGAATCTGTGTTTAATTTACAAAAAAATATTATTGACAAACTAACACCAATTTCCAAACTTTATGCTAAATGTAAACAGGAAGTAGCAGATAAAACCAGCATCTTAGAATCTTCTGAAGTTCAATTAAAACAACTTAAATCTAGTCTATATAAAAAGGATGAAAATATCAGGAGACTTAATGCAAATATTGAAAAGATAACGGAGCAACAGCAAACACTTACGTTACAATTCGATGAGAAAGACAAAGATAATCAGATATGTCGAACTGAAATTGATACATTGAATAAGACTTTACTCAAAAATCTTATCCCATCAAGTTGCTCTCCTTTTGGAGACTATCCTGGTGTACATCAACTCAATGTTTCTGGCGTTGGTTTATTCGATGTTTTATGCGATAGTCAGTTAATAGGTCCTGGATGGATTGTAATACAACAACGAGTTGGGGGAAATGAAAGTTTCAATAGGGATTGGGCAACGTATCGCAAAGGTTTCGGTTCCTTTGATAGTGATTTCTTCCTTGGACTCGAGAAGATACATCGTATCACGAGTTTGCGGCGTCACGAACTGTATATACATTTGGTTGATGTATATAGGACTGTTTACTTTGCTCGTTATGACGACTTCAAAATATCTGATGAGGACAATGGATACGCACTGAGTTTAGGTACATTCAGTGGAGCTTTTGTTTTGGATGGGATGAGATTCAGCGAAAACATAAAATTCACAACATTTGATCGCGACAACGACTCTGCCAGTAATAATTGCGCAGATCAATACGAAAGTGGCTGGTGGTACAAGAATTGCTATTATTGGTAAATATTGCAAATTGTTATTTTCGATTTAACACTCCAAATTTACAATTTTTATTTTATCTTATGCAGTAATTTAAACGCACCATATGGGCCAAATCTACATTGGTTGGGCACTACAATGAGCGATATGAAACTAAAAGAAGTTAAGATGCTAATTCGTCCCGAAAGAAGCGATGAAGAAGTGAGCAACTAAAGAGCTGAAATTCAAATATTTAACTCAATTATGTAATTATGTACATATAATTGGTGCTTAAAGAATTTGCTTTTCGAATAATAAAACGATCGACTGTTTAATGCAGCGATTTATTTTTGAATGGAAATAGATCGATTTTTATTAAATCCTATGATTTGATACAGCATATTGTAAGTCTCTAGTTGCTTTCAATAGAGCTGCACATTCTTTTAAGTAAGTAAACTTATGATTGTCCTGTATATATAATTTCAATCGAACCTTGGATATTACAGTAATATAATAAATGATCTACACAAATTCGTTTCTTACCTAAGCACTCAATAAACAGATTAAATTAATAAACGCGTTGATGTAGCAGCTTTTAATCAATTCAATTAAATTTCCATTAAATTACATTATCATGAAGCCTCTCGTTCAGAGATGATCATTAGACAATATTGTAAGAGCCTATCTCTTATCATGAATACAACATTCGATTGCTTTTATATTAACACAGATTAAATGTTTAGTGCCGATTTATTTGTTTATTTAAGTGCATTATTCAGTTCCATATTCATCTTGCTTGAGTTCAGTCGAAAGAATCGCAATAGGCAAAATAATAATAAATACAGTTTTGTTAGTAATGGTACATAAAATATTTGTTGTTGACTGAGAACAATTACATAACGCAGTGTAAACGTGTATCAATTTTTTAAAATTATCTTAGACAGGATAAAACTAAGTGAGAAGATAGTCAAATTAAGGAAAATAAGTTTAATGAATTAAATTCTTAACTTTCTGTTTATCAGCTCAATGTTTCTGGCATAGGTTTTTTCGATGTTGTACATATGTGATAGTCAGTAAGCTTGACCTGGATGGCTGGTAATACAACGAGTTGGGGGAAAGAGAGTTTCAATAGGAATTGTGTCTTAGATTGGATGATTTCGACTGACGAAATCATGATAACACGAGCTTTAAATTCATATGGTATTCACATATGACTTAACAAAATTCGCAACGAAGACTTACATATATCCAATGAATACAGTGGCTACATATTGAGCTTGGGTGTAAGAATGAGATATGATTGCGACGTGCTTAAACATCGATCACGATCGCCAGTTCTGGCTGGTTATTTATTTATTATTTTTACATCGTTTCTTCAATGAAAGATTCTGGCCACGATCTCAATGAAGTTAAATTAATTGTTTCCTAAATATTGTTTGGTGTTTTGTGTATAAATAAAATATTTTCCTAATTATTATACTATTTGTTATTTAAAGTATAAAATCATTTTTGAAATAATTTACTAAATGTGGTGAGTTGGTATTAAATGCGTTACTTTGATACTTTCTTAATTGCAGATCTGTTCATGTCTGTTAAAGACAATTTGTTATTAAAATAGAAAATGTTCGAGATCACTTAGCTGATCTACCCTTCGAAGCACACTGTATATCAGCATCTTCCGCTTCTCCCAGCAGAATTATAGATAGAAGCGGTACTCAACAGCGGTTGCTAAGCTGCAGAGAGAGAGAGAGAGATCAGCGTAGAGAGCCAGCAAATATTTTTGACTGCTCGTCACAATTCTGACGTCATGAAGGCCGCTCTTTTCCTTATCACCTGAGCAAATATGTACAGCAGCGAAATTAAAAATTGCACTACTTTCGAAAATTCGAAATATTTCCCAAAAATACGGATTAATAAAACAACTCAACTTAACTTTGATTAAAGAAAAGAAAAATGTAAATTAATCAAACAATAAATATTACATAAACAAAAATAAAAATAAAATTGGTTCTATTTTTAGTTTCAGAACTGTATTTCACATCAGTAAAAATCGAAGTCAAAGCACTTTTTCCTTCTAAATTTATAATTTTTATAAGAACGATACTCTTACAGTTTATATCTCGAAACTAATTCAAAATATAAGTCTAATATATTATATTATTAAAGAGGGAACATTCAGCATAAACTAAGAATCAAATTTACATTATCAATAAATATCAATAATAATTAATATGAAAGTGAACAAAAGTTAAACAGAAGAGGATTATGTATGTATACGAGTAACAAAAGAAGTTGCTATTAGACAAGCGGAAGCAGTTGCTACTTCGTTAAAACGGAAAGCGATGCTAGTTGTGGTGGTGTATAAGAGAAGAAGTTGCTTCTAAGCTCAGACAGTTGAACGCTTCGAGGCGAGTGTAAGCGAGTACGCGATAGTCGATTGCCAAAACAAGCGCTGGCTGATCGTGTCTATCCCACAGACGCATGTTCATCTGCATGTGCAAAAACAAAGAGCAAATCTCAACAACAACAACAACTGTGCGTTGTTGAAGATAGAGCAAAGGAAAGTGAGTGCGATAGCGTCATATATTGTACTCACATGTACGCACACTGACTTGCATATGCATTGTGTGAAATATTTTGTGGCTGCGCTTGCTTTGGATTATATTTATTAATTATTTAAACGTTAATTAAATGCACTTTGCAGATCGAACTATGAGTAAACATATATGAAATTTGCACTGAAATTTCAATGTTGAATTTAATTTATTTAGTTTGAAAACTTTCTACCAAGAGTTTCCGATTAAAGGGTTTGCCGAATTAGCTTTCTTTTGTGATAAGTCTCTTCAATATTAATGTAACACTTTTGTGGAAACTGAGTCAACAATTTATGAAACGCATAGTTAAACCATCAGTATTCTTCACCTTTCTTGTCTCTTCTTCTAAAAGCAAAATCGCTGGGTAAATTTATTAAAGTCTAACATAAAAATAAATAAAGTAAATTTTAAATACATTTATAGTGTAATTTTATAATCGAGCAATCTCGTCGAATAGCTGGAATTTTGAAATATATTTTATAAGGCATCCAACTTTTGCATCACTATTGCGACGATAAGCTCTCACGGGCAAAGAAGAGATAGAGAGAGAGAGAGAGATAGAGATAGAGAGAAAGAGTAGTGAGGGTGTACGGTAAATCTATGTTACATCATTAAATATCTTAATGTCCCTTTAATGTAAATTCTTTTTAGTTCTCCTCTCGAATAATACAGTGTTATTCCACACTACTGTTTAATAATTAGGGCTCGAATATATAAACCACGCTCATGTTGTCGCCACTTCTAATTCTATTGTCTAGAATCCTCTCCCAGACATTGTCATTTCTCTCGACATGGATCGAGACTCTTCTTACTTTCACCATGTACTATCTCTGCCACATACAACTTTTGAGCTGAACCCACATCCGTTGATCACGTGTTAGCTCGAAAACAAAACATCAACTCGGAGTTGAATTCTTCGATTTAAATTCAACTTTTAGTTTCAAATTCATCTTGTTTGCATGCAGTCGAAACATTAAAAATGTGCAAAATAAAAATCAACGCAACTTTTTTCTTAATAATTCTTCAAATATTATTGGTGGCCACAGCTGCCTTCGAAGAGGTGAGAACAATTACATAAAGCAGTGTAGTACAGTGAGTGCTAAGAATGTTTACATTTTCTTCTTATCAGACATGTGAATCCGAACGAGAAATGGAAAAAAAGTGCCGGATTCATAATTATAAAACCGTGAAACCGTTGCTTGATTATTTTAGACAGGTTAGAAATGAGTTAGAAGACAAAGAAATTAAGGAAAATAAGTTAAGTGAATTAAATTCGGATCTTATGGAAAAGTATCATGAAATTGCAAGAATTCATGAAAAAGTTATGAAGGAGGCATCTCTATTAGATGAATATAAAAACAAAGTAATTAAAAGGGAAAACGATTTGCAATTGAGTCAAAATAAAGTTGAGAAATTAGAATCTAAGATTAAATCACAAAAACAAATTATTGACAGATTAACACCAATTTCTAAACGTTATGATAAATGTAAAAAAGAAGTAGCAGATAAATCAAAAAGTTTAAAATCTTCTGAAGTTCAATTAAAACAACTTAATTCTAGTCTATTTGAAAAGGATGAAAATATCAGGAGACTTAATGCAAATGTCGAAATGATTACAAAACAACAGCAAACACTTAATTTGCAATTCGATGAGAGTCAAAATGTGTTAATAAAGAAAGAGAAAGATAATAAGATTTGTCGAGCTGAAATTGATACATTGAATAAGACTTTATCCAATACTCTTATCCCATCAAGTTGCTCTCCTTTTGAAAAGTATCCTGGTGTTCATGAAATAAAAGTTTCTGGAGTTGGTTTCTTCGATGTTTTATGCGATAGTCAGATAGCTGGACCTGGATGGATTGTAATACAACAAAGAGTTGGGGGAAATGAGAGTTTCAATAGGGATTGGGCAACGTATCGCAAAGGTTTCGGTGAAATGGATAGTGACTTCTTCCTCGGGCTCGAGAAAATACATCGTATCACCAATTTGCAGCGATTCGAACTTTATATACATTTGGTTGATGTGGATGGAAATACCTACAACGCTCGTTATGACGACTTCAAAATATCTGATGAAGTCCATGGATACGCATTGAGCTTAGGTAAATTCAGTGGAACTACTATTAAGGATGCGATGAGAGCCAGCAAAAACATGAAATTCTCAACATTCGATCGCGACATCGACACAGCTGGTAACCTTAATTGCGCAGTTAAATACAATAGTGGCTGGTGGTACTCGCATTGTTATAATTGGTAAATATTGCAAATTGCTATTTTCGATGGAATACACATAATTATTGATTTTTATTTTTTCTTTTGCAGTAATTTAAATGCACCATATGGGCCATTTTTATATGGTGGGTGAATAATAAAATCTATCTTAAAGAAGCTAAGATGCTAATTCGCCCCAAAGAAGCGATGAAGAAGTGAGCAACTGAAGATCCGAAATTCCGATATTTTATTATATGGGCAGTTCTCAAAAAATGGTAAACCACGACCGAAAAAAAAAAAATCTTCACATTCATCGTATTTTTTTGTATAATGTCATAAAGAAATATCCAAATTTTCATAATACAATGAAATGATCCGTAGCATATCTCCGTTGTTTTTATACAAAAATTTGCTGCAAACTGAAAAAATGTAATTTTTTCACTTTTAGCTCCTTTTGTATGCATTTTTATGTTTTATTATTTCACAAAGAAAACATATGATATGTTTGCTCTTTTTCTACCAAATCTGTTAATAGCAATCCAATAATAAGATAAAAAATGCAAAGTGAGCGAAAAAATGTTCAATTAACTGTTTATTTTTATTTTGCTTCTTATCTATGTTCAAATCGTACGTTCGCGACCGAAAACATCATTTTATTGTAATTGCTTCGCATTAAGTGCAAGCAGGTGAATGAAACTTCGCGTGTTAAGTTATTTTGGTATATATATTTTAAATATAAAAAATCGTTGCGGTTACTCAAACTAATCTTTTTTTTATTGATTGTCAAAGTAGCGTACGTTCGCGACCTTACCTATAAGCATATGTCGATTTTTACTAGCGTCGCATGGATTTCAAAAAAAAAATTTTTTTTTGTTTTTGTTTTTGAAAACTATGTTGTTTGCAGTTACTTATTACTTGTTAGTTATTACTTATTATTTATTACATATTTTTCTTGCTATTAATAAATTTCAGTACATATTTCATATTTAATAAAAATTTATTTTTTTTGCTTTTAAATGTTATTAGACACATTAAATTGAGTTAAATCCGTTTGTTTTTATGAAATATGAAGTTATTAATAAAAAAAAGTTGTGGTAAAAATAAAAATTTAATAAATAAAACCACATGGAAAATTTGTACGTTCGCGACCGGAACTTAATTAAATTAATAATAAATAAATGGAGATATTTTCTTGGGAGTAGACTTAATAGGAAGCTGCATGATTCTACTTTAAAAGTAAAGTTATTTCTTTAAAATATTCCGTCTCAATTCGCAGAGTTTTGCATTTTACTGTATTAAGCCAAAGTCGACTTCCATTTTGCGTACGTTCGCGACCGCATGTTTTTTGACAATATTATGAAAATTAAAAATCGATAAGCCCCATAATTTATACTAACCAAAGAGCTAAACAAATGCTATCGAAGAGTAAAAAAAAAGTTTCAGGAAACGTTTGTTTTCGATTTTATTTTTTTAATTTATCTCGTACGAACGTACGTTCGCGACTTTGAGAAATGCCCATATATCATTTCAATCGCGCCTTTATTCAATAAATTATATACATAAATTCGTTTTTTATCTCAACTTTAAACAAATAGATGTAGCTTCCGCTGCAATAAGAATATGGCTCACATACTGGAATCTAATTATTTATATAGACGACGACTGAACTCATCAGTAAAAGAGAGAGTGCTAATCACTGATCTATGTTGAAAGAAAGGAATAAAACATTTTGTTGTTATTAATGAATATGCCCATAAATTGTTTAGGACATTAACAAGTTTGTTGCTAGTCGGGCCAATCGAGCTAAAAAATGGATGGGAAGGTCATCTGAGTTAAAGACAAAGAGGAACTAGACGAGTATATATATATATGTAATATACAATATATATATTGTTGCTTATTATAAATAATTCTTCAATCTCTTCTGCCTGCTAAAATTCAAATTCGTTATAGATATATAAGTTCTCACAGACTTACGAGCTGAATTCTTCGACGACATAAATGAAACTTTCAGTTTCAAATTTATCTTGTTTGAGGGCAGTCGAAATATTCAAAATGGGGAGAATAAAAAGAAACACAGTGTGGTTGCTGATGATACTTAAATTATTCTTGGTGGCCACAGCTACTGAAGAAGAGGTGAGACACAATAACGTAATACAGTATAATAGAGTGAGTGCTAAAAGTATTTTCTTTCTTCTTATCAGACATCTCAATTTAACCAACAACTTGAAAATAAAGTTGTGAAACCAGTGCGCGAATTTTTCCAACAGATGAGAAACGAGTTAGAACAAAGTAAACTAAAGGAAAAGCCAATTAATGAATTAAATTCAAATGTCACAGAAAAGAATTTGCAATTGTGTCAAAATGAAGTGGAAAAATTAAGATCTGAGATTAAATCAGATAAAAATGTTATTTACTATTTGAATGGAGATTTAGCAGTTGAAACCGCCTTGTTAAATCTTTGTAATTATCAACTGAATACTATCAATTCTAGTCAAAAGTGTCCAAATAAAATTAATGAATTAGGAGCCGAGATTGCTGAACATCAAAATGTTATTAACAAATGTAAACAGCAATTAACAGATACATCGACCATTTCAACAAATTTGGAGGTTCAATTAAAGAAACTAAATTCCAGTCTTATTGAAAAAGATAAAAATATTTCAAAATATATTGCGACAATCCAAAATATCACAGAACGTCAGAAAATAACTTAATTGCAATTAGAGGAGAGTCAACCCAAGCTAAAAATGTTAGAACAGTTTTGTCAAGAAGAAATTGATAAATTAAATTCTACTGATCATGGCATTCCATTACGTTGCTTTCCTTTTCTAAATCAAACCAATTTTTGTGGCATTGATTACTCCGAAACTGCTTGCAATAGGGATTTGGATAGACTTGGATGGAGAGTAATACAACAGCGAGTTGGTGGAAATGAAAGTTTCAATAGGGATTGGGCCACCTACCGTGAAGGATTCGGTGCAAAGAATAGTGATTTCTTTCTTGGATTGGAGAATATCTATAATCTAACGAATTCACAGCCCCACGAGATTTATATATACATTGTTGATATAAATGGCAATAAACATTTCTTAAATTGCGACAATTTCAAATTATCTGATGAACATAATGATTACGCACTGGATGTGAGTGGTTGCGACGATAGTTGGAAAGAAATATTCAAAATGTATTCAAATTCATCATTCACGACATTCGACAAAGACAATGACTTTTGCGATTGCAATTGTGCAAAAATGTTCGATGGAGGCTGGTGGTATGGCGGCTGGAATTTCGTTGATTATTGTTGTACTTTGTAAATATTATTGCGTATTTGAAATGGTAATATACATAATACATTATTTGAATATAATTTCTTTTCAGTAATTTAAATGCACCTAAACCATTTTACAACGTCAATAGTGCCAATAGAGCGTCAATAGTGAAGGGCAAAATGCTGATACGCCCAAAAAAAGAGATGAACAAGTGAAACTTTGTTATAATTGTTTATTTGTATTTGTTTATTTTTAATCATTTGTAAATTAATTGAATAAATAAAATGTTTCTTTAGACATATGCAAATCAACAAGAATGAAAGCTACGGTCGAGTATCCATTTCGAGTAAAAGCAAAACAATGTTTAAGAAATACCAAATTAATATACCACAAAAATAATACACCAAAGACTATATGTAGTATATTGATATAGTACTACCTTCAAAATATTCTATAGATTGCAAAATATACCAATAACTAACACAAAGGTACAAAAGTATTTTTTAAATATGTATAAAAATATATATATATAAAGTATTTTTTAAATAATGCGAACGGAGATTCCTCCTTCTGACTGTAGTATACATTTCCTGCCGGCACAAAGTTATAATACCCTTCTACCCTATGGGTAGTGGGTATAAAATCATAGAGTTTATACTATATGTTAAACAAAGGTATAAAATTCAAAGTGTAGAAATTATGGTAAAGGCATTGACTAAGGGGAATATAGTGTTGATTAACGCCTGTACGTTCCCCAATAAGTTGCTTCCCTCTCCCAACCTCACTCTCAAGTAGTGAAGGCAACTTTCAATTTAAGTTGCAGCAAAGTTGGTCAGCAATCGTAGTTGCTTTGGCTCCGGCTTTAACTCTAGTTGTGTCCCATTAGGGCAACAAATTAGTTGTAAGTTCGCTGGCCAACATTGCAACATGCGGCTTGCATTGGAACTGGGAGGAACTTGCCACATAATTTACGAGGCAGCAATCGCAGACGAGTATCGTAATAGCTGGTAACAGCATTTGTGCATTTGCTTTTGCCATAAATCATATTGGAAATGCAAGTTCTACGTATCAGCAATCTCTCTCTTTCGCTCTCTCTCTCTCTCCCTCTCTTTCTCTCTCTATTGCTTTCTCTTTCATATACATTTACTGACAAGTTGGCTTTCGCACTTGAAACAACTTTGTAAAGCTCTACTACGACGCAATTTCTTGGCTCACATTTTGTATTATTATTGCTAGTGTTGGGAAAGTCGTTTAACTAATTGATTTACAACACTTTCCGAACCTTGCCCAATACCAGCTGACAATTGCGGAACATTCTACAGCCGAATACTTATCAAGTATAGGGTAATACTCAGATAATGTCATTTTCACGCTGCTCAAAGCACTTAGGTCTTATTGTTATGTTCTATATATCTATATCTATATCTATATCTATATCTATATCTATATCTATATCTATATCTATATCTTTATATATATATCTATATCTATATCTATATCTATATCTATATCTATATCTATATCTATATCTATATCTATATCTATATCTATATCTATATCTATATCTATATCTATATCTATATCTATATCTATATCTATATCTATATCTATATCTATATCTATATCTATATCTATATCTATATCTATATCTATATCTATATCTATATCTATATCTATATCTATATCTATATCTATATCTATATCTATATCTATATCTATATCTATATCTATATCTATATCTATATCTATATCTATATCTATATCTATATCTATATCTATATCTATATCTATATCTATACCTATATCTATATCTATATCTATATCTATATCTATATCTATATCTATATCTATATCTATATCTATATCTATATCTATATCTATATCTATATCTATATCTATATCTATATCTATATCTATATCTATATCTATATCTATATCTATATCTATATCTATATCTATATCTATATCTATATCTATATCTATATCTACATCTATATCTATATCTATATCTATATCTATATCTATATCTATATCTATATCTATATCTATATCTATATCTATATCTATATCTATATCTATATCTATATCTATATCTATATCTATATCTATATCTAAATCTATATCTATATCTATATCTATATCTATATCTATATCTATATATATATATATATCTATACATATATATATATCTTTATCTATATCTATATCTATATCTATATCTATATCTATATCTATATCTACATCTATATCTATCACATATATCTATCATATTTTTATATATTCATATATATGTATATACATATGCAGTGTATCAAGTCTACCACTCTGCTCGCTCTTCAGGAAGTTATTGGAGGTGTTAGCTGTGACTTGCTCAATATGTGATTGTGTGACGCTCGCTTTGAAACTGGGACCATACATATGTATATATTTATACCTAATGTACTCAGCTATCTCTGCATTGTATGAACACACATACAATATATATATATACATATATATACATGCTTGCTAGCCTGCTTATCAGCAGTGATGTGGAGCTGTGGAGTGTCGGGCTCCCTGGGGCCGCATTGGGGTGCCGCGAACTGTTTGCGAAAATAATTTATGGCAAACTGTTGATTGTTGACATGGGGGCCCCTGAGCTCAAGTTAAAGCCGCTCAGACGCTGAGTTTATGTGTACATGTGTGTATGTGTGTGTGTGTGTTTGTGTAGAATTTATCATTAGTTTTATATTTGTTACTGCTTCGCTTAACGAAACGAAACGAAACGAAACGAAATGCGACGAGCAAAACAAAAGCGCCAACAGCAACAGCAAAAGCAACAAAGCAGCTCCAAAACGCGACAGCTGCCCGGCCTGGTTGATGGTCGATGTTTTCAAGAAAACATTACGTCATTTTGCAATATGCCCCCAATATATCGCTTACCCCTCCCTCGCTAACTCCTAACTAACGTCTGGCAGACGATCGGAGCACGTCTGCGTCGCTTTGTTTCCTAGAAAAACGCCACAAATTCTGCGAACTGTCGAGTCTCGCAAAACAAAGCAATCATCATGCTTGTATCGCGTCTAGTGTGTAGAATGTAATGAATGTAGTACACTCCCATATATAATTGTGAATGTGTCTGATAGTCGTCGCAAGGCAAAAGGCAATTGAAGAAAGCAACAGCGAGTTCGAGATACAAAATGCACAATACAATTACCAGCTAATTATGCGATCTTTAAGTTAAATTTAGAAAACAATTTTATCGATTGATCATAAAGTTAGAACGTTCTATATGTACCTTCAGTATATAGAAGTGTGTTTGCACATCTCTTTATGATACTTAAATTGCGCATACGCGGCGTTGTGCAGCCGCAATGAAAGTGAAACACAATCGGATTTAAATGGAAATTTGCAGAAATAAACCGATTCAAAACAGTCTAATTGAATTTATTGCGGCCTTGAGCTAAAAACATAAACAAATACATATGTGTGTGTGTGTTCATTCAATATTGCTTATCAACAAATGCCTGTTGAGCTGTTATCAATGCGCACATAACAAATAGAGAAATTCTCACTTGACTTCGAGCTTATTATACCCAGTCACAATTCACATTGAAATGATATACTTAATGCAAGTTATTATTTATCCATTAAGAGAAATTCATAAAATTATTTACGATTGTTTTTCTTAATTTTTTGTTTTGTTTTTTTTTTTATTTTTGTGTATTGTTTTTTATTTCAGTTGTCTTCGTTACAGTTGAGAGCATTTTTGATTTATGATCAAAAAAACAAGCAGCAATTGTTTCGTTTTCGTTCGCAAGACCAACAACGAACTCCATTGTGTTGACTGCCCCAGAACGCCGAGAACCGCGAAGTCATAACACTACATGAGTGTGTCGAGTAATCGCATTAGAAATGCGCAATAGGCTGAGCTTTCAAAACGATTCGTTTCGATTCGATTCGATAAGTAAACAACTCGAAGAAATCATCAAGAACCAAGCACACATAATGCTGATTGAAATCGCCAAGGAAAATACAAGTCCATAAACGATTGAATACTCTACGAATTTTAAATTAGCAAGTGTTTTCATTGCTTTGTGTCATATTAGTAATGAATAATAAAAATAATAATTAATAATTTATAGTTTAAAATTTCAGAATGTTTCTTACTTGCAAATTTAAGAATATCATATAATATAATATAATAGTAAGAAAGCTACAGTCGAGTGTCCTCGACTGTGAGATACCCGCTACCCTTTTTTAATGAAGGAAAAACAGTGCGGTATTATTGATCAAATACACCACAAAATACTAAAAAAAAATACCAAAAACTTTATTTGGTATATTAGTTTAGAACTACATTTAAAAGTTATCATGGAGTACTCAAATATACCAGATTGTCAGCCAAAACAACTAGGACAGTCGAGAGTGCTCGACTGTGAGATACTCACTACCCATTTTTAATGAAAGCAAAACAGTACGGTATTATTACTAAAATATACCAAATTAAAATACCATAAAAATACTAAAACATATCAAAGGCTATATTTGGTATATGGATATACTACATACTTTCGTCTATACAAAAGTATTTCCTAAAAATAACTTATACAAGTCTGTACTTTATTGTATGTACATACATATATACTATATTGACTGTAGCAAAATTCAAGACTTTAGCTTTTGTTATTCCCGGGGCGGAAGCACGCTTGGCACAAAATTTGAAGCAAACTAGATCTGCTTGGAAACTTAACAAGTACTGTTAACAAAAATTATAGCTCTATCTCTTATAGTCTCTGAGATTTAGGTGTTCATACAGACAGACAGACAGACAGACGGAGATGGCTACATTGTCTCGCCTGTTGACGTTAATCAAGAATATATGTATATACTTCATGGGGTCGGAGATGCCTCTGTCTGTTGCATACATTTCCTGCAGGTACAAATATAATAATAAAACAGTCGTTATACGTATCATTTTCAAAATGAAATAATTCAACAGTGTTCTTTTTATTAGTTAACTTTAGATCAATTCAAATTAGTTTCAGTAACAAAATTGGTAATAGATACTTATGAAATAATTATTACAAAGTGGTTTTGTTTCGCTTCCTCCATTCTACATATAATATGTACAAAGCGCTTTAAGTTGGATGCATATGCATAGTATAAGTTTTAGCATTTCGCATATGATCCGATCCGTAAGAGAATTAATTGACTTAATAATTATATACATTAATATTGTGGCTACAGTTTTTCGTTGCTGATTCAACGTAGATTCTACTACGACTATATATTGAAAATATATGTAAATATGTAAGGGTATGTGTACATACATATGTGTATTGATTGATTCATTAATGCATAAGATAACAACGCTTAAATGACTACGAAAAATAAAGGCACCTGAGTTCAAAAAGTGTTATTGCCAAAATTAAATTGTAAATAAACGTAAAAAAAAAAAACAAAACTAAAAACTGAAAACTGAACTGAAAAAATTCTTGTATATAATAATATATAGTACAAATGTATATATATATATATATGTATATATGGTAATATTTAATTCATTTAATGGTATGTTGACATTTTGCTGTTCTTCGTGGGTTGCTGACTGATTTTCACTGATATCATTCACAATTGTTGTTGATATGTTCTCCTCTCTCACTACGTATGCTTAATTTGTATGTTTAGTGTATAAAGTACTTAAATGGTCTTTGTCCCTGAATGAAATGCGCTTGGCTAAATCCCCCTTATCCCCCTTATCCACAATTAACTCGCTCGCTCTCTGATTTTGCTGACTAGTGCGTTCTCTGGATTGGATACCCCTCATTTGTTTTTCTTTCTTTATCATAATATTGTTTTGCTTTGTTTTGTTTTCTTCTTTTTTTTTTTTGTTTTTGTTAACTACAAGCCGCGTACTAGATATCGATAACTATCGACTATTGCATCTTGTAGAGCTGCGGCGGCTCCTTGGAGGCTGGCATGCCCTGATCATATTTACCCAGCTCTGCTTCGTAGAGCAGATTATTGATCAGATGCTTGACCACAATCTTTGACTTTGATGTCTTTAGCTTACGTATGGTGATGGCCACGTATTCCCCAAACACTCCATACTCATCCACATGATTGCTGCTGATGTTGTTGCTGCTGCTGTTGTTGTTGTTGGCGTTGGTGCTGAGCTTGAGGCTTGAGGATATGCCGCTGCTGCTGCTACTGCTGTTGCTGGTTGTTGCTGCTGTCGCTGTTGTCAGCTCCAAGGATGTGGACGAATTACGATTATTATTATTGTTGCTATTGCTGCTGCTGCTGTGGTTGTTGTTGTTGTTGTTGTTGCTGTTGTTGTTGGCCTCAGTTGGCGAGGAAGAGAGATCACGATCACGATCACGTTTTTGTGCCATGTTATTGGAATGTTGTTGCTGCCGCTGCTGATGATGATGGGGATGGAAGTGCTGCTGTGAATGCCCATTGCCATTGTGGCTGCTGTGGCTGAGATTGTGGCTGTGGCTAAAGTGTTGTTGCAGTGCATGAAATGCTATCTGACTGTGGTTCAGCTGCAGCTGCTGCTGCTGTTGCGACGACAGCGGCTGCGACTGCGACTGCATCGATGATGATTTGATTGGCGTCAGTGTCAGCGCCCCAACCACGCCCCCAACGATGCCAACGCCCACACCGGCAGGCCCAGCTGCAGCTGCAGCAGCAGCAGCATCTCCCACTCCACAATCACTGCCACCATCATCATTGTCATCCATCGGATTCTGCGCCTTGCGCTTCCGAGGATTGTACGTCAGATCCGTGGGCTTGAAGTAACTCAGCGATAGCGGTGTGCTCGTCTGACGATCGAGCAGTCCCAGCTCACTTTCATGCTCAATCTGAGAGGAGGGCGAAAAGAAAATATACATTTATGTTAAGAGGGATTGTACTCTATAAATACACTACTACTAGCACTGCTATTTCAAAGTTCACAGCTATAAGTAGCTACTAAAGTGTCTAAGAAAAATAAATACTCTTATGCAATTATATAAAAGACTTGCTTTTGAAAGGATAGTAACCACTTCCAATAACAAAACATTGTCCAAATTATAATGGCATTTGAAGCCTCTTTATATAAATTGAAGAATTAAATCTTTACTGACAATGAAAGTTAAAATAATGCAAGCTATTAATGTGCCTAATCTTTCAGGAATACACTTGAATAACAAATTGGATTTTAAAGGATATAAAAAAGTTCCTTTTTCTTTATCTTTATCAAAAATAAAACGTAAACAACGTACTGTATTTAAACAAAAAATCATTTAAAAAAAAATAAATAACAAAAATAAGACTTGTTTACAAGTTTTTGAGGAAGTCTTTCTATATAAAGTACAGAGTATGTAAGCTATTAAATAGTATAAGCATAAAATAATAATTAGTATTCACTTCCTACTCTTTATCCATAAAAAAAACTGGCGAATATTATATATCTTTAAGCAAAAATATTTTCTAAGTAATAGAATATTTGAAAAATTTACGATTTTTAAAGCAAAGCATTTTCAATTATGATATTTCAAATATCACTTATCTAAACATCTTAAAAAAAATCTTGAAACAGTATTTTAAAAAAGTTAAAAATGATGTACAGCTTGTGTCTCTATTAAAAAAATATATATATGTATTTCTTTTAATCATTCGATATTTTTCGAGTCTAATGCGTAATGAAATAAAGCTTATACCCTTCTCAAAACTAATTTGCGTATAGGGTATTAGGTGAAGAATCGGTGAAGTCAATCAAAAGGCAATTAGTAATCGTGTTGGGGTTAACTACAGTTCGCACTTTTATATTATACTTACAATTTCAGTTTTCACATCTTCGGCGCTAATATTGCAATAATTCTCGCCGTCCAAATCGGAAGAGGAACGTGTCTATAAAAGATAGAGAGAGAGAGAGAGGCGATAGAAAAAAAAAACGTTAAGAATCAGCAAAGCAAAAATAATAACTACAACAATTATGGCAATGCGAAGAATTTGTCAGACAAATAATAATAACAACACAGCCGAGTGAAAAACAAATTAGAATAGTAATAAAAAATAAATAAATAAATGTGAGCCACAGACTCACTTACACACACACACACACATCCACAAACACACGGCGACGAGCGACGATTAAATTAGTTGTTTGGTTTGTTGATAGAGAGAGGGGTGGCGGGTGAAGAGATAGGGGGAACGCAACGAAGTCAACATTGAAGTGGACCAACGAGTGGCCAGAGACAAGCAAACGAAGTGGACGGACAAGGCGAAGCAAACGAACGAACTAAAAAAAGAGAGACGCAAAAAAAAACAGCAAAAATAAAAATAAAGCAAAGTAAGAAAAGCTAGAGTTCACACAATGTCCGACTCTGAGATACCCGCTACGTATTTTTTTGTTATATGATTCCACAACAATTTAGTGTGACTAAAGCATTAAAGCTTAAAATTTGTTATTTGCCAAACAACTGGAATATGTTATTGGAGAAATTAGCAAATATAATTTGATTTTGTTAGCCCTTAGTGGTGCGTATTTATACAATTTGTCATCTCTAGTCTCCGAAATCAACATACTTCCTCATATTAATAGTTTTTTTTATTCTTTTATTTTATATTAAAATCCAAAATGAAACGCAAGAGTGAAATAATAAAAATAAATAAATAAAATAAATCTAAAATAAACGAACTCATTTTTGTATTCCCTGTTTGTTCCACAAAACAGAAATACCTTTTTAAACTTTTGGCTAACGGGTATGGAGAAAGAGAGGAAAAAAACAAACCGCAGCACAACAGCAACTTACTACAAATGTAGTATGTATATTGAAGCTGTTGCTGCTTAGGCGGGTCCATTGCCAAAGGGGAGACGAGGGCTGCGGGAGTGGTGGGTGTGTGTGAAGCAGCAGGGCAGGGCAGGGCGGGGCGGGTGGCGGAGGTCGGCGCCAAACGTGTAGCTGACGATTTCTACGGCTGATGCAACACACACATATGGTAGCAACAACAGCCAACAGCAGCAGCAGCAGCGCGAATCAAAGCCAGTTGACACACACGTACACACACAGCACGCACACAAATACACACAAACTTGCACAACAATATAGCAAACGCTTATCAAGCGCATGCGACGCAATAGCAGCAGAGCGACACAGACATAGCACAGTGACTACAAATTGTTCATAATTTGAGCGGCATGCATAAGCAATGTTAATAGCTCGATATCGATATCGATAACAGCGATAACAGACGATAGCAACTAACTAACAACGTTAAGCAGCCAGGCAGTTAATTCGACACACATACACATCACACATACTGTAACAAATACAAGCTCATGCCCCACTGTGCGCCACGAACCGCTAGACACAGACAGACAGAGCAAAGCTAGCAGCGTCGGCGCGTGTGCTGCTGCTGCTGCCGCAAAACAAGTCAAACCACTCACGCATACAAAAGCACAAACGCAAACACACACACGGACAAAGAGTAGTATGCAAAGCAAAAGCTTTACCGGAACGACAACAACAAGCAAAACACAAGAATACTGCAGTTGAGTCTATGCGGTAAGCAAATACTCTGCATAACAATACTATGTATTAAAGAGCATCCAAAATTGTATACAAACATACACACATATGCATTTACATACATATATATTTATGTACACACAAGTACAACTATGTAACCGTATTGCACATGCAGATGTCTCATGCTGTTTCACTTGCGCGCATATGCTCAACCGAGCTTTGCAGTGTGACCCATAAGAAATGAAAAGAAAAAATATGCACAACAGAAAAAGTAATAGGCAAAAATAGGCGCTTACCACGGCTGCTGAGACTGATGCAGTTGCTGCTGCGTCCGCTGCTGCTGCTGCTGCAGTCGCGTCGCTGCCAACGCCCGCACATCCATTTGAGTTAGCTTCGGAGGTCGCTGCATCGTTGTTGGTATCCAGCAGCAAATGATGATCCCGTTCCCTGATATTCGCTGCCGCAGCGGCTGCCACAGCTGCGACGGCAGCAGCGACGCGAGCAGCGAACTCTTCGCTTTGCTGCTGCTGCTGCTCAACAACCTGTTGCTGTTTGCCAGCAGCTGTCAGCTGTTCCAAATCTAGGCTATGCATTAGGGCTAGTTTATCAGCCGCTTCCGAATCAACAGCAACCGGCTCAACGACAGCAGCAGCATCCAAGGCAGCGACGTTGCTGTCGACGTCGACGTCACCATCCAAGATGAAACGTATCGCTTCATAGGCAAACCACATGGGCTGATAATGCACACCACGATTGCGTCCATTGAGCACCTTGCCATGCTCGCGATGAAATGACGAGCGCAGCGATTTAATTTTCGAACGTATCGAACGTATTTCGGTGCCATATTTCTCACTCAGCAGCTTTAACGCCTCGTATTTTGTTTGTTTGATGTGATAGCCTTTCGTGTTGGGGTCCCAAAGGACGCGCTGACGTCGATAGTCCTCGATGAATCCCAATATTGTGGCGCGCGACCATTCGATGCGATCGCCAGGTGCTGACGGTGACGGTGGCAGCGCTGCGACAGCGCCAGCAGCGTCCGTAATCAAAACGATGGCATTGGAGTTGGCGTCAAGTTTGTACTGCGCTGCGGCGCCGCTGCTGGACATTGTGTGTGTGGTGAAAGTTGTTGCTGGGGGAAGCAAGGAAGTTGCTGAGTTCCTTCTGTCTGTCTCTCTCTCTCTCTCTTTTATGTGTGTGGTGGGGTTGTTTTGTGGGGGGTTGTAAAGTGCGCGCGCGCGCAAGCTGCGTTTGTGTGTGAGAGAGAGAGGAAGAGAGTGTAGTGTGTGTGTGTGTTTGATAGAGAGAGGAAGGTAGGTAGCAAAAGAAGGTAAACGCAACGCAACGCGACGTTCACAAAAAAAAACGCGTCCACAACACGTTGCTTTTGACTTTCGACTGAGGCGGCGGCGGCGCGCCGCGGCTAGCGGTTGTGTGGCAGAGGAAGCGTAGCAGCAGCAGCAACAGTAACGGCAGCAGCAGCGGCAAGTGTGGCGGCGGCGGCGGCCAAACGGCAGCTCAGCTGCACTTTGTGCGAGAGAGAGCGCGCAAGTGAGCGTTGCACAGTGGTGCAAATGGCACAAGAAATGCAAACTGCATTTGCCAAAAATATTTCAACAGTTTCACTGCTTTGAAGCAGTTCTAAACTTATCGATAGGCATCGAAAGTCAAGCAAATGTAATTGCTCCTTTTACAATTACACTGTGAGTGGTTGCATTTCAATGCAAATTGAAATCTATTAAGTTTTCTGGAATTATTTGAATGCAAATTATAAGTTCAAACTAAATAAAATCTGTTTGCTGATGCTTAAACACAATAGTATATGCATTTAAATGCAATCATAAAACTTTTATGCCATGGCAAATTTGTGAAACTATTTAGGTGCGAATCATAAAACAAGTTCTTTAATACCTTTGTTAATGAAATCAAATTTCTTTTTGCTAGTACACATTAATATGTGTGATTTTAAGCAAATAAATATTTGGATGCAATAAAATTTTGATTGCTTATCATTTAAGCTGAATAGTTTTAGAATTTAAGTGCAACTTTGTTTTTAAACTTAAAGAATTTGGATTGCTTAGTAAATTGTGTGAAATTATTGTTTCTCTTGCTTATTGATAAGCAATGATTGTGGCTTGCCAATTGATCGCTTACCACGTGTGATCAGTGTTCAGTTTTTGACAGTTGCTTGTACCACGGTGCGACCGACGTCGCTTCGTCCAAAATCAACGCAAAGGTGTGCGAGACTCTGTGCTTTGCTGTTCACTTGTTTGTATTGGTGTGTGTGCACACTGGCTGGCGACCGCGAATATGTATGCGTGTATTAGTGTGTCTCGCTGTGTGTGTAATGTGTTTGTGTTCGCTGGTTGCTGGTTGCAGCGGCACGCGGGGGCTTTTTGTTTTTTTTTTGCGCTCACTCGACAACTCAACAACGTAGCTGTTGTTGTCGTTGTTGTTGCTGGTGCTGCTGCTGCGCTGCCGGAGACCTGTTGGTTGCTTGCTTGATAATGCGACGCTTTTGTTGTTGCTGCTGCTGCTGCTGTTGCTGCTGAGTGTTTTGGGTTTTCTATTTGTTGCTGCTATCAGCTGTTTTATTGCATGTTGTTGTTGTTGCCGCAATACATACGTGCGACGTGACGTGACGGTGTTGTTGTTATTGCTGCTGCTGCTGCTGTTGCCACTCGAAACGTTGACGTTACGATCCCCCGACACACGTTCGTTGTTGTTGTTTTCGCCGCTTCGTCGTTCGTCGTCGGTCGTTCGCTGTTGAAATCACGATTTGTACTAATTTCACATATTTAAACTGTGTGTGGCATGCGCGCTGCTCCAAACGGGCCAGTTGCTGTTGCCGCCGTTGTTGTTGTTGCCGCTGCTGTTGTTTGTTGGCCGTAAGTTCGTCACTTGGCACGCCCCCGGCCCCCGCCTTGCGAAACATGAAGCAACCTTGCTGCTGCTGCTGCCGTTTACGTCTCTCCAAAAGCATTACAGCTTTGCCATAAGCTTTGGCAAAAGCTTAGAACGAGAATCAATCGCACACACACACAAGCACACCATACACTCAAACTCTCTCTCATATCATTTGCATCATGCGTCTTTTTCAGCACTCTCTTCTGCTTATTTCTAAGCTGCCATTTTAGTTCTTCATTTTCCTCTCCGCCTCACTTTTTTCTTTCATTTTATTGCAATGCAATCTTCATTTTGCAATTAGTAAGGGCATCAAAAATTCGGCGCGTTAAACACAAATTCACTTTCTCGTTTTTCTTTTTATTTTGTGTTTTGTTCAATTTTGCTCGTGTGGCGATCGTTGCTGCCTGCTGCTGCTGTTGTTGCTGCTGTTGCTGTCGCTACCGTCAACGGCAACACGTTGCACAGTGGGCCGGGGCGTGCGACTTCTGCGCATGTGAAGAACGTTGCCAAGTGCCAAGAAAAAATAACTTGCTATTCGTGTAGCAAAGTGGCGGCCATGACGCGCTGGATCGACAAAGCTAGAGGCGTGTGCTCGTTAACATACGCATACATATGATCAACCTTACATACATACATACAAATGTACATACATACATATAATTTTGATGTCTTTCACGTCAGAGAAATCATTAAATGTGAATGACAAAGTTATCTTATATATCTGATGATATTATTATTACATATTTTCTTAACTCAATAGAATTTGAATCCCATTTTGAAGTATTATTTTATTCAATATGTTGTACTATGTATGATTATATTATTTAATTCATGTGTTTATGTCGTATGGGTTTTGTAATAATTTATAACTGAATTATAAGCGAATAGAAATTTGTGTGTATTCTCGTATAGACTATTAATTAATTAATTAATATATTAATTTAATAAAAATTCCAAGCTAATAAATCATTCATTAACTATCAATAACTCAAAAACAATAACTTGTGATTACTCATTGAACTGCAAGTGCGAAAAAATATGTTAATTAAGAAAAGTTAATTTGGATCGAAAGTCTGGCTTCAAAAATGCTACCTAGTTCCACTGTGCAACGGCAGCCACAGCTGTAAATATTGTTGCCGTCGTTGAGAAGTTGTTATCGTTGTCGCTGTTGCCGCCGCCGCTGCCGCTGCCGACGTCGCCACGAAGCAAAATAACAAAAAACAAAATTCACAAAAAGCTTCATAACAGCGGTAACGAATTTTGCGAATCAGCAGAAACGCAAAAAGAATCAAAACGGAATTGCATTTCACGGCAAATTTGGTTGTTTTTGTTAATCAAGGGGCGGATTTTATGTTAGGTTAGTCGATTGCTGTGCCTGTAAGTATTGTGGGAGCGAGAGAGAAGTGCATGGACGACGACGACACGACGTATCTGTCGCTCACGTAGGCAGTTTTGTTTTGGCATTTTACGTTGACAACTTTGTCGATGATCGACATTGAGGGGAAGCTCTCTTGCTCCCGCTCTCGCTCTCTCTCACATAAACTGTACATTCACGCATATACATATGCACATACATGCTACATACATATGTACATGTTTGTATGTCCATGCATATGCAAGTCGTCAACACGTGCAAGTTTAAATTTTGCCCAAAAAAATTGGTGGTGTAAGGCGAACTTACATACTCACACACTAACACTTTGACTGTTTGCATTAGTATTGCATTTTGCTTTGCAAATGCTCTCACCAAGTGAGCTCTCTCTTTCTCTCTCTCTATCACTTTATGGCGCCCTCACTGTCAGCTCGAGTTTGAGCATTACGGAAGCTTTTGGCGTTTTCTTCTGCTTCTGGCTTTAACTGCTCATTATCAAGCGCAGTTGTGGCAACGTCATGTCATGTTTGCCGCACCTACGATAACGGCATTAACTCTGACTCTCTTGACTTTCAGCCCCATCCGCACGCCCCGCGCTTCGTTTCTTTATTGTGTGCCTGTAGCAACAATTCCAGTGAAAGCAACCAAAAATGCTGGGACTGCAGCACAAAGCGCACCAGCAAAAATTGAATCCAAAATTGGCTGTGACTGCGTCAGGCGCTAACGTTAGCGTCGACGTCGCAGTCGCTGCCACCGTTAACGTAACGACGCGTTGTGTCGTAAAGCTTTGCATTCAATTTTCGTTTTAAGTTGACAAATTGACGTTCAAAGTTGTTTGCGCAGCATTTCAGTTACAGTTTTCAGTTTTTGCCTGTTGCCTTTTCACCACTCCTCTCCCGCCCCGATACTTCGTCAGTTCTGTTTCCTTATTATTTCTATATGATATGTCTGTGTGTGTGTATTCAAATTATAGTGAGCAACAGTTGTTAGTAAACTACTGAAATGTATAAATATGAATTTTACTATACTCCACATTAAAGTGAATTTTGTTATTACAAAAAAAAAAAACAACAAAAATAATAAAAAAAAAAAAAAATTTTTTTCAGTTCGTTCGATTACAACGTGAATGTGGTGTGTATATACTTTCGTGAAGCACTGTGCCTAATAGAATGAGCTGCTGTTGTCATTGCTGTTGTTCCTGTTGTTGTTGCTGGTTGTCATTGCCAACAAAATTGCATTGAGCTGTCACATTAGAGAAGCAACTCGATATGCAAGTTTCTTCCCCGTCTCACTCTCTCTCTCTCTCTCCACTCATTTAACAGCATTGCTGGCGCTTTGCTTGCACTTTACTTAGCTCTCTTCTTGTCATGCTGTTTACGTACTATTCGCAGTTGAACAGCTTTTATCAATCATCTTAGAGGAGCTGTTGTTGTTTTTCTTCATATTGTTGTTTGTTGTAGCATCCACTTTAGTTGAAATTGTCGGTAGCAGTCTCCATGGAATATGTAGTTTTTTTAATATCCTAGTGTCATTGAAGAGGTTTTCTAAAAAGCTGAAATTTGTGTATCGCGTTGAAGGAGTTAATTCCGACCATATCAGAAATATATAATCTTGGTTCGTTTTAAGAGCTTGTAACTTTGAGATTTAAAAAGGTTTACATAACAAGTTAAGTTAAGTTCTTTGTATACCCCTACCCCGCTAGGGTAGAAGGGTATTATATTATTATATAGTCATATTCGTTTGTCCGTCCGCATGGACGACTAGATATCTGAGATATATACGGATATACTGTTTTTTCGACATTATTATATTTGCATGCAGATAAAGTTTGTTTTAAATTTACGCCCCCTTAAATCGATTAAAATCGAATAACAAACGTAATTTTGAAGTTAGAGACCCGAAATTGGTTCATATAATAATAACTACAGTATTTTAAATTGCTGAAAATTTGGTTATTTAAAAACAAAAAAAAAACGCCTAGTTACTGATGGTCTTAGTGGTATATTTTGTACTCTATGGTATATTTTAAATGTAGAACTACATATATCATATAGCAAATGTAGCCTTTGATGTATATATATACATTTTTTTTTTAATTTTTACGGTATATTAATTTGCTATATTTGAAAATAAATACCGCACTGATTTGCTTTTATTCACAATGGTTAGCAGGTATCTCACAGTCGATCACACTTGTAGCTTTCTTGTAAAAAAATGATTTGCTTATATAGAAGCATTTTATTCATTCAATTAATTTACAAATGATTAAAAATAAACAAATACAAATAAATAAATATAACAAAGTTTCACTTGTTCATCTATATTTTAGGGCGTATCAACATTTTGCCGTTGACTATTGATGTTTTCTTGTATTCTGGATCTTTTGCATTTAAATTACTGAAAAGAAGATTTATATTTATTAATATATCGTATGATGTGTATTCACATTACAATGCGCCATAATATTTACAATCTATAACAATCATTGTACCACCAGCCTCCGCCGTAGTGTTTTGCACACTCGCAATCGCAAATGTCATTGTCACGATCGAATGTCGAGAATTTCATGTTTGCATGTTCTTTGAATATTTCATACCAACTTTCTTCGCAATCCAGTGCGTAATCATTATGTTCATCATATAATTTAAAATTGTTGCAATTTAAGAAATGTTTAATGCCATTTATATCAACCATATATATATAAATCTCGTGGGGCTGCGAATTCGTTAGATTATAGATATTCTCCAATCCAAGAAAGAAATCACTATTCCTTGCACCGAATCCTTCACGGTAGGTGGCCCAATCCCTATTGAAACCCTCATTTCCACCAACTCGCTGTTGTATTACTCTCCATCCGAGTCTCAATAACTCTTTATTGCATTCAGCTTCGAAGTAATCGATGCCACAAAGATTAGTTTGATTTAAAGAAGGCAAACAACGTAATGGAATACCATGATCAGTAGAATTTAATTTATCAATTTCTTCTTGACAAAACTGTTCTAACATTTTTAGCTTAGGTTGACTCTCCTCTAATTGCAACTCAGTTATTTTCTGACGTTCTGTGATATTTTGGATTGTCGCATTATATTTAAATATCTGTTCATTTTTTTTCAATAAGACTGGAATTTAGTTCCTTTAATTGAACCCTCAAACTTTCTAAACTGCTCAATGTCTCTGTTAAATTTTCTTTAAGTTCCTTAATAACAGTTTGTTGTTTAGTAATGTTGTCTTTACACAATTCAAAATCGATTAGACTAAAGTTGAGAAAACTCATTTGACCTACGCAAATTTTTAAGCTTTCGGAATTTTTTGCCAAATCTTTTTTTTAATTTGACAGTAACATTTTGTTCAGATCTTAATTTTTCCACTTCATTTTGACACAATAGCAAATTCTTTTCTGTTACGTTTGAATATAATTCATTAATCGGCTTTTCCTTGAGTTTACTTTGATCTAACTCTTCGCTCATCTGTTGGCAAAATTGCAGAACTTTATTTTCAAGTTGTTGGTTAAATTGAGATGTCTGATAAGAAGAAAGAATATACTTTTAGCACTCACTCTATTATACTGTATTACGTTATTGTGCCTCACCTCTACTTCAGTAGCTGTGGCCACCAAGAATAATTTAAGTATCATCAGCAACCACACTGTGTTTCTTTTTATTCTCCCCATTTTGAATATTTCGACTGCCCTCAAACAAGATGAATTTGGAACTGAAAATTTCATTAATATCGTCGAAGAATTCAGCTCGTAAGTCTGTGAGAACTTATACATGTAAAACGAATTTGAATTTTAGCAGACAGAAAAGATTGAAGAATTATCTATAATAAGCAACAATATATATATTGTATATTACATATATATAGACTTGTCTAGTTCCTCGTGGTCTTTAACACAGATGACTTTCCCATCCATTTTTTAGCTCGATTGGCCCGACTAGCAACAAACTTGTTAATGTCCTAAACAATTTATTTATTATTGATGAGTTCAGTCGTCGTCTATATAAATACTTAGATTCCAGTATGTTAGCTATATTCTTATTGCAGCGGAAGCTAAATCTATTTGTTTAAAGTTGGGATAAAAAACGAATTTATGTAGATCATTTATTAAATAAAGGCACGATTGAAATGATATATACAGGATAATCATTAGTCTTCGATATTAATATACAATTTACAACAGAACTTATCCTAATATGGTAAAGTATAGCATGCGCAGACCTAGAATTTACAGTTTGAATGTATCTAAGGACTTATAATTTACTACACCAATTTGTATACAAACTATATGATACAATAGAAACAAATCTCTTTCAATGAGGCATTCAACAAATAAATCGCTTGTTTAAAAAGTCGATCGAATAATTAATAGGAAAGCAAATTCATAGTTCACCATTACATATGTTATAAGTGATTAAAAAAGATAAATGTCGGAGTTTCAGCTCTTTAGATGCTCACTTCTTCAACGGCCGGGCGAATTAGCATCTTAGCTTCAATAAGTTCGATTTTATTTTTCACCCACCAATTTAGGTTTGGTCCATATGGTGCATTTAAGTTACTGCATAACAAAAAACCAAAAACAAAAATCAATGAATGTGTATTCCACAGAAAAAAACAACTTGGAATATTTACCAATTATAACAATCCTTGTACCACCAGCCACTTCTGTATTCAACTGCGCAATTACTATCAACAATGTCGTGGTCGCGATCAAATGTTGAGAATTTCATGTTTTCGCCGTTGCTCATCGCATCCTCCTCCGCAGTTCCATTAAAACTACCCAAGCTCAGAGCGTATCCATTGTCCTCATCAGATATTTTGAAGTCGTCATAATGAGCGAAGTAGATGCTGCCGTCGTTATCAACCAAATGTATATACAGTTCGAAACGCTGCAAGCTCGTGATACGATGTATTTTTTCTAATCCAAGAAAAAAATCGCTATCCATGGAACCGAATCCTTCGCGGTAGGTTGCCCAGTTCCAATCAAAGCTGTCATTTCCCCCAACTCTTTGTTGTATTACAATCCATCCAGGTCCAGCTAACTGACTATCGCATAAAACATCGAAGCAACCTATCCCAGAGATATTGAGTTGATGAACATTTGAATCCCCAAATGGAATGCAAGAAGTGGCATTTAAGTTATCATTTTGAGATTGACATAACTGATTATCTTCATCTTTCATTAATTGCTGAGTTTGACTCTTCTCTACTTTCGTTGCAATTATTATCTCTTGTTCTGTGATGCTTTGGGTATCTACATTAAAACTCTTTATAAATTCATCTTTTTCATTTAACCTAGAGTTGAGAGTATCTAATTGATGCTGGTAATTTGCTATGATGTTGGCTTTATATATTAATTCTTCCTTTATTTGATTTTGTTGTAAATTAACCCTATATCCAAGTCTATAGATATTAGTTTGACACAATTCCAAATCGTTGTCCGCTTTCAAAAGTTTGTTTTTATACTCATCTAATAGAGCTGCCTCCTTCGTGAATTTTTCGTGAATTTCAACAATTTTATGATATTTTTCCATAAGATCCGAATTTAATTCAATTAACTTATTTTCCTTAATTTCTTTATCTTCTAACTCATTTCTAACCTGTCTAAAATAATCTAGCAATGGTTTCACGGTTTTATAATTATGAATCCGGCACTTTTTTTCCATTTCTCGGTCGAATTCACACGTCTGATTAGAAGAAGATGTAAACATTTTTAGCACTCACTGTACTACACTGCTTTAAGTAATTGTTCTCACCTCTTCGAAGGCAGTTGTTGCCACCAAGAATATTTCAAGTAATGTTAAGAATAGAACTGTTTTGATTTTTATTCTGATCATTTTGAATGTTTCGACTGCACACGTAAAAGATGAATTTGAAACTAAAAGTTTAATTTAAATCGACGAAGAATATTGTTCTGAGTGCTGTATGATTTTGGGATTAACACGTGATCAACGGATGTGGGTTCAGCTCAAAAGTTCGTAGCGAAAGTGAAGGCGATAGCAAATGGTGTCAATGTCGAGACAATGTCAACTTTCTGAAGCATGTCTAAGAGAGGATTCTTGTTAATAAAATTAGAAGTGGTGACAGTTTTTGAGTAATTTATTTATTCGGTATTTGAATATACTTAAAATTAGAAAACTGTGTAGTGTAAAATTGCAATGTAATATACATATATATATTAGCACCACAGGGACATTATATTGAAGTCAGGATCAAGGAGCCAAGATATTGATGATCTCACGTAGACCTCAAAGTATGCTCAGCTGAAGATGGTGTAACAAAATTATTCAATTTTCGAATTGAGCTTGCATCAACTTATTTAAATAGTATTTTTGTTTATTATGGTTGACTTTTTTGTTCTGTTGTACTTAATAAACTTTGAATTCATACTAGATAAAGCACATAAAATTAGATAGGAAAATCCAATCAAATAAATTAATTTTTGCTTGTTAAATTAATTCCGAGTTTTAAGGGCAAATGATCATATTAAAAAAAAAATTTTAACATATTAATAAATATTATTAGTATTCTGCCAATTAGGATTTTCATTTAATTAACATTCAAACTCAGGGGACTGGGTATCTTGTAGTCGAGCAATGGTTCTGTTTTGATTTGTTTCGAACTATTTGTCCAGTAAATACATATATATAATTGCTCCTAAGTCTTTCACGCATCATACCAGCACGTGTTTCTCTCTTCACTCTCAGTTGCTTATCATCGCAATGCTTTGCCTCTAAACTGCCAAGCAGCTTGGCAACAATTGTCAGAATGACGTCTTTTTGGGAGAACGTTTCAGCAAAATCATAATTCACTGACCTGCACCAATTATTTAAATGTTGAGTAAACAAAATACAATTTTTTTAGTTCACTTTTCACTTCACTTTTTATTTGTCATATAACTAACGATTCATGTAAACAATATTTGAAAAGTTTATTTGTTTTTATATAATTTAGGGTTTTCTTCTGATTAGTTAAGAGCTCTGCTGCTTAGCTCAGAGCTACTAAGAGATCTCAAGGCATTTTCAAAGCGTAGGGACTGCAGATAATCTTCATTTTATTCCAATAAATATATACATAAATGCTTTTATGTAATCTACAAATGCATTTTATTAACGTTAAATTAATAAATATAATTTGCTCATGAAATGCAAGCACAGTCGCAAAAGGTTTTGTTAACTTTCATATTAATTATTATTGATATTTATTGATTATATAAATTTTATTCTAAGTTTATGCTGAATGTTCCCTCTTTAATTATCTCTCTGAGTGTATATGAGTATCGTTCGTATATAAGTTATAATATGTAAATATATATAAAACAAAATTCAATTATGTTAACTACTATTACTACTGAGTAAATTGTTTCTTAGCTATTCATATTATAAATCATGGTGAATCGATAGAAGGAAAAAGAGCTTTGACTTTGATTTCCACTGATGTTAAATACAGTTCTAAAACTAAAAATAGAATCAATTTTAATTTTTTTTGTTATGTTTGTTTATGTAATATATATTGTTTTTATTATTTACATTTTTCTTTTATGTAATTACAGTTAAGTTGGGTTTTCTTATTAATCCATATTTTATATAAATATTTCGAATTTTCAAAAGGGATGCAATTTTTAATTTCGCTGCTGTACATATTTGCTCAGATGATAAGGAATAGAGCGGCCTTCATGACGTCAGACCTGTGACGAGCAGTCAAAAATATTTGCTGGTTCTCTCCGCTGATCCCTCTCTGCTTAGGAACCGCTCTTGAGCACCGCTTCTATCTATAATTCTGCTAATTTTAGCGATCGGGAGAGGCGGAAGATGATATACAGTGTGTTCTGATGGGTAGATCATACGTGAACAACTTTACTGCAATTAAAAATGTATCGAAGTAAAGCATTTAATACCAACTCACCACATTTAATAAGTTAATTTAAAATTGATTTTATACATTAAATAACAAATAGTATAATAATTAGGAAAATATTTTATTTATATACAAAACACAAAACAATATTTAGAAATATTTGTTCGTCTATAGTTTTGGACAAATAAGCAAGCATCTTGACTTCATTGAGGTGGTAAATTGCCGATCGTCGCCAGAATCTTTGATTCAAGTTACTATTAAAAACAATGTAAACAAAAATAATTTATTATATATGTACATATGCAATTAACGGTTTAAAATAATTACCAATAAAAACAACTTCTGAGCCACTAGCTAGAACTGCTATAAGAAGCGCAATTATCGGAAGAAATGTCATTGTAGCGATCGATGTTTGAGCACATCGTAATCATATCCTATGCTTGCACCCAAGCTCATAACGAAACTATTGTATTCATCGGATATATGTAATGAATTTTGTAAGGTCATCGGTGAATACCATAAGGTGTTGCCAGGTTTTGTGCACCCGTATAAGCTAGATTTTTGAAAAAAAAGCTAGAATAAGCCAAATTAAAAAAAAATAATGCAGATAAATAAGCTACACCCAAATGAGAGAAAACATTAAGTCTTCTTATGTTTTTAAGTGGGTGGCAAAAATCTTTCCAAAAGAAACAAGTAGGAAAGTTACAGTCGAGGGTGCTCGACTGTGAAATACCCGCTACCCAGAACCTTCCAAATAATCCATAGACGACACAATATACCAGATTGAAAGTCAGAGCAACTAAGACCCCTAGTAAGTAGTCATTTTTGCCCATACAAAAGTATTTCTTTAATAATAATTTTTATCTGATCGCAACCAATTTTCAGAAATCACTACTACTATAGTTATTATTATATATACCAAAATTCGCAAAAAATTTGAAATAAATTTGATCTGCGTGCAAACATAACAAATTATAGCTCTATCTCTTATAGTCTCCTGAGATCCAGTGTAAGTTCTTAGAGTGGGGTGTCATCATCAAAAGAAGCTCAAAGTCTGTTCATATGAAGATGGTGTGACAAAATTATTCTATTTTCGAATTAAGCTGCATCTAAAAGTACTTCAATACTTATTTAAAGAGTAATACCCTTTATTGTGGTTGACTTTTCTGTTCTGTTGCATACAAGATGTTTTAATGTACATGGAATTTAGGAAAATCCAAGCCAATATATTAATTTTTAAATAAGTCTCAACCATTGAGAGCAAACAATTGAAAACAATTTTTAACATAATAGTAAATACTATTAATATTGCCAATTAAGATTTAATAAAATAAACTTTCAAGTTCAGGGGACTGGGTATCTTGAAGTTGAGCAATCTTGACAAGATTGTTTTCATTTGATTTATTTTAAACTATGTGTCCAGTAACTACATACATATGTACTTATGTATATATAATTGCTCCTACATATGTCTTTCAAACATCATGCTTGCACGTGATTCTCTCTTCACTCTCAGTTGCTTATCATCTCTGCTGGCCTTAGCCTCTAAACTGCCCAGCAGCTTGGCAACAATTGTCAAAGAACGCTTCAGCAAAATCATAATTCACTGACCTGCACCAATTATGTTGAAAGTAAACAAAATGTGCGCTACGCACAGACGAAGACATTTCGAGCACACAAAATATATTCAAAATATATTCTGAATCGTCATCAACACTGTTAAATTTTGACAGATTCGTTCATTTGTAATTCTGCATTATAACATATATAGATTCACAGAACCTTTTCAATAAGTTTTCGTCTAAATATATGAATGCAACTAAAATTAACATGTCGAGAGTGCTCGACTGTGAGATACCCGCTACCCATTTTCACAAAAACCATATTCTACAATTCAATGCATTCTACAAACATACCACAGAGATATTGAAATATAAAAAGGGCTATGTTTAGTACTACATAAAGTACTACATTCAAAATCTGCGATAGAGAACAAAATATACCAGACTGTTAGCCAAAGAAACTGTGTCACGTTTGCAGTAGGCGACCAGACGGACATGGCTATATCACCTCGTCTACCGACGCTGATCAAGAATATATATACTTTATAGTGTAAGAGATGCTTCCTTCTGCCTGCAATATACATTCCCTGCAGGCACAGAATTATAATACCCTTTTAACCTATCGGTAATTATTTCTACCATTTTTTATTTGTCATTTAACTAACGATTCATGTGAAAAATATTTGAAAAGTTAACGCAATAATCTTAATACAAAGTTGATTAGTCAAAAGCTCTGCTGCTTAGCTCAGAGCTACTAAGAGATCTCAAGGCATTTTCAAAGGGACTGCAGATAATGTTCTTTTTTTTCCCAATAAACTAAGGATACTTATGGAAATATATAAATAAGTGTTTTTATGTAATCTACAAAATGCATTTTATTAACGTTAAATTAATAAATATAATTTGCTCATCAAATGCAAGCACAGTCGCAAAAGGTTTCACACAACATGTGAGTACAATGTAGATCGCTATCGCACTCTTTCTCCTTTGCTTCAACAATATAAATGTTGTTGTTGAGATTTGCTCTTTGTTTTTGCACATGCAGATGAACATGCGTCTATGAGATAGACACGAACAGGTAGCGCTTGTTTTGGCAATCGACTATCGCGTACTCGCTTACACTCGCCTCTAAGCGTCCAACTGTCTGAGCTTAGAAGCAA
Source organism: Drosophila nasuta (assembly GCF_023558535.2). NCBI lineage: Eukaryota > Metazoa > Arthropoda > Insecta > Diptera > Drosophilidae > Drosophila > Drosophila nasuta. Next base: position 31,463,208 of record NC_083457.1, on the reverse strand, counting down.
CTTCTTCTGTTATACACCACCACAACTAGCATCGCTTTACGTTATAACGAAGTAGCAACTGCTTCCGCTTGACTAATAGCAACTTCTTTTGTTACTCGTATACATAATCCTTTTCCGTTCAACGATTGTTCTCCGTCATACTGTAAGAGTATCTTATATAAATTATTAAATGTATATCATCCTAATATGATTCATTCAAATGTTAACTACTATTACTACTGAGTAAATTGTTTCTTAGCTATTCATAGTCTAAATCACGATGAATCGGTAGAAGAAAAATGTGCTTTGACTTCGATTTCTACTGATATAAAAGACATTTTGGATTTTAAAAACAGAACCAATTTTAATTACATATTTATTTTATTCTTTTTATTTTTATGTGTGTTTATGTAATATATATTGTTTTTATTATTTACATTTTTCTTTTATATAATTAAAGTTGGGTTTTCTTATTAATTCGTATTTTTGAGAAATATTTCGAATTTTTAAAAGTGGCGTAATTTTTAATTTCGCTGCTGTATTTGCACAGATGATAAGGAAAAGAGCGGCCTTAATGACGTCAGACCTGTGACGAGCAGTCAAAAATATTTGCTGGCTCTCTCCGCTGATCTCTCCCTGCAGCTTAGCAACCGCTCTTGAGCACCAATTCTATCTATAATTCTGCTAATTCTAGCGATCGGGATAGGCGGATGATGCTGATATACACTGTGTTTCGAAGGGTAGATCAGCTAAGAGATCTCGAATATTTTATATTTTAATAAAAAATTGGCTTTAACATTAATGCAATTAAAAATTTATCGAACGCATTTAATACTAACTCACCACATTTAATAAGTTAATTTAAAAATTATTATATACTTTAAATACCAAATGGTATAAAAATAAAAAAATAATATATTAATTACTTTAACTAGTTTTTTTATATTCATCTAATAGAGCTTCCTCCTTCATGAATTCTCACAATTTCATGATACTTTTCCATAAGATTAGAATTTAATTCATTAAATTTCTTTACTTTAATTTCACTGTCTTCTAAGTCATTTGTAACCTGTCTAAAATAATCAAGAAAATTTATACACTTTTACACTGCGTTATGTAATTGTTCTCAGCTATTTTGCAGTTGATGTGACAACAACAAATGTTTTATGAACCATTAGTAACAAAACTGCATTTAATATTATTTTGCCCATTGCGATTCTTTCGGCTGCACTCAGACAAGATGAATGTGGAACTGAAAAATGCATCTAATCTACAAATAAATCGCTCTAAACATTTAATTTATGTTAATATAAATGCAATCGAATGTTGCATTCATGATAAGAGATAGGCTCTCACAAAATTTTCTTATGATCTTCTCTGAGCGAGAGACTTCATTATAATGAAATTTAATTGAATTGATTAAAAGCTGCTACATCAACTCGTTTACTTTAATTTAATACTGAAGGTTCGATTGAAATAATATAAATGGGATAATCATAGGTTAACTTACTTTTAAGTATTTGCAGTTTTATTGAAAGCATATAGATACTTACAATTTGCTACAACAAATCATGAAATACAATAACAACTGATCAATTTAAATTATAAAAATAAATCGCTGCATTAAATAGTCGATAGTTTTTTTTATTCAGAACGCAATTTCTTAATGCACCAATTATATATAAATAATTACATAATTGGGCGAATTAGCATCTTAGCTTCTTCAAGTTTGACTTTATATCCCAACCACCAATATAGATGGTCCCCATATGGTGCATTTAAATTACTGCATAAGAAAATACAAAAATCAATAATTATGTGTATTCCATCGAAAATCACAGTTTTGAATATTTACCAACTATAACAATACTCGTACCACCAGCCACTTTTATACCATTTTGCGCAATTACCATCACCAGCTTCGTCGTTGTCGCGATCGAATGTTGTGAATTTCATGTTTTTGCTTTGACTCATTGCATCGTCAGGAAAAGTTCCTGTGAATTTACCCAAACTCAGTTTATATCCACTGTCTTCATCAGATATTTTGAAATCGTCGTAACGAGCGTTGTAGGTACTTCCATTCAGAGCAACCAAATGTATATAAAGTTCGTGACGCTGCAAGCTCGTGATACGATGTATTTTCTCGAGTCCGAGGAAGAAATCGCTCCTATAAGAACCGAAACCTTTGCGATACGTTGCCCAATCCCTATTGAAACTCTCATTTCCCCCAACTCGTTGTTGTATTACAATCCATCCAGGTCCATCTAACTGACTATCGCATAAAACATCGAAGAAACCAACTCCAGAAACTTTTATTTCATGAACACCAGGATAATCTCCAAAAGGAGAGCAACTTGATGGGATAATAGTATTGGGTAAAGTCTTATTCAATGTATCAATTTCAGCTCGACATATCTGATTATTTTTGTCTTTCTTTATTAACATATTTTGACTCTCATCTAATTGCAACTTAAGTGTTTGCTGTTGTTTTGTAATCATTTCGATATTTGCATTAAGTCTCCTGATATTTTCATCCTTTTCAAATAGACTAGAATTAAATTGTTTTAATTGAACTTCAGAAGATTCTAAACTGTTTTGTTTTTCTGCTACTTCTTTTTTACATTTATCATAAAGTTTAGAAATTGGAGTTAATTTGTCAATAACTTGTTTTTGTGATTTAATCTCAGATTCTAATTTATTAACTTTATTTTGACTCAATTGCAAGTCGCTTTCCCTTTTAAGTACTTTGTTTTTATACTCATCTAATAGAGCTGCCTCCTTCATGAATTTTTCATGAATTCTCACAATTTCATGATACTTTTCCATAAGATCCGAATTTAATTCATTAAACTTATTTTTCTCAATTTCACTTTCTTGTAACTCATTTTTAACCTGTTTTAAATAAACTAGCAAAGGTTTCAGTGTTTTATAGGTCTGATTGAGGCACTGTTTTTCCATTTGTAGGTCGGATTTACACGTCTGATAAAAAAGAAAATATAAACATTCTTAGCACTCACTGCACTACACTGTTTTATACAAGTGTTCTCACCTTTTCTCCAGTAGCTGTGGCCACCAAGAATATTTCAAGTATTATTAAGGAAAAAACTGAGTTGTTTTTTATTTTACACATTTCGAATATTTCGACTGCTCGCCGAAAAGATGAATTTGAAACTAAAAGTTTAATTTAAATCGACGAAAATTACAGTTCTGAAATCTGTATGATTTTGGAATTATCACGTGATCAACGGATGCGGGTTTTGCCCAAAAGTTTGTAGCGGAAATGAAGGCGACAATGTCGGGACAATGCCAACTTTCTGACGCATGTCTGAGAGAGGATTCTTGTTAATGAAATTAAAAGGGGCTTTGCTTTTGAGTGATTCATTTAGCCGAATTTTGATTAAACCTAAAATTAGAAAACTGTGTAGTGTAAAATTGCAATGTAATATATAAACATATGTATCACAGGGATAATATATTGAAGTCAGAATCAATGAGCGTATCATGATCAGCACTCTCTCTCTGTCTCTCTTTCACACTCTCTCTCTCTCTCTCTCTCTTTCACTCTCTCCCTCTGTCATTCATCTTCGTCACTGTTTCAATCAGGGAGAGTGATTCTATGGCTTATCACTGCAATGCTGACGCAGATGCGTTCCAATTGTTGAGGCGACATACTCATGTTATATTATATGTTTTAATTTATATTACAAGTATATAAAACAACAAAAATTTACTTTTGTTTGGTTTACTCCCAACTTCATTCAATGCACTAAAATGGCTGATCTTGAGTTAAATTTATATTTAATATGTGCAAATTGAGTATTGAATTGAGAAATGCAATTGACAAAAAAGAACATCCTGACTTTGCAATCGTTATTATCAAACATTATTCTACAGGATGAAGTGTTTTTTAAGTCTGTTTTCACTTTCTGTGCTTTTGACATATATGTATGTATATACTGATCGTTCTATATGTTGCTAATTCATTAAATGTATGTCATGATGTCGGAACAACATGACTTTGACATTGGACGCTGTATTTTTGGGCATTAGGTTTTTACAATGGAGTGTCATCATCAAAAGAAGCTCAAAGTTTGTTCGGCTGAAGATAATGTGACAAAATTATTCTATTTTCGAATTAAGCTGCATCTAAAAGTAATTAAATACTTATTTAAGGAGTAATATCCTTTATTGTGGTTGGCTTTTCTGTTCTGTTGCATACAAGATGTTTTAATGTAGTTGGAATTTAGGAAAATTCAAGCAAATATATATTTTTTTTTAATTTAGAAAACAATTGAAATTGAACATAATAATAAATACTATTAATATTGCCAATTAAGATTTAATAAAACAAACTTTCAAGTTCAGGGGACTGGGTATTTTGTAGTCGTGCAATCTCGACAAGATCGTTTTTTTTTCGATCTATTTGTCCAGTAAATACATATATATAATTGCTCCCAAGTCTTTCACACATCATGCCTGCACGTGATTCTCTCTTCACTCTCAGTTGCTTATCATCGCATTGCTGGCCTTTGCTTCAAAACTGCACAGCAGCTTGGCAACAATTGTCAGAATGACGTCTTTTTGGGAGAACGCTTCAGCAAAATCACATTTCGCTGACCTACACCAATTATTTAAATGTTGAAAGTAAACAAAATACAATTTTTCGAAGGCGAAATGTGCGCCACGCACAGAGAAAGACATTTTTGACCACACAAAATATATTCAATATACGTGGATCACACCTTATTTCAACCACCACCAACCGACAATTTTAAGTCAGTATACTGGCCAAACTAAAAGAGATATTAACTTTATTTAAACGCAGGATTTTAGTTGATGTTAATGTTTTGACATACAAGATACTTTTTCATTTATCCTCTAATTTTTTTGTTTACTATATTCTACGCTACCTCCCTACCAATTTTCACTCAAATCTGTTCTGCCCTTCTTGATTTATAAGTGGTCCAACTTTATAGGCTTTCTTTTATATATGCATGTAGAAGATAGAAGAAGATATATGTATATTCTGAATCGTCATCAACACAGTTACATTTTGGCAGACTCGCTCATTTTTTATTCTGCATTACATTACATTCATTTTTTTCCAATAAACTAAAGATACTTATGGAAATATATAAATAAGTGCTTTTATGTAATCTACAAATGCATTTCATTAACGGTGTTGTTGTTGTTGAGATTTGTTTTTGCATATGCAAATGAACATCAACTAACATTTGTAAGTGCGTCTATGGGATAGACACGATCAGCCAGCGCTTGTTTTGGCAATCGACTATCGCGTACTCGCTTACACTCGCCTCCAAGCGTCCAACTGTCTGAGCTTAGAAGCAACTTCTTCTGTTATACAACACCACAACTAGCATCGTCTTCCGTTTTAACGAAGTAGCAACTGCTTCCGCTTGACTAATAGCAAATTCTTTTGTTACTAGTATACATACTCCTTTTCTGTTTAGCTTCTGTTCCCTTTCATATTAATTATTATTGATATTTATTGATAATATAAATTTGATTCTTAGCTAATGCTCAATGTTCCCTCTTTAATTAACTCTCTGAGATTCAAACTATATGAGTATTGTTCTTATATAAGTTATAAGATGTAAATATATATAGAACAAAATTCTATTGTGTTAACTACTATTACTACTGAGTAAACTTTGACTTTGGTTTCAACTGATGTTAAATACAGCTCTGAAACTAAAAATATAACTAATTATAATTTTTTTTTCTTGTTATGTTTGTTTTTGTAATATATATTATTTTTATTATTTACATTTTTCTTTTATGTAATTAAAGTTAAGTTGGGTTTTCTTATTAATCCGCATTTTATATAAATATTTCGAATTTTCAAAAGTGGTGCAATTTTTAATTTCGCTGCTGTACATATTTGCTCAGTTGATAAGGAAAAGAGCGGCCTTCATGACGTCAGACTTGTGACGAGCAGTCGAAAATATTTGCTGGCTCTCTCCGCTGATCTTACCCTGCAGCTTAGCAACCGCTGTTGAGCACCGCTTCTATCTATAATTCTGCTAAATCTAAATCGGGAGAGGCGGAAGATGATGATATACATTGTGTTCCGATGGGTAGATCAGCTAAGTGATCTCGAACATTTTCTATTTTAATAACAAATTGTCTTTAACAAACGTGAACAGGTCTCCAACTTTACTGCAATTAAAAATGTATCGAACGCGTTTAATACTAACTCATCACAATTAATAAGTTATTTAAAAATGATTTTATACTTTAAGTAACAAATAGTATAATAATTAGAAACATATTTTATTTATACACAAAACACATAACAAAATTTAGAAATCAATTTTGGTTCGTCCATAGTTTTGGACGAATAAGCATATTAACTTCATTGAGATCGTGACCAGAATCTTTCATTGAACTTACTCTTAAAGACGATGTAAAAATAAATAATTTATTATATATGTTCATATGCTGAACTGCTATTATCTGAAGAAAGGTCATTGTCCCGATCGATGTTTAAGCAAAGCTCAATACGTAACCGTTGAATTCATCGGATATCATCGTATTCTTCGTAATGAATAAACTTTGTTGAGTTATCTGGTAGTACGATATGAATGTAAAGCTCGAAATAAATTTTATCCAATCCAAGAACCAAATTCTTAGCAATACATTGCCCAATCCCTATTGAAAGTCTCATTTCCACCAACTCACTGCCTATCGGATAAATCATCGAAGAAACCAAGACCGCAATTTTTGATCTTATGAACACCAGTATATTCTCCGCAAGTAGAGCAACTTTATGAAATATTAATGGGAGTTGTCTCATTTTTGTAGTTTCTTTCTTTTTCTTTCTTTTTGTAGTATCTTCATTTGAGACTTCTCTAATTGCACAAAAATCTAAACTTTCGTGTGTCACAATATATATCTTTGTTTATCTCGAAATAATTTTATGTGAAGAATTTAGTTTTTAAATTGAACCTCATAATCGATCAAATTATTGGATTTATCTATGACATAAGATATTGACAGTTTAAAAGATAGAAATCTTTCAATATCTTTTGTTTGTGACTTAATCTTAGATTGTGATTTATCAACTTTAACTTGACACAGTTGCAGACCATTTTCCTTGTTGCATATCTTTGAAATATCATTATCCAATTAAACTGGCTTTTTCATGACTTTTTTATGCAACTTTAAACTTTCATTATACTTTTTTAGTATTTAATGCATTGATTGTTTTCCCTTAATTTGTTTTGTTCTAATTCATTTTATATTTGATTATAAGTACAAGAGCCGCACTCTTGTTTAATTTGTTGGTTGAATTGAGATGTCTGATAAGGAGAAAATAATAATACTAATAATTATCTATAATAGAATAATAAAACATTTAATAGTATGATTAGATATACGAACTTGATGAGTCCCCTTCAATCTGAATATATATCAATTCGATGCATTTAAACACTCAATGATCACTCTAAAGTTTAGAGTCTAAACGGATCAGTGATCAGTACTCTTTTCTCTGCTGATGAACATCGTCTCCATCTTTGCAAATGCTTATTTCTCTATTTAATTTAGAGGTAACTTCAAAGGCTTCATTGAAAGAATATATTCAGGATGATTAGAAATCTATCTTTCATCTCGAAATTGCTGATTGCCTTTATCCTGTATTATTCACTTAGTACCTCACTTCCTGTATTATTCGAGAGGAGAACTAAACAGAACTTACATCACATTGACATTATATCAAAGGCAGCATCAATGGACCAAGAAATCTAATGATGTAACATGGACTTACCATACACCCTCACTACTCGCTCTCTCTCTCTGCCTCTCTCTGTCTATTTCTTTTTTGTCCGTGAGAGTGATTCTATTCCTTACCGTCGCAAAAGTGCAGATGATGCAGATTTTGCAGGCTATATGAAATATTATATATTTAAAAATTGTATTTTATTTTTACTAATAATCATGAACCTATTAGCCGAGATTGCTCGATTACAAATTAAGTTTTTCAAATTTACTTTATTTATATATTTTTTATACCAGCGGCAGATGAATCTATTTGTTGACAATTTAATTAAAAAAATCGGTACTTTAAATAGTTAATCGTAGATTAATTAAAAAGCAAATTATAACTTCAGTTTATCACTTCTTCATCGCTTCTTTGGGACGAATTAGCATCTTAGCTTCTTTCATGTAAAACAATGGGTAAATCATATTTGGTTGATTTAAGTTACTGCATAAAAAAAGAATAATTTAGTATATTCCATCAAAAGGGAAAAGTTGTAATGCTTACCAAATCTGACACGAGTTGTACCACCAGCCACTTTTATACTCAACTGCACAATTGTCATCGTACAAATCGTTGTCGCGATCGAATGTTGTGAATTTCATGTTTTCAGCGTATCTCATCGCATCCCCAATAATAGTTTTGCTGAATTTACCCAAACTCAATGCGTATCCATGGTCTTCATCAGATATTTTGAAGTCGTCATAACCAGCGTTGAAGACACTTCCATTCACAGCAACCAAATGTATGTAAAGCTCGAATCGCTGCAAGCTCGTGATACGATGTATTTTCTCGAGTCCCAGGAAGAAATCACTCTTATAGGAGCCGAAACCTTTGCGATACGTTGCCCAATGCCTATTGAAACTCTCATTTCCCCCAACTCGTTGTTGTATTACAATCCATCCAGGACCAGCTATCTGACTATCACATAAAACATCGAATAAACCTACGCCAGAAATATTTAGTTGATGAACATCTGAATCTCCAAATGGAGAGCAACTTGATGGGATAATAGTATTGGGTAAAGTCTTATTCAGTGTATCAAGTTCAGCTCGACATAACTGATTTTCTTTCACCTTATCTATTATCTTAGTTTGACAATCTTTGAATTGCAATTCAATTTTTTCCTGCTGTTCTCTGATATTCTCTGATGTCCGATTTAATGCATCAATTTCAGATTGGCATAACTGAATATCTTTATATTTCTTTATTAATATAGATTTACTCTTCTCTTATTTTAACTCAAGTGTTTTCTGATGTTCAGTATTATTCTCACTAAATCTCTTAATTTTTTCATCTTTTTCAATTAACCTGGAATTAAGATTTTGAAATTGAAGTTGGCAATTTTCTAAGTTGGTTGTTTTATCAGCTAATTCTCCTTTTAATTTCACAATAATATTTTGTTTTGAATTAATTTCAGATTCTAATTTCTCAATTTTATTTTGACTCAATTGCAAATCGATTTCCCCTTTAAGTACTTTGTTTTTATACTCATCTAATAGAGCTGCCTCATTCATGAATTTTTCATGAATTCTAAAAATTTCATGATACTTTTCCATAAGATCCGAATTCAATTCATTTAGATGCTTTTCCTTAGATTCACTTTGCTCTAACTCATTTCTAACCTGTCTAAAATAATCTAGCATAGGTTTCACAGTTTCATAGGTCTGACTGCAGCATTTTTCTGCAATTTGTCGGTCGGATTCATTCGTCTGATAAGAAGAAATAACAGGTAAACATTCTTAGCACTCACTGTACTACACTGCTTTAAGTAATTGTTCTCACCTCTTCGAAGGCAGCAGTGGCCACAAAGATTATTTCAAGTACTGTTAAGAAAAGAACTGTTTTGATTTTTATTTTGCACATTTTGAATATTTCGACTGCTCGCGGAAAAGATAAATTTGAAACTAAAAGTTTAATATAAATCGACGAAGAATATAGTTCTGAGTGGTGTATGAATTTGGGATTAACACGTGATCAACGGATGAGCGTTCAGCCCAAAAGTTCTTTGCGGAAGACGCATGTCTAATAGAAAATTCTTGTTAATGGAACTAGATGTGGCGACAGTTTTTGAGTGATTTCTTCGAATTTTGATTATATTTAAAATTAGAATTTTGTGAAGTATAAAATTTCAATGTATTATATATACGTATGTATCACACATCAGATATATTATATTGAAGTCAAGATCAATGAGCCAACATAATGATGATGTCACATAGACCTAACGTATCATGATCAGCTCTCTCTCTTCTCTCTCTCTATCTCTCTCACTCTATATGTCTCTCTGTCTCTCTTCTATGTCACCGTTTTCAATCAGTGAGAGTGATTCTATGGCTTATCTCCGCAATGCCGATGCTGATGCGTACCAATTGATGAGGCGACACACTCATGCGTATTTTATATGTTTTAATTCATATTATATAAAACTTTTTGTTTGGGGTTAATGAACTTTACTCAATCTAATAAAACACTTAACTGTACCTGAGTTAAATTTATATTTAATATGTGCCAATGCAATCTTGAATTGAGAAATGCAGTTAACAAGAAGGAACCACCTGACTTTGCAATCATTACTCAATATGGACTTAAGACTTCTTACTATCTAACTTTATTCTACAGGGTGAAGTGTCTTTTAAGTCGGGCAAGAGAGTTTTCACTTTATGTGCTTTTAACATATTTCTAAGTATGTATATACTGAACGTTCTATATGTTGCTAATTCATTAAATGTATGTCATAATATCAGATCAATATGACATTGACATTGGATTTTTGGGCATTATGTTTTTACAGTGGAGTATCATCATTAATATTAGCTCAAAGTCTGTTCAGCTGATGGTGTGACAAAATTATTCTATTTTCGAATTAAGCTGCATCTAAAAGTAATTAAATATGTACTTATTTAAAGAGTAATACCCTTTATTGTGGTTGGCTTTTCTGTTCTGTTGCATACAAGATGTTTTAATTTTTGAATTTTAATGAACTTGGAATTTAGGAAAATCCAAGCAAATAAATATTTTTTTTTAATTTAGCAAACAATTGAAAACAATTTTGAACATAATAATAAATACTATTAATATTGCTAATTAAGATTTAATAAAACAAACTTTCAAGTTCAGGGGACTGGGTATCTTGTAGCCGTGCCATCTCGACAAGATTGTTTTCATTTGATTTATTTGGAACTATGTGTCCAGTAACTACATACATACATATGTACTTATGTATATATAATTGCTCCTACATATGTCTTTCAGACATCATGCCTGCACGTGTTTCTCTCTTCACTCTCAGTTTCTTATCATCGCATTGCTGGCCTTTGCTTCAAAACTGCCGAGCAGCTTGGCAACAATTGTCAGAATGACGTCTTCTTGGGAGAACGCTTCAGCAAAATCATAATTCACTGACCTGCACCAATTATTTAATTGTTGAAAGTAAACAAAATTAAATTCTTCGAAGGCGAAATGTGCGCTCCGCACAGACGAAGACATTTCGAGCACACAAAATATATTCAACGATATATATTATATACATATATATTCTAAGCTACCTCCCTACCAATTTTCACTCAAATCTGTTCTGCCGTTCTTGATTTATAAGTGGTCCAACTTTATAGACTTTCTTTTATATATGTATGTAGAAGATAGAAGAAGATATATATTCTGAATCGTCATCGACACTGTTAAATTTTGACAGATTTGTTCATTTGTTATTCTGCATTATCACATATATACATAGATTTATAAAACCTTTTCCATAAGTTTTTGTCTCAATATATGACTTTAGTTGCAAAATTTACAAGTTGAGAGAGCTCGACTGTGAGATACCCGCTACCCATTTTCACAAAAACCATGTTCTACACGTTTGCAGTAGGCGATCAGACGGACATGGCTATATCACTTCGGCTGCCGACGCTGATCGAGAATATATGTATATATGTTACCTTATGGGTTCAGAGATGCTTCCTTCTGCCTGTAACATACATTCCATGCAGGCACAAAATCATAATACCCTTTTAACCTATCGGTAATTATTTCTACCACTTTTTATTTGTCATATAACTAACGATTCATGTAAAAAATATTTGAAAAGTTTATTTGTTTTTATATAATTTAGGGTTTTCTTCTGATTAGTTAAAAGCTCTGCTGCTTAGCTCAGAGCTACTAAGAGATCTCAAGGCATTTTCAAAACGTAGGGACTGCAGATAATCTTCATTTTATTCCAATAAATATATACATAAATGCTTTTATGTAATCTGCAAATGCATTTTATTAAGGTTAAATTAATAAATATAGTTTGCTCATCAGATGCAAGCGCTGTCGCAAAACATTTCTCACAACATGTGAGTAAAATGTAGATCGCTATCGCACTCTTTTTCCTTTGCTTCAACCATATATATATATATTTGTTGTTATTGAGATTTATTCTTTGTTTTTGCACATGCAGATGAACATGCGTCCGTGGGATAGACACGATCAGCCAGCGTTTGCTTAACACTTAACTATCGCGTACTCGCTTGCACTCGCCTCCAAGCGTGCAACTGTTTGAGCTTAGAAGCAACTTCTTCTCTTAGACAACACCACAACTAGCATCGTCTTCCGTTTTCACGAAGTAGCAACTGCTTCCGCTTGACTAATAGCAACTTCTTCTGTTACTCGTATACATAATCCTTTTCTGTTTAACGATTGTTCTCCTTCATACTGTAAGAGTATATAAATATAAAATGTATATCATCCTAATATGATTCATTCAAATGTTAACTACTATTACTACTGAGTAAATTGTTTCTTAGCTATTCATAGTCTAAATCACGATGAATCGGTAGAAGAAAAATGTGCTTTGACTTCGATTTCTACTGATATAAAAGACATTTTGGATTTTAAAAACAGAACCAATTTTAATTACATATTTATTTTATTCTTTTTATTTTTATGTGTGTTTATGTAATATATATTGTTTGTATTATTTACATTTTTCTTTTATTTAATTAAAGATAGGTTTTCTTATTAATTCGTATTTTTGAGAAATATTTCGAATTTTTAAAAGTGGCGCAATTTTTAATTTCGCTGCTGTACATATTTGCTCAGTTGATAAGGAAAAGAGCGGCCTTGCATGACGTCAGACTTGTGACGAGCAGTCGAAAATATTTGCTGGCTCTCTCCGCTGATCTCTCTCTGCAGCTTAGCAACCGCTCTTGAGCACCGCTTCTATCTATAATTCTGCTAATTCTAGCGATCGGGAGAGGCGGAAGATGCTGATATACAGTGTGTTTCGATGGGTAGATCAGCTAAGTGATCTCGAACATTTTATATTTTAATAAAAAATTGGCTTTAACATTACTGCAATTAAAAATTTATCGAACGCATTTAATATAAACTCACCACATTTAATAAGTTAATTTAAAAATGATTATTTACTTTAAATACCAAATGGTATAATAATAAAAAAAATATTATATTGATTACTTTAATTACTTTTTTTTAGATTCATCTAATAGAGCTTCCTCCTTCATGAATTCTCACAATTTCATGATACTTTTCCATAAGATCAGAATTTAATTAATTAAATTTCTTTACTTTAATTTCACTGTCTTCTAAGTCATTTGTAACCTGTCTAAAATAATCAAGAAAATTGATACACTTTTACACTGCATTATGTAATTGTTCTCAGCTATTTTTCAGTTGATGTGACAACAACAAATGTTTTATGAACCATTAGTAACAAAACTGCATTTAATATTATTTTGCCCATTGCGATTCTTTCGGCTGCACTCAGACAAGATGAATGTGGAACTGAAAAATGCATCTAATCTACAAATAAATCGCTCTAAACATTTAATTTATGTTAATATAAATGCAATCGAATGTTGCATTCATGATAAGAGATAGGCTCTCACAAAATTTTCTTATGATCTTCTCTGAGCGAGAGACTTCATTATAATGAAATTTAATTGAATTGATTAAAAGCTGCTACATCAACTCGTTTACTTTAATTTAATACTGAAGGTTCGATTGAAATAATATAAATGGGATAATCATAGGTTTAATTACTTTTAAGTATTTGCAGCTCTATTGAAAGCATCTAGATACTTACAATTTGCTACATCAAATCATGAAAAACAATAAAAACTGATCAATTTAAATTATAAAAATAAATCGCTGCATTAAATAGTCGATAGTTTTTTTATTCAGAGCGCAAATTCTTAATGCACCAATTATATATAAATGATTACATTATTAAGTAAAATAATGGAATTTCGGCTCTTCAGTTGCTCACTTCTTCACCGCTTCTTTTGGGGCGAATTAGCATCTTAGCTTCTTGCAGATAAGTATAGAAATTTAAATACCAAAATAGATGTGGACCATATGGTGCATTTAAATTACTGCATAAGAAAATACAAAAATCAATAATTATGTGTATTCCATCGAAAATAACAGTTTTGAATATTTACCAATTATAACAATTATTGTGCCACCAGCCATTGAAGTCAACTGCGCAATTACCAGAACTAAATGCGTCGTTATCCCGATCAAATGTTGTGAATTTCATGTTTTCGGCGATTCTCATCGCATCCTCATTAATAGTTCCACTGAATTTACCCAAACTCAGTTTATATCCACTGTCTTCATCAGATATTTTGAAGTCGTCATAACGAGCGTTGTAGGTACTTCCATTCACAGCAACCAAATGTATGTAAAGTTCGTGACGCTGCAAACTCGTAATACGATGTATTTTTTCTAGTCCAAGGAAAAAGTCGCTCCTATAAGAACCGAAACCTTTGCGATACGTTGCCCAATCCCTATTGAAACTCTCATTTCCCCCAACTCTTTGTTGTATTACAATCCATCCAGGTCCAGCTATCTGACTATTGCATAAAACATCGAAGAAACCTACGCCAGAAACATTGAGTAGATGAACATCTGAATCTCCAAAAGGAGAGCAACTTGATGGGATAACAGTATTGAGTAAAGTCTTATTCAATATATCAACTTCAGCTCGACATAAACGATTTTCTTTCACTTTATCTATTAGCTTAATTTCGCTCTCTTTTAATTGCAATTCATTTTTTTTCTGCTGTTCTCTGATGTTTTCTGATGTCCGATTTAATATATAAATTTCAGATTGGCATAACTGAATATCTTTATCTTGATTTATTAATTTAGTTTTACTCTTCTCTAATTGCACTTCAAGTGTTTTCTTATGCTTAGTCTTATTTTGAATATTCTCACTAATTCTCTTTATTTCTTCATCTTTTTTAATTAAACTAGAATTAAGATTTTCTAATTGAAGTTCGCAATTTTCTAAGTTAGTGGACTTCTCAGCTAATTCTCCTTTTAATTTCACAATAATATTTTGTTTTGAATTAATCTCAGATTCTAATTTCTCATTTTTATTTTGACACGATTGCAAATCGTTTTCCCCTTTAAGTACTTTGTTTTTATACTCATCTAATAGAGCTGCCTCCTTCATGAATTTGTCATGAATTCTCACAATTTCATGATACTTTTTCATAAGATCAGAATTTAATTCATTTAATTTATTTTCCTTAATTTCTTTGTCGTCTAACTCATTTCGAACTTGCCTAAAATAGTCAAGCAAAGGTTTCACTGTCTTATAGTTATGCATGCGGCACTGTTTTTCCATTTCTCGGTCGAATTCACACGTCTGATTAGAAGAAGATGTAAACATTTTTAGCACTCAATGTACTACACTGCTTTAAGTAATTGTTCTCACCTCTTCGAAGGCAGCAGTGGCCACCAAGAATATTTCAAGTAATGTTAAGAAAAGAACTGTTTTGATTTTTATTTTGCACATTTTTAAATTTTCGACTGCTTGCGGAAAAGATGAATTTGAAATTAAAAGTTTCATTTAAATCGACGAAAATTACAGTTCTGAGTTCTGTATGATTTTGGGATTAACACGTGATCAACGGATGTGGGGTCAGCTCAAAAGTTCGTACCGGATGTGAAGGCGATAGCAAATGGTGTCAATGTCGAGACAATATCAACTTTCTGACGCATGTCTAAGAGAGGATTCTTGATTCTTCATGAAATTAGAAGTGATGACAGTTTTTGAGTAATTTATTTTACCAAATTTTGATTATACTTAAAATTCGAAAACTGTGTAGTGTACAACTGCAATGTATTATGTATACGTATGTATCACAGAGACATTATATTGAAGTCAGACCTCAAAGTATGCTCAGCTGAACATGGTGTAACAAAATTATTCAATTTTCGAATTGAGCTTGCATCAACTTATTTAAATAGTATTTTTGTTTATTATGGTTGACTTTTTTGATCTGTTGTACTTAATGAATTTAGAATTCAGACTAGATGAAGAACATAAAATTAGATAAGAAAATCCAATCAAATATATTGATGTTTGCTTTTTAGATTAATTCTGAGTTTTAGGGGCAAATTCATATTGAAAACAATTTTAAACATATTAATAAATACTATTAGTATTTTGCCAATTAAGATTTTCATTAAATAAACTTTTAAACTAAGGGGACTGGGTATCTTGTAGTCGAGCAATCGTTCTTTTTTAATATATTTCAAACTATTTGTCCAGTAAATACATATATATAATTACTCCTATGTCTTTCACACATCATGCCTGCACGTGTTTCTCTCTTCACTCTCAGTTGCTTATCATCGCAATGCTGGCAGTAGCCTCAAAACTGACCAGCAGCTTGGCAACAATCGTCAGAATGGCGTATTTTTGGGAGAACGCTTCATCAAAAACATAATTCGCTGACCTACACCAATTATTTAAATGTTGAAAATAATCAAAATACAATTGTTAGGCGGCGAAATGTGCGCTACTCACAGACGAAGACATTTCAAGCACACAAAATATATTCAACTATATATGGGCAATTCTCTGATGTCGAATGCGACATTTGTACGCATTCAAACTGAAAAAAAACATGTGCCACGACATTATTTTAATTTTGTAAAAATTGAAACTTATAGCTCTCGGTTAGCACTATAATTGGTGCTAAGATGGATTTTGGGCAATTGTTCGTTTTCAAGAAAATTGCAAAAATGTTGCGCATTCGCACGCGACAAAAACAGAAGTTACTTTTTCAAAAACCAGTTCAAGCACTTATTTCAGCGAAACGTGATGAAAGATTTTAATGCAATTAATTTTAATGTATTATGCATATATTTATCTAAATAGTGTATTTGGTTTGACTTAAAAATATTAAGTTGTCTTTTTTTAAATTAAATTTTAATCACTGTCGCACGCGACATGTCGCACGCGACATTTTTTCCATCATACTTTTTATGCTGTTTTTTTTTACTTTTTAAGTTCATTTGAAGAGCATATGAAGCATTTTCATAGTTTTTTAATATATTCAATATATATTTTTATTTTCAACTGAAATTTCATACTTTAAAAAATAACTTTAATAAAGGTAAACAAAACGAAATATATTCATAACATGTACATAAGAAACATAATTACCTATCTTAAATTACATCATTAATGTCAAAAAAATTTTTTTTATGAATATACTGTTCTAGTAGATTTCGTTTGTTGGCCATTTCAGCAAAACAAATTCATTTGGTTTATAACCGGTATACTGTGCACATTCATTCTATCATTGTTTTTAATGACAAAGTCTCAATTGGCGCTTATGACATGAAATTTATATTATTTTTTGCACATAAAAAGAGTATGCATCATCTACATTAAAAAAAAAAATAATTTAACGAAAAAAAAAAAATTTTTTTTTTGCCATGTCGCACGCGACAAACTTTCAAAAATTCTTAAAAATGAAGTTGTGCTTATATTCATTCAAATTTTATTTTATTATATTTGGTAGCAAAAGATGTGTTTGGACACAATTTTGCATGCTCAATGGACAAAAACTTTAGATGCACTCATAACAAATGCTGTTTTCACTGTCGCACGCGACAAAAATAGAAGCTGATTAGCTGAAAAGAAATTTACCGTTATTAGCTATTGCATCATTTCTTTTATATATTTTGTATATTCCTTGGATATTAAACAAGATATTAAACTAAGGGTATCAATGCATACTGACTCCCTTTAAGGAAATGAATCAAAACAAAACTTGCAGTAGAAATCTTCAAAACAGAACTTTTGCTCATCTTCGACTTTGCATTGAAATTTTTCAAAATGTGTTATGAGTAAATGGAAAAATCGTTTATATTAGTTAAATGTAATATTTTCCCTATAAACAAATGTGAAGAAAACATGCTTTTATAGAGTTTGAATTTTTTGGCGCCGGTTGCACTTTCTAGAGAATTGCCCATATATTATATATATATTCTAAGTTCTGCCGTTCTTGATTTATAAGTGGTCCAACTTTATAGACTTTCTTTTATATATGTATGTAGAAGATAGAAGAAGATATATCTTCATACATATATATATGTATATTCTGAATCGTCATCGACGCTGTTAAATTTTGACAGATTTGTTCATTTGTTATTCTGCATTATCACATATATACATAGATTTATAGAACCTTTTCCATAAGTTTTTGTCTCAATATATGACTTTAGTTGCAAAATTAACAAGTCGAAAGTGCTGGACTGTGAGATACCCGCTACCCATTTTCACAAAAACCATATTCTACACGTTTGCAGTAGGCGATCAGACGGACGCTGATAAAGAGTATATATACTTTATGGGGTCAGAGATGCTTCCTTCTGCCTGTAATATACATTCCCTGCATGCACAAAATTATAATACCCTTTTAACCTATCGGTAATTATTTCTACCACTTTTTATTTGTCATATACATACTCCTTTTCTGTTTTCACTTTTGTTTTCTTTCATATAAATTATTATTGATATTTATTGATAATATAAATTTTATTCTTATTTTATGTTTCCTCTTTAATGAACTATCTGAGATTCAAACTATATGAGTACTTCGGTTTCTTCTGATGTTAAATACAGTTCTGAAACTAAAAATATAACTAATTATAATTTTTTTTTTTTTGTTTTGTTTGTTTATGTAATATATATTGTTTTTTATTATTTACATTTTTCTTTTATGCAATAAAAGTTAAGTTGGGGTTTCTTATTAATCCACATTTTATATAAATATTTTGAATTTTCAAAAGTGGTGCAATTTTTAATTTCGCTGCTGTATGATACATATTTCCTCATATGATAAGGTAAAGAGCGGCCTTCATGTCGTCAGACCTGTGACGAGCAGTCAAAAATATTATATTTGCTGGTTCTCTCCGCTGATCTCTCTTAGCTTAGCAACCGCTCTTGAGCACCGCTTCTATCTATAATTCTGCTAAATCTAAATCGGGAGAGGCGGAAGATGATGATATACAGTGTGTTCCGATGGGTAGATCAGCTAAGTGATCTCGAACATTTTCTATTTTAATAACAAATTGTCTTTAACAAACGTGAACAGGTCTCCAACTTTACTGCAATTAAAAATTTATCGAACGCGTTTAATATAAGTCATCACATATAATAAGTTATTTTAATAATGATTTTATACTTTAAATAACAAATAATTAGGATTATACATACACACAAAACACAAAACAAAATTTAAAAATCAATTTTGGTTCGACTATAGTTTTGGACGAATAAGCATCTTAGCTTTATTGAGATCGTGGCCGGAATCTTTCATTGAAGTTACTCTTAAGGACCATGTAAAAATAAATTATTTATTATATATGTACATATGCTGAACTGCTATTATCTGAAGAAAAGTCATTGTCCCGATCGATGTTTAAGCAAAGCTCAATACGTAACCTTTGAATTCATCGGATACAATCGTATTCTTCGTAACGAATGTACTTTGTTGAGTTATCTGATAATACCATATGAATGTAAAGCTCGAGATAAATTTTTATCCAATCCAAGACAGAAATCGCTATCCGGGGAACCGAATTCTTATCAATACATTGCCCAATCCCTATTGAAATTCTCATTTCCACCAACTCACTGACTATCGGATAAATCATCGAAGAAACTATATGCAATTTTAAACTTTCATTATACTTTTTTAGTATTTAATGCATTGATTGTTTTCCCTTAATTTGTTTTGTTGTAACTCATTTTATATTTGATGAAAATAGTCGAGAATTGGGTGCATAATTTTATAAGTACAAGAGCCGCACTCTTGTTTAATTTGTTGGTTGAATTGAGATGTCTGATACGGAGAAAATAATAATACTAATAATTATCTATAATAGAATAATAAAACATTTAATAGTATGATTAGATACACGAACTTGATGAGTCCCCTTCAATCTGAATATATATCAATTCGATGCATTTAAACACTCAATGATCACTCTAAAGTTTAGAGTCTAAACGGATCAGTGATCAGTACTCTTTTCTCTGCTGATGAACATCGTCTCCATCTTTGCAAATGCTTATTTCTCTATTTAATTTAGAGGTAACTTCAAAGGCTTCATTGAAAGAATATATTCAGGATGATTAGAAATCTATCTTTCATCTCGAAATTGCTGATTGCCTTTATCCTGTATTATTCACTTAGTACCTCACTTCCTGTATTATTCGAGAGGAGAACTAAACAGAACTTACATCACATTGACATTATATCAAAGGCAGCATCAATGGACCAAGAAATCTAATGATGTAACATGGACTTACCATACACCCTCACTACTCGCTCTCTCTCTCTGCCTCTCTCTGTCTATTTCTTTTTTGTCCGTGAGAGTGATTCTATTCCTTACCGTCGCAATGGTGCAGATGATGCAGATTTTGCTGGCTATATGAAATATTATATATTTAAAAATTGTAATTTATTTTTACTAATCATCATGAACCTATTAGCCGAGATTGCTCGATTACAAATTGACCTACAAAAGTTTTTTAAATTTACTTTATTTATATATTTTTTATACCATCGGCAGATTAATCTATTTGTTGCCAGTTTAATTAAAAAAATCGGTACTTTAAATAATTAATCGTAGATTAATTAAAAAGCAAATTTATAACTTCAGTTTATCACTTCTTCATCGCTTCTTTGGGACGAATTAGCATCTTAGCTTCTTTCATGTAAAACATTGGGTAAAACAATTTTGGTTGATTTAAGTTACTGCATAAAAAAAAAATAATTTAGTATATTCCATCAAAAGGGAAAAGTTGTAATGCTTACCAATGCTGACAAGCGTTGTACCACCAGCCACTTTTGATCCCAAGAGCACAATTGCCATCGTACAAATCGTTGTCGCGATCGAATGTTGAGAATTTCATGTTTTCGCTGTATCTCATCGAATCTATAATAATAGTTTCGCTGAATTTACCCAAACTCAGTGCGTATCCATGGTCTTCATCAGATATTTTGAAGTCGTCATAACCAGCGTAGAAGAGACTTCCATTCACAGCAACCAAATGTATATAAAGTTCGAAACGCTGCAAGCTCGTGATACGATGAATTTTCTCGAGCCCCAGGAAGAAATCACTCTTATAAGAGCCGAAACCTTGGCGATACGTTGCCCAATCCCTCTCAAAACTCTCATTTCCACCAACTCGTTGTTGTATTACAATCCATCCAGGTCCAGCTATCTGACTATCACATAAAACATCGAATAAACCTTCGCCAGAGACATTGAGTTGATGTACACCAGGATAATCTCCAAAAGGAGCGCAACTTGTTGGGACAAGAGTATTGAGTAAAGTCTTATTCAATATATCAATTTCAGATTGACATAACTGATTTTCTTGCACTTTATCTATTAGCTTAGTTTCACTTTCATTTAATTCCAATTGAATTTTTTTCTGCTGTTCTCTGATATTCTCTGATGTCCGATTTAATGTATCAATTTCAGACTGACAGAACTTAATAACTTCATATTGCTTTATTAACAAAGTTTTCTTCTCATTTACTTCCAATTCAATTGTTTTTTGATGTTCTGTTATATTTTGAATATTCCCACTTAATCTCTTTATATTTTTATCTCTTTCAATTAAACTAGAATTAAGATTTTGAAATTGAAGTTGGCAATTTTCTAAGTTGGTGGATTTAACAGTTAATTCTCCTTTTAATTTCACAATAATATTTTGTTGCGAACTAATATCAGATTCTAAGTTTTCAACTTTATTTTTACTCAATTGCAAATCGTTTTCCCCTTTAATTACTTTGTTTTTATACTCATCTAATAGATCTGCCTCATTCATGAATTTTTCATGAACTCTGACAATTTCGTGATACTTTTCCATAAGATCCGAATTTAATTCAATTAATTTATTTTCCTTAATTTCTTTATCTTCTAACTCATTTCTAACCTGTCTAAAATAATCAAGCAAAGGTTTTACGGTTTTATAATTATGAATGCGGCACTGTTCTTCCATTTGTCGGTCGGTTTCACACGTCTGATTAGAAGAAGATGTAAACATTCTTAGCACTCACTGTACTACACTGCTTTAAGTAATTGTTCTCACCTCTTCGAAGGCAGCAGTGGCCACCAAGAATATTTCAAGTACTATTAAGAAAAGAACTGTTTTGATTTTTATTTTGCACATTTTTAAATTTTCGACTGCTCGCGGAAAAGATGAATTTGAAACTAAAAGTTTCATTTAAATCGACGAAAATTACAGTTCTGAATTCTGTATGATTTTGGGATTAACACGTGATCAACGGATGTGGGGTCAGCTCAAAAGTTCGTACCGGATGTGAAGGCGATAGCAAATGGTGTCAATGTCGAGACAATATCAACTTTCTGACGCATGTCTAAGAGAGGATTCTTGATTCTTCATGAAATTAGAAGTGATGACAGTTTTTGAGTAATTTATTTTACCAAATTTTGATTATACTTAAAATTCGAAAACTGTGTAGTGTAAAACTGAAATGTATTATATATAGTATACATATGTATCACAGGAACATTATATTGAAGTCCGGATTAAGGAGTTAATATATTATATATATATTATATCACATAGACCTCAAAGTATGCTCAGCTGAAGATGGTGTAACAAAATTATTCAATTTTCTAATTGAGCTTGCATCAACTTATTTAAATGATATTTTTCTTTATTATGGTTGACTTTTTTGTTCTGTTGAACTTAATAAACTTGGAATTCAGATTGGATAAATCACATAAAATTAGATATTAAAATCCAAGCAAATATATTAATTGTTGCTTGTTAAATTAATTCCGAGTTTTAAGGGCAGATGAACATATTGAAAACAATTTTGAACATTTTAATAAATACTATTAGTATTCTGTATAATAAGATTTTCATTAAATAAAATTTCAAACTCAGGGGACTGGGTATCTTGTAGTCGAGCAATCGTTCTGTTTTGATTTATTTAGAACTATTTGTTTAGTAACTACATATATATAATTGCTCCTAAGTCTTTCACACATCATGCCTGCACGTGTTTCTCTCTTCACTCTCAGTTGCTTATCATCGCATTGCTGGCCTTTGCTTCAAAACTGCCGAGCAGCTTGGCAACAATTGTCAGAATGACGTCTTTTTGGGAGAACGCTTCAGCAAAATCATAATTCGCTGACCTGCACCAATTATTTAATTGTTGAAAATAAACAAAATTAAATTCTTCGAAGGCGAAATGTGCGCTCCGCACAGACGAAGACATTTCGAGCACACAAAATATATTCAACGATATATATTATATATATATTCTAAGCTACCTCCCTACCAATTTTCACTCAAATCTATTCTGCCGTTCTTGATTTATAAGTGGTGCAACTATATAGACTTTCTTTTATATATGTATGTAGAAGATAGAAGAATATGTATATATATTCTGACTCGTCATCGACACTGTTAAATTTTGACAGATTTGTTCATTTGTTATTCTGCATTATCACATATATACATAGATTTATAGAACCTTTTCCATAAGTTTTTGTCTCAATATATGCTCGACTGTGAGATACCCGCTACCCATTTTCACAAAAACCATGTTCTACACGTTTGCAGTAGGCGATCAGACGAACATGGCTATATAATCTCGGCTGCCGACGCTGATCAAGAATATATATAATTTATGGGGTCAGAGATGCTTCCATCTGCCTGTAACATACATTCCCTGCAGGCATCCTTTTAACCTATCGGTAATTATTTCTACCACTTTTTATTTGTCATATAACTAACGATTCAAGTGAAAAATAATCGACGAAGAATATAGTTCTGAATGCTGTATGATTTTGGAATTGTCACGTGATCAACGGATGTGGGTTCAGCTCAAAAGCTCGTAGCGGATGTGAGGGCGATAGCAAATTGTGATAATGTCAAATTTCTGACGCATGTCTAGAGCGGCTTCTTGATAATGCAACTAGAAGTGGCGACAGTATTTGAGTAATTGATTTATTGGTAATTTGAATATACTTAAAATAAGAAAACTGTGTAGGGTAAAAATGCAATGTATGTGAAGTGTGGCACTACTGGTGGCTGGCAACGAGTGGCAACGCGAGCTTTGGGAAAGGTTATGGCAGCACTGATCACAAAAGCAAGATCGACGAGAAGTCAGTTGGTGTGTCGGCGTTGACAGGAACAGTTGTCCTCAAATCGTGTTGAACATTATTCTGTTTAATTTATCATTACTTCATTACTTTTATATTTTCTATCAATAAATTACTCTACTTTGTTACATGTATTATATATACATATGCATGTATCACATGGATATTATGGCTGATCTTGAGTTAAATTTATTGTCAATATGTGCAAATTGAGTATTGAATTGGGAAATGCAATTCACAAGAAAGAACAACCTGACTTTGCAATCGTTATTATCAAATATTATTCTACAGGATGAAGTGTCTTTTAAGTCTGTTTTCATTTTCTGTGCTTTTGACAAATATGTATGTATGTATATACTAATCGTTTTATATGTTGTTAATTCATTAAATGTATGTCATGATGTCGGAACAACATGACTTTGACATTGGACGCTGTATTTTCGGGCATTAGGTTTTTACAGTGGAGTGTCATCATCAAAAGAAGCTCAAAGTCTGTTCAGCTGAAGATAATGTGACAAAATTATTCTATTTTCGAATTAAGCTGCATCTCAAAGTAATTAAATATGTGCTTATTTTAAGAGTAATACCCTTTATTGAGGATGGCTTTTCTGTTCTGTTGCATACAAGATGTTTTAATGTACTTGGAATTTTGGAAAATCCAAGCAAATATATATATATTTTTTTTAGCAAACAATTAAAAACAATTTTGAACATAATAATAAATACTATTAATATTGCCAATTAAGATTTAATAAAACAAACTTTCAAGTTCAGGGGACTGGGTATTTTGTAGTCGTGCAATCTCGACAAGATCGTTCTTTTTCAATCTATTTGTTCAGTAAATGCATATATATAATGGCTCCTATGTCTTTCACGCATCATGCCTGCACGTGTTTCTCTCTTCACTCTCAGTTGCTTATCATCGCATTGCTAGCTTTAGCTTCTAAACTACTCAACAGCTTGGCAACAATTGTCAGAATTACGTCTTTTTCGGAGAACGCTTCAGCAAAATCACAATTCACTGACCTACACCAATTATTTAAATGTTGAAAGTAAACAAAATATAATTTTTCGAAGGCGAAATATGCGCCACGCTCAGAGAAAGACATTTTTGAGCACACAAACTATATTCAATATATATTTTGAATCGTCATCAACACAGTTACATTTTGGCAGACTCTGCATTACATTACATTCATATTTTTCAAATAAACTAAAGATACTTATGGAAATATATACATAAGTGCTTTTATTTAATCTACAAATGCATTTCTTTAACGTTAAATTAATAAATATAATTTGCTCATCAGATGCAAGCACAGTCGCAAAAGGTTTCACATAACATGTAAGTACAATGTAGATCGCTATCGCACTCTTTCTCCTTTGCTTCAACCATATAGTTGTTGTTGTTGAGATTTGTTTTTTTGTTTTTGCACATGCAGATGAACAGGCGTCCGTGGGATAGACACGATCAGCCAGCGTTTGTTTTGGCAATCGACTATCGCGTACTCGCTTACACTCGCCTCCAAGCGTGCAACTGTTTGAGCTTAGAAGCAACTGCTTCTCTTATACAACACCACAACTAGCATCGTCTTCCGTTTTAACGAAGTAGCAACTGCTTCCGCTTGACTAATAGCAACTTCTTGTGTTACTCGTATACACAATCCTTTTCTGATTAACTTTTGTTAACTTTCATATTAATTATTATTGATATTTTTTTATTGATAATATAAATTTGATTCTTAGTAAATGCCTAATGTTTAGTCTTGAATTCAAACTATATGAGTATTGTTCTTAAATAAGTTATAAGATGTAAATATGTACATATAAAACAAAATTCAATTATGTTAACAACTATTACTACTGAGTAAATTGTTTCTTAGCTATTCATATTATAAATCACGGTGAATCGATAGAAGGAAAGAGAGCTTTGACTTCGATTTCTACTGATGTGAAATACAGTTCTGAAACTAAAAATATAACTAATTGTATTTTTTTTTTTTTCTATGTTAGTTTATGTAATATATATTGTTTTTATTATTTACATTTTTCTTTTTTTGTAATTAAAGTTAAGTTGGATTTTCTTATTAAATACATTATATATATAAATATTTCGAATTTTCAAAAGTGGTGCAATTTTTAATTTCGCTGCTGTACATATTTGCCCAGTTGATAAGGAAAAGAGCGGCCTTAATGACGTCAGACCTGTGACGAGCAGTCAAAAATATTTTCTGGCTGTCTACGCTAATCTCTCTCTGCAGCTTAGCAACCGCTGTTGAGCACCGATTCTATATATGTTTAAATCTGCCAAATCTAGCGATCGGGAGAGGCGGAAAATTCTGATATACATTGTGTTCCGATGGGTAGATCAGCTAAGAGATCTCGAACATTTTCTATATTAATAACAAATTGTCACCACATTTAATAAGCTATTTTAAAAATTATTTTATAATTTATATACCAAATATGTTGGCATAATAATTAAGAAAATATTTTATTTATACTTAAAATACAAAACAAAATTTAGAAATCAATTATTTTTATATTGTATAGGTTCGGACGAATAAGCATCTTAACTTTATTGAGGTGGTAAATTACACATCGTGGCCAGAATCTTTCATTGAAGTTACTTTTAAGGACAATGTAAAGAAAAATAATTTATTATATATGTACATACATATGTACATATGCTGAACTCCCATCAGAAGTGCAATTATCGGAAGAATTGTCATTGTCGCGATCGATGTTTAGGCAAAGGTCAATACGTAACCATTGTATTCACCGGATATCATCGGATTTTTCGTAAAGAATGTAATTTGTTGAGTCTTCTGAGAATACCATATGACGTATCATTTCGACAGTCCATAGATTTTATCCAATCCAAGACAGAAATAGTTATACGGGGAACCGAATTCTTAGCAATATATTGCCCAATCCAATAAATCATTGAAGAAACTAAAAATCGCAAAATTTTGATCTTATGAACACCTGTATGTTCTCCGCAAGGAGATCATTTAGTAAATAACTTCAATGGTTTCATTGAAAGAATATATTAATGATGACTAGAAATCTATTCTGGGAAATTGATATAAAATTTACAAAAGCAATTACTTTAAAATGGTAAAGTTCAGCAGTAGACATAGAATTTATAGCTTGAAAGCCTTTAAAGATGTGCAACTTACGACAATAAATTGGATAAATTTCTACTTTAAACATTTGATACTATAATTATTAAGATATCATATTCGAAGTCAAATACCTTCCGTTGTTCATTTGTTCATCGCTTCTTTGCGACGCATTTGCAGCTTAGTTTTTTAAGTCCATTGTCTTCATCAGATATTTCGAAGTCGTCATAACGGGCAAAGAAGATCTTGCCATCCATACAATCAAATGCAAATAAAGTTTGAAACTCTGCAACCTTTTTGATACGTTGCCCAATTCCTATCGAAACTCTCATTTCCACCAACTCACTGTTGCATTACAATCCATTCAGGTCTAGCTAACTGACTATCGCATAAATCATCAGATAAACAAACTTTAATTTTATGAACACTAGGATACTCTCCAAGAGGAGACCAACTTGATGCGATAAGAGTATTGACTAAAGTCTTATTCAATGTATCAACTTCAGCTTGACATACGAGTATTAACATATTTTGACTTTCATCAAATTACAACTTAATTGTTTGTTGTTGCTCTGTAATCTCCTGATACTTTCATCCTTTTCAAATAGACTAAAATTAAGTTGTTTTAATTGAACTTCAGAAGATTTTAAACTGTTGGATTTATCTGCTACTTCCTCTCTACAATTATTATAAAGTTTGGAATTTGGTGTTAATTTGTCAACAATTTGCTTTTGTGAATTAATCTCATACCCTAATTATTCAACTTATTTTTCCCTTTTCAGTATATTGATTCTTCTTCCATATTCGATCGGATTCACACGTCTGATAAGAAGTATATTGATACACTTTTACACTACGTTATGTAATTGTTCTCAGCTATTTTTCAGGTGCTGTGACAACAACAAATATTTTATGTACCATTAGTAACAAAACTGCATTTATTATTATTCTGCCTATTGCGATTCTTTCAAGCAAGATGAATATGGAACTGAAAAATGCATTTAAATTTACAAATAAATCTGCTCTTAAAATTTAAGCTGTGTTAATATAAGAGCAATCGAATGTTGCAATAATGATAAGAGATAGACTTTCTCATCGCGTCAACAGAAGAGAAAATATTATCTGATCATCTCAATTTAATGAACGCGTTTATTAATTTAATCTGTTTATTGATTGTTTAGATAAGAAATTAATTTGTGTAGATCATTTATTATGTTACTTTAATATTCAAGGTTCGATAGAAAGGATATATACATGATAATCATAGTTTACTTACTTTTAGGTATTTGCAGCTCTATTGAAACCATTTAGAGAACATAAAATTCAATAAAAACTGTTCCATTTCAACTTTAAAAATAAATCACTACTTAAATAGTCGATCGTTTTTTTTTTTATTCAGAACGCAATTTCTTAATGAACTAATTTTTTATAAATGATTACATAATTGAGCCAAATATTGGATTTTCAGCTCTTCAGTTGCTCACTTCTTCATCGTTTTTTTTGGGCGAATTAGCATTATTGTTTCTTTCAATAGATTTCGTTTGTACCAATTTAGGTTTGACCCGTAGAGTGCATTTAAATTACTGCATAAGAAAAAACCAAAATCAATAATTATGTGTATTTCATCAAAAATAACAGTTTGCAATATTTACCAATTATAACAATTGCTGTACCACCAGCCACTATTGTATTGAACTGCGCAATTTCCATCACTATATGTGTCGTTGTCGCGATCGAATGTTGTGAATTTCATGTTTTCAGCAGTTCTCATCGCATCCTCATTAATAGTTCCACTGAATTTACCCAAACTCAGTTTATATCCACTGTCTTCGTCAGATATTTTGAAGTCGTCATAACGAGCGTTGTAGATACTTCCATTCAGAGCAACCAAATGTATGTAAAGTTCGTGACGCTGCAAACTCGTGATACGATGTATTTTCTCTAATCCGAGGAAGAAATCGCTCCTATAAGAACCGAAACCTTTGCGATACCTTACCCAATCCCTCTCAAAACTCTCATTTCCACCAACTCGTTGTTGTATTACAATCCATCCAGGTCCAGCTAACTGACTATCGCATAAAACATCGAAGAAACCAACTCCAGAGACTCTTATTTCATGAACACCAGGATAATCTCCAAAAGGAGAGCAACTTGATGGGATAAGATTATTGAGTAAAGTCTTATTAAATGTAGCAACCTCAGCTCGACATAAATGATTTTCTTTCACTTTATCTATAATCTTAGTTTCGCTTTTTTTTAATTGCAATTCAATTTTTTTATGTTGTTCTCTGATGTTTTCTGATGTCCGATTTAATGTATCAATTTCAGATTGGCATAACTGAATATCTTTATCTTGATTTATTAATTTAGTTTTACTCTTCTCCAATTGCACTTCAAGTGTTTTCTGATGCTCAGTATTATTTTGAATATTCTCACTAAATCTCTTTATATTTTCATCTTTTTCAATTAAGCTTGAATTGAAAGATTTTAATTGAAGTTCGCAATTTTCTAAGTTGGTGGATTTATCAGCTAATTCTCCTTTTAATTTCACAATAATATTTTGTTGTGAATTAATCTCATATTCGAATTTATCAACTTTACTTTGACACGATTGCAATTCGTTTTCTCCTTTAATTACTTTGTTTTTATATTCATCTAATAGAACTGCGTCCTTCATGAATTTTTCATGAATTTTCACAATTTCATGATACTTTTCCATAAGATCCGAATTTAATTCATTTAACTTATTTTCCTTAATTTCTTTGTCTTCTAACTCATTTCTAACCTGTCTAAAATAATCAAGCAAAGGTTTCACGGTTTTATAATTATGAATCCGGCACTTTTTTTCCATTTCTCGGTCGGATTCGCACGTCTGATAAGAAGAGAGTTTAAACATTCGTGTGCACTGGTTTAGGTAAATGTTCTCACCTCTTCAAAGGCAGCTGTGGCCACCAAGAATAATTGAGGTATTATTAAGAAAAAAACTGAGTTGTTTTTTATTGTACACATTTTGAATATTTCGACTGCTTGCGAAAACAATGAATTTGAAACTAAAAATCTAATTTAAATCGACGGAGAATATTTTTCTGAGTGCTGTTTGATTTTGAGATTAACACGTGATCAACGGATGTGGTTTCAGTTCAAAAGTTCGTAGCGGGAGAGAAGGCGATAGCAAATGGTGTCAATGTCGAGGCAATGCCGACTTTCTATCGCCTCTCTGATTGACGATTCTTGATAATGAAATTAGAAGCGGCGACGACATGTGCATGGTTTATATATTCTAATTCTCATTATTGAACGAGAAGCATCAACATTGCACAAGGAAAAGACTGTAGTGTGGAATTATACTGTATTATTAGAGATGAACGGAATTATTAACAAAATTATCATCATCAGTAACTGCTGATGAGTAAAGATTCCGTCTTTATTTTACACATTATTATTCTCACACATTATTATTCTCTTTTGGCAGTCACTTTATATATTTTATGTTGTCTCTCACTTCGTCTTCGAAAGCTGAGAATTCATATGCAAAGAGTATCACAATTCATCTCGATTCATTCATAAAAGATAATCAAACATGAAACACAATGTTTAAGTTATTTCTACAATTTCATGCTTTCTGATTGAGACAAATCTCATCGGCCAATAAGTGAACAATTTCTAACAATGCTTTAAGCCTTTTAAGTGAAGCTTACACCAGTAATTAAATCTTCTTTCTTAGCAATAAATTCACAACAATTTGACCCTTTTGCTTAAGTGCCGCTTGCAAGTTTTGCATGCGATAAACTTGGACTATCAGTAACCCAAAACAATCGCACAAACTCACACGCAAGGGCTGGATTAAGTTGAAGCATGCCCCCGATTAAGATATTTTGCGGTCATCTACATGTGTTAAGAGCAGAGGCATGCATATAATTACGTTCGAGGCTTCCAGGCAGCTCATTCATCACGTTGCCCAAAACGGGCGTACCGTAAAAGTATCTCAAAGATTGTTAGCACTTGGGCAGACAGAACTGGACAAGGAGGAGACGAGTTATTTATGTTGGACAGCGGCAGCAGCAGCAGGATAACTATTAAAAGTAACTACTTAGCAAACACATCGAAAGACATCCAAAGCAGGCCAAAAACGGACTTTATCCCCAAACAACTTTTTCGGCAAAGTGCCATTTAGTTAAACATTTTGACACATGATAAATGAGTCGCGTAGGAAACCGACAACCCTCCATTAGGTCAGACATATGTTGAATACTGGTCGACTCGATAGATTCAGCTTTGGCAATTAAGAAGCACCACGCCAGGCGCTTTTTGGTTAACCCATAAATAGTATCTGTAATATCAACTGGGTTCATGTAAATTTCGTTGGTCAAAACGGAGGCTGAGGCTCAAGGAGGTTGCAAAGGAAGCGCGAGTGAGCTCATTAAATAGAAAGCATTTATTGCGCATCAAGATACAAGATACAGATACAGTTACAGATACAGATACAAGCCTCGTTGGCCGGTAATAGAATGTCATGAGCAGCTGACACGACGGGAGTTTGCGATTGCACAAGAGGGTGCGAGATTGAATGACGCACTGCACGAATGAGTGAATGAATGAATGAATGAATGAGTGGATGAGTGAATGCCTGAATGCCTTCAATGCTTTGACTGTGATATCAGCAGTCAAACTTTGAGGGCAGCCCAAAAAGCAACAACAACAACAACAGCAACAGCAACAGCATCGTAAAAGTCATCGCCTGCTCGTTCCATTCTGTCGACAGGAAGGTCATTTAAGTTTTAATGATAGAGTTGTGCCAGTGAATAGGAAGGAAGGATGCGCCATCATGGGTAATGAAAAAGTTGCGCCCTCACCAACTTGCGGTTCCTGAATCTCATCGCGCCCCTGCTTCAATTCTCTAGTCGAAAGATTGCTTTAAGTACTGAAACAGCAAAGTAAACATCGAGTGTTGAGTTCTACAAGTAAATTGAAACTTTGATGAGTAAACTAAATGAATGAAGTACAAGGCGAATTTCCCTTCATCTTGGACGGCGTCTTGCGAAGTAATTTCGCTTACAACTATTTCCAATTGGGAAGACGCAATTACAAGCAATGTGACAAAAAGTCTTATGAATCTGATATAACACTTTTGAAGCGCTACATAAAGGATTGGAGTAGTCCAAAATACAAGGTAAAAGTTGTCTCTGCTGAGACCAAAGTGAACCTTAATCTGCTGTAATGTGCTTTCTGTTTCAATTGTTTTCAAAATATTTGAGATCTTATAGTATATCTTTTCTTGGCGTTGCTGAATTTGTTGTTTAAAACAACATTGGAAACCAATAAATAATAAGAGTCGAAGAAAGCTTACAGTCTAGAGAGTTCGACTGTCAGATAGAAGCCACTTATTTTTTATAAAAGCAAATGAAGGGACTATTATTATTAAAATATACCAAATGAATGTACCCAAAATACTGAAAGATACCAAATGTATGTTTTGTTTTAAATCCATTCTTAAAATATACAAAATAAAACTTTAAAATATATACGGTATTTAATATATTTTTGGTTACCTTGAATAATTGTTATAAGATCATTTTAATGAAATAAGAAAATTTTCTTGTTTACTTTCAGTGATTTCGCATTAATCAATTCTTAAAATGTACCAAAAATACAGAATTATACTAAAGGCTATATGTGGTATTTTTTTTGGTTACCTTATATAATTTTTATAGGATCATATTAATTAAATGTGTAAACTTTTTTTATTACTTTCTGTGATTTCGCATTAATAAGTAATTGGATTCTGCACTTTTCCGATTGATTACACATTGGGATAAAATCAAACTGTGCCTTATGCGGGCTGCGTGCGAATCATCGGCAGATCATTCGGGAACAATTGATAGCATTGTGCTGTCAAAGGGCGTGCTATTTGCATCTGTAAAATGCGAACAATTGACGCCGCTTTAGAGCAGAGCGGATATCATTAACGCAATGGAATACGGAATAATTTCAGAGCTAACCCTCGGCTGAAGTCGAGTCGAGCGTTGAGTCGTAATATTGCAGCTCCTGCTGTGTTTTATGCCTTCGCCACTCCACAACACTTTTGCGTAATAAGTGTATTTACTTTGTGTGCCTGTGTCAGTGTGTGTGTGTGTGTGTGTGAAAGGAATGAAAATGGCTTTCGTAATAATGGATTTCATTAAGGCCATGCAGGACAATGAAGGAGTCGCTGCTGATGCTGTTTCCCTGTGTGCCCTTGTGTGTGTGTGTGTGTGTGTGTATGTGTGTGTGTGTTTGTGTGTGTGGACGCCAATTCAAACTACGCCATGCGTAACAAATAAATTCATTAAGCGCAGCCAATGCCTCGTCCAAAACATTATCATCGACCCAGCTGAGCGGAAGGGGAAGGACACAGGCTGAGGTATAGTGTATGTGTGGCAAGCCATAGGAGGGCGGGGAGTGCGGAGAGGAGAGGTACGGAGAAATGGAGAAACGGAGAAACCGTCTCTGACTGAATGATAATAACAAAAGCCGCTCGGCTTGGCACGCGTAATTAAGTCGCATGTTCGAATGTGTTGCCTAGTCGCAACTTCAAATGTTCCAAACCTGGTCCAGAGCTGGCGATTTTTGTATACCCGGCCGTCGCATGTTAAAAGAGTCGACCAACTTACTGGCAAATACAAAAATCAAAAGGTACTTCTTAAAATATCATCAAAATTCAGTATGTCTTATTAATAGTGGTTATATTTTTATAGATTTCATATATTTATAGCAAAAATTCTAAAATCAAATCTACTCTCAAATAAAAAAATCAAGTTCATACAATTTTTCTACAAACTAAAAATTATTATTTTTTTTTTATTATTATTTTTAATTTCTGTTTTAATATTTTATATCATTTACACTTTTTTTTTAAATGTGTATTCATAATATTTTAAAATATTTTTATTTAAACTAAAACATGCATAAAATTTCCCATAAAAAGTATAGAAAACTTTTTTAAAAATTAATAAAATTAAATGGAACTTTTATTTATTGTTAATTATATTCTGTTTATCTTTCTTGATCGTGCTATAGTGAAAAATAAATAAATATAAATATTTGATATATAATTTATATCTCCCTAACTACCATTAAAGTTACACTGCAAAGTTTTGTTTAGCCTTTTATTAGTCGAAATATTATTACTAGTAGAAAAATTTGTGGAAGGTTTTCAATTCTTTTGTTTGCAGCTGTAAAGACAAAAAATGATAATTATTCACTCACAATTAGTACCGAACTTTCAATTGTAAGTTTATGAAAGATGCGATTTTCAGTGAATTCAAATTTTTGGGCTTCTACTTTAGCTGCATGGATTAAATTCGGATGTTTAACGATCTATGCGCCTATTAAAGATTAGATTAGATTTTTAGGGACACACAAAAGAGTTCTACTTAGATGATAAAACTGTATTTGAATGGTAGAATTTCGAATGTTCTTCTGAATACCCAGAATTTTAATTGTATTCCCAAAATGTGGCAGTTGGCCAGTATCTTGAGGGCGAGCACAAAATTCGAGTGAAGCTTTGTTGCTTGTTCGCAATGCGGAAATGTAACATCCGGCCAAACGGTGCCCAGCAGCATTGTTTCCCCGTCATCTCCCCGCTCCGTGAACATTGCCCTCTCCCCTTCCGTCTCTCGTTATTCAAATGATATTTATGCCAGTTTTGCGCACGCTCGATGTTTACGATTATGGGACACGGCCGAAATGGAAGCGGGTCTCTGACTCCGTGACCGGGATTAACATGAAATTGTCAAGTATGCATCTTAGTTGCTCTCCCCCCCCCTCCCCACACACTCTCCAGCATCAGTTGTGCTATTGCGGTTCCGGTGCGAGACGTTTAATTAAAATGTATATGAGCCGTGGAACTGCGACAACAACGACTCCTCCAGAGACAAAGAAAGAGAGAGAGAGAGAGAGAGTGAGCAAAAAAGCAAACGAGCGCTTCATAAATTTCAAATTAATCAATGGGCTTACACGACCGTTGTCGTCCTTGTCTCGCTGTTAAAATTGCATTTGTCTTGTTAACCAAAAAAGAACCTGCTACGTCTTTGTCCTCGTCTTGGACTGCGGTCTTACATGCGAATTGAAAGTAATGCTCTGTCTCCTTAGGCCCAAGTATTAGATACATAAATTGCCAGCGAGGAACCAAGGCACAGGTGGCGTGCCTCTGGTTCAGGAAGTAAGCTCGGGGAATCAACTAGCAAATTGTCGCGCAGTTAGCAAAAGTTTTAGCATCATTTAATTGTTTGCAACGCAGCGTCTGTTAATGGCGACAGCATCAAAGAATTTGCTATATTGGCTGAATTACTTAAGTAATGCAGTGAAAAAGTTCGATATTTACAATTTAAAGACCACATTTTAAGACGAAAGCAAAGTTTATTAATATAACAACAAAATCAAGTAAACAAGTAAGAAAAATACAGACGAGTGTGCTCAAGATTGTGAATACAAGAAAACAGTTCGGTATTTATTTTAAAATATACCTAATTATTATAACGCAATAATACTAAAAACATAACAAAGATTATTTTAGGTATATCAATATCACGGTATAACCACCATATACGCCTGATCCTTAGGTAATTAAAAAATTGGCCAGGCTAAAACGGAAGAATACGAGGGGGAATGATAAGAAAACATTAAATGAATACATAGATTCCTTATATCATTCTATGAAGAACCTGGTTTTTGAAATTATTCATCACAAATTGGGCAATACTCATTACTGAAATTATTTTCTTTATTTCTAATGAATAAAATATTCACACCAACAAAATGTGTAAATTTGAAAAATGCTTTTCTCATTAAAATTAAAAACCCTGATTAAATTGACCAACGAACATCCACATTTTGAATAGCTTTAAGAAAATGTTAAAAAAACACAATTTTGTTAAATTTGAATAATCATTTTTTTCATTTAAATTACCATTAAATACCAAATGGTTTTGTATGTCAACCTTATTTTAAGGCTTATAAATATAATATTATACATATTTTCACCAATGATTATTGGCGTACTTTAAAGCTACATTTCCTGGAGGCACAAAGTTATAATAAAATATATTAATAGTGCAAAATTAAAAATTAGAAAATTCACTAAGCGTAAGGCTTTTGTTGCTCTATTAAATCTATTAAAAGATTTTTAGCCTTATGCCAAATATTGAGAATACTTTGGAGGGCTAAAGAAAGGAACACATTTTTAGGTTTGTTTTATGCTCATTAACATATCTCACGCATTTAATGTTAATGCTAAATAATAAATGCGACTAAACAGTAAATAAAAGACATAGGAAATGATTTATGTAACATGAGAACCATTAAAAATGCCGGATTTGGTCACGCTGTTGAATATATTTGACACTAGCTATGAAATGTATTTCGTATTATTTTGCGGTTTTGACCACGTGAAAATACGTGCCCAAAGTAAAATACAAATATTTGGTATGAGACGTTGAGCTAATTGCGGCCTATTCAGTTGGCCAAATTAATTGGCCGCTTTTGGAGGATCCATTAGGGCACAAAATTGAAATTTATTGCGTAGATTTGTAAGTCGGCAATGCGAAACACGTGTGCGGCGGCCCAAAACGCACACACACACACACACAAATTTATTACTCGAGAATAACAAAAAAAAAATAAGCGGCGAACGAGATTTAAAAAGCCAAAGAAACAAGAAGCAACCTCCCATCGAGTGGAGCACAATAATGGCGTAATGGGTTAATTAGCCTTATCGCCGTCATAGGCGAGGGCAAGACCCATCCGCAGTTCTTTGGCTCAACAAAGTGTTACAAATATCACACTTAGCATAGAAGAACAAAAAAAGAAAAACAAACAAAAATGAACTCGACCAAAAATAACAATTGGCTACAGCTTGACCTTCCAATTAATCAAATGCTGCAATGCAAATTTACGTTCATATTTCGTATGCGTATCCGTGAGATACGCAACACTCAACTGGCCTCAAAGAAACGGTCAACAAATGCAAATGTAACTCCAACTATCCGACACTCTCTCAACGGTCTATATATGTATATACATATACCAGTAGTATCGGGGTCTTACCGGGCCTCTTTACAACTTTTGGAATGTGCGTGTCTCGAGAAGCTCGAAACAGCTGAAAAGCTATACAATTATATTTATGTAGCCTAAAACCGAAACAGAGCTAAGTAATGTCAATGTTTCCAGTTCCCATAATCATAACTTACGCCAAAAGGTCACTCCATAGGCCTGGAGTGAAACAGCTGACTTAAATAGCCGCACAGTGGTGCAAGTATGTTCTATTTTGTCTTCATTTTCGACTGCTTTTAAAAGTATATTTGCAGTATTAAAATATAATGTATTTAAATGAAAGGAACACTTAGGATTATTGAAACACTTGATTAGAAAATGTGAATAAGGATTTTAATTCAATTGATTGAAGTAATTAAAAAACAATGTTAATTAATAACATTTACAGAAAAAGTTGTTGCAAAAAAACTTTAAATTACCTATAAATTACCTATAAATTATACTTATGCAAAATCAATTGAATTTTATAAAAAATATTACTCTAATTTTTGATATTAATATTATGGTAACCTTTTGGAAAGGTTATTTAATAAAACGAATTATTATTAATACTACAAATAAGAGTTTCTACCTCTAATTTAAGGACACAAGTTCTAATGTGTTCTTATATTTTCTTGAATTTTATATTTAACTTTCTTTCTTTATTTAAGTTATTATATACAGGCATGTTTCATTAAAAAATCTTAAATTGATTTTGTAAAGATTTTAAATTTAATTTCAGATTGCACTTGCTAATACGTATTTACATATATATTATATATATTTGAAAATGAATTTTATGAAAATATTGTGTAAGGAAATTTTAGAAATTATTTTTTTTAAAAGACAAGAAATATATTAGGAAGACTCTTAGGCTGTTCTGTACTTTGTCAGATTATATAATATAATCCATGAAACACTTGTCCCGATCTTTTTTACGTCTTGCCACAGTGTGGCAGTCCAAACTTACCCCACATACCAAAGTGCCGCACATACGCCTATGCGTGATTATTTTGCGCCTCGAAAGCGAGGAAAAATGTTAATTAAATGATATTCCCAGCTAGGGCTTACCAAAAAAAAAAAAAAAAAACAAAAAAAGAAACAATAACGTGTGCAGAGAGAAAACCCCTGAAATGTGGCCAGTGTCCGGTGGTTGCTTGGTTCGCGACTCGCCGGAAAAGTGCCTCGAATTATGCATTACTAAAGGTATTTTGCGGCGGCCCACGCATATATTAGCGCCCAGATAGTGATCAGAAGGGGCTCAGGAGTGACCAACTAGCCGGGTCACATGATTTTGCATATCGGCCAGTGGAAATATAAACAGAAACAGGCGAAAGAGAAATATAATAATAATAATACGAGTACGAGCAAGAGGAGAAGGAAAATGTCAGGCAGTCGAGCGGGAATGTGGTTGAGTGACGACTGACAGCGCCTGCCTCGAATAGGCTCAACTCACGCACAGCTCAGAGCTGGCTGACCTGTGACCTCTGGCTAACTAGCAGGTGATGGACAGCTGAGGGGGTGTTCAAGGTGTGAGCGGACAGCTCTCTCCCTCTCTCTCTCTCTCTCCCTTTTTATATATATTTGTAAGTATTTCTCTTTTTCCTGCTCCGCTTCACACGTCAACGGCAACAAAGCCGAAAATTAGTTAACTTTTTTTTTCCATAAATATTTACATCTGCCCTACACCTGCACCTTGCAGTCGGTAGAGTCCATTAGTGCTTTGACACAACGATGGGAAAACTAACGGCTGCTTCAAAAATGTTCCAACCCTTGGACCCTAAGACTAAAGATCGGCGACCATTCGTAATCACATTGATTGATTGTCATTTCAATTGTACTACGAATTGTATTACATTTCTTGAATTCTTCCTCATCTTTTGTGAGTTGTGATATGAAGTTGTCTTTCAGACCATTGATGCGACAGACTCCCTATAGAGACATTTATCTTAATTGATGTGCTTATTACTTGGCCGGAAGTCTCTTAATTAATCGCGTCGTTGCAGCCTCTTAATGATAACAAATTATGTGCATCGCAAAGCAAATCAACAACATGTAAGCTAGACAAATTCATCATAATCATTGTAAATTATTCTATAGAATATTTCTTCATTTAATTCTCAGTTAAATTCGATCTTTCAATTATGTTTTAATTATAATATAGATAGGAAAAAAAACGTTGAAGCTTAAGATCAAAATACAATTGTTACTTCAAGTGGTTCTTTTAGTTAAATTGTGCATTTATTTTCGAAGATGCGTTTTGAAAAATATAAAAATTTAAAATTTTGATTATATTAAGATTATTTTTTATTTTTTCGGAATTTTTTTTTTAGTTTCTTGATAATTCTCATCAATAATTCAATACAATAAATTTTGTACTTGGTCTGGCTGTATTTTAAAAATTTGAACAAAAAAACCTCATATGTTATTTGTTTTTAGTACTTACATTCTATTCTTTCATAAAAATTAAAAAAACCTTATAATTTGCTATTAAAAGAAATATGAATATTTTATTTACTTTACAAGCCACAAAGGTCTTAAATTTACAAAAAAAGGGGGAATTTTGGATATGGAACTAAAAAAAGTAATCAAAAGTGCTTAAATTATTTGATTTTCTAGTATTAATTTTGATAATTTTAAAAAGAAAAATTGGGGTTTGCTTTTGATTTCTTGAGAGTTTGTATTTTATATTTTTTGCATATTTTCATTTTGTTTATTTATTTTGAAGAAGCTTTTAATTTTCTGTATAAAATGACTACATCATTTATTAATATTTTCTTAATTTCAAACAAACTTTTAATTTTTTCAATAAAATTACCAAAGGGCAAGAGCTTGGAAAAAATATTAACTAAATTATAAATTAGAAAATAAGATGTTGCAATATTATTCCATTATAGATTGCTAAGCTACAAAAATATAACATATTGTATTATTTTAATTATTTATGTTTAGCTCTTCTTTGTCAGATATATAAATGCTTTGTAGAGTATTTTGAATGGCGCTCAAGTTGTCAAAGTTTTTCCTATAACAATAAGTTTTTCGTTTCCCGCCAGTCGCACACATTTCATATT
The DNA here is from genome assembly GCF_023558535.2 of Drosophila nasuta. Taxonomy (NCBI): domain Eukaryota; kingdom Metazoa; phylum Arthropoda; class Insecta; order Diptera; family Drosophilidae; genus Drosophila; species Drosophila nasuta. Next base: position 31,422,715 of record NC_083457.1, on the reverse strand, counting down.
TTCGGGAGTGTTTGGTCTGAGTGGCCCTACAAAGCCATCTAATAATCCATCCACATTCGTATGTAGCAAACATTTCCAACTTCTGACGGCTCTGATGACTGACAGCATTTGGGGATGGGGCTGTCGTTGTTGTTGTTTTTGTTTTTGTTGCTGTTCGCTGCTGTTGGTTGTGGCATTTTCAATTGTTGCTAATGAGTGCCACAAATTAATTAGGTTACTTCGTTACGCTGACGCTATAAGCAATAAGCTATGCAAGGGGGAGCGAGAGCCTGATGCTAAGTTGTGATAGTTGCTCAAAATTAGCATAAATTTCTAATTCTCTTTCTCGCTTCCGCTATTTGACTCCCTCTCTCTCCCTGTCTCTCTCTCGCTAGCTCTCACTTCGCACGGAAAATTGAGCAATTTTCCAACGTTTTTCTTGGCGAGGTGAAAAACGTAACGCCTCAGTTCAATTATGAGCAACTTTACTTCTACTCTGCATTCCTTTTTTACGATCTTATCAGTTCACTTTTACCCCTCCATACAATGGCCATGACATGCAGAAATCGTTGGAGATTTTTTTAGCGAAATTAATTGAATTTAATGTAGGCGTGGCAGGGCTCGTAAGATGACACAGCAAGAGACGACGATAAATGGCAATCGGCTTAAAAGTCGGCTCAACAAATTAAATCGAAGCAAAATTGAAATTCAACAGACATTGGCGAAAAACATTTTAAAAATGTTTACATAAATGAACATTTTTGATTTTAAATGGTTTAAATCACAAGTAAAGTCGTTTTATATATTCATAATTTATAGAGTTTAGCTGTGAATGATGAAAAGGGTTTTACAATTATTTGCAAATAAAATAAGGACTGATATGGATGTTAAAATCTTATTTTAAAAATCTAGGAAATTAATATAGCTTTCAACCACTGATTTATTATCGAGGGAGAGAAAATTGTTTTACTGATTGGTAAAAAATATAAAAAAAACTGTGTCACACTTCAGATTGAAGATTGATTAAATTAAATCGAAGCAAAATTAAAATTTAAGAGAGACTTGTGACTATGCAAGAGAGCATAAATGCTTTCATTAATGAACATTTTTCATTTTAAGTGATAGCAACTGATTCAAAACACAAGTAAAGTCGTTTTATATAACAATGCATTGAATTTTACAATTATTTGCAAATATATCAAACACTGATGTAGATTTCAAAATCTGATGTAAAAACTGTAGAAAATGAACATAGCTTTTAACTTCTGATTAATTATCGAGAGAAAGAAAAATGTTTTACTGTTAAAAATGTTTTACTGTAAAAAATGTTTTACTGTTAAAAAAATAAAAGAGAACTGGGGGGAAAAAATGGATAAATCTGAACTTACTTTAAAAATTGATGCCAAGGCAATATTAATTAGTACTAAGTATGTTAGAGTTAGTACCAATAACGAGATAATAAATTTGTGCCCGCAGGACATGTATATAACAGACAAAAGGCGTCATCTCCGAGCTATAAAGAATATATTCTTTATCAGCGATATAGCCATGTCCGTCTGTCTGTATGAACACCTAGATTTCAAGACTATAAGAGATGGAGATATAATTTTTTTGTCGACAGCACTTGTTAGGTGTTATGTTTTATAACATTTTACTTGAAGCTAAATATAAAGTTTTGGATAGGCAATAAAAAATACTCTTATGGCAAATTACGCGTACTGCAGTGGGGTCTTAGCTGCGTCAGCTGACAATCTTGTATATTTTGACCTCTATAGTATATTTCGAATACTTTATCGATATACCATTTTTTTGTAATTTTGGGGCATATTATTTTATTGGAATTGGGTAGCGGGTATCTCACAGCCGAGTACACTCGATTGTTGTTTTCTTAATTGATTTTTTTGCAATTGGTAGAAAATAGTGAATCCATAAAGTGTTGTAAGTCTTCAATGAAATCGACCCTTGGTGTCATCCAAAGAGCAGCAATAAGTAATCGATTGCAATTGTACAAATCACTGTGATCGATAAGTAAACGATAATCGATAAACGATTTTAAAGTAAATTGAAAATGTAAGAGTCGAATGCCAATGACTTTTGCTTGTCGGCAAGCTTATAGCAAAAGCGTTGCCTGCTATTATTGTTATCATTATTAAATTTTGCTCTGCGTAGTGCTGATTATTAGGGCTTACACTCACACACACACACATGTGTGTGTGCACAATTACATTTTCATAAAGGATACGCATAAGCAGCTTATGCCTACGCATCAGTACGGGAAGCAGAAGCTGGATAATAGCAGCAGGAAAGGCAACGAACGCCACAGAGCAAAGGTATAGGAATTAGTTTGGGGACTGAGTTGAGGGGTTCATGATGTGGGTCGTATGGTGAGCTGGGAAGGAGAGCTTGAGGGGGAGGGGGAAACGGAGGATTGCGGTTTACTGGAAGTTCTTGTTACTCGTAAGCGTCTATTATGAAGCGAAAAGTAACGCTAATGAGTAAATCAAGTGCACATGTGTGGGCCGTTCAACTGGAATCCTTGAATGCTCGAATCCTTGAATCTCCCCTCTGGATGCCTTCCCCCCTCCCCCTTCCCCCCCCTCTCACACTAGAGAGCATTGCCTTTGAAGCTGCGCCAGTTGGCGTGTTGAAGCATAAATAAGCCGCGAACTACGCTCGCTTCTTGCCCCACTTGGCGCTGTTTTAATAGCTAAATTATGTAATCATGATGTGTGATACACACACAAAGACACACACACTCGCACACTTACACACACATACATATGTAGCCAGTGAGCAGTAGCTGTGCTTGCCACTGCGTTGCACGTTCGTGTTGCGGCATTTATGCAAATCCTGTGACGTCGCTTCGCTTCTTCGCACAAACTTTTACTTTGCCATCAGCCCCTATCTGTGGGCAGGGGCACGCCTACCGCACATCGCCCAACACCCACCCGCCCTCTGTCTGCCCCTTTTTAATTTGAAATTTTTCATAATGAGCAGTGGCGGCATGTGGCATGTGGGAGCAGCTGAGTTTGAAGTACGCAAAAAGCAAACGAGAAGGGGCACGAGCTGCTTGCTTTGACGTTGCCATAGTGTGAAGATTAAATTCTACTAATTAGAGACGTCGAGTGGAATGTTCGCGCTTTTGTATGTACAGCACCCCCCATCCCCATCCCTAGATCCCCTTTTAATGTTCCCTCTTCCCACTGGTAGGGAAAGAAAGAGAGCAAACAGAGTGAGAGTGGGAAAGAGGTGGTTTTTGGGTGGCGGGAAGTTTGTGTGGGCGCCTGATTGGGCAATGGCAAACAAAATGGCGTTGAACTCGTTGGTGCAGTCAAAGACCCCCAACAAATCGCAGTACCCCTTGCCCTCTCTCTTTGCCCGCACTCCACACTCCTTTCAGCCTTCACCACGTAATGCTTCAACGCTTTTATTGATATGTCGAGCGTAAAAAGTTCAAATCTGTAGAGCAAACAACAACAACAAAAAAAGCCAGAACACTACTTAGCACAAAGTGCGAGGGCTGCTTCAAAGTCTCTACGGTAAATCTTTATGATCTAAGAAACTATTCATTAAATAGAATCTTCTAAAATAAACAATCTTGGATTATATTTTTGTTATTTTTCTGAACAAAATATGAATATAGTGAACAAGTAATTTAAAAAAAAGGATGATATGTAATTCAATACGTTAAAATTGGTTGTTAATCTGGAATATTTTATTTACTGTATTTACTGTATAGTATTTTATGAATACAATATCATATCGATGTACTAAATATAGCTAATCTAATATATTTTTTTTGTAACTACATTTAAATATAATTTGCCAAATTTCAAATAATCATTTTCAAACCTTTTAAATATACATTTATTTATACATCTACTTTTATTTTATTTAAGTTACAAGCAGATTTGCACTATTGGCGAATTATTAAATGTACTAAAAATACACAAACATTGTGGTATAATTGATAAAGGCATCTTTGTAGAGTAATTCAACATTCGGAGCATCGTCATAATATCACTATATTTAAAGAGTTTTTTTTAGGGTATCAGCTAGCAGACAGATTCTTCAATTACAAATTTACATGAAAATCAAAGTTTTGTTTGCTTGGATTTTCATAAAAAAATATGTCGGCTTAAATAAAAGTCCGTTACTTTTTGTCGGTTGAATTTCGCGCCACAGAGCACAGAGGGAAATATGTGAGGGCAAGAGAGAGAAAGAGAGGGCAAGAGAGAGAGAGAGAGAGAGAGATAGAGAGGGGGAAAGAGGGAAAGGGAGAGATAGAGATGGAAAGAGTAAAAAAGGGAACACGTCAAGCGGTAAATGAATTTATTATTATTATTTCTGTGTTTGCTTAATTTTCGGTCGGTGTCATAAATGCGAAAATAATTAAAAATGGATTTCAGTTTTTTGCCACATGCCACACAGACAGACACAAATACACACGCATACACACACACACACACACACACACACACACACACACACACTGTTTGGACATGACAGGACAGTGCAACAGGAAAGATGAAGGTGGGGGGAGGTGGGAGGGGGATTACACTATAGAATGGAATGGCGGAAAAGTGGCAACTTTTTGGACACGAACTTGTTAAAACTTTGGCGCTGTGTTTTATATTTAATTTAATTAAAACTCACACTGAATAAGCCGCTGACATGTTTCATTCTCTCTACTTTCCTCAGATATGCCAGCCCAAAGATGTGAACTGCAGTATCACCAATATTTGACGTTATTTTGAATACTCTGCCACAACTAACATATTTATAGCTAATAGTTATAGCAAAGGGTTTTTTTGTTCTTGGTATTTAATGTTGGATTCATATAACTTGTAGATATACTAGTTTATTTTTTAAACTAGTAGATTGTTTATACTAAAGGTGTTTTACGAATTTTTAAACTTTGTGGTCTTGAGCTAAGAGAGAGCTAAGTCACAAATTATTGACATATTTCGAAAGCAATATGTTGAAGAAATATTTTAACTATAATATTTAGTATTTTTACTATAATAATATACACAAATTTAACGTTTATGGTGTGGGTATTTCCAAGTCAAGCGGCTCCCATTTTATGCAATCGCATTATAAGAAAGATTGAATGAACAAAAACAAAAAAAGAACATTCGCATTTAATTAGCTAACGACTTTAAACGGATTGTCAGCGAGAAACTGTAGGGGATGTTGGATGGGAGAGGGGATGGTTTCTTGGTTGCTAAATCAATTATACAATAAAACGGTTGACAAATTGCCCACAAAGCAGTGACGGTGAGAGGGGACAACGGGGCAAGGAGGCAACTGGCAACTGGCAACTGAGGATGGGCAAGCGAGTTAACTCTCATGTAGTCGAGTGAAGTTGTCAGGAGGCAAAATGCGTTTTTAATTTTTCAACAACTGGCTCAGCTTGTGGTTGCCACTTGGAGACGTGAGATGGGGCAGGTTACCATATACATATGTAGTATATCAGCTGCTGCTCAGGCAAAGTGGCATTCACTTTGATGTTTCACTTCAACCAACTGCCTCTCTTCTGTTGCGCCAAATGATTCTCATTGAAATTTTATTTTTCATCTGGCTGTGGATAAAGTTCACAGGCTGCATCATAAAATGTAATGACAGCCTCCTTGCTCCCTCGCTCGCTCGATAATGACGAACGCGAATGATGATGCTGCTTGAGTATCAGAGAGTGATGCAACTGCGGCAGCAAGCAGTAGAGAAAGTAGCTAAAGAAGTCGAGAATAACATAAAAGAAAGCTACAGTCTAGAGTGGTTGACTGTGATATACTCGTTACACTGAAAAGAAAAAGTTTTAAAACCCAAAATCTCGTCTGGGTCGCGGCATTTGTAATTAATATGATATAGTTAAACGTTTTGTTTCTATTTTGACATACATGTTCAAACAATCGAAACAATTTTAAGCACCCCTGCTTTAAAGGTGTATTTACGTAAGACGATTTTGGTAGGTATCCTATGTCTTGTTCCTGCCTCTACGCTACCTCCTCACCAATTGTCAGCCATATCAGTTAGGCCGTTCTTGAGTTGTAAACAGTGTAACTAACACAACTTCATTTTATATATAATACTTCATTGTATATATAGATTAGACAGCATAATATACATAGATGAGGCTTCTTCGTCCTAAAGATCTCCCCATCCAATCACCAGCTCAATTGGATCGACGAGAAGCATAAAATCGAATAGCCCCAATAATTAAGTATGCTTTTTTTCATGATCATATTTACGAATCGCACCAAAATGTTTTATATGTTAGCTCGCTTTGGCCATCTCTCTTTTATACTGATGATTTCAGTCTCCGTCTATATCAATGCTTGGCGTGGCAAAAATTTGAAACAAACTTGATCTGCGTGCAAACATAACAAATGCTGTCGAAAAAAAATTATAGCTCTATCTCTTATAGTCTTTGAGATCCAGTATTTCATACGGACAGATGGACAGACACACAGACACACAGACGGACAGACGGACATGGCTATATCGTCTCGGTTGTTGACGCTGATCAAGAATATATATACTTTATTGGGTCGGAGATGTCTCCTTCTACCTGTTACATACATTTCCTGCCGGCACAAAGTTATAATACCCTATAACAAGAAAAAAAGTTCAATAATCGCGATAAGTAGTCCCACATCTTTGATAAGAGCGTGTTTTTTCAAGTACTTGATTGCAGAACGAATGTATTTTGTTTTACGTATTGATTTTTTTCCAATATGAATATAGTTATGAGGCTCGATTGATTTTATAAAGTACAATTACACAATTACTCTTAAACACTTCAGAAAATATAATATAAACAATCAACATAAACTGTGTTACAATTCATGTTATTTAAATACATCCATTATAGAATCTACTTTATAATTGGTTATTTATTTAATAAATATATATAATCGTTTATCATAGTCATTTATAAAGTGTTATATTTGCGAGTAAATCCGACAACTTTGTCCACCTTGTGTGCATAGTTCAATCACTATCTCATAAGGCAACCGCAAGGTATGCAGGCTATATTCGAGGTGTAGGTGTGCTGCATGCGGTGCAGCAGCATCTTCAAAGGTTGTGGCACCCTCAAGTGTACTTTGATACCGACTGTTTTCCGCACTCTCGGCTCCAGCGGCGAGCATTCAACGTGTTTCCTCCCACGGCAGTAAGAGGAAGCAATTATGAGAGCAGGCAGCACATTCAACTCGAGCTCCAGCATCAGCCCACAAAATGCAGTGTTTCCAGCTGCCCTGTTTTTAGCCAATCTCAATCCCTCGCCCCTTTTTGCCAGTTGCAGCTACTTTTTGCCACAAAAGCGTCACAGCGCGTGTTGCTCATAAGATAAAGATAATAGAAAAGTTGAATTTATAGCAAAACACTTTTTCAATCATGCAACCAAAACGTGTGCCACGAACCCTCAACTCTGCTCCAAGTCTATCCACACTGTGTTCATGCTAGGGAAAAAAGACTCTGCTAGGATATGGATCCTTCTTCTTCTTCTTCTGCTTGCAGTCGACGTCAAATCATTTCCGCAACACTTGCTTATACACATTGTTGTTGTTGTTGTTGTTATTGCTGTTACTCACGTTCACGTTGTTTTGTTTCTGAATAACGTCAAAGTTAATGGCTGCTGACACTTGAGCACCATTAATACAACGACTGCTGAATACTCTGCTTCACTTGATTTGCTCTCGTTTTTAAAAAGATTCAAACGTATTTCTAAATAATGTTTTCTAAATGTTTTTATCTCAACAATTTTCCATTTATTTTTTATTTTTTATTCTTATCAACAAAAATTCCCATTACGAAAAATATCTACATATAAAAGTAATACAATAAAATAAGAAATGTCATCTTAGAGTTAATTGATTGTTGATTATAGAATATTTTAGAGTTACATTACTTTGCTTTAACTTTCGGTTAGAGTATGCCAAAGTAACTTTTGGCTGTGCATAAAACATCTGCCTGCGAATATTTTCTCTCTGTCTCTCTCTTTCTCTCTGCCTCACACGCTCAGTCCACCACCCAAATGTATCTGGCAGATAAACTCGACTTGACTCGAGAGACAGAGAGTAGAGTAGACCTCCAGGGCGATCTAACTGACTATTCATGCGTCTCAAATTTTGCAATACAATCCTCCCCCTCCAAAAAGGAAATGTATAAAAGGCAAAAAGAAAAAAATACTATATAAAAGATGATGAAAAGCGCCGCACATTACACTTTACGTTGAGGCTTGGGCAAACAAGTTGTTCCCCTTTTTTTTTTTTTTGCTATTTTATCTCTTCACCAGATTCAAGGGGACACCGCACTGTATATGTCTCTTTCCCACCATCCTCCTGCGTCGTGGCACACAAATTGATAAGAAACTTTAAAGAATATTTAGCGAACTTTCAGTTATTGCTGCTGAGTAACAAATGTTATTTTCAATTTATATATTAGTGTCATTGCGTCATGGAATTGAAGTCAACAATATTTATATTTAATTTTGATTAAATATAAAAAAGGAGTAAAAGAAAAACATAGTTGAATGTGTACATTGAAATGATATCTTCAGGATAATCGTAAGTCTGTTCGGAGAGTGGTAATATGTATAAAGTTTACAACAAAAATTACTTTAAAATGGTCAAGTGGAGTATTAGATACAGAATTTGCAGATATACTGAACTGATATAATGTGGAACTGAAAAATACACCTAAATCGGCTCTAAGCATTTAATCTGCGTTAATATAAATGCAATAGAATTTTGCATTAATGATAAGAGATAGGCTCTCTCAAAATTGTCTTATGATATTCTCTGAGCGAGAGACTTCATGATAATGAAATTTAATGGAAACTTAATTGAATTGATTAAAAGCTGCTACATCAACGCGTTTACTTTAATTTAATATTGAAGGTTCGATTGAAATAATATAAATGGGATAATCGTAGGTTTACTTACTTTTAAGTATTTGCAGTTTTATTGAAAGCATCTAGATACTTACAATTTGCTACATCAAATCATAAAATACAATAACAACTGATCAATTTAAATTATAAAAATAAATCGCTGCATTAAATAGTCGATAGTTTTTTTTATTCAGAACGCAATTTCTTAATGCACCAATTATATATTATATAAATGATTACATTATTTAGTAAAATATCGGAATTTCGGCTCTTCAGTTGCTCACTTCTTCATCGCTTCTTTTGGGGCGAATTAGCATCTTTGCTTCTTTCAATGGATTTCGTCGGTACCAATTTAGATCTGGCCCATATGGTGCATTTTAATTACTGAATAAGGAAAAACGAAAATCAATAATTATGTGTATTCCATCGAAAATAACAATCTGCAATATTTACCAATTATAACAATACGTGTACCACCAGCCACTTTTGTAATGAAGTGCGCAATTACCATTCTGAATGTTGTGGTCGCGATCGAATGTTGTGAATTTCATGTTTTCGCCGTTTCTCATCGCATCCTCATTAATAGTACCACTGAATTTACCCAAACTCAGTTTAAATCCACTGTCTTCGTCAGCTATTTTGAAGTCGTCATATCGAGCGTTGAAGGTACTTCCACTCACAGCAACCAAATGAATATAAAGTTCGTGACGCTGCAAACTCGTGATACGATGTATTTTCTCTAGTCCGAGGAAGAAATCGCTGCTATAAGAACCGAAACCTTTGCGATACGTTGCCCAATCCCTATTGAAATCCTCATTTCCCCCAACTCGTTGTTGTATTACAATCCATCCAGGTCCAGCTAACTGACTATCGCATAAAACATCAAAGAAACCAACTCCAGAAACATTAAGTTGATGAACATCTGAATCTCCAAATGGGATGCAAGATGTGGGACTTAACTTATTAAGTTCAGATTGACATAACTGATTTTCTTTCACTTTATCTATTAGCTTAGCTTCACTCTCTTTTAATTGCAATTCAATTTTTTTCTGTTGTTCTCTGATGTTTTCTGATGTCCGATTTAATGTATCAATTGCAGATTGGCATAACTGAATGTCTTTATCTTGACTTATTAATTTAGTTTTACTCTTCTCTAATTGCACTTCAAGTGTTTTCTGATGCTCAGTATTATTTTGAATATTCTCACTAAATCTTTTTATATTTTCATCTTTTTCAATTAAGCCAGAATTAAGGTTTTTAAATTGAAGTTCGCCATTTTCTAAGTTAGTTGTTTTATCAGCTAATCCTCCTTTTAATTTCACAATAATATTTTGTTGCGAATTAATCTCAGATTCTAATTTCTCAACTTTATTTTTACTCAATTGCAAATCGCTTTCCCCTTTAAGTACTTTGTTTTTATACTCATCTAATAGAGCTGCCTCCTTCATGAGATTTTCATGAATTCTCACAATTTCATGATACTTTTCCATAAGATCAGAATTTAATTCATTTAACTTATTTGCCTTAATTTCACTGTCTTCTAACTGTTGTCTAAAATAATCAAGCAACGGTTTCACAGTTTCATAGGTCTGACTGCAGCAGTTTTCTGCCATTTGCCCGTCCGATTCATTCGTCTGATAAGAAGAAACAACAGGTAAACATTCTTAGCACGCACTGTATTACACTGCTTTATGTAATTGTTCTCACCTCTTCGAAGGCAGCTGCTGCCACCAAGAATATTTGAAGTATTATTAAGAAAACAGTTGCGTTGATTTCTATTTTGCACATTTTGAATGTTTCGACTGAATGCCAGCAAGAATAATTTGCAACTAAAAGTTGAATTTAAATCGAAGAATTCAACTCCGAGTTGCTGTTTTGTTTTTGAGCTTTCAACGGATGTGGGTTCAGCTCAAAAATTTGTAGCGGAAGTGAAGGCGATAGCAAATGGTGTCAATGTCGAGAGAATGTCAACTTTCTGACGCATGTCTGAGAGAGGATTCTTGTTAATGAAATTATAAGTGATGACAGTTTTTGAGTAATTTATTTAGCCGAATTTTGATTATAATTAAAATTAGAAAACTATGTAGTGCAAAATTGTAATGTAATATACATATACATATATAAATATAAATACATATACAGTATGCATCACAGGGACATTATATTGAAGTCAGGATTAAGGAGTCAAAATATTGATGATTTCACATAGACCTAACGTTTCATGATCAGCTCTCTCTCTTTCTCTCTCTCTATCTCTCTCGCTCTATATGTCTCTCTGTCTCTCTTCTATGTCACCGTTTTCAATCAGTGAGAGTGATTCTATGGCTTATCTCCGCAATGCTGATGCTGATGCGTTCGAAATGCTTTTAGTATTCTGCCAATTCTGCTCGACTGGGTATCTTGTAGTCGAGCAATCGTTCTGTTTTGATTTATTTCGAAGTATTTGTCCAGTTAATACATTTATATAATTGATCCTAAGTCTTTCACACATCATGCCTGCACGTGTTTCTCTCTTCACTCTCAGTTGCTTATCATCGCATTGCTGGCCTTTGCTTCAAAACTGCCGAGCAGCTTGGCAACAATTGTCAGAATGACGTCTTTTTGGGAGAACGCTTCAGCAAAATCATAATTCACTGACCTGCACCAATTCGAAATTTTAAGCACACAAAATATATTCAATATATATTCTGAATCGTCATCAACACTGTTAAGTTTTGACAGATTCGTTCATTTGTTATTCTGCATTACCACATACATAGATTCACAGAACCTTCTCAATAAGTTTTTGTCTAAATATATGAATGCAACTAAAATTAACATGTCGAGAGAGCTCGACTATGAGATACCCGTTACCCATTTTCACAAGAACCATATTCTACTATTCAATACATTTTACAAATATACCACAGAGATATTAAAATATACAAAGGGCTATGTTTAATATATTCATAAAGTACTACATTCAAAATCTACGATATAAAACAAAATATATCAGATATTTTGCCCAAGTACTTGTCATAGAACTAACGATTCATAATTTAGGATTTTCTTAACGCAATAATTTGAAACAAAGTTGATTAGTGTAAAGCTCTGCTGCTTAGCTCAGAGGTCTGAGCATTTTCAAAGCTTAGCGAATGCAGATGAGTTCAACGAGAGCGAATATTTGTTTACCAAGATTTTTGATAGGGAGAAATAATCTTGTTATAATATTTTTTTTTTCAGAAAAAAAAAAATTAAAAGATCTTAAAATTGAACAAAGACATTTTAAATATAGATCAAACAATTCTAAATTTAGATAGTTTAAAATAAATCAACAAAAAATTAGATTGAGCTAACAGCAATAACACCAGAGTTTTCGTTTTAATTCTAAAGTATGGGGTTCCAACATTTTAGGAAACAAAAATAAAATTATGTTTTTTAATCTAGAAAAAAAAAACATTCTTAAATCAAAATTTTATTTCTAAAATAAGCAAATTTAGCATAAAAATCTTGACGTATGATTTCAGGTCTAAAAATCTTATTTCAAGATTGTTCATTTATTTCTAGTTTGACCTAATCAACGAATCAATTGAAATAAAATACGCTCCTTCATAAATCATATGTTAATTGAATTCATGTTTTTGCTGTCTCTCATCGCATACTCAAAATTTCCATTCCATTTACTTTAACTCAGTGCGTTTCTATCGTCTTGCCAACAAAATTAACTTTTCAATTGCATGATACTTTTCTATAATATTCGAACTGAAATCAAAATCTTTTTTTCGTTTAGTTTACTTTGACGTAACTAATTTAGGATTTGTTGAATGTAATCGAACATTGGTAGATCAAGCCTTATGTAATTATAATCACCTCTACTTCAGTAGTTGTGACCATCAATAATATTTTAAATAATATCAGAAACAACACTGGGTTTCTTTTTATTCTGCCCTCAAGCAAGAGGAATATGAAATAAAAGTTTAATTTAAATCAACAAAAAGTTTAGTTAAGTTAATCAAATGAATGTCAAGTTTGAACCTTAAATCAATATCGAAAATCAACCACATATCTAATTTTTTTTTTTATTGTAAACAATCTAAATTTAAGATTGTTTGATCTGGATTTAAGATTTTCATATATACGAAACAACTAGAGAAAAACAGAGATCAATGACTACACGTCACAATGATTTACGGCATCTCTACTAACTGAGCTAAAACAACATCACAAGAAATAAGGTTCTAATATAATATTAAAGGCATTTTAAGAAACCAGGACAAAATTTTTTTTGTCTAAGATTGAAAAGTTTTTTATTCAAGACTTGCAATATTATTTTCAATCTAGAATGAAACAATATTGTATTATTAAATGTTTTTCAACTTGAAATTTTGCATACAAATTTTGATAGTTTCAATATTATTTCAAGATGGTTTTGTTTAAGATCGAAAAATTCTTAAATTTTTGTGTTTTTTCGAATTTTTATTATTTAACTTATGTACAAAACATAAGAAATGAATCTAAGTAGTCTCATTAAGAAATATAAAAAAAAACAAAATCTACTAGTATGTCTTCAGTTATGCTCATTTTGAACATTTCAACAAAAGTTTATTTTTTAATACTTGGTCCTAAGACTCTTATTTCTAATTAATATATTTATGCTATTTGCTTTTAATCAAATTTTGTTGATTCTAGAATCGTAGAGTCGGCTATCGACCACAAATTGGAAAAATTGGAAATTTTAAGAGAATCATTAAAGTAGTTTTTTGCTTTTTCGAGAGGTAAGAATACAGACTCCTATACTCGGTGAATTGAATATGAAATGAGTTTTTGGTAGGATTTAGGGAAACTGAAAAGAGAAAGAGAGAAGGATAGAAAGAGAGAGGGGGTGTTGTTATTAACGAAGGGATTAGTCAGGCAATTTGTTTACTTAGAACAAACAGTGCGCGACAGAATCGTCTAATCGTCTAAAAGCCCCTGAGGAAAACCATCTCTACACATACATACATACGTATGTACTCAACGTGCAACATTTGCCACGAACTTGCGCCTCCCTCAGCTTTATTTTGGGTTTCTTGTGGCGTCGTCGTCGTCTTGGTGGCGTCGTCAAAGTGCCAAAGTTTTTCATTGTAATAAATATTTTAATTTTGAACTTGAGCAATTAACCCAAGAAACGCATGTGAAGATTGTGCCACACACACACACACACGCACAATTGAGTGGAGATGTGAAAAGTGGAAGTGCAAATGTAATGGTAAGGGAGTTGGCTGTGCTTATGCTGTCATGGCAATTGAACGACTCCTCAAGCAGGAGGCGGGTCAACCACATGTACAAGAGACTTACCCTCACCCCATTCCCTCCCCCACACTCTCCGAGCATTATGAACTTAAGCTGTTGCCCCAACCCACAAACTTCAACCTTCAACAACAACAGCAATAACATTAAGATCCTTAGCCAGACTTCTCAGTCGAATTGCTCTTTCGGTTCTGTTTATAAACTTTTGTCTTTTGCATTATTCAACGGAAAAGTTAACTGTTTGTTCTAACAATTTAAATAAAAACTAGAGCAGAAGTTTTGCAAGAAGTATACTGATGCAAATGAGAAAATATGTCTAAAATAAATCAAATATTTTAGTTTTTATTGCACATTTTTATTGACAATTACCAAACGCATCTGCATTCAAATATGTCCCATTGTCGATGTTATTATGTTTTTAAACAATTATTCAATTGTCAAAAGATGTTAAATTTTATTGTCATTGTAATGTTTTTCAATAAGAAAACGCAGTTTAGATAAATGTTTATAATTTATCGAACATATTTCAATCAATCAATATAAATATGAAATATAATGCAACAAAGCTTTGTAGGCTACAATCACATATCACTTATAAGTTGCGAATCTATTTTTTATATGACTATGCCCGCTTCTTAAAAGGAAGAAGGGTATTATAATTTTGGGTCTGCAAATATAAGTATGTTAACAGGCAGAAGGAGTTATCTCCGATTCTATGAAGTTTATGCTTCACCAGCGATATAACCGTGTCCGTCTGAACACCTAGAATTTAGAGACTATAAGAAACTGAGCTATAATTTCTTTCCAAAGCACTTTAAATCCTTGCACGCAGATCAAGTTTGTTTCAAAACGAAAAATATCGAATTACAAGTGTAAATTAAAACTAAAAAAAGTTAGTATAGACAATAATTACTATATTATTTATAATTTGATGGTAATCGGATAAAAATTGTAAAAAAACAAGTAAGAAAGCTACAGTCGAGTGTGCTCGACTGTGAGATACCCGCTACCCAGTTTTAATAAAGGCAAAATATTGCGGTATCATTTTCAAACTATACCGAATATACTGCAAAAATACTAAAAATATACCAATAGGTATATTTGGTATATCGATATAGTACACCATTCAAAATATACCATAGACGGCACAATGTGCCAGATTGTCGGCCAAAGCAACTCAGACCCCTAGTAAGTAGGCGTTTTTGCCCATACAAAAGTATTTCTTTAATAACTTCCACAATTTTTATCTGATCGCAACCAAATCATAAATACTATAGTAATTATAGTATGTTTCAAAATTCGTAACTCTAGCTTAAAAATTACGCTTGTTATTCGATTTTTTTGATTTGCGGGGGCGGAAGTGGGCGTGGCAAAAATTTGAAACAAACTTGATCTGCGTGCAAACATAACAAATGCTGTCGAAAAAAATTATAGCTCTATCTCTTATAGTCTCTGAGATCCAGTGTTTCATACGGACAGACGGACAGACGGACAGACACACAGACGGACAGACGGACATGGCTATATCGTCTCGGCTGTTGACGCTGATCAAGAATATATATACTTTATAGGGTCGGAGATGCCTCCTTCTACCTGTTACATACATTTCCTGCCGGCACAAAGTTATAATACCCTTCTACCCTATGGGTAGCGGGTATAAAAAAAAATTAAAATATCAGATTGCAATCGTGTCTTAACTGATTTGACTGACAATCTGGTACATTTTTATCTCTGTAGTATCTGTAGTATCTAGAATGTAGAATTCCATCGATATACCAAATATGGCCTTTGCTATATTTTCAGTACTTTTGAGGTATACTGTTTGTTATATTTTAAGAATAATACCGCACTTATTTGCTTTTATATAAAATGTGTGGCGGGTATCTCATTTCCTATTTGTTTTTTATTGATTTTTACTCAAAAAAAATTTTAATATAATAATTCCATTATTGGTGATGAAAATCATAAAAGCAAAATGTTTTTCGGACCTTGCTTTACATCCAAACATCTCTATGCCAGCTATATGTTATATAGTATTTGGATTCGCGGAATTTATTTGTAACTAGAAATGTTTGTTGCTTTCTTCGCTGATTCGTTTTTATGCGTGAACTTGTTTATGTGTTTTTGCCATCTCATTCAGGTAAGTTGCGACTTTATCCCCGATATACTCGTTATTTAACCCGTTCGGAGTGTTCCATCAGCTGGAAACGCGCATGCACAAAGACCTTAATTATAAAAGTCAACAATGGGCAAGGGGAACGAGAACGGGTTGTTGAGTTACCACCGACTTTGTTTTATTGTCATCAACTGAATGAAAATCCGCTCGCAGTCGGAGTCGTTTGCCCAAAAGTAAAACTCGCATGTAATTAAAATCAAATCCTTTTTTTACGACTGTATTTATTTATTTTTTCCTTCGCTCTTTTACGCTTATTTTGTTGAATGCGCCGCGAACCTGCACAAATTAAACAAACCTAAATGGAAAAAAAGATATTGTGAAAAAAAGAAACACACAAGGACAATCAAAAATTGTGATAAATTTTTATATCAATTTTTTCGTTTCGCTGTACAATTTTCCAGTTCTCATTCGGTCAACAATAAAAGCGAAATGGCAGTTGGGGAAAAATCAACGGAAAAAGGGTTCACAACAGTAAATGAAAACTGGGCGAGACCCGTGCGGCTTAAAGGCTTAACAGCTGATTTATTTCAATACGAGTAGAACAAACAATACTTTAATATTCGGACCGAAAAAGAAAAGAATAAATAAAATAATATGTTACACTATACTAATGTGGAGTTTCTTTATAGATTATACAATCAGATTTGTTTTTTATTTGTTTGCTAATGTAAATTTTGGGAAAAGTTCAAGTGTGAATGATGCAACCACCCAAAAACAAAAAAAAAAAGTTAGCATAGATCTAACTCCAGAGCTTGCCAGTTAACCATTTTAATTATTGTCCACTTTTATTGCAGTCCGCGATTGCAGATAAAGTCGACTAACGTCGCTCGTCGCCCATTTTATCTGTCAATGTCAATATCAACACAGTCACAGTCTTGCCCCAGAGCTGAGCCCCTGGTCCATATAATTCCCCTCTCTCTCTCTCTCTAGCTCTTTCCATTGCGATTCCCATTCCCATTTCCACTCTCGTTCTCATTCTCATGCTGCTGGCCATGTCATCGGCATCAGCTGGCGATTAACTTTGCAAAGGCAAAGGCAAAGGCAACCCTTTTATCGCGCCAACGGCGATATGCTAATGATGGCCATGGCCATGCCCACTCAGCCCACAATTTGATGGGCCGCGGGCAGCGTTGTACACTTTTTTGCGTGTTTTATTATTTCCCCACAACTCGTTGTAGCATTTACCATTTGCCTTTGCTGTTGCTGCTGCTTTTATTATTTTCAAGTTTAATTAACTTTTCTCTTGTTTTCGGCTCACATAAATTTTCAACTCTTTGCTGCCCTTTGCCAGTGGGCACAAGCCGAGTGGCAGCAGCGAGAGATGGCGAAGGAGCAGGTAGCACAGGATCTGTTTGGCTCGAAATTTGATACGTTGCTGTTGTCATAAGCCTTGGGAGATGGATGTGCCCCAGCTGAAACTTTTGCTGAATTAACTCGACCAATTCCAAACTCATCTACTCAGCATTTCCTCTCTCTCTCTATCTCTCTCTCTCTCTCTCCCGCTCTCTCATCCTCTTTTTCCAGAATCTACATCCACAAGAGGACAAACTATCCCTTTTAAAGAACTACCAATATATACGCATTCGGCTTAGTGTGGCACAACTAACAGATACCCTGTTAATTTTCGAAAAATGTACAACAACAGAAATGGTTTGTCGAGTTTTTACAGGGTATATGCGTGTGAGTAGCTGGATGAGAGGCATATGCACAGGAAATGTTGTTAGTATTTTAAAGGGTGTTTTACATTTATTGTATTAACAGCGTAAAATACTATGATATCAGAGATGCAAAAGTAATAATTACAGCTTGCAATTCTTTAATGAATTTGTTCACTTATCAAAAATTCTTCCAGCACTCCCCGCCTTTGATAATTCTATAACTAAAGGGTGTATAGCTGATGAAAGGTGAAAAGTTATGTGAACTTTGTCTTCTTAACTAATCAACAATTAATGTAGTACTAAAAGTTGAAATTTTACGGTCAAAACTCCCGCTTGTGGTAATTTTTCAATTGCAGGGTATACAAAGAGCACTTGGCTTGTGGTCGACAAGTGCTTACGTAATTTCGCACTCTTAATGTGCTGGATATGAGTACACATAATAATCGTAATAACAATGCCAGCACATCCACATCTTATAAATGCGAAACTTTGCAGATCTCACCGCCCCTCGACCGCCCCTCGCTCCACTGTGTCTCTGTTTTGAACTCACTCTGCGATAGCTGCCAGTTCATCTGTCAATTAGACTTTAATGTATTGCGATTGTACTCGAAGTTATACGCAATTACGTTAGAACTTCAAGGCAGAGGGAGGAGTCTGAGCAGCCGAAAGGCAAATGAACACATTTATTGAGTGACAGACAGCAAAGCATTACACATTTTGCCATACTAAATAAAAAATAATAACAATTTTCCGCTTGGCAACTTGATGAACGCAAGTAAAACAAAGAAACTGCAGAAAAAGAGATGAGATAATCCTAAATCAAAGTCGAACTTTTTTGAATAGGTAAGAAATTAAAGATTATATGAAATATATATACTTTTTTTTTGTAAATCTTAGATCATTTTGGGCCTTACGATCATGTAAATTTCAGCAATCGATAAGATCAACCGAGGCGCTCGCAGTTCTTACACTGTTTTGGTTCTTTTTTGATAAAGTTGAATTTATGGTTTTTACCCTCGAGCTGTCTGGCTTCAATCCACATCACGCTCCCCATCCCGCGTCCCTCGCTGTCGTTGATTGGTGCGACTTTGCAGTGATCTTGCGAAGCTTGTCAGTTGCTCTTGAGATTTATGTCTGCAGCAATGTTCGAAATCGAGCTAACAAACAAGTATTGTCTACAACTCCAGCAAACACACCGAGATATTTACATATATATCTCTTTTTGATTATTTATTTATTTATGTTGTGCTCGGTGCTCTGGGCGCTCAAGCTGGGGTTTTCATTTTGGGCAAAGTGTCAGTGCTGAGATTTATTCATGCTCCAAGAGAAAAAAAAAAACGAATTTGATGCCACGAGCTTAAACATTTGAAATGAGTTTGCTAAAGAATCCAACAAATGTTAGATAGTCTACAAAATGTATCTACTTATTGATGTAGACGCAGAGAGAAAAGCAGATATTCAAAAATCATGAATCAAAATACAGAACATTTGAACGTTTTGGGAACTTAAAGCAGAGAATTTTCAAACTTCAAAATAAAACACAAAACAATTATTTTCTTTCATTTTAAGCAAACAAGATTTTGTAAACTTTTGGATTCTGGAAATAAGAATTAAATCCTTAAATTCAGGAATGGATTATGTAGAATTACAGCAAAGTTTAAATTTTAAATTTCTTGCTTAAATTTTGATATCGTTTTATCTTGATTATAGATTTCTTATCTTGATTTTAACATTTTTTTTCTTTTGTGTACGTTTTATATATTAGAGCTAATTTGTTATTGATACAAATAACAACACAGACCTTAAAATGTAATATCGTATACGACATTAATTTTAGATCTTAACTACGTCTTTAAAAAAATAATGAGAAATTAAAAAAATCGGGATAGAAAAAAATTTGAAGATTTAATCGATCTTAAAAAAAAACAATCTTAAATCAATTTTTCGTTTAAGTCAATTTAAAAAAAATATATCATAAATAACATACACAAATGTGTACAAAAATATATGTACACACATATATATAATATAAAAGTATCTGCACTCCTTTTTTTTTAGGTTTGTTTTATTTTAAACAATCTAAATTTAGGATTGTTGGATGTTGTTATAAGATTTTGCCTTATTGGTTCAACTTAAAGATTTTTCCATTCTTAAAACAAGATTATAATTTTGAATTTCAAGATTGAGTAATGAGATATTTTAATGATTTTCAATTTTGATTTAAGAATCTTCTTGGTTTAATTTTGACATACAAACAATATCGATTCAAGATTTTATTCTTTCGGTGTACAAGAATTTAGCATATAAGACGAACATGTTGAAGAAAAAAGTTCATATTTGATTATTTAAATGATATAAATATAATATAATAATAATATTCTACTATATATGCCAGCATTTAATGACGCATGCAGCAAATTTTGGTTTACTGTTGAAATCATAGAATGACACCTTTGAAAGATATCTCGATGGATCGACATCCTGGCAGGTCACTCAAAGATCGAATCATAGATATTGGTTTGTGCGTTTGATTTAACTTGCCACTCGCAGCTCCCTTTCTCTTTCTCTCTCTATCTCTCTCTCTCTCTATATGTTTATCCATTTTCTTGAATGTTATTTTCCTTTACTCTTTCATTTCTTAATTCTTGGGGTCGTTTGATCAATCTTGATGGCAAAGGCTGCTGTGTGACAGGCAGCAACCTGGCAACTTGGGCTGATGGCAAGCAGCAACCTGAAGCGAGATCCACACACATACATAAATACACGAACACACACACACACACACACTCATACACTCAGCTGTCTGCCTGTGTTGAAGGTGCGGCCGAAATCTGCTGTGTTTGTTGTTGTCGTTGCCTTTATATTCGATCTAACTTCGTGTTGGTTTCTTTTGTGGGTCTTTCGTATGGTTGTTGTTGTGTGTGTGTGTGTTTTTTTTTGTTCGTTTCTTTTATTCCTTTTTTGCTACATTTGGTTGTTATTGTTGTTGTCGTCGCTTGGCTGTGGTTAGCGCGTTGGCTTCAGACAACAATTTTGACCTGGTCTCAATCTTCTTGCTGTTGTTGTAATGGATACAGTCGTTGATTGCAGTCGCTGTTTCTGTTGTTGTTGCTGTTGTTGTTGTTGACTTTTTCATGCAATTTAAGTCTTATTTATGGTTCTTGTTGATGTGATCGTGTTGATGGTCGGCTCTTCGTTTCTCTCTTCTTCTTTCGCTCTTTACCACTTTTTTTTTTGCTTTTCCTGTCTTCAGTTGGATTTGTTGATGTCTTATATGTACATACCTGAATGTACATACATTGATGTACATATGTATGTATGTGTTGTATTCACAATATAATCCTAAACAATCCTATAATCAAGGCGAAATAACTTTAAGTGATAAAATTTTCGATTTCTTTGGATATATTTAATGTTGATTTAGATTTCGATTATTTTGTTTTGTCGTGCAGAAGTAAAATTTGAAAACTGAGTATTGATTATTTAGAAAAGACAGTTCGGCACTCTGAGTGTGACTCCCAAAAGTGAAGTGCAATCAATTCTATGAGCTCCACTTTAGCACTAAAAAACAATAAGAATAACAACAAAATAGTAAAACAGATTTGATTCAAAGTAAACAACAGCGATATGAATATATGAGATCATGTTTGATGGTAATTATGCTCATGTCTATGTCAGACACACAGCTTAGCTATACCCTGTAATTATGTGAAGTTGGAGCCACACAAATAATAATGAATAATACAAAAAATATATGCTGCACTTTTACAGGATATGTGCATGTTCACGATATAAGTATTAACAAAGTTGATGTTCATATATAACATAATTTTTCTATTTATTCTGCACGTTCCAGTCATCAAAACAGTTTTTATCTCGAGAGTCATACAATTTGATGGCTATAGGCAAATGTGCTTGACTTTGAAATACCCGCCACATATATAAATAAACTTTTTTCATAGTATCGATCAATATTCAGGGGGCTCTGAAAATATTATGCTGAGGATCAGCAAAGTATCAAGCGCATGTATTGATAATATCCGTTAATGGTGTGGCGAACGGGTATGCAAAGAGTCGAGCAACACATTGAGCTGCAAATAGAACGCTGTCAAACTAGTTGGTAGACCTAGGTTAGTTCTTAAACTTTATCACAATCTGAGCCATGTTCCCAGACCTGTTTCTTGGCCTGACTTAGATTCGTTTCATGTTTATGGTGCTTGAGCCAGCAAAGCCAAAGCCAAAGTGGTTGGGCCTGCCAAACAACAAAGAGTCTGTCCAAATATATATATGTATATATATTTGTGTATATACATATGTATGTGTATATAGTACTCACTATATACTCATTGTCCGCGTGTTGTTTACGAACAAGAAGTTTTGCGGCAATGGATGTGGTTTGTGGTTTAGCTGCTTTTATGGAGACAACAACAACAGCAAAACCAAAAACTAAATCAAAAACAATAACAGCTGCTAGACTAGCACATACCCATTAATTGGTATTGTTTAAGTGACGATTCGCAGGCAGAAATGTCGTGCGTTGAATTAACCCCATTACAGGGTATTTCAATGAAATGATATTTTTTAGGCAAAAGCAAATAGAGAAGTAGAGAAAGAAGTTACAGTCGGGTGTGATGAACTGTGAAATACTCGTTACACATTTTAATATACCGCAAATAATACTAAAGTTGTATATTGATATTCGAAATGTACCATAGCGATGAAAATATATTTTTATATACCAGCCAAGGTTGCCTTGGAGCCGTAGTAAGTAGGCTTATTTGTTCATACAAAAGTTATTCTTGTATAACTTCTACAATTTTCATCCGATCGCAACAAAATTTTCAGGAATTATGAAAATTAAAGTTCTAAAGGTATTCGATATTTATCGTGGGCGTCGCAAATATTTTGAAACAATCTGAGATATAGGTTTTCATACGGACAGACAGACAGACAGACTGATCTGGTTACATCGTGTCGTCTGTTAACCCTGATCAATATACTTTATAGGATCGGAGTCGACTCCTTTAACCTGTTGCATACATTTCCTGAAGGCACAAAGTTTTCATACCCTTCTACCCTATGGGATGGGGTATAAAAGAAAAACGAAATCGACAACAAGAGGCAAGAAACATTGGTTAAAAAGCCATCAAAGAGCAAGACGTCAACAACAACAACAACTTCAACCAGTCCAAATCGCAGCCGGAGTCGGAGTCGATGTTGATGTCGAAGTCGAAGTCAGAGTTGGATTCGGAGTCACGATGTTGGGTTGGTCGGTCTGTCAGTGGTTTGGCTGTTGGTTGAGGTTTGTTTTGCTCTGTGTTGTTGCTGCTTTCGTTTGTTTGGAACCAGTTTTTGGCCTCAGCTCGAAACTTTATTTACAATATTGTTTTCGCTGTTAACGACGATGCTGTTGGATGCGATTTGAGCTCAACTTGTTGTTGTTGTTATACTTGTTGTTGTGGTTTTGACCCAAGCCCCTTTTTTATACCCGGCAGCCAACGCCATATTGGGGTATTCACAACAGTTGCTTAAAATTTTAAATTGTGTTTGAATTTTAAATGAATATTTCACAAAATTTTTTTTTTGTTGTACATTGTTATCTTTTAGTGTTATTAAAGTACAGATAGAATGTTAAGTAAAGCTGTTTTCTTTTTGTCAAAGATTTGATGCCAAAGAATTTATATCTTATATATCCTTTATATAAAGACTATGGCTTGACAATTTTTTAATTACAGAAAGATCTTGGTATTCTTATTTTGTGTTTTCAAAATCACTTTAGTTGCTTCAAATCGACTGAATATTCCGGGTATCATTCAGCTGAGCACACTCAACTGTATTTGTTTTCATCTTTCTCTCTGTGTGTGCGTGCAATAAAGAAACTGGTATACCAACTACTTGGTCTCAAGACGAAACTCACGACAATGTGGCCAATTTGATGTGCATCTCGCATGGTTAGCACTGCCAACCCCTCCCTCCGTCCCTCTCTTTCACTCTCTTTCTTCGCTCTCTGCTCTATCATTGTCCCTCTTTTTGGGTGTTGATGGGTCCCGTGCGGTTTATCAATCATTAACAGGCAACGCACTCATAAAAGTCCATTGCCTAAATGGCCATCACATTATACAGATGCCGTCTTTCAGATTTACAAATGCCCATACAACAAAAACAAAAAAACATACCCATAAACTTTAGCTCAATCTCAAACTCCAACTCTAACGCAAACAAAGAACCGTTTTTACTGAAAAATCCGAAAATTTTTGTATGGTCATAACATTTTACGAGTTTTGGACCGAGATGACCAGAAAACTGCACTTAGCCGTCTTAGTTGATTAGACATTTTCTGTGCGAGTATTACGATGCTTTTCTTTTGTAACTTTGTGTCGGCAGGAAATGTATGTGATAGGCAGAAGGAGGCATCTCCGACCCTATAAAGTATATATATTCTTGATCAGCGTCAACAACTGAGATGATCTGTCTGTCTGTCCGTTCGTCTGTATGAATACCTAGATCTCGGAGACTTTAGGAGATAAGATGGAATTTTTTTTCAACAGCAGGCGGATCAAATTTGTTTCATATGTTTGCCACGCCCACTTCCTCACACGCAAATCGATACAAAACGAATAAGAAATGTAATTTCATATCTAGAATGTTGCAACATACAATAATATCACAGTCTTTATCATTCCTGAAAATTTGGTTAAGATCTGATAAAAACAAGTTGAAGATATTAAAGAAAAAGTTTTGTATTGGGAAAACGCCTTCTGCAGTGGAGTCTTTGTTGTTTTGTCTGGCAATCTGGTATATTTTGCACTTCCTGAATGTAGTATTGCATCAATATACCTAACATAGACTTCGGTATATTTTTAAAATTTTTGTTGTATATTAATTTGGGTAGCGAATATCTTACAGTCGAGCACACTCTATTAAAGCTTTAGTATTTTTCAATGGAATGTTATTTCTTTAATCTTTTCACATTATAGAATTTCTTGCAAGGTATAAACGAGCATTCAAATTTCATTTGACAAAGAGTCAAAATCCTGGAGACAAAATATATAGCCTAGAATTAGTTAGTTGCATAAATCAATGGATGACAATAACTATACTATATAATGAATCTATATGCAAATTTCAATAGAAAAGCGCATTTGGGACAATTTATAATTTCCAGGAATTTATTAATTGCCATTCCTCGAAATTATAACAAACATTATCAGGCTTATACATGAATATGTAAGCGCGTTTATTGTAGAATATTGATGAGATTAGGTCCGAAATCTAATCGTGTCTAGAAGCATTATTTAAATTCCTAGAATCAGTGCTGCCAATTTAGCTATTTCATCAGCACATTCCATTTTATTTGATTATTATTATATATTTATTTTGTACATATTTAACACTTGACTACTTTAATTACAAAGTTGTGCATCCAAATTACAAGTCAAAAATAATATATATATAAATATATATAAAAAATATTATTTAAAAGTTATTTTATTAGGTGGGCTTTGTTTTTTTTTTTAATTGCTTGTCACTTAATAAACATCTAAAAATATGAGAAAATTATTTTTTAATAGAACGCACATCAATTGATCTAAACCATTAGTAAACATAGTAAAAATCGTGATAAAGAAAAAGTATAACTTTATGTTATGATATTTTGTTATATTTATGCTTTTGCTTTGGAATCGTTGTCAGCAAAGTCAAATGAACGCTGGATTAGCTAAGATCAATGTAACTTGCTGTTCAGCTGCTGTGGCTATCTATACATCCAAGAATAAATATATATTGAATTCAGTTGAAATTCCAAAAAAATGATACTGATTATGTGTGACATGTTTACTTATTTACCTCTTACGCATCATTATCATTTAAATATAGAACTCAAGGTCAGAGGAGGGCAAGATAGAAAATGAACCGCATGTTGGGGAATTTTGTTGTGGATTGCATTGAAGCTTTGCAATGCTTCGAGACTTTGCCACTTTGCACTTTCTCTTCAATGCAAAAGGGAATCGTAAACTGAATGTCAACCAAAAAGAAAGAGAGAGAGAGAGAGAGAAAACATAATTTGCTTTACTTAGTTTTAGCTACGCTCTGGTATTTTTATTGCAATTTCTGTTAGTTGGTTCGTTGCGACAAGAACAAAAACAAGTGAAGAGCAAAGCCAAGACCCAATCGCACATCCCACATCGACCCAGTTCGTGGCCGGCTGTGGTTCAACTCACAACCGACCCAAACCGAATGGACCAAAAGCAATGTAACATGCCAAATGTGTCCCGGAATTTAATTAAACATTTTCTGCGCTTATTCGTGTATACCATTTACCCCAAGCTCACCCTCTAATCTGCCAGCCAGGGTTGATTCGACCAGCTCCCCTGATGTGTGTGTGTGTGTGTGTGTGTGTGTGTGTCTGTGGCTGAGGATGGGCGAGTTCGGTTCTTTTTGAGGGTTCTGTGTGAAGGTTATTGACATATTTTAACAACTATTTGCGAAAGGCTTTAGTTTCACTTCAATTTCGTTTCGAGTTGTCCTCACACTGCCTTCTTTTTTTCACTCTCTCTCTCTCATCACATAATTGAAACAAGTGCAAAATGTCTTAATTCTGTTGGTCGTTTCACTTCGTTTGTTTGGCATTTAAATGTCCGCGCGGCATCAATATTTGTATTCTTGCAAATATCTGCCATTTGCCATCTAAATAACTTTATTCAAATTAATCCATGAAGGGCACCAAAGTAAAAATTGATATTACTCAAGATATGTAAAGAAAGCAAAGACTGATTTGTCTGACAATACTCTCACTGCAGTTGATACTATGAGCAATATAAAATAGCTGAAAGTGAACTCGAAAAACGAAATGAAAGGAAGTACTATACATAATATGAGATGTCGCCTGTTTGCATTAGTCAAACAATCTGGAACTTTAGCAAAAAAACTATAACGTAATTTTGTAGATATGTATATAATAATAATATAATTTCAAAATGATTCATAATAAAAGGAAAGACATTCTATATAATTGCATGGGAGTTAAATGTGCTTCAATTCGAACATATGTAAATATGTATATAAATGGTTATTATTATATGTTTAGTTGTATAAGAGAAGAAGTTGCCATTAGTCAAACGGAAGCAGTTGCTGCAATACTCAGAGACGCAATCGTTAAATCGAAGACTTTGCTAGTTGTGGCTAGGTAAAACAGAAGTTGTTTCTAAGCTCAAGCCCTTGCACTTTTGTAGGCGAGTGCAAGCGAGTACGCGATAGTCAATTGCCAAAACAAGCGCTGCCTGATCGTGTCTATCACACAGAAAAAGCGTTGCAGCAGGTGTTGCTAGGGTTGAAAAAGCCAAACGTGAAAACGTTAAGTATAACGGAAGAAGTTGCTATTAGTTAAGTGGAAGCAGTTGCTAGATAAGGATGCTAGTTTCGTTGATGTATAACAGAATAAGCTGCTATTAAGCTCAAACAGTCGCAAGTTTTTTGGCGAGTGCAAGCGAGTGCGCGATAGTCGTTTGTCAAAACAAACGTTTGATGATCGTTTCTATCACACAGACGTATGTACAAACAGATTTGAGTAAATATTCATCTGCATGTGGAAAAGCAAGTATCAAATCTCAACAACAACAACTACTTATGTATGTATGTATGAGAGTGAGTGTGTTAGCGCTCTATAAGTACTCACCCGTGTGCACACTGACTTATGTATTGCATATGTATTGTGTAAATATACATACATAATATGTGCGTCTATATATTTATTTAAATGTACTGGCAGATCGAACTATAAGCACTTACATACATATATATTTTATATACTGCATGTAGATTAGGTTTGTAACGGAATGAAGATTAGGTTTGTACCTATATATAATAGCTATACACTGATAATTAGCATTGAAACTTGAAGTTTTCATTACTGCAATGCAGTTTAGCTTTTTTTTAATTTTTAATGTCAGACGCCATGGACAGAAGATTTGAAATATTATAAAAATAATAATCAAGACAATCGCTCTCACTTAATGAACAACATACAGACGGAGGCTGCACTCATCAGTAGATGCCAATAAAAAGAGAAAGAGTCTCTGTGACATCAATATATCACATTCGATATAATGTTTTTATGATGCAACTTCTTAGAGTAATTTTGCACTGCAGTGTTTTAAGTCTGTATTGTTCTTTCTAATCGTTTCAAGTGCATATTTCAAATTTCGAATCCACTTCGCCTTTTCTGCTTCCATTATCAAGAAGCCTCTCTCGGGCAGGCAGTCGAAAGTCGAGCTTGTCGGTTCTCTCGGCACGAATAGAGATTCAATTTGCTGTCACTTTCTCGTCCGCTATGAATTTTTAATCTGAACCCACATCGGTTCTATACGTATTAGCTGTTCAATCTCATAGCAGACTCAAAGCTGACTTTTTCGATTTAAATTACGCTTTTAGTTTCAAATTCATCTTTTCCGCGAGCAGTCGAAATATTCAAAATGTGCAAACTAAAAATCAACTCAGTTCTTTTCTTGATACTACTTCAAATATTTTTGGTGGCCACAGCTGCCTTCGACGAGGTGAGAACAATTACATAAAGTAGTGTAATACAGTGAGTGCTAAGAATGTTAACATCTTCTTCTTATCAGACGTGCGAATCCGACCGAGAAATGGAAAAACAGTGCCGCTTGCATAACTATAAAACTGTGAAACCTTTGCTTGATTATTTTAGACAGGTTAGAAATGAGTTAGAAGACAAAGAAATTAAGGAAAATAAGTTAAATGAATTAAATTCGGATCTTATGGAAAAGTATCATGAAATTGTAAGAATTCATGAAAAATTCATGAATGAGGCAGATCTATTAGATGATTATAAAAACAAAGTACTTAAAGGGGAAAGCGATTTGCAATTGAGTAAAAATAAAGTTGAGAAATTAGAATCTGAGATTAATTCACAACAAAATATTATTGTGAAATTAAAAGGAGAATTAGCTGATAAAACAACTAACTTAAGAAATTGCGAACTTCAATTCAAAAATCTTAATTCTAGTTTAATTGAAAAAGATAAAAAAATAAAAATATTTAGTGAGAATATTCAAAATAATACTGAGCATCAGAAAACACTTGAAGTGCAATTAGAGAAGAGTAAATCTAAATTAATAAATAAAGATAAAGATATTCAGTTATGCCAATCTGCAATTGATACATTAAATCGGACATCAGAAAACATCAGAGAACAACAGAAAAAAATTCAATTGGAATTAAATGAAAGTGAAACTAAGCTAATAGATAAAGTGAAAGAAAATCAGTTATGTCAATCTGAAATTGATATATTGAATAAGACTTTACTCAATACTCTTGTCCCAACAAGTTGCTCTCCTTTTGGGGATTATCCTGGTGTCCATCAACTCAATGTCTCTGGCGTAGGTTTATTCGATGTTTTATGCGATAGTCAGTTAGCTGGACCTGGATGGATTGTAATACAGCAACGAGTTGGGGGAAATGAGAGTTTCAATAGGAATTGGGCAACGTATCGCAAAGGTTTCGGTTCTTATAAGAGTGATTTCTTCCTGGGACTAGAGAAAATACATCGTATCACGAGCTTGCAGCGTCACGAACTTTACATACATTTGGTTGCTCTGAATGGAAGTACCTACAATGCTCGATATGACGACATCAAAATATCTGACGAAGACAATGGATATAAACTGAGTTTGGGTAAATTCAGCGGAACTATTATTAGGGACTCGATGATATACACCGAAAACATGAAATTCACAACATTTGATCGCGACAACGACGAATCTGGTGTAGGTAATTGCGCAGTTATTTACAAAAGTGGCTGGTGGTACAGGAAATGTTATAGTTGGTAAATATTGCAAATTGCTATTTTCGTTGGAATACACATAATTATTGATTTTTGTTTTTTCTTATGCAGTAATTTAAATGCACCTTATGGGCCAGATCTAATTTGCTATGAGAAAAATAAAATCGAACTCAAAGAAGCTAAGATGCTAATTCGCCCCAAAGAAGCGATGAAGAAGTGAGCAACTGAAGAGATGAAATTAAAATATTTGACTCAATTATGTAATCATTTATATATAATTGGATGATTACAATTTTGCGTTCTAAATAAAAACAAGTAAGAAAGCTACAGTCGAGTGTGCTCGACTGTGAGATACCCGCTACCCATTTTGAATAAAAGCAAAATATTACGGTACTAATCGCAAAATATTAAAAATAAATATGCATGTATTCTCGATCGGGATTTGAGCTCGAGCACCACCGACCAGGTGGTTAAAAAAAGTTTGTACCCCGAGCGGGCTCGAACTCGAGCACCGCAAAATGCTCGTATTGCAGTCTTCCACCTGAGCTATCGCATTGCTTATGAATCCCGTATGCATACAGATACTAATATAGGCGTGCATGTATATACGTATACGCATACATACAATACATACATGCGCATACAAAAGTATTTATTTAATAACTTCGACAATTTGTATCTGATCGCAATCAATAAGGAATCACAATTACTTTAGTTGTTATTTAATATATCAAAATTTGCAACTCTAGTTATTCGATTTATCTTGATTTGCAGGTGCGGAAGTGGGCGTGGCAAAAATTTGAAATAAACTTGATCTGCGTGCAAACATAACAAATGCTGTCGAAAATTATTGCTCTATCTCCTATACTCTCTGAGATCAAGGTGTTCATACGAACAGACGAACAGACAGACAGACGGGCATGGCTAGATCGTCTCGTATATCAAGAATATAAATTCTTTTTGGGGTTGGAGATGCCTGTTACAGATATTTCCTGCCGGCACAAAGTTATAATACCCTTCTATCCTATAGGTAGCGGGTATAAAAAGACACAACATTATTGCTATTAAACCTTTTCCCTTTCAATCTCGCTTTCGTGAGCTACACAGCTGCTGCTTAGTTTTAAATTTAATTAGTTCAATATCTCTTTGTGATTTACAAGTTTTATTATTATTGACTGGATCACCGAGAACTCTTAACGAATTATTGAAGTTGGAGTGCAGTAGAAACTCAGTTCAGAGAATATCTGCAAACACATCAATTAATAATAATACTTAACAGAAAACATAATATATATAATATTTAATATGTTTTAAAAATTTTAAAACTTTTTGCTTTATGATTTTTATACTTTTTTAACTTTTTAATTTATTAACAATATATCAACATTTCATTTAATATATACATATATAAAAATATATATGTATATTTATTCTTACACTTTGATTTGAATGTATAGTTAAATGAAATTTTGTTCCTTTTTTATAAATTTCCTACCTTAAGATTTATTTCTTCATTATTCTTTATTAACTTTTAATTTATGTACAATATAATATTTTATATTAACACTTTCACTGCTTTAATTTAAAAGCACCTAAATAAATTTGTACTCATTTTTCGTTCTGAATTATTTTAATTTAGTTACATTATAATATTGATCCATTTTATATACTATAATATTTTTATTGTAACGTTTGCATTGCTTTAATTTGAATGTATGGCGAAATTATGAATTCAAAAACAAGAAAATATATAAAAATTCTTGAATTTGAGAAATTATCGATCTTAAATCAGGATTTTCAAAATAATATCGATGCGCACAGATCGAAAAGGTCTCATACTCAAGATGAAGTTTGTCGAACACGATTTTTCTCCCAGTGTACTTAAGTATATACTACATACGTACGTATAATTTACGTACTCACTGCACTGCATTAACCCACACATTGAAACAATCTCTTCTTGTTTTGCTTGCGATGTTGTTCTCACAACCTTTGCATGATCGTTGCGCTTCGCGCAATCAAATGATCGCTGCGAAAAGCGAACACAAAACGTAGAGCGCAAACGTTTGCACAAACAACACAACGCAATCGAGTGTCTCACTCGCACTTACGCTCTCATGCTTGCGTTTTCTCTCGCATTTTAACTTTCAGTCACTCTCTTAGTTTAGAGTATTCTGCATTTGCGCATGCAAGCTTGTGCTCAGTGTTGTGCCTGCGCTCCAACGGCAGAGAGCTTTTTGTGGATCGTGCAAGTAACAAAAACAAAACAAAATATGAACTCACGTGACAGACAATTCTGGACGGAGTTTCTGCTACTCTATCGATCGTTGCCGGCCGTCTGGAAGGTCAAAAGTCCAGAGTACAGTAGTCGCGCTTTAAAGTCCGCCGGATACGAGCAGCTGGTCCAAAAGCTGCACGAGGTCGAACCACATGCGGATCGTGCCCTAGTGGTGAAGAAGATCAACTCGTTTCGTACAAATTTTCGACGCGATTTGCGCAAACGCGTGGAAGGCGAGCGACTCGGCGAGGCGCCATTTGAGTCGACGCTTTGGTACTTTGAGCTGCTTGGCTTTTTGGAAGATCAGGAATCATCATTGGGCTCAAGCCAGAGCTTGCACAAAGCCAACAGTCCTGAGCAGCAAACACACAGCGAAGCATTTGTAAGTGAAAATTGTAATAGCTTCCACTCGTTATCATGGCTTCCTCCTATTTTCTCTCCTCTCCCTCTCTTAGCATTCAAAAAAGCGTCGCTCTTCGATTAAATACGAATTAACTGCAGCTCCCGCAACCGCTTTAGCAGCCACACCTCGCTCCTCCCGTCCACCCCTTGACGAATCGGAGGCTTTGGCTCACATCTGGCGCAATCAATACGATGAGTTGGCGCCGCGACAAAAGCTTCTCGCCCGAAAGCTTATCTCCGATGTGCTTTACTACGGCTGCTTGGATCAGTTGGCGCCCCATCATGTAACCCAGCTGCAGCAGCTGATGCTGCCACACACCCGCATCTCCTCGCCACAGATCGAAGATGTTTCCTCGTCGCCACAGCGAAGACTTGAAAATTGTGATGATGATAACGATGCTAGTGATACACTCGATGAGAATGGCTGAGATATTTTGGCATTAAAAAAAGCACATATCAGATTGAACAAAAATTACTTTGAAAATAAAACTAAAATATGTATAGTATTCAAAAATGACTTTTACAATATTTAAATTCTTATGGTAGTTTTAAGCTACCGTTTAGTATCACTTATATATAAAAAACAAAATTAAATGGCAGGCTTTGTGGAAGGTAATATTTATTATTTTCTTTTATGCACACTCTTTTTCTATGAAGTTTAATATAGTTGTCGAATCAATTACTTATTTTGAACGGAAACCTTCCGGACGGACACAAATTTGCAATAAATGTTGAAGATTGTTTTCATTGCAAATATATAGGAAATTTAATACCAAATAGACTTCAGTTCCTTCGTATTTTTTTATATAATACCTAACTACGTATACTTTATATACTAAATACTTTACTAACAATTTGAATCCTAACTTTACATCTTATAATAATATATAATAATATATTAAGTGTTATATCCCGTATACTTCAAGTACTAACTGTAGACCTCATTTAATGAGCTTTTAATTAATAATCAACTACTTATACTTCATATATTAAATTGCGTATACTTTATATTTTATATTAATATATCAAGTATCTTTTATAAACTGCACATACTGCGTATACTTTATGCTCCAAGTATACATAGTAATACTTTATGTATCAAATGTACTATGTATACACTAGAAGCATACTTTAAATATCTCACTTACTGGGTATACTTTATATACCAAGTATACTACTGCCCATGCCATGCCCATACAGATATATTGTACTTAATTTAGTTCACAAAGTACTTTACTTCATAAATCTCACATACTGCATATACTTTATATACCAAATTACTACGTATTCTTGGTTCACTTTATAAAATTTATATACCATATAACTACGTATACTTTATATGTAAATATATCTCACATGGACTTCACTTACCAAATATACTAAGTATACTATACACACTTTATCGTATACACTGCGTATACTTTATATATACTATAAATTAGGGTAATTCATATATCTAACATACTACTATCATATTATATACAAACATATTATACTGTGTATACTTCATTTCGCTCACAAACGTATACTTAATACATCTCACATACTGCGTATACTTTATATTGCAAATATACTACTGCCCATGCATATTATGAACATTTTACATAAACTCTGCAAAAGCCAATCTGCAAGAGGGATGACGTTATAACCTTTACACAATGTAGATGAAATATTGTTTCTTAAAATACCTATTTTAATAATTTTAACAACAAAATAAATTATAATGTAGAAATTCCAGTAACTTTACACAATGGATTTATTTTATTTTTCAAATGTAAGTAGATTCAGAATATCGGAATATCGGACCTAGATAAAAACAATACAACGATAAAGGGTTAACTAGTTTTCTTTAAACGGAATCGATTTTGGAATAGTTAATAGTAATACTATTGACAATCTTATAATAATACGTATTAAAGTAAATAAAATAAATTACAAGTCAAGCAAAAAACAAAAAAAAAGGTTAAATATAAGTTGAATAGAACACAATAAAAGAAAAACTTGGGAAAAACGAAAATAAACTGATTAGAAGGGAAGAAATGGAGATAAATTGGACTCTTGGTTCAATTGCTTGCCAGGAAAGGAAAACAAATTAACAACATTTATGTGCAAGATTAAAACGTGGGGAATTGAAAAACTTGAGCGAGGAAGCGAAACGATGAAAAAGCAAATAGCAATTACGAGTTAGTCAGAAACAAATGACACTTTTAGTCGCAAGGCCGCGTCGATTTGAAAAATGCAAATTTATTGGCATTTAATTTGAAAGAGAAACAGAACAGAGTGTGAGAGAGAAAGAGAGAGAGAGAGATAGAGAAATAAAGAACAAAAGCAAGATCCCCATAATGTGCACGGAAAACTGTACAAAAACAACACGAGGGGCGTACCACAAACAACAAATTCGGCATATAAACGAGCGCATAATGAGCTTCGCTGTGGGATGAGCCTCGATAGACAGAGGCGGAGAGATGGCTTGAAAATCGCATTAAATGCCTAAAAATAGTAGCACACACACAAACATACATGAGCGTACGAATAAAAAGTGGCATAAGTAACAGCCCGTCGAGTCGACGGTGCTGCCTTTTTTATGCTCTCTGCATATCATGCAATTACTTTCCACTCAAATGTCAATTTAAATTGAAGTTTTATGCAAAAACCATACTTGAAACTTTGCCTCGCTCGTCTGCTTCCGCCACTTGCCTCATGCCTCATGCCTCATGCCACTTGCCGGTTGCCAGCTGCCAGCTTGCGATTCCCGCTTGAATCGCTCAAGAACAATACGCCGCCTGGCAACTCAATCTGACACAGCTCCTTCTCCTTCTGCTCTCTCTCTCTCTCTCTCTCGCTCGCTCACTCTCTCTTGGTCTTCAGCGAAACCCAAATCCAATCCCCAAAATACACCATGCTCATTTCCGGAACAAGATGCTGGTTCTCCAAAAGTCTTCAGTCTTGGCTCTGTTCGTGTTTGCGTTCAGCTTTTTTTTATGTGTTAGATGCACATTTCGGAAATTAAGTTGAAATTTATTAGCACATCTTTGTCGTCGAATTACATGCGATTGCTTTTTTCACAGCACCAAAACATTTCAAGTGTCTTCGGCTTGAAGTTCAACGATCTTGAGAATACCCTAAAATACAGTAAATATTTTTGATCTTACACTCTGACTCATAATAACCACTTAAAAATGTTATCAAACTTTAAAGAAATTGAAAATAAAATTTAAGTTTTATTTTACTTGGAAAACTTGCATAATTTTAATCTATGAATGATTCTGAAACGTTGTCTTTGCTTGAGTTGATTATTATTTTTGAAAATAATTTAAGTTTTCTCGCTGCCGATTCTCAGTTAATAAATGAGTGCCTGCATATAGGTTTCCTTCAATTGATTGGTTGTTAATTGACTCAACTGTGTGCAGCCAACCGATATGCCAGACTCAATCAAACGTAGAGTACTTGCCGCTCACAAATGTATCTGAAGGACTCTCAATGAGCACAAACACACACACAGACACAGACGCTTATTTATTTGCACATATGTGAGAGTGTGTGTGTATGTGTGGGCATTCGCTTTCCATTTGGTTGAGTATTAGTGCCTCAATATTACACAATTTCGAATCGCATCAAGTCGTTAAAAGTTTCGATTACACAACGCGTTTTACAATTGCCATCAAAATGGATATCGAATAGGGCGCAACGCGAATCTCTGCAAAACCAAACAAAAAAAAAACTAAAAAAAAATCGAGACCGAAACCGAAACTGAAACAAGAACAACAACCACAACTAAATGTTTTGGAGTGGGGCTGTTGGTGATGGTGCTAAAACAAATATTGAAAGTGGCATTAAAAATAAAAAAAAACAACAGAGAAAAAAACAAATTCGAAAAAGAGAGAAAAATACTTTGCGAACGTTGATTTTATTGCCATGAATTTGCGCTCAAATGGCAAATCAATGTGTTTCCTTCTGCCAGTCAATTTTATGGTTGTATTGTTTCCCATATCCTGTGCCACAGGGTTACAGCATCAGCAGCATCACCACCATCACCATATCACATCATCAAGGGCGAACACAAAACATTGCAGAGCGAAATAGTGCTGAGATGCCAGACCATCGAGTGGTTCCAGCTGAACAGGCATTGATTACACTTAAGTAATCATTAGAAAGGGGTTTTTCGCTTGCGAATGCCGCAGAAAACAGAATGGCAAAAGGGATGGTGATATTGCGAGACAGAGAGATAGAGAGAGAGAGAGAGAGAAATATAGGGAGTGCGACTTACATATCTATTTTACACTTAAGCATTAATCCGATAGCTTTACTTTTCAAAATCAGCAACAAACGTTTGGCGCAAAAAAAAAGACCCGTGGATTGCGAAATTACAAGAGAGAAAAAGAGAAAGACAGAGTGAGAGAGAGAGAGAGAGGAATTAACTGATACCTTTACTTCTAAAATGCAGCAACAAACGATTACGAATAGCGCACAAAGTAGAATAAGAGAAATCACTGAAAGAGAATTCTTACTCAGAAATTTTCACTATACTTTTCAAATTTAAAGTCTTCCCTTTTTTGAACTGCACTCCAAACGTTTACGAATGTCGCACAAAACAGAATAGCAAAAAGAAATGTGCGGAGAAAGAACGAAGTCTTCTCTACGCTTTAAGCTTAAATAGCCATCTTTTGTTTTACATTTAACGTTGACAAAACGATTACGAATACCGCACAAAACACAATTCAAAAAACTAAAATCAGCATATTTCTCTAATAAGGACGCTTGTGTGAATAAGAACTCCAATTGATAACAGCCACTTTTATATATTTTGTACTTGTAATTGCCACAAATAATCCTTTAATTCGTAATGCCTATCGATATGTTATCGCTGGCAGGACACGCACGCACATCGTCATCGCTCCCTCCCCAACAATATCGAAAGTATATTCGTTAGTTTTATGCCCCGGTATTCCCATTAACTTTTCATCGCAATTTTTAATGCCAACGCTTTTAACGCAACACCCCCGCCCTCAATAAAACTCAGGCAACAAACTATGCATATAAAAAGAAAAGCAGAAATGTTTACTACTTTGTGTATTGTGAGCCCCTCTTCGCCGCTTATCTGTGAGTCTGCCACTCACAAGTGATGCATTGATT
Source organism: Drosophila nasuta (assembly GCF_023558535.2). Lineage (NCBI taxonomy): Eukaryota > Metazoa > Arthropoda > Insecta > Diptera > Drosophilidae > Drosophila > Drosophila nasuta. Next base: position 31,385,128 of record NC_083457.1, on the reverse strand, counting down.
TTTCGATATACAAAACATTTTTATTCAAACAAAAGAGTGCATCCAAGGCAAAGGGCACCTGGCACAAGGAGCGCTTTTAACGGCTTTCCTCCACCTCCTCTGCCTCCGACTTCGCCTGCGGCTCTTGCTCAGCAACCGTTAGCACCCCGTGCAGATTTTTGTTGCTTTTGTTTTTATAGCGGCGTGTAATGTGATTTATAGCCTGTTCGGTCCTTAAAATAAATTCCTTTTAATGGTTTTTTATTGCCATCAGTAGTCGCCATTGCCGTCGTCAGCGTTAATGTTAATTAAACTATTGTAATGCTTGTTGCTGCAAAAACGCTTTGAGGAAGCCAGCGGAGGCAAGCATGAAAACCTGCCGAGCATTTGGGATCACTTACTCAATGTTTTTTTTTGCCATGTGTGCAGTTTTAGTTAGGAATTACGATGAAAGGATTTGCTTAGCCATGACCTCCAGTGATATATGTATAGTTGTGATATATGCTTTCAATCGACTGAAAGCATTCTGCAATCGAACGGATAAATTGCATGTCATTAAATTATTTTCACACACTAGTATTGTGATTCCATTAGTACCAAGGGAAGTGGGGTATGACAGGTGAGTGGGAAGCTGAGTTGACTAACTGAAGAGTCTACGCATCTATTATCTTATATCTCTTCAATTGTTTTCTGATGTTCTGACTTATTTTGGATCTTTGGATAATAGCACTTCAAACTTGTTTCATCCTTCTAAATAATAGTACAATTGAGTTTATTTAATTGCAACTCAAAACAAGTCGAGTGTGCTCGACTGTAAAATACCCATTTTGAATAAATGTAAAAAATTAAGGTATTTTTTCTAAAATATACCGTAAAAATACTGATAAAGAACCATTCAAATTATACCACACAGTGCAACTATACCAGATAGTCAGCCAAAATAACTCAGATCGGGAATCGAAAAACTTGAGAAGAAAATTTTATAAAATAAAGAGGAAACAAATTATAAAAATAACCTTAATGATCAATATTTAATTGAAACGATATCTGCAGTATAATTAAAAGTCTATTAGTTGGTAGGTAATAGTAAAAAAAAGTACAATGAAAAGTATTTTAATATACTCAAGTACAGCATCAGGAAAGCATCTAAAAATGTACAAATTGCGACAACAAATTGATTTGTATACAAAATATAAGACACAATAAAAACTGATCTACATTAATATTCATAATCTATAGAGTATTTTTTAAGAAAGCATACATATACATATAAACGATTACAACAAAGAGACAAACATCAAAATATCAGCTTTTCAGTTGTTCGATTGTTCATTGCTTGTTCCGGGAGTACTAATCGCCAAAATCTTTATCACGATCGAATGTTGACAATTTCATATTGAATTTACCCAAACTCAGTTTGTATCCATTGTCTTCATCAGATATTTTGAAGTCGTCATAACGAGCGAAGTAAACACTTCCACTCACAGAAACCAAATGTATGTACAGTTCACAACGTTGCAAGCTCGTGATACGATGTATTTTCTGCAATCCAAGAAAGAAATCACTTTCAAGGAAAATGAAATCTTTGCGATACGCTGCCCAATCCGTATTGAAACCCTCATTAATGTTATGTTTATTTACTTTTTTTAAGCTCACTATCTTCTTACTCATTTCTAACCTGTCTTAAATAATTGTGCAAAGGTTTCACAGTTTTATAGTTCTTCCATTTGTTGATCGAATTTATATGTCTAATAAGAAGAAAATAAATATTCTTTACTGTTATACACTGCTTAATGTAATTATTATTAGCTTTCCTCCAACTGATGTTGCAACGACAAATATTTCATGTGTTATTAGTAACAAAAATGATTTTCATATTATTCTACCCATTATATATTAACACATTAGTGATAAGAGTTAGACTCTCTCATCGGAACAACAGAAGAGAATATTTTATAAAATTGATTAGATGCTGCTACATCAACGAGATTTTTAATTTAATCGGTTTATTGAATATTTAGATACCAAAAAAATTTAATTAGATCATCTATTAAATTAATTTAACATTCAAAGTTCGCTTAGGAAGATATGTACAAAATAATCATAAGTTTCCTTACTTTTAAGTATTTGCACCTCTATTGAAAGCACTTAGAGACTTACAATTTGATACAACAAAACATAAAATACAATAAATACTGATCAATTTCAACATTACAAATAAATCGCTGCATTATATAATCGATAGTTTTTTTTTATTTAGAACGCAAGTTCTTAATGTACCAATTATATATAAATGATTACATTTTTTAGTAAAATATCGGAATTTCGGCTCTTCAGTTGCTCACTTCTTCATCGCTTCTTTGGGGCGAATTAGCATCTTAGCTTCTTTAAGTTCGACTTTATTTTTCTCCCACCAAACTAGATGTTCCACGTATGGTGCATTCAAATTACTGCATAAGAAAAAACAAAAATCAATAATCATGTGTATTTCATCAAAAGTAACAAATTGAAATATTTACCAATCGTAACATTTCTTGTACCACCAGCCACTTTTGAAAAAAAAATGCGCAATTACCATCTTTATTGTCGTTGTCGCGATCGAATGTTGAGAATCTCATGTTTTCGCCTTTTCTCATCGCATCCTCATTAATAGTTCCACTGAATTTACCCAAACTCAGTTTATATTCACTGTCTTCATCAGATATTTTGAAGTCGTCATATCGAGCGTTGAAGGTACTTCCATTCACAGCAACCAAATGTAAGTAAAGTTCGTGACGCTGCAAGCTCGTGATACGATGAATTTTCTCTAGTCCGAGGAGGAAATCGCTCCTATAAGAACCGAAACCTTTGCGATACCTTGCCCAATTCCTATTGAAACTCTCATTTCCTCCAACTCGTTGCTGTATTACAATCCATCCAGGTCCAGCTATCTGGCTATCACATAAAACATCAAAGAAACCAACGCCAGAAACATTGAGTTGATGAACATCTGAATCTCCAAATGGGATGCAAGATGTGGGACTTAACTTATCAAGGTCAGATTGGCATAACTGAATATCCTTATCTTGATTTATTAATTTAGTTTTAATCTTCTCTAATTGCTCTTTAAGTGTTTTCTGATGTTCAGTATTATTTTGAATATTCTCACTAATTCTCTTTATTTTTTCATCTTTTTCAATTAAGCTAGAATTAAGATTTTTAAATTGAAGTTCGCAATTTTCTAAGTTGGTGGATTTATCAGCTAATTCTCTTTTTAATTTCACAATAATATTTTGTTTTGAATTAATTTCAGATTCGAATTTATCAACTTTATTTTGACACGATTGCAAATCGTTTTCCCCTTTAAGTACTTTGTTTTTATACTCATCTAATAGAGCTGCCTCATTCATGAATTTGTCATGAATTCTCACAATTTCATGATACTTTTGCATAAGATCCGCATTTAATACATTTAACTTAGTTTCCTTAATTTCTTTGTCTTCTAACTCATTTCGCACTTGCCTAAAATAATCAAGCAAAGGTTTCACAGTCTTATAGTTATGAATCCGGCACTTTTTTTCCATTTCTCGGTCGGATTCGCACGTCTGATAAGAAGAAGATGTTAACATTCTTAGCACTCACTGTACTGCACTGCCTTATGTAAATGTTCTCACCTCTTCGAAGGCAGCTGTGGTCACCAAGAATATTTCAAGTACTATTAAGAAAAGAACTGAGTTGAGTTTTATTTTCAACATTTTGAATATTTCGACTGTTCGCGGAAAAGATGAATTTGAAACTAAAAGCTTAATTTAAATCGACGAAGAATATAGCTCTGAGTACTGTATGATTTTGAAATCAACACGTGATCAACGGATGTGGGTTCAGCTCAAAAGTTCGTAGCGGAGGTGAAGGCGATAGCTAAAGGTGTCAATGTCGAGACAATGTCATATTTCTGACGAGGATTCTTGATAATGAAATTAGAAGTGGCGAATTTTTATTATATTTAAAATTAGAAAACGGTGTTGTGTAAAATTGCAATGTATTATATATACATATGTATCACAGGGGCATAATCTTGAAGTCTGGATTAATTAATATTAATGATCTCACATAGACCTAGTGTAACATGATCTGCTCTCTCTCTCTCTCTTTCTCTCTGTCTCTCATCTACGTCACCGTTTCAACCAATGAGAGTGATTCTTTGGCTTATCTCCGCAATGCTGACGCAGATGCGTTCCAATTGATGAGGCGACACACTCATGCTTATTTTATATGTTTTAATTTATATTATATAAAACACAACAAAAATATACTTCATTCAATGCAATAAAATGGCTGATCTTGAGTTAAATTTATATTTAATATGTACAAATTGAGTCTTGAATTAAGAAATGCAATTCACAAGAAAGGGCAACCTGACTCTGCAATCATTACTTAATTATTATCAAACTTTATTCTACAGGGTGAAATGTCTGTTTTCACTTTGTGTGCTTTTGACATATATGTAGGTATATACTGATCGTTCTATATGTTGCTAATACACTAAATGTATGTCATGCTGTCGGATCAACATGACATTGACATTGGCACGCTGTATTTTTTGGTATTAAGATTTTAGAGTGGGGTATCATCATCAAAAGAAGCTCAAAGTCTGTTCAGCTGAAGATGGTGTGACAAAATTATTCTATTTTCGAATTGAGCTGCATATAAAAGTACTTCAATACCTACCTACCTATTTAAAGAATAATATCCTGTAGTATGGTTGACTTTTCTGTTCTGTTGCATACAAGATGTTTTAATGTACTTGGAATTTTAATGTACTTGGAATTTAGGAAAATTCAAGCCAATATATTAATTTTTAAATACGTCTCATTTATTGAGAGAAAACAATTGAAAAGAATTTTGAACATAATAATAAATACTATTAATATTGCCAAATTAAGATTTAATTAAAATTCAGGGGACTGGGTATCTTGTAGTCGATCAATCGAGCAATCTGTGAGATATCCGCTACCCATTTTCACAAAAACCATATTCTACAAATATACTACACAGATATTGAATATACAAAGGGCTATATTTGGTATATTCATAAAATACTACATACAAAATCTGCGATAGAGTACAAAATATACCAGATTGTTAGCCAAAGTAACTGTGTCACGTTTGCAGTAGACGGACACACGGACCTGGCTATATAATCTCGGCTGTCAACGCTGATCAATACTTGTGAGTGATTCGTTTATACGAATTATTGTTTTACTTAGACTTAGAAGAAAATAGTAATGTATTATTATACTAGAGAAATTAATAAGAAGTTGTATTACAGGAACGTTATTTTAAAGTCAGGATCAAGGAGCCAAGATATTGATTATGTCACTTAGGCCTAACGTATCATGATCAGCACTCTCTCTCTTCATATCTTCATTGTCCGTGAGAGCGATTATATTTCTTATCGTCGCAATAGTGACGTTAAGTTTGGAGGCTACATAAAATATAAAAATAAATATTCATCGAGATTGATCGTTTATAAAATTACCCTATTAATGTATTTAAAATTTACTTATTTATTTTTATATTAATGTTAGCTTTTAGAAGAGAAGAAAAGTGAAAAAAACTGATGGTTTGACTATGCGTTTCTCAAAATGTTGACTCAGCTTCCACAAACATTAGAATCGTAAACTCTTGGTAGTAGGATTTCAAATAAACTTTCCGCGACATCAACAATTGAAAATAAACTAACTAAATTAATTTTCAACTTTGAAGTTTAAGTGCAAATATGAAATTTGCATGTTTACTTATAGTTGAATCTGCAAATTGCATTTAATTAACGTTCAAATAATTAATGAATATAATCAAAAGCAAGCGCAGCCACAAAATGTTTCACACAATGCATATGCAAGTCAGTGTGCGTACATGTGAGTACAATAGTATATGACGCTATCGCGCTCACTCTCCTTTGCTCTATCAGAAACACACAGTTGTTGTTGTTGAGATTTGCTCTTTGTTTTTGCAAATGCAGATGAACATGCGTCTATGGGATAGACAAGATCAGCCAGCGTTTGTTTTGGCAATTGACTATCGCGTACTCGCTTACACTCGCCTCTAAGCGTGCAACTGTTTGAGCTTAAAATCAACTGCTTCTCTTATACATCACCACAACTAGCATCGTCTTCCGTTTTAACGAAGTAGCAACTGCTTCCACTTGACTAATAGCAACTTCTACTGTTACTCGTATACATAATCCTTTTCTGTTTAACGTTTGTTCTCTTTCACACTGTAAGAGCATCTTATATAAATTATAAAATGTACATATATCATCCTAATAAGATTAATTCAAATGTTATGCTTCGGAAAACATAATTCAATAATGTTAACTACTATTACTACTGAGTAAAAAGTTTCTTAGTCTAAATCACGATGAATCGGTAGAAGAAAAATGTACTTTGACTTCGATATTTACTGATGTTAAATACAGTTCTGATTAAAAAAATAGAACCAATTTTAAATTTTTATTTTATTCATTTTATTTTTATGTGTGTTTATATAATATTTATTTTTTTTATTATCTACATTTTTCAATTATTTTATTAAAGTTTGGTTTTCTTATTAATCTGTGTTTTATAGAAATATTTCGAATTTTCAAAAGTGGTGCAATTTTTAATTTCGCTGCTATAAATTTTTGCTGAGTTGATAAGGAATAGAGCGGCCTTCATGACGTCAGACTTGTGACGAGCAGTCAAAAATATTTGCTGGCTCTCTCCGCTGATCTCTCTCAGCTTAGCAACCGCTCTTTAGCACCGCTTCTATCTATAATTTTGCTAAATCTAGCGATCGGGAGAGGCGCAAGATGCTGATATACATTGTGTTCCGATGGGTAGATCAGCTAAGTGATCTCGAACATTTTCTATTTTAATAACAAATTGTCTTTAACAAACGTGAACAGGTCTCCAACTTTACTGCAATTAAAAGTGTATCGAAGTAACGCATGTCGACTAAAAAAACCTATAAAGAAGCCTTTCGTGAACGAATTTCTACTTTCAATTTTCATATCAAATTCACTTTCAATTTTGAACACTTTGTCTTAAAGATTAACCTACTCATTTTGACCTCAGTTCATCACAGCCATATTATTTGGGATTAGGCTTTGCGCAGTGAAATGCATTTGGGATTACGATGTGTTGATTTAGCTCAGCATCCAGAACACACAGGTGCTGCTCTCCCTTGGCAGCATCAACCAGTTTAGATGCCCACACTGTGCTCAGCTTCTAATTCCTTATGTGCGGCGATGGCCATCAACATCCTCATCCACATTTCCATTTCCACTGACTTTTCTCCCTTGTCTTCTTCCTTCTCGGCTCGTTTATAAATATTTAACGACTCAAGTTTGGCTCCCTAGACGAGGATGTGGCCACGCCGAGAGTCATTCCCATTTGAAAATTGCGTTCATGATAATTGCGGTTCTGCTTTTTTTTTCTTCTTGTTTTTTGTTCAGAGGCCGCAGCTGCGTTTAATGGCTTTTTCACAATTTAAGCAAGTTGTGTTTTCTTATTTTTCGTATTTTGTTTTTTTTTTTGGTCATAGGCTGCTTTGTGTACTGCAATAAATTGTTGATATTACACGCATTTCACATACTTTGTGGTATTTGTTTTTTTATTAAAATTTTAGACTGTTTGCGGCAGATTATTGACAATGGACACACCCTTGAATTGAACTCATTACGACTGGACAAACATTGGTTTGTAAATGATAACAAGCACAATCTAAATCGAGAGATTACACAAGGGAAAGTTAAGAAAAAAGTTTATATTAGAGTTGAGCTAAATTGCAAAGTAAATGCGATTTTAATACAAAAGAGTTGAACAGCTGAAACATGCGAATAAGACAATGAAACAATGTGATTTCTTACATTATCATTAAACTTCGACTTCAATACTTAGTTATATCATAAATATGAAATGAATGCATTTAAAATTATAATAAAAAATGACAAATAGAAGCTAAACAGTGCGAATTCTATATTTCGTATATATAAAATATACGATATCATATTCTCTTATTCGCCGTAAAATTCGTTGTGAGCTGAATTCTCAGATTTAGTTGATTTATCATAAAACTTGATATTATTTTCACTGACTAAAATACTTCAATTATGACATCCGAATGTTGAGAATATCAGCAATTATTACTTAGACGTCCACAGTTTAGATCGTTGTGTTTATAAGACACGGCTAGACAAGGTCGAGGTGCCGTCTGCAGTACAAATAAAGTGCTTGAACAATTTCATATATGAATACGATTATATCGACGTCTCCAAAATATTCTTTGAGCCCCTTCGATTGTACTCACACCTTGTTGCTGCCAGGGCCAAGTCCAAATAATGTTGTAATTTACAGAAAACGAAAACGAAATCGAGAGAAAAAAATAGATGTTGTTGTTGTTGTTTCGTTTTTTTGTTCAAACGATAAACAAAAGGCAAAATAAATAGTGAAAAATAACAAGTCATAAACATGATTTATATGCAAAGTGCGCGCCGTGAGATTGTGGAATGGTTTTTTGTTTTTAATTTTGTTTTTTTTTTGTATATTATGGTATATACTTTATGTATGTATATGTTATGTATATGATTATGTTGTTGTTTTGGAAGCCATGTGGTGCCAGATCTTCGATATTAGCGTCAATTTATGCATGTTGACTCTTTGGTACAAATCGTGCGCCAAGACAATGGGCCAACAATTGAACTACTACCAAAATACGCCAAAACAGTTTCTGGTTAAGCATGCTGAGGAGTGCGGAGTGCGGGGTGTGGAATGAGGGAGCGACCCTCGCAGCGGGACACACAAATGTTGTTTGTCACACACGCACACACACACACATACAGCTGACGAGTTGACGACGATCATCATCATCATCATGAAGATCGGCTCGCAACCTCAGCATTCAATCAGAAACCTGCCCAGTCATCGGGTTCAGGTTCGTTTTAGGGTTTGGGTTTAGATTTAGGTTTTAGGTTTTTAGGGTCTGTGATATCTATAGACGCTTCTTGTTAGCCAGAGATTGTATTTAGGGTTTTTTTTTGTGTTGTTTTTTGTTTTTGTTTTCTGTCTTCCAGACAATGGCCGCACTTGTGCCACACTTGGCCTGCCTTTCTGCCTCATTGTGTGTGCGCAATGAGCAATGATTAAATTAATTATGCCTTACAGGTAGAATGATCTAGCTCTCTCTCTCTCTTTCTATCTCTCTTTTTTTTGTTCTGCACTTTGCTGTATAGAAATGCAGCAAGCGTGCAATAATCGACTGCAGGACATTTGATATTTTTGACACTTTTCACAGACTTGTAAATTACAAAATACGCATCCCAAAAAACATCCTAATACCTGCCTCTCCTCTACCTGCCCAACAATTGAAGTGTAATTTATGACAACAATGCATGGCGATTGTCCCACAGTGCTCTGACTCCTGGCTGCCTGCCTGTCTATCTCTCGATCGATAAGCGCGATAAGCCCTTGATCAGGTTGCCAAGCAGAATCCTCTGTCTTGGTCTTGGGTTCTCTTCACTATCCCTACTATTCAGCTATTCAATAGACATTCGAAATTGTATTGAAACGATCTTCAATCCTCTTCTATCTGTCGTTGCACTTCTATTGTCTTGGGATCGAAAGAGACAACAGGAAGTGTGTAATGAAATTGGAGTAGAGTAAATAATGTAATTGCGATATGATTTTGCACATGAAGATATTACGCTTGATCACATAAATGATCAATCAGGCAGCTCGTTTCCTGTTCATTCAGTGCAATTGCAGTAAGTATTTTTATATCATTTATATTTATATATATTTTAAGAACTAACAAATGCATTTGATACAAAATTGCACTCGCGGAAAATGTAAACAATTTTCGCATAATTCTCACTCAAATGTCAAATGTGAGAAAAGCGATTTGCATGGCGCCCCAAAAATAGATGAAAATTTTACGACCACCCACAGAATTGTGGATACTTCCGTGGGTTGAGGCCGAAAATAAAAAGAAAATACGCCGAAAACTAAAATAATCAGTATCAGAAATGCAGCCGACAAACAAACTGATGAACTTGCAGATACCCTTTAGTGTGGCAGAAGCGCAATTAATAGATCACAGAAACATTATTCTATTATTGCGAATGTTCAGTGTATATATAGCAATATATATATATACACATAGATATTGTAGGTTCGTGGGTTTTGGCAACGCGTTGCGATTTTTAAATAGTCTGCTCGTCTAATTTTGATGTCGTCAATCAATAAAAATACAATTTTCATTTTGGCTTCCTTCGATTTGGACGACGCAGAATTTCTTGGACGCCGCATCGATTCTGGGATAAACAAAAACGAAACAGTGGCCAAAATTGTGAATGTGGGGCAACAGCAGTCGAGTGCTGTTGCATCTCGCCCCTCCCCCCCTTGCCACATTCGTGGCGCCATTATCAGCAAACAAACAATGGGTTGAATTTAGCCAAATCGCCGGCAAAATAAAAATGATTTTAGTGCGCTTTTCAATTTTATTTCCCAAGTTGCGACCGCTGTGGCATCGCTTGTTATTTTGATTTTTATTTTTGTACTTAAATAAAGCGCAATTTGTTTGTTGTTCCCCTTCACCGCCCCGCAACGCGCTCTTTCAGCTCTATCCATCATGATTCCTCATCGTTTCGAATACCCTAACTTAGGTTATATGAATCGATCGTTATCAGTGCGAATGAATCTTTTCTTTCTTAAAGCGATGCACTTTAAATATGGAAAAAGTATGTGAAACTTGACGAATATCTTTATGAAAATTCCTCCTAATAAACTTAGGAAAACTCATTTGTAGAGTACAAGAGTATTCAGCATTCGTTGCGGCAAAATTATTGTTTTTCGTTCTTGTTTATCAACAGTTGAAATTTAATAGATTTGGCACACTTTCGGCAGCTTCGCATTGACGGACAGTGGAACAAAAGAAAATGTTAATACCTTCTTATATTCATAAATATTTCAAAATAAATCAAAACAACCAAATATTCAATTTTTAAAATTTATTAAATTCAATGTAAACTTCAAATGAAAATAATGCTAATAATTTTCAACTTTAAACTAATATTTCAGCATAGGGGTTGTTTGGTGCTCAACAACATTTTTGCATAAACAAATAGAACTGGAAAAAAACAACCGAAAAATACAAAAACGCATTTGGATTTTGGAATATATACCACACGATATGAATGAGCAAATGAATCGATGAATGAACGAGATTGAATACAAATGCGAATCATAAAAACGAAAAAATGCAAAATAAAAACAATAATAAGCTTTTATTTTGTTTTATTCGCCACTCAGATATTCAGTAATTTGTAGAAAGATTTGGTGAGGTGTTCCCAAAAGTTTTGCTGAGCAATATTTTATATGACCTTCGATTTTCCACTTAGCATTATCATTAATTCTAAATAATAAATTCAAATAAATATTTTGTAAACTACTCTAAAGTGAATCTCAAACTAGTTTCTAACACGTGTCGAGTCAAATGGTCAAGAGCGAGATCTTAAATCAATCGATTGATGCCTATTTTTGGTTATATTATCGAAATGACCCATTTGATTTGGTGTTGCTTTGAGTAAAAATCATAAAGTCACAAAATTTAAATATGCTTAATTAAAAGCAAACAAAAGTTCAAATGCAAATGAAACGACGCCAAAAAACGACAGCGAATCGAAGGCAGAAAACATAAAATGTAATAAAAATGATATTTATGATATGACAAAATACTGAACCGCAGATTGTACAATATTTTCGAAACGAAGTGGGACGACTACAGAAATCGCAAATAGACTATATATGCACATATATACATACATATTTCAAACAGCGGATGAAAAAATGAAGTTGTTGAGCGAATGATTTTGAAATCGGCAAAAATTCAAATTCCGCCAGCGTTTTGTTTACAAAAAGTACATACATATATATTTCCCCTCTACCACTTATACACACTAATAGCGACAATGGGATAGACTCGTTCCTATACTCCTATGTGGTGTGTGAATCTGCGATTAAATTAGCTTGTTTTTTTACACCCTCGCTTGGGGTATATAAATTCACTTGTACATGAGGAAACCTAGATTAAAAGTAGCCCAGGCTTAACGGTTGATTACAGGGTATTTGCTGCACAGTGCTCCGCGTCGTTCATGCGCCTCGTCTATGCATATTAGACGAAATTATAAACAAAAACATAAAGAGACGCAATATGCGCGCCCCGCTAAATTCGTCACGCCCGGCAGAGACGCGAATGAGTATTAAAGCATAGATCGAAGTGAGTGAGGCAGAGTGATGTGGAGAGGGAGAGCGAAGGCGGGCGATAGCGAAGGGAGCCGACAGGCTGTCACTTATCGCTTTACGTTTTCGTCTTTGGTCTGCGAACAGATCGCGTTGTTTGTTTGCTGTGCTTCGTCTTCAACTTGTTGTTGTCGTTGTTGTAGTTGTTGTTGTTGTCATGCCCAAAGCTGGGGGTCGACCTATTCAATATGCTGACACACGCGCCAACACCTCCTACGCTCGAGCAGCGCTGTCGCGTCGCAGCCCACTCGTTGAGTGCTCGTGCATTGTTTTTGCGACTCGACGCGACGCGACGCAGCGATCTGTTAAAGCTTTCAAACGAACACAAAAACAAGACAAAACACAAAAAAAAAGAATGAAAACAAAAACAAAATAATGACACAGGCAAAGCTGTACATAGCTTATAGCAGTGACAGCCACTCGGTCGACGCATGATATCACAACAGAAACAATAGTTTCAAATTAATTGGGAATGGGAGAATGCTTGTGTGTTTAGGCAGCAGCATTTTTAATGCGATTTCGTTTCAAGACTTAACTAATGCAAATAGTGAAACTACTTTACATTGAGCATCATTTTAATATAGTAAATATAAAGAAGAAACAACAATACTATTATAAAAGTTGCTTTGGAAGTCAATTTTATGAATTTTTGCACTCAAAATAAACTTTACTATTTCTACACACAATTCACCCACAAAGCAGGGACACGTGTACTGAAAAAAAATAATGTTCACAATAATTTTGCCTCTGTAATATCAAATATTCAGCAAGCAGCGAAAAAAACAACTAATTTTAAGCAATTAGGCTTTTTGACAAACCAACAACAACATGCACTTCGATTAACGAACTAACTTAGACAGTGTCGTTGTTAGGCTCAACGCCAAAGCAGAGAATATGAAAGAAGATGCAAAATTGTTGTTGTATGCAGAAAAATTGTTTTTGTATTTTGTCTTGTCAACCGCGCTTAAGTAAATACGTATGTACATACATACACATTACAATAACAAAATGGAATGGAAGAATGGCGAGGAGATCCCAGATCCCTGATGAATGTGCGAAAGGGTCAGCAACAAATTTGCCATCAGCTGTTGAGCTTTTTTGGAAGTACAGTGGCACAAAATGAAACTCTCACTGGCGCCAGAATAGCAGATTGGCTTTTGTTTTGCTTCACGTTCGCATTCTTATTCTTGCTTGATACGTTTGCAATCTGAATAGAAATAATATAAATAAACAAAATACGAAAATACGAAGAAAAGCAAAAAATAAGTGGATTTTTTTTTTAGAAATTTGAATACAAACACCGAGACAATTAATTCGTATGCCATGTTTGGCGCCTGGTTTGTAAACCAGCTTTTGGATTAACTAAACAAACAGCGAAGACCATTGTTATTGTTGTTTTTATTTCTGTTGTTTGGGGCTCTTGGGAACAGTTTTTGAATATCATAGACAGCGAGAAACGTTGTCTGTAAATTAATTAGCTTCATGCGGCAATCGATTTTGCATTTTAGGTACGACAAAACAAACGTGGATGAAAGTGAAAACAATTCATCCGAGGCTAAATAATACTATTTAAATCTAAAGTATTATTTAAGACACAAAGTCAACGAACTGTTTGAAGATTTTAATAACGAATTATTAGATTAGATGTAAAACTGTTTATTATCAGAACTGAGCTTTTTATGCTTATTTTATCATTCATTTATTCCTTGTAGAAATGAAAATAAATTCATTTAGATTCTATCTGAGAAGCACTAAACGATAAAAGAAATATTTTGTAGCTAACTGCTATACATCTGACGTAAAGAAAGCAAAATATCTTTAGTACTTGGACAACGGATGTGAATTATTGCCATACTAGTATAATCATGAACCATTAACAGATATGAGGAAAGCGTTCGACAATCGTAAAATGCGTCAATAGATGTTGACGCAATTATACATATAGCGTAATGGGGCTTAAAAGGGTTAACGTTGTTAAAGACGATTGCAAAGTCACTTTTCAATGAGGAGCGTATTATTGCCATTCATTTTTATTTTTTTTCCAAGGGATTTTCAAATGATATCTACAGTAGAACTAGGCCATGATAAAAACACTTTCGTATGTTTGTTTATAATTGTTTATACAATTTGCAGAGCGAATCAACTTTTTTGTTTCTTCTTTCAGATAGCGCGCAATCTATTTACAGTTGGATGGGAGCAAAACAACTGAGGGGGGAAGGTAGGCCTTGATATATATATGAATGTACAGTGTACAGTGTACACAAACATCTCTCCAGACACACATACATACACACACACACATATGCTTTGGGTGCTTACATTTTGCAATTAGATTAGAAACCGCCCAAAAGACGCAGCCATAAAACATGAAACTGAAACTGAAAAACAAGAAAAACAAAAACATTAAATGGCGATTAAAAGTAATTTAGATAAAAACACTGAAAGCAAATAGCCAACAACAATAACAACAGCATGAAGCTTTCAAGCACGTTTAGCAAGCTTAATAAGTAGAAGGAGATGAAGTAGAAGAAGCAGAGCGACACACTTCAAATGTGTCTGTGTAGCTCACTGGGCATGTTAAATTTATAAAGAACTTGGCGTCTGCGTCTCAGTGTTGCCAGATCTGAAAATAAAGTGATGCCAGAAAGAAGACATTGCATTTTAATGAATTTGATATTCCTCTTAAAATACTATAGCTGTAAAATAAAAAGTATTTATTTGAAATACAAATTTTAATCGATATTAATCAAATGTATAATTTCAATTTAATTCAAATATTTATTTATATTATATGAATTATATGGTGATCTACAAAAATAAAAACTTAAAATGCATGACAAACAATAATTACATTTATTCTATACTATTGTTAATGATATTTCATTTGTTATATTTTACTTCAACAAAAGTAAATATCCAAATTAGTTTTCCATAACGGAGAAATTCTTAAATACGAAAACTCACAGTAAAGTTGTTTGTGAACTCTACACTGCAGAGTATTCCAAAGACGTTACACGAGATATATATTCACTTGCAGCTGGTAAAGCGAGGTCGCTGAGGTGCTACCGAGTTTATCTAGGGGGCGCCAGGGCGCTGCGACGTGCTTAACTGATTTAGTTAATTGCATTGTTTTTCAATTAAAGTTCGTATTAATTGAGCAAACACAAGAGACAACAACGAGGCGCAGAAGAAGAGGCTGGAATTAGAGGCAAGCGATATCTGTGGTATTATACCTTTTACCTGATACCTGCCTCATTGGCTCCGATAAGATAAACGCTCCAACACGGGCGGACTAAGAACTCATAACGAGAACCTCAACCCAGACACTTTGGGCCATGGCTAAAGTGTTTGCACCATGATAAAAAAAAAAAAAAAAAAGAAACACGAAAAGTATAAACAAATATTGATACACCCATTTATAGCTATGCTATGTAACTCTATCTGTATCTTGGAGTCCGAGACTAAGCTGTATCTTTAACATTATCTGCACATATTTACAGTTGTCCGCTTTTATTTATAGAAATGTTGGGCTGGGTTTTCTTCTATGTGCTTTGCAAAGTAGTCCGAATTGTTAGATTTAGATGAACTAACATGAATATGAATATTATGTATTATATAATATAAATAAATATTAACTTATTTGATTTAAGTACTTTGAAATAAAAGACTATAATTATATGTATATAAAAATATATAAAATATACCAAATTTTAATAAAGAATTTAATAAAAAATAATTTTTATAAATAATCGTGTTTTTCCACAATTCTACAATGAAGTGTTGCTGACAAAAGGTAGACAAAAAAAAAAAATAAATAAATTAAAATAAAAATGGGGGTATTGCGTTAACTATATAACAGATTATTGTGTAGACAGAGACAGGAACTGGGACAGAGATATAGACAGAGACAGAGATGGAGGCTTGGGCGACACAAAGTGGGCACTTGGCCTGAAAGAGGCTTTGACTGTGGATGCCACTGGCATTGGCATTGGCAGTGGCTTTGGCTTTCGCTTCGACTCTGCGCTTATCTATGGTAATTGAATGTGAGTTGTGAGTGCGAGTGTGAGTGCCAGTTGCGGGTTAGAGTGTATTTGTGAATGCTTTTGCTGCTGCTTTGCTGCTGGTCTATCGCCTGTTTGTTTATGCAAGTGCCGAGGTGTGGAGCATTGTATTGAATACACAGTCGCCAGCTGCGGGGGAGTACTACATAGATTGTTGTAATAACAATAAGAGTGGCTTCCAATTCGAAATCAATTAACGTTGAGTGCTACTGGGCATGACAAGAGCGTCAATATTTACACAAAATAATGACAATCAAATAAACAGTAGCCAAGAATGAAATAAAGAAACAAACCGAACATAACGTAACCCGAAAATGGAATCCCATAACCACCTTCAAAAAAAAAAGAAGAAAGAAAACAACAATAAATGAACTTAACCCAAAACATTGTGACGACGCCTACAAAATGTTTTAAATGTTACTTCTTATCACTTTCTAGTCGTGGATAAGTCACTCAAAATAACGACTATTAAGAAATTTCTAGCAAACTTTTTCTAGATATCTTGATGAAAAAGTGTATAGATCAAAAAAGAGTTGAAGTATTTATTATTCACCAAGGTCTTTCGATCAACTCTGATTGAACTAACGAATGTGTAAATGACAAATGAAATTTGCTGGCTCGTTTATATCTTGCAACAAATTCAATAGTGTGAAAACATTAAATAAATACAATTGAAAAATACTTTTGTTGGAAAAAAATATTCTATTTCATATAAAGAAAACATAAACAATAAAAAAAAAGCTCGCTATATATTTTGAATAAAAGCAAAGCAGTGGGGTAATATTTCAAAAAATACAACAAACCATAAATATACTAAAATATACCGAAGACCATATTCGGTATATCTATGAAGTTCTTTATTGGAAATATACCATACATGTCAAATTATATCAAAATATATATATATATATAGTAGGCGTAATTTACCATTCAAAAGTTTTTCTTTCATAATTTCTACAATTTTTATCCGATAAGAGCCAAATTCCATACCATAAATACTATAATAAATATCGTAAATACTTTATTTATTATTAAATACTTTGTTTATTATTATTAAATTTAAAACTTTATCGGCGTGCAAACATTATAAGTGTTGTCGAGGTGAAAATATACTTGTTATCAGATAAAAAGTGCGAAAATTAATTAAGAAATATTTTTATATTGGTAAAATCGTTTAGTTATTAGGGGGTCTTACTTTTTTTTAGCTGACTATTTGGTATATTTGACACTCTATGGTATGTAGTACTGCATCAATATACCTAAAATAACCTTTACGTTATATTAATTCGGTATATTTTAAATATATTTTGCCTTTACTTAAAATGGTTAATGGGTATATCACGGTCGAGCTAAAGATAAGGTGACAAATTATTTAATTTTCGAATTGAGGTTGCATCTTAAAGTAATTCTATTTTTATGGTATAACTTTATTATGATTGGCTTTTGTGTTCTGTTGCATACAAGATTTTTTAATGTATTTAGAATTTAGAATAGTTAAAGCAAATAACAATAGATAGGGAAATCTAAGCAAATATATAAATTTTTGCTTGTTAAATTAATTCCAAGTTTTAAGGGCAAATGAGCATATTGAATACAATTTTGAATATATTAATAAATACTATTACTTTTGCGAAATAATTAATTTCATTAAATAAACTTTCAAATTCCGGGTATCTTGTAGTCGAGCAATCGTTATTTTTTTTATTTTTTTCGAACTATTTGTCCAGTAACTACATAGTATATATAATTGCTCCTATGTCTTTCACGCATCATGTCTGCACGTGTTTCTCTCTTCGCTCTCAGTTCCTTATCATTGCATTGCTGGCCTTTGCCTCAAAACTGAAGAGCAGCTTGGCAACAATTGTCAGAATGACGTCTTTTTGGGAGAACGCTTCAGCAAAATCATAATTCACTGACCTACACCAATTATTTAATTGTTGAATTTGAACAGAATTAAATTCTTCAAAGGCGAAATGTATGCCACGCACATTTTCGAGCTCACAAAATATATTCAATATATATTCTGAATCGTCATCAACACTGTTATGTTTTGACAGATTCGTTCATTTGTTATTCTTCATTACCACATACATAAATTCACAGAACCTTTTGCATCAGTTCTTGTCTCAAAATACGAGTACAGTTGCAAAATGCGTTGCAGCCGAGAGTGCTCGACTGTGAGATATACATTGTAAATAAAACTACAAGTATATTCTTCAAATATACCAACAAAACATCTCACGGTCGAATACACTCGACTGTAGCTTTCTTACTAGTTTAAATCTGATCGCAACCAAATCTTCAAGTATCGCAAATACTGTGGTTGTTATTGTATCCACCAAAAATCTCTTATAGCCGGGCATAGCAATATCGTCTCGGCTGTTGACACTGATCAAGAAAATATATATACTTTATAGGCTCGGAGATGACTTCTCTTGCCAGTAATTTACATGTTCTGCAGTCACACAGTTATAATATAAATAGTTGTGTCGCAGTTCTATGGCATATTGATAGAGCAATCCATATTAATGGATTTGGAACTGCAGAGCTGCAGGACAGACAAACAGGAGACAGATAGAGAGAGAGAGAGAGAGAGAGAGAGAGCGAGAGAGAGCAAGCAATTCATTTATTGCAGGATTAGCCTGGAACATTTGCATCACGTTGGCACATAAATTTGGCAAGGAAATTTCGACTATGCGAAGAGCGCAAAGTGTGCGAGTAGTTTGAGTTTGAGTTGAGACGAAGGGAAATTAGGGAAAACGGCTCGCTGAGGCGCTGAATTATGACCTTACCTGTGACTCGGTCGAGACATGCCTTAACTACCCCGAAAGAATTCATTCATAAATTTGAGCGCAACGCTTTAACTTGGCTCGCCTGACACTCGCGCTTGGGCCATAAAAATGTCGCATTATTTTATGCTGGCACACGTGCGACGACGACAACGATGCGAATGCAGATGAGGATAAGCATGAGGACAAAGGACGAAGGACGAAGGACACTTCCGGCATTAACGACTTCAAGGATGTCGAAAGCAGTCGCTTTGCCACTCGGTGGAATGCAACTACTTACGGCGGCACAATGTGCATATTTGCAAGGCAATTGGATAGTTGAAATTAGCCGGGTAATTAAAATGCGTTTACGACTTTCGCTGAATGCCATTCACATTCACATTCACATTCAAATTCCAAACGAATATACATTGTACGAGTTGTACGCTGGCATTCATTGTATTCACAAATGTCTATGTCTGCGTGTATTCCGAGTACGTAACCTCAATTTTATCTATCCTGTCGATGTGGTTGCTCATTTATTAAAAACTGTTCAAAAGAGATGCCTATTGCTTCGCATCGCTTTATAAAGAGTTCCATTCCATTTACCTAAATTCAGTTTGTACTCGTATCCATGGTCTTCATCAGATATTTTGAAGTCGACAGAACGAGCGTTGTAGATACTTCCATTTAGTGACGCTGGAAATCCAAGAAAGAAATCACTTTCAAGGAAAATGAAATCTTTGCGATACGCTGCCCAAACTCTATGAAACCCTCATTTATGTTATGCTAATTTTTTTTCCTTAAGCTTCCTGTGTTCTAACTCATTTCTAACCTGTCTTAAATAATCGAGCAAAGGTTTAAATCCGGCACTGTTCTTCCATTTGTTGGTCGAATTCATATATCTAATAAGAAGAATAAAAATATTCTTTTAGCACCCACTGTTATACACTGCTTTATGTATCAACTGATGTTACAACGACAAATAATTCATGTATTATAATAATAATAATTATAATTATAATGCACTCAACGAAGATGAATATGGAACTAAATAATGCACTTAAATCTACAATTAAATCGGAACATTTAATCTGTGTTAATAAAAAAACAATCCAGCATTCGATTGCTTTTATATTAACACTTTAATGATAAGAGAGAGACACTCTCATCGGGTCAACAGAAGAGAATATTGTCTGATCTTCTCAATTTAATGAAAATTTAATTAAATTGATTAGAACTGCTACATCAACGAGTTTATTAATTTAATCTGTTTATTGAATGTTTAGTTAAGAATCCAATATGTGTACTACTTTAATTTTGATTATACTTCAATTACTTTAATATTCACGGTTCGATTGAAAGAATAAATATTCACGATAATCATAAGTTTACTTACTTTTAAATATTTGCATTTCTATTGAAAGCATCTGTAGAACAAAAAATACAACAACAAAACTGTTTTTTTTTTCAACTTTAAAAATAAATCGCTGCATTATATTGTCGATTGCTATTTTATTTATCATCATCCAATTATATATAAATGATTACATAATTGAGTCAAATATTTGTATTTCAGATCTTCAATTGCTCACTTCATCATCGCTTCTTTGGGGCGAATTAGCATCTTAAC
Organism: Drosophila nasuta; assembly: GCF_023558535.2. Taxonomy (NCBI): domain Eukaryota; kingdom Metazoa; phylum Arthropoda; class Insecta; order Diptera; family Drosophilidae; genus Drosophila; species Drosophila nasuta. The sequence continues at coordinate 31,364,370 of NC_083457.1, read as the reverse complement.
TTCTTTAAGTTCGATCTTATTTTCCACCCACCAGTATATCTTTTTATTTGGTTTATTTAAATTACTGCATAAGAAGAAATAAAAAATAATAATTTTGCGTATTCCATCGAAAATAACGATTTGCAATATTTACCAATTAGAGCAATCGCCGTACCACCAGCCACTTCCATACTCAACTGCGCAATTACCATCACCAGCTTCGTCGTTGTCGCTATCGAATGTTGAGAATTTCAAGTTTTCGTGGTATCTCATCGCATCCTCAATAATAGTTCCACTGAATTTACCCAAACTCAGTTTATATCCATTGTCTTCATCAGATATTTTGAAGTCGTCATAACTAGCGTTATAGGCACTTCCATTCACAGCAACCAAATGAATATAAAGTTCGAATCGCTGCAAACTCGTGATACGATGTATTTTTTCTAGTCCAAGGAAGAAGTCGCTATCCATTGCACCGAAACCTTTGCGATACGTTGCCCAATCCCTATTGAAACTCTCATTTCCCCCAACTCGTTGTTGTATTACAATCCATCCAGGTCCAGCTAACTGACTATCGCATAAAACATCGAAGAAACCTATCCCAGAAACATTGAGTGTATGAACATCTGAATCTCCAAAAGGAGAGCAACTTGATTGGATAAGAGTATTGAGTAAAGTCTTATTCAATGTATCAACCTCAGCTCGACATAGCTGATTTTCTCTCACTTTATCTATTAGCTTAGTTTCACTATCTTTGAATTGCAATTCAATTTTTTTCTGTTGTTCTTTTATATTTTCTGATGTCCTTTTCAATGTATCAATTTCAGATTGGCATAACTGAATATCTTTATCTTTATTTATTAATTTAGATTTACTCTTCTCTAATTGCACTTCAAGTGTTTTCTGATGTTCAGTATTATTTTGAATATTCTCACTAAATCTCTTTATTTTTTCATCTTTTTCAATTAAACTAGAATTAAGATTTTTGAATTGAAGTTCGCAATTTTCTAAGTTTATGGATTTATCTGTTAATTCTCCTTTTAATTTCACAATAATATTTTGTTTTGATCTAATTTCAGATTCTAATTTCTCAATTTTGTTTTGACTCAATTGCAAATCGTTTTCCCCTTTAAGTACTTTGTTTTTATACTCATCTAATAGAGCTGCCTCCTTCATGAATTTTTCATGAATTCTTACAATGTCATGATACTTTTCCATAAGATCCGAATTTAATTCATTTAACATATTTTCCTTAATTTCTTTGTCTTCTAACTCATTTCGAACTTGTCTAAAATAATCAAGCAAAGGTTTTACAGTTTTATAATTATGAATCCGGCACTGTTTTTCCATTTCTCGGTCGAGTTCACACGTCTGATAAGAAGAAAATGTAAACATTCTTAGCACTCACTGTACTACACTGCTTTGTAAAATTCTTCTGACCTCTTCAAAGGCAGCTGTGGCCACAAAGAATATTTCAAGTACTATTAAGAAAAGAACTGAGTTGATTTTTATTTTGCACATTTTGAATATTTCGACTGCTCGCGGAAAAGATGAATTTGAAACTAAAAGTTTAATTTAAATCGACGAAGAATATTGTTGTGAGTGCTGTATGATTTTGAGATTAACATGTGATCAACGGATGTGGGTTCAGCTCAAAAGTTCGTAGCGTAAGTGAAGGCGATAGCAAATGTTGTCAATGTCGCGACAATGTCAATTTTCTGATGCATCTCTAAGAGAGGATTTTTATACCCGCTACCCAAAGGGTAGAAGGGTATTATAACTTTGTGCCGGCAGGAAATGTATGTAACAGGTAGAAGGAGGCATCTCCGGCCCTATAAAGTATATATATTCTTGATCAGCGTCAACAGCCGAGACGATATAGCCATGTCCGTCTGTCCATCTGTGTGTCTGTCCGTCTGTCCGTATGAACACCTAGATCTCAGAGACTATAAGAGATAGAGCTATAATTTTTTTTTCGACAACATTTGTTTTGTTTGCACGCAGATCAAGTTTGTTTCAAATTTTTGCCACGCCCACTTCCGCCTCCGCAAATCAAAAAAATCGAATAACAAACCTAATTTTAAAGCTAGAGTTACGAATTTTGGTATATACAATAATAACTATAGTAGTTATGATTCCTGAAAATTTGGTTACGATCAGATAAAAATTGTGGAAGTTATTAAAGAAATACTTTTGTATGGGCAAAAGCGCCTACTTACTAGGGGTCTGCGTTGCTTTGGCCGACAATCTGGTACATTGTGCCGTCTATGGTATATTATGAATGGTGTACTATATCGATATACCAAATATACCATTTGGTATATTTTTTAGTATTTTTGCAGTATATTTGGTATATTTTGAAAATGATACCGCAATATTTTGCTTTTATTAAAAAATGGGTAGCGGGTATCTCACAGTCGAGCACACTTGACTGTAGCTTTCTTACTTGTTGTTAATGAAATTATAAGTGATGACAGTTTTTGAGAAATTTATTTAGCCGAATTTTGATTATACTTAAAATTAGAAAACTGTGTAGTGTAAGAATAAAATGTATTATATATACGTATATATATTACGGGGACATTATATTGAAGTCAGGATTAAGGAGTCAAGATATTGATGATCTCACCTTAAATCTGCTCAGCTGAAGATGGGTAACAAAATTATTAAATTTTTGAATTGAGCTTGCATCAATTTATTTAAATAGTATTTTTCTTTATTAGATAGGAAAATCCAAGCATATATATTAATTTTTGCTTGTTGAATTATTTCCGAGTTTTAAGGGCAAATGATCATATTGAAAACAATTTTGAACATATAAATACATACTATTAGTATTCTGTCAATTAAGATTTTCATTAAATAAAATTTCAAACTCACGGGACTGGGTATCTTGTAGTCGTGCAATATCGACAAGATTGTTCTTTTTCGATTTGTTTCGAACTATTTGTCCAGTAAGTATATATACATATATAATTGCTCCTAAGTCTTTCACGCATCATGCCTGCACGTGTTTCTCTCTTCACTCTCAGTTGCTTATCATCGCAATGCTGGCCTTAGCTTCTAAACTGCATTACACATACATAAATTCACAGAACCTTTTGCATAAGTTTTTGTCTCAAAATACGTAGAGTTGCAAAATTCGTTGCAGCGTAGAGTGCTCGACTGTGAGATACCCATTGTAAATAAAACTATACTCTACAAATATACCACCAAAATATTAAAATATAGCGAAATCGAAAAATATATTCGAAATCTGCGATAGAGTACAAAATTTACCAGATTGTTAGTCAATGTAACTAAGACACGTTTGCAGTAGACGGACACAAGGACATGACTATATTATCTCGACTGCCGACGCTGATCAAGAATTTATATATATACTTCGGTCGGAGATGTTTTCTTCTGACTGTAATATACATTCCCTGCAGGGACAAATTATTAATACCTTTCTACCCTGCTTGTAATTATTTCTACCTTTATTATTTCGTCATGTAACTAACGATTCTTATAAAAAATATTTATATACAAATATATATACTTTAGGGTTTTCTTAACGCAATAAAAATAAAATTGTTATGTTATGTAAAGTTCTTTATAGCTAGTGAAATTTTGAAAGATTAGCTAGTTTTATAATAATAACTAATAATTGTGTCAGATATTAAAGATCATCAAATTGACTTGAAAATTTGTAATGCAAAGTAATTGTTGATTAACTAAAAGCGCTGGCTGCTCAGCGCAGAGCTACTTCAAGGTCTTTTCAAAACTTAGTGACGGCGGTTGAGTTCAACGACTGCGAATATTTGTTTACCAAGGCAATGATAGTGATAAGCGATAACATTTATTATGTTCAAAGAGAGAGGCTTGTTGCACTCCTCGAAGCTGAGAGTTCAGTGCAACTCGATCGAGAGAGAAAGAGAGAGAGAGGGAGCAAAGAATATAGACAGATAGAGAGAGAGAGAGAGAGAGAGAGAGACAGAGACAGTGAAAGATAGACAGATAGTGAGAAAGACAGACAGAAAGAGACGCAGAAAAGAAAAATAGCGAGAAAGAGATAGAGATAAAAAGAAAGATACAGAGAATGAGATAGAGACAGAGGGATGGAGAAAGGGAGATGGATAGAGAAGGTAAGAGTGAGCAGATAGAGAGAGATAGAGAGAATGATAGAGAAATATAGAGAGATTGAGAAATATAGAGAAGGAGTGTAAGTTATAGAGGCAAAGAGTAACAGATATACATAGCTAGATAGATACATAGATAGATAGATGGATAGATGGGAGACTTAAGTCAACGCTAAATATATCCCCAGCTATTTGAGTCAGTAATAAGTATTTCGCGTTTGTTGTATAGACATTTTTCAATGAAGCATTTTATATGATCAGAAAACTTGCATTGGATTTTTATGATGTGAACTTAATGTGCGTAGGCATAAATTGCAAATCCAAAATATACATTTATTCAAAGTTAAAAGACAAGTTTAAAAAGAGTATTTTAAGCTCGAACGTTTTCGTGAATATGCTAAATGTAAGTTTACTCCTTTGGCCTCAATCGAGCATTTGTGATAAATTAGAAATTGTTTCGCTTTCAGTGTTTGTTGCATCCGTCTGATGTTCGTGCAATGCCCTCGACATGCAAATTGGTTGGCGTCCAACAACAATCTAGAAAATTGAATCATTTCGCACTGACAGCTAAATATGAAATCAGAAATGGAATTACAAAACAGACACACTGTCCCCCGCCCCCCTCTAAACCCCTTTCGCCAACTGCCCCCAAAACGGATATGCCACCAAATTGAATTGTGCTTCGCCCTTCGTCCTTCTCCGCTCCGCTTACCTGCTGCGTTGAGTCTCTCGATCTGCCTTTGGCCATATGTCAGTGAGTTCTTGAGGTGAAAATGCAATTATTTATTAGCAAAAAGGAAAAAAAAACACGAAAGAAAAAGAAAAACGGGAAGCAGAAGGGAAAGTATGTATCCCTGTAACGCAATCAAAACATGACGCACAGTGTGGCAAGGGGGCAAGACGAGTGAGTGACAGTGGCACGTATGTAGAATTAGTTTACGAATTGCTGCAGGATATGTGAAGCAACATTTCACAGCAAACAATTTCCCAATGCGAGCAGACGCAGTCAGTTGCACAGTGGCACAAATTGACGACATATCATCTCTAGTGAACTCAAATGCAGAAAAAATGAGATATAAAATAAAGCTGCAGCCAGCAAAAAACCTTGATTAATAATTAAGTTAAATTTTGGCAGCTCATAAATCAAAAGAAATGAAAATGATGCCAATCAGTTTTCAGTTTTAAATAAAACATATGCTACAGCTTCCTTTATAAAGCAAATCATTTTTTATTTAAAATTCAAATTTATTTATAAGCAATAAAAATACAAAATACAGAAATAGCTTTCATATTTTTCAAGGTTCCTTATTTAAAATATTCATTTTTTTTTAACACGAAAACATTTATTTTTCAAATTAATAGATTTATCATCGATGCTAGCAGCAATTGAACGCAGGACCTTTTCTCTTAGATTGCAGTTGAGAAAAGACTGAAAGTCAAAGAAATACGTTACGGAAATTTCGATAGATTGAAGAATTTTGTAACCCAAATCTTGTATTTTTTGTGGTATATTGAGAATTTGGCATTTTTCAGACTGTTCTAACGCTCTAATTTTTATGAATTTGTTCTAAAAATGGTCTTTTTTCAAGAACACAATTATCAAGAAGAAAGTTATTGAACTTGGTCTCTTTTTCAGTGTACAATAAAATGGGATAAATGTATTTAATACAGTTTTTGATTAATAGACAAGTTAAAAGAAACTTGCAATAAGAAAAAGTTAAATAATTTACGCTATTTCTTTATGAATTTACTTCTGAAATTGAACAACTTGAACTTATACAACCCATTTTTAGGAAGAAAACATAATATGCATTTTTACTACAATTTGAAAATATTTTAACAACATCATTATAAAAATTTGTCGAATTCGACACGTTATTGGCCCACAGTACGTGAAGTCGATTCACAGACATAGGCATAGAACATACACTAGACGCCGTTGACGCCAAATGAAAGTTGGGGGAATTGGAATTGGCTTGGTTTTGGTTTTGGTTTGTTGGTTAAAGTCCTGGGTCCTGTTGCCTCTGCTTTCTGTCCTCGTTGCGAGGCAAGCTGCTCTCGGGGCTCGCTCGTTTGCCTCAAGAGATGTGTGTGAAGGCGAATGGGAATCGGGAGGTTGTTGGAAATTTGTAGCACATGTAACGGCAGGCAGCAGTGCAATATACAAATTTTTTGGAAGCTCTATTAAACGCTGCCATCAAGGGGAAGGGAAAACCCAAAACACCGAACTTCAAACCGAAACGAAACAAAACTGAATCCAAACCTGGCGGAGGGAGACTCGCAAGTTTTTCAAACAAAAATTGTTGGCAAGTGTGTGTGTGTGCGTGTGTGTGGATTTTTGAAATGAATATGCATGGGTGTGAGGGCGTGGCCCAGAGGCGCACGGTACCGGAAAAACTCTTGGCAAAAGTAAATTTAAAAGTTTTTCATGCGCTTCACCCGCTCCCAGCCACCTGAGAGATATGAGTAGCGCTCACTTTTAGACAAGTTTTCCTAGTTTTCTTTATGCTTAGTATATGCTTTTTCTTTTTTTTTTGTGTTGGTTTTCCGCAACGTGAAGCGTGGAGCGCGAGGCACGTGGATGGCTAGAAGATTCGCCTCGCAATGCCAGCAAATGTGCGATAATTCACATAAGCAGTCTTATCATCTGCATCAGTGTGTGTGTGTGTGTGTGTGCGTGTGTGTGTGCGTTTGGGATTTCCTGCGGAAAGAAAACACCTCCCAAGCATTTAGGCATACAAAGTTTTCGCTGTGGCACGTCCCACTAGAAAGCTATTAAGATGCCCCCAAAGAGAAAAGTTCGTACACTCGCATCATAGCATAGATAAAGCTTACAAATCACCGGGACTCGACTGCCGGAATACCCGGCAAATAAGAAAATATCTATTTGAGAGAGCCGAAGGCAATTGTTGTTAGTGCTTTAGCATCTTGAATGTATATGTGTATTTAACTTAATAAATATAATAAATAAATGTATCTATGGTAAGAGAACTGAATTTACAAACTTTGAATAGCACATGAAAATGCATTTTTACTCGGTCAATTAACAGTTCAAAAAACAGTAAGAATATGGCATTTCTGTATTGAATTTACCTTAAATTGTATTAAATTGGCTTGCTTAAAAATCTTCTAAAGTTTCTGAGACTTTCAGCAGGCCTGTAACGTAAGTAAAATAAAAAGCTTTAGTTTATATTGTGTACATATGTATGTATTTCTAACATCACAGTTTAATGGGTTAAAAACTATAATTATTCTCTAAAAAAAATAAATAATAATATAAATATAAATATATTAACAAACAAAAAATATAAGATCTCAAAACTCTTGTAAAGTTTTTTTTATAAATACAAACATATAAATGTTATTCAAAACATCGGACTTTATGATAAAAAATAGACATACCATTTTTCTTAGAGCTCTATTCTCATTGGTTTTTCTATGATTTCTTATATAAAATTACCTAAGGAAATTATATAATGAAAAAAGTTTTTAATAAAATATTTGCATACTTTAATGTTGTGTTATTCAAAATCGAATATATATTTCTACGCAGATTTAAATAAAAATAATTAAAACTAAGGACTAAAAGGATATCTAAGCATATAGCAGGATAATTGCGCTTAAAACTAATATATAGAAAATTACATTACTAAGAAAATTCATAAGAAAATGAAATAAATAACAAAATTAATCAAAAATGTATCAAAAACAAAAACAACTTACTTTAATTTACAATAAATAAACTAAGGCTCTGAAAGCTTTTGAAATCAAAGTAGTCATATCTGATGATGATGATTGCATTATACGGAATTGGATTGAAATCCGGCTACGCTTCGAACATCGAGGTGACAACTAACATTTTGGCACGCACGCATCGAAAGAGCATTTAAATAACGCTCCATCATCAGACACAGACACAGTCACAGACACATGGAAACTTTAACATGCTGGCAGCACTTGTTCTTCCTCTTCTTATTCAGCTGGTGTTTCGACTAGCTGCTGTAGTGTTTCGTGTCTCAACTCACAGCTCCGATCTGCGAGCTCTTCGGGAAGCTGGCGTTGATAAATGCACAGCGCATAAAAGTTGGAGCAAAACTACTTTATAAGAGGGGGAGAGGGAGGGGGTTCTTAGGCAAATTTTCGCCCTGTAAACTAAAAACGTAGCCAACTTGTTTCCACTTACCTGGCACTATGCCATGCCACGCCCACCGCCCACCGCCATCCGCCCCATTGGCAATCGCAGCAAATCGCTGGGGCCATTAGAGCTAAGGCAAAAACGCCGCTAAATGCGATGTGAATTATTTAAGTCACGTGTGTAGCACAGAATGCGGCAAATTCGACAGTGAAATGCATTTATTATTGAAGATACAGTATCTTCCCTTCCTCTCGTCTCGAGCCAAGTGGCTGCGGAATCCTTCGCTTGACAAGCTAACCAATTATGTTCGCCTGATGAGTGCTCCAAGGTGGCTGCCATGGAAAGTCCTTCGCAGGATGGCGAACGAATAGATGGAAGGTTTTTTGATAAACGCTTTTACAGTTTTCAAAAGTTTTGTGCTGTATGTGGCACGTGATTGGAATTACGCGTTCCACAGCCAACTAAGGCATCGACTCCTTACCACCAAATGTGGTATAGGAAGCAAATGGGTAAGAAACTCGATAAGATAGTAGAACTCTTAAAAAGCACACACAAATATGTTTTAGGAAAATTCAAACAAATATTTGAAACAACTTTTTGAGAAAACTGAAGTACAGCTGAGTTTTAAGCTTTGACGGCATTAATATTTTTAATTTTATTAATTAATTTTCCAAAAAAAAAAATAAAACAATAAGGATTTATTATTGCATGTAAAACAAATAAGAGCAGTAATAAATTCCACTTCAATTCGATTAAAGACAGGTGATTTTCCAGTCTACTGACAGAAAAACAACACTCAGTACACCAACCAAAATGAAACACACAAATTTCTATTGGCATCGCATTTTAACAGCGAGCCCATCTACATTTCCCAAAGTAAGCTTTGCATGCGAGTGCAAGTGAGTGCGCGATATTTCAAAGCAAGCGTTTGCTCATCGTGTCTATCACACGAAGAAAGAAAACGTAGAAGATGCTTGTTGTGGTTAGGTATAACAAAGGAAGTTCTGTACTTCTAAACTCAAACACTTGCACTTTTGTAGGCGAGTGTAAGCGAGTACGCGATAGTCAATTGCCAAAACAAGCGCTGGCTGATCGTGTCTATCACACAGTAAAAGGGTTGAAAAAAGCAAGCGTGAAATAGAAAAGGATGCTGCTTGTGGTTAGGTATATTGGAAGAAGTTGCTATTAGTTAAGTGGAAGTAGTTGCTAGTTTGTTAAACATATAAGGATGCTAGTTGCATTGATGTATGAAGCTCAGTCTCAAATTTTTAGGCGACTGCAAGCGAGTGCGCGATAGTCGTTTGTCAAAACAAAAGTTTGATGATCGTGTCTATCTGACAGACGTAAATATTCATCTGCATGTGCAAAAGCAAAGATTAAATCACAACAACAACAACTACATGTGTTTGTTTGTATGTATGTTGATGATGATAAAACGCAAGTGAGTAAGTGCGATAGCGCTCTATATACTATAACACTCACCCGTATGCACAATGACTTGCATATGTATGGTGTGAATATACATACATTTATTTGCGTCAACATATTTATTTAAATGCGCTTGCAGATCGAATTATGAGCACTTATGAAATTAACTTTAATTTATTGTGAAAAATTCACTCTACGAATATATTTGTATTCTTGTAGATTAGGTTTGTAAAGGAATGAAGGGTGCGGCAATAGGTCGAATCTCAATTTTGAAAATAGCAACAGACATTCAGCATTTTTGAAAAATTGTCGCTCTTTGTTACGCTTGCCACAAAGCGATTCCTTGACCTGCATTTTTTAGTCAACGAAACCTTCATATTCACTATATTTTTTAAAGCCAGTTATTATAGAGCTTTCAATCAACCAAACTTCACTTCATTGTGTTCACTATAATGAATTTTACTTTCACTATGGGAAAGTGTATCCACACTTCGATAGTCGCTGCCACAAGAAAATTTCCAGTTTTTATATGAACTGGGTTAGCATTGAGGCGTCAGAGCCTAGGCTCTAGGCTCTTTCACTCTATTTTAATTAAAAAAAATGATAGAAGAAAGAAGAGAAACATAGAAAATGTGTTGTGATTTATGAGGGCAACTTCAATGCACCAGCAACGAGGCCTAATCGAAGCCTGTGGAATTGGGTGCCAGAAATAAAAATCAAAATCGAAATACAGAAATACAGAAATGTAGAAAAAGATGATCCGATATTTTTGGGGTTTGCCAGAAATTCAAATATTCACATGTTCTCGTGGGCTGACAGACATTTCAATATTTATTCAAGGCGACCAAAATATGAACAGAAAATAAAAATGTATAAATTCGTGGAATTGTTTTCTTATTCAATATTTGAGTTGAAAGAATTATGCAAAGCTTCGGATTTTTAAACCTTTCACTTTTAACGCGTAACACGCAGAAGGATGCATCTTCGCACATACAAAGTATATATACCATATATATATATATACTTACAAATTTAATCTGAACCCTTAGTATAGAATTCGAAAAGTGTCCGAGTATCGGGATTACTAAGCTTTTTTATTCGTCTTGTTGTTTCTTCTGTTCATTAATTATGTCAAAATTGTTGACTAAATAAATTTAAACCTTGAAATATATTTTAAGCTGCCTCTAAAGTCAGCGTCGCCATTGCGGCGATAAGCAATTGAATCTCTCTCAGTAAATGAAGACGGTGATATAGACGGAGGCTGAACTCTGCAGGCACCTATGAAAAGAGGGAAAGAGAAAGAGAGAGAGAGAAAGAGAAAGAGAGAGAGAGAGAGTGTTGATCAGCGGGCGTTAAATCTATGTGATATTATAAAATATATTGGCCCATTTATAGTGCCATCGATACAATGCGCTGTGATGTAACTTCGCATGAATTTTTCTTCTCTAATATTACAATGCACTTTTATTACACACAATTTATACCCATAATTTGAAAAAAAAATCACGCACAAGTTGCCGCCACTTCTAATTTCATTATCAAGAAGCCTCTCTTAGACAGGCGACAGAAAATTGACAGTGTCGGTTCTCTCGACATTAAAAGAGACTTTATTTGCTATCACCATTTCTCCCACTACGAACTTTTGAGCTGAACCCACATCCGTTGATCACGTGTTAGCTCGAAAATCACTCTGCTACTCAAAACTGAATTCTTCGTCGATTAAAATTAGGCTTTTAGTTTCAAATTCATCTTTTCCGCGAGCAGTCGAAATATTCAAAATGCGCAAAATAAAAAACAAACTCAGTTCTTTTCTTGATACTACTTCAAATATTTTTGGTGGCCACAGCTGCCTTCGACGAGGTGAGAACAATTACATAAAGCAGTGTAGTACAGTGAGTGCTAAGAATGTTTACATTTTCTTCTTATCAGACGTGCGAATTCGACCGAGAAATGGAAAAAAAGTGCCGGATTCATAATTATAAAACCGTGAAACCGTTGCTTGATTATTTTAGACAGGTTAGAAATGAGTTAGAAGACAAAGAAATTAAGGAAAATAAGTTAAGTGAATTAAATTCGGATCTTATGCAAAAGTATCATGAAATTGTAAAAATTCATGAAAAATTCATTAATGAGGCAGCTCTATTAGATGAGTATAAAAACAAAGTAAGGGAAAGGGAAAACGATTTGCAATCGTGTCGAAATACTTATGATAAATTAGAATCTGTATTTAATTTCCAAAAAAAAAAATGATTGACGAGTTAAAACCAATTTCTAAACTTTATGATAAATGTAAAGAGGAAGTAGAAGATAAATCCAACAGTTTAAAATCTTCCGAAATTCAATTAAAACAATTAAATTCTAGTCTATTTGAAAAGGATGAAAATAACAGGAGACTTAATGCAAATATCGAAATGATTACAGAGCAACAGAAAACACTTGCTTTGCAATTAGAGAATAGTAAAACTAAATTAATAAAGCAAGATAAAGATATTCAGTTATACCAATCTGAAATTGATACATTAAATCGGACATCAGAGAATATTAGAGAACAGCAGAAACAAAAAGAATTGCAATTAAAAGAGAGCGAAACTAAGTTAATAGATAAAGTGAAAGAAAATCATTTATGTCGAGCTGAAGTTGATACATTGAATAAGACTTTACTCAATAATCTTATCCCATCAAGTTGCTCTCCTTTTGGATATTATCCTGGTGTTCATGAAATAAGAGTTTCTGGCGTAGGTTTTTTCGATGTTTTATGCGATAGTCAGTTAGCTGGACCTGGATGGATTGTAATACAACAACGAGTTGGGGGAAATGAGGATTTCAATAGGGATTGGGCAACGTATCGCAAAGGATTCGGTGAAATGGATAGCGACTTCTTCCTCGGGCTCGAGAAAATACATCGTATCACGAGTTTGCAGCGTCACGAACTTTACTTACATTTGGTTGCTGTGAATGGAAGTACTTACAATGCTCATTATGACGACTTCAAATTATCTGCTGAAGACAGTGGATACAAACTGAGTTTGGGTAAATTCGATGGAACAATTATTGAGGATGCGATGAGATACCACGAAAACATGAAATTCTCAACATTCGATCGCGATAACGACGAATCTCATAGTAATTGCGCACTTCGTTACAATGGCTGGTGGTACAAAAATTGCGCTAATTGGTAAATATTGCAAATTGTTATTTTCGATGGAATACACATAATTATTGATTTTTGTTTTTTCTTATTCAGTATTTTAAATTCACCATATGGGAAATATCTAGTTTGGCTTGTGAAAAATAAAATCGAGCTTAAAGAAGCTAAGATGCTAATTCGCCCCAAAGAAGCGATGAAGAAGTGAGCAACTGAAGAGCTGAAATTTCTATATTTGCGTTCTGAATATTAAACGATCCACAGTTTGATGCAGCGATTTTTTTAAAAGTTGAAAGAGTTCAGTTTCTGTTAGATCTTATGTTTTGATAAGCAAATTGTCAGTTTCTAAATGCTTTCAATAGAGCTGCAAATACCTAAAAGTAAGTGAACTTATGATTATTGATTGAATAGTAAAGTAAACATTCAATAAACAGATTAAATTAATAAACTTGATGGTGTAGCAGCATCTAATCAATTTAATAAAATTTTCTTTAAATTGAGAAAGATCAGACAATATTCTCTTCTGTTGACCCAATGAGAGTGCCTATCTCTTATCATTAAAGTGTTTATATAAAAGCAATCGAATGCTGGATTGTTTTTTTTATTAACACAGATTAAATGTTTCGATTAAAGTGCATTATTTATTTCCGTATTCATCTTCTTCGAGTGCATTAGAAAGAATCGCAATGAGCAGAATACTAATAAATGCAGTTTTGTTACTAATACATGAAATAATTGCCGTTGCAGCATCAGTTGTAGGAAATAATAATTACATAAAGCAGTGTATTACAGTGAGTGCTGAAAGTGAATTTATTTTTTTCTCATTAGACATATGAAATCGACCAAAAAATAAAGACAGGTTAGAAATGAGTTAGAGCAAAGTAAAATGAAGGAAATGAAGTTTAATGAATTAAATTCTGATCTTAAAAAAAACAGCATGCAGTTTAATTAGATGAATATAACAGCAAAGTACTTAAATGGGAACACGATTTGCATTTATGTCAAATTAAAGTTGAGAAATTAGAATTCAAAATAAAATGCTATTGTCAAAATAGAAAAAGGATTAGCAGATAAATTCACCCAACTTAGAAACTTGTGGAGTTAATTTAAAAACTCTCCATTCTAGTTTAATTAAAAGAAATCAAATCAAATTGAAAAAAAATCAATCAAAAAATGGAGTTGCAATTAGAGGAGAAGCGAACTGTGTTAATAAAGAAAGATTAAGTTATTAAGTAATGTCAATCTGAAATTGATACATTGAGTAGGACATCAGAAAATAACAGAGAACACCAGAAAACAATCGAATTGCATTTAAAAGACAATTAAAACATGTTAATAAAGAAAGATAAAGATAATCATTGATACATTGAATAAGACTTTACTCAATTATATTATCCCATCAAGTTGCTCTCTTTTTGGAGATTAACCTGGTGTTAATCAACTCAATGTTTCTGGAGTTGGTTTCCTCGATGTTTTATGCGATAGTCAGTTAGCTGGACCTGGATAGGGGAAATGAGGATTTCAATAGGGATTGGGCAACGTATCGCAAAGGTTTCGGTTCCCTTGAGAGTAATTTCTTTCTTGGATTGGAGAAAATACATGGACTCGAATGGGACTGTTTACTTAGCTCCTTACAAAGACTTCGAAATATCTGATAAAGACCATGGATACGCACTGAGTTTGGGTAAAACATGAAAACATGAAATTCACAACATTCGATTGCGACAACGATTTGGGCAAGTGGCAAATTAATAATTTCAATTTAAAAAGGGAGCAGTTATCTTAGAGTCGAGCATACCCGAGTGTAGATTACTTACTTGTTTAAGATTAAGATTGATTTGTTTTTCAATGTCCAATTTAAAGAAGCGTATTGTGTATTGGAAGTGATGTTTATTGGATAGCAAAGTGGTAAACTAGATATACAAATTGGATTGTAATAGACTTAATTTTACATCTGGCGATATATTTATAATATATAGTAGAAATTGCCGCTCTCCAACTGCCTCCGCCTCTCTCTCTCTCTCTCTGTCTCTCTCTTGCATTCCCATTTCGCTCTCAGTCTTACTTTAGTTGGCCGCCGTTTCTCCATTTCCCTGCACATGCAGTATCATCTCGAAGGGATCCCATTCCAGATCAGATTCGTGCTTAACCCGACGCCTTCCGCCGCCAACGCCCGCAACCAGCGGATGATGAAGATGATGATGATGATGATTATGATGCGGATGCAGATGCAGTGCCCCATGATGTGGCAACTGATGCTGCACTAGTCCAATTGGCATATCTTGGGCATGCTCCGCTAAACCTGGCGGTCGATAAATCTGCAAATGCTGCGACTGTTGCGCCAGTTGATGATGCGATTGCGGATGGGATTGGGATTGGGATTGAGGATGCGGATGGGCTTGGGTTTGTATTTGTGTTTGCGGATGTTGTTGTTGCTGTTCGCTAACCATCTCCTGGATGTGTTCGCGAGTCTGCTCCCGCTCGTCCACCTTGCGCAGCAGCATGTCTCGCATAAAGGACATGCGATCAAAGTGCTCCCAGTTGGAGCGGAATCCCTGCTGTCCGTACTGCGCATGACGCTCCTTCTGCAGCTCGTCGACGTAACGCTGCTTGATGATCGACCAGCGCGTCTGCATGAGAGCTGCAATAAATGAATAATCTGTTAAGTGCACGACGAATCGAAGCAAACTTAAAATGCAAATCATAAATTTGCAGATGAGAAAATTTCGAAAAAATTCACGCAATTTTATATTTAAAACGATTTTCAGCTTTTAAATATACACAAATAGTTGGTGCAAATATCTCATATATCATCTGAAAAGTATCTTCAATACTTACTGGGCGTCAATCCCATTTCGTGAGCCGCCTCCTTCCACACGGCGGAGGTGCGACTTTGTCCTTGACCTTTCTCGCTACGCTGGCGACCCGCCCAGAGCGAGGGGCGCGCCTTGATCGCATCGATGATGCGACCCCGCATGCTATTGTGCAACGAACTGGGGCGCCCCAATTTGCGCGAGGGCGTCGCAGTTGCTGTGGGCGTGGGCGTGGTTGTTGCCTCCACGGTGACAACAGCCGGTGGCACAAGCCCGGTGAAAGCCGTGTACGTCATGGCATGAGCAGGCGGTTGCTGGATCAGATGTGGCAACTCTGCGCTGACCGGAGGCGTTGAAGGTTGCGTCTGCAACCAGCTGAAGCTGCCGCTTGGACGACCGCGTCCATGTGTGGCACTGGGCAATGGCGGTGGCAAAGCCAGCGGCAGCGGCAACGTTGATGGCGTTGATCCTTCCACATGCAACGTTGTCTCGGCGTTGGCAGACGATGCGTTCGCTTCAGCGTTCACAGCTCCCGACTGGGCGCCCACAATTTTGGCAACAGTTATGTTGTACATAAATGACATTGGCTCAAAGTGCTCCCATTTGGTATTGAAGCGCTCCTTGTGCAGGATCTGACGATGCACCAAGTTGTGATAATGATACTTCATTTGGCTCCAAATCGACTGTAATTTGACTGCCCGAGAGGAAGAGAATGCGAGAGAAAAAAGTTCATCATTACGAGTACAAAGAAAGCTTCCTAAGCCTACTAAAAAGTATTTTATATGGCCAGTAGAAAATTGTCTCTATAAAATCAAATATAAGCTATAAAATCAACATTTTCAGCAGTAGACATAAAAAAAAATAAATTTGAAGGCCGTTGAAAGTCACTATATTTCTAGACATTTGTAGAAGAATATCAATAACTCTCAAAACTTTCAGAATCAAAACAATTTTTAATTCTATGGAAAACTATTTGAAAGAATTGTAAACTACAAGAAAACTTCTAAAAGAATTTACTAGATAGAAGAAAAATGAAACAGAAGACTTTCTCCAATATATAAATATACCCAAATATAATAAATAAAATATTGTTTTCAAGTTTTCATTTGTTTGTGGAGCTTATCTTCGCCTATAAAACTGGCATATAAACTACAGTAGAATTTTCATAAGAAGAATTAACAAAACAATTCAAACCAAAATATTTTAAATTAATTGCCATCGAATTCTTAAGGAAATTACGAAATTAATTTGAAATTCGGGAATTTTCTTATTTTAAAACATATTTACAAATTAATATAGTATATTCAAGTATATGCAGATCCTTTTATAAGAATATAAGAAACCTCAAAAATATTTTGAATTGATATCTAATTAAAGATAATTGCAAAGGTAAAAGTTGGGGTTGTATTTATCGGCAGTTTACTAAAAAATATTTGCTTAAACTTAAAAAAAAATCAATAATTTGAATTAATTAAATAAATTAAATACACATTACAAATAATTGCAAAATGTTCGGTGTGCACCAATCGACACTATACTGTAGCGCCAAAGATCTTCCTCAATGCAGATGCACATTTATTGCATTCACTTAACCCCATGAGCCAAAGTCCAATAGAACATTGCACAAAATGTGACACGACACGATGCGTATGATGCATTTATTTTTAGTCTCACGCACGCAAGCAAAGCATAAAACCAAATGTACATGTTGGACAGAGAGTAAGAGATAGAGAGAAAGACGGAACGCGAAAGAGAGAGCGCAAAAGCAAAACAATAACAAATTGACCACAGACCGAACTTGCACTCAGCTGCTGCTGTGGCTGCTATTGCGATCTCTGTCGCACTCACCTGTAGGCACATGGCCGCCGAACTGTTCGGCGATCTCGTTCCACATGGGCGAAGTAACGCTGCGGCACAAGTGCAGCTTGTTGTTGGAGTCCCAAATCTCTGGATACTTTTTGATGGCCTTCAACAGCTGAGCACGATTCACGAAGGGATCCTCCTTGGGCATGGCGACAGGATGTGGATTCGAATGTGGATGTGGATGTGGATGCGATGTGGAACTGGAGGCGATGATAGCGACGGCGACGACGACGACGGCGGCAGCGGAGCACAACTGCGTCCTTTGACATCAATTATCGGCGAATAACTGAAAGTAGAGTTTGCAAAATATGCGAATTGAAAATGAAAAGGCAAAGCGATTGAGGAAAATAGAGAAAACGATGACGACGTCGGGGCAACGACGACGACGACGATTGTTGGTTGTTGTTGTTGTTGTTGCTGCTGCTGCTGTTGTTGTTGGGGCGCAGCGATGCCGAGAGATTGGAAAGCAATGTATAGCAGCAGAGGCAAAAGCAGCGCAAAAGCGGCGAAAGCGCACACGAGATGAGATACACAAAATGCAAGCGAGAAGAGAGAACAGACAGAATGCGCAAAAAAAAGCAGCAACAGTTCGGCAGCAGCGACGCCTCAGCTTTACAGTCTGTGTGTGTGTGTATGTGTGTAAGGTGTTGATGGGGGATGGGCGGGGGCGATGTCGGTGGAGACCGCTGTTGTGTGTTCCCCGCACACACACACACGCACACTCACACACACACAAAGATGAGGCGACAACCAACAAAACAGACAAAGGCAACGAAACTAAAGAGACAAAACAACGGCAAACAGAGGCCGCACCAGCGACACAGCAGAGCAGCAGCGAACCTTATGGAAGAAACAGAAACCGAGCGAGCTGCAAAAAAAAGCTACACAAAATACTACATACAAACACACCTACAAAAAAAAAAAACAAGAATAAAAACAGCAAAATGAACCAAAAGCAGAATGAAGAAAAAAGCCAAGAAAAAAATAAAACGAGACATTGAAGCAAAGGCAAAGCAAATGATGGCAGCCCGCAAAAGAAAGGCAACGATAAACAACAACAACGATGACGCCGACGTCAACGTCAATGGCTACGTTGGAGCCCACTTGCATGTGTTTGAGCACTGCGAGAAATGCAGTCGACAAAAATAATAAATAATTTCAACGAGATTTGGAAAAAGTTTGAATTAGTTTCAATTGTTAAGGTAAAATCATTAAATACATATACAATAAATTATTTTTCTTTAACATCAAATGGTCTGACGTATTCTTTCAGTGTATAAATGACTTTCTGTACATATATATGTATATGTACCTGTGTTGCTGTATGTGTGTGTGTGTACATGTTTGCCACAGCCTCGTCGAAATGTTGAAGGTGGCAACGTGGCAGCAACATCGGCTTGGAGCAGTCGAGTCGGGCCGCATTAGAAGCGGAGAGCAGCAGCAACTTGTGCTGGCTGCCGCTCTCCGCGAAAGCGAATGCGAATGCGAAACAAAAGAGCAGCAGCAAACAGCGATGAGTGCTGAGCAAAATGCAGCGCCAAATGCACGATGACCGATGCGACGACGACAACACCGACAGCGACAGCGACTACGGCAGAGGCAGAGATAGAGGCAGCGAACAGGCCGTAGCCACAGACGCAGCTAAGTCTATAACAACAACAACAACAAGAGCACCACTGCCTAGCGACTGACGAAATGGGTGATGGTATCAAAGAAGGAGAGGGAAGGTGCGAAGAGGGTATTCGGTTGCTCGGCCAGTTGGTCGTTTTGGGGACTACGTGCAATGAACCCATTTCGCAGCCACTACTATACACTTACACTTACAACTACAATTGCACACACACACACACAAACACACATGGCACGCACATCGTTGTGCTGGTATTGGTGCCGAGTGCACCCACTGCCAACGACGACAACAACAACGAATAACAGCAGCAAAAGTAGGCGAGAAATCATCCAACAGCCAATGCAATGGGGTGACTCACAAAGCAGTAGGGTGTCCACAAATGAAGCCTAATATGAAAAATTTCATATGCGTAGTAGTACGAAGATCTTTGTATATCAAAATAAAATAAAATTAGTTTTAAGTATAAATTGTATAATTGTTTTAAGTATTAAAGCTCAGCCACAAATCAAAGAAATACAATATAACAAGTAATATTCATTCAATATTTTAGCTATACATTTTTTTAAAGACAACAGTTTAAAAATGCGTTTTTTAACCATACCAAATTAATCAGATATTCTTGAATTTTTTAATTTTTTTTAATTATACCGCTATTATATGGACATCGTTAATCCTTTTACCAGGTTTACCAAAAAATTTCCTGAGGGTTGCACAAATCAAAGTATTTAATTTTTATATTATATTATATACCGCCTAAAATATATTTTACCAAAAGTACTCTATTTTATTACTGTAATTTAGATAACTTAAAACTTTTTTTTATAGAAGATTCCTCAGATCTTGGTTCAGCATAATTTGACTGTTAAATTAGTAGCACAAAGATACTTGAACTTTGGTTCCATTCAGAACATAAATCGGAATAAAGTCATAACTATAAAAGATTCGTGATGTGTGGGTCAAAGTTGCGATTGGTTTTATGACCAATGGCAGAGGGAAATGCGTGCTTATAAGCTATAACAGAGATCTAATGGACGATTTTGGGAACATGTTGGATGGGGGCATTATTTAGCCATGAATCGGCTTTAGATTGTTGTGCCCCAAGGGTCACAATGAGAGATCATGGAATTCTTATCAGACGTATCGTAAGTACGCAGAGTGGTTTCATCAATTATTCAATAGCATGCGACTGGCCCAACAACTGATACCCATTGAGTGGCCCGGCCCCATCTTTCCGTATTTCTAATGCTGTTGTTAATGTTTTTAATGTTTGTCGTATTTTATTATTTTTATTTTCTCTTTTTTTCCGAATGGTTCTGGGGTCAGCTGTGGGATATGTGGAAACGGTGTCTTTAATTTTTATGACTACATAAATGGTCCTCAGCATCCCTGAAAGCAAACGTAATTTGCTAGATTAGAATTAATTTCGAAGCTCGAACTTCGACTACTATTGTTTGAGCAAACTTGGACAGTAAAAAGGAGTCAAAGCAGAGTGTAATAATTGCGCTGAGGCAAGACATTGGGACAGTCAGTCAGTCAGTCAGGCTCCACATCAATTGTCGTTGTGAAGATGGGCTTCAAACTCGAATTGCGTGGGCTACGACTACGGGAGGAGCTTAAAGGGACTGTGTGTGTGTGTTTGTGTTGCCTTTGCTGGGTTTTTATTTTCATTTATGCTTTTTAAGTGCTTCATTAAAATCGCGTATGGACGCGGTTTGGGGTCGCTGCTGGGGTCTGCGAGCCCCATGCATGAAGCTGGGGCGGACAGACCTTTGTCAGCGTCATCAAGCTCCGATGCTCGCACTCACACTCACATACACTCGCACACTCACACGTCAGACACAAAAAAAAAGTATCTTTCAGATACATGTCCAAAACATAAAGAAAGCAAAGCCTAAAAAACGCACGACAACAACGTCAAGCAGACACAAGAATAATAAAAACCAAGAATACACCAAGGCGATTATGCTCGACTGGCATATACCCATCAATTATTAACAAATACATAAGTACATTATAAAATAATGAACAATTTGAAAGAGTTTTAAAATTTTGTAATTTTTGATAAATTATAACAACAGAAACTGCAAATTTTACTGACAATCAAATTTTTACTTTTCAATTGTTTCTGATTATAAATCAACTATATTACTTCGATAGATGGAAGACGCAAAATCTGTGCAGCAGCGAGGCAACTTTGCAGCTTTTAATGGGTATAGGGTATGCAGCAAGAAAAAAAGGCTGCAACAAAAATAAAAGAAGAATTATAACCAAACATGTTTTTCACTCGACACTCGGCCTCAGCCTGGCCCCAACTTCATGAAGCTTCAGCCGCAAAGACGCAGCTTCAACTCCGGTTTCTTTACATACTATACATATTTATGCATAGGTGTGTGTGCTTTCTTGAGCTGCGTGGCAATAAGTGTGCCTGAGTGCAAAAAAAAAGTAAGAAAAGCAAAGAAGTTAAGTATCTGCCGCTTGTTGAAGTCAGCTTTGGACACCCGACAGCAAATGCTAAAAGGCTATAACAATTTGGTGAACTAAGGCAAGGCGACAGTCTTAAAATCGAATAAATAAATAGTAAATTAAAATGCTGGATAATTTTCAATTGAAATTTGCAGTTAAGGTTTTAATATTCATTAAACAGCAATGGAATAGCTCGAAATCCGATATTTGAAATCTATTTACATCAAACTTTTGTTCAAATTTTGTATTAAAACGAATTTAGTTGACAAGGAAATTTACCAATCTAAATTATTAACACATAATCAAAACTAGTAATTACAGCAAATAAGAAATAATTATATTTCTTGAAAATCAAATCATGGTTACAAATTTATTTTTTGGTTGATCTGGCAAAAATATAAAAAGTTAATTCAGTAATAATTTTGTATGGGGAAATACGTTATGTGTTGTACTCCATGATATATTTGGAATGCAGTTCTTTATATCTATACCAAATATCGCCTTTTTTATATATATTTTTTTTGTAGTTTATCAATTTAGTATATTTTGCAGTCAAACACAGATGGCATTATCTTAGGTGAGTTTCTATACCCGCTTTTGGTATAACTTTGTGTCTCCATGAAATGTACATATGTTACACCTAGATCTAAGAGAAAATAAGTAATAGAGAGATAATTTCGGTAAAAACCACGCCCATTTCCGCCCCTGTAAGCGTTATTTTGAGGCTATGGTTACGAATTTTGACAATAATAAATAAATCCTGAAAATTTTCTTGCGATCGGATAAAAATTTAACAATTTTTTTTTTTTTAAATACATTTGTATGGGGAAATACGGTATGTTTTGCATTTTATAGTATATTTGGAGTGTATTCAATATGCAAAATATAGCATTTGGTATATTTTTAATATTTTTGTTGATATATTAATTCGATATATCCTAAAATGAATACCGCACTGTTTTGCTTTTATGGTAGCGGGTATCTCACAGTCGAGCACACTTGAGCTGTAGCTTTCTTACTTGCTTCTTTTAAGGTGTGCACAAAAAGAGGCCTTCTTAACTGGCGAGCCAGTCCCCAGTGGAAAGATAACGCCAGAGACTGGGACAGAGACAATGATAGAGAGAGAGAGAGAGAGAGAGAGAGACAGGGACAGAAGTTGAATCCGTTGGCCACTTGGCAAAAACTCCTTTTCATCCTCAAATCACATACAGTAGCAAAAAATTTCGACAGTTATTTACGATTAGCACAAAAGATACGAGACATGACATGCGCTGAGATGCCGCACTAAGATGCAGATGCTCACGGCCAAGATCGCTGCCAAGGAGCTGCACAATCCGATGAGACAGGGGATATCAGGGGGAAGGGAGAAGGGAGAGTCGTCACTGCCTTTGGCTACTGTTGCATGCCAGCAGGAATTCACACAGCGGGTGAACAGAGCTTGGGCAGAACAACAACGACAACGACAACGAGTCCCAAAAAGCATCCCTGCTCTTTATTTATTATATTTTGTTTTGGTTTTGTCTGTTTTTTATTTGGTTTCGGATTGGCAATGTTCCCATTTTCTTACGGCGAATGGAGACCGAACTTCATTTTTATGAGCTTCGTTTGACGATCAATTAAATG
Source organism: Drosophila nasuta (assembly GCF_023558535.2). Classification (NCBI taxonomy): domain Eukaryota; kingdom Metazoa; phylum Arthropoda; class Insecta; order Diptera; family Drosophilidae; genus Drosophila; species Drosophila nasuta. The sequence continues at coordinate 31,341,170 of NC_083457.1, read as the reverse complement.
CTTCTGACACTTTTGCAAAAACCTTTCTGGTCTTTGTTTTAAGCAAAATACAAAAAACAGAAAACAGCAAAACTAAGATAAATCATGCACGCAGATTAAATAAAATCAAGGAACTGTCGCAAAAATTTAGTCAAAACATATATAAATAATATTTACTTATTTTATTTTTGAATTCTATCTATATATATTTCTGTGCGAACACAACTTATAAAGTTATGGCTGATTTGTCTGTTGTTTATGGAAAAATACAAATATATACTTATATAAACTTTAAACTTTGATTATTTAAACCCAACTCAAAATAATTACCAAAAAGAAAAAATGAAAAAAGTAAAATAAAGTAAATAAACAAATATCTTAGAATATCATCTTAAAGAAAATATACACTTAGGCGGTGTTTAACAAACGCTATAATTACCTTATCGAGATCGTTTTAAAGTGAAATTTATAAAATTTGCCAGAGAGAAAAAGATAATTATTTGACAATAAAAAGAGGCTGCCACACACATGAAAATTTTCTTCATTTTCACGATTGGAGACAAAAACACTGAGAGGAAGGAGCAAGAAAATTTATCGACTCATGCGTCCTGTTGCGTGCCATGCAATTTAATTGGGCTACTGGATAATGGGTAGGGAGGGGGCGTGGCAATTGCAGTTGCAGCTCTCTCCACCCGCCTGACTCGCTGCATTTGCGTGCATTTTAATACACTTTATCATTTGTCTGTTGTGCACTTTGTTTTATTATTTATATTTGCTATAATTTTCCGCGCTGCTTCGCCGCAAATAGTAGTTAAGGGTGCGGAGTACGACTGCTAGATACCACGTAATATGAAGCTAAGGCAAAGTTGGGACAACTTTCGATAAAAGAAGATGTTCTTATTTCGAATAGTTTTTTATTTACTTTGTCATACTTTTTTATTTGAAATCTTTTCGTCTTTTTTATTTGTTTTTATATTTTTATTATTGTTACTCTCAAGTTTATAGTTTTTGTTTATTTGTTTGCATTTATTATTATATTGGTTTTTTAAATTAAAATTTACTACATGCTTATCTAAATAATTGTTTTATTGACTTTTTTACTTACAAATTATTACTTCTTTATCTATGCTTTTATTGCTTTGGTTATCATACTTACCCCGCTCTCTGACAATTACAGGGTATTGCAAAGAGCAATAAAAAGCACTGTGCGCTAAAGTGAGGTGCGGTGGCAACCCTGAGGGAATGGGCGGGTTAAGTGGGAACGCAATAATTATAATTAAATGCATTTTTACGTGCCATTTTTCCGTTTGGATTTTTCTCTATGCAAATAAATAATTGTACACCTTTCCCGCGATGCGAGATACCCGCAATTAATTGCATTAAAGTTTTTGCATATTTCGAAATAATAACAAGAACAACAACAAAACCCTATATAAAAATGCCACATATATATCATAAAATGCATGGCAAAATTTAAGTATGCTATTTAATTTATGCTTTTTACATTCGGTTTATCAAAATATGTGCTTAATTACAAACTCGTATATTATATTGCTGTGCAATTTATAATCATTTGTTAATCTTTAATGTTTAATTAAGTAAATTTCTCGATTGGCAAATTGAATAAACAAAGCCAAATCAACTTTAGTTCTTTTATCACAGAAATTTATTCCGTATTGCAATTTTCTGTCTTTCTTAATTTTTGTTTTTTTTTGTTTATTGTAAGGTCAAAATTGCCTGAAATAAAAACGAAAGAGCGTAACAAATGCGAAATAAATTCAAATTGCTTTTGGCACCAAATCAAAATGCAGCACAAAAAATGTGCACGAGGAATGAACAGCAAAAGGAAATTGGTATGAAATATGCTAAAAGTGAAGCACAGAATATGAAGCTGGATCGAATGCAACGAATACTCTATACACTATCTTTCATGAAAAATGAGAATTTTAACATTTCTGAATTGTTAAATACTTAGAAAAATACTCAAGACTTTTATTGCGTTTAATTTGCAGAAATATGTGATTAAGTGTTAGGAACACAGAAAAAATAAGTGTCACACACAAGAATAAAATCTTAAATCAAGATTGTTTAATGTCTGAATTGAACCCGAAATGTTAATTCTTAAATAAAGATTGAGAGTCTACAAAAATCTAGATTGCTCAATCTTGAAATAAAAGATTATAATCTTGTTTCAAGAATGGAAAAATTTCAAAACTGAACCATGAAGGCAAAATCTTAAATTAAGATCAAACAATTTTAAATTTAGATTGATTAAAAAAAGTAAAAAATGATTGCGTGCTTTTTTATATATATATTTTGTTGTATATTTATAATTTTAAAGGAAGAGAATTCCAACATTTCATGAAACAAAAACGCAATTATTTAATTTTTAAGAGATTTGTAATCTTAATTTTAATTTAGAATAAAACATTCATGAATCAAGATATTAATATTAAAATAAGATGCTTTTAATCTTGATTTAAGATTGTTTCAACCTAAAATTCTTTTTTGAAGATTGTTCTTATTAAGATCAAAAAGTTCTTAAATCAAGATTTTTCAATCAAGATTGATTTTTCTCTGTGAATAAATGAAGATTTTACGTATTTATATTTATATTTAAAAGCAGGAGAGCGCGACAATTTGTTTGCCATAGCTAATGTGCTCTGTCTCGGAGGCCTTTCGCATGCATGTTAAAAGTAAAAATAAAAATGAAAAAAAAAAATCATAAAAAATCAGTTTTAATAAACGTGTCAGGCAACAAAGAGGCAACGGTAGCTGCTACGTGTCCGTTCTCTGTATGTGTGTGTGTGTGTTAGTGTGTATGTGTGTGCGTGCATGCAACGCATTAATTATGAATTTAATTCACTGGGGCCGTTCGTTAGGGCAGCAGGAACATCAGCAACATCAACAACAGCAGCAGCAAGAACAGCAGCAACTATTGAGGGACAATCGCTTTGTTGCACTGTGGCAAGAGGGAGAAAAGGGGCGAAGGGGGCGGTTGCTTGGCCACTTGCGAGTTGCGGTCGCAACGGCAAAACGGCAGTTTGACAAGGGTCTGTGCGAAGGGGGCAGTGGTGGGGCACAATGTGGCAAGTGGCAAGTGGCAAAGTCAACAAATGTGCAGCGGACACAAAATTTTCTCAATGCACAAACATGAGGCGAAGCCCGCGGCCAAATGGTGAGCAATCCGCGTTCCCCCTTTTCTCCCGCTCTGTCAGTTGCCACATTTTTTTCGGTTGCTGTTGCATTGTAATTTTTCATTGGAAATATCGCGCTACGCACTTGATTGCAGCATTTAATTAAAGCAACAGCAACAGCAACAGCACAACAACTAAAACAACAAAATCCCGAGGCGAAGCGAACTGAAAACTGAACAACATGTTGCCAAGATATTTATGCGCAACACTTGACAGATTTATTTATGCGATGCTAAAGTCATATTATTCGTTGTTGTTGTTGCTGTTGCTTTTTCTTGATTTTAGCCAACATTAAAACGAAGCCAACAACGAAAGAAGCGAAGTTGAGTTGTGAGGGAAATAAAACAGAGGGAAACCGAGATGAGATCAGTTCAGCATTTAAACATCGAATTGAAGCCAACAAACAAATTAAATAAAATTGTACATCAATGGATATAGGAAATAAATTACCTTTTAGCAGCTTTAACTCGATTAAGGACTATCATAAAATACTAGTAAACAGTTATAGAGCTTTTTATTATATAGAGACTTCAAGCATGTAAAATGTTGCAATTTAAATATTCTAGATTTATTTCAAGACATTTTTGAACTTAGAAGTTCGTAGTTTCTGCCTCAAAATTTAAAGATAATTCAAATGTGATAGATCTTTTATTAGTTTTAAATCTTGTATGGTTTATGCAATAGAAAATACTACAAAAATCTGGCATTCAATCACAAAACATTGATTAAGGATCAAAAGATTGTTTGAAACTGGAATTTACGCTTACAAATTTTATTGCCAGATCGAAAAGTTTTTTAACTTAGATTTTTATTCTAGTTTAAAAAACCTAATTCGTTCTCTTTGTGTAGCAACTGAGTTTTCGATGACCTCATCACTAATCGTCAAACTTGCATCAAGCTAAGCACCAAAATATTTGTGGCTCTTTTCGACGCAATGATCTTTGCACATATATACAGCAATTATTAGTGAGCAAATATATTATATTAATGTTTAAGTCTTGAGTCCAATATTCTTATCATAGCGGAAGGTGAAAATACATATTTGGATATTACATATAAGACACAATAAAAACTGACCTTTTTCAAAGGGGCATTTCAAAAATAATTCACTACTTTAAAAAGTCAATTGTATATTTATCAAGAACGCAACAATTGTACGAATACATCAAATATATAAATGATTATAAAACAAAGTCAAATTTCTCAATTTCAGCTCATCAGTTGTTCATTTGTTCATCACTTTTTTGGGGCGAATTAGCATCTTAATTTCTTAAAGATAAATAATACCGCGAAACCAATCTGCAAAACTTACTGAAATAAAAAAAAGAAATTAAAATAATTATGTAAATTTTATCAGAAATTAAAATTTTATATTTTTACCCAATAAAAAAAGCATTAAACCACATGCCACTAAGCCAAGATTCCACATTATTATCCTCATAATTATGGTTGTCGCGATTGTGGTATCTCAACGGGTCTGTAGCAGATCCACGAAATAAACCCAAAGGCAGTGCGTGTCGACAGTCTTCATCAAATATGTTAAAGTCAGATATTTTGAGCGAATAAGACACTTCCATAATATTTCTTAAATCATTCTCAAGGGAACCGAAACCTTTGCGATACGTTGCCCAAACCCTATTGAAACTCTCTTTACCCCCAACTCGTTAAAGTATTACAATCCATCCAGGTCCAGCTAACTGACTATCGCAAAAAACATTGAAGAAACGTATCCCAGTGACATTGAGTTGATGATCATCTGGATATTTTCCGACTGGGATGCAAGTAGTTGTACTTCATTTAGCAATTTCAACTCGATATAGCTGACCTCTTTGTCTTTGTTTCTTAACAAATTTTGATTGTCTTCTAATTGCAATTCAAATTTTCTGTTCTCTAATATTCGCTGATGCTCTATTTAATGTATTGAATTAAGAATTAAGATTTTTGCAAATTGTTTTTACCTTTCATTACTTTGATCTTATACTCATCTAAGAGAGCTACCTCCTTAACAAATTTTTCATGAATTCTTACAATTTCATGATACTTTTTCATAAGATCAGAATTTAATTCAATTAACTTATTTTCGTTAATTTTGTTGTCTTCTAACTCATTTCTAACCTGTGTAAAATAATCGAGGAAAGGCTTGACCGTTTTATAGTTATAAATCTGGTACGGTTCTTCCATTTGTTGGTCGAATTCATAAGTCTAATAAGAAGAAACTAAATACACTTTTAGCACTCACTGTTATACACTTTATGTAATTATTATTACCTTTCTTTCAACTGATGTTCCAACGACAAATATTTTACGTGTTATTAGTCAAAATTGTTAGAAAACTGTTTTTAATATTATTCTGCCCATTGCGAGTCTTTCGTCTGCACTCAAGCGAGATGAATATGTAAATAAATAAATCTTAAATCTACAAATAAATCAGCTCTTAATATTTAATATTAATATTTAAACGCAAGCAAATGGTCCATCAATGATAACAGATAGACTCTCATCGGGTTAACAGATTGTGTGATCTCAATTTAAAAAAAGTTTTATTAAATTCATTAGATGCTGCTACTTTAACGAGTTTATTAATTTAATTTGTTTATTGAACGTTTGGATAAGAAACGAATATGTGTGGATCATTTACAATATTACTTTAATATTCAAGGTTTGATTGAAAGGATATATATATATTGAACTATTGAAAGCATCAAAAGAACATAAAATTAAAAAATAAAACTGTTCTATTTCAACTATAAAAATAAATCGCCGCTTAAATAGTCGATCCTTTTTTTTTTATTCCGAACGCCATTTTTTAATGCATCAATTATATATAAATGATTACATAATTGAGTCAAATATCGGAATTTCAGCTCTTCAATTTATCACTTCTTGATCGCTTTTTTTGGGGCGAATTAGCATCTTAGCTTCTTTCAATGTCATTGAATCGATACAAACTAGATTTCTCCCATATGGTGCATTTAAATTACTGCATAAAAAAAACAAAAATCAATAATTATGTGTATTCCATCGAAAATAACAATTTGCAATATTTACCAATCAAAACATTTCCTGTACCACCAGCCACTTTTATAGATTTTTGCGCAATTAGCCTTATAAGATTTGTCGTTATCGCGATCAAATGTTGTGAATTTCTTGTTTTCAGAGTTTCTCATCGCATCCTCAATAATAGTTCCACTGAATTTACCCAAACTCAGTTTATATCCACTGTCATCATCAGACATTTCAAAGTCGTCATAACGAGCATTGTAGGTACTTCCATTCAGAGCAACCAAATGAATATAAAGTTCGTGACGCTGCAAGCTCGTGATACGATGTATCTTCTCGAGTCCAAGGAAGAAATCACTATCAAAGGAACCGAAACCTTTGCGATACGTTGCCCAATCCCTATTGAAACTCACATTTCCCCCAACTCGTTGTTGTATTACAATCCATCCAGGTCCAGCTAACTGACTATCGCATAAAACATCGAAGAAACCAACTCCAGAAACTCTTATTTCATGAACACCAGGATGATCTCCAAAAGGAGAGCAACTTGATGGGATAAGACTATTGAGTAATGTATTATTTAATGTATCAAGTTCAGCTCGACACAACTGATTTTCGTTCACTTTATCTATTAGCTTAATTTCGCTGTCTTTTAATTGCAATTCAGTTGTTTTCTGTTGTTCTCTGATGTTTTCTGATGTCCGATTTAACGTATCAATTTCAGATTGGCATAACTGAATATCTTTATCTTGATTTATTAATTTAGTTTCACTCTCCTCTAATTGCACTTCAAGTGTTTTCTGATGCTCAGTCTTATTTTGAATATTCTCACTAATTCTCTTTATTTTTGCATCTTTTTTAATTAAGCTAGAATTAAGATTTTTGAATTGAAGTTCGCAATTTTCTAAGTTGATGGATTTATCAGCTAATCCTCCTTTTAATTTCACAATAATATTTTGTTTTGAATTAATTTCAGATTCGAATTTATGAACTTTGTTTTGACACGATTGCAAATCGTCTTCCCCTTTAAGTACTTTGTTTTTATATTCATCTAATAGAGCTGCCTCCTTCATGAATGTTTTATGAATTCTTACAATGTCATGATACTTTTCCATAAGATCAGAATTTAATTCATTTAACTTATTTTCCTTAATTTCTTTGTCTTCTAACTCATTTCGAACTTGTCTAAAATAATCAAGCAAAGGCTTTACAGTTTTATAATTATGAATCCGGCACTTTTTTTCCATTTCTCGGTCGAATTCGCACGTCTGATAAGAAGAAAATGTAAAAATTCTTATCACTCACTGTACTACACTGCTTTATGTAACTGTTCTCACCTCTTCGAAGGCAGATGTGACCACCAAAAATATTTGAAGTAGTATCAAGAAAAGAACTGAGTTCATTTTTATTTTGCGCATTTTGAATATTTCGACTGCACACTTAAAAGATGAATTTGAAACTAAAAGCCTAATTTAAATCGATGAAGAATTCAGTTTTGAGTAGCTGAGTGATTTTCGAGCTAACACGTGATCAACGGATGTGGGTTCAGCTCAAAAGTTCGTAGTGGGAGAAATGGTGATAGCAAATAAAGTCTCTTTTAATGTCGAGAGAACCGACACTGTCAATTTTCTGTCGCCTGTCTAAGAAAGGCTTCTTGATAATGAAATTAGAAGTGGCAGCAACTTGTTCGTGATTTTTTTTTTTTTTTTCAAATTATGGGTATAAATTCACAACAGTGTATAATAAAAGTGCATTGTAATATTAGAGAAGAGAAATTCATGCGAAGTTACATCACAGCGCATTGTATCTATGGCACTATAAATGGGCCAATATATTTTATAATATCACATAGCTTTAAAGTCCGCTGATCAGCACTCTCTCTCTTTCTCTTTTTTTCTCTCTCTCTCTCTCTCTCTTCCTCTCTCTCTCTCTCTCTCTCTTTCCCTCTTTTCATAGGTGCCTGCAGAGTTCAGCCTCCGTCTATATCACCGTCTTCATTTACTGAGAGAGATTCAATTGCTTATCGCCGCAATGGCGACGCTGACTTTAGAGGCAGCTTAAAATATATTTCAAGGTTAAAATTTATTTAGTCAACAGTTTTGACATAAATATTGAACAGAAGAAAAAACAAGACGTATAAAAAAGCTTAGTAATCCCGATACTCGGACACTTTTCGTATTCTATACTAAGGGTTCAGATTAAATTTGTAAGTATATATATATATATATGGTATATATACTTTGTATGTGCGAAGATGCATCCTTCTGCGTGTTACGCGTTAAAAGTGAAAGGTTTAAAAATCCGAAGCTTTGCATAATTCTTTCAACTCAAATATTGAATAAGAAAACAATTCCACGAATTTATACATTTTTATTTTCTGTTCATATTTTGGTCGCCTTGAATAAATATTGAAATGTCTGTCAGCCCACGAGAACATGTGAATATTTGAATTTCTGGCAAACCCCAAAAATATCGGATCATCTTTTTCTACATTTCTGTATTTCGATTTTGATTTTTATTTCTGGCACCCAATTCCACAGGCTTCGATTAGGCCTCGTTGCTGGTGCATTGAAGTTGCTCTCATAAATCACAACACATTTTCTATGTTTCTCTTCTATCTTCTATCATTTTTTTTTTGGCAATTTAAATTTTAATTAAAATAGAATGAAAGAGCCTAGAGCCTAGGCTTTGGCGCCTCAATGCTAACCCAGTTCATATAAAAACTGGAAATTTTCTTGTGGCAGCGACTATCGAAGTGTGGATACACTTTCCCATAGTGAAAGTGAAATTTATTCAAGTGAACACAATGAAATGAAGTTTGGTTGATTGAAATAACTGACTTTAAAAAATATAGTGAATATGAAGGTTTCGTTGACTTAAAAATGCAGCTCAAGGAATCATTTTGTGGCAAGCGTAACAAAGAGCGACAATTTTTCAAAAATGCTGAAAATCTGTTTCTAGTTTAAAAATACATTGCCACATTTTTGTAGCGCTTGCATATATTTTGGATACAACATAATTATATTGGAAGCTGGCCCATAAATCAAAGGCGTTGACTGTGGCAAAGGGAAGCGGAGGAAGTGGCAGGCAAAAGACAAACGAAACGGAGGCGTTGCCACGATGCACTTCGACAATGCAACGAATGACCGGGTGGCCGGGTAGCCGGGTGACCGGGCGGGCGGCAAATGCAATGCGATGCTATGCGATGCGGCGTGTGGAAACATCTCTCAACATTTGGCAGCATGTGGCAAGAACGCGAACTCAAAACGCTCCGCTGCAACAAGCGTCGACGATGAAAATGATTTATGTTCCAAGTTGCAGTTGCAGTTGCAGTCTGTCTGCTCGTCTGGACAAATAGACAGAGAGAAAGAGAGAGAGAGAGAGTCTGAGGTCTGCATCTTTTAACCAGCTGCGCAGCTGCGGTTGCACAACAAATTGATATATTTCTCTTAATTTACCAATTGCTGGCAACATATTTATTACACATAAGTAGCAACAGCAACTAAACAGATGGTCAAGACTAGGCACGACATAATTCCTAATTTCATGTACTGAAAAGAGATCTAAAAATGAATAAAAAGAACAGCTATATAAAATAACTCAACAAATGCTGAGATTTTGTTAATTTCCTTAAGAGATTGCACCTAACATGACACTATATTATATTATCCCAACTTGATGATTAAAGCTTAAAGAAATCTAGATTTAAGATTTTTGCAATCCTTAAAAAAAAAACAATCTTGAAATAGGATTTTTAGTTTGAAAAAATCTTCATCATAATTTTACATACTAAATTTGCATTTTAAGATTAAAATCTTGATTTAAGAATGTTTTATTCTAGATTGAATAGAAGATTGTAGATCTTGATTTAAGACTTTTTTGATCTTAAAAAAAAAGAATTCTGTTCTCGTTTTTAAAAAGGTTTGAATCCCCTTTCTTTAGAATTAGAACCTTATGTTTAGTGTTGTTGCTGTTAGCTCAGGAAGTAGAGATTCTATAGTATTTTTCAAATGCTGCGATTGAAAATGAAATAAGATCTATGTACATATGTCTAAAAAGAACTAAACCACAACAAGATAACAATTTCAAAGAACAACCAAATCAATTGTTTAATTAGTAAAAGATTTATGTGATTTCCTCAAGCTCATCGTATTTAAAGTGAAAATGGATTTGCATGTGTCTAAAAAGAGCTAAACTTGTATAGAATTACAACTCTATAAATTGAATAATTGATAGACGATTTATGCAATTTCTTGATTTATTAAAAATATAAAAAGGCTCGATGTTCGATTCGAAGTTTCAAGTTTCATAACCCCGAAATAAAAAGTGGAAATCGAACTAAACAGAAACAAGATTACTGTTCTACAAAGCAATCAAATCAATTGATTAATTAGAATATGATTTATGAGATTTTTAATTGTCGAACTTCAAAGTCAACACAAATTGACAGACTTCTCGGAATATTTTATTGCTGAGCACAGATAAGACGCAGTTCTATGCTGCTTGTTTACTATACGAGTAATATTTAATAATTTATGTTCATTTGATTTAGTTTTATTTTATGCTGTGACGCGCTCTGTCCAATGATCCATTTGTCGGCCTGAAATATTACAAATTGGGTTCGGTTTCAGGTCAGCCAGCTTGAGGGATGAGTAAGGTCAGGCGAGCAAGTCGTAAACTAAAATTTGTTATTTATTTAGCAACGCGTTGACATTAGAATGGGGCAAGTAGCATAAATTTTCCTATATTATTCACTTGATGTTCCTCGTCTCGTATCTCGTGCACTTTATGTTCTCAGGCCTCTGGTTTTAGATTACACATGGCGTGAAACAAGTTCCTCCATTTGGGATTTTGAATTATGCTCGACGATAAAACTAACTTTTGTTTTTTTCCTTTTTTGTGGGATTTCTTGCCGTCATCTTTCATATTTTATTGACTTGAATTATTGTTTCGTCAGTTTGCCATTACGTAATGTTGCCCCGAGGCACCAAATAAAATAAAGCAACAAAAAATATAAAATTTCACAGTTGAATTATGTATAATTGTCGTGATATATTTCTTTCAACAAATTCTGTCGTCTCTTGAAGAGATAACAACGGACAAATTATGGAAATGAGAAAGTTATGCCCATAAAAAAGTAACATAAAGATTTCAATCTTTACGGAACAAAATCAACTCGAGTTTATTTGCGGCTGAAATCTAATTTCAAGCTTCATTTATTAAATTTGTATTATTTTGTTCGGTTGCATGTATTAAGCATTCAATGCTCTTTGAAAGCTGGCCAAATCGGTAAATAAAGCATAACAGAGCTTTTAAGTTACTGCTCAGCTTTCTAATGTGCTAAAGCTGCAATAAACGTAACATTTTTATACCAGCCACAGTGAATTTATATAACAGGTTGATAAGAACATCTTTCGCTCTAAAAAATAGATACGAGTTAAGTATAGTTTCTAGATCGACCCTAACAGCTGAAACGATATTGCCATATTCGTCTGTCTGGATGTAAGTTAAAGAAGAAACATTTTTTCGACATTTTTATGAAAAGCGGTATAAGGAACATAAGGAACTTAAGAATTTGGTTGTAGCAGTTATTAAGCAAATTATGAATATGGCACAAACATAATGTCGGTTGATAATCTGGTATATTATGAAAAGTATATTTTGAATATAATAGTATATTATGAACAGTATATTTTGAATGTAATAGTATATTAATATACCAAATATAAATTTTTGTTATATACTATTATATCTGTATCCTTTTTAGTATATTAATTTGGTTTATTTTTAAAATTATTCCGAAATGTTTTGGCTTTTATTGAAAATAGGTATCTCACAGTCGAGCACTGTCGAGCACAGTCGAGCACAGTCGAGCCCAGCTCACCTACTTGTATTCAATTGGTTTCACAGTATCAATGGGATTTAGGCCCTAGTTACTACACCATCCTTTTGATGTATTAGTATATATATAGTACAAGGCGAGCAGGCGGGGGGAAAAAAACATGAAAAGTTTCTCTTTACAAATGTGCCGACGACTCTAAAAAGAAGTTGACTGAGTTTTGGCCAGCTGGGCATTTGGGAAAGTAATGCGAGTCTGCTGGCATATGGTGTAAATTTCACAAATCCGGAAATAAATCTTAGTTATGCTTTTTTAAAACCTCTCAACAAAAGGAAATCACACACACAACGCAAGGCGGCGATAAAAATGAAAAACTATAAATTGCGTCATAATTTTCATCGCTGAAAGCCGGCCTGTAAACAAAAGCCAAAAAATTGAAAAGGAACAATTCCTTTTTCCTTTTATTTTATTTTTTTTTTCTTCTTCCATGAATTTACTTCCTCCCCTCTGGTGCCTAGCTGACGAGATAATCAGCGAAAATGTCTTGTTGTTATTGCCGGGGTAGACACCCAGTTGTCAGGCAGCTCTCTCTTGCGCTCACTTATCGAGAGTGTCTGAGAACTTTTATCATGCAAATGAAATGCGCGGCAAGCTTAAGATTCGCCTGGGAAAGCGCTTTATTAAATATCTATAAATCAGGCGAGTCGAGAAAGTTGATTGTTACGCAAATTTCGGGAAATAGAAAATAGTTTCCTTACAAATTCGAAACAAAAGGGGTTTCACTTTTATTTTTTGTGTTGTTGTTTTCTTTTGTTGCTGTGGAGAAATTGCAATCTATCAATGAAGCTGAGCTTCCCCTACCTAAGGGCAAGAGCGTAGGGTGCATCTCACTCTGAGTCACCCTCGTCTCGCCCCTAGCTGCGTGTCTGGGCGCAATGACAACAATAACAAACAAGACTTTGGTTCACCCTTGAGTGAAGTTTTCCTCGGCTTTTCCACGACATGTCCCAAGGGTTATTTTATTCTTCCCTGCTTTTCTACAATGCCATTCATTCTGCGTAGCAACTTTTCTATACAACTTGTTGTCGTTGCTTTCTTTTCTATTCTATTCTCGAGATTTTTCTTTTGAATTTCATCTGGGCTGTGTGGTTACTAGTTTTTTTCCTTCTTTTTTTTTTTTGGGCGAGGGCGCGGCCTGCCAGTTCTCATATTACAAATATTCAGCCATAAGATACTAGATACTTGAATGCAGATACAGATACCCAGAAGCAACAACAAGCTGCGACTGCGGCTGTTGCTTACCTGGACACAGTCCAGTGTTTAAAATTGAAACCCTTGCCCTGGCAACAAGCACATGCGTGTGTTTTCTCTTTTCATTTTTCCCCTCAGTTCATTGTTTTTCACGCGCAGTTATTAATTACGCATCAAAAGATACCGATCTGCAATTTATTTGAGCTGACGACCTCCCGCCTGTTTTTTGTTTTTGTTTTGTGTTTTTTCGAGTGGAGCCCGGAACTCTGCTGATTTGTTGGTTTGCTTTTAATGGGTTTTATCTTCGATCTAGCCGGCGTCAATTTGCATATTATGAAATTATGTAAATTACCTTAAATGCAGCATAAAAGAGCCACCGTTCAATTCCAATACCCCACGCACTCTATCTCTATCTGTATCGTTGTTCGCATTGCTTTGTCGTTGAGTCGATTCTATTAATTACACCACTTATGAGTAGATCTGTGCTGGAACATTTCGATATGGCTGCAGCTTAATTTAATATAGGCATAATTATGAACTGATTAAAAAGTAGCCGGAATCACACGATGCCATTAAATGATTATTTGATGATAAACTGTAACGAATTACTTTCTAGCTAAACATTAAACAGCTGAATTGGTTTAGTTTGAAGAATTAATTGTGCTTCGGTTTTTAAACCCATGTAGAGGAAAATGTGTGCAACAGGCAATAGGAGGAATCTCCGATCCTATAAAATATATACAGTTGTGATAATAAAAATATCAATTTGTTATATTTCTTTTTTAGAAAAAAACCTAATGCTTAAGGTGAAACATTTTTTAAAATATATATTTTTTATGTATAAATGCTGAAGTTTGAATAATATCTTTAGCATTTTCTTTGATTTTTTTTTTAATTTTTGTAGGAAAATTTAACGAAAATAAAATTGATCAGCGTCAACGCCCGGGACAATATGTGACCATCTATGATCATAATTTTAAAGCTAGAGCCGCGAACATAAAAAAATAACTAAAGTATTTAAGACTCCTGAAAATATGCTTGCGATCAAACAATATTTGTTGAAGGTATTTAAGAAATACTTTTTTGTTTGGGTGAAAACATTTGTTCAATTATGATTATATACATATATCAAAAGCCTTAGGTATATTTTAAGAATAAAATATCTCACAGTCCATCACACAGGACTTAAGCTTTCATACTTATTTTATTATTTATGATAAAGACCATCAGATAATCGTATATGTTACACTCTATGGTATATTTTGAATGTACTACTTTATCAATATACTAAATATAAGCTTTAGTATAATTCGGTACATTCGTAGAATATTGTTTTAATGAAAATGGGTTGCGGGTATTTCAAAGTCCATCACACCCGACTCAAAATTTCGTACTTGTTTTTATTATTTATACTTAAGTCAGCCAGGCAAATATGTGGCAAAAAAGCAAAAGAATGAATCTCATTTCCCGTGCAGTCAGTCAGTTAGCCAGTAAGTGGCAAGAACTTTGGACTAAATGGGAAGTTTTGCGTTGTGTGCCACTTACAGAAAATATGTGGTAATTATGCTGCCAGTTACAACAAGCAACCAACAAAGAGATACTAAAGAGTGTGGAATTGTGTGTATTCTATTAATTGTGGGGCTAAACGGAGCTGTTTAAGTTGAAGGCTTCTTCTGCATTTTCACCGGAACCAACGGCAAGTTTTTCCTACTAAACCAATGTAAAAGATCGCCAAGAGTTGATGAGGGGTTTCAATGGGGTGGGGAAGGGGTATAGAGAGTTACATAGGAACTTTAAACATGACGTTTTATACGGTGTTGTCTGTCTGTCCGCTTCGTATGATGATGAGTGAGAGGCAGCAGAGCGAACCGCATTGCAAACGCCTCAGCTCAGCTGTTATTCAGTTTGTTGTCGTCGTCGTTGGTTGTCGCTGTCGTTGTTGTGGGTTTCCGGTATTATGCCCATTTACAAAGGCGGCGAGAAAGGCAGCAACAACTTGAGAAGTTCTAAGGTTACAGAAAACAACAAAAAAAAAATAAAATAAAAGAAAACATAACAAGAAAGAAGCAACCAACAGCAAGAAAGCAAAACAACAATGATAGCAGCAAAGCGCACACAGTGGTCAAATTTGGTTAAAAAGCAATCAAAAATTGAATTCAAATTACACAAACCGAAATATGCATTAATAATTATATATGTTAGTATTTATGATAGCTGATTCAATATTCACGAAAACCCAGAACAAAAGTGTCGCAAAAGGTGTCCGCTTAATGGAAGAGTTCGTTTAATAGAGCTACCCGTTAAGAAAATTTCCACTGTACACCAGAAAATCCGAGCTTTTCTAAATTATACTTCAATTCATAGTTATTATATTCGATCGACCATTGGATGCTCTCGACTTTGACTTCACAATTCAGATAAGTTTTATTTGGCTGTATAAAAAGAATATTTAAATTATAATAAATTTATATTTGATCGACCAGCAGATGCTCTTACCTCCACAAATAAACAAAGCGTAAACTATATAATTTATACATTTATTTTTCAAAAAAGAACTATAATAAGAATATATAGAGGGTATAAACAGATAATTTACTTTCATGAAGCACTGAGCTGAAGCTGATTAGAAGTGAGATCATCTACATACATATAGTATGTGGTATGTACGTAATTTTTTGCGATGACGGCTATTCAATCTCTTATCGGTTGCACAAAAATGTTGGGATAGGTCTTGATTTTGATTTTCAATTTTCATTCAATCTCTTATCGGTTGCACAAAAATGTTGGGATAGGTCTTGATTTTGATTTTCAATTTTCATTCTATATTTCTAGGACTGCTTATTTGAGTACAACTTTCGTTTGCTTAAGAAGCTAATAAGAATGGTGATGCACATTCCCTTTCTATGGATAGATCTGAGCACACAGCTTTGCCTATAACTCTTTAACTTTATATCTTCGCAAAGAACACTGACATGAACAAAGTTATATAAGAAAAAGGAATTGATTTAGTCGAGGTAACTTTTTTGATTGAGATAAAGTTAACTCGACCAAATTAATTCGTTAAATAGAAAACATTTAAATAATCAACAAAAAAACATTATAAAACAGCAATTTACAAATTTGCACATACAATTCAAAATCTTACAAACAATTCTTAAATCTTGTATATCAATTTGCAATACTTACAAAGCAAGTAAAATACATATATAGCGCAATCGCGCTCACTCTTCCTTGGTCTAGCATCAATAAAATATATAGCGCTATCGCACTCACTCTTCTTTGGTCTATCATCAACAACACAGTTGTTGTTGAGATTTGCTCTTTGTTTTTGCAAATGAACGAATACTTAAATAGCTCAGTGCATCTAAGGGTTAGAGACGATCAGTCTGCGCTTGTTTTTGCAATTGACTATTGCGTACTCGCTTGCACTCGCCTACAAACACGCAACTGTATGACCGCAACTATCATCCTTTTCTTTTTAACGTTTGCGTCTCCTTGAATTGTAGCAACGTCTTCTGCTATACTCTTAACGAACTAGCAACTGCTTCCACTTGACTAATAGCAACTTCTTCCGTTATACTTAACCAAGCAACTAGCATCCTTTTCTGTTTTGCGCTTGATTTTTTTTTTTGGAATGTTACTGTGTAATTGCAAATAAAAAATGCATGCCAACGAATTTCTCAGGAGCTCAAAAGTTCTGAACGCGAAAATAGGAAAGGTTGTAGAATTCTAGAAAACAACAAGCTGTAAGCACGAGCATTAGATAGAAGAAATAATTCAAAAGTTGCTCCCGGCTTTTTCTCCCTGAAGATGACGCAGTAAACTCGCCTCAGCAGACTCTTCGAACAATCATTAGTCTCTCTCAATAATAATACTAACTAATCATCATGCTATATGGATCAGTGATTAGTACTCTCTTCTTTACTGATAGTCACAGTCTTCGTCTAAATGTTTTTTTCTCTCTAGTCCGTTTCATAACGCTTTTTTACGTCATCAGCAAATCCGAACGGGCGCTTGCTTACTTAATCTTTTGTTCGTAAAAAATTGTTGGACATTTAAATAGGGAATGGATTGTGTAGATCATTTATTAAGTAAGTTTAATGTGCAATATTTTATAATAAAGTTATTTCAGCAATGTTATTGAGAAATCATATACAAAAAGAAAATAATCTGACTTCCAACACAAATGATTAATTTATTTTATAGTGACGCTTTATTTAATAAATTATTAAACCATTTAAAGTAATTACAAATCAGATTTTCAATTGCAATTTATAAACCATCTTCACTTCACTTTTCTGGGGCGAATCATCATCCTAGCTTCTTTAAGCTCGTATGGTGGATACCAATTTAGGTCTTTTCCATATAATGCATTTAAATTACTGCAACAAAAAAAAACCCAATTATTAATTATCAATGTAAATTAGACGATTTGGAATAATTACCAATAATAACAATGCGTGAACCACCAACCACTTTTAAAGTGCTCTGCACAATTGTGGACGTCTTCGGTATCGTTGTCTTGATCGAATGTTGAGAATTTGCTATTCAAATAGTTTCTCATCTCATCCACAACATTTCCCTTAAATTTGCCCAAGCTGCTCAGTGCGTAACTATTTTCCTCATTCGAGATTTTAAAGTTGTCGTATTGTGCGTATTTGATGGTGCCATTTAGGAAAACCAAATGCACATAGAGCTCATGATCTTGCGAACTTGTCAACCGATGGATCTTCTCCAAACCCAGGAAAAAATCACTCTCAAACGAACCGAAACCTTTGCGATACGTTGCCCAATCCCTATTGAAACTCTCATTTCCTCCAACTCGTTGTTGTATTACAATCCATCCAGGCCCAGCTATCTGACTATCACATAGAACATCGAAGACATCATAGTACAAAGCTTCAATTTGATGAACGCCAGGATGGTCTCCAAAAGAAATGCAACTAGTTAGAATACGTGTGTGTTGTCGCTTCTGAGTTGTATCATTTCGGAAAATTAAATTAAATTGGCAGAACTGAATATCGCTTTCTTTCAATCGTAACTTATTTTGGTAGTCGTCCAATTCCAATTGAATTGTTTTCTGATTTTTAGTTATATTTTGCAATTCTAAAATACGTTTCTCAATTAATGCATCCTTTTTAATAAGAGTAGCATTTAAAATATCTACATTATGCTTTAAACTTTTTAACTTATTTCTTTTACGTATTAATTCACCTTTACATTTATCATATTCCCCAAAAAGTTTCGAATTGGTTTTTAGTCTGTCAATTGTAGTTTTTTGTACATTGATCTCAGATTCTAATTTATCAACTTCAATTTGACACACTTGAAGATCGTTGCTTCCTTTTAGTATTTTGTTTCTGTACTCATCTAATTCAATTGCCTTATCCATGACTTTTTCATGAATTTTTTCAATTTCTTGATATTCCATAAAATTAACATTTAATTCCTTTATGTGATCTTCATGCACTTTGCTTAGTTCAAACTCATTTCCAATATGTAAGCAGTCTAGCAGCTGCAGAATTCCATCAATATTTGATCCGCTAGGTATATTACTTAATTGACACGGCTGACGAAAAGAAAGTTTAAACGCTTTTAGAGTTCACTATTATTCACTTTATCGTGGGATTGTTCTCACCTTTTCTGCGGCAGCTGTGGCCACAAATAATATTTCGTGTAGAATTAGTAAAAAAACTGATTTTATTATTTTTCTACCCATTCTCGATTCTTTTGACTGCACTCAAGAAAGATGAATAGGAAACTAAATATTTCGCTTCAATCGACGAAGAACTCAACTCTGAACAGTCAAATTTTTTGCGAATTTGCAATTGGGTCGGATTTAATTAAAAGGTCTGAACGGCAGAGGAGGTCAATTAATGATACTATATATAGACTTTCTATATATGTTGATACAAGATACGATACTGCTTGCTTCTTGATAATAAATTTTATTTGATTAGGACATTTTCGGCAGCTCTCACGATATTTGGTGGGTCAATTTGGTCTCTCCTATAATAATCGGGGCTGCTTCTGCTCGCAAGTTCTATTAAGATATTCATAATAATGCACGTTTTGATAGTCACTTAGAATATTAACCATTTATAGAAATTTAACGTGACGCCAACAACTGTGAAATTCATAGTAACAGGTTTCACGAGCATTGTAGTTGTTGGAGTCATATGTTCTTTATAATTTCACAATGTCTTCCTGAGACATTTGAAACTTTAAAATTTAATTTGTCATCGATGACAAACTAATGCTCGTGTTGTCGGATCTAGTGCAGACCAAGGAGTAATCACTATTAAAGCCACTAAAGAAGGTATACTATTATTATTGTGCTGTTTTTTTTTTTTAATTTCGCCACCGCTGTTTACCGTAGATTTATTAATTTATTTCTGATTTTCTGCCACTTTTTCGACCTCAATTAGGTAAAAATTGAAATTTTTAAATTGTACCTTTTAAACATAAAAATAAAATTAATTTGGTATATTTTCTTTAAATAGTTTGGAATTTAATGTATTAGAATTCAACTTTAATTGGACACGATTGCAGATCGCTCTGCTATTCCACTATGATTATACCCGTAACTTTGTGCATCTCCGACTCTATAAAGTACTATATATATATTCTGGATCAATAGTCAAGACACCTCCGTATGAGCACCTATGTAGATATCAAAAACTATAAGATATAGAGATATCATTTTGTCGACAGTACTTGTTATGTTTGCAGGCACAATAAGTTTGTTTTTAATTTATGTCACGCTTTTTTCCGCCTCCGCAAATCGACATGAATCGAGTAACGAGCTTAATATTTAAGATCGAGCAATAATAATAATAATTATAAAATTTAAGATTCCTGAAAATTTGTTTGCGAGCAGATAAAATTTGTCGAAATTATTACAGAAATATTTTTGAATATAACATATTACTATATCAATATACCTAATATAGCCTTTGATATATTTTTGTATTTTTGTGGTATATAAATTTGGTATATTTTAAGAATAACATCGCTTTCTTTGGCCTTTGTAATATAACTTTCAGTATATTTCATTATTTTTGCTGTATATTTAAGAATAATATCGCTTCGAGCCTACTCTACTCTAACTATCTCAATTGTTTTTTATTTATTTTATTTTCGCCTTTTCAATTATCACAAGCTAGGATAGATACTCAAATTTAAGTTACAATAAAATGTACAGAAAGACTCTGAAAAGAGTCATATCTAAAAAGTGAAAATGCCACATAAAATCAAGCTCTTAGACCGAAATTTTGATCACAACTCACACGAAGTAGTTGCAAAACTTGATTGTTTAATCGATAGATCTTTTCGAGCAGCTTTGTTTTCCTCCTCTTTGGTAACACTTTTACTTAGTGGCTGTGAAGCATATGTTTAATTCAACAATTGGGTATGATTTTCTAGTACATTTAAAGTATTCAGGAATATCGCAATGAGTTCTGGTCTGAGTCAAAAAGATTCGCAACGGTTGCACCAACTGTTTCATTGCAGCTCAAATGGAGATTCTCAGCATGGACTCGGATCAAAAATTTGTTGCTGCGAAGGTAAACATATTGAAATATATATTACAATCCTTTTATTTTACACATTTATTGCCATCTAAACATGAGAACAAACACAAATTTACAGCTTTAAATTGAGCATTATAAAGATACACATTTAGTCAATTCATTATAAAAATAAATATTACATTATCAATTGCCATTACTTATTCGTCTCTTCTTTGGGGCGTATCAGCATCTTTGCTTCTTTGAGAACTAGATTATAACACGTAGACCACGTTAGATTTGGCCCATAAACTGCATTTAAATTACTGCATAAAAAGTAGTTAGAAAAATAATTAATTTCGAATTACACCCAATTCGCATTTGCTATATTTACCATTGGAAACAACTGCTGTACCACCAGCCACTGTCGTAAACGTCAGCACAATTTAAAACATCATTCGTATCATTATCTCGATCGAATGTTGAGAAGCGCATGTTCTCCTGCATTCTGAACTCATCACCAGCAGTCCCATTAAATTTGCCAAGGCTGCTCAATGCGTAACCATGATCCTCATCAGATATTTTGAAGTGATCGTAATGAGCGTAGTATACTTTACCATCTGCACTAACCATATGCACATATAGCTCATAGTGACGAGAGTTGGTCAGACGATAGATCTTCTCCAAGCCCAGGAAGAAATCCTGGTCGAATGCACCGAAGCCTCTGCGGTAGTTTGCCCAATCCATTTTGAAACTCTCGCTTCCACCGATTCGCTGTTGTATCACGATCCATCCAGGTCCAGCTGCCTGACTATCACACAAAACATCGATGAAACCAATGCCAGAAACTTTGATTTGATGAATACCAGGATGCTCTCCAAAAGGAATGCAATCAGAGGGACTCGTTTCCTTTGCAGTCGCATTTAATTCACTAACTTTCGCTTGACATAATTGATATTCTTTTTCTTTCTCTACTAATTTTTCTTTATTCTCTTTTAATTTCAACTCAATTGTTTTCTGATATTCCATTGCATTTTGAAAATTTTCGTTTGACGAAATATTTTTATTATGCTCATTAAGACTCGAATTTATATTATTGAATTGAAGTTCTAAAGTTTCCAAATCGTTTGATTTTTCTTCTAATTCGTCTTTGCATTTAACAATATTCTCAGAAAATGTCATATTTGGTGTAAGTTTTTCAATTATTACTGTTTGGTAAAAAATCTCGGTTTTTGATTCATTAACTTTGTTTTCACACAATTGCAGAGAATTTTGTTGTTTTAATATTTTGTTTATATACTCATCTAGCTGAAAT
The DNA here is from genome assembly GCF_023558535.2 of Drosophila nasuta. Lineage (NCBI taxonomy): Eukaryota > Metazoa > Arthropoda > Insecta > Diptera > Drosophilidae > Drosophila > Drosophila nasuta. The sequence goes on along the minus strand of NC_083457.1, from coordinate 31,319,081 downwards.
GCCTCCTTCATTACTTTTTCATGGACTCGTACAATTTCACGATACTTTTCCATAAGATTGGAATTTAATTTAATTATCTTTTTCTCCTTTATTTCGCTCTTTTCTAAATAAACTAGTATTGGCTTGAAGATTTTATCAGCATAAGATCGGCATTGTTCATCAATTTGTTTGTTGGTTAATTGACACGGCTGATAAAAAGAAAGTTTTTACGCTTTTAGAGTTAACTTTTCTTTACCTTTTGGAGTAATTGTTCTCACCTCTTCTCCGGTTGCTGTAGCCAACAAGAATATTTCGTATACTATTAGTAACAAAACTGCGTTTAATATTATTTGTCTTCCCATTTTGAGTTCTTTCGACTGCACTCATGGAACTTGAATATGGAACTAAATATTTCGTTTCAATCGACGAAGAACTCAGCTCTGAACAGTCAAATTGTGCGAATTTAAAACTAATACATATACAATTGGTTCGGATTTAATTGAAAGGTCTGAACAGCAGAGGAGGTCAATTGATGATACTATAGACTTTTTATCCAAAGCGTCAGAAGAAACAAGACTGTCTGCTTCCTGATGACTAACCTGAAAGATTTTCGATAGAATTTATGATACTTACAGCTTTACCGAGCATCCCCGATGACGATTTTTAATTGCCACCTTTGTGTTGATGTAACATCAAAAAAGACCGATAAACGCGACCCAGTTTTTCTTTTTTTTATTAATTAAGAGGCCTTGACATACAATTTCATAATATTTCTATACATATATATTATATTATCTTTTGTAGCAGCAGTGAAACAGTGTTTTTTATTTTAATTTATTTATAATCCTATAGTCAGATGTTAAACTTCCTACAATAAAATCAATTTTGTGCCAAATATTATAATTACAGTATATACTCATTTCGTTCATTGGGATAATCCGAATATAAGTCGAAACGTAAAATAAATTTTATTCTATATTCGAGTATTCATTTATTTAATCCATTAGAACAAAATCAAATACCAATTAAAGTTTGTTCCATAGACAGCATTTAAGTTACTGCATTAGAAAAACTTCATTATTATATTACTTTAGAAATTAAAATAAATAATATTTACCAATTATAACAGCTCTTGTACCACCAGCCACTTTTGTAATGATCCGCGCATCTTTTATCGTCGCCACGATCGAATGTTATGAATTTTAGATTTTCACTAATTCTCATCGCATCAGAAACATTTCCCATAAATCCACCCAAACTCAGTGCGTATCCATTATTTTCATCGGATATTTTAAAGTCGTCGTAACGAGCATAGTATATAGTGCCATTAAGTTCCACCAAATGCACATAAAGCTCGTGGCGTCGAGAGTTCGACAGACGAAAGATTTTCTCCAAACCGAGGAAAAAATCGCTGTCCATGGAACCGAAGCCTTCGCGGTAGGTGGCCCAATCCCTATTGAATCTCTTCTTTCCACCAACTCGCTGTTGTATAACAACCCATCCTGGCCCAGCCAACTGACTATCGCATAAAACATCGAAGAAATCAACTCCAGAAACTTGTATCTTATAAATACCAGGAGAGTTTGCAAACGGAATGCAACTAGATGCGTTGACAAATCTAACTAGTTTATCAACTTCTGCATTACAAATTTCATTATTCTTATCTTGCTTTTGTAACTTGCTTTGACTCTCCTCCAATTGCAACTGAATTTTTTCCTGATATTCCATTACATTTTGGATTTTTGCAGTATATTCAGAGATATGTGTATCCTTTTCAAGAAGACTAGAATTGAACTTTTTTAATAATGTAATAACTTATTGGATTCACTTGTTAATTCTTCTTTACATTTATCGTAATTCTCGAAAAGTTTGGAAATTGGGCCTAAATTGTCAATGATTTTTTTTTGGGAATTGTTCTCAGATTCCAATTTATCAACTCTATTTTGACACAATTGCAAATCGTTTTCCCCTTTCTGTATTTTACTTTTATATTCATCGAATTGAACTACCTCCTTCATGACTTTTTCATGTATTGCTTTTTTGGGCCGAATTAGCATCTTAGCTTCTTTCAATGGATTTCGTCGGTACCAATTTAGATCTGACCCATATAGTGCATTTAAATTACTGCAAAAGGAAAAATACAAATTAATAATTATGTGTATTCCATCAAAAATTACAATTTGGAATATTTACCAATTATAACAATTATGGTACCACCAGCCACAATTGAAATAGTTCGCACAGTTGGTACTTAAATCTTCATCGTTGTCGCGATCGAATGTTGTGAATTTCTCGTCCTCGCCGTCTCTCATCGCATCCTCAATAATAGTTCCACTGAATTTACCCAAACTCAGTTTATATCCACTGTCTTCATCAGATATTTTGAAGTCGTCATAACGAGCGTTGTAGGTACTTCCATTCAGAGCAACCAAATGTATATAAAGTTCGAATCGCTGCAAACTCGTGATACGATGTATTTTCTCGAGCCCGAGGAAGAAGTCGCTATCCATTTCACCAAAACCCTTGCGATACGTTGCCCAATCCCTATTGAAACTCTCATTTCCCCCAACTCGTTGTTGTATTACAATCCATCCAGGTCCAGCTAAATGACTATCGCATAAAACATCGACGGAACCTATGCCAGAAACTCTTATTTCATGAACACCAGGATAATCTCCAAAAGGAGAGCAACTTGATGGGATGAGAGTATTAATTAAAGTCTTATGCAATGTATCAATTTCAGCTCGACATAGCTGATTATCTTTATCTTTCATTATTAATTTAGTTTTACTCTGCTCTAATTGCAATTCAAGTGTTTTCTGATGCTCAGTATTATTTTGAATATTCTCACTAAATCTCTTTATATTTTCATCTTTTTCAAATAAACTAGAATTAAGAGTTTTGTATTGAATTTCGCAATTTTCTAAGTTGTTGGACTTCTCAGCTAATTCTCCTTTTAATTTCACAATTACATTTTGTTGTGAATTAATCTCAGATTCTAACTTATCAACTCTATTTTTACATAATTGCAAATCGTTTTCCCCTTTAATTACTTTGTTTTTATACTCATCTAATAGAGCTGCCTCCTTTACAAATTTTTCATGAATTCTTACAATTTCATGATATTTTTCCATAAGATCAGAATTTAATCCATTTAATTTATTTTCTTTAATTTCTTTGTCTTCTAACTCATTTCGAACTTGCCTAAAATAGTCAAGTAAAGGTTTCACAGTTTTATAATTATGAATCCGGCATTGTTCTTCCATCCGTCGATCGGATTCACATGTCTGATAAGAAGAAAATACTCGACTTTTAACATTCTCTTAATCACACTGTATGACGTCTGTGCTCTCACCTCTTGATCGGTAGCTGTGGCTACAGAATATAATTCATGCACTATCAGTAACAAAACTGCGTTGATTATTAATCTGCTCATTTCGATTCTTACGACTGCATTCAAACAATATCAATATGAAACTGAATAATGCACTTAAATCTACAAATAAATCTGCTCTTAACATTTAATCTGTGTTAATATAAAAGCAATTGAATGTTTCATTAATGAGAGATAGACTCTCTCTCATCGGGTAAACAGAAGAGAAAATATTGTCGTATCATCTCAATTTAAATGTTGCAAATTGAATTAAAGGGATTAGATGTTGCTACATCAACGCGTTTATTAATTTAATCTGTTTATTGTATGTTAAGGTAAGAAACGAAGATGTGTAGATAATTTATTAAGTTACTTTACCTTCAATATGGTTCGCTTGAAAATGAATATACAGAAAATTCGTAAGTTTACTTACTTTTAAGTATTCGCAGCTCTATTCCAGAGACTTACAATTTGCTACATCAAAACATAAAATATACTAAAACCCAAAATATTTCAATTCAAAAATAAATCGCTGCATTCAATAGTCGATCTTATAATTATTACGAAAGCAAATTCGTAATGCAACAATTATATATAAATGATTATTTAATAGACTCGAATATAGGAATTTTAGTTCTTCACATCTCAATTCTTCATCGCTTTTTTGGGGCGAATTAGCACCTTAGCATTTTTCAATGGATTTCGTTTGTACCAATTTAGATCTGGTCCAAATGGTGCATTTAAATTACTGCGTAAGAAAAAAATAAAAATTAATAATTATGCGTATTCCATCAAAAATAACAATTTTGAATATTTACCAATTATAACATCTCCTGTACCACCAGCCACTTTCGTAGTCAATTGCGCAATTACCATCATCAGTGTCGTTGTCGCGATCAAATGTTGTGAATTTAATATTTTCGTGGTATCTCATCGCATCCTCAATAATAGTTCCACTGAATTTACCCAAACTCAGTTTATATCCACTGTCTTCATCAGATATTTTGAAGTCGTCATAACGAGCGTTGTAGGTACTTCCATTCAGAGCAACCAAATGTATATAAAGTTCGTGACGCTGCAAGCTCGTGATACGATGTATCTTCTCGAGTCCAAGGAAGAAATCACTATCAAAGGAACCGAAACCTTTGCGATACGTTGCCCAATCCCTATTGAAACTCTCATTTCCCCCAACTCTTTGTTGTATTACAATCCATCCAGGTCCAGCTATCTGACTATCGCATAAAACATCGAAGAAACCTATTCCAGAAACATTGAGTGTATGAACATCTGAATCTCCAAAAGGAGAGCAGCTTGATGGGATAAGAGTATTAAGTAAAGTCTTATTCAATGTATCAATTTCAGCTCGACATAGCTGATTATCTTTATATTTCTTTATTAATTTAGTTTTACTCTGCTCTAATTGCAATTCAATTGTTTTCTGATGTTCTGTTATATTTTGAATATTCTCACTAAATCTCTTAATATTTTCATCTTTTTCAAATAAACTAGAATTAAGAGTTTTGTATTGAATTTCGCAATTTTCTAAGTTGGTGGACTTCTCAGCTAATTCTCCTTTTATTTTCACAATTACATTTTGTTGTAAATTAATCTCAGATTCTAACTTATCAACTCTATTTTTACATAATTGCAAATCATTTTCCCCTTTAATTACTTTGTTTTTATACTCATCTAAAAGAGCTGCCTCCTTCACAAATTTTTCATGAATTCTTACAATTTCCTGATACTTTTCCATAAGATCCGAATTTAATTCATTTAACTTATTTTCCTTAATTTCTTTGTCTTCTAACTCATTTCTAACCTGTCTAAAATAGTCAAGTAAAGGTTTCACAGTTTTATAATTATGAATCCGGCATTGTTCTTCCATAAGTCGATCGGATTCGCACGTCTAATAAGAACAAAATACTTAACTTTTAGCATTCTTTTAGTTACACTGTACTCTCACCTCTTGATCGGTAGCTGTGGCTACAAAATATATTTCGTGCACTATCAGTAACAAAACTGCGTTGATTATTAATCTGCCCATTTCGATTCTTTCGACTGCATTCAAACAAGATTAATATAGAACTAAATAATGCATTTCAATCTACGAAAATCTTTGCTCGATTCGTTTGATATATATTATATATATATGTATATACAATATAAATTAATATATTTTCATATATATTTATAAAAATATAATATAACGTATTCGAACTTAGCTGATAACGTAAGATCCGAGATTGGATTATAATAGTATATATAAATATTCTCTCTCCGTGCTAAGAGATAATAACTAGCGATCGTCTGTCTCAGAGAGGCTTCATTAAAAATATACAAACATATATAAATATTTCGAATAGAGTATTTTGTAAAATATTTTCATGCATATATTGTACATATTGTGCCCACTGTGCACTGTCAGCTGAGTCGCAGCAACAGCAAAAGCAGCTTTAATTGTGCCAAACATTGTCAGTACCCGGAGATAGATTCTCTTTGAAGACCCGTCAACAAAAACAATAACAATAACAATAACAACAACAGCAACAGCTGATTGTGTTCAATGTTAGCTTGAGATGATAGGGGAAAGGAGGAAAGGGGGGAAGGAGCCAGCGACCACTGACGTTGACAATGTGGCAAGTACTCGAACTTATGCTGGCTGTCGGCTGCTGGCTGTTGGCTGCTGGCGGCAGTTTTAAGTTACCTCAAGCGCTACGCATAAAAAATGAGAGATACCAAGGCAGCGATGAGGAAGCCAGCAAGTTGCCCCTTGTCGCCGCCAGTTGCCGTTGCCGTTGCAGTTGATGATACCGAGTCTCGACTACAATGTATGTATGAAGTGAAGCGACTCCATTGGGCTCTGGCTTAACCTTCGCATTGTTGGGCAACAAAAGCGACCGAGAACTTGTTAAAAAATGAGTGGAATTTCGCGCTGCGTTGCACTTGTGGCAACGCGATGCGATGCGGCAAGCGTGCTGCAAGGGGCAAGGGATTTTGGTATGCGGGCGCAGGCAGGCAGGCAGGATGCAAGCCAGCTGAGCCGCTGCCTGATATGTGGCATTCAACTCGCTGCGGTTGCCCCTCTATCATTGCTTGTGCTGTTGCTGCTGCTGCCCGGCTTAAGAACCCAAGAAAAGAACCCAAAAAAAACAACAACAAAAATACAAAAAAAAAATAAAGAAAAAAGGGTTGCATCGTCTCAGTCAGCTCACCTCGTTGCCGACCCATATAATAAGCTTGATAAAAATCAACGCGCTTGTTTGAAAATGCAGCTCGTAGAGAAAAATTGTTTTCATTGCATGCGGGAATTAGCCAGTTGCACACTTGCTCCACCCCTCCCCCTGCTAGGCTGCCCTCTTGACGGAGCACAAAAACAATTTGGGATTGGAATTTAATCTGCTGCAGCTACGCATCGGAATCGGTTCTTGTGTGGCTTATAAACTATACCCTAACATGCCCTTTGGGCTATGTGAGTTGCGCCTGACACTTGTTACTCTTTATTTGCCAGTCATCGGTCGATTTATCAATTTACTGAAATTAGCTAAAGTGTGTTATATATTATTTAAATAATAAAATAATAATAACTATATATAGCTAATAATAAATTCTGAAACATTTGAAAGCAGTTTCTTAGCCTTTATTATTTTTTATAGATTGCTAGAATTTTTGTATTTTTGAATTTCAATATTCTTTTCCATCACATATTTTTCTTCATTCGATTTTTATTAAGTTTACAATAATAAAGTTTCTTGTTCAATCTGTCTATGATCTCATTAGCATTAATACAGTTTTAAGTGAACTATAAATGTGTCCCCATTTTATATATTATATAGTATAATGTATTGCAAATTTATTTATTAAATTTTAATTACTGTTCTTTAAATATGAAAATATAGAACACAACTCTTTATATTTGAGATCAAAAAGTGAACTGAAACTTAATTTCAACTTAAATTTCGTCCACTTAATAAAAATAAATCTTAGAGTTTGTATTTTGCAAAATAATAGTTTATGGTACAACAAATAACTTTATGATATTTCCTTTTATTCAATTCAAATCTAAATAAATTCAATGACTTTTCGACTTTTATTTTTATACTTTTCTTTTCAAATCTAAAATAAATTGGACTAATATGTTTTCAGAGCTATAGTACTAACATAAGTAACTTAGCAGTAAGGGTATTTCGTCGTCGATAATTGGTTGTTCACTGCGCGTATTATTCAGCTGTTTGTTGTTATAATGGTTTACTTTGGTTTCATTTCTTTACATTCATTTTGCTGCGGATGCGGAGACGTGGTCTAACTGACAAAGCGAAGGCGTCTTTCAAGTTGAGCTACAGCTTCAACTTCAACTTCAACTTCGTCTTCGTCATCGTCATCGGCTTATGTGCAACCAAGTTGAAGTTGCAACAAATTCAAACGCAACTCAGGGCCAAGTTCTGACTTCCATTGTCTGGATGTGTAGGCAGACGAAACGGGCAACTGTAGCGGGCGATGGGGAGGATTAATGTCAAACCCAAGTTGAGAGCGCTAATAAGATACAAGATACTAGATACAAGTACTATGCGTATATTTCTTGCATTTCGCTGTACAAAACTTTGAAGGATTTGAAGGATAATTGAACCCTGTTAAACGGATGTGTGAGTGTGTGTGTGTGGTTGGTTCTTGTCAAAGCTGTTTGCTGGCTTACGCGGCTGCTTGTTTCGCTTCTATTTCTACTTGTGCTGCCAAGGATTACGCTGGATATGCCGCTGATATGGCAACACACACGCACGCAACAAGGATTTTGTCTAAACAACAATTCAGTGTGCCAAGAGCAGCTAAGCAGGCTCATCACACACACATCTCCGAGTTGCGTCTTTTGTAAAGTCGTCGTCAGTCTATAAAATTCTCATGGCATCGCTCGTAATCCCTTTTTTAGATTGCATCGAAAAGTAAGCAAGTAAGTATATACATATATGTTATTATTTGTAGGCGACTCCAACAATAGTTTAGTTCAACATTATTGTTGCTTCATGTAAGCATTTATTAGATCAAGTCAGACAAGGCAAATACTATAAACAATAAGTTGTATCAATTCACATAGTAAAATATAAAAAATTTTTAAAAAATACCAAATAGTTATTAATAAATATTAAAACACTAATTAAATACTTAAAGGTATTTTAAAATATAAATAAATACTATAAAATAAGTACTGTAATACTGTAGTACTGAAATACCAAAATATTATGTTAATACTAGAATATTAATTAAATACTAAAAAATACATACACAAATATTAATTTAATGCTAATAAATAAATATAAAAATTGTAATTAAATACGGAATAAGTAATACCATAAATATAAAAAAAAACTAATAAATAAATACTAAAATACTCAGTAAGAAGTAAATTCCAACATTTTTATTAAATACTAAAAAAATACTGGATTACTATTTAAAAGCTAATTAATTAATATTAATAAGTTAGAGAACTTTTACAATAGTTAAGTTCAAAAAGCAATAAATAAAATACAATTTATATCAATTCACATACAAAAATATAAAAATACTTTTAATAAATACTAATAAATAAATACGAAATACAAATTAGATACTACGAAATAAATAATACAAATATAAATACATACTAAAATGCTAAATAAGTTCTAAAAAATAAATACGAACATATAGATACTAAAATTATAATGAAATACTAAAAATAAATAATTAAATTGTAATTTATTACAATAACTATGCAATCAATGGATTTAAATGACCTACTAATATATTTAAATGAGTTTAGAGAAGTGTGATAAATTGTTTTGAATGAACTTATTAAGCATAAAATGATAATTGCCATTAACATCTTCAATCCAGTAGCTTATTCACATAGCAAGCTAAGCAGAACTCTAAAGCAGTGTCGTAAATTGACCTCGTTGAGGTTGTAATTGGCACTTGAAATCGATCCTCACTCTAACCAAATCCGCTTTTGATTTTGGCGATTGTATTTAGTATGTATATAGTATGTTAATTTTAAAGAATGCGCAACGTTTGCAGCCCAAAAAAAGAACAAAAAATATAGCTAAACAAAAAAAAAAAGAAAACAAATGAAAGAAAAAGAAGTAAAGAAAATAAACACAGTGCACACATAAAATACGAGTGTGTGTGCGTGTGTCTCGTATTTTAGCCAGGCCCAAAGCCAAGACCATGCCATGACCATGTCCATGGCCGTATCTTGTATCTGTATCTTGTATCTGTGTATCTATCCCACTCACTCTTCTTCTCTCCACCTCCTCGTGCTCCCTCTTTCGCTCTTGGTCGCAGCTTCAGTCGTTCGTATATCCGTTCTGTTTGCATGTCGTCGTTGCCTCGATAGCTTCTGGTGTTTTTCTGCTGTCCAGCAAAACCTCTGTCCGTCACTTTGTCCGTTCGTCCGTCGTGTCTGCTTGTCAGTCCATTTGTCTGTCCGTCTGTCTGTCTGTCTGTCTGTCTGTCCGTTCCTATCCTGCTCTTTCAGTTGGTCGCTTGGACGGCTTCTGTTGTTAAGTTGGCATTAATGTGTAGTCGTTTGTAGTTAATTCGTTGCCTTCTATCCGCCCCTCCTCACCGCCCGACCCGACCCTACCCGTCACTGCTTCACTTTAACATTCCCTTTTCGAAGTCCCTGCTGCAATCATCGTCTCTTCGTCTCTGCATCCGTACTCTCGGCTACGTATCTGCACTGAATGACTTTAAATGTATCTGTGCGCTACAAAGTACCAAAAATATATATTACACTTAACTTACGCCCCGAAAGCAAAGAAATGAAACGAATAAACAACTTACAAAGCGAAATGTGTGAGGCCAGCACAATGTGGAAAAACAATTTGTATGCGCGTTGCAGCACAAACGAATAACAAATACTCTAACAGCAAGTAAAACAAATATATAATAACTAATCAAACATTATTCAAAAGAATTTATTTAAAAAGAAATAAAATTCTTGTTATAAAACTATTGAAAGTTTTCATACAAAATAAGCAAATTTAAAAGAAGTAAAGACAGCATGATGATTCTTTGAATAATAATAATAAATAATAATAATAATAAATAATACAAAATAATTATTTCAATGCAATTCAGTATAAGAAACAATATTTATTTCAACTATAATTTCAGTTCTTGAACTACATTTAAGAAGATTCTAAGTTTCCGATGACAAAAGACACAGACTTATGAGATGTATCCAAACTTTGGTTAGAGAAATTGAAATTAAATGAAAAAAAGGCATTTCGTTCATGAGGTTGATATTTATTTTTATTGCTCGAGTACTCAAGTATTCGAGTATTATTCGTTTTTCTTTTATTCGTTGTTGTGGTCAATTTGCGTCACGATCATCTGTTCGCTTCCCTTGTTTCCCTTACTCTTTCCCTCGACCTTTTCCATTTCCCTCGGTTTTTTCAGTTCCCATCGACTTCGACTTCGACATCGACTTCGACTCCTTCACCTCCGATGTCCTCGCTAAGCGTACACAAATTAGTGCAAGTTTATCAGATAAAAGTCGAATTGTGCCCTCACCTCACCTCTATGTATTTTCGTCTCTTCCTTTCCCTTCACTGCCCTGACACGACCTCATTCAATTGCTCTACCTTTCCACCGGGTTCCTGCACTCTATTGACAGACATTTGGCTTTCTTTTTCACTTTTCTTCTGCTTCTGTTTCAGTTTCTATGTCTTCCATTTTCGCTTGCTTTCCTACCCGATAACTAAAGCTGTAAAGGGCATAACAATGAATTGGTGTTTCATACTTAAATATTATATTTTTGATTCTCTGAAAATTTGGTAACAACTTTGTAAGACTTGGATTAAATTTATATTAGAAAATAAGTAGGAAGAAGTTTTTCTGAAATACATAAAACTTTTAATCTTTAATTACTATACACTCAACAGTACCGGATATCCGTCGGTCGAATACATTCAACAGTAATTTTTGTTGTATTTTTTTGTTTTTGGCAATGTGTAGTTTCTTCCTGTGCATGTTGTTGTTACTTCAAGTTGGATTGCGTTAATCTGGTAAATGTTTTGACGTTCTCGCAATTAAAAAGGCACCGGGTGTTCACCCTTCGTGTTGTTGTTGTTGTTTTTGTTGTTGTTGCTGTTGTCGGTCACCTTAGCTTGTTGAGGGGCCGTGACAGGGAACTGTCTGTTTCACTAATTAAAAGCAATGTTCCAGAAATGTGTTTACCTGCTGCTAATGAGAATTCACAATGAATTTCACTCGTTGATTCTTTCCCTATCTTAACGTACTTACTACAAACTAAGTTGTACCCCCTCCCTCCTCCCTACCTCAGCACATTTCTCTTCTATTTTTTCCACCGTTCTGTTGTTTGTTTTGGTCAGTTTTTTTTTTTACTCACTGTTGGCGCATTGCGACTAATGCCTGCGGATGTGGTTCACAATTAACGGTATACCGGTGTAATTATACCCAGCATTTTGACTTTAGAGCGGGTATATTGTTAACTCAGCGAAACTTATAGATTACAACTTGAGAGACGTAAGCAATCCTATAATTAATTATTCATATTAACTGCAACATTTAATTTTAGTTGTGTTTACAGGGTATTTTCGACAAAGTTCTTTGATTCAATTTTGTTGTTTTAGCACAATGAGCTTTTTCCACGTACTGATGCAGTGTGGCTTTGTTGACTCTTCAGCATTTAATTCAGTAACAAATAAGAACAAAAATTATAATAACTAAAGAGTAAAGTTCGCATAAATGAAACTAAATTTGGACTCACTTCAGTGCAGGGAAACATCCTTTTAAATAAAGTAGTTTTTTCTAGAATTAGAATTTTTTATAAAAATGTAATATGTAATATGGAAATATTAAGGATTTATAAAGAATCTGTAGCGATGCTATTATGCGAAATAAACTTCTTTACATTCTAGCAATTTCCTCAGCCACTTTCTAAGCTGTTCGATTTAGTTTACTGCGGTTTTCAGCCAGTTTCAAGTGTCTGGAGAATGCAAATATTTGTAGTAGATGCAAGCACTTATGACAGAGAGAGAGAGAGGGAGAGAGAGAGAGAGAGGGAGGAGGAAACAGAGAGATCAGTTGTGGTATCTAAAAAGATACAAAATACGTTCAGCATTTACCGTGCTCAAGTTTATTGCATTGCTTTTGTGTTTCTTGTTTCTTTACATTTGTTAGTTCTTCCCCATTTTGCTGAGCTTGGTGTTGTTGTTGTTGCCGCCTTGAAAATCAATGTGTGTAACGAAAAAGCAACCGAAATAAATGTTCTGTGAAGGAATTTCGACTGTTTTTGTTTTCACTGTTTCGCTTGCATCGCCTCCTACTCGCCTCCCCCGCCCCTCCATCTTTCTGCTTCCCCTGTCGAACATGGCAAACCATTTGGCCGGGACGAGAGCGTATTTGTTTGCCGGTTTGTGTTATACCTTTCGACTTATTTAATGCCTTTCGCATGAAATGGGAAACAGAGCCAAACCGAAGCAAACCCAAACCCAAGCCGGAACAGACGGACAGATGGATGGACAGACTGTCGAATACAATGGAAGTTGTTTTGTTCGGTTTATTGATTCAAGTTTATTGCACAGACAGACATTGAGCCAAATGCCACATGCCACAAATTCTATCTACCACATAACATACTACACATTGCTTAAGATATGACAGCAATTATGTAGCCAAAGGTTGGCATTGTCTGCACTTGAGGGGCAACTTACAATTTGGCAACTTGCTTTAACAAATTAACAATTTGAGAGATTCTTTAAAGTTTATTTACTTGAAAGTGCAAGAAAATTTGTATTATTCACTATTTGTATATTTTTTCAATCAATCAAAGAATATCCAAAATCGTTTAATAAATGCTAATAAAAATATTGAACTAAATTATTAACATTTATAAAATTTCTTTCAAATTGTTTGTATAGTTTAAGTGATTAATAGTTTCGCCTATGTATTACTGTAGTTTTGTAAAGTCATTATAATGCTTATATTAAAAACAAAAACTTTAAAATGTTAATGATTGATTTCATTGTTATGTTAGTATCATCAATGGCCATAATAACAAAAACTAAGAAATTAAGAAATTGTAACAATTTTTTTATATAAATTCATTATAATAAATTAATATACAAAGAAAAACTTTCTAAGAGATGTAATTTTTCAATAAATTCTTACATATAGTATTATTCTCCATTTTTGAAATGCATTGCAATGTGCACATCAAAGTAACTTTTTAAAAGTTTATGAAATTCTTTAAAGTCAATCATTTGCATAGTTAGGATCATCAACAGGATATGATGAGGGGCTTTACCGATGTTTGACAGAGTGGAACTGAAACTTCAACCGAAACTGCGAAACCCTCGCGAAGCGCTTCGAACAGCAATGGGATCATATATTATGGGTATATACTATTAAGGCGGTTCACGAATGCAAAAAAAAAATATAAAAAAGTCGAATGAATGAATAGAGGGAAGGTAGCAATCAAGAGGGAAACAAGCGCAACAAACTAACTATAAACAAAACAAAAAAATATGCACAAAAACTAACAAAATGTGAAATTCTGGGAAACAAAAAGAAACAACAACAACAAGAAGAGCAAGCAGAACGATCCAAAACTTAGTATAAACAATTGACAGATTCATAAATATGCAATTTACTCAACTTTTTATTTCGCTTTACTGCATTTCCTGTTTCCAATTGAAGTTGTTGTTGTAGTTGTTGCTGCTGTGGCGCTGTTGTTGCTGGTAGGTACTAAAATTACCCAACGGCAACCAAATGGCAACACATGCCCATAAATTAGCATTTAGAAAAAATACAACACAACAAAAACAAAAAACTCATGAAAAAAGTCATATCAACGACGCACTAGTGACTATGGAATACCCTTTTAAAATAATTATATTTTCTTTGAAATACCTTTTTTAATCACAATTCGCTAGAATAAAACAAATCGTTATAGCGTGTTAAAAAATGATCATTTGTTATTAAATTTTAATACCGAATTTAGGAATGTTGAACCAACATTTAGTAAACAGCAGAAAAATCAACAAAAGCAATAACAAATAAGAAGAAACCCAAAAATAAATTGGACTTATGGTTAAGAAAATCCAGACATTGACACCGCTTCAGACTAATTCGGTGTATTTAAGCCACATTGTATTCAAAACATAACAACTTTTAAGGATGTTAGAATTTACGATGAAAAAAATTTGTTTTTTTTTATTTTAAAATATGATTAATATCATATAATATTTCAAATATATACTATTTCTTTTCTTTTCTTTCATTGTTATTTTAAAATAAATATAATGAATGTAAAATAATTATCCAAATATTAGCTATTTTTTCATTGACAGATGTTAGATTTATAAATCCGATTCCTGCTTGTTTTTAATACATGAAAAAAGTGTTAAACGTGAAGAATATAATTTCAACATCGTAGTCTTAAAGTTTTCTATATAGTACATGAATATTTTCACCATTGAATTATTTATACTATTTATAGGAAAGTGTAACACAATGCATTAAAAACTCACTAGACTCGCTGCATAAGATAGAGTAAAAGGCAGCAGCAGCTACAAAGCGAATGCAAAGAGAAATGTAATTCATGCCCAACAACAACAGCAACAGCAAAAACAACAGTAGCAACAAATGGAGCGAATGGAAGATGGCAAGAGAGGCACTGCGGGTTATGTAGGCAGACGTGGACCCATCGAAAGAGAGTGGGACAGAGTGAAAAAGGAGAGAGCGGGAGGTGGAAAGACACAGGGAGAGTGAGAGCGAGAGGGAGAGAGTGAGTGAGCGGGCGAGCGAATGTGACACACAGAGAGAAAAAGCTTATGTAGATTTGGCTTAATTCGATTTGGTTTTGCTTCTTGTTTTTCGCTTTTGAAGTAAACAGCAGAAAAACCAACAACAGCAATAACAAATGAGAAGAAAACCAAAAATAAATTGGACTTATGCAGCAGCAATAGCAACAGCAAAAGCAGCAATTGTTGGCCAATTTGTGGCAAGTTTACGTTGCCCCGTTGCCACTTGAAGATAAGTCGGGTCAACTATACAACTTGCAACAACATCAACATCAACAATAGCCAAGCCAAGCTAAAGCAAAAGCAAAGGCAAGGCAAATGGTTTGCGGTTTAACATGGCCAATTTGACTGCGATTTCTGGGTTTCAGGTTTCGTCTTTGGGTTTGGATTTGGGTTCGGTCTCTCTCTCTCTCTTTTTCTTTTCTCCCTCTCTCATTTAGGGTCTCTATCGCATTTTACATTTTTGCCTGGTTTTATCAATTTAATACTCTCTGCTCTCTCTCTTTGTCTATCGTATAATTTAGCTTACTAAATGGCCTCTAAGTGCGATAAAAAGACATTTTATTCAAATATATATTCTTGTCCATTTCTAGATGCTGCCTCCCATTCACTCCCTCCTCCCACACTTGTGTGTGTGGTTGCCAATTGACTTTTATTAAGAGCTGTGTCGGTTTCTCTGTCTAGCAATTTGTTGGGCTATGATTGGCATCGGTTACAATTTTCTCATCTAATTGATGATGCTGTCTAAGCACATTATTTGTTTTGCCTTTCGGTTAGCTGGCCATATTGGTCAGGGTTCGTGGTCAGAGTTTAAATAGTTAACGGATGGCTGGACATTGCTTATGACCCAATATACCTTGGTATTTGGGTATTAAACATATAATTTCATCAATATATTACATTACAGAATGCAAATAAAACTCTGAAGCTCACGCATTAATCAAATGGACACTCCGAAACAAAGTTGAGGCAGATTAGAGGTCGATTATAAATAGGGGATTAAATAAAATAAATACCATTGCAATGATATGATAAATCTTTAAAAAGTAATTAAGTTCAAAGTAGAACTTTAAAAATGTACTTTATTATTAATTATATCAAATGAAAAAAGTTTCTAGTATTGAAGAACATTTTTTACTTTCTTAGTAATGTTTAAAATATATAAAAATACTTCTATACAATATTAGTTGAGGAAAAAACTTTATGATGTTGATGAACATTATTTTTACTTTTTTAAATATGTATTAAATGTATAAAACTACTTTTATACAATAATAGTTGAGGAAAAAACTTTATGGTATTGAAGAAAATTATTTTTACTTTTTAATACTGTATAAAATGTATAAAAATACTTCCATTCAATACCAATTTGATAAAAAATACTAACTTATTAGTTCAGACAAGCGCTAACAAATTAATACAATATAAGTTATACTTACTATAAAATATAATCAAAAATGATTTTTAAATTTAATATACAAATTTTCTGATCCATATTAGCAAAGAACTAACCATCTAAAATCTTGCATGCTTTTCTCGCAGTGTGGCGAACAGCACTGCGAATACATGTCAGTATTCATGAGTGTATTCGAAATTGAATATGAAATGTCTGTGTATTCATATTTCGTTCGCTCTTTTGTGTGATCCAAAGGGGGCGTTGAATGCATTGTCATTAACCATGCAACAGTCGCAGCTTCCCCGCAGCTTGTTGCTCGCACAATGCGAAAACCAAATTTAATAATAGCGCTCAAAATGCGTTCAGTTTTTTTATTCTCCCTGTTATGCAAATCGATTGAGAGCGCAAATTTAATAAAAGTTGCTACGCTTTGCTGAACTTTAAATAACCAGAACTCAAAGATCAAGGCTCAAAAAAAACTTATCTGCCACATTGAGTGTGTTTACTTATTTCATGAATTATTGTCATTGCTTGCGAAATACGAAATCGAAATCAAGCGAATTTGTCAACTTGACTTGGCTTTCTGATTGCCAACGGAAGCTGCCTAATAAGCAGCATTACCAAAACGCACACCTCACTGCCACTCCCCCTGTCTATGAATCATGCGCAGCTTTGACATTTATGGCCTCAATTTATTTGATAAATTTCACACGCACGTTATCAATTGGCTGGACGAGTGTCTCATGCTCATCTGCAGCCCTCGATGCCCATCTCTCCAGTTATGGCAATAAATTTTGACGGATTAGTGCGCTTATGAGTGGCATTTTGGTAAAAGGACTCCACAGTGCACACGCACACACACACACACACATACACAGAGTTCGAAGGAGGCATCGAAACTATTTAGGCTGGCATCAACTGTAATAATGTCTATTATTAT
Source organism: Drosophila nasuta (assembly GCF_023558535.2). Lineage (NCBI taxonomy): Eukaryota > Metazoa > Arthropoda > Insecta > Diptera > Drosophilidae > Drosophila > Drosophila nasuta. The sequence goes on along the minus strand of NC_083457.1, from coordinate 31,301,595 downwards.
TTATTTTTATTTCGTAACGCTCTCAGCAGGGTGGATGCTGATGTCGATGGTGAGAGATGATGGAGATGGTTGGAGATGAGGCTGTGTGTGTGCGCTTGTGGGCCGTATCAATTTTCATAAAATATCGATAGCCGGTTATTGATAACCGTGTCGAAAGTCATTTTCTATTTCCACTCGCCAGGCCAAATGATGCCTTGAGCCCTTTTTCCCTTTTTCCTTTTTCCACTTTTCCTCATTTCTCCCTCGCCTTGATAAATATCAACTTATCAGCCATGTTTATAGGCTGCATTTATCAATTCCATTCTTACGGAGACCAAACTCAAGCATATCTCTTCAATGTTCCAGCCAGATGCTAACCACAAATTAGACCCGAGTTGGGTAAACGTGATAGAGCTAAAATATTAAATTGATATTACGTCAATTTTTATAATTTTATTTGCAATATTTATTGATGTGGAACTCAGTCTAGTATATTAAATTATTATTATTATTATTCATAGTACTTTGTGGGACATTATTAAATAAGTTAATTCAGTTGTTGCATATATGTATTGGCTTTCAATATGGATTTAATTCTCTTTAACTATTCCATCATGCAATATTTTTTGCGGTTTAAAAAGTTCTTATTTAACTTTTATTTAGTACATTCATTTCATGATTATTTCTTTATGTTAAACTTTATTTTTCCAAGCCTACTTTATACTAGTTTCAGTTTATGTATAAACCGTATTTGTTGGTTTTTTAAGTAGTTTTCTTCCTTCCGACTTGTCATCAAGAATCTTCATTTATTTTATTAAACCTAATTCTGACTATTTTTAGTATTATTTGGTTGTGCTTTATACCGATTACTCTATTACTCTACTACTACTTTAGTATCTTTTACTACCACACCTTTCAATAATTTAGTATTGCAATCATGTACTTAAAATTTCCGATTATTTCAAGTTTAAAGCATTTACATAGATAACATTCGCTTTAGTAATTAAATAAATCACAAACTATTGCATACTTTGACACCTTCTACTCACACACATATGCACACACACTTCCCAGAATCCTCTTGAGTTAGTCGAATAGAATTCAATGATTTCTCAATTTCCGAATAAATTAATTTCCCCAGAAGCTGCGCCCTAACTATGTTAATGATGTCCGATGTAAGAATCAATTATGCGTCCAAGTGTGCTGTGTTGTGCGTTGCCCACACTAAAGCCCTTCAACGCGCAATGTAACCCAATAATCCCAGCAATCTGATGTCTAATTATCACCGAGTGGTTGCTCATTGACCCATAAAATGAAATGAACACATTTGAACCCAACCGAGGAGGAGAACGAGGAGAATGAGGAGGATGAGGAGGAGGCATCAAGATGAACTGCAGGCAGACCCATTGACAGGTACTCCGACATGGTGTGTACGTGTCCGTATGAATATTCCTGATATGAGCGGAGAGACGTTGTTATCGCCAAATATCTAAATTCAAATCCTCAAAATTAATTACAAACGCCTCGGCTGGTGTGCAGCCATTCATAATGCGTTCTCTCCTTCGTATTATTCAGAATCGAGAGGAACAAAAATGGAGAGAAAAACGAAGAAGATAATAATAAAAACGAAAAAGAACAAATGAATATTCGTAGACGTTGGCGATGCTTGTGTCCAGATAGTAGACAGCGCACATGACCGTAGATAGAAAATAGAAAAATCTGCGATAATAATAACAGAAAAGAGAAACGACAAAGACCTAGTCGAGAGTTGAATACTCTAAAAAATTTCAACGAAATGAGAAAAGAGCTAAAATTATACTAGAATTAATAATATAATTAATTAGAATATTTCATTTTATATGTAAAGTTCACAAACTGTTCATTGAACTATTCATTTATTGTATTAATACTACTAAGTGGCTTTACTTCAACAAATTAATGAAATATTCAAAATAATTTGAAGTTGAAATACACAGAATAAAGCACTATTTAACGATTAATATAATTGCAATTTTGCTGTATTTGATTCTAGAAAGTACCTTACCAAATTTCCTCATAACACCTTCAGCACTAACCGAGTTCACATAGACTGCAAATTGAATAAGCCCGAAGTGGAATAGTGTAGAATAGGCAACACCCTGGCAACTTGTACTTTGGTGTGTCTCGGTTGTGGGTTCGTTTTATGCCGCTGCACGTTTCGATGGCTGCATCGTGATATCGCCCAAGTGGAAGGTGGAAAGAGGAGGCCACTTGAGAGGCGAGTACATGTAAATTTTTACCGAAACATAATTGGCCTAATATATTTTAGCTTGGCTTTGTCCTAATGTTTGGTCTCCAGACACGTACAATTGCGCATGTGTGTGTGTGTGTGTGATGTATGAGAGTGTGAGTGTGAGTGTGAGTGTGCTCCCCACAATGGACAGGCGAGCTACTTCTCATCTTTGGCTTATGATTTTTATCAGTGTTTGACTAACGCACCCAAATTTATTTAGTTTTTTTTCTTCTCTTCTCCTCTTCTAAGAAAAATGGGTGTGTTTCTGTGTGTGTGTGCCTGCATTGCCCAATGTTGCCCAGAAACTGAAACTGAAACCGAAACGAGAGACGAGGGACGAGGGACAAGGGAAACGCTACAAACAAGTCGAAACGAGCCCAAAAGCAAATAATACATATACTACTGACAAAACCAAGCAAATGCATTAGGCCAACTTAAAGTTTGCTTAACTTTTGATATTTCTCAGTTAGTTAGCTGTAACTGTAAATTGCTGTGGCAAGTGTGCGAACCTTGGCATTTCGCTTGAGAGCAGGTGCTTATGATCTGTTTATGTGGCAATCCACATAATTCAGTTGCGAGTATTGCAAACAAAACTGCAAGTCAGTTCCACCAAGCATTATTAATAAAGAATTGCAGTATGCCCGACTATGTAATACTCTTCTCAACTGAATCAATCGTTGTATTTGGCGAGATGAAAAGTAATCAAGTTCTAGGACAGACCATTCTGACTATAATGTTCCTGAGATTTTTCAGTTATATAGTACATAGTAAGCGGGTCGATTTACTGAACAACAGAGTTAGCTTTGCAAAGTTGTACTCGAAAATCGTTCATCATTTACTTCTCTACCAGCATGTCGGCCAACTCGGCTTCCAGTCGAGCTGATACAATTCAGCTGATCAACACAGCTGAACACCACTTTGCAGCCGGCGACGGAGACCAGATTCAAGCACGATCAACTGAACAAGCTACAGGCAGTGCTGTGGAGCTTTCGGGGGGAGATCAAGTTGAGCCGAAGGCTAAGCACAGCCAGAGCTCAATTTACAGCACACACGAACTTGAGCAACGGTGGAAGCTGCGTCTGCAAAAGCTCGCCGAATTTGAGAACATGCAGAGTGAGCGAAACGAAAGCTCTGCTTCTAACGGGGATGAAACGACAGCTGAGACAAAGACATGGAAACAATTCTGGCATGACGCAACACAAAACTCAATGGACTCTGATCCGTAAATCAGCTGAACACAATTTTATGAGAATATTAATAAAATAAAATAGAAATTGCTGCATTATATACCAATTTAATTTTTATGCAATCGATCACAATTATCCTTGAAGAGTTATCGTTTCAAACGGGACGACGATAAATGAGTTGAAAGTATCGATATTAAGGATGCGATATTTTGCGTGTCGTGAGACATCGATATAACGAGCAACCCTGAATCGATTTTTTCACTCGCACTCAAACAGCTGACGGCTGATCAAACTTCATTAAATTGCCAGTGGTTGAACATGGCTTGTGAGTGAAATTGATTCCTTAAATTGTTTTCATACTAATTTTAATGCTTAATTCGCAGATAAATGGACGAACAAAGAGACAAAGCTGTTGCTTACCCTCTACATGAAGTACAAACAGGAATTTCATGGCCAGCCGAAGCGAAACACTGTGATTTGGCAACACATTGTCAGAGAGATGGAGGAACATGGCATCTCAACCAGCTACATAAAGTTGGATCGCAAATTTCGCAACATGAAGCGGACGTATAACAATATTAAACGAAAAAATCTCATGGAAGCACCGAACTGGGAATATTTTCATACCATGGATGCGATACTCGATGGTGGGAGCAATCAATCCAGCGAATGGATGTCATCCGAGGGCGATGAGACCGTGTGTGAGGAGGAAAAAATTGAGATCAAAGCCGAACCATATGATGTCTATCCCCATGAAATGCTCGACGAATCCAATTTCGGTGATATCATTTCGGATAGAGCGACGACAACAACAGCAACGAATGAAGAACAAGATGTAGATGTGGACAGCCCGTATCTGAATCTGGCAGAGGAATTGGAAGTTCAACGGCTTGAAGAATTACGCTCGATTCGCATAGCACTCATCGAAGCGAATGATATACAAAGACAACGCAATCAACTTTTGCAGGAGAGAAACGATATGATGAGAGAATTTTTATCAACCAGACCTAAATAATAATTTCTTTAAATTTTTGTTCCATACATTTGACAATTGTTTAATAATAAAACATAATTCTACTCGCTTCAAAATATGTACAACAATATTGCAAAATGTGTGTTTTGCCCTGAACTCAGGTAACTCAGCGATCAAGTTACCCTAACTCACACTCAGGTAGCGCTTTGGGTAGGTTTGCCTTACCCAATCATCCAGCTGTGTGCGATAAAGAAACTCGAACCGAAATAGAAATAAAAACAAAACAAAAAGAAAAAGATGCATCACTAGCATATTGAAAATTAATTTCAAACTGATTTATTAAGTTGGCGACATCATTCGATGACGCTGACGTCAGGGACAGACTGAAAATCCAGTAAAGATACGCTAAGTGCTTGGCTAATTAGCGCAATTAATAAGATAAATATAAAACCCGGTCACTAAAACAAGAAAGACTGTGGGGAGACATGCTAATGAAATTAACATAGCGTGGTTAATAGTTTTACTAAATTTGAAAACAAATTTTCTTCCATCTCCCATCTTTTGCATATATGTTAATACCCCGTAATGCTTTACGTAGTATTTGCCTGGGCCTATATGTTTTAATAAGTGCAAACATTTGACGACCATACCCTATAATTGCTGTGAGAGCTTCGCAGCTTCGGTGTTCAATGAAGCACGAAGAACGAGGAACATAATTTTAGAAAAGAAACTTTTAGCATATGGGAAGATATCAAAGAGAGAGATAGAGAGTGTGAACTTAGCTCTCCCTGAAAAAATGAAGAAAATAAAAAATAACATCTCAAGATCTTAAAGTTGTGAGACTGAACGAGCGATCAAAAGCGAGAGAGTAAAAAAGATCCAGATCACAATGGCATTCTTAAGGGTGGTTTAAAAGGTAGAGAGAATATTTATGTATGTGATAATGATCAAATGATCATAAACTAAGAGAGAGACAGAGAGAGGGTTAAAAGGATTTCAGACATATCAAAATATAAAGAACGCAAAACACATAAATGGGAGAGCATTCATTATTCGTTGTTCCCAACTGCGTTTCTTTTAAAGCTGTATTCTAGTTTTATTTCTCTGTTAATTGCCATTAACAATTAATGAGTCGGCGCTGCTGAGCACGACTTTGCAGCAGCGGAAAATTACCTACGAAGCGGTCGCAGTGAAGACAGATAATTAATGGGGGAAAGCGTAGGGGTGGAAATTGTGGAAAATTCTGACAAACATTTCAAACGATTGTGATAATTTGTATTGATTAATTATTCAAACTCTTTAAACTCTCATCAAATTTCCGTCGAACTTTAACACAATTTCAGATAAATGATTAGATATAGATATAGTTTAAGATTACAGATACAGACATAATAAAATATACAATTATAAAAATAAAAATGCAGAGCACTGTATCGTATGAATATTGATTGAGATTCCAAATGGAAAACTATGTTATAAATGCAATAGATAGCGTTATTGATTACAATTTCATATATAGTTAGAAGAGTAGTTTTTGTTGTAGATATAAATATGATATCATTAATGAAGTTATAAAAGTTCATATAGATATGAATAATTATTGTAGATATGGATGCATATATACAGATACATAAATAAACATAGCTTTTATATTTAAAATTATATGTTCATCAGAAATATTGAAAAATAGCTTTCAAAAATTCGTCCGCTAAACAAATTTCACAATAAAATAACGCTTTACACCCAAATTTAACTTTTATTACATTCGACTAAAACTAAATTATAAAAAAAAATGAGTGACATGTTCTATAAAAAAAGGTAGAAACAAAAATTTGTGCTATTTTAATTTGGCAAGTTTATATATTGATAATACGTATGATTGCACTGTCAGATATAAAAGGCGGGGTTGTCATAATTATAAACACAAATAACAATTGCGGATGTTGATAATAATTAAGATAATAGTTACCGAGTCAGTTATAGATAGAAATATAATTGCCGATAAAGAATTAGTTAAAGATTAAATTGAATGAATGTAGTAGATACAAATGAAATATGCAGATATAGAATTAGATAGACTAATGATTAAGATAGCCGATACATAATAAATTTATTGATTAATATAAAATTTGAAATAATTGAAATAAAAGTTACCGGATAGTAGATATAAATATAATATCCGATAAATAATTAGTTTGAAATATTAGATAAATATATTACACAAATATAATCCAAGTTTTTTTTAAATATATATATATTAAATTAGATAGAAATGGTTATAAAGATAACGATACATAATTATACATAATATAGATATTGATTAAGATAAAAAATGAAATTAGATAGCGATAATGGTTAAATTATATGACACGCTTATAAAAAGAGCTTTTATAGTAGATATAAATGATACATATATGTACAGATGATGATAAAGAATACGAATGGGTAGTTTTTGTAGTTGATATCAAAATAATTGTCAATATATACTTAAATATAGATATCGATTAAGATCAAATCTCAAATTATTGATAAAATTTAATGATACAAGTTTTTGTAGTAGATATAAATAAAATTGGAATGGGTAGTTTTTGTAGTTGATATCAAAATAATTGTCAATATATACTTAAATATAGATATCGATTAAGATTAAATCTCAAATTATTGATAAAATTTAATGATACAAGTTTTTGTAGTAGATATAAATAAAATTGGTTGATAAAGAATTGGACATCGAGGATAAAGATAAAGATATACATAGATATTAAAATAATTGTCGATATATACTTAAATATAGATATTGATTAAGATTACAGTTACAGCTATAAGTGTAGTAAACATTTTGATTAATATTTCTGTAAATATGTATAGATAGACATCGATATAGATATATAGAGATGTGCACTCCAATCTACATTTGTTTGCTTCAATTCGTCAAGTAATTGCTAAAACGAAGCAGGTGTGGATGGGGAAGAGAATAGGAAGGGGAAGTGGAGGGAGACTGCTTCAATTAGACTTCCTCTTACAATTTGGCCAGTTGCACAAATGTCTGGCGGCGGTTCTCTCATTAACTCAACGGTGCGGACAGAACGACCTCTCGAATTTGGCCAGCGACAGAAAACAGGAGTGTGAGAAGTGTGGCAGGAACATTGGCGAGAGGACTCTAGACTATCTCTAGGTTTGTGTGGCATGTGGAATGCTCGCTGGCAATGCCATTGCCATTGCCAATTTCCGGGGGCCAAAAGCGGCCGTTGGGCGTAAATTAAAATTAAATTCAAATGGAAAAGTGTCGTAGCATTTGTCGCTCTCCCTCTCACTCTCTCTCTCTCTGTCTCTGTCTCTGTTTCTGTTTCGCAATGAGCGACCATTGGCCATTGGCACGTCCTGTCGGATTCGTTTTGGAGTCAGGCAACATTTTAGCAATTATATTCGCGTTCGGGCCACATTACAACGGCAATTACACGCAGGAGGCAGCCGCAACGTGGGCGACAGAGACTGCCAACTGGTATCCTTGGTATCCTTGGCATCCCAGGCATCCTCGTCAGTGTCACGTGAAGCGGCAATGTGCTCCAACCGACTCACTGACTGAATCATCGTCTGTCTGCCTGTCTGTCTGTCTGTCTGTCTCTCTGTCAGCTCGGTTCGTCTGCCTGACGCACAATCCTCTGATGGACGACAGTCAGTGCTGACGTTGATGTTGACGTCGACGCTGTCATTGACAGGCGAACTGTTCCAGCTTCTGCTTTTCCTCCTACTCCCACTCTCTGTGTCTCTCCTCCTCATCCTCCTTCAATTTTGCCTTCTGCTCGCTGTCGGGCTTCTCTTGCTAACCAAAGAATTCGAATTGCAAATACCTTGCACCATTTTTTGATATTTTAAAAGTGAATTTGTTTATTTATTCTACTTTCTTATTCGATTGTACTATTTCATTATCGTAATGTTGTGTTTTATTTTAATACTTTAATAAAACTTTTGACAAATTCTTTTATTTAATGAGCAACTTGGGAAATTGGAGCGTATCAGAATTATTTCAATACGGAATTGCTTAATTTACATTCGTTCTCGTTGCCTAATTCGGATAGTGTCAGATTTTTAAAACTAACTAAGAGGGGTATATTAAAAATATTACTATGTTATTATAGTTAAAAACATTTTAATCGATTTCAAACTTATATTATCTTTAAATTTCTAAAATCAATATCAATATTAAATTAACTAACTTTCAAAGCTTTAAACACAAAATTACTTTGCTAAATATTTTGAAATTTCAGCAATAGTTAAACGCAACATTTAAATATAATTCTTTCAATATTACATAAAAATACCTTTGAGAGAATATTTTTTAATATCATAAATGGAACCTATAAACCTTTTTGAAAAGGTTCAGTTCATTAAAAATATTATATTTTATTTTAATCATATTAATTAAAAAACTCTTTAAAATAGAAATACTTAAAACGGAAAAATTTATAGACAAATTATATAAAAACTATGGTTTTTTTTAAAGATAAATTATATAAGAAATATAATATTTTGTAGAGGAATGGATTTCAAATTTGATTTCTCTCGCGTTTTTTTTTTGTTATTTAAACTGCGTTCACTTTGCAAAATGTGTTCAACTATTAGCAAATAAATAATTGGCATTTTTTAAAAATGTCGACTTCTTTAATCAAGTTCCATAGAAGGCAAACATTATTCAAAATGCATACGCTGCGTATACTCTACAACTTATAACGAAAAAGAAAAAAAAAAGGAGAAATATGAAATTTCCGCATGTGCTGTGCGTATATGTTCGATATGTGTGTGTGTGTGTGGGGCAAATGAAATAAAATAAATGTATAAAAGCAATAACCAAGCGACATTACATAAAAATCTACTTGGCCCAGCTCCTAATGACTCTTGTCCTGGCCACTGAACGTGGGCGACAGAGACAGAACGAAAGACAGAGAGAGAGAGAAATGGGGCAGATGATGTGCTATGAGGAAAGAGAGAAAGAGAGGGAAGAAGAGAGGTAGCGAGACGTGGGCCTATTTAGGCTTACATATGTATGTTTGTACATATGCGTGTGTGCGTGTGAGTGTGCGTGTGTGGAATATGGCCGACACTTCCGTTCGACATGTTGCACATGTTGCTCCCGTTTCCGTTTCTCTAGTCCCCCTCTCCACCGCTTTGCCCGCCACCACCACAAATGGTCATGTGGCCATTCGCATAAAATACAATATATTGTATACAAGATTGGTTCTGTTCCAATTGTTGCTCTTGTTGTTGTAATGAGTATTGCCATTTATTGTTGTTGTTGTTGTTGCTGTTGTTGTTGTGGTTGTTTTTGTTGGTGTTGGTCACGCATGGTGTTGGCTGTCGCTTGCTGTTTTTATTGCCAGAGCTTCCTGCCTCTCGCTTGTTTCATAATTAATATCCTTTCACACATTATTATTATGAAAACAGTAGCGGGAGGTTTCGCATAGTATCGGATATGCCCACCCAACGATACCCTGTAAACATCACGTGCATTGACTAAGCAGCAGACACCGAGGAGACCAAATGATTTCACTAGACAATCTACAGACTTGCTCGTTATGTTCCTCATGGGGTAAACCAACATTCAACATACCTTATACGTTAGAATAAATGTATTTGATTTAACTAAATGTATCAGCAACAAGAAAATCGGTCAGTTTCAGGTCTAGATTTTAGCTATTGAAAATTACATTAGCTCTCTCTCCTTGCTTGGCGTAAATAATTCATTTCCAACACTTTAGAACTGCACCAGAGATGCCTTTAAAAATATAACACGATATTTTCATATTCAACAATGGTAAAAACAATTTCAATTGCATGCTTATCAGATAAAGTAGGAGTATCAGTTTAGGCATAAAAATAGTTGTTCTAAAACACATTCAAATTATATTAAATCATTAAATCATCAGTAATTATAATAATTATTGTTATATATCAAGTAATAAAACATAAAAAAAAAGTTTTAAATAAAGATTTTGTCATCAAAAGAGTCAAGAACATGTAAATTCAAATTTTAGAAAACACATCTTGATTTCAAAAACATTTAATATACGAAGTTCTTAATTAATATAAAGAAAACAATTTTAAAGTTTACGATCAAAAATCTTATTACAAGCTAAACAAAATATTATATTTTTTAGGGCGAATGCTTTAAGAATTTGTTATTAAAGTGGTTTTATTTCAAGAACACAATTTTTTAAGACAAATGTTCTTTATTTTAGAGCTTGGACATTTTCTTCTTTGTGCATATTATATTCCAACAATACCTTATTTATTATAATATTAAAAATATTTTCAATCAGTATGCAGCCCCTAATCATTCAATATTCATTCATTCATGAATATTTTCCATATTTTTCACTGCTCTCGAATATGTTTTATAAATCACATTAATTTTCAAATCAAAGTTTTTACTTAAAGTATAAAAGGCGCAGACATTACAGGGTATCTGCAAGCTTAGCAGCTGCGGCGGCTCTCACAAAAACACCGTTGGCACCCTCAGCCACCGTTGGCTTGTTAAGCATTTTATGCGTTTGGGTTTTTTCATAAATTTCCGACAGACTCGCAGCTCGGCCAAGCTTCAGTCCAACCCGGACTAACTACGGACTTGTAATTAAAAGCTCATGAAAAGTGATTAAAAAGTGAACTGCGGCTGCAGGCCCATCCGTTGTGCCACACACGAACCGAACATACACCCCAATAACATACGTCGTCTATGTATTTATAAAATTGTCTTTTTTGCTTTTGTTGTTTCCATACTTTTCCTGCCATAAAAATGTCAAAAACATTGGGCGAAAAATAAAACCAAATGGCCAGCTGCTAACGGCACAGTGAAAACTCATTGAAAATTAAAGCTTGTTGGCCAATTTTTCAATCAAATTTAATGCAGCACTTAAGTTGGTTTTTAACTCATATTAAAATCTCATTCATACATTGTTATTTTGTTCATTTTGCGTTTAAGCTCAATCGAAATATTGAGCCCAAGTGAAATCACAGCTGCAATTAATTCAATTTAATCAGAATTTTTGCTTTGAGTTCTAATTACATATATGTATTTTTTTCATAACCGAAATTACCAATCATAACATTCATTCAAGTGCAGGTTTTTTTCTTTTTTTATATTTGTTATTTTAAGAAAAAAATACGATATTAAATGAAGATTTTAGTCTTAACCTGAGAACTTTGGTCGAAAAATCTTATTGTTTGAAAAGAAACCTTCATTTCAAAAACATTTGATATATGATTCAAATTCTCTTTATTAAAAAGAACAAAATTGTATAGTTTTAAGGCAAAAAATTATAACATGAAATAAAACATTGCATTATAATTTTTATTTATTTTTTTTTTTTATTATTTAATTGGCGCCCCCAGATGTTAATCATTCTACTTATTAAATCCTTATTATGGATTCGTATTTGATCCCAGGACATCCTCTCTTGAAATGCAATTAAGGAGAATGATCGCGACAGATGACTAAATGAGCTATGAATAAAAACACTCAAGGCTACATAAGCATTTCGATGGATTACAGAATTTTGTAAATCTAATATTATTGTTTTAAGAATTTGGCATATGTATTTCAGATGAACGTTAAAAAAGGTTCTTAAAACGGTCTTGTTTTAAGAACAGAATCTTTAGGACGAATTTTCTTTTCTTTTAGAAATTGGACTTTTTTCCAGTGCATTTTGTTGTATCACATTAAGTTATATTTAAAAATTCTAGTTATATTGCCTATTAAAGAAAATATGCATATTTTTTAACAATGTCAGAAACTGAAATTAAAGCTGCACTTTATATCCAATATAGACACAAGTAATCTTTTATTCAGATCAAGAAAAGCATGTTCCGCTCCCCAGGTTATATGATAGGCTTATCATATACATATAAATTTATCGGCTTTGTATGCATGCTCTAAGATCGCATTCAATTGATAAAATTGCTAGTGTTGAGCTCAATTTCAATGGTCATTTGTAATCCCCGTTTAGGTGCAACTTCAATTCGTAGTGCAAACCGCAACCGCAACATTCGCTCAAGTGACCGATAATTGTTGCAAAAGGAGGGTCGAGAGGAGAGCATGACTCATACATAGAGAAGGAGACTTTGGTGGTTTTGTGCGTGGAGAAGGTGTTCGCATTTAAGGATTAGCATTTAAGAACGTATTTATGCTTGGCACTAAGATATATCAAGCGGGGAATGGGGAGAGACACGCATGTGTCGCCGTTGCCCGTCAAGGATGACGCACGACTTAACGCTGATAGGGATACGAAAGCATGTAGGCAGAGAAAAAATCCAAAAAAATTTAAAGAATTTTTGAAAATTTTAAAATTGAATTTGCGATGAAATTCTGTCAACAGCAAATTTAAAACGGTTGAAATGTGTAGATAATAAATAAAATAAATTTTCATTAATTGTTTTTTTATGTTATAATACAAAATGAAATCCAAAATTACTTGTTGGTGCATAGATTAATTTTCCCTAGTACTTAAATAAAATGTAAATAGAAAAATATGAAAAACAAAAACAATTTCTTTAAAATATTAAAATGAGGAACAAAATTTATATACATTTATTTCACTTTAGCTTTTATTATGTATTTGTGATATAGCTCATTATTTCTAATGAAAAGAATTCGTGGTTATTATGTTCATAATTTTCAGTAAAATTTATATAAATTTCGCATTAACATTTATTATCTAATATATTTCTTTTATAAAGCTCATTATTTTTATTAAAAGAATTTATACATTAGGTTCTTTCTTTGGATATAATGAGCAATAGAACAAAAAAAACTGAAAATCTTAAAGTGAAATTTGTATAAATTGCAAGGTAGTAAAATATTTAAAAATATAGACCACAAGATCTGAAATTCTTTCTTTCCATGCATGGTTTAGTAAGAAAACTTTTCAATGTTAGTTTTATCACATCTCAAAAATAGAATATGCACTATTTGCTTTCCATAGTTTGATAAGCAATGAGAATAAATAAATGGAATGAAATAAAAAATTAAAGCACAATAAATTTAGATTTAGAGTTGAAATATTAAGTCTACTGTGAATTCAACTAAATTTATTGCTGCTAAAAATTAAAATTTAAAAGATATTTTTTTTTTGGTATAACTTTTCTCTCAGTGTAGCGTAACTGGGTGCTCGGTGACAGCAACTATCGCGCATGCATGAGTGGCATTTTCGCCGTCATTTCCATGCGGCTTTGCGTGTTGCGTGCAATTTGCGTGTAATTTTTACAACGAGCAGCGAAAGACGCTCGGAGTTGGAGTTGGGAGTCGGAGTCGGAGTTGGCTGCAACTGTACGTCCTCAGGCTGAGCCTGGTCCTGAGTCCTGTGTGTCATCACAGCACATAAATCATAAGCAACAAACGCCAACTGCGTCGCAGCGAAAAGAACACACACTCAGCTCAAAAACAAAACCAAAAAAAAAATAAAACCCAGAGAAACACAAAAATGGAAATGCGTAATTTATGCTGCGCAGGACGAAAGGCAGCATAAAGTCCTGGTGGTTGCTGCGTAACTCCTGTGCTCCTGTAACTGTACACTTCACGTAGCGAAAAAGCTTGCAGTTTTCCCACAAGGAAAAGACACCACTTTCAACGTCTGAGACGCAATTCGGGAAACTGCGTTTTGTCTTTGCTGCAAGCAACCCTCTGGAAGTTGCCGTTGAAGCTGAATTGAAGTTAAAGCAGCCCGTTAACAACCCCCCAATTGCTGACGCCTTGACTATCGTCCTTGGCACGACAAAGGACTACCGTTCGATTTTATCGCCTGTACCAAAAGACAACAACAACACCATTGTAATCGCAGCGCCTTAATTCAATCAAGCGCTGAGCGATGAGTGTACAGTTTCAGGAAAAACCTCATCAACAGCAACAGCTTGGAAAATTCCAAATGGATTGCTTCGTTACTGTTTAGAAAAAACAATCAAACACATTGATGACTGCAAGCATACGTTAGGGAATTTAAGCTTAAGTTCATACAACTCGGTAATTTTATTTAAATAGAACATTTTGTTACAATATTATTACCACAGTTATCAAATGCGTTTCATCAAAATTATGATTGAGAATATAAAGTTCATACAACTCATTAATTTTATTTAAATAATAAAGTATTCCTTATTACATTACAAGCAAAGCGACAATAAAGTATTTATGTTAACAGTTATCAATCGCAGTTCATCGAAATTATATTTGAGGAAATAACGTTCACCTTTGCCTTACTCCATTTTAAATCTATCAAATATGTAAATTTAATAGCAATTTTTTAATGAATATGAACAAATTTCGATCAGTGTTATCTAAACATCTGGTAGATACTTGCAATCAGCATAAATTATCAGAAACAGCTCTTGAATTCATTAAGACAATAGCTGAGCCATCAAATAACAATAAAGTGGATCACTTTTGAGCTCGAACCGTGCATAATTTCATATATTGGAAATCAAAATATATTCGTGACTACAGTTTTCACTTAACTCAACATAGAAAATTAACATTATGAGTCGAAACTAATTCGAAGAGATTTAAAAACAAGAAAATTGTAAGCTTCTTTTGAGAAGAAAAGAGTTGAAAAGTTAGTAAAAAGTTGAAAACTGAAATTTATTTATGGTGCGTAATATTATTATTAAGTTTTTTTATTATAGTAAACTAATTTTTTACAATTCGATTTAATATTATATTTTGAAGAGCACAATTCAAATAAAGCGAAAAGTTTTCTAAGGCAAAAAACAGAATTTTCATTGCACTTATTTTAGAATGGTAAATGTGGAATAAATTTTGATTTCAAAATATTATTCTAATGATAGAAAATTTGATTTAAAGGTACAATCTACTATATTTTGAATTCAGTGGTATATTTTGTATACAGTACTATATTAATATACAAAATATAGCCTTTGGCATATTTTAGTATTTTTGCGGTATATAACTTTGGTACATTCGAGATAGGAAGCAGATCTCTAGATTTCTTACTTGTTCTATGTTGAAAATTGTGTTGAGTATCTTTAAGATACTTTATGTGTAAGCAAAGTGCAACGAGTGTGTTATTAGAAGTTCGCAAAAGATAAATTCTAATTGTGTCTGTGTGTGTGGATCATTGATCAATAAATTGTGCACTCAGCTTGACAAGAGCTCAGCTCCAGTTGCAGTTGCTCCAAGGCGAGGCAACAAAAATATAAAAAAAAAGTGCTGGCTGGCTGGCTGGCTGGTAAATCTAAACCAAGTGCTGTGGTCCACTTGGGGTTTCATTTTGCCAGTTAGCTGACACACACAATAGTGACAGGTCGGTCAGTGGAAAATATGAATACCACTTGAACATGTTAACCCCGAAAGGCGTTTATAAAACTGTCCAAAGCTATTAATATCAAAATTCTGCACACACACAGAGTGAGAGAGAGAAAGAGAGACAGAGAGGGCAACAACTGCGCAGTTGTTTAGCGCTGACAGGACAAGACCCTTCCCCCTCCTCTTCAAATATATATCCTGGGGCCAGGTCAAGCTATGAATCGCAGCGAGCGACGACGAGCAGCAGCGAATGGCATGTTTGGCGTCCATGAGGCGGAAATGAAAAGCGCATGGCAACAAGGCAGCGGGGGGAGAGCAACAAAAACCAGGGGGGCCACAATGGTCACTGGTTGGAGTATTATCAACAGGCATACATGTGTGTGTGTTCTTGGTCAACATGAAGCGACCCTCGAGGGTGGCCCAAGCTTTTGTTTGGTTGAAAGCTAAATGCTATACGAGCATCTACGCGCCATGTGTCCTTTGTTATTTATGATTAAAAGCGCAAGGACTCGTCAACTACCTCAAACTCTTCTCTCTCTCTGGCACACACACACACACACGTATTTACATATGTATATGTTTGGGTTTTTGTATGCTAAATATAACGCTGCATGTGTCCATACACGTCCATCACTTAATCACGCCACCACACTCACCAGTTCTCCTTCGTCCTTTTCTCCTGTTTTTTGCTTTTGCTTTTTTTTCGTGTTTGTTGTTGCCCCTTCTCGTGGCCTATACTTCCCTTTTGCCGTTGCCGGAATACCCTACAGTTGTGCATATGTGTTTTGCCTAACAAAGATCTAACAACGTTGTTAGACTGCAAAGACAATTTTAGAATTAGTGCTTTATACTACATATGTTAAAAGAATATGTTAAAGAATTCAAATAACTTTAAACTGTAGAGCTAAAGATATTCTTAGAGTAAAAATGTGATTCCAATTTATGAGGTAACTTGATGAAATGCAGTAATTAATTACTGTTTATTAATTACTGTTTATTTTTATTAAGTTTTTATGAATTTCAAAACTATGTTCAAAAAATACATGAATAAACATTTCATTCTTTTGATAAAAAAATTTTAAGAATTGCTTTTTAATTTTTTGTCTTTCAAAGTTCCGAACATTTGTGAAGAGTTAAGGAATACATTAAAAAGAAACTTATTTTGAGAGAGATAAGAAAATATATACAAATTCGTCCTAAGTTGAGTTCAACTAAATACTGAAAAAGATGTTTAGATACAATTATAAATAAAATGATACAAAAAAAACCTTTTTTAAAAGGAATTTAAAATATAATATATAATATATCTGTATGTATTTTATCTGTAGAATTTATCAGTATTACTAGAACTTTAACTTTTCTATTTCAACATACAAAATTGGACAATTTAAAAAAGAGGCAATTAAATGAAAAAGAGTGCAAAATGTGTTTATAGAAACTGCGTTTATTGCCTTCACATGTTTTATGCAAATTTCGAATTTCATATACAATATTACTTTGCATGTTGTTATTTATTTATAAATGCATTTATAAACTTATCACTGGAACATCATAATGATTATAGCTTGCATGTAGGTCATCAGGCTGTTCGTCCTAGCCGCAGGCAAAGTGCTGCGAAGGGTGCTAAGGGGATTCGCGGTGTAAAATAAAGAATGGAAAATAAAGTATAAAAATTGCGTGCGAGGATTTCGCAATGTTCATACGCTTGGTTAAGTCTCGCTGCACGCACATCCTTGCGCACATCCTGCCTGAGTGTGTGTGAGTTTTTGGTTTTTATTTAATTTCAGCTACATGAATGTCCATGTCCGTGTCCATGTGCCTGTGTGGCTGTATCCCTGTGCATTTGCAGCGTATCCTTTGCACCCGCTCACTGAAATATGCAAATAAGTTAATTTTTATTTATTCTTCTTTCGCCTTAGTCCTTTTCTCCCGCTCGCTCTCTCTCTCTCTCTCTCTCTTTGGTATGATTCACTTTTTGGGTTCATATCCTTGGAATTTATGATGCAATCTGAGCGACAGACGACAGAGAGCGAGAGAGAGAGCGAGAGTGCAGACGCACACATTGCTGGCAGGTATCCTGGCGGGTATCCTTGGTTTCAAGTTTTCGCATTATTATGATCTCTATTTTATGCGGTGTCCTTTGTGTGTGTGTGGCATGCAGCAGCCGTCAACATCAGCGTCCTGTTGCCAGTTGCCAGTTGCCTGTTGCCAGGCAGGCAGCTTCAGGCTTGTCCTGCATGTCCTGCTGCCATTAAGGGTGGGTTGCCATTCGCCGCCGGCGTTTAGTTCGGCACTGGACAAAGCATTTTATTTGAGCTTTTTATTCGCTTCAATTCAGTTCGTTTTTTTCCTTCCCATTTCATTTCATTCTTCTCTTTTTGTGTGTGTGTGTGTGTGTGTGTGTCGACTCCTTTTTATGTTGTTGTATTTGTTGTTGTTGTTGTCGTGTCCTTTGTTAGCGAAATGTGTGTCAGTGCGTCAGTCGGTTGCCTTGGCACTTGGTTCAACTATTTCCGGTTTTAATATGCGCACTGCCTTCCTTAGCCTTTGCCTTTGCCTTTGCTTTTGCCTTCGCCTTAGCCATCACTATTGCCTTTGTCCTTGCCGACCACTGTTGTCCTTAGAGGTACAGTTCGCACATGTTTCCATCTCGCAACTTCCACTCCTTTTCCGTTCCGCTCAACTGGTCTCTTCTGCTCCCTCTCTCTTTCTCTCTATCATTTCGCTGCTGCATGTTATTAACTTTTGTTATGGCTTTTAGACTTGTCGGCAAATGTCAGGACGAACAGGCCGTAGAATGGTCTCATTTGTCCTGATTTATGGTTTCGCCTTATATCTCTAGGTGCTGCTTGTTTTCCCCTTCTCCCCTCTGTACTGATCACATTGACAGCTGTCCTTTGACCTCGTTACTTCTTTCGCTTGAAGTAAATGAGACAATTTTAGTTGGAAACAGTTTTTCATAGAATACGATATTGTATATAACATATGTATAGAATATAATCACATATACTGTATAGATTTTATATAACCAAGTTAATAATTTGATTTTAAAAATATTTTATTAGCTAATTTTGAACTTTAAAAGCAATGCGTTGGAGTCGGTTTTTAGTTAGTTGTTTTAAACTAAAAATTTTTAAATTAATAGATTATGTCAAAACGAATTTTGTGTTTTCTTTATTACCAAATTAATTTCTAATAAAACTTTAATTACCGAAAAATCTCACTGCATTTTTTTTTTTTTTTTAAATTAATGAATGATCTAAAACAATTTTCGTTTTTTTTTTATTATTAAATTATTTTCTAATAAAACTTCAACTACCAAAATATATTTCTAGATTTATTGCGATCGATTTTTTTATGAACCAAAATTTCGAATTCTTTCCAATATTCAACTATTATATTATTAGACTTGATAATCAATCGATTACTTGCTCAAGATCTAAACGCGCTGACCCCAGAATGATAAAGCGAAAGGCCTGAAAATGGAGCATGGACTGAAGTGGACTAGAAATGAACCAGAACCAACTCGATTCAATCGATCACTGTTGCACGACAGATGGCGATCAACGATGAAAGAAAATCATTGAGCCGAGCATTGGAATCGCATTCGTTGGAGTGGGAAAATGGAGCTTCAAATCGAGTCGGAGTTGGAGATGCAAGACTGTAGGCAATGTGCCATCAATTAAAGTAATTTAAAGGAATCGAGCGATAGGAGAACGAACCGAAGAAGCAATTGCTCATCGCCGTAACTAGATCCACAAGCTCAAAAATCAATCAGGCAGAAAGCCGCAGATAAAATAGAAGACTCTTCAAGAGAAGCGAAAGACAACGCTAAAGAGGAGGAAAAAAAAAACAAAACAAAAAAATTATACAAAAAAACAGTAGCCACAAAATCGATGGAAGAATATTGGAAAACAACGGACAATACACAAGTCATCATTAACCCAAAACAGTAGCCGAGTCTAGCTTGGCAGAGAGGAGAGGTGAGAAGAGGAGAAGAGAAGAGAGCGGAGACAGCAACAACACGATTAGAATGGAGAGTGGATAAGCGTGTCTGCGAGCTATAAAAGTGTAATATCTGTAACTCATTAATGACAGCAATTTCAGACACAAAGACTTCGAGTAGTTGAGGAGAACTGAAAGAGTTTGAGGAAGGAGAATGTTCGGCTGAAAAACAACAGAAGTAAGAAGACAGCAATCAAGTGGGTTCGACTTTGAGATACCCTAGAGATACCTAGAGATTATAACCATTTTATGGCTCTACTTAAGACTATTTTATAATCCTATCTTTTACTCCAAAAAATATAAATATAAATATAAATATAAAATATAATATTATATGTTATACAACTCTTCTTCGGGTACAGAAAATAGGAAAAATCCATGTCAAATCTGTTGGAGAAAATACGAGTAACAAGAAATTCAAATAGGCTTTTGGCTTTCCTCATCATAACGCTGACGACAATGATGATAATGATGATGATGCTGCTGCTGTTGCTGATGACTGCGACTGGTTCCAATCAACTGCCACTTAACTAAATGACTGTGCGCCTTAGCCAGACACAGCAGACGGACTCAAACCCCCAAGACCGGAGACTCCAGACCCCAAAAGATAGTCTCACTCTGACCATATGCATATGTGTCTGTCGTCTGTCTGTCTGTCTGTATGTTTGTCTGCCTGTTTGTTTGTTTGTTTGTTTGCTTGTTTTTATGTATCGATGTGTGCGTATGTACATATGTGTAGCGATTTTTATCACGAGTGACTGATGAATATGCCATTAAAGATATACGAGTACCACGTTCCACACTCCTCCAAATGAGGCGCAGAAAGGGGGGAACTAAAAGAGGTACAAACGGAATACAAAGCAGACTGAGACCAAGACAGACACAGAGGTAGACAAATGACCAACTGACAATAATGAAACTGATTTGTTGCCTTTGTTTTTTTTTTACTCTTTGCGCTATAATTTGACTTTTGAAGCAAAGTCTATTGATTCCAGGAATGAGTTACCTTTTAATAGTATAAATTCACTCGTTGCTAGACTTGCTTTAAATAATCTTGCAATATTTACTTGAAGGTAAATGGTTTAACTTATAAATTAATGAATAATTCGCTGTCTTTGTTGTCAGCTAAAACTTAAAATTAAATTAAGCTTGATTAAAAATACAGCAAATAAAATCTACGAATGTATAATATAGACAAATGATTTGATACTTTTGAATCTTTATGAATTATAAATAAAACTGTGAGCACTAATAAAACTATAAAATAAAAAGTAGGGATTTTAGTAGGGACCTATAAACTATGTTCGGTGATAAAAAAAATAATATAATATAAATATATCATAAGAGTATAAACGAAAAGAACGTATACGTTTCTATATTCTATAGAATTTTAAATAGGAATTTTATTCATTTTCGAGAAATTTGTAAGTTAGCTTACCTACTCAAAGATTTTCCTATTAAATAAATCTGAAAATGTTATTTAAATATACAGTTAGTTTATTTAAAACAAAAAATCAATCGAGACTCGACTGTGTAGTGTATAAGTCTCTTCAGATACTCGTGTTCGAATATGTTTCATACTCGTAAATCACTCCGAAAGCGAACTTAATAGCGGAGCAACCACAACTAAAAAAAACAAAAGAAGAAAAAAACAGATTGAACCTCACCCTCTTTTTGGTCAATTTATGATTGCCACACTAATCACAGTTGGCTTCAACGGGTTCGACAGGCCGTCACCGTCTCCACCTCAGTTCGCGTCCCTATTCCCCAGCTAACTATCAGTTGTTGGCCCTTTTATGCAAGCCATGGATACATGCATGGCATTTGGAGTGGGCGAAGTTTGGCGGAGTAGTTAAATACTACACAGTGAGAAAAAGTCTGGTATAAAATATGAAAAACATACATACAACATTAAAAAGATTTTAACAAAAAGACTTGTTTAAATTTTTGGTTCGTTTTATTTATTATTATTATTATTATTTATTATTTTTGTATTCGCTGAAAGTAAAATACAACACAGTGAGAAAAAGTCTAGCACAAAGTATAAAAAACATTTATACAACAATCATAAGATTTTAACAAAAATATTTGTTTAAATTAATAAAATAAATAATCGTTGGAATTAAAATACTACACAGTGGAAAAAAGTAGGTTCATTTCGTTAGTATAAAATTTGAAATATATGAAATTGTGATTGATTTGATTTAATAAAATCAGTTTATTCATTTTAATAATAATATAAATATTGTTTTATATTTAATATTAATACACAAACCTTTTATTTATTTAGTTATTTTTCTATATAAATAAATGTATATTTTTTAAACGAATTTATTAATTTTAATAATAAAAAATTTTTTTTTATTTTTTATATTAATACAAAACCAATTATTTATTTATTTTGCCGTCTATATAATTACTCTGAGCATTTGCATTTTTGAAATACAACATAATATTTTTATTACCGTTTTTGATGAAATTTTGTGCTTGAAAGTCTTTGTAAAGCAAATACATTTAGCTTTTAAGTATACAGTTAATTTTCTCTCAGTGTATACTCAAGAGGCTACTGTGTCTTGTCTGCTGACCATTCGCTGGGGCCCTTCAGATTATTGGGCTCGAAATCCCAATCCATGTACGAGTGTGGATGCGAAGCGAGTTTTCATCTTGTTTGAGTTTACAACTCCCAAGTTTGGAGTTGCCTTTTTTTTTTTGTTATTTTTTGTTATGGTCTGTCTTCGTTTGGCCAGACAGTGGAAGAGAGACTTGAGGGAAGCGGGGAGAGGGGACCCTTAGAGTGTGCCATTAATTGTTTTTGGCTCAACTTTCGAAAATGTTTGTAAGTTTTTGTTGTTGTTGTTGTTTTTATTTGTGTTTTTTTTCCTTTTTGATAAATGTTGCGCTTTGAAATATTAATTACACTTTGCGTTCGGGTGTTGAATTTGCTTAAGGGGCCATAGCTCAAAATTTATTGAAGATAAACACAAGACACTTGGCAGCAGTTGAATCTACATCCACTTGGCTTACTCAACTCAGAGATTTATTTCATTGTTTTTGGTTCTCGTAGATGATTTGTTAACTATTTGCAGATAAGTGCAAAAAGCACATTTCAGTTTCAACAAGTCACAGCTGGAACTTAAAGGTATCCTCATAATTTAATTGAGAACAGAAGGATTCAGATTCAGGAAATCGTTTCTCTCTCACATTCAGCATAGAAAATGCTAATTAATGCTAATGAATCGCAACTGCATTAAAGCGCAACAAACAACTGTGCACTGCAACTAACTAGCTAACGAACTAACTAATTTAGCAGCTAACTGTGAGAAGTCTCACATGTCATTCATTCATTTATTCGTTTATTCATTCGATGGCAATCAAAAGTTTCGCTAGAACAAAAACGCTCCCTTGGGAGCTGTTGATGATGTCCTCGTTCAATATCCGTTGTCCTGTTGCCACGCAGCAATGGCTGGTCAATTACAACAAGAGATGGTGATATAGAAAGAAAGAGAGAGACAGAGAGAGGGAGAGGGAGATAGAGATTGCCATTGACTATGCAACGAAGTGTAAATGAGCAAAATATTACGCAAAATTGCAAAAATATGCCCGAAGCCACAGCCGCACAGCCCCAAATGAAATGATCTGTGTGGGGTAGCACTAGCATCGACCCCATAGACATGGCTTGTCTGGTTGATGGGGAACGTTTGCTCTCTGAAATATGATGCTCGTTGGCATCAATGTGTTGCCTCTCTGTCAGTGGAATAATCGAATGCAAAATAACTTTTTCAATTTGAACGCCTGCCGCGTGACTCCCACTTCCACTTCCACTCCCGCATCTCCCTTCTCCCTTGCCACCCACATCGCTTCCCTTTCAGCAGCCGCCATTGTTGTTAGTGTTGTTTGTGCTCACGTTTGCCACATTTTCCACGTTTTCCATGTTTAATTATAAGCCTGCTGCCGCTGTTGATGCCACAACCACTCTCAGCTCAGCAGCCGAAGCTGCCACAAGGGAAATTTGCACAAGGGCCAAGCACAGTGGCCACAAAGACAAATCAATAATCAAATTTAAAACCATTTGAAATTGTTCAAAACAAAAGTGCTATTAGAACGTTACGATACAATTCAATTACTTTAAATTAAAATTTTAATTTCGTAAAAAATATATACAACAAATTAAATGCTGGTTTTACTTCTATTCTATTTGTAATGAAAAATGAATAGAACCAAAATTATTAGTATTTATTGCGATCTCTGCCCAATGTGCAGTCACAGTATCTGCAGTTGTTGCCTTGTGTGTATCCTTTGAAGCTCATTTCAGCGGCAACAGGAGCCAGCGTGCTGATGACTGGCAAGTGTTTTGCCCAAATTGAATATTGATTATGAAAATAATAAGCAAAAATTGCGTAACTTTCTGCCTGACAGCAGCAGCAGCAGCAACAACAACAACAACAACAACAACAACAGCAAGAAGCACAACAAGAACAACAGGCAAAGGACATCGGTGTGTGCGTGTGCGTGTTGGGTGTGCGGAGTTGACGCAAGGCTCAAGTGTCCATTGATTGACTGCCATTAGGGCGTATACGTAATAAGCAGCCAGCAAGGCATCAGGCAGCAGGCTAATCAAAGAGTGTTAATTTTCCCAAAGGACTCGCCTCGCATTACATCCCAAACCCGTGGCCAGCTTTGGTCCTTCTTCTTCATCTGCTTCAGCTTCTGCTTCTACCCCTCTCTGAAGCATATTTCAAGCATATTTCTCGCAGGCGAAAACTCATTTGGGCGTGTGCGAAAATTGACGAAAATTCACTGTCTGTGATGAAAATCAAATTTGTTGCGCAAGTTTTTCTCCCACCCTCTCTCTCTCTCTCTCCTGTAGGTTTCGCAGCGTCAATCGTCAATTTCATCGTAGTGACAGCTGGCTGCTGGTTTCAAATGAGACCGAGAAGCTCTCAGTTGTTTATTAATAAATTAAGCAATTAAATGCCGTTGGACGAAGCATTGTTTATTCTGATGAAAATCTAATAAATTCGCACGTGAATTAAACTGGGACAACGAACGTTTGCCACTTCGTGTGGCAAGTCACGTGCATAATGCATAATTCGCATACCGCCCCACCCAAAAACATGTGGCAGATGCTGAAAACACGACCAGCTGCTGCTGCCACTTGCCACAGATAATTACCACAGCAAAATTTCATAACACTCTCCATAGATTATGCGCTACGAGCTAATCGAAAGCTTAATAATATATATGAATAAAGGTGATGAACTTTATTTAAGAATATTAGTTTAAGCATATCTTAGTCTAATTTTAGATGTATCCGCTTTAAAAATGGTGGAATCCACATAAAATGCAAATATTCGCAGATAAATTCATGCTCAATAATAAAACAGACTTCCGTTTAACAATTTCCCCTACATTAATCGTAATTCGCGCTAATTTCAATCATACTTAAATTTGACAGAATACTGATTTTCAATCGTTAAAATCATATGGGCTTGCTATTATGTCTTCATATTGTAAGGAGCACTGAGAGAAATTACAGATAAACTAGATAAAGATACAGAGATATACATAGATATAGATATAGATATAGATATAGATATAGATATAGATATAGATATAGATATAGATATAGATATAGATATAGATATAGATATAGATATCGATATAGATATAGATATAGATATAGATATAGATATAGATATAGATATAGATATAGATATAGATATAGATATAGATATAGATATAGATATAGATATAGATATAGATATAGATATAGATATAGATATAGATATAGATATAGATATAGATATAGATATAGATATAGATATAGATATAGATATAGATATAGATATAGATATAGATATAGATATAGATATAGATATAGATATAGATATAGATATAGATATAGATATAGATATAGATATAGATATAGATATAGATATAGATATAGATATAGATATAGATATAGATATAGATATAGATATAGATATAGATATAGATATAGATATAGATATAGATATAGATATAGATATAGATATAGATATAGATATAGATATAGATATAGATATAGATATAGATATAGATATAGATATAGATATAGATATAGATATAGATATAGATATAGATATAGATATAGATATAGATATAGATATAGATATAGATATAGATATAGATATAGATATAGATATAGATATAGATATAGATATAGATATAGATATAGATATAGATATAGATATAGATATAGATATAGATATAGATATAGATATAGATATAGATATAGATATAGATATAGATATAGATATAGATATAGATATAGATATAGATATAGATATAGATATAGATATAGATATAGATATAGATATAGATATAGATATAGATATAGATATAGATATAGATATAGATATAGATATAGATATAGATATAGATATAGATATAGATATAGATATAGATATAGATATAGATATAGATATAGATATAGATATAGATATAGATATAGATATAGATATAGATATAGATATAGATATAGATATAGATATAGATATAGATATAGATATAGATATAGATATAGATATAGATATAGATATAGATATAGATATAGATATAGATATAGATATAGATATAGATATAGATATAGATATAGATATAGATATAGATATAGATATAGATATAGATATAGATATAGATATAGATATAGATATAGATATAGATATAGATATAGATATAGATATAGATATAGATATAGATATAGATATAGATATAGATATAGATATAGATATAGATATAGATATAGATATAGATATAGATATAGATATAGATATAGATATAGATATAGATATAGATATAGATATAGATATAGATATAGATATAGATATAGATATAGATATAGATATAGATATAGATATAGATATAGATATAGATATAGATATAGATATAGATATAGATATAGATATAGATATAGATATAGATATAGATATAGATATAGATATAGATATAGATATAGATATAGATATAGATATAGATATAGATATAGATATAGATATAGATATAGATATAGATATAGATATAGATATAGATATAGATATAGATATAGATATAGATATAGATATAGATATAGATATAGATATAGATATAGATATAGATATAGATATAGATATAGATATAGATATAGATATAGATATAGATATAGATATAGATATAGATATAGATATAGATATAGATATAGATATAGATATAGATATAGATATAGATATAGATATAGATATAGATATAGATATAGATATAGATATAGATATAGATATAGATATAGATATAGATATAGATATAGATATAGATATAGATATAGATATAGATATAGATATAGATATAGATATAGATATAGATATAGATATAGATATAGATATAGATATAGATATAGATATAGATATAGATATAGATATAGATATAGATATAGATATAGATATAGATATAGATATAGATATAGATATAGATATAGATATAGATATAGATATAGATATAGATATAGATATAGATATAGATATAGATATAGATATAGATATAGATATAGATATAGATATAGATATAGATATAGATATAGATATAGATATAGATATAGATATAGATATAGATATAGATATAGATATAGATATAGATATAGATATAGATATAGATATAGATATAGATATAGATATAGATATAGATATAGATATAGATATAGATATAGATATAGATATAGATATAGATATAGATATAGATATAGATATAGATATAGATATAGATATAGATATAGATATAGATATAGATATAGATATAGATATAGATATAGATATAGATATAGATATAGATATAGATATAGATATAGATATAGATATAGATATAGATATAGATATAGATATAGATATAGATATAGATATAGATATAGATATAGATATAGATATAGATATAGATATAGATATAGATATAGATATAGATATAGATATAGATATAGATATATATAGATATAGATATAGATATAGATATAGATATAGATATAGATATAGATATAGATATAGATATAGATATAGATATAGATATAGATATAGATATAGATATAGATATAGATATAGATATAGATATAGATATAGATATAGATATAGATATAGATATAGATATAGATATAGATATAGATATAGATATAGATATAGATATAGATATAGATATAGATATAGATATAGATATGGATATAGATATTTAAACATGCAAAAATACTTCATCCGCATTTCTCGCAGTGTAGCCAATAAATTCGTATATGTTTACAGGCCATGTATCGCTAATAAGTTTATGTCAGCGTTAAAAGTGACTCATCAGACTGAAATGGGGCTATTTGTCAGTTAATAGGCAATTCGCATAAGAATAATTGCATCCTTGGCTTGAGTCCCTTAAGGGCTAACCGTCAGCTAAAGATGTATCATAAAAAAACATACATACATATATGATGATGGCTTGCGAGAGAGATGAAGAAGGAGAGGGAACAAAATGCTTGGGTGTTGGGTTACTTAATGTTATTTTTATATATTTTACAGCATTTAAATTGCTTGAGGCTAATTTGAAAAACGCTGACGGGGCGTCGGGTGTCCTCGTAAAACTTCTATGCAATTATTGGAAAAAGGCAAAAGAGACAACAAAACGTGAATGGGAATGGAAATTGGAATTGGAAGAGGAAAAACAAAATAAAATATCTGGCAAAAAAACGAATCTCAATAAAAGTTTGAAGTAATTTCTGCCTATTTTAAATAAGCAACCGAGAATTCTTCACACGCATGCCAAGGTCTCAATTACAAGGAGGGGAAACGGGAAAGAGGGTAGGACCAGGAACAGTCAAGCCTAGAGAGGGGACGGACTCTTTTTAAATGAGCCACGCCGCAGGGGAACAATTAAAAAACGTAACGTGATCAAAATTTGGAATTTCTTTTGAAGGTCCTTGAAAGTCGTTTTCGCTATGAAATTAGACAAAGTGCCGCAGCATGAAGAGCGAGGAAAAGAGAGAGAGAGAGGGAAGGGAAGAGAGAGAAGTGAATCGCCGGATAAAAAGACGCTGGCAAAAGTCATAAAATGTGAAAAACTGCGCCCAAGTTCGTAAAATTTTAATGAGTTTGCCAACGTTTGGTTACTTTGCCCCGGCTGTTTTAATGCTCAATTGACGCCAAAAGAGGAAAAATCTTAATATAAATTTATATAAGAATTAAAATGTTGAGCAACAACAAAATAAATTCATTTGGAGAATTTAAATAAAAAACAATCTGATTTCAGTGAACCGGAAAATATTGTTGAGCTCGGAATTAAATTATGGTGAAATCTTGAAAGTCAGAAATTCGTTAAAAATGCAGGCTTCTAAACGTGCACCAAATATACAACTATAATATAATACAATTGCTATCAACCTAAAATCGAAGCAGAACCCCACTGAGTAAATGATACTAAGAGAATTTTCCTAACTAGCCGCAATCCGAAATACGCCCTGGGGATTTCATTCACACAGTGTTGTTTATGCGATAATTACACGAAGACTGCATAACAGGTAAGCACAGCACAGTCAACAGGTACAACTGACATCCACTGGGCGTATAAAGCCAGAGAAAGAAAGAGAGGGAGCCCTCATCAAATGTCAAGTGCATAATTGCCCACTAAAAAGTGTTTCGTGTGTCCATCTCTGCCGACAAAGAGCCAAAAATAGAAGTCAAACACAACACACGGCAACAACGACAGGTCAAAAGGTAAGGGTACCCAGACCTTTGTGCCAATGGGGAGAATTGGGAATGGGAAGGAGAATGGCAATGGTATAGGGATTGGGACTGGAGTTTGGTCCTAGCACAAAGACAGACAGACAAAGGGACCCTTAGAGGCGAGGAAAGGGAAGAGAAAGTGGCACTGGACAGGCAAATAGAGCAAAGCGAACAAATGAGCAGCAAGCAAACGGGCGAAAGACAAAAGGTTAATTACAACAACAACGATAACAACAACAGCAATCATAAAATGATCAAATTAATAAAGAGCTGCAGACAATCAAAAACGACACACAAAAAAAGAAATGAGGGCGAGAGTATAAGTGTGAGAGAGGTAACAAAACACTGAGAGAAATTCAAGTGATTGAAATTCTCAGTACATATAGTAAGTAAAATATTTCGCAAATTAATAATAACTTTGCATTATCATTTTTTTTTACTATCAAATTGAATCAGTTATGGAAATAGATATTATAAGACAAGCCTAAAATGCAAATATTTTATTCTTATTTTATGCTTGCTAAAATGAATCTCATCAAACGAATAATATAAAAATAATTTATATCGAATTATAATGAAAACAATTTAATTATAAGAAATATTATTGCAAAAGTAAATTTAACCAAAATAATAATAAGCAGAGGTGGGCGACAGTTATACCCTTTAGAATATATACCATAAGATGTATTCCTTCTAATTTCTTACAGTGTAGTATCCGAGGTGGGGGCAGTTTATAAAAGTGTTTGGGAAAATCGCATAGGAAAAATTACAAAACGCAAATGGAAACAAATGTGCACACGCAGAGCGATGAAGGGAAAGGAGAATAGAGAGGCGAGCGGCGGTAGTGAAATGGGAAAGGGGAAATGGAAACAAACATAAATTTAATTTATTTGCGTGTAATAAACCACAAAACAAAACTCGTGACTCTCACCCTCCCACCCTGCAAACAGTCGCCCCCGTCCGTCTGTCTGTCTTGACTGCCACACAACGCGACAGCTACAATTTTGGCCAGCTGCGTTGCCCCTGTCCCTTCCCCCTGTCCCTGCCCCTTAGCACTGAACTCCCACTGCCAATGGCACTCGATGCCAAAGCCTGGCAAATGCGAATGGGCGGCAAAAAGAATGGGAGGAAAAAAGATTATTAATAATAAGAAAAACAACATTTGATTGTGAAAATTAAAAAGATGATTTCTCACACGCGCTGCTGACGTTGCGCCAACGTCATTCACATCATTCTCATTCTCTGTCATTATCATCATCATCATCGTCATCGTCATCGGCATCGGCATCATCGCAATTCTCATCATTATTATCAACGTAATGTTAGCAAGAAATGCGAAAGAAGCAACGCTAATGGGAATAAGCATAGCACAGAGATGGAAATAGAAATGGAGAATGGAGAATGGAGAATGGAGAACGGGGATGACGATGACGATGACGATGGAGATGACGCTGGGTAAGCAAACTGGCAATTGACGAATGATGCTGACGTGGCACTGTGGGCAAATTTGCCAAAGCCATTGCCACAAATATGTCAAGCCATAAATTCAAACGCTAAATGTATAAAAGAAAAATAGTTCAAGTCAATAAGTATTTGTATAATAAGAAAGAAAGTTTAAGTTAAGCGAAACAGTGCGGTATTATTCTTAAATTACACCAAATGAATATAATAATATTTGGTGAATTACACCAAATGAATACTAAAATATACCGAAAAGTATATTTGGTAAATCATTATACTATTATGTTTAAAATATACTGAATACTATAATATACTATTACAATCAAAATATTAATATATTAATATATAATATTATATATTGTATACTGACAATGACAATATAAGTAAAATAGTTTTCTAAATTAAAATAGTTTTACTAAGTTTATATAAATGCTTATTATATGGAAATGTAAAAATCTTGCACAAGTGTTATAGAAATTGTGTAGAGTTTGTAATTAGGCAGTTGCAGATAAAAACCTACTTGAACTCATTTATTTCACGCCACAAAAACGAACAATTTATTAGGCAATCGCTCAACACTTGCACAACATTCTTGTCATTTCCACTGGCCACATTCCGCGACAGAAACCAATTAGAATTAAAGTTAAGAACTAGACTGTATATAGACAAGTATATATACATACTATATAGTATATATGTAAGTGTATCTATGTAGATCTATTATTTGCAGCTTTGCCCCATGGTAACGTGGCTGGTGGCAAGTTGTTTGTGCAGCCGCCGTTGCATGTTGACAGATAAACAAAAACAACTTTCGGAATGAATAGGACAGCAACCGGCAGGAGCAACAGCAACAGCAACGGCAACAGCAACGCCAGCACCCGGTGAGCACCCTATTAATGCTTATTACACAGCAACAATGGGCAACGCAACGCAGCGCAGCGCAGCCTCCCAACCCTACCCCGCAACCTCACCGTCACCCATCCCATTTCGATCCCTGACGTGCCTCCTGTGTGTCTGGGTGTCCTTTAAGCGCAGCGAGTGCGCGTGATTGCGTGCTACTACAGTGAACTCTCTACATAATGTCAACTCACACTCCCTAGCTACACCGAGCGAAAAACTACAAACTACATTCAAACTAAAAAAAATGAACTTTCAATAGCGATGCAATCTAAATTATAGAATGAGAAAAAAAGGAACTTAGTTCACATTGTAATTGCGAAAAATAAGTAATATTAAATGTTATGTATATATGTTTATTTATAAGTTTTTATTAAAAGACTCTGCTATAAACACATGGAAATAACCTTTGCCTTAACATATATTAAAAAGTAGTTTAAGAGGAAGAACTACCATTTTTAATATTACACATTATATTAATTATTATATATACTAACTTAAACTAATTGAAAAACAAAACAAAAAAAATGCACAAAGGGAAAATGTTTCCTAAATTCAACAAAATTTAATTTAAAATATATTCGATATTTATTC
Organism: Drosophila nasuta; assembly: GCF_023558535.2. Classification (NCBI taxonomy): domain Eukaryota; kingdom Metazoa; phylum Arthropoda; class Insecta; order Diptera; family Drosophilidae; genus Drosophila; species Drosophila nasuta. The sequence goes on along the minus strand of NC_083457.1, from coordinate 31,269,164 downwards.
AAATTGTATTTTAAATTTATTTGAAATTCATAAAATTCAACATAATTTCATTTAAAAAATGAAATATATTAATAATATTGGGGAAAGTATTATTAATCTCATGGCTAATGAATATACATATATGTATATAGTAATTTCTCTCTGTGTAGAGCCCTCCTGCAGTTGCCATTCGAGTTGCTTCTGCTCCTCATGCTTGTTCTCTCCCTTGAAGGAGTCTTCTTGCCACCCTTGCCACCTTGTTGTTGTTGCTGCCTGCCTTTCAAGTGGCGAGCGTGTCGAGCGAATGCTTGTTTACCGTTGTTGCAATTGTTTTTGCCGTCATTATTATCGCAGCCGTTGTTGCTGTTTGTTGTTGAATATTACATGGCCAGCGTTGCCATATCCTTCGCGTTGCGCTCAGCGTTCAGCGTCCTGCGTCCTTCTTGGCAGCTTGTTAAGCGCTCAAGTGCTGTGGCAAATTCGTTTTGAACGCCACTCCAAGCGCTCGTCCAGCCACGCAGCGACTACCTCGACCCAAGAGGTAGTACTATACTCTCTATATATGGTGTGTGTATTGTACGAGCAACCCAACAACTCCCTATCTACCTCCTAACCTCCCATTTCGTATAGCTGGCGACGACCTATGGTGCTTTCAAGCACTCAAGAATCTCAGCAGCAAAAAAAAAAATGAGAATAAAATAAAATAAAATACAAAAAACACTGAAAACGCAGTGCAGCCAAAACAAGTAGAAGCACGAGAAGCACCCGCAGAAATGTGGAAATGGCAATGTAATTTGTTCTTCAGTTCATCTACAATAGGTCTCTACCCTGCAACACAACGACAGCAACGTTTTTGGGATGTTTTTCTCCTGGGATTACACAATTACATTAAATGTATACTTATACGGCAAGTCTGCATAACACTCGACGTGAAGAGTCTCAGTTGCCACATTCTATTCACAAATATGAATTATACGAATGAGTATGCCTCGAGTTTGAGCAAGTGTTCAGCAGTTTATCAACGAAATGAGGCTGGCGAACTGTTCATGACTGCAAAACGTGATAATACATATTTCAGAAAGTGAAAGAATTTAAATTTAAACCACAAACTAACCAATCAAAACTATAAAAAAGTAGTTCACGTACATAGATCAAATTTGATCTAACTGTATTATTTAGCGAAAAATGAAAATCAGATGACGCAGTTCACTCACTTCATTCTAGTATTAAAAGCAAATCAGTGCGGTATTATTCTGAAAATATGCCAAATTAATATTATATAGTACTCCAATCATAATATATCATAAAGTAAGTATCAAACAAAAGAATTTCTTAAATAACTTCAACATTTTTAATCCGATCGCAACCAAATTTTCGGGAGTCACAAATACTGTAGTAATTATTGTATGTACTCAAATTCGAGACACTTCCATTAACCAATGCAAACAGTTTTTGAACGCAAGTTATAGTCACAATCCACAAAATAATACATGATTTTGAACTACACTTTGATACACTACCTTGAGCTTAAGCGTCACTATCTCATTGTGCGTCATTTAGTCATGCGTCACTCGGGACTATAAAATCATAACAATCCAAGATTAAACTCATGCTGATCTATGATTTCGACATACAGATGCATATATATTTACTTGGCACATACCAGCAAAGCAGTATTTGGAAATTATATAGAAGCAATTTTTATTCTATAAGCTACAGTGACAACTCACTTGGCCGGACACTTTCGAATAATAAGTGAAGCAGGTGAGAGAATATTGTGGAGTCGTAAGTTTACTCAACTCAAAAAATGTTGTATTAGAAGAGATGTTTGCTATGAGAACTTTCACTGTAGTTCATAAAGTCAAATATTATGCTATGTAATTGTCAAATACTGCTTTGAAGGTCATCTGTTATCACACTCGACTTTAAAAATAAACATGCTCAATTTTTAGTGTCAAATCATGTTGATCTTTCCGGTGATTTGCACTTTGAGAACATATTAAATTTAAATTTAATTCGGACTCGTTTAGTTTCGTTTTATGCTGGATCGAGTGCAGTTGTCAAAATCAAAATGAATCGAAATATAAAATATATATTTTTGATACTCTTAGTACAACAATTTTCTAGTGCTGCAACTGTCATAGAGGAGGTGAGAGATAATATTTAATGTGTAAAGTGAGTGCTAAAAGTGAATATTCTTTATCTTTGCCAGACTTGTGAGCTGAACCGAGAAATGGGAAAACAATGCGGCTCAATGTTAGACTACTTTCGTCAAATGAAAGAAGAGTTTCAAGAAAGCGTAGCAAAAGATAAAATTATAAAGGATTTAAGAGAAAAGTTGGTTCAACAGGAAGTGAATGAGGCATTAATAAAGCAATTACGATCTCAAATCGATTATCAAAAGAAAATAGATAGTCTAACTGAGAGCAATGAGAAATGCAAAGCCGAATTAGAGAGTAAAACCATGAAGTTAGATAGTTTAGATGCTGAACTGAAAGAGCTAAATTCTATTCTTACTACAAAGAATAAAAAAATTGCTAGAATGAATATCAGCAAAAAGAATTCGGAATTGCAGTTAACAGATCAGAAAAACAAAATACTAGATACGGAGAACAATCTTAAATTGTGTGAAACTGAAGTCGAAAAATTAAGTAAACTGGAATCTCAGGTTGATTTAAAGAAACAAACTATTATTGACAGAATAACAACAGAATCAAATTTTTCTGAAGAATGCAAAAACGATTTAGTTGATAAATCCAACAAATTAGATGCTTGTGAGGTTCAATTGAGCAAACTAAATTCCAGTCTTATTGAAAAGGATGAAACTATTTCAAGAAATAACGAAAAGATCGGTAGTTTGATGGATAGTCGGAAAACAGTTGAGTGGCAGTTAGAGGGAAAGCAAAAAGAGTTACTAATTAAAAAAAATGACAACCGGTTATGTCAAGAAGAAAATGATATATTAAATAGAACATTACGCAATAATATTCCATCAAATTGCACTTCCTTTGGAGGCAATTATGGAATTCATAAGATCAACGTTCCTGGTCTTGGTTTCTTCGATGTTCTTTGTGATAGTTGGTTAGTCATACAACAGCGAATTTTTGGTGGAGAGGAGAATTTCAATAGGGATTGGGCCACCTATCGCGAAGGATTCGGCTCCATGACGAGTGAATTTTTCCTTGGATTGGAGAAAATCCATCGTATGACGAGTTCTCGACGCCACGAGCTTTATGTGCATTTGGTTGCCAAAGATGGCAGCATTTACATCGCTCGTTATGACGATTTCAAAATATCTGATGAAGACAGTGGATACGTGCTGAATTTGGGTAAATGGAATTCCCATGATCCCATCACACTCAGCTACCATGAAGGCATGAAATTCACAACATTCGATCGAGACAATGACATGCGTGATTTTAATTGTGCCTCGTTAACCAAGTACGGCTGGTGGCACAAAGCTTGCTCTTTTTGGTAAATATTTTTGAAGATTTCTATACAAATATTTGTAATGAATGTTTTATTTTTGCATCACAGTAATCACAATGGAATGGAGTCCAATCTAATATGTGGCGTCCATATTAAAGAATTTAAGATGCTGATACGCCCCATATAATGGCATAATTATTAATCATTGCAAAATGGGAATTAAAAAACTCTGTTTTGTGAATATTTTTCTAAATAAAATGCTATCCATCGAAGAGATATTTCATTAGAAATTTACTGCTGGCGATATGTTTATAATGAAAATCCAATTGGTGTGTTAATTGTCATTGTAAGCAGAAGAGGATGATCTTAAAATTCGATATTCGATTATCAATAACAGCTGCAGTACGGCAATTCATTTGCTGATCTATTTACATATATGATGCAGCAATTTTAGGTGATTAATCAACAGGAAAATTGACAATAGCCAAAATTTCTCTTTGGCACACTTGAATTGTTCTCCCCGGTCTTGGCAATGACGTCATCAGGGCGATAGCACGGAAACTTTCTACCGTAGAGGCAAACAGTGACAGCAGCATTTCGCTGATAAGCGACTGAGACTCGAGAGCGACTTCGCTTTGATATTCGCAGGCGGAAGCAACATTGGCTAAGCTTTAGAGAGTGGAATTCACTGTTGCAGAGAAGAGAGAGCAATAAATTCATTTCAAATAAAAGCAAAACAGTGTGCTTATACCGGTTAAAATATACCTAATAAATATGCGGGAAAATACTAAAAATATTCCAGAGGCTATATTTGGTATATAGATATAGTGAGAAATATACCGTAGAGTGCAAAGCATACCAGATTATCAGACAAAGTAACTAAGACCCCTAGTAAGCAGCCGTTTTTCCCTATACAAGAGAATTTTTTAAATAACTTCAAAATTTTTATCTGATTGCAACCCAATTTTCAAGAATCATAAAAACTATTGTTAGCATTGTATGTACCAAAATTCGCTCGGCTCTAGCTTTAAATTGTCGCTTGTTATTGTGATTGCTGCTGGCTTCGATACTGGTCCGCTAAATTATAACTTATTATAACCACTTACAATTTAGACTTTCTTCTCTACACAGAAATTTAAGATCCCATATTATTTGTAGTTATAAATTATTTATATTCTTATATTATATTTTTCAGAAACCGTTACTATTATGATTTTCTTTGGAAATATTGAATAAAAAGGAGTTATCTTTCACTTTTTTTTTTTAATATTTCATTGTATATTACATTTCAATATAAAAATTAAGTTACATTTTAAATGAATGAAATCTGAAATTCAATCTGATCTGTAGTTATTATACACCCAACATTTTTAGTTAGAGTTTTCGATGAAGTTTGGAGAGTTAAAACTGCTTTTATATATGATTGCCAAATAATGCTTTGCATGCCATCGGTTATCACACTCGATTTTAAAAATAGCCTCGGTCAATTCTTAATGTCAAATCATTTTGATATTTGCTGTGACTTGCACTTCGTAGGCTACACAAATAAGTTTTTTAGTCTCGCCTAGTTTGAATTTAACACAATAAATTTAAATTTAATTCGGCATCGTTTAGTTCCGTTTTACGCTGAATCGAGTGCAGTTCTCAAACTCAAAATGAATCGAATTATAAAAACTGTTGTTTTGATACTCTTATTACAAAAAACTTTCTACTGCTGAAGCTTTTATGGACGAGGTGAGAGAGATTTCCTCTCTTTGTAAAGTGTGTGCTAAAAGTGAATATTCTTTATCTCTGCCAGACTTGTGAACTGAACCGAGAAAAGGAACAACAGTGCCGCAGTTATACTTACTCCGTTGTTAAGCCTATGCTAGATTACTTGGGTCAAGTGAGCGAAGAGCTACAAGAAAACAAATCAAAAGATGAAATCATAAAGGATTTAAGAGAAAAGTTAGTTCAACAAGAAATGAATGAGGCATTGATAAATGAATTGCGATCTCAAATCGATTTCCAAAAGAGAATAGATAGTCTAACTAAGAGCAATAAGAAATGCAAGACCGAATTAGCGAGAAAATCCGCGGAGTTAGATAGATTAAATGTTGAAATGAAAAAACTAAATTCTAGCCTTGTTGAGAAGTATGAAGAAATTATTGAATTGAAGAAATTTAAGCTTAAAATTCTTAAAAAATATGAAGATTGTCAAGTTGAGAAAATCAACCAAAATAAAATATTTCTTACAAAGGGTAAAAGTATTTCGAGATATAATGCAAAGATCCGAAATGTAACAAAATATAAAAAAACAGTTGAGTTGCAATTCAAGGAGAGTCAAGCAAAGTTGCTAAATATAGAAAAAGATAACCAGTTATGTGAAGCGGAAAATGATAAATTAAATAGAGAATTGCACAATAATATTCCATTAGATTGTTCTCCTTTTGAAAGTAATCCTGGCATTCATGCGATTAACATTCCTTGTTTTGGTTTATCCGATGTTCTATGTAGCAATATCTCGAGAGTTGAAGGTAGTTGGTTAGTCATTCGACATCAAGTTTTTGGTGGAGAGGAGAATTTTAATAGAGATTGGGCTACCTATCGCGAGGGATTCGGCTCCTTGGATAGCGAATTTTTCCTTGGACTGCCGAAAATCCATCGTATGACGAGTTCTCGACGGCACGAGCTTTATGTGTATTTGATTGCCAAAGATGGCAGCATTTACACCGCTCGTTATGACGATTTTCAAATATCTGATGAAAACAGTGGATACGCGTTGAAATTGGGTAAACTCTTTAAAGCGTACTCTAAAGGCGACATTAAACTATATGAAGACATGAAATTTTCAACATACGATCGAGACAATGACAAGCATAAAGATAATTGTGCTTCTTTAAACAAATTTGGCTGGTGGTACAAGGATTGCGCTACTTGGTAAATATTTTAGATGATTTGTGTACAGTTAATATACACATCTTTTTAATAAATTTTGTATTGCTTTTGTATACAGTGAACGAACTGGACTCCCTTCTAATTTAATATGCGGCGTCCATGTTAAAGAACTTACTATGATGATACGCCCAATATAGTGAATATATAATTATAGATAACTATAAAATCGAAATTGAAAATCTGTTATATATATATTATATAAAATGCTGTGAGTCGAAGAAATATTTCAATAAAAGTGCAATATTCAATAATATAATAAATATTTAGCATTAATATTCAATATTCTAATAGATGCAGCCATTTCAGGTGATTAATTAATGGAAAAATTAACAAGAGAGAGGCTTTGGCACTCTGCATTGTGTGTTAATTGTTCTCCTCGGACTTGGCAATGACGTCACCAAAGCAGCTTGATACCTTAGAGACAAACAGTGACAACAGCATTTCGCTGATAAGCGACTGAAACTCGAGAGCGACTTTGCTTTGAAATTCGCAGACAGAAGCAGTGCTCTTGAACAGTCGCTAAGCTGAAGAGAGCGGGATTCAATGTAGCTGAGAAGAGAGCAATTAACTGAAACATCTCAGAAGAATCTGTTGCCTATGGATTGCGGATATCCAAAAAAAACAATAAAACAATAAATAATAAATTCAAAATGAGCTGCAAAGATTTTGTGACATTCATTGTATTTGTATCAGGTATGATGCCCTATTCCTATAAAGACAGCACTCAATGTCTAACTCATGCTAATCTTGGCTGTGTACTTTTATTTTGTACTTTTCTGTATTATCAATATATAATACGGCCAATGTACATAATCGTAAATACAGTGAAAACTCTCCTGGTGGAACTATCAAAGTCCTCCAACTTAAAAGGAAATCTACCTTAGAGAATGCATCGCACTAATGAGTAAAGTTTACAATTTTAAACTCACATTATTAAAACATACAAACTGTCCGCTTAATCGAATGTCTACAATGCATATTCTTCACAGTAAATGCAACTATTTTCCTGACAAATTCCGATGTGCGTTTGAATAGGTTATCAGACCTGATTAATCAATTGAGACTTTTGCGTCACTTGATCTGAAAATGCGCATATTTAAATGCAATTTAATTCGAAATTAGTTCTCTTATGTACTTCATCGAGTGTAGTTGTCAAGTCAAAATGAGACGTTCTCTATTAAATGTAGTTGTGATACTTTTAGCACAACAATTCTCCGCTGCTGCAGCTTTTATGGACGAGGTGAGAGAAGACATTCGTAAAGTGAGTGTGTAAAGTGAATATTCTTTATCTCTGCCAGACTTGTGATCTGAACCGAGAAATGGAACAACAGTGTCGCAGTTATACTTACTCCGTTGTTAAGCCTATGCTAGATTACTTGCACCAAGTGAGCGAAGAGCTACAAGAAAGCAAATCAAAAGATGAAATCATAAAGGACTTAAGAGAAAAGTTAGTTCAGCAGGAAATGAATGAGGCATTGATAAAAGAATTGCGATCTCAAATCGATTTCCAAAAGAGAATAGATAGTATTTTAACAGAGAGCAATGGGAAATATAAAGACGAATTAGCGAGTAAATCTGCGGAGTTAGATAGATTAAATGTTGAAATCAAAAAACTAAATTCAAGTCTTCTTGAGAAGGACAAAGAAATTGCAAAGATTAATATCAGTGATAAATCAGTATTACAAGAGCCGAAAAAGAATATACAAACGACAGATAATAGTCTGCAATTTGGTGAGAAATTGCAGTCTCAGATTGATTTACACATACAACAACTTTTTGAAGAATGTACAAAGAATTTAGCAGAAAAATCCAACAAATTAGAAAATTGTGAACATGAATTCAAGAAAATAAATTCTAGTCCTAATAAAAAGGATGAAAGTGTGGCAAATAATCAGAAAACTGTAGAGTTACAAACAGAGGCGAGTCAAAATAAGTCAGAAATTATTAAATTAAAAAATAAAATTCCATCAAGTTGTGTTCCCTATGTTCCGGGTGTACACGAAATCAACTTTGATGATTTAGGTTCCTTTGATGTTCTATGCGATAGTCAGTTAGTTGGACCAGGTGGGATAGTCATACAACAGCGAGTTGGTGGAGATGAGGATTTCAATAGAGATTGGGCCACCTATCGTGAAGGCTTCGGTTCCATGCAAAGCGACTTTTTCCTTGGACTGGAGAAAATCCATCGTCTGACGAGCTCTCGACCCCACGAGCTTTATGTGCATTTGGTTGCCTTAAATGGCACCGCATATTACGCTCATTACGACGACTTTCAAATAGCTAACGAAAGGAATGGTTACCGACTGCGTTTGGGTAAATACAATGGAAATGCAAGCACTGACGATTGCCTTAGACGCCACCGAAGCATGAAATTCTCAACATACGATCGCGACAATGACGTTATTTACAATTATAGCTGTGCTAGTTATGAGCATTCTGGCTGGTGGTTCGAAAATTGCTATCAGCAGTGGTAAATATTATATTTCAAATGGTTTTTGTGCATTCAATATATACATTCTTGCATTTTTTACAGTAACTTAAATGTAAGAAATGGGAAAGAGCTAAAATGGTATTCGATTGACCTTAAAGAAGTTAAGATGCTTATTCGCCCCAGGCAATAAATGAAGGAGTAAAATAAATCATAAATATTTGGATTTAGGATTACAAAAAAAAAAATTATTGTATACATTAACACAAATAACTTTATATAACCAACTTGAAAACATCCATAAAATCGATTAAAAACATTAAAGTTATGCAATAAACAAAACAAATCTAAACTTGATTTTTGTAATGATTGATTTTTTTCTTTTTATAATTATTTTCGTACACAAGTTTCTTTATAAGTATTCTTTATTCGTCGTCTTCTTTCTATGCAATGATTTCTGGAAATAAAAAGATCTGCAAGTGAAAAATATGTAACGCATTAATAATAGATTAATAGTTCCTCCACTTTTACTGCCCACTACAATTTCTTTTCACCTGCAGCTAATGAAAGGGAAAAACCTTTTCGATTAAATAGCATAATGACGAGGAAAGCGAGAGTGAAGAGGCAACAGAAGTTTACTGAGGTGGGGGGAAATAAAAGCCAAGTTTGTTAGCTAATTAGCAGAGGTCACACAACCCGCTGCCTTTGGGGCAATTAAATGCAAAGATGAAGTGCGATTCCAAGAAGCTGGCGACCATTTAATTTCCAACCAAGCTGGACACGAAGTGGCCAACGGGGTCGGTCACAGTCGGAGGCAAAGATGTGGACGGAGGCGAGGATGGGGCGGAGCGGGGCGGGGCAAAGTAGTAAATTGAATAAGGCTAATGCTCACCAACTGTCAAGTGCAGTTAGACAAACACGGCAAAAAGACACAAAAAAAAAAGAAAGAAGAAAAAACACACCCAGGCACGACAACATAAACAACAACAACGCATGCGACACTTGACGCTAAAAGTAAACGCTGGCGACGCCATTAGGCGCAAACTTGGCCTGCAGCAAATGAACACCTAACCTCTCCCCTTCCCCACCCCATCCCCGTCCATCTATCCATCAGGCAAAAGGCAAACCAACAACAGCAGCAACAACAACAACAATGAGAGCCAAACAACATTGAACATTTTCGACAAACATGTCACACATTCATATGGGCTGAACGCTGAAAACGCCCCCGCAACCAGAAACCCCGTCGATTCACACTAGCCAACGCACAGTGGTACAAGGCATAGTTATATAGAATGCAATCTAATAATAACTTCAAATAGATTTGCGTATACCAAATAATTTAATATTTATTCTTGGTATAACATTTATTTTATATGACATTTTTTTTTTGTTGCGAAAATTATCATTTACATATATGGACAATTAAACTTTCGAACAACTCTTTATTATTTCAATAAAAGAATTATATATATACAAATACAAAAATCGTATAGCAATAAAATGTGACACATTTTGAAATATATATTTATGAGAATAAATACATTAATATTTCAAAATTACTACTTCACCTGAGTAATAAAATGATATCTTTGCATATCGATTGTAAAATATAGTTATTAATGCTCTTCTAATCGATATGTCTAACTTTTGAGCTGTAAAATATTTAAAATAATCAGAAATTGGAATCTTCCGAATATTTGAATTTAAGTTTTAAAAGTTGAAGTTGATCTACGTGAATTGCTGCATAAAAATAAAAATTTGATGTGACATTTGATATCGTTTATGTATTAATCACGTTTTTCGTGATTTTTGACCCCCCATATTATCAAAAGTAATGCTTCGAGGAACATAATCATTTCGCTCACCCACTCCGCACTCTTAGTGATTTCATAATATATGGACAGCCCCTTAAGTAGTTATCATATGAATTCGAATTTTTATATTTTATTAAATTCCATTAAAATGTGTTCTATAATTTCTATAATTACAAAATCAAAATTTTCTGAACTTGCAATATTCCGAAAAAAAACTAAATAATTTATTTGTTTTTGTATATCATATCAGGATATAATTTTGATTAAATATAATCTGCAATTATAGTTGTACTAAAATTTTTATAAAAAATGTGACCTGCATGCAATTATTATTGTACATAAATTTTTATAAAAAAATAAATATTATTGTCGTACACAAAATATGAAAGGCTTTTCGTGTTGTGCCACTGTGCGGCACTTGACACCGTCGCTCTGCCCCAATACGGCACCTAGCAACAGCGTTGCTTCGTTGCTTCAACGTTTCGTCGTACTGCCGATCTCCCGTCTCGTTCCCTTCCGTTCCGTCTCGCTCTATTCCGTATTGTTCAGTTCAATCGAAATCGAAACATACTGCTTCGCTGTCGACGCCGACGCCGACGCTGACGTCGCTGCTAAGGCAAGCGTCGCGTCGCCTTCATGCGGCCCTTCAATCAGCTGTCAAATGAAAATGTCAAAATATCAAAAGTGAAAAAGGCAAAAGTAAACTTAGGCCCGGTCGGTGCCGAGTTCGAGCCCATTATTGTGTTTCTTCAACGTTGCCAGCCTTTTAAGAGGTCGACGTTGTTTTTGTTGTTGTTTGTACTTAGATGTGTGTGTGTGTTGTGTGTGCTGTGTGTGTATGGCATCGTTCGCTTGGTTGATTCGTTAGTTTCGTTAGTTCGTCATGCAATCAGTCAGTCATCCACTCAGTCCGTCAGTTCGTCAATCCGACAGACGAATCCAGTGTCTGTTGCTTGGACAACAACAACAACAACAACAACAACGCCTCTAAGTGGCTCTAAAACACAGCACAACAGCAACAACCGAAGAGAAGAAAGACACAACAACAACAACTAAAAAGTGTCTAAAATAAAACTCAAAATGCATGCAGGCCGTAAAACCGAAAAGAAATAGAAAAGAATGAGTAAACAAAGAAACAGCGAGAGACAGAGAGAGAGGGAGATGGAGACATATAAATAGCCAGAATGTAAAAACATATTGAAAAGAACAAGAAGAATTCAAGAAGCCTTAGCAATATTCAACCAAATATCCGAGAATATTAAGAGTAACATATCAAAATTTCAATTCGCTAGCTTTGAAATAGTGCAAGATCAAATGGGTTGACAGATTTATAGGGTTGCTTAGGAACTGTGGGAGACAAATTATTGGCATACGATTAAATATTAGAGGTGAATATAAATATATATTTATATAGGTAGTTAATAAATATAATATAATAATATAAAAGTTTCTAAGAAATCTTTTAATGAGTCTTTAACAATTCTTCGAGTATTATTACGTATTTGCTGTTTACCATATAATTCAATATTTCTCAAGTAAGAAGCCTTAGCAATATCCAACCAAATATCTAAGAATATAAAAATTAACATATTAAAATGTCATTTCGCTAACTTTAAAAAAGTGTGAGATCAAATGGGTTGAAAGATTTATAAGGTTGCTTCGAAACTGAGTGATAGGGTATGACAATTAGATCTATCAAAATATATTAAGATATTGAATAATTATAATCAAAAAAGTGGTATAAATCATAATGGAATTTAAGTTTTCAAAAAATCTTTCAATTATCCTTTGGAATCTTTTACTATTCTTCTTTTACTAATGTCTTTTATATAATGCATTATTTCTCTAGTAAGCAGCTCAGCTCTATGAGTTTTGCAATGGGATTTCATTGTTTTCCGAAACACGTCTACTCCAAAAGTTAATCAAGCGAAAAGGCAACAATAAAAAGAAATAAATACAAATTAAATAGTCGTTGCAGTCAAAAGAAAAGATATAATAATATTGGAAACGAAAGTGAAAACTAGTTTTTCGTCTCATTTTAGGTGTGACACTCACATTCACACTCATACTCAACCTGGGGGCAAGGGCAGGGAAATGAAAATGGAAACGAGTGGAGTGGAGTACAGAGCAACAAGGGGAAGGGGCACTGAACAATTGGCAGTGGTTATGGACACGTTTGACATTTGACGTTTTGATTTTGTTGTTTTTCTTTTCTTTTCGTTTCGGTTTTTTGAGGCTTCATTTTGGCCCAGATCGACTTGAGCATTGCCAAATGGATTGGCAGCAACAATAATAACAATAAGTCAGAACCCAATTTCGGTTAGCAGGAGTATCTTACGGATACACACACACACACACACACAAGTTTCTATGGCGCTCAGATACAACAACTGAGACTCGTCGTCGTTTCGCTTTATGGCGTTGCTGCTGTTTGTTGCTTCCTTAATTTTGTACACCTTTTCTCTATGGCTTTTTACGATACCCTGCACCGCAGTGGAAAGGTATATCGATGAACTTATAATATGAATTTATAATATAATATGTGATGATTTGAAGATTGCAAAATATAGAGCATATAAAAGAGTCTCAATAGTAGTTTTGCACTTTGTATAAGTTAATAATTCTTTTTTTTATTGAAATCAAATTAATTTATAAATGCCTCTTTTCTTCAATTAAAAGAAAAGTTAAACACAAAAGTACTTCTTTTATATTTTTATAAAATTCTAAAATAAAAGGTATGAATATGCGTAATTCTCTAGCGAAAATGTTGTGCGACACCATCTGCGAATGATTTTGAAATTATTTTTCTGTTTTAAAATTATTGCAAAAATAAAAGAATTTAGGTACATAATCGTAAAACAAAAAAAGGATCCTAAAATCAACCTTAGCTCTAAATTTAGTGATAATTCAGAGCTTTAAGAATAACATTCTTATTTCTATTAATACTTATTTTTAAAATCGTTTCAGTTTATTGATGTCTTTTTCACTGTAAAAAATATCGCTGACGACAAATTTCGCCAGAGGATTACCCATATATAAAGATTCTCTTCTTTATCTTGAAACTAATAACTTTTATTTGCGGTCGCTAACTTAAGGTACTTTGATAATAAGACATGATTTAAAGAATACACACAATATACTCATAGTTGTATTTTAAGTGCAGGGTATTGGAAAGTCGTTTATGTCGCTCTTTTAACTCTGTTGCTTGTCGTTTTTTTATATTTTTTGATTAGGCAGCGTCACAAATCAATAGCATTGAGAAACGCACGAATGAACCAACGCACAAGAGACCATAAAAAATACTTCAATATATCTGCGTGTGTGTGTGTATTAGTATGTGTGTGTGTGTGTGTCTTTGTAATGCCATTTATGGGCTGAACCATTGTATTACCAATATTTTTTGGCTCTAGCTGCTTCTTTCTTTTTTTATCACATATCTCTTGTGTGTCAAAGTGTGTGTATATATGTATGTGTGTGTCGATGTGTGTGTGTGTGTTGTGAGTGGGTGTTGCTCGTGCGCTTAACGGGTTTTCATGGCTTTAACGGTTACTGCTCTTTTACGACTTTTATTATTATTATTAATGCATGTATTTTCCATTTTCGGCTCATGATCTATTGTTAACGCTAGCCGCAGAAACCGCTGAAATTGGTTTTCAGTTTTTGTTGTTGACGCTTTTTTCCCCTCTACTATATAGTTTACTATACGTATTCACGTTTTAAAATTTATGCATATCGTTACAAAACGCTAATCAAATTTGTAGACAATATCGAATGTCAACAAATTTATTGAAATTTAAGCAATTTTGCTTATTTTTATTTACTCTATATGCAACAACGTAACTTTTGCTCTCTGACTATCGGTCAATTAAGATAATTACTATTTGGCTTATCGATAACCCATTCTAATACCATCGATCTGGTTGATTGGATTTCAATCGTTGCTTCGTTAACATTTGCCTCAATCAATTATGAATTGTCGTAATTAAATTTGTTTTGCGCATTTTCAATTTCGCAGCACACGTTGTTTTTTTTGGCCATTTAATCACATTGAAATTTGCCGTTTTTGATTACTTTTTACAATTTCCGTATTGGAAATTAATTTCTGCCTTTTTATTTTTGGGACCAAGCAAATATTTAAATTCGTTTTGAAATCTGTTTAATGTGTTTACTCGACCAACAGCCGATGCAATTTTATTAAAAAGGAGCAAAAGCTAAATGACAAGAAGCCGAAACTCACGATGATGCTGCCATCCTGTGAGTGCGTGGAGATGGGTCAAGGGGGGAGGGTGAGGGGTGCGGGTTGGAGCACAAATTGCGGCAACTCATGGCGCAATCGTCAATTATGGGCCGACAAGAAGTAATGGCGAAAAAAAAGAAACATACAAATAAAAATAACAAAAAAAGACGAAGAGGAAGAGGAAGCGACGAAAGCGGAAAAAATATTGTGTTCGATAATCAAACCGAAAATGTGCACAGCTTGAGCCAAAATAAGGCAACAATGGGAAGGAATGGGAAAAAAGGGGCAGAAAACCCAGGAAAACAACCGAGTGTGTGTGTGTGTGTGTGGTGGACAGGACTTTTAAACAGCAGGATATGCGTACAATTTTTGGCAATTTGCCACCCGCCGCCGCACGCGTCTCGACTGCTTCTCGATTCAAATATTAAAAGCGTCTCACAAAAGGTATCGCAAGAAGAAGAGAGCAAAAAATATGCATGGAAATAGTATCGCATGGAATACTTGGCAAACAAAGACTTATATCAATGAAATATCGCCTCTCGTTTGGAATATGCACAAAAATATCGCATGCGATATCGCAAAAGACTCCGCTGAGTGCTTACACACACACACACACACACACACACGCGCAGGCCGAGCCCATAATTAAATTACACACAGCACACACACAAACAAACATCCATTTCGGCTGGCACGTGTGTGTGTGCGCGAGCGAGAGAGTGAGAGAAGGAGTAAGTAAGTGCGGCTGTGTGTGTTTTGTTACCGAACGCCTGCTGACTTGCTTTTTCTTAGCTGGATTTCAAGGTCTGCCTGCCTGCATGTACTGTTTGTCCCCCTTCCACCCATTTAAAGAGGGACCCCTTGCCGTCACGCTTCTCCAACGCATCCGGCAGCGAATTGACGAAAACTTGGAAAAATAAATACATACGCCTTTGCAGCCTTGGCGCCGCTTGTAACTGTAAAATATGTAATCACCGAAACGTTTTTGGTGTTTCTTCTTTTTGTTTTTGTAATTTAGGTAATTGCGTTTTTATTTGCAGCAAATGTGTGAATGTGTGTGTGTGCGAGAAATTCACCCAAAATGTGATGGGATTACAATTACAAAAAAAAAAAAAATGCAATAGCTCAAATCAAGTAGTTTTCTTCTAGATGATACCTGAAGAAAAGGCTGCGTGACTAATCTATTTTCTTTTATATTAAAGTGCATAATTTCAAAGTAATTTGTCAAGTCATTTCAAGGAGTTTTTTTTTCCTCAGACAAAGCAAGATTAGTTCTGCGGTTAAAGGGTGTATTTTTTGTATACCTTAAAAATGTGCTTAAGTGATGTTTTCCAAAAACAGAACTTTAATTAAGCAAATAATAATAAATTTCCAGTAATCAATTTGATTAAAAAAAATGCCTTTTGATGAAATTAGAATTAAAAAATAATTGTTGCCAATTTAAAAAATAAATACAGAAGTTGCTTAGGTTACTTTTGGAAAATATAATATATATCAGTGGTAAAATTTCTTAATGTCGATGTTGGCTTTTTCATATTATTTGGATTTTCCATTAAAAATGTGTAAAAAACAATAAGATTTCAACTTAAAGTTTTACATAATTTATATGTTAATTCCTTCTCATGTAGTAAAATGTGAAGGTTTAATAAATTTCGCCACTCCCCACAATAACAAAATCATAGTCGCTGGCAAAGTTGAGCATTTTTTAATCATTAGTGGCCCCTTCAATATGTCCGTGATGAATTGAGCAACCCAAACGAAAATTGCACTCGACCTCGCCCCCGGGCCCTAGAAGTCTCGTCAAGGTTAAATCGCAGCTAACGCTGAGTGGTTAATTGTGTTTTTGTGTTGTAGTAGTTGCAGCCCAATATTGAATTGTGACCTTGAATTCGAAATCAAAAGAATCATCGTCGTCATCATGGACATCCAGCGGAGCGAGTGAGACGGAGAGAGAGCGAGAGAGAGAGTGAGAGTGAGCGAGGGTCGTGCTTGGATTACGAATGCGCGACGCGTGACTTCCAGTTAAGACCTAATTATGTCAGTTACTCATACGAGATTGCCCTGCCAGGATGCGAAAGGATATTCGATGTGTAGCAGTAGTAAAGTGAGAGCGATGCGTGCCAGGCACGTTCGTCAGGGGAAGGACAACAACAACAATGATGATGATGTTGATGACGCAAATTCAGAAAAAGATTTGCAACCGAAAAATGAAAGGTGCAGCAGCCACAAGCACACGTCGACGTCGCTGTTGTTGTTGTTCTAGTCGTTGTCATTGTGGTTGTTGTCGTTGTCGCTGTCGATTGTTGTTGTCGCCCCTTTTTGAGGGTTGCTGCTGCTTTGCCACCCATTGAAGAAACAACCCAACGCAGCCGGCTTTCGACATTCTTTTTGTTTAAACAGATTTTGCAGCTATTTTAATGATGCGATTTGTGCAACAACCCCCGAGTTTTTACCGAGTTTCTGTCCATCACTCAGTCAGTCAGTGAGTCAGTGGGAGAGCAGCGCATGTCGAGTCCTTAGCTCTTAGTCCTGAGTCCTGAACCCACTCACCCAGTTACGAGTGCTCGTCCTGACTGCCGGCTGCCTTTGTCCTTTACCATTGCCGCTTAGCAACAAGCGATCAAATTCGCCCTTCTGCGATAGGTACAAATAATTTTGCTTTTTCTCTCCCGTTTTTTTTGTTTGTGCGCCCGGCATCTGGCGATGCGATGTGTGCTGAATGCACCCCCGTGTTGATGCCGCACCAACACCACATCAACCCCCAAATGACTGGGCTGCAGCTTATGGAAAATTCCACGCTTTCAGCGTACACAAAGTACATGCTAGAGAGTACTCGAAAATATGAATCTACTCACCATGGGTATTCAATTTTGTTAAATGTGTCAGCGCGTAGACGTTCGTCTTTAAAAGCTTCCTGTGCAAATTCGTTTCATTCATTAAAGATTTCTGTGAAATTTTCATTAACTTTCCCGTACAAAATCATATTTTCAGTTTTTTTTTTTAATTGGAAGCAGAGTTTTCAGTTGATTTCTGCGCTTTCAATGCTTCCAGTGGTTGGAAATTTGTTTGAGATTCTAGTGAACTTTAAAAGCTTCCTGTGCAAATTCGTTTATTCGTTAGAATGTAAATTCATTAAAGATTCCAATCGAATTTACATTTACTTTCCCGTGCAAAATTTTATTTTCAGTTTTTTTTTTAATAGGAAGCAGAGTTTTCAGTAGATTTCTGCGCTGTCAATGTTTCCAGTGGTTGGAAATTTGTTTAAAATTCTATTTGACTTTAAAAGCTTCCTGTGCAAATTCGTTTTTTTGTTAGAATGCAAATTCATTCAAGATTAAAGTGTAATTTACATTTATTTGCCCGTACAAAATCTTGTTTGCAGTTTTTTTTTTAATTGGAAGCAGAGCTTTCAGTAGACTTCTGCGCTGTCAATGCTTCCAGTGGCTGGAAATTTCGTTAGAATGTAAATTCATTTAAGATTCTAATCGAATTTACATTTACTTTCCTGTACTAAATTTTATTTTCAGTTTTTTTTTTATTTGGAAGCAGAGCTTTCAATAGATTTCTGCGCTGTCAATGCTTCCAGTGGTTGGAAATTTGTTTAAAATTCTATTCGACTTTAAAAGCTTCCTGTGCAAATTCGTTTTTTTTTGTTAGAATGTAAATTCATTTAAGATTCCAATCGAATTTACATTTACTTTCCTGTACTAAATTTTATTTTCAGTTTTTTTTTTTAATTGGAAGCAGAGCTTTCAGTAGATTTCTGCGCTGTCAATGCTTCCAGTGGTTGGAAATTTGTTTAAAATTCTATTCGACTTTAAAAGCTTCCTGCGCAAATTCGTTTTTTTGTTGGAATGCAAATTCATTCAAGATTAAAGTGTAATTTACATTTATTTTCCCGTACAAAATCTTATTTTAATTTTTTTTTAATTGGAAGCAGAGCTTTCAGTAGATTGCTTCGCTGTCAATGAATATATATTCTTCTATTTTGTTAATAAGATAGTTGAACTTTCAGTTGATTATAGTAATTGAATAAAAGTCAAAATTTCTTTCTGTTGGAATGCAAATTCGTTGCATATTCGAGAAGAAAAGCTTACTTTCCAGTAAGAAATCTGCTTTTCTGTTATTTAATAATTAAGCTGAGGTTTCCTTTGATTGTAGAATTGTCTAGTCAATTTCAAGTTAAAATTATGCTCCGTAGGCATCTAAAGTCATCGAAGAAATCTTTTGTGTTGTAATGTTGATTGTCAACGCTTCCAGTTGTCTTTCTATTGGAATCTGAAGAGGTTCCCAGTCCTATGACAAAATTGTATGATATATTTATTAAACACAGCTGGCAGTATTGCCAACGTGTGATTGATTTTCTGCATGTCTTTAGGATATATAGTATAATTGGATTTTACTATGCATTCATATTTGAAAATGCATTATAGCTAAGCACTTTTCATTGGATTGTAAAATACTCAATGCAGTGTTGCAGTCTAATCTAAGTTGCTTTTAATAATGCAAATAAATCAGCTCATTATCTGAATTCTAACTTCCCTTTGCTCGTTTTTTCCAATAAGTCAGCATTCCTGGGAAATCAAGTCATATGCATAATTCGTAGACGTTCTCACAACTGTTTTTTTTTTGTTGTTGTTTGGAATTGGCATTCCAGCTGTTTCTCTTAGATGTTGTCGTATCTTAGGTTAATTGAAGTCTTTTTCACAAACAAATCGTTCCCTTGGGAGCCTTCTATGAAGCTCCTAGATGCCTCCTCATTCCATCAACCACTAAGAAGGCAGACTTATGCTACAACTTACATCGTCTATCGTCGGTTGCTTGAGCTCCTTGTCAGTTCGCAGCAGACTCGTCTCGTTTTTCATAATCATCTTAATAATTTCACAACTCATGTCTTTATTACATTTCTTTCTTTACTTGCTGTATTTTGTTGTTGTTTTTTTTTTCTTTTACCATCCTGCAGCAGCGGCAGCAGCATTATAATGTGCTCGGCTCTCCATGGAATTTTTTAATTTAGACAGAGCCAAAGTATCTCATACATTACAGCAGAGCGCTGAGCAACTGAAATGTATCTCATGCGTGAGTGTTGCAGCGTAATTTTCCCCATTTCCATTTCCATACTCCTTCCTTCTTCCATCTTCCGTCTTCCATCTTTCACTCCCTTTCTCCACCATGGACACCTTGCCCCCTTTTGCCTTGTAGGGGTTTTGTGCGTGACGAGTCTGGCGCTTGAGCTGCCGCATTTCATCAAAGATTTCTTCATTTCCTTTGGGGGAGGATTTACGTGTCTTGTCTTTTTGCCTTGCCTTGCCTTGCCTTGCCTTGACTTGTAATTTAATCTCTCAGCTCAGCGCTTTTCATTTCACAAGTATGGCGCCAAAATCAGTGCATTTTTTCAGCCAGCACATAAGATCTTCACTGATTGCGTTTAAAGGGTTTTCGTTTTTACCCCTCCCACGCACTTTATTAAATATTTCGCAATGCACATCCATCATTTGGACAGCTTTTCAATCATATGAAAATTGTTTTTATGACACTGAAAAAGAATTTTCGGAAAACTACAATTAACAGCAACTAAGATGAAACTGAAAGTGGAGCTATACCGATAGTACTATCGACGCCATCGATAGTTAAGCACTATCGCAACTTAATTGGCGAATCACGATCGCCCGTATTTACATTTGCATGTGAATGCAAAGTCTGGCAACGCTCGCATTACGCCATTTTCAAATAAAATAGAAAATATAATAATAGAGTATCTTATAGCTGTCGCTTTGTTGCCTGCAAACAAAACGCACATAAATCCATAACTTGGGTTAAACAGCGACTACTCATTGTGTGTATTTTTATGTTCGTGTTTATTTGTGTCCTATTAGAGACCAATATGACACGATCCCATTCCCATCTCCACTACCCCACAGATTCGATGCGTTATTTAATTTTAGAATGGCCTTCTAACAAAGCAAAATCAGTGTGGAACAGGTTCCATGCGTCGCCGCATTTCCGATCCCACACACACACATACACACATGAGAACACATAAACACATTTAGACCTGAACACATCCTGAGGGCAACTGTGCCCCGATCCCATCTCATGCCACATGTGCCGCGCCAGCCGAACAAATTTTTAATGCGGCAAGAGACAGAGAGAGAAAGAGAGAGAGCCGAAAATATATTTCAAGGTCCGTTGAAGGCATCGTTGACTGACTGCAGCTGCATCAAATTTGTAATTAGGCGGTGAAGACGGCGTCTCCTCCGCTGCTGCCGCCGCTTCTGCTGATTTAGTGCCCACTTTCTCAATGTCGCCGCCGCCGTTGTCTCACATAGGGACAGGTTCCCTTTTTCCATTCCTATTCCGATTCCCATTCTCATTCTCGCTCCCTTTGCCCTTGCCTCTTGGGCATTGTCTGCGTGTCTCGGGGTTTGTTTCCTAAGCGAAAACTAATAATCATAAACAATTTTATATCGCTGAAATTATCACAAATAACAAAATATTTTTTATTAATGTCGGCTCGTAAAAAGCGTCAACTCGGCACGAAAAGTGCCACAGAACTGAGCAACTATAAACATAAAAATTATCATATATACATAACATAACATATATAAAACTATTCTAATAATATACGATTATTACGATTCGTTATTTTTATTTTAGAGAAGTTAATATTATATTTATATGATTACACCACATACTAATCACATTGATTATTTTATTTTAGCTCCAGGTCTTAAATGAATTTCAATTTATTTTATATATTATTATAAACATTTTTACCTGAAAATAATAATATTATTTTTAAAATAGAATTATATTAAATATACTTTATTTTATGATACAGAAAACAACAATTTTTCTATCATTAACAGTTTACAAAATTTCAATAATGCAATTCAAATCATTTTAGAGCAATGATAGAAGAGAGAGAGGAACCCAAATTAGTCTTTTATTCAAGTGATTTTCTTATAAACTTACTAATATAATTACAAAATTTGGATAAATGCTCGCAGTATATCAAATCTTTTTTATTATTACCTTCGAGTATAATTATTTCCAAATGAAGCGAGATTCTTTGCAGTCGAGACAAATGATTTAATATTGCAATAAATACAGCAGAGGGCACAAATCTATACGTGGCCCATATATCAGGATGCAACGTGACAGGTTATTGCATCTCTAATATTATATCTTATTTGTAATATATAATACAAGCTGATAATTTAACGATACATTTTTTGTGTGGATGAAATTCTGGGGGACCGAGAGCTAAGTGCAGACATTTCGGAAATAAAAATGTGTTTTTTTTTTTGTTTCATTTTGTTTTCGAGGAGGAGTCGAGCAGTAAAATGAATCTTTAATTGCCACTTGACGCCCGACACCCGATGGGGCTGTCTTGTTCTCTTAAGTTTCTTTCTTTATTTTTTAAGCATTGATTTTTTTTTTATATATTCGATTTTCAATTCCATTTCAGAAAGTTGGTTCTGGCTCTTGACTGCCATTCAACGCCCCACGATCTTGTTTCTGTTGCTTTTTTTTTTACTTTTTGTATAGCGTTTTTTTTATGTCTCTCAAGTGCTGCCAGCGGCAATTTAAATTATGATTATGGCTGTGGAGCGTAACCCAAGTGGCCAAAGAGGGGCGAAATCGCATTGGATGAGATCGGTTCGTATGGCTTTCAAGTGGTCGACAGCAATTAAATGCGCTCCCCAAAGCAATCGATTTGCGTTCTGCGTTTTGCTCTGCTCTAATCTAAATGGTCTGCATTTTTGTAATTAACGCCATCAAACAATTTGCCCCATTGAAGCAGACGATCGTAAAATGGGGAAATTAATAGCTTCGTTTTGTTTGCTGGCTGTGCTCACAAATTGCAACAAGCTACTTGAAAATTGTTTTTAATGAAATATCTCATTTGTAGCTCAATATGTAATTACATAATCGTTTCCAACTATAAATCCATTTCGTGCACAATTATTAAATTTCAATTGCACGAATGCAACACACACATACATAATTCATCTATTTTGAGAGCTATAAAAGAGATATATGAAGCTCTTAGAAGCTGGCAAATTGCATTTCAATCAATATCAATATACCAATTTATTATTTATTAAGCACAATCTTCGAATAATTTTTTTTTCTAAATTTTCCTATGCTGTATGATTGAATTTAGAGTTTAGTATTTTTTTATAAACACAATATTCTTCTTTAATGTTTTTCTTATATTTTAATTTAATATTTGAAGCGAAAGCCAGAATATTTAAAGTATACTTTTTATTCCTTTAGCTTTATAACCTAGACTTTAAATTAAGATGAAAATCGTCAATATATTTTAATTTATTAATATGAAGTATGATATATATTCTATGATTTTCTTAATGTGTTTGTTTCAATGTATTCCAAGTAAAGTTCACTGAGTAAATAATTAAATAGTCAAATAGTATAATAGTAAATAGTAGCAAAAGTATCTCTAAATTATATATGTACTTAACTATTTTCCAGTAATAATAATTCAAAAGTTTTCTACCCATCTTAGCTTTTTGAAATAATTATAAACACATTATTCATGCCCACATTAATGCAAAATTTATTAAAGCCACATAAAGTAACAAAAAAAAGATATATATGATGATGTTTATACTATTATTACATTATTATAATTATAAGATCGTTTTAACCAGTAGCCATAGATACATTCAATTAGCATAACAATCAGGCTCAATATTATGCCAGCAGCATAAATCTGGAACCCAAATGTAAAGAATGATAGTGAAAGGCCCCTCAATGAAGGTGGATCGTAAGGTGCTTGTCGAATCATATTTGCCTGCTTTAACTGCTCTAATCCCATTTGCATCCATTTGTCTCTCAGTCCCGATTCTGTGGCATCTTGAACAAAGCGTGTCAAAACCAACAGGAAACTTAATTCCCGTTGTATGGGCAATCGGAGATATACATCGAGAGTGCATAGAGGTTCGGGTGCCATTTTTAGTTTGGGTCGCCGCAAGCGCTGTTGCATAAACTTCATTTGTGCAAATCGATGTGTCTCCATTAGGTATACGTAACTATCGTTAAGGGAATTCAAATATCGCTCAAGTTTTTCCTGGGGTGCAACAAACATACGCCTGGATAATTCCACAGGAATATTATCGACTTGCGAGAGTTCCTTCATCTGATTTTCAGAAATCATGATACTGATGTCGTTTGCCACAAATGATTCAATATCGATAATTTCAGGCATATGATTGCCGGTGGTTAGTGTCGTGGCCAAGATGCAAGATAAAATTGTGGTTATATAGAGATTAAAGATCAATCCGCAAATTGTCAGAATCTTTTCGGCTATACCCATACGATTAATGGTTCGAATTGGTATCGCCTGTCCCCAATGGACTTGAAGTGACATGTAAATTAGATCAGCAATCGGCTTGTGTGGATTTATCAATCGTTTGATTAGTGTCACGGCAATAAGAAGAATTATGCAGAATACATTTAAAGTGGGAGACCTAAAGAAAACTGTGAAAAATTTTGATAGAGCCACCTGACGTTCAAAGGGTACGACTAAACAATATTTTGTGGCTATCACCAGAGGACTAATTCCGGTGGCAACTTTCGTACTAGGCAGCAAATTAGCACCAAAATCAATCATTCTATCGCCGAGTGTCACATTGTTAAAATATTCTTCTCTTGACTGTGGAATGATTTGCAAAGTTCCGCCAATGAAGCGAACAAACTCGGCCAACAAAATCCCGGTTCCGCCTCCAAGGCTAACGTTTCCACCTCCAGTTAAATCACGATAATCGCCAGAGTTTAACTGAAGAGGAAAATTAAAAAGATTTTGTAGGTATTAAGTAAACAATAATATATGGGTATATAAACAAATAAGAAAGCTACAGTTATGTGTGCTCGACTGCTCGATTCTTTATCCATTTTAAATAAAAGCAAAACAGCGCGGTATTATTCTAAAAATATACTAAAATACTATATAAGCAATACTAAAATACACCAAAAGCCATACTTTGTATATTGATGAAATACTACTACACAATTAAATTGAGTTTTAAATAATTATAATCACAAATGATAATTAATTCAGTTTTTACTTAAAAAATTTGCGAAATTTTTTTGATTATTCTTCAAAAATTAAAATTGAAGTTTACTTTATAATAAAAATCTAAAAATAAATACTAATATCTTATCAATGAATAGGTTCAAATGTAGATTTTTTTTTCATTGAAATATATGAATCCAATTTTATAATAAATAAAATAAAACAAAATCCTAATAGTCATTCTCTGAAAATAATAAGATAAAAATAATAATAAAAGAATATAATAATGTAAAGTGTGTAAAAGTATAACCGTGTTTTATATAAATTTTAGGAATGTGTTTTTGTTTTAATACTGTTATCGAACACTTTTTGTTGGAGACCTACCATAAAAGCAAACGGCAAATTTTGATATACAGCAACCTTCAGGTGACGTTGATTTATCAATGATTGATGGTATCTTCTAAAGCTGTTCGTTATTTGTGTTACTCGATGTATAAGCATGCCATCGTACATCTCATATGTCCACAGTTCCAAATCATGAGTCTTGTTTTCGAAAGCTATCATCGTATTTCGGAAATCGTATTTCAAACACCAATGAAAAAATTCAGCTCTCCCATTTGCTGTGAGTGGTAAACCATCTGACGATTTGTATACGAATAGAATCGGAATCGTCGAGATCGAATTTTTGCCCAATGCGTTTATAACCACATTGAGTATGGGATCTTGAATGCCAGTGAAGAGAACCAGGCCTAAATTGTAAAAGGTAATAATATGATTAAGTGCCCCAGTATCACAGCCAGCAACAATCACTGGACGGCCGAAAGTGTGCATGACACGGCGATGAAGAGATGTGGCAATTGCGCTTCCTTTAGCCTCATGCGAATGTCCCACGAATAACACAAAGTTGTTGAAATGCATAAAGTGTTGAAACTTTGAAATAATGTAAATAACATTGTCAAATTCACAGTCATTTTTATCGACAGGTTTCAATGAATTGTGACCAAAATGAATTGTAGCCAAAATATAACAGCACCAAAGATAGAAGCCAACACTCGACATGGCTGCATTTTTTCAACTGCTGTCCTCGACATGCACAGGATACGTGTCCCTTTAAATCAACTTGTGCTTCATAAAGTTTTATTAGTAGTTTTATTTACAGTGTACTATATACGATTATGGCGATGGGTGTTTGAGGTCATACGCAACTGTGATGATAAGTGGAAATTATGAATATTAAAAAAAAAAAAAATGGTATGTTTATCAGGTTTAAAGATCGGCTCTAATTGTAACTCCACTGTTGCTGATATTAATTTTTTACAATTTCTTTGTCCTTATCAATAAGGCTAGAACTTAGTTTCTTCATTTCAACATTCAATCTATCTAACTCCGCAGATTTACTCGCTAATTCGGCCTTGCATTTCTTATTGCTCTTAGTTAGACTATCTATTCTCTTTTGGAAATCAATTTGAGATCGCAATTCTTTTATCAATGCCTCATTCATTTCCTGCTGAACTAACTTTTCTTTTAAGTCCTTTATGATTTCATCTTTTGATTTGCTTTCTTGTAGCTCTTCGTTCACTTGGTGCAAGTAGTCTAGCATAGGCTTAACAACGGAGTAGGTATAACTGCGACACTGTGGTTCCATTTCTCGGTTCAGTTCACAAGTCTAGCAGAGATAAAAGAATATTCACTTTTAACACACTCTTTACAAAGAGAGGACATTACTCTCACCTCGTCCATAAAAGCTGCAGCAGCAGAGAATTGTTGTGCTAAAAGTATCACAACTACATTTATTAGAAAACGTCTCATTTTGATTTGACAACTGCACTCGGTGAAGTACATAAGAGAACTAATTTCGAATTAAATTGCATTTAAATAAGCGCATTTTCAGATCAAGTGACGCAAAAGTCTCATTTGATTAATCAGGTCTGATAACCTATTCAAACGCACATCGGAATTTGTCAGGAAAATAGTTGCATTTCCGTCTATAGAGTGAAAACTATACATTCTGAACATTCGCTCGAGCAGAGAATTGCTTTAATAGGGTCAGATTAACAGTGCTAACTTTACTCATTAGTGCGATGCGTTCTCTAAGGTAGATTTCCATTTAAGTTTGAGGACTTTGATAGTTCCACCAGGAGAGTTTTCACTGTATTTACGATTATGTACGTGGTCCGTATTATGTGTTGATAATAAAGAAAAGTACAAAATAAAAGTACACAGCCAAGATTAGCATGAGTTTGACATTGAGCGCTGTCTATTTAGGAATAGTGAATCATTCCTGAAAGAAATATAATGAATGTCACAAAATCTTTGCAGCTCATTTTGAATTTATTATTTATTGTTTTATTTGGATATCCGCAATCCATAGGGAAAAATTATATTATAACTTTGAAAAAGGTAGAATGAAGCATCTATTTGAAAAATGAATCTAGCAATCGTAACTAAAGCTGTTGTTTGTATTATTTAAAAAATTTTGTAGTAAGCAACAGATTCTTCTGAATCTGCCATCTCTAGAGGTGTCTCAATTTATTGCTCTCTTCTCAGCCACACTGAATCCCGCCCTCTACAGCTTAGCGACAATTAAAGAGCACTGCTTCCGCCTGTGAATATCAAAGCTAAGTCGCTCTCGAGTTTCAGTCGCTTATCAGCGAAATGCTGTTGTCACTGTTTGTCTCTAAGGTATCAAGCTGCTTTGGTGACGTCATTGCCAAGTCCGAGGAGAACAATTAACACACAATGCAGAGCGCCAAAGCCTCTCTCTTGTTAATTTTTCTATTAATTAATCACCTGAAATGGCTGCATATATTAGAATATTGAATATTAATGCTAAATATTTATTTTATTATTGCATATTGCATTGAATTATGATCCAATCCACTGCTTGACTATATAAAAAAAAATATAAAATTCATTATAAATATGTGTATATTAACTGTACACAAATCATTTTCACCATATATCGCAATCATTGTATCACCATCCAAATTTGTTTCGAGAAGCGCAATTAAATATATGTTTGTCATTGTCTCGACCATATGTTGAAAACTTCATGCCTTTATATAGTTTGATGTCGTATATGGGTATAGGGTACTCTTGATGGATTTCATCCAAATTCAGCACGTATCCACTGTTTTCATCAGATATTTTAAAATCCAAATAATGAGTCCCGTGAATGCGACCCCTTGTGTCTTTCATAATCATATAAAACTTGTGGCATCGAGAACTTGTCAGACGATGGTTTTTCTCCAGTCCAAGGAAAAATTCGCTATCCAAGGAACCGAATCCCTCGCGATAGGTGGCCCAATCTCTATTGAAATTCTCCTCTCCACCAAAAACTTGGTGTAGAATTACTAACCAACCACCTTCAAATTCCGAGATATTGCTACATAGAACATCGGATAAACCAAAACCAGGAATATTGATCGTATGAATTCCAGGTTTATTTTTAAAAGAAGAACAACCTGATGGAATACTGTCAAATGTTATATTTAATTTATAATTTTCTGCTTCACATAACTGGTTATCTTTTTCTATCTTTAGCAACTTTGCTTGACTCTCCTTGAATTGCAACTCAACGGTTTTTTTATATTCAGTTACAAAATATCACAATTTTCTACAATTTTAGCTAATCTTTCAATAGATTGTTTCTGTGAATCATTCTGAGACTGCAATTTCTCTATTTCATTATTTTTGTTGATATTAATCTTTGCAATTTCTTGATTCTTTTGAAAAAGGCTAAAATTTAGTTTTTTCATGTCAACATTTAATCTATCTAACTCCGCGGATTTTCTCGCTAATTCGGTCTTGAATTTCTTATTGCTCTTAGTTAGACTATTTATTCTGTTTTGGAAATCGATTTCAGATCCCAATAGCTGTATCAATGCCTCATTCATTTCCTGCTGAACTAACTTTTCTCTTAAGTCCTTTATGATTTCATCTTTTGATTTGCTTTCTTGTAGCTCTTCGCTCACTTGGTGCAAGTAATCTAGCATAGGCTTAACAACGGAGTAAGTATAACTGCGGCACTGTTGTTCCTTTTCTCGGTTCAGTTCACAAGTCTGGCAGAGATAAAGAATATTCACTTTTAACACACTCTTTACAAAGAGAGGACATTTCTCTTACCTCGTCCATAAAAGCTTCAGCAGTAGAAAGTTTTTGTACTAAGAGTATCAAAACAACAGTTTTTATAATTCGATTCATTTTGAGTTTGAGAACTGCACTCGATTCAGCGTAAAACGGAACTAAACGATGCCGAATTAAATTTAAATTTATTGTGTTAAAATTCAAACTAGGCGAGAGTAAAAACACTAATTTGTGTAGCCTACGAAGTGCAAGTCACAGCAAATATCAACATGATTTGACATTAAGAATTGACCGAGGCTATTTTTAAAATCGAGTGTGATAACCGATGGCATGCAAAGCAGTATTTGGCAATCATATATAAGAGCAGTTTTGACTCTCCAAACTACAGTAAAAACTAACTAGCTAAAAACGTTGGAGCTAGAATTGATTTGTTGTAAAAACAGTAATAACTTCAGTACTAAAAAATATTTTGCGATGAAAGATAACAAATGTACAATTTGTTTAAGAAAAAAAGTTATTTGGCAAAAAAGTCTACTGTATTCACGCAATATTAATTTTGTTTAGTATATTAATTTAGTATATTTTAGAATAATACCGCACTGTTTTGCGTTTATTGAAATTGAGTAGCGGGCATCTTGAACCACACTCGACTGTAGTTTTCTTATTTCTTTATAATATTTTATTTTGTTTATTTGCTACTGAGATTATTCAAAATTCAAATTTCCCAAACATTATATTCTTATTGCTATAATATGTAATTAATCCAAGTGCTTTTTATAGACAACAAGAGACAACATTCAATCTTAATGCTGTGTTTATACAATAATTACATTTTCAGATTGTTTCGATTGCTGACGCCAACACATTAAGATGAATTCAAAGAAAAAGGTCACCAAACTTAAAGACAAACCACTCAATAAAAATATAAAGGGACCCGTAAAGAATTCCAAAGGCAATCGTAAAAGTGTTGGTGGGTCGTAAGGAGCTTGTTTGATCAGCTCTGCTTTCTTCAGCTGCTCAAGTCCCATGCGTAACCATTTCTCAGTGAGTCCCGTGTCGCGAGAGTTATCCATGAAGCTACTCAATTGGAAGGTCAAAGGCAACGCCGGACGAGCTGGAAAGCCAAGAATACTTGATACGCTGCACAGAGGCTCGGGTGCCAATTTCAATTTCGGTTCTCGCAGACGTTTCTGTGCAAACTCATAAAGGACCCATTTATGTGTGGGAATTATGTAGAGAAAGCTATCATTCAGTGAATTCATATGTGCATCGTGTATCTGCTCGTCTACGAATACAATGTTATTCAGTATCTCTTTGGGCATTGTTCCCGGTTTTATCATTTCACGTTGATGACCTTTCGACACCATAACACGCAAATCACTTGCCACAAACGAATCGATGTCGACAATCTCTGGCATATGAATACCTGTGGCAATGAGTGTTGTTAGAGCGCCAGAAAATAGTGTCAGCATTAGCAAACTGTAAACCATGGTGCAGATCATCATCATCTTTTCGGCCATTCTCATATTGCGAATTAGTCGCTCACTTATGGGCTGATCACAACAAATCTCAATAGATCGGAAGATCAAATCATCAAGTTTCATATGTCGATGGTAGAACTTTTTAATCACAGCATTTGCAATTAAGTATAATCCAAAGAAAGATATTATTGTCCAATTTCCACAAATCTGCATAACATATTTTCGGATACTCATCCGACGTTTAAAGGGCACAACAAGGCAATTTTTCGCTAATTTAAAGTGAGAATTATATTGACTCGAATTAGTTGTCCACTGCAAATTTGTACCAATATCAATTGTAATATTCTTCATGCAGTACAGAGTGTTGCCACGACACAAATTATTCCTTGGCAATTGAATAATTCTCATAGTTCCATTCACATGGCGAATTAGCTCGGTTAACAAAATGCCAGATTCGCCACCAAGACTTTTGTTGCTTCTTGTTAGATCATTTTGCTGCTTTGATTCATACTAAAAGTAAGTACGAAATTAGAATTCGAATTCAAGTTTCATTTCCCACTTACCAGAAATACATCTGGCACACTATCATAGACAGATATTGTTAATTGCTGTCCATACATTGGAAAAATTGATTGGAATTTAAAATTGCGTAATTTTTCTTCTGTGATTCGATATATTGTCAAGTTCGACTTTAAGTCATATGTCCAAATCACACTTTCACTGTTGTGCTCGAATATGAGCGTCACAAAATACAATTGCGATTTCCAACACCATTTGAAAAAGGCTTCAACTTCAGTTGCATTAAGTGGCAAATTATCCTCATACACAAATAGTATGGGGAGATATATTAATCGCCTCAACGTGTTTTTAACTATATCACACATCGGATCAGAAATTCCACTGATAAAAACCACTGCGAAATTGTGCAAACTTAAAAGATTATGCATTGAATCTGTTTGGGAACCGGCAATAATCACAGGCCTGTTGAATCTCATCATCATTCGCTGGACGAATGAAGAGCCAACCGATTGTTCCAAGTCTGCATCAAAGCTGCCATATATAATAAAGTTTTTATAATGAAATATGTTGTCGTATATCGATATTAATCGAAGCGCACTCTTATAAGAACTGTCACTTTGCACTATCGACTCTATCTGACCATTTATCAAAGCTGCAGTGCAACAGCAACAGAGAAAGAGGCAAACACACCTCATGGCTGCACTTTTTCAACTGATGTCCTTGGCCTGCAGGACAACAGCGAGTTTCAAGCTGACTGCAGGTCTTGTTTGCATAGCTCTAACATCTAATATCCCCAATGTGGCATCGCATCAAGTGTAATACCTCATTAAGTATGTTATTATGGTCAGTTCCTCGAACAAAATTAGAATCGAATCTATATTTGTTGTTTTAATTTCATTACGAACTGTCATTGAAAAATGACCATAATTGATTATGAAATCAATTGGGAGTAAGTAAGAAAGAATTCTATTTAAATTTTAAATTGTATTGCCAAAGATTTATATAACATTAACAAAGCTCAATGAAAGTAAAATATAAATTCTGTTAATAATTGAAATAACATCTGCATTTTTATTGCTTAGCTGCAGCTAAAGTCTTCACACATCTACATGAATGCATTTGTAACTAAAATTAATTTATTTGCGGAATGCAATAGCTTTTTAATGGTTGCTAAGTCTGATGCAATTTCAGCTTTAACGAGTAAGAAAACTATAGTCGAGTGTGCTCGATTGTGAGATATCCGCAACCCATTTCGATAAAAGTAATACAGTGTGGTATAATTCTTAAAATATATCGAATTAATATACAACAAAATTACCAAAATACGCTAAATTCTATATTTGGTATATTAATAGGCATTTCCAAACCTAGCATATAATGTAGATACATATATAGTATATATTCTTGTTTTGTTACGACGATATAACCATGTATGTATGTATCTGTGTTCCATAGATCTCAGAGTCTATATAAGAGATTGAGACATAATTTTTAAATCAATATACAAAATATATACATTGGTATATTTCAGTATTTATACGGTATATTCATTTGGTATATTAAAATAGTAATACCGTACTATTTTGCTTTTATTGAGCTGTGGTAGCTGGGAAATCTAAAGAAATAAACAAAACTTCTCATTCAGATTAAGCGCTTAAAATTATTTTACAATGGACAACACAATTTGTTAGAAGTTGCCAGGAATCTTATCTTTGCTAATTACAATAAAACAAAAATATTTATTTTTCAATTACAAAATTTGTGCAACTTTAAGTCTATATAAGATTGAAAGAAAAAAACGTAATTTCATTTTTAACGCTAGAAGCTGTTAACCTAGTTTTGATTTTGAATGGGCAACTAAACGTTTTATTTATTGACTTTAATCTTATCTTTGTAAATGGAGAACTTGTGCAATGTTCTTTCACACTTTTGCGTTTATGAGGAATAATTTATATAGTTTGTGTCTGGCAGACTGAAAAAGTGTGAGCTTTGTTATGGGCAAAAAAAAAAAAAGCAATTGCGATAACCTGTGTGCGGGGTTTTTATTTATTTATTTCAGTTGTTTTTCTTTTCTTTTTTTCGTTAGTAGTAGTAAACAATGGAAACCACAGTGAATCGAGAGAATCGCAATCTGTAACCCGAATCCGATTCCGATTCCGAATCCGAGTCCGAGCCACAGCCGGCGCCAACTGTGGAAATGAGGGACAGACCCTATCAATAGCAGAGAGAGGTAGCAGAGTTGTCAGTTGTCTGAGCGATCTCAAGCAAGCGTGAGCAAGCGTTTATTAAGCGGCTATTTACTATATACTTCACCATGCACCCAATCGATTTGGCTACAACAAACAGCCTGCGACCAACATCGCCATTGCCAGCTAGCATTCAGCCATGCTTTAAGTTCACCGGCGATCAGCAGGAATTAACGCCAAGCATTGCTGAGCTTGTGGCCCAGAAGACGGCGCAGAAGGAATTCTTCTATGGCATCGAGATAATGGCCCAAAACGAGGGCAAAGCCCATTGTGTGGACTTTCATGACTTTTTGCCGCTGCTGCCCTCGTTCATTAGCTTTGTGTGGCTGAAGCAGTTTACCGATGCCATTCGACGCACTGGCAACTTTGATGACGTGACCAGCATCCAATTGATTCCCCAACTCAACTCTCACATTGCCGCGATGCCGCATCTGTCTCTCTATCGTCTAACCCAACAGCATGTGGATGCGTTTGCGGCACTGAATCTCAGCAATGTGCTCGTCGTTCGTGGCGATAGTTTGGATGAGCAACAGGACTATCGTTATGCCTATCAGGTGGTGGAGTATCTGCGACGTGTCCGGGGAGGTGAGCATTCACTAGTCTTCTCCCAATGCAGACTAAGATTGTGTGAGTCTTTCAGATAATATCTCAATTGCTGTCGGCGGTTATCCCGAAGGCTACACGAGCTTGACCAGCGATGCTCCGAATAAGACCCAAGACATGAAGTACTTGAAGCAAAAGGTGAGAGATATATAAGCCCCTTTCCTTCTGTCTGTCTGACTGTCTGTTCATCAGCATGATGAGGAATATCTCATATACAGTTAGAAATTTGTTGTATCCCGGCCACTTACAATCCTTGAAAGGACATCTAATTCAAATTATAAAACCAATTGGTTAAATAACAATAGGATAGCAAATTAGAGAATTATCCAATTAGTGCTTTTGGTCACACTTAATCTTATAAAGCCCCTTCTTATCTGCGATGATATTTGTGTGATTTACAGATCGATGTCGGTGCCAATTTGATTATCACACAATTGTGTTACTCTGGCGACAAAATCATAGAGTTCATAAAGGACGCCCGCAGTGCAGGAATTACTGCTCCGATTTTGGTTGGCATTATAGTGCCGTATTCCTTTTCCAACTATCAGATTATCGAGCGAATTACTGGAGTCCGTCTCTCGCCTGAGGCACGAATTGAAGTGGAGCAGCTGAGCAGCGATGACACAAAAGTCAAGAATTATTTTGTGCAATTAATGGTGCGAATTATACAACAGATCTTGGAGGCTGACTTGGGAATATATGGTATTCAATTCTTTACGCTCAATCATATTGAACCCACTGTTGAGGTGTTGCGTGAGCTGCGCTTGAGGGGAATACCCAAGGAGACGGCAGCTGATGATTAGTCAAGCAAATGTAATATGAAAATAAATAAAGCAAACTTGCTTTGCAAAGTGCAATTAATAAACATTGCTTGTTTATATTGGCGTTTTAAAGGCGTGATCAATAAGTATTGATTGTAGTAAGACAATATTAGTAGAGGCAAATAAAAAAAATCATAAAATGTTGTTGTATAATGCATATAAGTGCAATTTAATGCCATAGCCCTCAACGATGACGTTCACACGTCCAACTGCATTAGCGAATCTCTCGATAACATTCCTATACAAATATCGATAGTATATTCAAATACTCAATTTGGCAACACTGGATGAAACACATTGGAAAAATCTCAGCAACTTAATAGGGCATCGTTTAGGCGTCATTTTAATATTTAAATGGTTGAATATTAGAAAATAAAATAAAAATGGTAAGTCGAAAAGGTTGTTAACAATGCACTTACTATCGATATATATCGATGAGTGCGATTGTAGCATAAGTCTCCACTATGTAAGGATTGCCGCATCTCTAATTCTAATTAATTATGGAAGATTATGTCGAAAGTCGAATAACTGTTTGCGAAAATTACAATGCTGGAAATAAAACAAAGTTCACATGCGTAAACAAATTAATAGGTATGTAAAAAATTCAAAATTTAGATGTAACATTTAATTAGAATTATATTTAGCTTAAATATATTAGGAACATTTAATAGCAATGTGTTTCAACCTCAGTCGAATTCTATCCCCTATAACTTTTCTGAGAAGCATGAGAACTATAAAACGGAATCAGTATCATTCTCATTGCAAATATCAGTGGATGTTTGCTAAAAGATTGTGCAGCTCCGAAGCGAACGCTTCAGCAATAAAGCCGTATTTTGAATTTACAGATGACCAGAAGGAACTCTGCCTCAACGATCCAAATATCGCCGAAATCGTGAAGAAGAAGAGTAAACGTAAAGAATTCTTCTATGGAATCGAGATACCTCTCAAAATGGATTTAAATACTTGCCTGGACTTTAAAATGTTTCTGCCCCAAATGCCCGAATTTATGAGCATTGTGTGGTCCAAACAATTCTCGGATGCAATTCGCAGTGCTTCTATGGCAAAATTACCCAACATTCAGACGGTATCACATTTGACGCCTTACATTCCCGCCATGGCCCACATATCGCTCCATCGTCTAACCCAACAGCATCTCAACGATTTTCTCGATTTGAATCTCAACAATGTGCTCGTCATTCGCGGCGATCACGTCGAGGAGGGACAGGAATATAATTATGCCTACGAGGCTGTCAAGTATCTGCGTGCTGCTCGTGGTAGTGAGTATTATTTGTACTTCCTTTATAACATAGTTGCGCGATCAGTGAAATCCTTTTACAGATAGGTTGGCAATTGCTGTCGCTGGTTATCCGGAAGGATACACGAATTTGCAAGTTGGACCGCGAAACAAGGCTTTAGACATGGAGTACTTGAAGTTAAAGGCAAGTTGAAGCTAAGAAATATACACATATGCAACAGTATTTGCAGTATTTTATCATTTAAATACCGCCACTTGAGTATTCAGTTTATTTTAAAGTAACAAAGCTATTTAATCTTAAGCTATCTTAGAAAAAAAAAATCACATTTTATTTAACATAGCAGATCTTAATAATTTTAGTTCTTTTAAGATTTGAAATTTGTAATATTTGTGTGATTACAGATCGATGTCGGTGCCAATTTGATTATCACACAATTGTGTTACTCTGCCGAGAAAATCATAGAGTTCATAAAGGATGCTCGAAATGCTGGAATTACTGTTCCGATTTTGGTTGGCATTATTGTGCCGTATTCCTTTGCCAACTATCAGATTATCGAGCGAATTACTGGGAGTCCGTCTCTCGCCTGAGGCACGAGTTGAAGTGGAGCAGCTGAGCAGCGATGATACAAAGGTCAAGGATTATTTTGTGCAATTGATGGTGCGAATTATACAACAGATATTGGAGGCTGACTTGGGAATATATGGTATACAATTCTTTACGCTCAATCATTTCGAGCCGGTTGTCGAAGTACTGCATGAGCTCCGCTCAAAGGGAATTCCCAAAAATTCTAAAGCTGATTGTTAGTTATGATGTACAAAAAATATAAAACTAATAAACTGCAAAGTATAATTAAGCGTTTTTTGCTTGGATTGAGGATGGATCACTGATCGATAGTGCTGATTACTGTGACAATTTATCCATGCCATTTGTTTGAATAAGCTTTTATCGATAACGTTTGCATCTCAATATAAAACTCCAATTGGAGAACAAGCTATATGAATATCGATAAAATATTCAAATTGTTTATTTGACTTTGAGTGTCTCTGGGAAGCCAATCTACTAAGGCCATAGCTTAGTCGTCACTCTGATTTGAAGGAAGTTGAATGTAAATAAATAAATCGTGAAAGTATTGCATTTACAATCGATAACTAACAAATAGTCCGATATTTCAAAAATGAATTGATGTGTAGACATTGCACACAAAACCCGCCTCAATTCAAAAGAATAACGCATCACACTTTAAGTGGACGGAATAGAGGAGAATGGGAACGGGATGATCAGAAGGCAAATAGTCTGGTGGCATTTGAAGCGGGACATTTGTCATGAGTCTGAAAATAAAACAGAGTTCACATTTGTAAATATATATTCTAGATAAAGTTTATGTTTGTAAATAATTCACATTTCACAATTTACAATCAACGTTCAGGTGATACGAACATAAAATCACAATGTGTTTTAATCTCAACCGAATCCGACCCGCGTCAGCGTTGCTCAGGAGTATAAAAGCGTTGAGCCGTAGTCAGTATAATTTGCAGTATCAGTTGCGTTTCAAGTACGAGTATCTTGAACCCAAACGCACCACCAAAAGCGGAGGCGACTCAGCGATGGACGGAGAACCAAAGCTGCCCTGGTCACCGTTCAAGCCGTGCTTTACATTTACAGATGCCCAGAAGGAACTCTGCCTCAAGGATGTAAATATCGCCGATATTGTGAGGGAGAAGACCGAGCGCAAGGAATTCTTCTATGGCATTGAAACGAAACCTCTCGACGGTGACGAGACTGCTTGCCTTGATTTTCACATGTTTCTGCCCCAAATGCCCGAATTCATTAGCGTTGTGTGGACGAAACGATTTTCGGATGCCATTGAAGAGGCGACCATGGCACGAATACCCAACATTCAGATGATGCCCTGCTTGACACCATACATTCCCGCCATGATTCACATGACGGTATATAAACTAACCCAACAGCATCTTAACGATTTCCTCGACTTGAATCTCAACAATGTTCTCATGATTCGCGGCGATCACGTCGAGGAGGGGCAGGAATATAACTATGCCTATGAGGCGGTAAAGTACTTGCGATGTGTTCGTAGCGGTGAGTTTTCTTCGCATTTTCCGCCAAATTAATTCCACGATTAGAATGTCTGTTTATATTTTCAGATATGGCGATTGCTGTCGCGGGCTATCCGGAGGGATATACGAATTTGCAAGTAGGACCTCGAGACAAGGAATTGGACATGGAATACATGAAGTTAAAGGCAAGTTAACCAGTTTCTTCACATACATATATTCTATAATATTTACAAAACTATATTTGCGGTATATTTTTACATATAACATAAATTCCGTTTAATGAAATATGCTTGTAATTTAAATACTGAATATTAAATCTTAGAAAATTCAGTTATTTATTTCTGCGTAACGTTACAAAAAGTGCAATGTAATTATTATGTTTCTTTTTTTAAGATTTGTAATATTATTCTCTTCATTTTGAAATATTGAAAGTCTATAAAACGAAAACTTATCTTATTTATTAAACTTAAATTTCCTACAGATGGATTCCGGCGCCGATTTCATTGTCACCCAACTGTGCTACTCGGGAGACACAATCGTGGAATTCCTACAAGATGCTCGCAATGCTGGAATTACGGCTCCCATTATGCTGGGCATTCTCATACCAGAATCTTTTGCCCGATATGAACGCATGGCAGGTTTCTCCAAAGTATTTCTTACCCCAGAGCAATTAGCCGAAGTGGAACCGATTAAGGACGACGATGAAGCGGTTATGAATTATTTTATTCAGTTATCGGTGCGAAATATTCAACAGACTTTGGCTGCCAATTTGGGTGTTTATGGCGTTCATTTCTATACCTTGAATCGTTTTCGACCGGTACTCGATATAATCGCAGAACTGAGAAAACTTGGTATACTGAGTTGTTAAATCAGGACATTAGTATAGTTTTTCCAAATTGTTGGTAATTCACAAAATATGAAGTATAAATTCAGTATTATTCAATTTTAAGTGTGTACACACTGTCGCACTTGGAGCTTTTTAGCAATGGTGTGAAAATTATTTAGAAAAAATGATATAGCGAAGGAAGAGAGGTGTAAATAAATTATTAAAAGGTGATTATTAAAAAAACTATTAAGCTTAAAATTTATTTTTATTTCAAAAATTATATTAATGACAAAATTACCTTCAAAATATACTACTTTTGCATAAAAATATACCAACCTGCTAAAATTAATCGATAGCATTCCGATCGATAACTGCAAACAGCTGTTTTGCACACTCTAGTCGCCAAAATAATGCAAATTGCCATTGACCTTATTAATTTAAAATTGTGTTGCATGCCTCGTTCACATTATGGCGTCGATGACCGCAGAAACTACTGAAGGACAACGCGTGCAGCAAACAGAGCTCGATGAGATTTCTCCTGAAGTCTATTTGCGTTTTCTGCAACGCCACGAAGGAGTTTTGCGCGACGAGACAACAATGCTTGGCTTCAAGGCGGCCATTGAGGCAAACTCTGAGCTCTTTCGTGGCGCCACCGTGCTGGAGTTGGGATGTGGCAGTGCACTACTTTCGATGTGGGTGGCACGTCAGGGTGCGGCACGTGTCTATGCCGTGGAGTCAAGTGATGTGTGTCAAGTGGCGCGTCAATTGGTGCAACACAATCGCCTAGATCATGTGATCGATGTGTTGCACGGTCCGTTGCAGCAACTGCAACTGCCTCCAATCGATGTCATTGTCTCCAAGTGGATGGGGTGAGCATGTGGCATTATCCACTATCTAAAATTAATCTACAGCTTGTAATCTTGCAGTGCCTGCTTGATGTACAGCTCCACGCTGGAGGATGTGCTCTATGCCCGTGACAAGTGGCTGAAGCCCAACGGTTACATCTTTCCAGACATCGCCAATCTATATATGACAGCTGTGGAGCAACCACGTCATCCCCTGGATCTGATCATTTCGCCTCGCCAGTATTGGAAACGTTTCGCTGGATCGTTGAATCTCTCGCTTGCCTGGCACATCGCCCTACACACACCCGTGGTCAGAGTTGTGGATGCCAACCATGTGCTGTGCCAGCGGCAACTTTTTACAGCGCTTCGATCTGCTGACGTTGCAACCAGATGAGTTAAGCTTCAAAGTGCCGTTCAAGCTGCGCACTCTGCGTCAAGCGTTGGCCAAACATTTGCTGCTCTACTTTGACTATCGCTTTCCCGACTCAACCATCGTCAGCACTTCGCCCAGTGCAGCAGTCACACAATGGAAGCAAACACTCTTCCCCATCGATGACCATTTGCCCCTCTGTCCGGGCGATGTGCTCTGCGGTCAGTTCGAGGTGCGACGCTGTGCTCGCCACCTGGACTTTGACATCAGCTGGAGTTGCCACAACAAGCTGGTCAACGTGAAGACACACACGCAAATCTATCGAATGCAGGGCGAGCCAGATCCTATCTAATTAAGAGATGTGAATATCAGTGAAAATCCAATTGGGAATTGTTTACTATTATAATTTACAACTATTAGCTTACGAATCAAGACTAAATATCTAATTTGTTAAGGCAAGAGAGATCGATTGTAGCCAACAGTTTATTAACTATTCTAATTTAGCCAAGGAAAAAGCTTTTATTTGAGTGTATAAAAAAATTTATTAACGCAAAGCCGTTCTATATGAGATCTACAACTTCTTATTTGAGAATATTCTACTTAGCTCCATAAATAACGCTTACAAAAATGATTTATAAATACGGATATATGTTAATTTTATCAATTATGAATTTACACATTCGGAAATGAATATATATATTTAGATATTAATATACTGAATACCTCTAACAATGTCACCTAATAAGTTTATTATGAAAAATATAGATTCAGACATCTTCTATATGATTTATTTTGTCTGAATATTACAATATTGAAAATTACAAAAAGAGGTTTAAATAAAATATTAAATTGGATTTCAAGTTTGTTAAGCTTAAATTACCAAAAAAAAAAAAAATTACAGCAGATAAAAAAAATTCAAATTTTAATTTTTGATACATTTCTATACAGTTCTCATATGATATTAATGTGTTTCTTATGTAAGATGCATTACCTAATAAATGGTATGAACGAAGGTAGAAGGAAAGAAGCTGATAATGTGAAAGTAATTATTATCTTTAAAGAATTGTCATTCCCAGTTGTCCGCTCTGAATGAAGGTCTTGAAATCACAGACTGGTAAAGTTGAAGATTTGAAATTTGTTGAGGAAACTCCGTTGGGATAAATTCGAAAAACATTTGTTTCGGAATTTGAACACGCCCACTTCCGACTACTAAAAAAAAAGGTTTGGGCTAGAAGCCAAAGATGCATTAGCGAGTCAGCTGTCAGAGTTGCCAAGTGTCCCAATGATACCTTTAGCATATGCGAAAAAATCCAACCCGTTGAACGAAGTGAAGTCGAAGTGCGTTGAAAGTCTTCGATTTATAAGGGGAAAGGGGAGCTGGAGAGGGGGAGGAGAGTAAAGCGGAGGCTGGCCACTTTATGCGTCATCATCGTCATCAATGTCAGTCAATGTCAGGAGCGCTTCAAATGCGTAATGCGTAGAAATTTTTGCGTAAATAATAGAATATAGAATTGTTGCGTCATGGCACCTTTTGAGCACCATGCGGGACGTCGTCAAGAGAGTGAGTGGGGAGAGAGGGAAGTAGGTAAGGGTTGCCAATGCGTCGCATTGAAAGCCTTCTTGACAAAAACAACATTTGACATTTGTAACTTGCGGTTGATCAGCCATGGAGAAAGGATAAATGCTAGCTGCTCCCCCTACCCATCCCACAGGACTGTCTTAAGGGTTGTCTCACTCACACGCACACACAGTCACACACACACACACAAACACAGATTTAAAAGGTTTGCCAGCATCACGCTTCAAATCCTACTCGTTATTTTTGCAGCTGTTGTTATCGTCGCCGTTGAGCTTGAAAAATGATGTGCGAATTTTTGTGTTTTCTTTTGCGACACCAAAAAACAGCAACAACAACGATAACAGAAAACAGTGTTGTAGTGCGCACTTTCAACAATTATTTATCGACAATTAAGTCAAACAAATGACGCCGTTAGCAAAGGACAATGAGCGCATATTACGCATACGACACGCTGTGCCATGTCCTCGTTGCTGCTACCAACAACTAATGGCTGCACT
This sequence comes from Drosophila nasuta, assembly GCF_023558535.2. NCBI lineage: Eukaryota > Metazoa > Arthropoda > Insecta > Diptera > Drosophilidae > Drosophila > Drosophila nasuta. The sequence continues at coordinate 31,227,091 of NC_083457.1, read as the reverse complement.
ATCAACATTTCACATTTAATTGCTTTTAGTTTATTTGGTCTTATTACAATAGTGTCAAACTGGAGCGCAGCGTTGCCAGACTATTCCTCAATGTATATTTTCATATATGTATATTTATATTTTGAACGAAGTTAGCTAGCAAGAAACTATACAGAAAATGTTAGTAATCAAAAATGTATTATTTACAGAAATAATTTATAATAAAAATCCTATCAAATTAACTTCGTAATCCGATTGGACATTTTGGCTGTGCCTTTGAGCTTTTGTCTGCCAGTCATGATGACAGTGCTGTCAGATTGTCGCATTTTCTTATTTGCACTTTTTTGAAAAGTATTTTTGGCTGCTGCAATTAACATATTTAATGCACTAATATTAGCTACTGTGAATTGTTTTGTTGTGTGTCTTTATTTTTTTTTTACCACTTTATAATATAGACACCTCAATAATTTGCGAGGTGATTAGACAAAGCCTCTTAATCAGAATGGCGCATAAATTAATTTGCAAACAAATGCAAATTGACCAACCAGTTGTTGGCACAGTTTTTGTTTACTTGCCTCGAAAGGGGGGCTCGTTGCCCATATTTGTCTCTATCTATCTAGCTATCTATCTACCTTTTTTTTTTGTTTGCTCTTAGCGATAAGAAAGTTGACTCATCTAGGAGCAATAATGGATTACAGTAGTCAAGTTTGTCTTCTTTGTCTTCATTTCTTTCTTGATTTAACTCGTTTTGTTGTTGCTGTTGCTTTGAATTGCCATGCGTCGTTTAATTTCATTTCAAAACAAATCAGCGTAAAATGAGGAAACCAACGATAAATAAAAGCAAAAGAGCAAAGCACACGAACATACACACACACTTATGTATATATGTAAGTACATACAGACGCACGCACACACTGAAACAAGACAGGCCTATGAATTGTATCCGTATCTGTGCATCTACACAACAACAAGAGAAGCAGCGCAGCAGCAGCACACAAGCAGAGGCCCCATGCGAAGAGCCAACAGCACAAAACCACAGCGAAGACAAAGACAACAAAGTTTGCACTGCACTGTAGATGGTTGGTCGGGGGCGGGTGTGGAGGAGGAGGTCGGGTAGGCAGCCAGAGAGGCTGGCAAACGATCAGCCGAACAAAGGAGCGAAAAAAACAACAACGACAACAAAAAAAGTTGTGTATTTATGGCACACAAAACACAAATAATAAAAAAAAACGAGGAACAACAAAAAGTATAATGAAAATGAAATAGAGGCGAAGCAGCCGAGCCAAGTCACGTTCACGTTTCGTTGGGTCGACCGACGATCTCTCGACGCCTGGTCCAGCTGCAGCAGCAGAGGTTTGGGGCAGCGGAATCAGCTGAGACAGCGACAGCGGCAGCGGCAGCATATGTGCGTTGAGTGTGTAGAGCGAGTGAGAGAGCGATCATACAGCGACGCTCCTGAACGAGTTAAAGAGCAAGCAGCGAAGAGCCATTGGCTTTGAGTGCTTTTCGTTGTTGGCTTAAGAGTGTCAAAACTGGATAAAGAGCGATTGAGTTGAAAATCAAAAAGTTTGAGCACAAGCGTAAGAGAGTTGAGTGTTTTTTTTTTTGGGCGATCGCAGCTGAGCGGCATGCTCTCGAGAGCCAGCTGGTGAGAGACCGTGAGAGAGAGAGAGAGGGCAAGCGTGACAAACAGCAAACGGGTTGAGGCATATTTACATTTGTATATAATAAATTAATGTGTGTGTGTGTGTGTGTGTGTGTGTGTGTAATACACACAATGTATGCAAGCAGGGCAACTAAACAGCAGCAACAACAACAACCACAATGGGGAACGAAACAACTTAAAGAAAAACAACAAAATATAAAAAGCCCATTTGTTTACGACAAACAATAAATAAGTGCAACAGGCACAGAGTGGGGTTGGGGATGAGGAAGAGGAAGGGGCAACGTTGCACATAAATACGATATACATAGGGACAGCATGTGGCACGTTGTCGTAGCTGCAGCAACACATTGATTTTTATAGTTTGTCTTTATTATGCATATATGTATGTATGTATGAATGTGTGTGTTCAGCGCAACGACCGATAGCACACGATTGTACATGCTAGCTATAGCTATAGCGATTTTTAGCTACCTATTTAGCCGTTTCCAGCTATAGCCATGCTCTTGAACAGCGCTAGGAAAAAAGTCGTTGCGCTATTTTGCGACCTGCCTCACAGCAATTTGCATACGGCGCGCGTTCGTGTGTGCGTATTAAATTAACCAATACACACACACTCACACGCACACATGCAATCAGCAAATAAATATCGAGTACGAGCGAGTGTGCGAGCGAGACACAGCAACACGTATTGAGCGCATGCAATGTGCAAAAATCATGCGAAATTGACGTGAAAATTAATGCAACAAAAAAAAAGAAGCGAAAACAAAACTAATAAAATGGAAAATAATCAATTGCAGGCACTTTAAATAGATGTACAAATCATAATATTACCTCAAGTGTGTTGCATACAAATGTACATAAATATGTGTGTGTGTGTGTGTGTGTGTGTGCTATGTTTGTACCGTGGGTCATTTCTATTTGGCCATCGCTCAAATTTGGCAAACGTGTCGATTGTGTCGCATTTGCTGTAAAATTTACACCGTAAACACAGTGAATCAAAAAGGAATTGGCACAACAACAGTTTTTACTTAATAATTGCTGTGAAATCTATTTTGAGACTAATGCAGATGTATTTAACAGATTTCTAGATTAAGATTTCTAGTTAAGATCAAAAAAAGTTTAACAAATTTGTATTGTTTTATAGAAATTTTTATTGTTATTTTTCCCTGTGGTATATGTTAATTCAACTTGTAAATAGAAGAATAATTATAAAAACGAATTTATATTTATACAAATTGATTAATATGGTATTATATTGAAATTATTTCTTATTGAAAGTAAAAAATAAAATCATGGAGTAGAGAAAAAATGTATATTCTTCTTAAATCGCTAATATTTAATAGTGTTGCAATATATTATGTTATTCTTGTACATTTGAAGGCAACTTTATAAATATAATAGCCTATATTGTATGTATCTAGTTCAATTTCTACTTAGTAATCATTTTAAACTCCCTTCTTGACTCTTATTTATCAAGAAAATATATTAAATACTTCCGATGACTTCGTTAAAGTATTATTTTCGTCAAAGTCTTTAAAAAAGTACCAAGAATCATCTAAAAATCTATCAAATTTTGTATTAAATGTGAATTACTTAAATAAATAGATGAATGTAAATAATTTGTTAGTTATTATTATGTTTTTTTCACTACAAAGTATGTTTAGTTAATGCACTTCCGCTGGCGATAATTCTGAAAGGTTACGATGTGTTCTTTAATGTTAAAGCCCACGATTTGATCACACCTACATAGCTGGATGATAATGCTCGTTTAAAATATAATGTTCCCTTAAATTTCGACACTCAACCTGCTCCGCAACACACACTCACACACACACACACACACACATGGATAACACACTCCGTTAAGAACTGATGAGAATAGATATTTATGGGCAGTGTGTTTGGATAATTTATGGGCGAGTCGAATGCGATCAAAACTAAAATGATTATTTTGAGCGAAAGGAGAGGGGGAGCAAAGGAAAAAAAAATAAATGAATCGAGATGGAAAGAAAAAAAAAATGGAAGGCAAGCAGAACGCAAATTATAAACAAACGTCAACGAAACAGCGTCGAGTGAGGCAACAACATGACAACGACAACAGCAAAAGAAAAGCAAAGAAAAGTTGAAATTGAGCAACAACAACAACACCAAATAAAAAAACACCAAAAAGAAGGCGAAAAATTGTTTTGCTCAGTACGTTTTGGGCCGACCGCCAGACTGCAGCGATATCTTTTGATCTTTTGGCTTGGGGCCCTCGTACTTGTCAGCTACCAATGCAGATGCAGAGCTACAGCTACAGCTATAGATACAAATACAGTTACGGCTATAGATGCAGATGCAGATGCAGATACAAGATACACGATTCATTCGCGAATGCAGATACAGATACAATTCGGGCTGTGGCCTGTCAACCGCACGTACTCGCAGCTAAGCCAAGTGAAAGATGCCACGAGAATTGGCAGTGTCAGCGTTTTGTCTGCATGACTGCTCGACTCGCAGATACCCTGTAGAAATACACAATATTAGAATGAATTTTAAACTTTAATGAATATAATCTATTTAGTATTAATTACTTGTATTTATAAAAATGTTGTTCATTGACAACGTTAAATATCCTACATTGTCCTTTCTAATTGTTAAGTTCTGTTCATTAAGTTTTTTGTTCTTTAAATTAAACTATTTAAGTAAAAAAGGTCATATTATCCTGAGTTTTTCTTTTTCTGTTTTAAAAGATGTTCTTGTACAAAATTTCTTTTGCTATTATCCAAATAAAGTTTGTCATTATTATTATTATCTTTTAGAAATATACTATAGATATACTATATAAGGTAGTTGTATTAATAATGAAAAATATTTGAACTCTTATAGATATTCTAGAAACGGTATGATTTTTTTAATGTTTATTTTAATTTTTAAATATTTTATATCGTTTTTTTCATATTATTCTTTATTCATTATGTTTATTTTAATTTTTGGATATTATATATATTATTTTTTATTCATATTATTCTTTATTCCTCATGTTTATTTTAATTTTTAAATATTATATATTGTTTTTATTTCATATAAGATTATATATTATAATAATACAATTAAGAAAATTGAGTATCTAGGAATACGTTTTTTTCTTTTATATTTAATTTATTCTTAAGCATTTTCTCTAATTTGCTTAGGCTATATATTTTTTTTTCAATATTTTGTCAGATACTGAATTATACAAAATTTCGTTATCCTAAAAATATACTACCCCATATGAAAACACTTTGCAGGGTATGCAAATGAGCATTTGAAATATTGTTGCACTCAAATTGAAATGAAAAGCGCAAAAATTATCCCATTTTCTTGTTCGATTTTGTTGCTCTTCGTTTCTGCAGTTTTTTTTTTCTTGCTGCTGTTGCTGTTGCTTCCATCTTTCAGATGCAATTTTCCTGCTGTCGTTCATTGGCTTTTCACACATTTTCTAATTTTTCGATTTGACGCAAGTTTTGCACTCGATTTGGCAACTTTCATTTCGAATTGCATCAGTTCATGGCTTTTATTTCTATTGCCGTATGTCACTCTCCATCTCTCTATCTCCTTCCACAATCTATTTCTATCTCTGTCTCTGCCTGTTATGGTTCATGTTTGGTATCCCAATTGATTCTCTGCGCCCGATGCCAGCGATTGCAGCTCGTTCATCAATTTGACTTGCATTTGAATGGAAGCCAAGAGTTTTGTTCTTGTTGTTGTTCGCAGAAACTAGAATCAAGTCAACCACACACACATACACACACACACACACAGATGTAATAAGAGCTGCACAGAAATCAGCAAACTGGCTTATTGCCTTACATAAATTTGCATACATAAATATTATTCTTTCACTTGGTCGTGATACACTTTTTACATCTCGAACAAATTTCCGTGTTCTATCTGAACAATTGCCTTAGCTACGTTTTTGTACCACTTTCTGAACCGGTTCGCAGAGTTCGTACCTATTTACAGCATATATATCAACATTGCTATTTATATTATGCCAAATGTGAACTGGTTCAGATATTAATCAGCACTGTATTACATTAGTACAAAGCAGCTCCATCAAACATGGGCAAACTTTGGGAGCCTGTTGAGGCATAATGGAGTCGTATTTAATATCTCGAACAAATTTTCGTGGTCTAGCTTAACAATTGCCTGAGCTATATGCCTGAACCACTTTTAAACCGGTTCGCAAAGTTCTAAATTGCTAGTTTTATTATTTATAATAACAAGTACAAATGAAGTACAAGTTTTACATAACTTACGAATCAATTTGCAGCTGGCTACGATATAGAGCTGAACCAATTGTGAACCGGTTCAGATTTTAATCATCACTATGCATCATCGTTAATTGAAATTTCTTTATATAAATCTGCATACAGATTATTCTTAAATTTCGTCGTGATTCACTTTTAACATCTCGAACAAATTTCCGTTTTCTATCTTAACAATTGACTGAGCTTGAACCTCTTTTTGAACCGGTTAATTAAGTTCTAAATTTACCAGTTTAATTTTTTATAATAACAAGTACAAATTAAGTACCAGTTTTACATAATTAATAATTTGCAGTTGGCTACGATATAGAGCTGAACCAATTGTGAACCGGTTCAGATTTTAATCATCACTATGCATCATCGTTAATTGAAATTTCTTTATATAAATCTGCATACAGATTATTTTTTAACTTCGTCGTGATACACTTTTAACATCTCGAACAAATTTCCGTGCTCTAGCTAGCTGAACCACTTTTGAACCGGTTCGCAAAGAGAGTACCTATTTAAAGAATATGATATATTCTTAATTTCAAATTTAATTATTTATAAAACCAAGTACAAATTAAGTACCAGTTTTACATAATTAATAATTTGCAGTTGGCTACGATATAGAGCTGAACCAATTGTGAACCGGTTCAGATTTTAATCATCACTATGCATCATCGTTAATTGAAATTTCTTTATATAAATCTGCATACAGATTATTCTTAAATTTCGTCGTGATTCACTTTTAACATCTCGAACAAATTTCCGTTTTCTATCTTAACAATTGACTGAGCTTGAACCTCTTTTTGAACCGGTTAATTAAGTTCTAAATTTACCAGTTTAATTTTTTATAATAACAAGTACAAATTAAGTACCAGTTTTACATAATTAATAATTTGCAGTTGGCTACGATATAGAGCTGAACCAATTGTGAACCGGTTCAGATTTTAATCATCACTATGCATCATCGTTAATTGAAATTTCTTTATATAAATCTGCATACAGATTATTTTTTAACTTCGTCGTGATACACTTTTAACATCTCGAACAAATTTCCGTGCTCTAGCTAGCTGAACCACTTTTGAACCGGTTCGCAAAGAGAGTACCTATTTAAAGAATATGATATATTCTTAATTTCAAATTTAATTATTTATAAAACCAAGTACAAATTAAGTACCAGTTTTACATAATTAATAATTTGCAGTTGGCTACGATATAGAGCTGAACCAATTGTGAACCGGTTCAGATTTTAATCATCACTATGCATCATCGTTAATTGAAATTTCCCTGAAAGCCAGCGAACTTTGATTCAGATACTGTAAAATTATAAATTTCTCGCGAATTACAGTTGATCAGTTGTTAAACGAAAATGAATGCCAAAAGCGAAGAACAAAACACAAATAAAAAATAACAACAATAATAATCATACAAACAACAAAAACAACAACAACACAAAAAAAAAGTGAAATAATTAGCTAGAGATATTATTTTCCGCATTGGCCATGTCACGATATACTAGCAGTTGGTATTAACATTACAGCTAATACCTGGATACAATCTTAACTACGATCAAAATGCTCACAGAGCTCGCTACCTACGCTAATTGCTGTATAAAATGCAATAGTTATGGCTAACAAAAAGCAACAATAATAGCAAAACAGCACAACAAAAGAAACTGAAACACGAACGAATACGTATTCGTATACAAATAGAGAAGCTCATAAATTAAACACATACTGAATAAATTAAAGTTATACTCTCATACTTATTCTATTACTATATTCTATGGATCGACCCCGAACATGTGCAAGCAAATCTGTTAGCTCCATAAACATTGAACAAAGCAACAATGGAAAAAAAGTTCGGTTTACTTCAGTTTTGTACATTTATGAGTTTGCTTTTGTATCTATTAGAAAAGTTTGTTATACAATATATTCTATAGTTATATACTTTTAAGGTAAACAAAGCTGTGTGCCATATTCATTTAGTTTAGTCCATAAACATTGCAATTTTAGAACATTTTCGAGGAGTTTCCATTTGCCATTGTTATTAAGCTTTAGGGGAAATTTTAGAAGAGTTTAGTTTTTGACATGTTTGCCTTAAATTTGTATGATAATAGGGCGTCATTAGCAAATTGCGAATAACTAATTTATTTTATTAAACTTATAATTTTTTATTTGTAAAAATTTAGTTAGTTAACAGCTTGGGTTCCATTTCATTCCCACAGTAAATCGCCTTAGAAAAAATCTTTTAACATGACCTTAAACATTAAAAACACGTTGCATTTTACTTGTTTAGTTTTAATTGCACAATAATAAATTGAAATCTTTATTTTCTTAAAGTGTATTCCGGCTTTACGATTTTACTTTCATGAGTCTCCACATTTTAATTATATTTATGCCAGAATTCTTTTTTTTTTGATTTCCGTTCTGAACATTTCAATTTAATTATTTCAACTAATCAAATAGGAGTGTTAAGTGTCAGCTGAGTTTATAGCTGCCTTTTAGCATCAATTGTTGCTGTTTTGTCACTAGTAAAACAATTTGAACAAACAAAATGAAAACTGCATTTTATCGTCTAACAGAATCTTATTCAACTTTGAATACGCTTCTTATTTAGTAAAAATTAATTTCGAGTTTCAACAAATACATTTTAGTTTATTTATTTTAAATATTAAATACTACAATTTTATGATAAATTATTTATGTGATTGTTCTAGAATCTAGAATCTGAACTATTAAATTTGATTTTATTTTTATTATATATTAATGGTCAATATTTAAATTCTTATTATTTTTGGTAATTCATTATTTTTCATAATTCATCATTATTTTTTAATTATTTTATTATTGTATATATTATTTGTTACTATTTAAATTTGTATTATTTTTGGTATTTTCCCCCATTCTTCCCAATGATAATTATAATTATTATTATTTTTTAATTCAACAATAAAATCATTTTTATAAGTTGTTAAATATTATATTATGTTTCGTAATTTTATTTTTATAACTATGTACATTATTTTTGAAAATGCTCTTCACTTGATTATAATTTATATTTACTAATTTTAAAAAAGATTTTCATTAAATAAGTATATCAACATTTTTTTTAATAGTAATATTCACATTTAATTTAATGGATATTTAAATATGAATATTATATATTTTTTAAATTTGTTGATTAATATTTTTTTATTTATTTTAAATTTTGCCTATTATTATTTTTGCTACATTTCTCAAGTATCTGTTTTTATTTTTTATTTTTTCTTTCAACTCTTTTACTTATATTTTAGTACGTTGTATAATAATGTTTTTAGTACTAGTATTTATTTTTATTTTTTTTTTATTTTATTATTAAGGTACCATTTTTTTTAAGTATATTTTTGTCTTCTCATAATTATTTAATGTGACTATCTTTTGTATTTGTTCTTAAGTCTTTCATAATTTGTAATCATTTCTTTTTTTTGTTGGCCAATATTCGCATTCTCATGTTCTGAGTTGGAAAAGTGGAAACATTATGAGGTCATCATGCGTTGCATTCGCTTTTGCTCATTAGCTTTGCCTCTCGTTGGGATGAACTGCAAATTGCAACCACAGCAGCAGACCACAGCAAACAACAACGACCTCGCCTTAAAACCCATTAGCCTCAGTTTGACCACACACGAAGACGTCGAAAAGAAAGTGGCAAATGCTAAGTACAAAGAAAGCGTTTGCAGAAAAACAAAACAAAACAAAGCAAAGACAACAACAACAGAAAAAAACATGTGAGAAGAAGTTCGAAGAAGTTCATCTGAAATACATATAGTGAGCATGTAAGTGCGAGATAGACACGTCTCGGGGCCTTTTGAAGCGCTGCCTAATGTCTAATGTCTTATGTCGAATGCCTCTAATGCTTTGATCCAAATGACTAAATCTGAAAGACCAGAGACCAGAGACCAGAGACAACCGACGTGTTGAGACCACACACAAGACCAAACGACATATGTATGTACATATGTTATGCTGTGGTCTCGTAACCGAATTGGACTGGAGCTTTTCTTGGGAAGCATGGTTCAGTTTAGTTCAGGGCAACCAGGCTAAGACCAGACCAGAGCGTACCAAAGCAAAGCAAACCGAACCGAACCAAAACTGAGGCAAAGTCGCGACTAGGCTAGGCCAAAAGGTCCATTAAAATTTCATGTGTACCGAGAATAGAGCGCAAATAGGCTGTAATTATAGAACAAATATACACATAACAGAGGAGGAGCTCACAAACAGCTCAACACAGCTGGCAAAGAGAAAGAGCGAACGACACAAAAAGGAGAGAGAGGGAGAGAGAGAAACAGTGAGAAGAGGATAGAAGAGGGGCAAAGGTGTGTGCAGATGGGACCCGAAATGGGCATACAAATGCGAATATGCTGTTTAAGCGATGTTTTAGCGATGACATCGTGACACGAGCTTAGTGCGTGAAGCGTGACAAATGCTGAGCAGAGCTTAAAGCATAGTCAAGAGAATGCACGAAACTGAACTTCAATTGAAGGAAATTAAATATCGCAAAGAAGATTTTTACAAAAATAATTATATTTAAGATTGAAGAAACTGAACTTCAATTGAAGGAAATTAAATATTTTAAAGAATATTTCTAAAGCTGAATGAATATATTACAAAAATAATTATATTGAAGATTGAACGATACTAAAATTTAATAAAAGAAAAATTTTAAAGCTGAACGATAATATATTCAAAAATAATTATATTCATGATTAAACGAGGGAATTAAATATTGTTAAAAATTTTAAAGCTTTCAAGTAATTATATTTACGATTGGGTTTATCTACAAATGTCAGCTTCAAATTTTATTTATAGAATAAAATATGAATATCCTATTCTATGGATTTCATTAAATGAAATAAACAGTCAAAATGAAATAAACAACTTTTTTCTTTATTAATAATTATAATAATATTCAGTAATATATATAAAATGTATGATAAAAACGGTTTGTTTTATAATGTTTCTCAAGAATAAATGAAATTTAAAGTCAAATTTTATAAATTTTATTTAGATAGATTGTAATTTGTCTATCAAATATTTTACTTTATCTACACCAACTTTTGAAGTAACTAATAAGCGAAAAACGAATTCAGTTCAGTTTAAAGATTATATATATAAGATTGGTTTATTAAAAATTTCTTATAATTATTTGAATATTATCTTCATTCAATATTAAAAGCTCGCGAGTTAAAAGACTATATTTGTGATTGCCACAACACTTGTTCTTTATTATAAGTTGATTACACAATTGTTAAAGTTTTAATAGTTTATTTTTAACATTATATTTTCTGTTTTTTTTTTTTTAATGGAAAGCTCCTTTTCTAATGAAATTTTTGTTAAATATGTAAATTCTATAAAATTAGGAAAACTGCTAACGTAAATATTGAAAAACTTTTTGTGACAATTTAAGCTAAATAAGTATATATTGCATTGCTGGAGAATGTCAACATATTGTACTGCCTTTAGTTGTATTATGTGTAAGTATTATAGAAGTGATGTCCCTAGATTTATTTTAAAAACTTAGAAGCTGTTTTGATTTTATATATCAGATCTTCAAATTTTGAATGTTTTGATAATTTCATGAATGAATTTCAATTGTCAAATAACTCAATATGGTCTTGACATGGAAACAGATTTGAATAGAAAACATTTTTCTAATTCGTGAGATTTGTTTTGTATTTTTGAGTGTGTGTGTGTGTGTTGGCAAAATGCGTCCATCTCTAGTACGAATGACTATGTAAGAGTTGTTGGCGTGTAATGCCGCAATGAAAATCGCCCATTACAACAATTTCATTTCATTTTACCGCCTTTAGCGCTTACGTAAGCAACGACAACGACAACAGCAGCAACAGCAACGACAACAAAAAACATTGCAGTAGGTGCCGTCGGTGCCAAGAGCTTTAGCTCTCGAAAGGTGGCAACAACAGCAACAACAACGACGGGGGCAAAGGGTGTGTGTGTGTGTGAGTGTGTGGGGGCAAATGGCTGTGTGTGTGTGTGTGTGTTGTGCTAGGGACAGGGAAACGACATTTGTGCCACCTTTTTTTTTCTATATATATTTCTATGTTTTTTTTTTTTGCCTGCAATTACACGGACTGTGGCAGCAGCGACGACGGCGACGACGACGGCAGCGACAGCGGCAACTAAACAGAAATCGCGCCAGACAAGCTGACGGCAGCGTGTGATTTTGTGTTTGGATCGTGTCGCTTCGGCTACAGGTCGGGTTGGGCTTACTATATGTTTGGGTTGGGTTGAGTTTTGCTGTACAAATGGGGGGACTGGGTTTGTAGAATGCTTTGTGGTTTGCTTTTTTTTGCCTTTTCTTATTTTTTTTTCGCACAATTCTCTATAATCGGACAGCGCAAACACAGAATTCCCACCGTGTCACACTTTGACTGCAGTTTTGCTATGGAAAGTTCGTATACTGGAAATTTTCGATATTTTTTTATTCATCACTTATTTGCTGCAATCATTTTTAATTTTCCCAATAATTAATATCGATTGCTTGGCAACAGCTCGTATACGTAATGTGCAACCTTCAACTGAATTTGTTGCTAAATGCGTCAGTTATGTAAGCTGAATTTTTCTTTCCTTATCGTAGTATGTAACTTTTAATTCCATTTCATAATGAACTGTACTGTTTGAGGACAAAATTCCATTTAAATGATTTTGTTTGTAGAGTAAATTTTGAGTAAGATTATTAATTGATTAAAGAATCATAGGAATGCCCTTTATTATTGAGTTTCACTTTCTTTCACTCTGTTTTTATTAAAATAATTTATTTTGATCAAGGTAAGACTGCTAGCAAATAATGTTTTTCAACGTATACTATTAAATTCGCTATTTTGTAATTTAACAAGAAAGGTTTCTTAATATGTACATTAGCATTCAATATTTATGTAGTTTCGTAATGATTGCTATACTATTTCCCTTGAATATTCGTCAAAAATATTTCCGTTTTTATCCTTTATCCTTTATGATTGTATTCTTTCAAGATCCGTAGTTATATCAGGTATAAAATACTTGATTTTATTAAAGATATTCTTGTTGTAATTCCAGAAATGAAATTAAATAACATTATGTATTAAACTGCTATTTAAAGTATTTTCATATACTATAAATAAACTATATTTTAAAATCAGTGTTAAATCTTATTGTTATTTTTACTTACTCATATAAACATTTTTCTAATCATTTTTTTATTCTTTTCTAATCATTTTTAAAAATTTAAAAAAAAGGTAAAAGATACTTTTGCGTCATTTTCCTCTTTCATTTCTATTAATGTTTATAACATCTTTACAATTTTATAAGCTGAAGGCCTTCGCTGCCATTGCTTTACCAATAGTGTTAGTATTAATTTTAATTATAACTAACCTTTTAAATAAATAATAGAATGACATTTATTTAGTACAGGGTATTTTGGAGTCGCTGTCATCGCATTCGATGGCTGACAGATCAAATGTGATTTAGATCGTGTGCACTCAATGCGATTGCGATTGCAAGACGAAGCACATTTAATGATATCGCATGATTGATGATTACTCATCGACCGGTTGAATCGCTCCACGCTTTCAGCTCAGCAACAGGGCTGCGTCGAGGGGTGCAGTGAGGAGTGGAGAGGGCAGAGAGGAGCGATAAGCGGGGTTCAGAGCACAGCACGCGAGCAACGATTGTTGAAGGCTCAACAGATAATTACCTCTAGTCGTAGTCGTAGTCGTAGTCGAGTTGGCAACAACAAGTAAAGTACTGTTAGTCACCGTCACCGTCGATTCTAAGTGGCCAACTGACTGATTGACGAACTGACCGATTCACTGATTGACGAACTGTTGTCGGCTTGACGTTTAGCTTGGCTAGTTAGTTGGCATTAAGCAAACGTCCACGTCGTGTTTAGAGAGCAACAGCAACAGCAACAGCAACAGCAACAAAAAGCAAAATCGATTGGCAGCCACAGACAAGCTGGCAACAATGCCAAACCCCCCCACACCCCTCCCTCTTTTTGCCGCCCCTTTCGCCTAGCGGTAGCGTGCTTTGAGGTACGCCCAGCGGACTTGGCAACAGTTTCACAGTTACCGAGTACCGAGCACAAGTCTGACCTTAAACTATACGTATTTACTTGTTCTGCTTGTTCTTTAGTCACTCGGTAAACAGAGATTGGCAGTCGTCACGCGACTGCTGATACCCTATAAAAACACAACAAAATTTACCAAAGGGTGTAACACACGACACGAAGTAAGCGTAGCGTAGAAATTAACTTTAGCTAATCGATCATTTAATTTATATTTAGTGTAGTGAATCCGATATTAATGCATTATATTTTCTAACTTGTATTGAGGAATTAAAGAATATTCTTCAATAAAGTGCTTTATATCATAATTGTATTTATTTACAATACTTTTCGAAGTACTTCAATTAATGAACTTCAATATTTATAAATACATCAAACTGTTATAACTAAATCTTGTCTTGAATTTATGTTTATAATAGTATTTTTTATAATAGTCTCACTGCTATTTCAATGAGCACAGCAGTGCATAAAATTATATGAAAGCAGTTTTTAAAATGATTTGATTTGAATACCATATTAATGCATTATGTTCACTATATATGTATAATGTTTATTATCTATATATTTCGAGTATTATTCAATAAAATGTTTAGTTAAAATACTTTTCGAAGTACTTCAATTAATGAACTTCAATATTTATAAATACATCAAACTGTTATAACTAAATTTTGTCTTGAATTTATGTATATAATAGTATTTTTTAGTTTTAAGATTGTAGGTCCTCTTACTGCTATTTCAATGAGTACAGCATAAAAATAAAATAAAATGAACTTTAATATTTTATATCTTGAAGCTATTATTATAATATTATTTTTTAATTTTAAGCGTGTAGGACATAGCACTGCTATTTCAATGAATACTGATATCTAAATTTAATTACTAATATTTTCTGTAATAGTTTAAGACCTAATTTATCTATTTTTATATAGAAAATTTATTGACAAATTTTTTACTTTCATAAAAATATTATATCATCCCAATAATCTACAATTTTAATTTTTTTCTTTGATAATCATTTTTTGTGTGAATTCTATTTAAAATTATAAAGGCAAATATATAAGTTATTTTACTTAACTTATTTTATTTTATTTAAATTCAAGTAGTATCTACTAGTCGTTCACTTTCGCTGCTATTTGCTTTTTGCCATAAGGCCAAGTGACCCATCCACTCTGGGTTCTATTTGCACAACTGCTGAGCTGGGTTTTCCCTTAGTTTCTCGGTTTTCTTTTGCCTCTGTGCTCTATGTTCTGGGTTATTTCATCAGGCATCAGCTTTTGGTGGACTGTGATCTAATTTATGCACTTGCCAATTGCCACTTTGCCACTTGTGTTTTGGAAACTTGTGTACGCATTGTCACATATTGCCGATTGACTCATCTGAATGGCCAAATCGCTGCTGACTGTTGCCAAGGGCTATCGATAACATTACCAGAAATGATTCGTCGTCGTCGGAAGTGCGATAAGATGCTAATTATGTGAAAGAGTCATTCAAGTATTGCAAGGTGTGACGAATCTGCTTTAAATTGGCTAATCATACGAAATTTGAAATTGATTTCAAATATTGTATTTCGATTGCATTTGTATTGAAATTGATTAGAAATGTATCTCAAATTGCGTGTTTGGAGTTGCGAGATATTTTACTTTATTTATGACTAACTTCATTTGTGACTGTGCACAAAAAAGTAACGCTTGGAGACATTGTTTTTTTTTTATTTTAAATGCTACTGGTGAAAATATGACTCAGTAAAATTGTTTAAGATAATGGGATGTTCATCAAATAGGCCGCAATCTTATTTTTGGAATATAAACAATGGCAGTAAACTTCATTTTAAAAATGTGACTAACAAGTTGGATTTTTATGATATCAATTATTTACTAAATGTACTAAGAGAATGTATTTGAATAAAGAATTATACACAAAGTATGGTTCATAGGTATTAATAAAATGAAATGAGTAGTAATCTTATTTAGGAAAATATAAACAACAGCTCTAACTTAATTTTGGAAAGTGACTAAGAAGTTACGTTTTTATTATATTTATTATTTACTTAAAAAAACATTCTATGTACTAAGAAAATTTAATTATATTTATTGTATACTTAAAGTAACATTCATAGTACAAAGAGAATATATTTGGAAAGTGACTAAGAAGTTAAGTTTTTATTATATTTATTATTTACTTAAAGAAACATTCTATGTACTAAGCATATATTAATTATTGTATTTGTTGTTTACTAAAAAAAACATTCATAGTACTAAGAGAATGTATTTGAATAAAGAATTATACTCAAAGTATGGTTCATAAGTTTTAATAAAATGAAATGAGTAGTAATCTTATTTAGGATAATATAAACAACAGCTTCAACTTTATTTTGGAAAATGACTAAGAAGTGGTGACAAATTGAGGTTTTATTATATTTATTATTTACATAAAGAAACATTCTATGTACTAAGAAAATTTTAATTATATTTCTTGTTTACTTAAAGAAACATTCATAGTACAAAGAGAATATATTTTAACTTAATCTTATTTAGAAAAATATAAACAAGAGTTTTAACTTTATTTTGGATAGTGACTAAGAGTTGCGGCCAAATGAAGTTTTTGTTATATAAATTATTTTGTAAATGAACAATTCATATAACTAAGAGAATTTACATAAGTGGAGAACTTTAAAAAATGTATGGATTTAAAAAAGTTAACAAAGATTTAGTTTAATTTAACATACAGCTTGCTTACTTTGGCATTTAAGCAATTGAAGTAAACTTGATTTTAGAAAGTCACTCAGAATTGCGTTCGAATTGAAGACGAACCTTAATAACTATTATATTTAATAAATAATCGTGCACAACACTAAAATATTATAAGTGGATGAAGAATCATTTGAAATTGATGGTATGGAAACGAAAATAAGGCTCTAAGCAAACGAAATAAATGAAATTTTTAAACATTGAAGTTGCTAAATAATAATATAAAATACATAATGATATAAAATAAATTCAAGTTAAAGAATCTTATTCAAAATTAAATAATATAATTATTACAATATAATAATTTTTGTGTGTAAAATAATTATTATTTAAGTTCGAAAATGAAAGCAGATATACACAAGCTACTGAATGAATTAATAAACTGCTTGACAAATGCAATTCAAATCAGTTTGCGTAAGTTAAAAGAAATCTTTTCATTACATTGATTGGTTTGATTTATATTTGAATTTAAAAAATACTTTCTGTTTTAATACTTCGAATTAAGTACTTTATGATGTGTGTTTCTGACATTAAGTTGACCAAGAACAACACAATTTTTGTAAATCAATACCAAGAAAGAGATTGTTAAGCCATAGGAGAAAAACATATGCTCAAGGTAGCGGACTTTAATGAGGCTTTCTAATTCCTGACGAACATCGGGTATTATGCGATTTCGTTGTCGACAGTATTCGAAGACGTCATTCGATCTGATGAGGCAAATTAATTATTTGATTTCATCACGTTTCGTACTTATTTATTTTTAGTGCTCGTTTTCTATGCAAATCTGATAAGAAATAAAACAAAAACAAAAAAGATAATAAAAAAAACTTGCTCACAAAAGAGAAAGAGATCAAATGAAATAAAATAGCAAATAAAACACGAATTAAATGCACTTTGGCCCTGATTTCAAATTGTAGATGAGCGCACACTTTGCGTGGGGGGGTTTCATCAACTCATGTGGCAGGGGACACATACTATACATACATAAAACTTAACAAACTGATATGCAAATTGGGGCCAGACAAGACAATGGGCAGCCAAAGAGGTGAAGTCACTCGACTCGGTTGCGGCTTGGCTTGTCTTGGCGATAAGACCAACACTTTTGGGTCTGTCGGAACAGGAAACCTGTCAAATGACTCATCGATTTATGTTTGTGGCCCCATCTTATCGCTCTTGTCAGACTGCTGCTCCCCCCGCTCTCCGCTCTCCTCTATTCCATTTTCCCCGCTTCGCTGGCCATAGTTGTAGTTAAAGAACCCGTTTCGTGACCAAATTATCACCACAAGCTAGAGTTGCCTCGACTCCTCTACCTCCCGCTTCCACCTCCCGCCACTGACCTCCAGTTGTGGCTGGTGAATTATGGCCTTTGGGTGTCAAATGCAACTAGGCGCTTTTGATACCGGGATACACGATGGTTGCTGCTTTACTGATGGTACAGGTAGCACTGCTTAACTGCGACTTACTTTTGAATTTCACCTATTTTCCAGCTCGTTTTGTTTGCTGCTTTCTGTTACACTCTCCGCGGGCACAGTTATTCATCATTATCTGACGACAGACATCAGCTGTTGGTTGTTGTTACCCAACAACAACAACAACAATAACAACAACAACGGCGACAACGTCGACGACGACAACGTTGCAAACAACGAAAAGCTGCACACAACTTTGTTAAAGACAACTAACGTCGCGATGTTGTCAAAGAAATTACCGACTTCAGTTGCAACGAACCTGAAATGCGCTACGCAAAATATCTATTGATTTTTTTTGCAGCTAAATAAATCTTATAAATGTATGTATAAGAATATAAAAAGAAAGTTTTATTTGATAATAAGAAGAAGTAACAAAAATATGTTTTTTTTTACAAAATTGATGTTATCTGTAATCCACTTACTTTTTTTTTTGTAGTATTATATATTTAATAATAACCCTCTGAGAAAATACAAAATAAGAATACAAAAAAAAAAATAAAAAAAAAAAATTCCTTACAATTTATTAGTTAAAGTTCTTGAGAGTTAGTTAGTTCTTGAGAATTCAATTTATTTTTAATGTGATTTTCCTTTCACTCTTAATATTTCATATCATCTCAAACTTTAATACATATTATATATAGTTTCATTTAGTATTTTACTGTTAATGAAAGCACATAAAATAATTACAATTTCAAGCAAACTATTATTATTATTATTATTACACATAATTATAAAAAATATATCTAAGTTATGGATTTAAAATAAACTTGTATGAAAAATATAACTTATTTATAGACTTAAAAGAAATTTTCGATATTTTTTATAATTACACATTAATACATAATTTAATTTCTAATAAATTAATTTTAATAATAATTAATATGTTTTTATACAAATAAATGTTATGTCATCCTAATGTTATTAGTTTTAATATTATCTGAGCAAAATTGTATGACGGATTGCAATACTATTTGAATTTTAAAAATAAATCCAATCACTAATTTTTTTGTTTTAATATTATTGGTATTTATTTTATGTAGCTCTTTTATAAGAAGGTGAAGTTTAAATTGAATGTTAAGCTGAAAAATGTATTACTTTGATTGTTTGTTTTAATATTTATAACATATTTATTACCTATCAATATTTATTTAAATACTCGATAGCATTTGTTAAACTTTATTAATTGAATTAAAGAACTTCCAGTTAATAAATTTACCAGAATTTTATTGCTAATTTTAAAGTAAGATTTAAAAATAAAAGCTGAGCTTTGCACAAAGTCGAAAGTACTGCGGTCGCTGATTAAGCCGGCCACTCCCACTCGGTGTAGCGCAGTCTGGCAATGGCAAGCGATCGTTAACGCTGATTACGAGGCAGCAACAGCAACAGCCACAGCCACAGCAACAGCGAAAACAGCAACAATAACAACAACGTCAGCTTCGGTAGCAGCAACAAGTCGCCGAGCGAGCAAACAGACCAGCAAACAACCAAGTCAAGGCATTAGCAATAACAACATATAAGAAATGAAAAAAAAAATAAACGAGAAAATAATAATGCAAAAAAAACAAGTGAAAACACTTTTAGCGGTTATACTCGACTGCGAGATACTCACTAAAGTTATGGTTTAATCTGACATTTTCATAATAAAGTAACTTTAAAAGCTTAAATTTGAAGTAAATAAATAAAATCTTTAAAAGTTGGTTTAAATATTAAATGTTTACATCTCGCGTTTGTCAACCTTTCTTTTTGAGTACCGGGTATAAGAAACAGAATTTAACAACAAGAAATAGGAAAAAGAAAAGTTTCGCTTGGCAACAAATCGTTGGACGGCAATCGACTAACAACTAACAATAATAACAACAATAACAACGACAACGGTGAATAAACCCACTAAATAACAACAAAAAAACCAAAGAGGAAAATAAAACGAGTCAGCAAACGATCAAAGTGATTACTTAGCAGGCAAACTGCCTGTTGCAGCTACAGCGAAGCTCTCAACTCTGCAACGAGAGTAGCTGAAAGAGCTGCTGAAACACTGCTGAAAAGTCAGCTGAACATAGCAGATGCCTTTTAAATGACTAGGGTTTAATAAAGAATAGTTAAAGTAGTGTTTAAAGGAACTAAATTGTAGTTAGATTATCTATATTTTGATGATAATTATAAATAAAAAATAAATTAAAGCCGAGGAAAAATATTTAGTAAATATATGCATATATATTATGAACAATTAATTCTATAAAAATACAGCAAGACTTTTTTGACAATCTTATATATTATATGTACGTAAATGTTTGTCACTTCTGACTTTAAGGTGATGTAAAATTTGTAAAATGTGTTTATCACTTTGATTTATTTTTTCCAATTATCATTATTCTTTTTTACTATATATAAAATGAACAAATATTCAAAAACCAAGTTGTTTATATGTTGAATTATTTTTTATTTAAGAAAAACAATATACTAATATACTATTTAGTATGTAGACCAACAATATACTAAATATTGTTAAAGTTAATATATGTCAGGGCTAAATTCTGAGAATTAGAAAAATGTTCTATTTATTATATAGAAAATATAATAAATAAACTTGTACGAAAATAGAAACATGACGAGCTAAATTTGAACACTTAAGTGCAGAAAGTACTACTATAAGATATAGATACCAAAGATAATAATATATATTTTAGCTTTGCTCTTCTTTTTGTTTATGTTTGTCAATAACTTTCTACTGCTAAACTATTGCACAGTAAATTGTAAACAACTCTTTGACGAGCTAGAGATCTTTTGACTAATTTTCTAAGACTACAGTTCATTACTAATAATATATTAAGATCGAAGCTGCAATTTATGATATTTTTCGGCTGTATTGAGGATCACATAAGTTTGTTGCTATGGGCAAAGTTTGGATGGGTTCATTGAACTCTTGGAATGCAAGTGGCTCAAACACGTGTTGACAAGTTATTAAATTCCAATTAAGAGCAGCTGTCGAAATATTGAATCAAACTGTACTGAACTCGACTGCATCAAGGTCGTAAGGCTCTCCCCTGCTTCTCTATGTGATGGATCCCCCTGGGTGTTATTATTTATTTAGCGTGTCACGATCAACAAGTTATCATGACTACCGTCAAATTAAGCATCGACGAGTGCATTGCACTCCATTTTGACAGCATTTAATTCTCTCGAATACTTGACAAATGTTGTGAGTGTATTCACTGAGTTCAATGTACGCACAGAGTCTTGGCCAAAAAAAAAAAAAAAAAAAAAAGTAAGAAGTAGAACTTGGCTATTTGGTCTACTGACTGACTGCTCGATAAGAGTTCGTTGATCGATAGCAGAGTATCAGAAATGCACTTCTTCAGTTCAGTTTCTTGTTTTTTTGGTCTAGATAATGTTTAAACTTTCTTGAACTCTTGCAATCTTATCAATGTCAATGTTCGTCTAATTCTATAAACAGCAATTAAATTGCTCGCTGTTGTTTTTCGATTGAAATTGAACTCGCAGCTATTAAAAGTTGAAGGCTGCTTTAAATCTTTTGTTGACAAATTACTAATTTTATGTGACAGAATATTTATTCAACTAATTGTGTGATTAATTTCGTTGTATTTAAATTTGTCGTAGTTTTGTAGGTTATCAGCAAGTGTTTAAAGTTTGTATGAATTTGTCACAATTAGTCATAATTTGTACTAATTTTTATTAGAATTATATTTGAAAGTTCACTCAGTATGAGATTATTTTCTTATCAACTTGAAATGTAATTTATTTAGTACTATTTATGAACTATGAATTTGATTTATGTGTCCATTTAAATTTGTCGTAGATTTGCAGGTTATCAGCAATTCTTTAATTCTTTATGAATTTGTCTCATTTGGTTAATTTAATTTGTACTAATTTTTATTAGAATTATATTTGAAAGTTCACTCAATATGAGATTATTCTCTTATCAACTTGAAATACTTTGAAATATAATTTATTTAGTACTATTTATGAACTATGAATTTGATTTATGTGTCCATTTAAATTTGTCGTAGTTTTGTAGGTTATCAGCAAATGTTTAAATTTTTTATGAATTTGTCTCAATTAGTCAATTTAATTTGTACTAATTTTTATTAGAATTATATTTGAAAGTTCACTCAATTTGAGATTATTTTCTTATCAACTTGAAATGCTTTGAAATAAAATTTTTTACTACTACTTATGAAATATAATTGGCAACAGAATTGAATTGAAATTTGATTTATGTTTTCATTTAAATTTGTCGTAGTTTCAGCAAGTGTTTTATGTATTTGTCGTAATTAGTCGTAATCTGAATTAATATTTTAATTGAAAGTTCAGACAGTTGAAAAATATGAGATTATTTTCTTATCAAGTTGTTGCTTGCATTGAAATAATTTTTCCAGAACTATTTATGAACTATGAATTACATTTTATTTATAGTTTTACTTTTGTCATAGTTCTGTAGGTTAACAACAAGTGTTTAAATGTTTATGAATTTGTCAAAATTAGTCGTGTTGTCAAGTAGCACTTAATTTGAACTAATTTTTATTTAAATTCTTATAAAATAGTTGAGAGTTCACTCAATTGAAGCTTTGAGATTATTGTCTTATCT
The DNA here is from genome assembly GCF_023558535.2 of Drosophila nasuta. Taxonomy (NCBI): domain Eukaryota; kingdom Metazoa; phylum Arthropoda; class Insecta; order Diptera; family Drosophilidae; genus Drosophila; species Drosophila nasuta. Next base: position 31,204,253 of record NC_083457.1, on the reverse strand, counting down.
TCCTTGCCATGAAATATTTAATATTATCAACTGTGAGTTTATTATTTATGAACTATGAACACGCATAAAATTAGTCGACAAATTTTGAAATTTAATTTGTACTTTTTTCAAATTTGTCGTAGTTATCAGCAAGTGTTTCAATTTTTTATGAATTTGTCACAATTAGTCGGGATCTCAATTAGTATTTTTAATTTGTAATAATTTTTATTAGAATAATATTTGAAAGTTCACTTAGTTGAACAATTTGAGATTATTTTCTTATCTACACTTTGTGACTTTGGAATATATTTTTTTTCAAATACTATCAATCGTAGTGAGTTGACTATTGATTACTATTTATACTTTATCTACTATTATTATTATTATTTACTATTATATACTTTGAAATTGAAATTATGTTTTTATTTTAATTTGTTCTTGTTTGTCAGGTTATCATTAAGTGTATTAAAGGTTTATGTATTTGACAGGCTTATGTTAGTGTAAGCAAGTATTATTTCGTTTGTTCCAATTTTGATTAGAATAATATTAGATTAATCTATTATCAAGCTAATGCGTTTAAAGTGCCGCTTTTGCTTATTCTTATTTTTCGTAGAACTATTGATGGACTTTGTATTCATGTTAAGCGATAGCATTTAAAATTGACATATATTTATTAGCTTCAAGTTTTTTGGGTTATCAGAGTTTGCTTATATTTTAATTATTTTACAGCAATTTGTGGTAATCTCAATTAGTTTTTAATTAATATAAGAAACGTTTTCAATATATTTATTATTTTAAATATTATTATTCATAGTGTATTGATTACTTGCTAAGAGAAAACTATGAATATGTTAGGCGTGATCAATTAGCGTTTTAACGTTTATTGTAATGAAATTAAACTTCATGTATATGCATATCAACGAAAGTAGATTAATAAGAAATATGTATATTTAAAAATTCTCAAATTATTGCTTATTATTGTTAATAAATACGGTGCATGTAAGCAACTTTAATTTTATTTTGCAGCAGGCAGAGTTACAGTATTAATTATTGTAGTTTGCGGCACCAAGGGATGCACATAATTAAGTTTTATTATATAATTATATTATATTATATAGTATCATAATATATGTTATTACTTTACCACAGAGCACGCACTCTAGCATTATTTCAACTAAAAAGCGAAGCGTGCAACAATATTGTGCAAATCAGAGCATAATCTGGCATTATGCCCAGTTCGGTTTAGTTGCTCCAATCGAGATGATGCAGTCGCAAAGGTGAATGTCTTCCTGCTTTGTGCCCATCATGACTCATACTCGGTATTCGTATTCGTATTCGTAATCGCATTCGTATTCGTATTCGCATTCGCTTTGCGTAGTCGGACTGAGTGCACTCTCAGTGGGTCTGAAATTCGAATTGCATTTAATTGCCAGCATTTAATTTATGCCGTTGAGTGTCTTGATTGTCGCTCTGACACGACAGCAGGATTGCGGCTAAGATGGCGCCGAAGGGGAGCCAACAAGGAGAGACACAGAGAGAGAGAAAGAGATGAAGAGAAGGAGACTCATCAGCAATGGGAGCTGATTACATGTCATCAGCTGCAGCAGCAGCAGCACTCGCCGTTGGACTATTTTAGCGAAATTTTATGGCCAACATAAAAGGCCCAAACAGCTGAAGTGGCAGTCGAAGAAGTCGGTGGTGGCATCGCCGGCTGAAGTGAAGTTGCATCAGCTGCCAGATTTGCAGCTTGGTTGGGGGCCAGGGCGTTAAAGTTAACGACCAGCCAACGGCGCTCTGTGCTCATTACCAGCGTTTGCTTCTTCTACTTTTTCTTTTTCTGCTGCTGTTCCTCCAGCCACAGCTTCAACCTCAACCTCAGACTATGTTACTGTTGCTGTTGCTGTTTCAGTGTCAGCCTCGGTCGACGTCGAAGTGCGCGCATCTCTTTCATTGCCAGACCTATTTGGCTTCAGCTGCACTTGGAGAAATCGTTTACTAACAAAGTTTATCGCGAGTTAGTTGAGCTTTAAAATACTTGATAAATAAAGGAGAAAATATGATTTCAAATACTCGCTTATTTAGCAGATATTATGGCTATGTTCAATAAGAAGCATTTATATATTTACTAGGCATTACCTATATTAAGTATACGCAAGTGTTGCTAAAATAATTAGTATTTCCAACTTGTGCTGCAAATATTGCTTAGACAAATTAGAGAATAAATATGATTTACATTTTAATATATACTGATATTTTAGAAAGTAACAGAACACAATATAAGAAAGTCAATGAAATATATGTACGTATACTTTTATATACTTAATAGTTACAGACATAACTTATATTAAGTATACGCAAAAATTGTATAGACAACAATGTAGAATATTTCATGTTTTCAATTTGATTAGAGAATAAATATCATATGCTGATAATTTAGAAAGCATCAGAATACAATATAAGAAATTGTATAATATTAATATTACATTCTAGCCATAACTTATATTAAGTATACGCCAATATTGTAATATTCATAGCTAGTATTAAGTATACACAGATTTGGTTCACACAACAATAAAAAAGAAATTTTATTATTTATGAAATCTTTAAACGAAACACCTCTACCTTACTTCTAGCTCCATTTTTTCGCGCAGTGCAAGCAATTTTTCTAGCCGGTTCTGGCTTTAATTGCAGCTCAGCACTCGCAGCTTCTTTGGCAAACCGAGAGATGCATCTGGACGGGGCAGCGACTACTGTGCGAGGGGCCATTAAAACTAATTGGCATGATTGATTGTTGTTGTGGTGTGCCCCCTTCCCCTTCCTCTGCTCACTGCCCCCTGCTTTGCACTGTTCTGCTGTTCTTCTCTATCAGTTTCTCTGTCGCTCTTTCTCTATCTGTGCTGTGGTTGCTTTTCTCTCGTTCGCTTTAGTTTTGTTTCTCCATCATTTAATTTAATTAATGAGCGTGTGTATCAATTGGTTTACAATTGTTTAATTGCCTGTATCATGCGGTGTTATGGCCTATGCCCCCCTTCTCCCCACTCGTGTACATCTTCTTCCCCCTTTGCCTGCTGCTCTTCGATGTTCTTCGACGTGTCTCGAGCCCATTATCATGGCCATTTACCACCTATGTGTGTTCGCTTGCTGTTTTAGTTTGTCTGCTTGTGGTCGGGGGAAGCGAGAAGGGCGAAGACGAGCGAAGAAGTGGCACCCACTGCGACAACGAAATGTCTTTGTGGGGCTTCTTCTTGACAACTTGCTGCAGCGTGTTCTCTCTCTTAGTACCCCTCGCTTCCCTTGACAATTACGGCGCCCTCCTCTTGTGTCATGTTACGTCTCTTTAAACTCTTCACCTCTCTCCGTCTGTTTATCTGTCTCTCTGTTTATATGTCCATCTATTTATCCGTCTGTCTGTCTGTCCTCTCGACGCTCTGTCATGTTTGATTTTGCAGTTTAATCAGCCACTAAAGTTTACCGCTTATGTAACTCATTGATTGACAAACTTTTATTGGACACATCAAACCAACTTGTCCAACAGCAACTGCAACTGCAGCCACATTCAATTCCATCAACATCTATGGCCATCTATAAAAAAACGATCACAAAGTGAATAAAATTCATTTATGATGGATGTTTAGTCAATAAAAGTGTAAAACCGATAGGTAAAGAAATAACATAAAAAGAATTCAGCGAGTGAAATTCAAGAATTTTCTAAAGTTAACAAAACTTTGTATGTAAGCAAAGAATGAATTGAAGTCTTGGTTTATATAAAAATCTTTAAAACTTCGTTAAGAAAATAAATGTGAAAGAAAAGTAAGAAATTTCAAAATTTATGAGAAATAATTAGATTATATACTATATTCTATACTTTAGTATTTAATTCTATAGTTCAATAAAGAAGCCAGAATAATGTTTGTCTTCTGGCGAATTTGAAATATGTACATACATAAATAAAATTCATTCAAAATTTTTAATAACATTTGGACTTGTTGCAATCAAGAATGTTAGTTTGGCTGTAGAGGTAGTAATATTCTAATATACTAATATGCCAATATACCAATATACTAATATACTAATATACTAATATACTAATATACTAATATACTAATATACTAATATACTAATATACTAATATACTAATATACTAATATACTAATATACTAATATTCTAATATACTAATATACTAATATATTGATATACCAATATTCTTATATACTTATATACTAATATATTAATATACTAATAAAATAATATACTAATATACCAAAATACTAATATACTGATATACTAATATTCTAATATAATTCTAATATACTGTATTATAACTATTTTCAAAGCTATAGAGAAAACAGAAATTTAATTAAAATAAGAGTCTATGATTTTTTCACATTAAATGTTATCAATCAATAAATTGTACTAGGTATGATTATATAAAATAAGTGTTATAACATATAGTATATTTCTATACTACATCAATATTATACCATGAAGAATAAAATAATGAATTGTATCTTCAACCTTAACTATGCTCGTGTTATATGTTCATCAAGTATGTATAAATCAGAAATATTATATTATGAAAATATTTTATAGCGGTGCTAACCCACAAAAATATCTATAGAGAGTTGCCAAGCAGCTCTGCAGACAGTGAAGTGAGCACGGAATACGAGTAGAGTTGTGTAGTGCAATGTGATGCATTGTAATGCAGCTAAAGACAAGTAGCTCGCTTGGCTTTGGCTTCGTGTTCGTTTTGGGATTAATGTTGGGCGTGCTTAATCTTGATCTGCCGCCCACTGATGGAACTTTCGCCAATGCGAAACGGTGAAAACGCTCTGGTATGTATGTGTGTGTGTGTGTGTAGCTGAAACTAATTGCTGGCAAGAGCGAGGTATTGTCTGGCATTTCCTCTCTCGATGGGCTGTTCTGCTGCTGCTGCTGTCGCTGTTGTTGTTGTTGTTGCTGTTGCTGCTGTTGGTGGCAAGCGTGCCACGAGAAATGCATATGAAACAATAGAGCAAATTATGTAGTATGTATACAAAGCGAATACAAGTGAATAAATGCGTGTATGTATGACTGTGCGTTGGCCTTTTCCTCTTTGGCTTTTGTCTGCTTGGGCTTGAAAATGCGCTCAACTTTTCACCAAACTGGGCGCCATTGTGAGCCAACTTTGGATACGGATACGGTTCCCTGGCCACCATCATCATCACCATCACCATCAGCAGCAACAGCAGCAGCAGCAAGCAACATTCCATCCATTGGGGCCATTGTCACTCTGTGGTGCGTTTCATGCAGCCAACCATGCGACGATCCCAACAAATGTTAATATGCCACTGAATCTGGGATTCAGACTGAAACTGAAACTGGAACTCCAACTCCAACTTTAACTCGCATATCCAACTGGAGCTCAAACTGTGGCACTTTGCATATTACATAGCCATAAATGAACTTACTTTTTTTTTGCTTTTTGGTTTTTTGGCATTGCCAGCGTCGTTTTTCTTGCCACATTTCACAAACCATCAAGCGAGAAATGTGGCCGGCATTTAAGTGCAGCCAAAACAGAGACATGACATACAGCCAAAATGCTAAAATGCTGCAAAGATTTGCATATAAAGCGAGAATGGAGAATAAGCTGGAGAAAGCCTCCATGGGAAACTTTTCTAAGCTTTGGTTTGGACCGAACTTAGCTCGGGAAAAATGATATTTACATTTAAGCTGTTGCTAAATAAAATAAACATTAAGGTGTTTTGCCTTTAGAAGGAAAAATCAGTAAAGTTTTTAAGTATATTTTTTATGAAAGTCAAGACATTTGAGGGTACTAAAGAAAAATGATAAAATAATAATTTATATTATAATAAAATTAATGAAAAGAAATCACAGATAAAAAAAACTTGCTAAAGTTAAGAATAAAATCTTGAATCAAAATTTTATTATGTTAAACTTGAACCAAATTCTGTAAAAAATCTAGATTCCCAATCCTGAGATTCTAGATTTTAATCATGTTTTTAGAATGGAAAATTCTCTATATTTTTTAAACTAAAAATATTATTTCTGTGTAAAAATTCAGGAAAATAAACTCAGAATCATTGGAAGGGAATCATCATAAGGAAGGAGATCAATTTAAAAGTTTTAAAGCAAAGAAAAAGTAAGTATATACAAACTATATGGCGAATTCAGCTAAAGGGAAACTTTTTAAGATTTGTTAAACATTGATCTGTAAATACTTTAAATTTAATAAAAAAGTCGATAAAGAGACAAGCGTAAGCTCAACCAGACTATATGGAAATAAGAGACAAAATTCGATTTCACAATGCAGGAAATCAAATGTTGAATCAACAACAAAATATTGAAGACTTTGTTCCACTTGAAGTGATCAAATCCTAAACGCTGCGACAATGCAATGGCACTTAGCAGCTTTACGACCAGCATAACGACCGTCTATATACATACTGTATAGTATGGTATATACTATATACGTATGTATCTCTATCTGTGCATATGTATTCTGATAATGTGTACGTATTTGTATACTTGGCTCATATATATGTTACGAGTATGGATGGTGGCAGGGCTTTATCATCTATCAGCGTCACTCTCGCCTCAACTAGTCATAAATTTTAACGCCAGACGCGAGCGCTTTTTACGAGCTCAAACTTGCCTCGCCTTGCCTCATCGCCCCCCCTTCGCCCCGCAACTTTCCTCGCATCTGCAGCAAGCGTTGAAGCTTTAACTGTATTTGTATTTGTATCTGTATCTGTATCTTTGGCTGTGCAACTTGGTGGCGCACCCGTTGGTAGTGCGTAACCTGGGTTTTAGTTTTGCTATTGTCATGCCTATTCCTCGTATACCCTGTAAACTTTAGCTTCGAAGTAATTTATTATTATTCGATTTATTCTCTTTGTTCGATAGCATATTCATAAAGTTTAAAATCTTCGATAGAATATAAAGCTATGTAAATGTGTAAAAGCATTTTTCCTTTAAAAATATTGTACTATTGTTTAACCATCTTATTCAATTTAAAAAGTGTATAAATTTTGTTTGTCACATTAAACTGCTTATATATTCTGCAATTGAAAGTAGTATATTACTTTCTAAGAAACTTAATTTAGTAGATTTATTCATTCTTCTTTAATTTAAATATAGTATTTCTTACTAGACTTAAGATGATAAAACAAAGAACAAATTTCCTTAAATTTTTTTGTTTCTGAAACAAAAATATTCTTAGACATTTAATATGATCGCTCTCTGTTTACAGGGTATTTAGTAGCTCTGCTTATCGCTTCACATTCATTTAGGGGGCGCGCTCTTCAGCTTCACCACCCAGCAGCTGGGCGTGCCTTTGGCCCCAGCCGCCTTGATGATCATAATTTCCAATTTTATGGCTCTGAACAACTATCTACCATCTCCTATCAGCGAGTGTGTCTCTGTCTCTCTCAGAGTGTGTGTATTGTTGGGTTTGTATGTGTGTGTATGTGTTGTGCACATGAGCGAAAGTTTTTGGTTATGGAGTTAAACAATTTTATGGCGGCAATTTTTGTGCGCTTTACACTTGATGCATCTGTGCTGTTAACCGGGCCATTGCCATCCGATGTGAGCACTATGAAATGCTGTTTAAGTATTGAGTTTATGGATCACAGAGCTGTCAACTTGCGTTGTCCATTTGCCAGATATAACTTATCTAGAATAGCTAAGGTATGTGCTACTATAATAAATAATATTCATTTGGCTATTGACAGAAAATCAACTTGGACAATTGTAAATTGAGAACCATATTATTTTTTGCAGATCTGCTATATTTATGAAAGAAACATAAGCTACTATTACATAAAAATGGTATTAAAATCATTTCAAAAATAGTTTCCGGAATTACATTAAAAGTAGATTTAAGTAGAAAGAAATTGTTGTTATAGAAAAATTAGAAAATATACAAAACATTTGTCGGTTTAAACTGGTCTTCTATTATTTCATTTGATTTATATATTGTCTGAAGTCATCTTATCGCTACAAGGTAACTATTTGCATAGATATTCTTAAGTATTCAATTTATTAATAAATATCCAAGTTTTATATTTTTCAACTTAGATTGACTTCGACGCTTTATAAATCAGCAGAGTGGATTTCAAATTTAGCTTGGAAAACGAGCATACATATATTTTCTCGCTTTTATTTCCTCTATAAAATAGCTTTTAAATAATCATTCTAGCTAAAAAGCCAGCAACAACTATCCTTTTACAGCAATGACATCACAATTTTATTGTCTATTTGATTTCTTCAAATATACTTTTCTTTTGGTAACAGAAACGTTTTGCAGGGGAAAATAATTTCATGAATAAAAATTTCATGATTTTTGTGTTTGTATAATTTATTGAAGTATTTGAATGGCTGATGAAATAAAATATATGAAATGTGTAAGCGCATGTCAAGTAGAATGCTTATTAAAAATTAAAAATGAATTTACTGTGGGGGGTAAAACAGTTAACAAATTTTCAACTTTATATGCGACACGTTGCTGCAGTCACGTATTCAATGCGAGATCCACACGAGCCAGACACAGACACACACATAGCCACAGACAGAGACAGTGACACAGACAGAGACAGAGACCTGGACATGTGGTGTCTCTATGGTAAATGCCAACCGCAAATATGACGACAGACACGTTACCCAAATGACGCGGACATGGACACGCACATAAGGCGAATACGATGTGAGGGTCCACCGAGGGGTCAGGTCTTTAGCGTTCTGGCGTCACAGAGTTCTACAACAGCTAGCTAGCTAGCGATTAGACGTTCAGCTAGACATATTGTATGTACAAGTATATACGACAAATGTCGTCAGATGCATTAATGTGATGGATAAACTGTGACGTAACGAACCAGGAAGACGGCCACGAGCTCACGTGCCTCCCTGATGTCGGCAAGCTCAAAAGGTTCCACAACGCACACGTCACATAGATCCCTCCACGTGGCGCAGATGACGACAGAAATCACGTGTCGCTGGCTAATTATTAAAGCTGTTAGTAATTACAAAGTCAAGGTAGTGAAGCAAACATAATTTAAACTCTGATTTTAGAGCACGTTAATTTTCCACATCATCTTGGTTGAAGTAACTGATATTTGAACATATTTTATAAATTCGTATATGTATATTGAAAAATTATAATAAATTTATTGGTTTAATCCCATATAAATATATATTTATAAAAATGAAAAAAAACAGTCTTTATATTAATTCTGGTATTATTATGAAATTATGTCAACATTAAATCTAAGAGCACACATTATTTAATCAAGACACAAATCTTATAACAAATATAGATTGGTCTTAGGTAAAAACTCAAATCAAGATCAAAAGTTCTTCAACAGTCTCCTACTGCCTGTTATATAGAGTTCCGGCTGGCACAAAGTTATAATATAATATAAGTTCTATCCTATGGATAGGGGGTTTAATAATAATGGCTTAGCAAAGCAAAACTAGTTTTTATACCTTTTCATTTTACTTCTCTGAGTATGATCCAACTGCTATTTGTATGAACTGTATGATGATCCAAATGTTAATTGTATATTCTATATGCTCTTCAATAACAAAACCCAAGTTCTAAAACAAACTGAGTTCTAATTCAACTTCACAAATTTATATGTTGGTGAATTTATTTGCTAATCCTCCTTCTAATTCGACAATAGCATTTTGTTTAGAATTAATCTCAGATTCTAATTTCTCAACTTTATTTTGACACAATTGCAAATCGATTTTCCCTTTAAGTACTGTGTTTTTATACTCACATAATAGAGCTGTCTCCTTTATGAATTTTTCATGAATTCTTACAATTTCATGACATTTTTCAATAAGATCCGAATTTAATTCATTTAACTTATTTTCCTTAATTTTTTGTCTTCTTACTCATTTCTAACCTGTCTAAAATACTCAAGCAAAGGTTTCATAGTTTTATAGTTATGAATGTGGTACATTTCTTCCATTTGTCGGTCGGATTCACACATAAACTTTTCACACTCACTGTACTGCACTGCTTTATGTAATTATTAATACCTTTCCTTTAACTGATGTTGCAACGACAAATATTTCGTGTGTTATTAGTAACAAAACTGCATTTAGTATAATTCATTCGACTGAGCTCAAGCATGCAACTGAATAATATATGCACTCAAGTCTACAAATAAATCTGCTCTTAACATTTAATATGTGTTTATAAAAAGGAATCGAGTTTTTCATTAATGATAAGAGATAGACTCTCTGTCTGGGTCAACCGACGAGAAAATATTGCCTGATTATCTCAATGTAATGAACATTTAATTAAATTGATTAGAATAACGAGTTTATTAATTTAATCTGTTTATTGAATGTTTAGATAAGAATCGAATATGTGTAGATCAATTATATATATTTCTTTAATATTCAAGGCTCGATTAAAAGGATGTATATACAGGATAATAATAGGTTTACTTACTTTTAAGTATTTCCACCTCTATTGAAATCATTTAGAGATTTGCTACATTAAAACATAAAATACAATAAAAATTGATAGATTTCTATTGAAAAAATAAATCGATGCATTAAATAGTCGATCGTATTATTATTCAGAAGGCAATTTCTTAATGCACCAATCATATTTAAATGATTACATAATTGAGTCAAATATTGGAATTTCAGCTCTTCACTTGCTCACTTCTTCATCGCTTCTTTTGGGGCGAATTAGCATCTTAGCTTCTTTAAGATAGATTTTATATCCAACGAACCAATTTAGAGCTGGCCCATATGGTGCATTTAAATTACTGCATAAGAAAAAACAAAAATCAATAATTATATGTCTTCCATCGGAAATAACAGTTTGCAATATTTACCAATCATAACAATTCGTGTGCCACCAGCCACTTTCGTAGTCAATTGCGCAATTACCATAATTAATGTCGTTGTCGCGATCGAATGTTGTGAATTTCGTGTTTTCGCTGCTTTTCATCGCATCCTCAATAATAGTTCCACTGAATTTACCCAAACTCAGTTTATATCCACTGTCTTCATCGGATATTTTGAAATCGTCATAACGAGCGTTGTAGGTGCTTCCATTCAGAGTAACCAAATGTAAATAAAGTTCGAATCGCTGCAAACTCGTGATACGATGTATTTTCTCTAGTCCGAGGAAGAAGTCGCTATCCATTGCACCGAAACCTTTGCGATACGTTGCCCAATTCCTATTGAAACTCTCATTTCCCCCAACTCGTTGTTGTATTACAATCCATCCAGGTCCAGCTAACTGACTATCGCATAAAACATCGAATAAACCTATGCCAGAATCATTGAGTTGATGAACACCAGGAGAATCTCCAAAAGAAGAGCAACTTGATGGGATAATAGTATTGGGTAACGTCTTATTCAATATATCAATCAGTGTTTGATGTTGCTCCCTAGTCTTTTCGATATTTGCATTAAGTCTCCTGATATTTTCATCCTTTTCAAATAGCCTTGATTTAAGTTGTTTTAATTGAACTTCAGAAGATTCTAAACTGTTGGATTTTTCTGCTACTTCTTTTTTACATTCATCATAAAGTTTAGAAATTGGTGTTAATTTGTCAATAATTTGTTTTTGTGATTTAATCTTAGATTCTAATTCTTCAACTTTGTTTTGACACAATTGCATATCGTTTTCCCCTTTAAGTATTTTGGTTTTATACTTATCTAATAGAGCTTCCTCCTTCATGAATTTTTCATGAATTCTTACAATGTCATGATACTTTTCTATAAGATCAGAATTCAATTCATTCAACTTCTTTTCCTTAATTTCACTGTCTTCTAACTCAGTTCGAACCGGCCTAAAATAATCAAGCAAAGGTTTCACACTTTTAGAGGTCTGATTGAGGAATTGTTTTTCCATTTCTCGGTCGGATTCATGGGTCTGATAAGAAGAAGATGGAAACATTTTTAGCACTCACTGTATTACACTGTTTTACAAAATTGTTCTCACCTCTTCGAAGGCAGATGTGGTCACCAAGAATATTTCAAGTACTATTAAAAAAAGAACTGAGTTGATTTTGATTTTGCACATTTTGAATATTTCGACTGCTCGCGGAAAAGATGAATTTGAAACTAAAAGTTGAATGTAAATCGACGAAGAATATAGCTCTGAGTGCTGTATGATTTTGGAATTATCACGTGATGAACGGATGTGGGTTCAGAGCAAAAGTTCGTGGCGGAAGAGAAGGCGATAGCAAATGGTGTCAATGTCGACACAATGTCAACTTCCTGACGCATGTCTAGGAGAGGCTTCTTGATAATTAAACTAGAAGTGGCGACTGCTTTTGAGTAATTCATTTATTCGAATTTTGATTATTATTAAAAAAGTAAGAAAGCTACAGTCGAGTGTACTCGACTGTGAAATACTCGCTACCCATTTTGAATAAAAGCAATATATTTTGCAGTATTATTCTCAAAATATACCGAATATACTGCAAATATACTAAAAATATACCAAATGGTATATGTGGTATATCGATATAGTACCGCATTCAAAATATACCATGGACGGCTCAATATACCAGATTGTCAGCCAAAGCAACTCAGACCTCTAGTAAGTATGCGTTTTTGCCCATACAAAAGTATTTCTTTAATAACTTCGATCATTTTTATCTGATCGCAACCAGGAATCATAACTACTATAGTTATTATTGTATATACAAAATTTGCAACTCTAGCTTTAAAATTACGCTTGTTATTAGATTTTTTTGATTTGCAGGGGCGGAAGTGGGCGTGGCAAAAATTTGTAACAAACTTGATCTGCGTGTAAACATAACAAATGCTGTCGAAAAAAAATTATAGCTCTATCTCTTATAGTCTCTGAGATCTAGGTGTTCATACGGACAGACGGACAGACACACAGACGGACGTGGCTAGATCGTCTCGGCTGTTGACGCTGATCAAGAATATATATACTTTATAGGGTCGAAGATAACTTCTTCTACCTGTTACATACATTTCCTGTCGGCACAAAGTTACAATACCCTTCTACCCTACGGGTATAATTAGAAAACTGTGTAGTGTAAAATTGCAATATATATATTAAATGTATATTGACAGTAAGGCAAATGTTTGGTTTAGCGAATGACGCAGCTCTGGTCATAATTAGTATAAATAATGCTAGAGTACTTCTCGGTAGTAATACTTATTTGTTATCATATCAATGCTGTTGTTTTCTTTTATTATCACAAGGGCGACAATTATTCGATTCGTTTTTCTCAAGATCAGCAGATGTTTTTCGTCTCGATCCCGATCTCGATCTTTTGACGCGTTTGCAGTATTTTGTTGTTTACTTCGATGTTGAGAAGAAAAGGAGACTTTGATTCATTTGTAAACACGCGATTATTATGATTATTATTTATTGTTTGTATTTCCGATGGTATGTTGTTCAAATAGTATTTTATTTATAAGGTTTTATATCATTTATTTGCGAACCATCTGTTCGAAATGAAAAAAAAAATAAAACTTGAATTATATATTGATTAATGCAATTAGCCGGAGATAACAATAATTTGCAATGCCCATCTGTGATCTATGCCATCTGTGGATGCGAATGGATCCAATTAACATCGAATATGTGACATGCCTGCTGACGCGCATTTTAAATCGTGCGAAAAAATACATATAATTCATATAACATACATATATATATACATTCTTGTTGTTTGCCTTGCGTTTTGCGTCAGCAAATTCGGGGCTGTGTTGTAAGTAAACAACAAATAAAACGAAAGATCATCAACGTTTATAGTATATCCTAGAGAGATTTGTGTACTTAGTATTCGCTGTTATGGCTGCGAGATCTGCTTGATGTAATCGTGTTTCTGTTGTTGCTTTTGTTTGCAATTCTATAAACAGCACAACAGCTGGGGCGAGCGAATTGTTGGACAAGGTCTAGAAAGCTGATTGATTGACTAATTGATTGAGCAGTGCAATACCCTGTAATCAAATCAATGTTAGAATGATTATGCAGAAATTGAGTTGAACTTGCGAACTGTTCTTGGGTGATAAGAAAACTACAAAAACGTAAAGCAAAATGAAGATGTATCTTTTATTTGAACATATTTTTTTCTATAGGAATAGGGAAACAACTGTCAGCCAATTAACTCAAATACTTTCTGAAATATATTAATAAATTAAATAAATAAAATATTAAGCAACTTTTGTGATTCTACCACTTGAACATAAATCGCTATAATGTAGATATAATATAGTTATGTAGTTACAATTTAATTAGTTATTCAGATAAATACAATATATAGTTTGATACGATTAAAAGTAGTTTTCACTTATTATTATTGATTTTTTTCAACTATTGGTCGAATCAGCATCTTAACTGCTTTAAGCGAAATCCGAGGTGTCCAAAACATGCCCGTTACATTCTGCACTTCATGATTAAAGTATCTGCCATTGAGGTTACTAGAGAATCGAAAACAAATATTAGTTAAAAACGATAATCTGTCCAAATGAGGGCTCTTCACTTACCAAAGTCCGCAATATGCGAACCACCAGCCACTTTGTCGCTGCTCAGCACAATTGGTGTCCTTGAAATTATCGTTATCGCGATCGTAGGTGGAGAAGGATTCAGAAAAATGCCAATTTAGGCAATCGAATACTCTGCCCTTTGTGAAATTACCCACAGAGGACAATTTGTAGTTCTCCTCCTCGCCGGCAACTTGAAAGCGATCGTAGTGCGCATTTTCGACTTCACCATTAAATTTCTCCATATAAATGTTGAGCTCATGTCGATGGGCGCTTGTTAGGCGATGGATTCGCTCGAGACCCAGAAAGAAATCGCCATTCAAAGAACCGAAGCCAGCACTATAATTGGCCCAGTTCCTGTAGAAATTCTCCTTGCCATCGATTCGCTGTTGAATAACCGTCCAACCCGATCCGAAAGTCGTGCTATCGCATAGAACATCGAAGGAGCTCAGACCGGGAGCGGTTATTTGATGAATTCCCGGTGATTGTGCATATGGAATGCAGCTGCTCGTTGCAATAAACTAAAACGAAACGAAATTCATTCCGCTATACATTTGGTATTCTAAGCGAAATGCTTATATTAACCTCGGATTCGTTGGCATCGACTCCACCGATGGTCAGCACTGCGATCGCGGATAGCAACAGAGATCGATTTAGCATCTTCATCTTCGATTCGCTGAACTTCACTCAGCAGCTGTGAATAATGACTGAATATTGTATTCAAATTGCCATCACAAGACGACTTTGTGCATTTCATTTCCATACGAATCACGCAGTGATAAGAGTTCAAAGCATTTCCACAAAAAAAGGTTCAATCAAGGCTAGTATCTAGGTCAGAGCTTTGGGTCATCGCTATCAGTGAAAAACAAGAGTCAATAGCTTTGAGTTCTAACGCCCCCGAAGTGTCATATACCTCAGCGAGGAGTAATAGATTAGAGTTCAATAAAATTGCAAATAAAAACGCATAAATCTTGCAATCAATTAACATAAAGTTAGCAAAGACTGAACATATTAAGACAGTTAAATGATTTAGCTCCGGTTGCTGCTAATAAACGAAATCTGTGACTAAGAATGTTTCAATCAGACTAAAATTTATTTGTATAAAGTTAATTATTTTTATATATTATATTTGCAATTATAACTGCATGGAAAGTGGCTAACGCAATTAAAAAAGTATCTTTATTCTATCTGTATTAGCAATAAAAAATGCGTCTTTTATACTGTAGGTATAATTTAATAAGCGTCAACTCTATTTGTATCTACGTTTTGTATCTGACTTATCTGTATCTATATGTATAAGTGTACAAAATTAAATATGAATTTAATTTTGTATCTTTATTATTACATTATCATTATTATTATCATTACAAAATGTATTCACTTCATTGTTTCTATAAATCTCAAAGTATGTTGTATCTATTTAAGCATCATTACATGTATCTTTAGCTCTATTTGTGTCTACGATCTGTAAGTTCTGTTTCTATCTGTATCTTTTGTGTGTATCTGTAGCCGTTATTGTATCTGTATCTTTAGCTGCTGTTGTTGTTGTTGGTGTTTCTGTTGTGGCCAACTGGCGACAACTGGCAAAAGGTTAACGAATCTTAGTGGCGCCTATGCAAATGTTGCGGCTGCTACTTTCATTTCGCCCCGTCCGATAAGCTACGAAACGTGCGATTGCTGCAATCGAGCAATCGAGCAACCGCCAAACGCGGCCGCCAGTCGAATGAAAATTTATGTTCATTTATACATACGAAAAGCATACATATATATATTATATATACGTATACATGCATATGTATTTGTACGTGAGTAATTGACATTCATTTCCTCCTTGGCGTCGGCGCCGGCAATGTCGACGTCAACGTTCGCTTCAACGTCACCGAAACGCACACGAATGCAAAGCAAATGGCAAGACAACGATGACGTTGACTGTTGCCAAGCGGCAGCGACAACAGCAAAAGCAACAGCAACAGCAACAACAACAACAGCGGCAGATGAAACACCGATCAACGCTGCCGCAGCCGCTGCCAACGTCAACGTCAACGTCGCTGTCAACGTCCTCGTCTCCGCTTAGCAACCAGCGAAATGAAGCAAGCTTTCAAGCTGCCAAACAATGGACGCGTTCAACGGTAAACTTGGCACAGTGTGTCGAAAATTTGTACAACAAAAGCTTAGTTCGATGCGGGTTGATGCTCTTTTCGAGCTAATTGAGAAGCTAGCTTATCGAATGAATCATCAGATAATGCTCCAAACTGAACTAGATCGTGTGTGAAGGGTATGCGTTAGTCGGGTTTGCCCAATTACTCATGATGCCTTGGCAACACGCTTCAGTAATTCGTGAAGCACAAAAAATGAAACACACACAAAGAGTTGCCCAACGACTAGTCAGCATTTGAAGCACAAGAGAGGCAGAAAGTTCCACTGTCGCCTAAATGTGCCCATTGTTTTCTTGATTAATATTGTATAATGCTTAAATGAAAAGAATTGTTTCGCTAAAAGTGACGATAATTAAGTAAATTTAATATTCGGTCATCAGCTTTGGTAATAATTCAAATATTGTACAAAAAGTCTTTGATTAATCAAGACATTAACGTACAGCTAATGTTGCTAATGTTATATTTAATGGAAAAGTTTCTAGAATCACATATTTATAACGAATTAAAAATAGTAATAATGTAATAGAAATAAAGTTGTGAAAATTTAATTATTCACTAATTATGTTAATTGTTCAAGTTAATCATACAAAAGCATATTGAAACTTTCATTAACTTTACATGACAGATCAAATGAAATATATTAATATAAATTCATAATATGTACTCTAATAGATAAGACATGCTGTTATTTAAATATAGCTTCTGATTATCACATAAAAGTCTGCTCTATTTTTACAGGTCTAGTCTAGGTCTTTATGTCATCTAAATGTTTAAAAAAAAAATACTCACTAATTAAAATATATAAAATTAACAATAAGATTTGGAACTCATATAGAAGAATATTTATAAACTTTTTTCCGGTGGTTGATTTAATGAAAGTTACTTATAAAAATTCATAGAGTGTATTATACTATATAAAACATGCTGATAATTAAATCTACATTGCTGTATTAAATTCTGTCATCTATTATAAAATAAAAAAACATTACTTTCTTAAGTTAATTCTTCTTAACTACTTTTGATTGTATTCTATGATAGATTAAATCAAATATATTCAAGCAAATTTATATAATTTATATTTATACACACATAATGCTCTTATTTAAATATAGCTTATCACAAATATGCCGCCAGAAGTGCTTCTCTATTTTTTAAATATTTATATATTAATAAATTTAATACGATTTTGAAGTGTAATTCATAACAAAACATTATTTTATGTGCTAGATTAGGTGAACAAATATTTAAGGGATTATGGGATAATAGATGTTATTATTTAAACGTAACTTTTTTGATTTGCTTATCACACAGAAGTCTCTAGAAATGTTTCTCTATTTTAACAGGTCTTGCCTAGGGCTTTGTGGCGCTTCGAGCTAACAGTTCAAATGTTCAGCAATCATTCATCATTATCTATATAGTATAGCAGCTAATCGAATGGCTCAGATAATCATCGGCCGACGCTCCATGGGGCTACGTGACATTGGCAATGAATTCAGTTTGTGGCCCCCCCTCAGGGCATTACGATGATTCATCAGAGACCCCTGCTGGCTCTTCTGTTCTGTTCTGTGCTGCGCTGTGTGGAGATAGCAACTAAGCGATAGACAGACAGTCTAAATTAAACACAGGCAATAATTAGTGAGAACAAATTGTACACGTCTCCCATATGTGTTGATTAAAGCTGTCTATATGTATGTCTAGTGAGTTGATCGCGTAGAATAATGCATATTTTAAATTAATTGTTGTGTCATGAAAGATGTAGGTTACGATAATGAAAAATATAATAAAGATATAAGAAATATATTTGAAGTACACATGTTCCTATGACAAGAAGAACAGATCATAACAAATATTTTGCGCAGATAAGAACCAGATGTTGAAAGATAAAAATAAGCCTTAAACAACAAAATTCTTTTACATTTATATTTCACTTAAACTTCTAGAAGGTCTATAGATAATTATTACCATATTTATATCATTCATATGTAAGAAAAGTTTGATTTAGGTGTTTTGGCGATCAGATTTGGTAACAAATATTATATTATACATAAATCCTATGACGAGAAGAACAGATCATAACAAATATTTTGCACAGATAAGAACCAGATGTTAAAAGATAAAAATAAGTCTTAAACAAAAACATTTTTTTACATTCATATTTCACTTAAACTTCTAGAAAGTCTATAGAAAATTTATATTGCAAACTATATCCCTTCCATTTGATAGCTAGAAAAGATACATTTTGGTGTTTCGGCGATCAGTCTTGATGAGAAATACTATAATATAATATAGAATTGCATATATAGCTGTGTCTGCGTCGAAAGGTTAAAATCCTCTGCAGTCGCTAGACAAATAAACAAGCTCATAAAAAGCTACAATAATAATAACAACATAAGTAGTATAGCTAGCAGATATAAAGAACGCAAAGAAAGCAAATAGAAGAACTACTCGTTGAATCGCAAAAAAAAATACAAAAACAAAACAGAAAAACAAAATTTGCATTGCTGACGCACTTTTCTTATTTTTCGCTCTTTTCACTCTGTCCATCTCTTTCTCGCTCTCCCTCTTTCTCTCAATCACTTGGCCTGTTGTTTGTTTTGACGGAAATCTGTTATTAAAAAGAACAAAAAAAAAACCTAAAATCGAATGATCTAATGGCCAATACGACCGCATTGTGTAGCACACGTCGACTGACGGCTAAAGACCGATTGGGTAATTAAGTGGGTCGACTACGACTACGACTGCGACTACGAATATGGTAAATGCCAAAATTTCGCCGTAAATTTCTCTGTTTTTAATGTACCGAATCAGGCGAATATCTCGTGGATTTCAATACTACCAGAGTACATTAAAAGCTACTATATAATTACTACAAGATATTATTGGATGTCATTGTTACTGCAAAGTAATATTAAGATAAAATAATAATAATGATGTCATACAGAAACGTCTAGCCTAAAATAACATATACTTCTTTTACACTCGGGTAATGGCATAATATAAATTATTATTATTATTTACTCCTTTGTTATTTATTTTTTTTAAATTTTTTTAGACCACTATGAGCATTCGACATGGGAAAAGAAAAGTAATATGAACTATTTTAAATACACTAATATTAAAGTAATGAAATCGTTAAAAGTAAAAATATTTTGCCATATACAGTTCAATACTTTAGTACGTAAAATAAAATTTAAAAATAAAGAATTCAAGTACGATAAATTTGATTTGGGTCATTGTGCATCTATGTTTTTGATTCGGCTACTATCATTACGTCCCTGAAAAGAAAAGCAATTTCCTCAAAATAAATACGTGATACTTATTTGTATATTGAAGTTCCCTTTGACCGCTTCACGGGGGGCATCACAGAATATATGTTTGTGAATTTCATAATGATAACTCATATAGTACAATTTACCTATGCTTTCAACAGCGGGGGACACTTGTGGCAATCGTGTCCCAAAAACTGTTTAAGATGCTGTAGACGAGAAAAATAAATATGTATGTATATGTATATGATGTAGCTGGTCCCTTGCCAAAATTATAATTACCTGACATTGCGCACCGTGGGGGACGCTGAGCATCTGGAAATGAGTCTATGATATAGACTCGTTTGTTAGTTGGGTTGGCTGACCCCACGCGGCGTTCATCATAATTCCGCTTTTGCATTTGAACGAATTTTCCAATCACGTACTTGAGTTGGTTGTGTGTACACATAATTGCAAAATACATACATACATATATGGTTTGAATACGAGTTTATTTTGTATCTTTGAGATACAATTTGTTGTTTACATTCGGATCATTCGGTCAGACCACATGCACGTCAATTGCACTCGTCTGCCTCGAAGTGTTATAGGTAATTTCCATCTCAAACGAATCGGACTTCTGTTGTTGCCATGCGACCACAAAAACAATTTGTTGTTATTGTCGCACAGTGGGGTGAATCACGCAAATCGCGTGGCACAATTTTAGCGATTTTTATTGGGTGCTAAAAAAAAGTACATTATATGTGCTGACATCCAAAAAGCTTTTGTTCGTCAAAAAGCTTTAATGTGCTTTCAAAAGCTGCGTTGCCATTAATTATAGTTTATAGATTGCTGATATTAAGTAGATGTTTTTCTCTATATTCATGTTAGATCTCAAATGAATCTATATCCGAAACTTGCGGCATTTTAAAGATTATTAACACCTGCTTAAAATAATTTAATTTGCTTGCAAAAGTTTATTGTCTATTTGGTGTGCTTAAGGCATAAGTGTTTGGGATCAGTCTTTGTCATTTATTTTGTGCCATTGTTGTGAGTGCTCTCCCAACCAAACGAATAGTTGACGTTTGACAATGCCTTATTTATGGCTGATTTTCGAAAAGAAATAAATTTCGCATGAATTCTGTCTGGGGGTTTGTTTTAGCCATTATTCGATTATTTTGTTGGCCCCAAAACTGATTTTGGTTTTCGGGCGCTGTAAAACTTTTCATTTATGCCAACTCAAGACAAATTTCAATGTTTTCCGATTCGCTTTTTCAAGGTCGCTGAACAAAAACAAATGACAAACTGACTGAGTGACAGAAAGAAACTATCTACTACTATATGGTTCGATCAACCTTAATCCCATACAAATTGTGGTAGAGGGTAAGAACTTTTGGCACGCGCCCCTAAATGAATAGCAAGTACAAGAAAATGTTCATGTCCGGCCCCGTGTTGACGTCAGCAGAGTGTAGCGCACGTCGGACGCGAGTTAAGAAAGAAAAATACGAATTTTAAATAAATAAACTAAGGGGGAACCAAAAAGCGAAAATCAATTTGTCTGCGAGTTGTCGTTTCTGTTAGGAAATCTCTCAAAAGCGTGGCAAAAGGGAGCCAAAATGTTGTTTAACAGAAGATAGAGGGGAGATAGAGAGAGAACAGCAAGAGAGGGGAGCCAATGGAGCCAATTCGTTTATTTGGCACTATTCAATATTTGTTTAAGAACTCAATGCGATTCGCGGATTCTCATGTGCGATAAGCGCAAATCGTCAATAAATACATTTATGTTATGCCCTGCCAATTGGGTACATCAATTAAATTAGACATTATGAGTTCATAAAAGCAACTCTGTAGAGACAGTTTTAAATTTTGGTTGCTTGCTAAAGATATTTTTATTATGCAGTATGAAGTTAGTGAGAATAAAGTCTTCATAAAAGATTGTTTCTATAAATTTGAATCATAAATTGTATTGCCAGTTTTTTTGTGTAGTTCTAGTTTTCATAGTGGTAAGAATGATTCTTTGGCTGCTTACTGTAGATACTTGTATTTGTAGTAGGAAATAAAAAAAAACAAATGATTTCTATTTCATTTAATTTTATGAATTTGGTGAGCTCCTTCCTCAATAGTTTAGAGTGTTTATTGTTTAGTTAGAGTATTCCAAGTTTGTTAGGTTTCTCGTTTAGTCGCCTCGTTCCATGCGCGTTCATTCTTGTTTTTATTTTGACAATTTGATTTATAACCTTGGCCAACAACAAGTAAACAAAGTGCGAGGCGTATTGGTTTGTTGTCATAAGCAATATTTATTTAGTTTCTATTTCTATGATTTTAATGAAAAAGCTTCTTCGCATATTTCGTATATTTAAATACGTAAAGTCAATATTTGTGGCCATAAATCAAAAACGAGCAGCTGCGATTCACACACACACACACACACACACACACACAGAGGCAAATCCAAATAAATACTCGCAGTACACCAGAATTCTATTTCATTTTATTCTCTGCTATTATTATATTTTATTCTATTCTACTTTCTCTCTGCTCGGTCGCTGCTTTGCATTTGTTCTGGTCTGAAAAGTACTTTGCCTAATTTTACAGTTTGCTGTGTCACCGCAGACAGTTTCTATATTGCCCCTTGCGGCAGGTGGAATGGGTGGGATTTATGGCTTTAACCCTTTTACATACAGATGACAGCTTTCTTTTGTAGTCGACAAAATGTTTGAAATTAAATTTGCTTTTCAATTTTACATATTAATAAAACGACTTCAAACTACAAATTTATCAACTTCCAGCCTGTGCGATTGTGTAATGCATAAATTTAGAAAGAAATTTTATTATGCAAGTCATGTTGTGAATATTTAATGTTGTTGCACTTATATTTTAATTATGGCAAATTAAATATGACAGATGAAATTAATGGAAGCGCTCTTTAATATGAGATCATTAATCAAAAATGCAAGTTCTTGACGGAAGTCAAGCAGATCAGGCCATAAAAAGTTCTATATATACACGCTCTATATATTTTCTGTTGGCCTGGTAAGTCAGCTTATCTGCTGCCAAGACCTGTTTAGCTACTTTATTCGCTTTGCCACTCAAAGGGAATATAATTCAAACAATGTGTTGTAGCACTCAATAGCAATAGTTTATTAATGAGCTATTTTAATTTATGTTTAAATTTTACTTAGTTATATTGACAAAAGTAAGAAAGCTACAGTCGAGTGTGCTCAACTGTGAGATGTCCATTTGACTAAAAGCAAAAGAGTACTGTTTTATTCTTCAAATATACCAAGTAATATACCACAAAAATACTGAAAAATACCCATTGCCATATTTGGTAATATACCATAGTATTCAAAATATACCAGATTGTCAGCCAAAGCAGCTAAGACCCCAATGCACTAGGCGTAATTTTCCATATATAATTTTTTCTTAAATAACTTCTTAAATTTTCATCTGATTACAACTAAGCCTTTAAGAACCATAAATACTATAGTTATTATTGTCTATATTTTTATTTTTATTTTTATTTAGAGCAAATAAGAAAGTGTGTCTAGATGTTTAAATACTTAAAATACTTAATCGATTGCAATATTGTCATGTTTAATATATCGTCTAGTTAGTTCTAGTAGTTATTGTTTTTGGTTTCCAATATAGTCAAATTATAGTCAGTTTATTTACCCCAAGCAAATTGATAAGTTCAAGTGTTAATTACCTATAGCTATAGCTATGCAGGTCCCCAATCGAGGATGTCGTTGAACTCGGCATCGGGAAGAGCTTTAGCCGCCCCCCAGATAATCAGCCAGACTTACAATCACTTGACCCATAGGGTCTAAGACCCAAATTGATTCGTGAATATGCAAAATTATACGTGTTATTTATGACTGATAAATGTGTATTTTCGACCGATCTGAACGAGTAATGAGCAGCACTAGGATGATAAGCCAGGGTATAAAAACCCTGCAGAGCCAGCAATCGAAATGCAGTTGCCTTCTGGTTGGCAAATCTCAAGACTCAAGTGCAAATCGCGACTTTCTCTCTCTTGTATTGAAAGTTAAGCAATTCAAAGTTCTTAATCATGGGCAAACTTCTGTTACTTGTGGCTTGTGTACTTGGCACAGCTGTCGCCGGTCGCATTCCCATCAATGTCCTGCAGGAGCAGAACACGCGTCCATCTCTGATGCATCTGATTGGTCTCCGCTGGCAGATAATACCGCGCAGTGGCCTGGAGCAGATGGAGAATCGCTTTATGCGTCCCGTGGAGCAACAGCAGCGTTACGATCAAGGCGAGGACATCGAATCGGAGCTGGAGCAGCGCTACAATCGTGTGCCCCTCACTCGCGATGTCACTGAGCAGCGCGTTGATCAAGCTCTGCCCTCCGCCGATGTAAACAGCGATCGCCTGTTGCATGTGGGTCGTCGTCGTCAACAGCAGCTGGAGCAGCGCAACAGCGAGCCCAACGACTATGAGCGTGTCATGCGCTTCAACAGACGTCGCCTCAATCAGCAGCAGCAGGAGGATGAAGAGGAAATGATGCCACTTCGTGTGAACCGCATTGGAGAAGGACGTCGTGTGGGTCCCATGTCCGAGGAGGCCATTGTCCAACTGATTCGTCGCGACAATCGTTTGTCGGAGCTCAGCGATCAGGAGATCATTGAGATGTTGCGTCGCCAGCGTCAGGGACGTAGCCAGGAGCAAGTCGAGGACAGTCTGCAGAGTCTGCGTCGGGATGACGAGCGTCTGGTGCACATCAACCGACGTCGCATGCAGCAGGGCGAGCAAGATGACGAGCAGGTGATGCCTCTGCGTGTCGGCCGCATTGGCGAGGGACGCCGTGTGGAGCAGCGTGAGGAGAAACGTCGTGACAACCAGCAGCGAGGTGAGGGTCGTCGTGGCAGCCAGCAGCAGGAACAGGAGGAGGGACGTCGTGGCATTCAGCGGGAGCAACAGGAGCAAGAGCAGTACAACCAGCAGCAAGTGAGATACAACCAGCAACAGGAGCAGCGTCGGGAGCAGTACAACCAGCAGCAAGTGAGGTACAACCAGCAGGAGCAGGGTCGAGAGCAAGTCTATCAGGACCAGCAGCTCGTTGGCGGCAACTCGCTGGACAATCTGGAGAGCGTGCGCCGCGATGACGAGCGTCTGGTGCACATCAACCGCCGCCGCTTGGTGCAGGACGAGATGTCGCCACGTCGCATTGGTCGCATCGGCGAAGGACGTCGTGTGGGTGATGTAAATGCCATGACCGAGCAGGACATTCTACAGTTTATTCGCAGGGACAACCGACTGACGAACCTGAGCGATGACGAGATCATTGAGATGCTGCGCCGCAATCGCCAGCGTAAGGTGGACAGCCGCCAGGTGCAGCGTGTCGAGGTTGAACGTGACCAGGATGATGACTTCGAGCGTCTGCAAAGTCTGCGTCGCGACGATGAACGTCTCGTTTATGTGAACAGACGTCGCGTTGAGCAGAGCCAGAATGATGAGTCGACGCCACGAAGCATTGGTCGCATTGGTAATGTGAATGGCATGTCCGAGCAGGATATTCTGCAGTTCGTACGCAGGGACAATCGCTTCAGTGGCGCCAGCGATGAGCAGATCATTGAGATGCTGCGGCGCCAGCAAAACGCTGGAGAGCGTGTTCAGCAGGTTGAGGACAATGACGACAGCCTGGAGAGTGTGCGTCGCGATGATGAACGTCTGGTGCACATTAACAGACGTCGCCTGGGTCAGACCTACTGATCTAGCTAGTCCAATTGATGATGTGGAAAATGCTAACGAAAATGCCTATGTAATAATATCCATTTAATCGGGGGGATGTTAAATGAATCCCCAAAATAAATTCTGCAATCGATGCAAAAATGCATTAACGAAAACACACAATTGTTTTTTGTTTGTCGGCGATTTTGATCTTGCAATATTGATTTACAGTGTAAGGCTGGAAGTATTGTAATTGAAATGTTTCTTTGTTTTTCGACAGCTTCACCGATTGATATCTTTTCAATCATTCACAGTCAATTTATAGCATACGATTTCAACCGAAAAAAAATTAAAATAAAATAAATCAATGGCAAGACAATAAATTCAAATGAAAAATTAAATAAATAACATAACGACATGCAAAATTGAGACGATCGATGGATCGTTGAACCTTCGATTTATCAATTGAAACACAAAATTAATTTCCAATTCCATTTTTAAACAACAGCAAAATCTGTTGTTAACTTGGCCAGTAAAATCAAGGCCAATGGAAGTTCCGTAAGTGCCAAGAATCCAAGCCAATTTGTTAAGATCATTTTGGGCTTTTCCGTTTGCGCCATAACACACAGAACTGTGTATAAATTATTATAAATACTACGAGTGTAGAGCCGTCGAAAATTTATAAAGAATTCGAAAAGTCGACTTGAGATTTCCGATAAATTCACACAAACACTCGAAACACTCGGGAAAAACAATCATTTTTCCATCAGTAGGAATCCCCCTACCACAACAAAACTAAGCGAAGGCCGCAAAACTGAATACAAACACTTTGTTTATTGAAAAAGATCTAGCCACAAATTTATGTCTGAAATAGAAATGTAAAAAATAAATACTTTTCTTTAGAACTTGTGCGAATAATTGAAGAAGTGGTTACCACAAATTAAATTGAAGCTTATGCACATCTTATTTAATTTTTGTAGAACACTAGAATATGAAAAATTTATAGATATAATTGCAAATATATATATTGGTAGACATCGTAGAATTAAAATATTTTACTTAGAATTCTTCGGTTATCAACATTCCTAAGCAAAAGAAAGATATTCTCAAGAATCAGAAATAAATGAGCCTATATATATTGTAGAATGGTTCCTAAGTATTCTGTTTATCATTTGTGCAAATTTATTTTTGGCACACAAAGACGGCCGGCAGGTGGCGCTTCGCAGTGGGCGTTAGGTGAATGCCCGCGCGCGAATGATTCGTAATCATATAATTTTCATTGAGGAATTGCTATATGCATCGGATTATTCACTTGATATGCGTATATACTATAGCGTGTATAGATTCGTTAGGCAAACAACAATAAATAAGAGGACTTGGAATTCGCATAAATTTGCAGTGAATCGTATTATGTGGGCGTTAATATTACCTATTAAAGCAAAGCCACATGGAAATGCATTCTATAAAGAAAAGTGGGAAATTCTTCACATATTTCTTAGAAAATTTTGGAAAACTGCTTGAATACGTATTTTTGCATGTTTATGTAAAGGCAAGTTGGTGTAAGATTACAAAGTGGATTGATAAAAGTAGGAGAAATAATAATATATTTATTAGTGTTCATTACAAAGTATTTAATTTGGGAATAATCTCATTTGACATCAAGCGTCTACATCAATCGAAATTCAATTTGCGAAACGATCCATCGACTCCAAAGATGCTATCGTAATCGTTGCATCGACCTCCGGGTCGCAACTTTTCATCCAACCCATAGTTGGACTCCTCCCTTAGGTACTCCTGGCATTCCACAAAAGTGCTCCACGCGGACTCCTTCAGCTCCTCAATGGTGCCCTGCTCCCCACCCAAATGTGTGGGCAAATACCGTTGGGGAATATGCTCATACAGCGACTCCAGATTGTTGCCATGCACCGACAACTGCAAGAGACGAAACAGAATGGAAACAGTGAAAGAATTCTTAGTATGAGACGACGGAAATTACGCGCTCCTGTTGTTTGGCTGACATCGCCGATCGCAGCAAGTTGAAGCTCATCTCAAAGGCAGGATTTGTGTGGATCATGTGAGTGCCTTTGTCTCGCACTGGCATCGCATCCTCGGCGAATCTAGCCATCTTCTTAATCACGCTTGGCGTCATCTGCAACAGATGCGATGCCGTATAATCGCTAAAATCCAACAATACAACATAGCCATGGATAACAGCATGGTCATCGAACTGTATGCTGAGGGCATTTAATGCATTCGATATGGCCATTATCTCCTCAAAGGTGTATTTATCAGCCGGATAGCAGCCTGGACGCACATAGATCACTCGGGGACCATCATCATGCAAGGGAATTGGCAAACGAAGTCCCACGCTAGATAATTCGATGAACGCAGTTACGTGTGTTAATAAACAGCTTTGTGATCAGTGTGAGCTTCTAACTAAGGTACGATTAAGTAAAGCTATTGACTATTACTTCAGCCGAAGCTGTTGTTAGATATCAATTAAGGCAATATTCGAATGCAAGATAAAGTTAACGTGTTTTGTGCTTTGTCTGAAGAGATGGAAATACATCAAATGATTAGGTAAAGCAAAATAAGTTGTCATGAGTTGAGCAGAAGCAGTTAATTGTTATCACGTTATTAGAAAAAACAGTCTTTATTTCTAAAATGGCAAACTTTTCATAGTCTCTTTATATCGTGATTTAATATAATTAAATTGAGCATTTTAAAAACATCACATTCGTGTATAACCAAATGCTGTATTCTATATTTTGTTGACAAGCTTCAGCTGCGTAATTCAGAACAACAAACTTAATATATGTATACATATAGTTGTGAAGTGCGTAATGCTTAAGATTTATTCAATAGGTATGAATTTATGTATTATTTATAATGCGTGGTCATAATATAAACAGATTTCGGAGAGAGGTTTTGCGCAATAAGAAGGAGAGACAACACTCAATCTGAAGATTGAGAATCAAAAACACGACGCTCAACTCAACTCATGCAGATTCTATTATACATAAATGTTATAAATATATATAAATCTACATACAGTGGAAAACTCAAGTTTACTAGAAAATAATGTCGGTTTCAGAGAAAAAAATAAAAACAAAAGTCAAGTTAAAGTTTGCATAACTGAACTGTCAAAATGTTAACAAAAAAAGTTTTCCGCTAAGGGAGTTTCCACTGTACTTTAAACCTTCAAAAATACTTCTATATGCCAGCCAAAGTCAGTTTTGTACATCATAGGTTATCTTACCCGACTTTAAAAATAGACATCTTCAATTTTCAATGTCAACATGCAATGTTCTCTATTGTGATTAGCTCATTAAAGAGAATTCGCGGTCGCTCATTTATGTACAAATGACTAAATTTTAAACATATTAAATTTAAATTTAATTCTGTCTCATTTAGTTCCATTTTAAGCGGGATCAAGTGCAGTTGACAAATTTAAAATGAGACGAATTATAATAAATCTAATTGTGATACTCTTACTACATCAAATTTTAAGTGCCGCAGCTCTTGAAGACGAGGTGAGAGACAACATTAAATATATTTGTAATGTCAGTGCTACAATTGGAATATTCTTTATCATTCCAGACTTCTGAGCTGAACCGAGAAATGCTAAAACAATGCGGCACAATGCTAGCCTCTTTGCGACAAGTTAGGGCAGAGTTAGAAACAAGCGAAGCGAAAGATAAAATCATTAGGGAGTTAAGAGACAAGTTAGTTCAACAGGAAATGAATGAGGCATTGATAAAAGAATTACGAAGAGAAATCGATTTTCAAAAAAGAATTGATTCTTGTAGCCTTTCTATAAATTCAAAATTAATTGAGAATTATACAAAATGCAGGGACGAATTAGAAAATAAATCCATTATGTTAGAACTAACAGATGCTGAAATGGAACACTTAAATTCTAGTCTGACAGCAAAGCAAAAACAAATTGATAGAATCAATATCAGCAAAAATAATTTAGAATTGAAATTAAAAGGTCATAAAAACAAAATACATGAAGCTAATAACAATCTAAAATTGTGTCAAATTGAAGTTGAGAAATCTAGTAAATTGTATCCTCAGGAACAAGCTATTGACCAATTACCAATAAAATCAAAACTCATTGAAGAATGCGAACGTAATTTAACAGTGAAATCCAGTAAATTAGAGATTTGCGAGCTTCAATTAACGAAACTAAATTCTAGTCTTATTGAAAAGGACCAAAGTATTTCAAGATACAATGCAGAGATCCACAGTGTCATAGAAAATCAAAAAAAAGTTCAGCTCCAATT
This sequence comes from Drosophila nasuta, assembly GCF_023558535.2. Classification (NCBI taxonomy): domain Eukaryota; kingdom Metazoa; phylum Arthropoda; class Insecta; order Diptera; family Drosophilidae; genus Drosophila; species Drosophila nasuta. The sequence continues at coordinate 31,174,389 of NC_083457.1, read as the reverse complement.
AGTGGAAAGCCAAATTAAGTTACTAAAGAAAGAACAAGATAATAAATTCTGCCATTCACAAAATTATATGTTAAATAGAACAATACACAATAATACTCCAGCAAATTGCACTGGCAAGATCGAGGTTCCCGGCATTGGTTTTATTGATGTTGTGTGTGATAATCAGTCAGCTGGGCCAGGTTGGTTTGTCATATATCAGCGAATTCGGAGAGTGCCGCGTTTAGATAGGGACTGGGCCACCTATCGCGAAGGATTTGGTTCAATGCAAGACTATTTTTTCTTCGGATTGGAGAAAATCTATCTTCTAACGAGCTCACTACACCACGAGCTTTATGTGCATCTTGTTGCTTTGAATGGCATGGAAACGAAGACAATCTACTCAGCTACCATGAAGGCATGAAATTCTCAACACACGATCGAAACAATAACAAATATGATCGTAGGAATTGTGCGTATAATCTCTCTAATGGATGGTGGTATAAGGATTGCGGTGTTTGGTAAATATTTTAAATGTGCACTTAATGTTGAATTGTATATAATGAGTTATATTTTTATATTTTTCATGCAGTGACTTTAATGGACTATTTATAGGCAATCAACACTGCGACTTCAATGTGAAGGAAGTAAAGATGCTTATACGCCCCAAACAATAGATGAACATTTATAGATAATCAAAATATGTAAATTGCAAATTGGGATCATACATATTGAATAAAATGCATTGCGCTATTTTTGCTTTAGACTTTGTATTGTTAAATAAGTTCAAGGTTTAGCTCAACTTATTATGTTTTCAAAATAAATTGTTCTTCTTGGATTTGTCAATGACATCATTCTGACAATATTCGCAAGGCCACTCGGTACCTTAGAGACAAACAGTGACAACAGCATTTCGCTGATAAGCGACTGAGACTCCAAAACGACTTAGCATTGATATTCTCAGACGAAAATTGTACTCTTAGAGGTTACTAAGCTGTAGAGATTGCTAAAATTATGTTGAAATCAAATTCCAGCTAGCATATATTGCTCTCTACATAGTGTGGAAGTTGCTCAACTGTCGCTTATTCTCATCTGTTACTCTCGTATATTATATAGTGGACAATAATATATAATCTATACTATATATACTATACGTTAGCTGCTTATAATAGCTTTAAAGTCTAGAATAAAAATAATTCGAAATATATCAAAAAACAACGATCTGGTCGAGATGATCGATTGCTAGATACCCAGTTCCAAAAGTGTTTGTAATTTGTAAATACAAATGTCACACATAAAAAAATTAATGAAGCCACAGTTTGGTTTGCTCGACTGTGAGTTACCCTCTAATCATTTTCAATAAAAGCAAAACAGAGCAAATACGTTATTATCGGTCAAATACATTAGTACATTATAAAAATCAAATATATACCAAAATTATTTGTGGTATAACGGCATATTACTGCACTGAATATATACCATAGGCAACAAAATTACCAGATTTTACAATTAATAACCTATAGCTGCAATGTGCACAATTGACACACAATCTTTATCTGGAAAGGCATTTTGCATCTTTTGGCGATCATACCCGACTATAATATAATACTTTCTAAATAGACAGCGTTCAATGTCAAACTTGTTCTAATCTTTGCTGTATTTCGGACTTCATGACACCCATTTTATTCTATTATCAATATAAAATGTGGTCAATGTGTACAATGGTATATACAGTGAAACCTCTCTTGGCAGTCTATCACTTGGGGAGTTGTCATGCTGAAATAATACTATGCACTGTAAAATAAACCAAAATTCATATTTTAAGTTTTCACCAACCATATTGTTAATATTCGTACCATAAAGTGTTCGTTAAAAGGAAGTTTTAATTGTACTTTATATAGTCGAAAATAGACAGACAATAAATTCAGTAGCTTTAATGACACAATTCTTTATAGATTGCATATTCATTTTCGTTTTTCATTTTATTCTGTCTCATTTAGTTACGTTTTATACTGGATGCGGTGCGGTTGCCAAAGTCAAAATGAAGCGAATTATAATAAATCTAATTGTGATACTCTTAGCACAACAATTCTCTGCTGCTGCAGCTTTTGGTGACGAGGTGAGAGACAACATTAAATGTGTAAAGTGTGTGCTAAAAGTGAATATTCTTTATCTTCGCCAGACTTGTGAACTAAACCGAGAAATGGAACATCAGTGTCGCAGTTATACTTACTCCGTTGTTAAGCCTATGCTAGATTACTTGCGTCAAGTGGGCGAAGATTTATTGAAAAGTGAATCGAAAGATAGAATCATTAAGGAGCTGAGAGAAAAATTAGTTCAGCAGGAAATGAATGATGCCTTGATAAAAGAATTACGATCTGAAATCGATTTTCAAAAGAGAATAGATAGTTTATCTACAAATTCAAAATTAATTGAGAACTATGCAAAATGCAAGGACGAATTAGCGAGTAAATCCATTAAATTGGGAATATTAGATGCTCAACTGAGCAAATTAAATTCTAAAGAAATTACAAAGATTAATACCAGCAAGAATGATAAGTCAGAATTTGAAGATCTTAAAGTAAAAATGGTAGATAAATCTAACAAACTGGAAGTTTGTGAGGTTCAATTAATGAAGCTAAACGCTAGTCTTATTGAAAAGGATAAAAGTATTTCGATATATATGCAGAGATCTACAATGTGTCAGAATAAAAACAAAAAGATTGAGTTACAATTAAAGGACAGGGAAACAAAGTTAGTAGACAAAGAAAATTATCGGCAAATGTGTCAAGCAGAAATTGACAAATTAAATAAAACAGTTTACAATAATATTCCATCGAGTTGCTTTCCCTATGCGGAAAATCCCGGGGTTCATAAAATCGAGGTTTCTGGATTTGGTTTCATCAATGTTGTATGCAACAGTCAGATAGCTGGTCCTGGTTGGATAGTCATACAACAGCGAGTTGGTGGGAGTGAGAGTTTCGATAGGGATTGGGCCACCTATCGCAAAGGTTTCGGATCCATGGATAGCGATTTTTTCCTTGGATTGGAGAAAATCCATCGTCTGACGAATTCGCGCCGCCATGAGTTGTATCTGCACTTGGTTGCAAGAGATGACACCAAATTCTACACCCGTTACGACGATTTTAAAATATCTGATGAAGACACTGGATATGCACTTAGCTTGGGTAAATTTGAAGGAAACGTTGTCGATGTTTTCAGCTACCATGAACATATGAAATTTTCAACATTCGATCGCGACAATGATATGGCAACTTTCAATTGTGCTTCTGTTCTTAATTCTGGCTGGTGGTACAAATCATGTGTTTCTTGGTAGATATTTCAAATAGAATTTCACGCATGATTAATTCATTATTGTTGCATTTCTTATACAGTAACTTAAATGATTTATGGGACCGTCTACGATGGACCTCATTGGAGCTTAAAGAAGCTAAGATGCTTATACGCCCCAAGTTGTAGGGGAAACATTCAATTAAAGATCATTTAAAAAATTGCAATTTGTGAATATTATTTATTTAACGTGTACTGTTTATCTGTCACTTACCCCAATTTCAGTATATCGTGGATACGTTTGTTGTCCACATTACGTATAGTATAAAACTCTGGAAATTGCGTGCGCAACGTATAGTATTTATCTAGCTTGGATTTGGCTTTTTTCCAGGCTGAATTTGCAGCCGCGTAGAAAAGAAACCAGGAATTGATCATCACTGCGCGATCGAATATGTGCCTGTTGCTTTAGCCAAGTGCGTAGCGACAAAATATCAGCATCGAGACGATCGGGATCCTCATTCAACTCCTCGATGGCTGTGCACTGTAAACTGGCCGATAGAGGGCGTATATCGGGCATCTTGTAAGCGTTGTTGTTGTCTGGTAGAGGCAACTTTGTTGTTTGCTTTCAACGATCGCACTAAATTTAGCATGTTTATTAGCAACTCGATAATCCACTCAGCTGATTGTCGATCCAGTAATCGAAACCGATAAGATAAGCCTGATTAGAAGATAATTATAATTAAACAGAGATTATTCGCGCTTTTCGTGATAAGATTGCCGAATTTTGCTAATCCATCAAAATCCTACAAAGTTGCATACCTCAAAAAACAAAGCGTGTGCTTATTATACAATTTTCTATATTATTAATTTTATTATTCTTGTTGGCGCTTTCAAATTTTAAAATTTACAGGGTATTTTCCAGTCGACCTCACACCTTTACCCATCTGTGCATCAATGCTCAACACGAACTTTGATGTTTTGTTATCTTTATGCTCTTGTTTGTTGTTTCGCCATGGTAATTGTAGTTGTTGCTTTTGCGAGTTATCTGCGAATGTGTGGCGCACACAGAGAGAGAGAGAGAGCGAGATGGCGACACAGAGACAGAGCGACACTCACTTAAAAGCTCACATACACATACACATCCACACCCACGCATACACATAAGCACGCGCACATGAAACATCATACATATGTACATATGCACATACATGCATAAGTAGAAATACAATTGGATTGTGCTGTGGCAGACATATTGGCACCAAGCAGGCGACAAAAAGCAAAGTGCAAAAACAAATGCGCGTGTATGTGAACATACATACATACGTACATACATATGTGTGTATGGACATGCATAACAAAAGGCAAAGCTTCTAAAGATGCTCCACTCTCTGCCTCTGTCGTCCCTCGCTCTATCTCTCTCTCTCTCTCTTGCCCATTCGTCTACCACGTATGCTGTCAGTTTCATTTCGTCTTTGGCTGCCTCCCTTGCCTCCCCTGCGACCCCTGCGCCCCACGTCGCAGACTATCAATTTTAATGCATGTCGCCTTTCGTGCCAAAATAAAAAAATTAAAAATACGACAAAATAAACAAACAAACAAACAAAAAGCATATGACAAGAGTCGTCGCTGCCACGTTGCAGCTGCAGCTGCAGTCGACGTTTAAGTAGCGATGCTGTCTTTTGATGATTTTGACAACGTACATAAATGTGCACAAATACATACATACATACATACACGACATATATGTACACATCAGTGCACACATACATATCTATTGCCTCTTCAGCTGTTATTCGCATTGACCTTCAACACATTTTTATTGATACAAACATATGAACTCATATGTATATGCATTTGTGCACACATCCTCATACATTTGCATGTCAACATTTGACATTAACTAAGGGTGACTACGTCAAGTAGTTCAGCTGGTTATCTGTTGTTAAAAGATCGCTGAATGAGTAAATAACAATTTATTGTATTTAACAAGTTTTACTATTCTTTGCGTAACATTCAATAAAAAAGAAATATCTTTAATTAGAGATTTAATATCAGTTGTTGTTTGATAGGGTATAACATCTAGTATACACATACATATGCGAAGCATCTGAAAGACATTCTGATTTTTTGTTGCCTCTTCTGACATTTTGCAGCTTGAATGGAAAAGTTTCTGAAAAGAAATACGAAAAGAAGAAGAAGAAAAAAACGGAATGTAAAAAATGATAAATACGAGGCAAAGTCAGCAGGCAGAACATGTTCAAGTGACACCCGAAAGTGCTCGAATACATCAGAACCACAAATACCCAAAGCACATTTTGAATTTCTACATATCATACTCGCACTCGTAAGTATGTACAAATGTCTATTCTATACTCCTCACAATTTAGTTTTTGCTCTCTTTCTATTCCCCTCTCTCTTTCTGCTCCAATCGGAAATGTGTGATTCTTTCTCTACTATTTTCATACCCTAACTTTCTGGATGAAATGCGGGGTATGCTAAGCGTGATGAAAAGCTCTTCGTATGCTTGTGTTGCATTTTTATATAATATTATACAATATGTTGGTATGATTAATTGCCGAAAATGTTCATCTGTGATTTAAAAGTTTTATTATTAGTAGCTAGTAAATAATTGCTGGGTAACTTCAAGTCAAGCACTCTCAACTGGAGTGTTGTTACTTGTTCTTTTTTGCTCTTACATTCAATTTGAAATGTGTTTTTGTAGATTCCTGTGTTTGCCCATTTGGCGCTGTAAACATGCCACCAACAAATTCGGTATTGTAAACAAATTTGGAACTCTGAAACTTGTACCGCAGTAGATACATATATATGAATGTATATACATACATATATATATATATATGTGTACTCTGAGTGTTCGACTATCCACAAAACTTATTACATATGCATATAGGCAAAGTGTTGAAAGTACTTGCCACACACTCTCTTCAAAGCTCTGACCAAAGGGTCGTTGAGGAGCGGGGGAAAGCTGAAGGGGTGGGCAGCTAGTTGACAGCCACTCGATGGAGATAGACATCTCTATTTCAATGATGTCGTACTTGAATATTGATGGAAAACAGTCTTTGATTTACAAGCATGTAAGGCAAATAATCACATATGCTTCAGCTATTTAAACCAATGAAATTGAAATTGATAGGAAGTTGAAGATTAAACGACGAATGGCAATCAATAAAATATATCTGATCAACTAATGGTCAAGAATAAAGAGTAGCAATATTCTTATACCCTACTTATGTTCGATGTACTTGGCATTTGTTTTTTGTAATTGAACTTTAGCTTATCAGGTCATTCACCATTTGCCTTATCAGCTTAGTTTTACATCGGCTTAATGGGAACTATTGACACAGTTTAAATGAAGTAATTATAACCTAAAAACTATAATCGATATGTTGAAAATGAATCATTCTATTTAGTAAATTGTTTTCCCTGTAGTAAAAAGAATGAATGGAATGACGAGATTGATGTTTATTTCAAAGGAAAATCATACATGTTTAATAAAGTAATTTATAATTGTATTTCTTAGTTGAGAATACTTGAAACAAATCCATAAAATACTGAGTATAATAATGTATTTTGAATTCAGAATATCTTTGATAACCGAGACATAAATCTTGCTGAAAACTATTCGCATTATTTTTTTTAAGATTTTATCGATAATGTAAAATCAAGAAAAGATGAGCAAATTGAAAAGTGATTCGTAATTCAATCTTTTAGTAATTGGTTTTTCCATATATGCTATGTCGGAAAACTACTTAACATTACTTTAGTTTGTCAATGTCAAGGAAAATGAAATTTGGGGAATACCGTGCACTGAGTGTATTCTGTTAGCCTTGTCAAATGTGATTGTATTCAAACATTGACTACATCACTTGATGCTGCGGATTTAGCATTTGTTTTGGTCGCACCGCATCGCACATCATATTTAAATTTAAATCAACCTCTGAACAAGTTGTCTACACTCGTGTGCTTCGTCTTCTGGCACGCGAGATCAACATTTTCGATGAGGTAAGAGATTATTTTGAACAGAAATATAGAAATACATGCTTATATACTTATGTTATATATAATAATGCGACGATGACAAGTAATTTTTGTTTGTTTTGCCGGTGTATTTAAATTTTAAGAACTACACGTAAAGTAGCGTAAGTACAACAGATTATCATTATTTAGAGCGACGATTGCACAGTGCCTCTAAAGCTATTACGTACACTCAGCTGTCATTCATTATGCGGAGGAGGAGGGACAAAACTTCACACCATTATTCATAATGATTTTTAAATCTGCGTCTTTTGCTTCTCAGCATTTAATTTACAATCAGCGTTAGGTTTTTATTTTGTTTTACATCATTCAAACAATTCGTCTTGGAAAAGTCAAATTAGCCCCATTGTCGCCGGAAGTTTGGACAATTGTGAGTATTTTGAATAGCCGAAAACATTTGTGGTTACAACGCTTACAATGGCCAAACTTAAGTTTTGACTTTAAGTAGAGGTCAAAGGTTGAAAAAAGTTAATGAAATATGAATACTACATTATATAAGTATGTATAAAATTTTTAAGTTTAATAGTAATATTATTAATACGTTTAATTTAATTATGAGAAGTTAGTACTATTGAAAGCAGTATTAGATATGCATAAAGTATGAAATGCTTTATAAATTCTGAAAAATGATTCAATAAGTACTTATATAAAATAATATAAAATATTTTAATCGTTCTTTCTGTAAAAAGAGCCAACAGCAAACTATGGTAATAAAAATAAACACCTTATAGAGTATCTGATATTTCTAACATTCACTTTTTATTCACATCTTGCCACAAAATGGTTTTCCTACAACTTTTTCGATGGCAAAAGACATTGACAGAACGAAGCTGAAACGACTAAGGATATATTTTATATAATTTTATGGCTCGAAGTAGAAAGTTTACAAACTGCGGAGTTTCAACACCCCGACAACCAAAACAATTCCCCTCTCCAAAATTTCCCCAACCCAAAAACGGCGTCGTGTACACAAAAACAATACGAATAAAACTTGAACCATAAAATGCGAGAATTATTGAGTCTGTCGCAAATAGCAAAACTTTTGATTCTCTCTTGAAGAAAATCTCTTAATAATCCTTTCATCTACAAAATGTTCCAATTTCAGCAAAGAGCAATAAACTTCATTCAAATGTTGTTGTTTGTATTGTCAAGAGAGGGAAAATACTTATGGATACTCGTATTACAATACTATATCTGTTTATAGTTTCTTCAGTTCTCCAGAGTTATAAGAGAAGCTGTTCTCAAATATCTTTGTCTGTGTTATTAAGAAATATAATTACTTTTTATTTAAATTATAGAAATTTCAGGTAATATCTCTTAAACCTATTAAGATATGACTATCATATAATATATATGTAGTTTGATATTTTCTTTACATAATTCTGTATTGTATGTTTTTGGTTGTTTAGTTTCGGCGTGGCATCAATTTAAATAATGATACAAAACGCGTATAGCTAAAAGTCTTTAAGGTATGTTTGGTTAATTAAGACTTTTTTGACACACATAATTACTTAATGAGTGATGGAAAATCTGCTAATTGGCTTGCTGGCTGGCCAAGTGTGGAGAAACTTGACAGAAATGAAATAGCCAGAGAAATAATGTAAAGAGCGTGCGGATCACTTGTCACTGATGAATAGAATTAATCTTCTCGACATTCAACCAATTTTATTTTCCTCTTAAGTTTTGTCATTTTTTTTTTTTTTTTGTATTTTATTTTAATTTGTCTGTGCGCATTTTGTTGTTTTTTTTTCACTAATCAGCGAAGCGTACAAATCACCAACTAGTTTCAGATCGGGGCGTGGGTTGTACACGTGCCTCGAGGCAAAATATATGTTGAATAAATAATGAAATGGAAAATAGTATATTGCGAAATGAAATCAATTGATTTTTGTATATATATATTATATTTTAATACATCTCGCAAAGAGAAGCATTTTGAAGTGGCATCAAAAAGTATTTTAGTACATTTTTAATTAGCTTGTTGGCTCTTTTAAGGATAAGCTCAAGTCCTTGGCTACATAAAAGCCGCAACGTATTTTTAATGATGCCGCAATTATAAGGCAGCGTCATTAAAATGCTGTAATAAAAGCAGCACGATGGCCAACTGCTTGACGTCCAAATACCCGGCAAGAATTGATGTCAAAAAACGCGTATAAAATATCCAACGAATTAGTTGTGAGTTTATATGCCCAAGGAGAGAGAACAAAAATGTACAGGGTATAATTCGGAGTAACTCAATTTCGAGGTTTGAATGCGAATTGCGATTTGGGGTTATTAAAAACTTGACTATAAGCATCGTAAAATGCTCAAAATATAATCAAAATCTTTAATTACATAAATACAAGCAGAGAAGCGTAACAAAGAACTTGCGTTTAGAGGAGTGAAGCAACTTCCTGTGCTACATGAAAGTGATTCCTCGTCGCTTAAATAGCTGGGGATGGAACGAGGCGTCTCGGAGTGGGGTTGACTGATTTTTGTCTCCTCGACCTGGACGCGTAATTAAATTCCATTGGGGAAGCGCTTCTATGGAATGGAATGGTGTCTGAGTGTGCGTGATTGTAATGAGTGGGTGCCGCTGAGTGGTTGCTCGCCTTCTGCCTCTGCTCTTGCTTCTGGTGCCGCTGCCGCTGCCATTGCTCAACGCCCCACCAAAGTTATCAAGTACACAAATATTTGCTCTAATTAGTAAAATTGGACACGTTCTCTAGCTGCTAGAAGCAACTACAGCTGGACTGTTGACTGATTGCCTAAAATCGTTTCTTGTCTTCGATATTTGGAAATGGATGGGAGGAGTCGGCTCATTAAATGCTGCTGGTCAATGGGTCGATTTGGCCCTTGAAGTTCGGTTCACGTTGTGTTGTGTTGGGCTGTCGAGTAAATGCCAGTTTCGTGTCCAAATTGTTTGCCTTGGCATTGTTTAAAGCGATTAACGCTTAATATCCTGCTGATTGGTAATTGTCTTTGCATGCAGATTAAGTAATTTACATAGGCTCCAAACGCTGGGTGTTTACAATTAAGTAAACCCCTTACTTACCCTTACTCCCCTTTCTCCCTCACTCTTATATCTGCATAATGGCCGAGAGCCTAAGTAGCCGATGGCAACCCCAAAAAAGGCTTTCAATCGAAAGAAAGCGTGACAAGCAAATGTTTCCTCTTGACATTTTAGCTCGTTAACTGCACGCCAAGTGTCCTGCTCAACTCACACACACACACTTTGTATATAAAAGGACTAAACAACAATACAATGTACAAAAAGGACTATTCTCGGCATTGTATGAAAGGGACTTCTAATTATGTTTACTCGTTCTGTCCGAACGATACGAACGATTGTATTGACTAGCATAGTTTTCTTGTAATCTAGTTTACCTTATATCGGAATTAAATTGAATTACAGTAGCATACAGGAAGAATTTCGATTGCTGGGCTTAGTATAATTTTTTATCTTTATGGTTCCTAAAAATTTGGTTGCGTTCAGATAAAAATTGCAGGAATTATTTAGGGAATACTTTTTGATGGGCATGAACGCCTATCCACTAAGTAACTTAGTTGCTTTCACTGAAAATCTGGTATATTTTGCATTCTATAGTATATTTTCAATGTAATATATCAATATCCCAAGTGTACACTGTTTTGCATTTATTAAAAATGAGTAGCGGATATGTCACAGTCGAGCCCACTCGAATGCAGCTTTTTTACTTGTTCGTAGAAGAAGTGTAACCATCATCATTGTTTTAGGGTGATTTAATACAAATATAAAAGATCTATTATCAAAGATCTGGCACAATATATATCGTAATATATAATCGGATTCAAACAATTTAAATGAATTTGTATATAAGTAATAACCCTTGAATCTTCTACGTAAGCTACAAAATTTAAAAAAATCAATAGTTTTTGTGAAACTTAAAATATATGTAAAGTTTGTCAACTTTAACAACCTGTAAAAATAGTAAACCGAAAATACTTTTACCATAGAAGACAATATTTTTGTATTCTTTTGCATATGTTAAATACGTTATTAGTAGTAGTTAGTTAGTAGTTTATTTTGCAAATTTTATGAAAGTATGTTCTTTTATTGTAGAATCTGTTATATTTTGTTTGTTTGTTTGAATGTTTTGTGATTCTCCTTAAATCTTTCTAGAATTTCTAGAATATTTCCATAAGATTGCTGAACAATCTATTTTCTACTTTATCAAGACTGTTATTTGTTATTTCGCTTATTTTTGTATTCTTTAGCCAGTTAAATACAAGAGGTTTTTCTTACCTACATATAAACTGATTTAGCTACCTTCTTTAATAGCCCCACAACTTCATTGTGTCTCCTGTTGAAAATCTATGTGATGCTGCTTAATAAGTTAACTGAAGTTAAGTAATAATTTGAAAAAGTTTTTGCGAGTGTAACTAATAAATTTACGGCAGCCCCCAAAATCCCTTTTGTATATGGTTCACTCAAAAAGGGATCGGAAACTGGTAGAAAGTGCAGCAGGAACTGAGCTGGACCGTTGTTAAATGTGCGAGGAGCCGTAAGCCAAGTTTTGAGCACAGTTCAAGAAATGAAGCCGAAAAACAACAAATCACAGCGACCGAGAGAGAGGGAGAGAAAGAGAAGGAGAGAGATGAAGTGAACGGGAATCCTGTGACCAAACAACGACCAACTGACCTAACCCGGATATCGATAGAGAAAAGGGACAAGGGCAGGACAGGGCAGAGAGAATGGGTTTGGATAGCCCAATAGGGAATGCCAAACGAAATATACTTCAATAATTCATTCGAATCATGATAAATGCCCGGATTTCACTCTGACATTCGCAAAATATACTGAGGTCAGCACACACACAGTAAGTGGGAGAGACAGAGAGAGAAAAAGAGAACGAGAAGCCAACGGCAATCGCAATCCTTTCGCACAGATTGGGATTTTGCTTACGTGTTGACTTGGCCAACAAACTGTACGTGAAACTGTATGTGTGTGTGTGTGTGTGTGTGTGTGTGTACGTGTGTGGCATGGGTAGCTGCTGCTGCTGGGCTTAATGTTGCATGTATGATATACTTACTATGGCCAGTTGGCATTTCCCAGTGCTGATTCAGCGACTCCAAACTTTGACTCGGACTCTGGTCAAGACCTCTCTGATCTCGCTGAATGAAGGCATTTAAATGCTGTATATATACATATATTTAATCAGGAAATGGATGCCCCGTTTCTTCTTATAGTTATTGTCAGTTTCTTAAAACATATCCACTACCGTGATTGAATGCCAAGACGAGGCGGCTTAATGAAATTTTGTGGTTTGTTTTTGCCCATCGCATTGATGCCGATGATGAGCTCAACTTTGTGCACTTGGAAAAAATGCTTTGAACTTTATTTGTTGCCTGTAATTGATAATATTATTAAAAGCTTTTTGGTGTTATTTCGTCCGGAAAAAAGTGAAGGCGATGTGAAGAAGCATTTATTCTTCACTCACTCCACATTGTCTACTAATTATTGTATGTTTTTGTCGTAATTAGGAAACTTTTGCAGCCTGCACAGGATGTCCTTTTTCCCGCGAGTCCTCTTCCCAAATAATTGCCAGCCTCCAACAGGTTGTGTGTCAAGCAAAATAACAAGCAAAAAAAAAGCGAAAAAACAAAATTAAATGCGTCAGGTAAAGCGGAAAAGGGTATTCGCATGGAAGTTTACTTTGAGTAGAGTAATTGAGTTAAAGAGTATCTGTACCCATTAGCCCTAGGATAGAATAATATTATAAAAGTATGTAACGGGCGGAAGGTGGCTTCTCCAATCCCATAAAGTATATGTATTCTTGATCAGGGTCGTCAACCAAGATGATACTATAACCATGTCCGTCTGTGTATCAGTCTGTCTGCTAAAACACTAGATCTTTGAGATTAAAAGAGATAGAGCTATACAGACTTGTTGTGTACTTGTACTTGTTGTGTTTGCACGCTGATTAAGTTTGTTTCAAATTGCCGCCTCACCCACTTTGGCTGGTAATCTGGTATATATTTTGCCCTTTCTTGTATATTTTGAATGTAGTACTATATTAATATACCAGTTATAGCCTATGGTATATTTGCGGTATATTAATTTGATATATTTTAAAGTTAATACTGCACTGTTTTGCTTTTACTGACAATATGTATTGGGTATCTCACAGTTAAGCACTCTCGACTCGACCCTTATTACCTGCTTTATTATAACTTTGTGCCAACATGAAGGACTTAGACCAATTGCCAATTATCCGATCTGCTCGTCCGCAGTACAAAAATATGAATCCATGAGCATGCTAAAGATATAGGCAAATAACATACCTCTCACTTGACCCTTGGCGGCCTCATAATTTTGCTGCTTTTCATCAATATTTCAGTAGTAGATACATATATATTCACTATAAAAGAAGCATAAGAGCGCTGAGGAACTTCAGTTGCAAATTGGAATTCTTCATATTCAATTCTCACCGTGTTGGGTTTCATCAACCACCTGGATTTAGAGTAGTAAGGGCAACAATACAACATTTAAACTGGAAGCGTACTATCGAATCCACTCAAAGCATTTTATTTACATATCGAAAACATTTATCAATCCAATTTTCAAATTAGTATTTTGTAATTATTTGGGGCGTATAAGCATTACCATTTCCTTCAGCGAACTGCAAAATATATAGAGATCAAGATAGGGACTGCAAAAAAATATAAAAATTATATATATTAAAAACATTTGTTTATTAAGTGTGCAAAAAACATTTTAAATATTTACCAATTACAATCGTTGTACCACCAGCCAAAACCGAAATCAGCAGCGCAATTTGCAGAGCCTTCATTGTCATTGTCGCGATCGTATGTTGTGAATTTCATGCCATCAATGAAATAGCGTTCTAAGACAGTATTTCCAGTAGAGTCTCCCAGCATCAGTTTGTATCCAATATATTCATCAGATATTTTAAAATCTTCGTAATGATCCCAAAACAATCCGTTGCCTGATGAGAAACTAACATAAAGCTCGTGCCGCCGCAATTTCGTGAGTTGATGTATCTTCTCCAGTCCCAGGAAAAAAATCTCTTTGCATGAAACCAAATCCTTCACGATAAGCGGCCCAATCCCTATTGAGACTCGGCTTTTCACTCATCCGGTGTATGACTAACCAACCTGGCCCGGCTAACTGATTATTACACAAAACTTCGAAAGAACCAAAGCCAATAACATTGATTTTGTGAATACCAGGATTTTCAGTAAATGCAAGGCAATCTGATGGAAGATTATTTACTTTATCAACTTCTGCTTGACATAACTGGTTATCCCTTTTTTTAATTAGTAACTCTGATTGAAACTCTTTTAATATCACCTTATTTGATTTCATCTCATTCGTCATGGCTCTGATCTTTTTGCTATTTCTTAAAATAACTTCATCTTTTTCAATAAGACTGGAATTTAGATTTCTCAATTGAACCTCACAAATTTTGATTTTTTCAGATTTATATGCTAAATCGCTTTTACATTCTTCAAAATGGTTTGATTCTACTGTTAATCCGTCACGCTGCACTTTAATCTGCGACTCCAATTTACTTAATTCCTCTACTTTAATTTGACATAAATTAAGATTGCTATTTATTCCTTGTATTTTGTTTTTCTCATCTTTTAATTGCAATTCTAAATTCTTATTGCTGAAATTCATTCTAGTTATTTCGTTACTAATTACCATACGACTAGAATTCAATTGATTCAGTTCAACTTCTAATCTAGCCAACTTCTTGGTTTGACTCGTTAATTCGCCCTTGCATTTAACATTGTTCTCAGTTAATAGACCATCTATTCTATTTTGTAGATCGATTTGAGATCGCAATTCTTTGATCAATTTCACATTATTTTCCTGTGATTCTTTTATCAATTCTATATTATTCTCCTGCTGAACTAGCTTTTCTCTCAACTCCTTAATGATTCTATCTTTCGATTCACTTTTCATTAAATCTTCGCTCACTTGGCGCAAGTAATCTAGCATAGGCTTAACAACGGAGTAGGTATAACTGCGGCACTGTTGTTCCATTTCTCGATTCAGTTCACAAGTCTGGCAAGGACAATGAACATTCAGAATTTTGCACTCACTTTACACATTTAATGTTGTCTCTCACCTCGTCACCAAAAGCTGCAGCAGCAGAGAAATGTTGTGCTAAGAGTATCACAATTAGATTTATTATAATTCGCTTCATTTTGATTTTGGCAACCGCACGGCATCCGGCATAAAACGCAACTAAATGATACCGAATTAAAATCAAATTTAATATGTTGAAATTGAATCTGAGTGCAAATGAGCGATTGCAAATTCTCATTTTATTTGCTAATCACAAAAACACAACAAAAAAAACCGAAAATGGAGCATGTCTATTATTAAAGTCGGGCGCGATAACCTCTAACATCCAAAACTGATGTTGGTGGGCTAAGAAAGGCATTTTTGACTGTTTAAAGTACAGTGCACATTTTAACAGTTTAGTTATACAAACTTGTACACTTATATTGGCTTCACTCTAGAAAGTAAGGCTTTTTCTTAGCCTGCCACTTTACTTGATTTCAATGACTTTTCTATTCACATTCATGACCATGAATAAGTAACTTCAACAAAACACTGACAGCTACAAATCTCTTTTAACAACCGATCCTAATTATTATATATCTTAATATCTATGCACACTTTATTCAAAAGAAAACAACATTTGCTGCTCAGCACTTTCGATTGGTTTTCGTTTGAAGGCAATTTGCACATTTGATGATTTTTGAGTATGGAAAACAAAAGCAAACTCATTTAAGTATTTGTGGTATAAGAATATTTAATCCTGATGAGCAGTCTGCCACTTGCCAGGCCAAATATCAGTTATGAAAGATCAGGTGATGGCGAATATCTGGCCATAAATCAGAAAAACAGAAAACATGTTCATTTGTTAGCGATTGCCAGCAGGATCAACGAAAGGATCGAGGGGAAATCGTGGAGCGAAGAGCAGAGCGGATTAAGGCGCGCGCCAATTGCTTTCTGAGGGAAGCCTGGGAACCAGATCCCAAAACAAAAATAACAAAGAACGACAAACCTGCCTCAGACACGGGTGCTATAAGTGCACAAAAAGGTCAGAGACAATCGGAAAATCGCTGGAAAAAGGACTCAGGTGATGGCTGCAGGTTTAGCGCGCTTCTCGGCAGCGTGGGAAACTCAAAACTTGAGAAAAACGGTAGGCAACCAAAAATTATACCTCTGGCATGTGCAGAAAATCCATCATAACAGCTGACAATGGAAATAGAAATTCCCCGGTGAACAATATACCAAGGGTCACTGACAGCACCCGAAGACGAGGTAGTCTAACTGTCTCGCGCTACCTGGCCACAGGTGTGCCAACAATACTGCACTCGCTATCCCGCTCTTCAGCTCTCTCTCTTTCTCTACTATATTTGACTCTTTCGCTCGTTCTGCTTGCTCTCCAATTAGTCAGTCATGTAAACCTAAGAAGTGATTCTCGAACGTTCCTCAGTTAACACGCAGTTTGGATTTTGTCAAGCATATATTACTCTGATCGGCTTGCGAGTTGATCCTTAAAGCTACGGATCTCTTTAAAACCTCGTTTGGGCATAACGATTATTCATGTTTTTATTCATAAGTATAACAGCCTTGAAATATTCTTAAATATAAACGTATTATAACTTTGTGTCTGTTGGAAATGTATGTAACACACTGAAGAAGTCATCTATTACCCCATTAAGTATATATATTCTGGATCAGGGTCAATAGCCGCGTGGTTTGTCTAACTGACTGTCCATTTGTCCATATCAAACACTCGAATTTCAGAGACTGTAAGAGCTATATTTTTTTTTCGTCAGCACTTTTTGCACCCAGTTCAACTTGGTTTCAAATTTTTGTCACGCCCACTTCCGCCTCCGAAAATCAATAAAAATTTGAATAGTAATCAAATAGAGAAGCTATTTTAGAGCATACATTAAGACTACAGTATTTCAAAATTTGGTTGAAATCAGATAAAAATGGTGTAATAATTTAAGAAATATTTTCTTATTTAAGAAATACTTCTGATATGATATGATTGCTCATAATGTGTTGTGTGTTCTTAATGGCATTCGCATCTCTTAAAATACTAATACAGAACTACAATATAATTATTTGAAGTTCTTGATAAATAACACCAATGAATTATGATAGATTTTTAAGTTGAGCTAAGATATAAAACTTTTAACCCAACGACTTATGAAGAATTAACTAATTATTGGAAAGTCATTGTTAATGTTAAATGGAAAACTGTTTCGCTTTTGAATGTCATTAGAAACTTTGAAATGGTAAAAATAATATTTAATATATTACTGTTTTGTCTCCCACTCAATAAAAGTTCGAAATTCAATGAATACAATGAAAACAAAAATCATTTCATTTAAAATTTGCATACAGAATACGTGATGGCAAAATGAATTTCTCAGTTTTTATACGCTGCAAAAGTTCAACTTTCAACATGTTAATAATTCGATATGCCTAATGGAATATATGAAGATGTCAGGCGAAGAAAAAAGAAAACAATTTGCATCAAATACAAGTATATTTTATTTCGCTTGATTCGAATTTCAATTTCAGATTGAATTACAGTGGGCAACCAATTTTGAAATACTCGTGTTCCTATATGTAGATGCGACGGTTTATTTGTTTGCCAACAAAATATATATTTATAGCTCTGTGTGTGTGTGAGAGAAGTGATAGCATAAAGGGGGGACATGGAAAGGGGTTCAATGCGGGGAGGGTTTTTTGGGTTCTTGGTGCTGGCGGGCAAATCGGACCATTTGTCTTGCGAGTATCGATTCAAGGAGCTGCGAACCCAAAAGGGCCGCCATTGACTCTTGGGCTGTCCAATTCAGTTGCACAAATGATTACCCAATTTCACGTGCTTAGATTGTAGTTCAAAAAAGGGTTGAGAAGCCCAGGAGAATGTTCGTCCTTCGCCCTCTCCTTCTCTGTCGTACTCACAAAAAACTGCCACGTTTAGAGAGCATTTGTGTCTGGTCGTAAGTCGTAAGAGTATTTCACATTTTGATTGATTGCTGCCAGTAACAGCGCACAAATTGAATGACCAACTGCTGCCCAATCGTGTCCTGCATCATCATCATGTCCGGAATCCTATGCTATAGCGAATCTATTCGTACGCATTCTTGTTCGGCCCAGTCAAAAATGATAAATAGACCAAATGACCCATTTAACTGTTGCGTTACGTCTTCGTCGTTCAAGGATACGTCAGCGACTCCTTTTGGCTATTTTTCTTCGAAAGCTGCTTAAAGTTGCCCCTAATTGAGTTTCTCTGATTGCCTCGAGAGCTTCTTTGCTGCTTAAATCCTTTTAATAGCCTCAGGCTAAGATACAAACACGATTTCTTGTGAACAACTTTTTGAAAATACGAAAATAAAACAAATGCAAAAGGATACTCAAAGGAGTCTGGCAACAGATGTAAAGTCATTGAACCGCTTTAATTACGCTTGTATTACATTCAGAGAGTTCTCCGTAAATAATTGCTCTAAGCTGCTCAAATTGTTCAAGTCTCTGGTATTGATTTGAATATATTACAAATGTATCGATTTTCTGAAATTCTCATGAATTCAATGCTTAGTGTGGAAATACGGTACTCAGTAATTAAGTTTATTTACTTATTATATTTTTAGCTTGCAACGAAATTTTATAGAAACTTGTTCAAGATATTGTAGCATATCTTTTTATTTATAATTGTTATTGAATTTTAAACAAATTGTGTTTTTTTTTAATTGTATTATTAAAAAAATTGTTAAGATTAAAAGGATTAAAAATGGATATTTGTATTCTTAGTTTCATATGTAAATCTCTAAAATCTGGAAGCTTGCTTATAAAATGATCTGCAAATTAAAGTTAATCTTCTTGATGTTTAGATACTTAGTTAAAGTTGAGTTCATATTATTATTTATCATTTATATTAATAATTTTTTTTATAATAATAAATTTGCTGACTTAAAAAAAAAAGAATTATAAAAAATAAATTTGTAATTTTTAGACTATTATTTTAGGAATAAGTAAGATTTAGTATTTATGTCTTTCTCGGCGATTAATCTTTACAATTTTCTTAGCTTGCGCAGATATATTCAAAATGCAATATGTTCCCTTTATTTCAGTAAAGAATGCCAATAAAAAAAGTTGCAATTCAGTTGAGATTGTCTCTATTGAAATGCCACTCTCGATGGCTGAGTAATGACTATATTCAAACGTCTATTTATATGCCAGTCAATATGCCAAATACTTTAACTGTTTTGTATAGAGATAGAAGTGAACCCCTTGCTGGGCATTGTTTGGGCAACAGAGTGGCCACAATTAACCGTTTCAATTGTCGATATCCTGTCAAGGACTGACAATTATCGAGCGCACTCTCGCAACCAGAGAAAGGGAGGCCAAAAAAAAGGGATTTCCAAGTATCAGCTATCCATCAGTCCAGTCGACATAGCAATATATAAATGCAACAAAATGTTACATTTTCCATTCAATTATATTTTTGCTACTCTCCTTTGCTACTCTTTTCATTTTCTTCTTTGTTGCCATTGAACAAAAAGGCAACACTGCGGGGAGAGAAAGTGTGTGTCTAAGAGGGAAAGAGAGAAAGGGACTCTATACTTATTTTTTCGCATGCCTGAAACGAAGGACGGCAATTATAGGACAACAGGAGAGAAGTGAAAGGGAGTGAAAAAGGGAGTGCAAGCAAAAGGGTTCTACGGGCATTAGCCAGCTTTATAGGGCACACACCATTAGCAGAAATGCCAGAAAAGATACACGCCGAGAAGCAGAAAGAGTGAATTCTATCGTGGAGAGGGGGGAATGGAATGGAAAAATACATACAGTCTGTTACGTGTGTATGTGTGTGTGTGTGATAGATAGAAGAAGCCACCTTTGTTTGTCGTTTGGTCGTTTGCCTGGTGGAAACTGCAAAACGGCCAAACGGGGGAAAACTGGGTTCGGATCCGTGTTTGGGTTCGGGTCTGGGCTGTTACGGTCTCGAGTCCCGCCCACAATTTCCTGCGCTGTTGTCGCTGCCGCTGCCGGTGATGGCAAAGACTTTTAGCTGAAATGTCAATTGAGTAAAAATGTGCGTATTTTGCAAACAGAGCGAAAAATACTTATATAATATGGACACATATGGGTATGGGGATGGGAGCAGGCAAAAGGAAAAGCCAAAAGGATAAAATGTAAAAAGAAAAACTGCCGTTGCAAATGGAAAGCTTTTGGCTAAATGAGACGACAAGCGTCTTAGGTCTCCGGTCTTGGGTTCGTAATGGTTACAACAGCAACAACAGCAGCAGCAGCAGCTCCTGATAGTCGGCTAATAGAAATGCGTACATCTGTATAAAAGGGCATTTGGGGGGTCGAGGCAGGGAAGGAGGGCTTGAGAAATACCTCCCGAGGGCATGATTCACTGATAACTTGGCAGCTGCCATTTGGTTTTCGTATCACGAGCATTACTATCGATATGAAAAGTTGATAGAAGAGATAAGTTTCCCTTTACATTGATAAGGTTCTATCAAACAAAAAAATAAAAAGGAGGGGGACAAACGAGGGTCTTATCAGCTGGATTTGATTGAGAGGACAGTGCATACAAAGTGACCATGGAGGTGAAAATGTACACAGATGACTTTACTTAACAGCGATTTGAATGTGCCCATAAAAGGGCCCAATTGTTGCGAGCACTCGTATTTGTATAAATATATTTCGACACATGACTTGGCTTAGCACACATACATAAATAATGGGGCCAGAGAGGTGAGTAAATTACACAGGAGTGATAAATAGTATTTACTAAACACACACACGAGTTGTCTTCATCATGCTTGATAAATAAAAAGGGCTGCTATATCAAACAAGAAATGTTTAATTTAAACTAATACCATCGATGTTTATTAGAATAAGTATACGACGCGTTGATTTCAATCAATAGTGAGAAAAGTTATTTGATTAAACTTAAATCTAGATCAAACAAGAAATGTATTATTTAAATATAGTCAATCATTTAAATACGTATTTATTAGAATAAGTATACGCCGCATTGGTTTCAAATCAATAGAAAGAAAAGTTTTTTGATTAAATTTAAAACTGAACTTATCCCTTTAAATCTCTAAATAGGAAAAAGTTTTTTAAATTCCTCCGCTCAAAGAATTTCCCTCACAAAAATCGGCTTAATTTTGTTCGCTACACTAAGGAACATTAAAATTGTTTAAATAAATAACTTTTTGGAATTTTTATACGATCTACAAAAAAGAGGTGAACACAAATATTGACGCTAATTTTTATTTAAAAATTAAACTTGAAGAGGATGTCTATTATTTGACTTAAGATTTACTCTCTAGAAAAATCCTATTAGAAACACGACCTTAAAGGATTAGAAATGTAGCTTAAAACTCGAGCATACATGTGAGTAATCATCAGGATTGAAGGATACGTTCTCATATTGGTAAAAGCATTCGATTTTGTTGATTAGCATATTGATGATGCCTTTTTGCTGAAATGTGTGATAGATTTAAGTGAATCTGGAGATGATTTCGATACTTCTTCTTGTGTCGATTTCCTAACTCATTCGTAAGTGTTATTTGCAGCCTGGGTCGGAGCACATATTTCCGGCATGTGACTCATCAACATTGAAATGAAATCGAATAAACTTTTCGCCAGAGAGAGAGAGAGAGAGAGAGAGAGAGAGAGATGAGAACGTGAGCTTCACTTTGCTGCAGGTTCTGTTGTTTTGCTGTGGTTCAGTTTCGTTTTTAGTAGTGTTTACTTGCAGATATACTTGTACTGCATATTTACTAGCACCATCATCAGTCCGTCCGTCTGTCCGTCTGTCTGTCTGCTTGCCTGTTCGCTTGGCATGTCCATTGTTATTGCTGCCACTCAGTACGCAGTGCTCGTTGTATATGTGTGTGTGTGTGGCTATTTGCCCAGGATTTTGTCGGCTCTTTGGCATTGTTTGCTCGCATTGTTTCAGATGGGCGAGATGCACGTAGTTCGCATAGTTCATATTCAAGTCAGGCACTCGCTCCTCTCGAATCTCTCTCTGGCACTCATGCAAAACGCACAAAAGTGCGCACTGTGTCCTTTTTGTTTTTTTTGGCCAGCAAATACTGCTCGACTCGACTCCACTCCAATTCCAATTCTCATTCCATACAACATACAACATAGAACAGCATCAACTATCCTCCTATTGCACCTCGTCCTGCTTTCAACTTTTCTTTTGCTTTCTGTTGCTCCCACTCAACACAATGCCGTTGCCATTGTTTGCAAGGCTCGCAGTGAGCTCTATTTTTAAACACGTTTACAAAGAACTTCGCTTGGATTCTCTCGCTCCTCGCTCCTTTGAAATGCACACGTTGAGCCTGAAACAGTTTTTCCCTGTTTTTTGCCGGTTTTTCCATCTTTTTTTCCACTTTATTCACTTTTTGTTATTGGTCCTATGATATGTGTGCATTGAAACGTGTGTGCATGCACAAAAATGGGCAGTAAAGTTGCTGATATTATTGTCGGAGGGGTCAAAGTGCGTCCCTAACTCGGATTAAGTGTTTCTTAGTCCAGCGGAACTGCAGCCATTACCTGATCCGGTTGCAGGTTCCATGCCATTCCATCGGTTGCCGATCAACTAATCATGTTTCTCTGATCCTTAAAGGCGATTAAATGCAACTCATTGAGTGCAATACATTTAATATACATTCTTTATTGTTTTTATTAGTTTTACCTGACCTTATATTCATTTTTAACTCTACTTTGTTTAGTTTATTATATTTATTGTATAATAAAAATGCACTCGAAGTATCAAACCAACATATAAAGCGATTATGATCGCGACCTTCCCTTTAGAAACTTTCAGGAGGTTTTTTCAGTCATCTAATATTTTGTTAAGTTAGCTATAAAAAATAGTCTCTATTGGATATTGTTCATTTCTTCATAAACTTCGCTCCGTAAATATATTCAAGCAGTTTCACTAATCCCCAACCCTCATAAATCATGCTTGAAAATTCCGTGTGAGGCTCTCGAAGTTCTTCACTTAACTGTTTCGTAGTCAGAAAACTTTTCGATGGGCATAAATATGCGAGGATATAGTCATGTGGTTCCTGCAGTTTTTTAATTTTTTCGGGCAACAGAGTTGCCGAAACAATTTGAATAAAAAACAGTTTTAAATTTTTAATAGAAATCGCAAATGATATGCAAAGTTCAGACTCCTTTCAACATCGCTTCTGTGAACTTGGCATGTGGCAAGGCAACGTTCCGTTTTCATCAATTTTCACTTGCTTAGAACAGAATTAGAGAGAATTATTCGCTGAAGTAGAAGCTGGGCATGGGGAAAGAAATTGGTCAAAACAATAAGGACAAAGTCGTTTTGGCAAAACAGCAAAATTTCAATTGGATACAAATATTCAAATTGTTGGCAATATGTTTCGAGTGTTTTGAATCTTTAAGCTCTTTTCGCTAAACTTTATCGTACACTCGGCGAAATGAAAGAGGTTCTCATTGCCGTCATGTTAAAAGCAACATCCTAAGTCTAGAGTTTCATTTAGATAGACAGACGAGTGTATTTATTGGCATAGCAGGGTTTGGCTTATAAATTTTAGATGCTGCTCACTTAACTTTTAATTGGCAATTAGTTTCCAGTTACGCAGCAAATTTGGCGCAAGTTTTTCAATTATTGATGCTCAAATTGCCCGCTACGCAATATTCCACCTTCATCTCCCTTCTCATCCCTCCCTGCCCCTACATATTGAAGGGGCACACAACATGTTCGCGTTCCCATCCATTTGGTTGTCGAAGTAACAAATCCTGTGTGTGGCCAGATGCCCCGAGAGGCCATCAATTAAAAAAGAGCTGCAATGAATATTGCAATCGCTTAGCTGACTTTACTATTTTTTAACTTTTCCACTTTTCTACTTTTCCACTTTGCTACTTTTCCACTTTGCCCCAGCTCTGCCCCATTGTAATTTTCTCGAATAGTGTGCTCACTCTTTTTGCCATTTAATATTCAAATTGTGCCCGCTTCAGACACACGGCACATGCCAATAATTGCCTCCACTCCAACGCACGACACACACACACACACACACACACACACACACACACACACACACACACACACACACACACACACACACACACACACACACACACACATACACACACACACCCTCACACACTCGCATAATACTCGCACATTTCAAATGACTTCGATTTGATGGACGTAACACATTTGTTTACCAACTATTTGTGCATAGCATAGTGACAACATATAAATGACAGCGAATAGAAAATACCCTGTAAAAACATTCACACAATACTGAAATTAAAGAGCTTTACTTTGTTTTGATTTCACATATCTTAATAGTTCAAAATAAAAAATTAAGAAATAAGATTATTAATATTTATAATAACTAAAACAGTAATGGAAATTATTTTAGTAATTTACTATTATCTTATAATTTCGACTAGAAAATTCCCTACAATATCATATATAACAATCTTTTAATGAAAGCGAGCTGAACTTTAACAGTTCAACATAGTAAAGAAAGAAATAAAATTGTCTTTATTTATAATAAATCTAACAGCAATGTAAAATGTTTTTATAATTTATAATTGTCTTTTAAGTTTGAGTAGCAAATATCCTGCAATAATATACTAGTGAGCTGAACTTGGGGATACTTTGCACTAATTTAATATATCATAACAGGTCAACCAAGTAAGTAGAAAAATAAACATGTTAATGCTAAAAATTACAATAGAAAATGAACATTTACAATGCAAATGAACATTTTTTGTACTATTAGATTTTAGCATTATTCTTATAATATTCTTTCTAGCTAAAGCCATATAGATTATTCAATTTGATATTAAAAATTCTTATTTTTAATGTATATGTAAAAATTAATAAAATAACACTTTAAAAAGCTTTATTAGCAATGTAAACAAAACGGTAATAGGCGGATCTCATACTGGATATCAAGAATTAAATATGGAATATTTAAGGAAGCATTAATGAATTGAATTGAATTGAATTGAATGAAGCTAATGTTAATGCGTTTTGTTTTATGTGTTTATTGTAACAATTTAAAAGTATTATCATTTTTAAACATAACGTAGGGTATTCTGCAGTTAAGCAAGCCAGTAACTGCTGTAAAAACACGTTCAATTCCGGAGCATTTTGCTGGCTGGCTTTATAGTCAAATTGTGATCAAAGATTGGAGAAGATGAAGACAACGCGGGAGAGGAGGTAGCAAAGAGGGAGTCAAGGAGTCAAGAAGTCAGACAGGTAGCAAAGGCGAACTCAGTGAACTCAACGTTCAGAGTTCGACATTAAAAATGTAATAAATGTCATAAATTGTTAACAGTTGATTGCACTTGATTATTTTTCGTTGCTGTTGTCGTTGTAGTAAATTTCCCCCCCCGCCACCATCATCTGAGAGAAGCATCCCTGGGAACACCTACAACAATAACAACAATAACAACAATAACAATAATAACAGCATCGAGAAAATATCTTGAGCAAAACGATGCCAGCGATTTCTGCAGCAATAATAAAAGCGAAACGCGTGCGGTTTTAATGTCCCTCACACTCGCTATCGATAAACGAACGCAGCTCTTCGCCTCGCCTCCCCATCATGAAAACGATATCAAAGGATGCCAGGCAAGAGGCGGACAGGGAATTCGTCAGAGGGGGATGGGCGTCTAGGGAGGTCGTAAAGGAGACCAGATCTGAAATGCTGAGGACACAGATAGTGCGAAACATTCTCAAGTTGTTGTCATTTACGAGCTGTTTCCGTTCTTGATTTGAGTGAAGAGAACGCAAATGCTTACGTGCATATCATATCATATACTCGTAATACTTCAATAATATTTTATTATTTCATTTCAATATCAAAACGAAGCAAAACGAAACGAAACGAATCGGAAAGCAATGGTCAGCATCGCTGTGATGGCCGTCAGTCGATTTTAATTTGCCATTTACACATCATAAAATTTTGGAGCGTGTCTGTTGAGCTTAAAGAATCCCCAGGGCCGATTGTCCATTAGATAAAACGGCCACAACAACACCTTCTGCCATCGACCACGCCCACCTTCGCACCAGCTGCACAGTTGTTGTTGTTGAATGTGCGTGGGTTGCTGATAAGAGCCCAAAAGCAAAAGGCATTGATAAAGCGAATTATAACAAGTTGCAACGCTTCTTGGATACTCTTAACAAATATATTTTGAGTCACAAATTTGATATAACTTTTCTAAGAAAATGAATTGCAAATCAATAAAAAAAATTTAAATAAACAAATTTAAGAAATGAAAAAAAAAATTGGGTAAAAGATTAAAAAAAAATAAACTTTTTTTGCTTTGATGAATTTACTGTTTAATTTATTTATTCGTTTCCATATAAGAGCTAATATTTTAAATTAAAATGTATCACACTATGTTAAACTAAGTAAATATGCTACTATTATTATAATTTTTTTTTATTATTTTAGTAAAATTCATATTTCTTTTGCAAGGTTGCATACTCTTTGCAGAGCATTTGGACTCTAACTCTTTGCAGAATAAACTCCAATTGGGGGCAATACTGAACAGAAATTGGCATTAAATATCTAATCTCAGTTACTGACTGAGGGACACAAAAAAAAAACTATTCAAAATCTCATCTGGTATGTGGTCAGCTAACATTAAAGCACTGCCAACTTGAGCATGTTTTGCTTTTGCAATAGCAAGCCCACACATAATTTTTAATAGGCTTCTTGGGAGCCCAGGAGCACTTCATGGAAATTAAGCAAACAAAAAATGTGAGATACAAAAATAAATTTTGGATTGTCCCAGTTTGAATGTTGTCGCCTAACAAGCTGGCCGTATCGTCTATGCAAGCCTGGCATTAATATGAAAATCATGTAAAGCCGACCTTGTTGCCGAATTAGTTTGTTACCCCCTTCACCTTCCGCCCTCAACTTGCTGCCCCTCACTCATGTTCACAATCCAGTCGACGTCTCTTTCTCGTCTCTGGCCCAAAAACAACCTTAGCCTCAGCTCGAGCTTTGCATGCCCAATGCATTCCGTGGCAAACGAGAGCTTTGAAGTGCGCAGCGTTGGCCCCACAAAAATGGGCATATAATGTTTTATCAAAATACCCTGTAATTTGGCAATAATAGACGTAAGTCATATAATAAAATACTATAATTTAACAATACAATTTTATTTTCAACATTTTTTAAAAATTAATTTAAAGCGTCAAGTTTACTACAAAGTCGAAGAGTTAGAATTATCATTATTTTAAACATATGACTATCCTCTTAAATTATCTTCTATGTATGTAATTTTAGAAAAATATGGTAAACAATTATATAAAATTATTTTATAATTTGTTAAAAACTATGAATTAGATATAAATCATGACATTTTGTTGGTAATAACATAAACATTTGTGTATTTTTGAATGGATAATTCTGATGTGAAAACAATAATGAGATTTTCGCTTATTTTAAATAAACAATACTTCAACTCTTTGAAATAGAAATTAATTCTGATCATTTTTTAAAATTTTCACTTAATTCAAATAAAAACAAAATGAAAATTAATTTGTATTCTTTATATATTGAAATTTCAACCACTTTTTAATAATAAACTCGAATTTTGATTTTCATACTGAATTTGAATTATTTTAAAGAATAAGATAAATGAATTAAAATTAAATTAATTTTTAAAAGAATAAACATTTATTACTTTCACCTTGAATTAACTTCTTACATACTTACTTCTTACTTGTAACTTTAGAAAAAATGATATTACATGATACATAATGGTTTAGCAATGTATTGAAGGCTAAAAATTACATTTAAATAATGAGATTTAGTAGTAAAAGTATTTATATTTTATATGTATTTCTATATGCATTATTCTGATGGATCTTCTACAAAAAAATCTATTTTAAAGTTCGATTTTTTTTTGTATTTTATTGAAATTTAGACATTTTTTAAAAAAATAATTGCAAACAAAAATTCAAAAGGAATTTGATTAAATTTGAAAAGTACAGGGTATGCGGAAATCGACCTATTTTGGTGTGTTCATTATTACTTATTGTTATTGTTGTTGTTGTTGTTGTTGTCGGAGTGTTGTTGGGCCGTTACACGTGTGAGACTAAACCCTGGAAGAGTGGACCATTATGTGGTCTTGTGTGTTTTGGGGGGACCAAAAAAAGAAGAAGAAGAAGGTGAAGAAGGAGTCGAAGGTGAAGGTGAAGAAGGGGTTGCTACGACTATTGGCAAATTTCATTGGAGTGTTTGTGTTTGCGTTTGTAAGTGAGTTTGTTTAGTTTGCTAGGAGGCGTGGTTTTTGAGGGGTAGATATACAGACGAACGAACGTATGTGTGTGTGTGTATGTCTGTGTGTAGTATATAAGGCGCTTAATATGCAAAGTTTGTAACTTAATTTAAATTCCCTTGGCGTGCACTTATTACTTTGTGCCAACTTTGTTGCTGTTGCCTGGCACTAAAACTAAAACTGAAACTACAGCGACAACAAAAACAACAACAACAGCAGCAACGACAAGTACAGCTACAATAGCAACAAAATGAGCAGCAACAACAACTTGGCAGAGCCCACACTTTGTAGTAAGTCGCACATGAAAACAATTTTTTGATAATTAAAGTTGAGCATTCTTCGCCAGCATGTGTGTGTATGTGTGTGTGTGTGTGTGTGTGTGTATGTAGGCCCCAAGCAATTGCCTCTGTTGGCATTGGGCCCTGGCTCCATTTCAAGTGTCAGGTTTCGCCGAGTTGAAAAGTTGAACCCAGTAAACAAGAAATACAACAAGCAAAAAACGAATACGAATACGAAAAAAAAAACTATGCCTCAACTCTGACAATCCCCGACTTTGCCGACTATTCCAACTCGTATCGTTGCATGTTTACAGCAAAGTATTCTCGTATTCTCCATGCTTAGACATTCATTGGACGCTTACCAAGAGTTCTTCACAAGCGAACTGAGAGATCCCCAAAAAACTTTTTGACTGCTCCACATTTTCCTTGGCTGCTCGCAATATTGCAACTTCTGCTTAATTATAATTGTTTTTCGCCCATTCCAATTCCAAATTAGCCAAACCAATTTGCCAACGTAATCAAATCCATCAGTTTAAGTTTACATATTGAGGTCAGTTTTTTGTTTCTTAGGTTGTGAAGCAATTATGTCCAACAATTTGTAGCAAGAAATTAAAAAAATAATAATAATATAAGTGTAGCAATAATAATAAATTATGTGTATTTCATTCTATACTCATCAACATTGAAAGGTATCCTAAAAAGTTTTTATTATTCAATATTTTAAGTAGAAATTTCAATACACTACAAAAAAAAGTTCTAAATTCATGATTTTGGTCATAGTACTAAGAATTTTGATCTGAAAATCTTAATGTTGGACAACACATCTTGATTTTAAGAATATTTAATAAGAGACACAAATTCGTTTTAATAAGACGAAAAAATTCTATAGTTATAGTTAAATGGTTCACGTCTATATAAAAACTTTATACGAAATTCAATGGATTACAGTATTTTCCAACCTAAATCTAGTATATTTGGTCTTATTTTGATAATTTGACACTTTTTAGACTAATGTTCTTAGTTTAAAGAATTTGTTCTTAAAGAAATCTAATTTCAAGAATACATTTTTGAAGACGAATGTTATTAATTTTAGAAACTCATATTTTTCTCATTATATCAAATTAGGCAAGTTATTTGACATGGTTAAAGTTTAGTTATAGAAGAAGAGAAAGAATATTAATATTACATCAAGGTCACTTGTATGCAGAATAATATAAATTATCAATTTGTTCCAGAAAATTTCTTTAAATATCTTGAAACGCAAATGTACTTTGAATATATTAATAAATACTACCCACAAATATTAAAAGTTCTATATATTATATGTA
This sequence comes from Drosophila nasuta, assembly GCF_023558535.2. Lineage (NCBI taxonomy): Eukaryota > Metazoa > Arthropoda > Insecta > Diptera > Drosophilidae > Drosophila > Drosophila nasuta. The sequence goes on along the minus strand of NC_083457.1, from coordinate 31,144,114 downwards.
AAACACTTCAATATGCACTGAAATAACAGCCAGGTGCAGTTGATATTGAGAGGAGAAAAATGTGGAAAGTGTGCAGAGCACTCTGAGCACAATAATAGACATATATAATCCTGTTAATGTCCTGGCGACCGGCTGTTTGCCGGTGGAAAGTTCCAGTAAAATGCTTAAATAAATAAATAAATATTTGGAGCCCAGCTGCGAGGCCCATGACAATTCGAATTGGATGGGACAGGATGGGATGCCATGCGATGGGATGAGATGGGGGCGAAATGAGGCTGGCAGGACATTATTTAAATTGCCATCAGGTTAGGACAGGCAATAAATTGAAATGCGCACACAGATGATGATGAAGGGACCAAACAGAGTGAGAGAAAGAGAGAGAGAGAGTGAGAGAAAGAGAAAGACAATTGCGTGAAATGCATTTAAATAAATCAACTTTGGCGTTGTAAACAATGCGGGAAACGAAAACAAGCGTAATACATACATATATTTTGACATCATTTCAAATGCGACATAATTAAAAATGTCAGTTGTTTTGCCACAATAAACCAGCTCGCAGCACTTGGCAACCCCAACACGAAAAGCAACAACAACTTCAGATGGAGTTGCCCCCAAAGGAACTTGATCGCACCTGCACGAAAAACTTTTCGCACATAATTTATATACTTATGTTGCTGTTGTTGTTGTTGTTTATAACGCTGTTGTTTGGATGTGTGTGTGACAATCACAGAAATAGAATTTCTTATAAGCAAATGCGAATGAAAGTGGATGTAGAAGGAGAAGGTTTTGTGCCACCAAAAATGCCAACAATGCGCGCTTGTCACTCGAAATTACTTTATGCAAAGGTTCGAGGTGAGCTGTGTATGAGTGTGTGTATCCATGTGTGAGTGAAGCTATGTGTGTGTGGAGTGTGGGACGTCGGCAAGTGACAGGCAAACCAGCGAAGCAAGCAAACCAACAGCAGCAGCAGCGACAGCGACAGCATCAGCTCATCCTTCTCAGTCAGCTCATCCTGGCCGCGATGTGCCTAGTCCTTGCACGTCCCCAGTCCTTAGTCCTCGACAGTCCTTTGCCACTGTCTCTGTCTCTGTCTCTGCTCTGCTCTGTCTCTGCTGTGTCCTGCCCCATGCTCTCTATTCCCGCAGGAAACACTTGCTGCTTATGGATTTCACAACAGCATCGCAAATTTTTTGTCATTTCGTCTCTGCGCGCATTTTACAAAGTGGCAAGTGCCAACTGAAAATGTTTGCTACACCAACCGCAGTCTCATCCTCGCCCCCTCCGCTCCGCTTCGCTCCACCTCTCCGTTCCGTTCTGTTGCCATCAACGACACACCAATTTACCGTTCGCATCTTTCTTCATCATGTGGCAGAGGCTCAAACAACATGACGTTTTTATTTTTTTGTTCGCCTCGCCTCCTCATCGCGAGCTCGGGGATTGTTTGCATTTGTGAATATGTAAATATTTTTCAGCGCGTTGCACGATCCAAGCCAAGTGCCATGTGTCCTCCAGGAGATACTGGCTCCATCTCTTCACCTTCCTCTCACTGCTCTGCTTGTGTGTGTGTGTGTGTGTGTGTGTGTGTGTGTGTTGTGCTGGTGAGGAATGTGGCAAGTTATGGCGCATGCTGGTTCCAGCCACCAAATCGTAATTGTGTCTGTGACTGTGTTACGAGATTTGTCTTTTCATTCCCTCTTCGCTTGGGGTTTTCTTTTTTGTCGCCCAGCACAGTGCATAGCTATTGCTTCCTTTTCAGGGATAAATCAAGTATTTATAGAGACACAGTTTAACATTAACTATTGTCAGCTAAATTGCAAAAGTCACTAATATACAATTGTTGTCCGTCTTCCTTTTTTATCATAATTTTTGTAGCATACTTTTGAGCGCAAGGTTCTTTGAGAACACAAATTAAAAAGAGCGAGGCTATAAAAGTTGAACGCAATTGATGAAACATGTTTATGTTATAGATGAATAAATTAATGTGTGGCAATTATTGTTATATTCATTTTTTTAATTTTTCAATTTTTTCTGCTGAACTAGAAATATGTATTGATCTCTTTAAAAACAATATCTAGTTAATGCTTTCTGTACTCCTTAATGTAGTTTTAGTAAATTTTCTTGTTTGGCAATTTTTGCTATAATTTTTTATTTTTAATTTTCTATTTTATCTTGTGTTTTTTTTTTGTGTGATTTTAGTGTTCTTTAATGCTGTCTTATTTCATTTCCAAGAAATCTATTATATTTTCTTTGGCAAGTCATTTTTTTAAATATTCTTTTTATCTTTGATTTATTGGACTATTTTTAGAACATATTTATATAACAATTTGTATGAATCATTTATTTCACATGCTTAGTCATTTAAATATTACACTATTGAATTTAATTTTTGCCAATTTAGTATATAACACGGCTTAATTCTTAATCGAAATCGTCTTGACTTATTTCCTCTCTACTCATAGTTATTTTCCTTTTTTTTGCTGGCTCCTCTTAAACTCAACAATTTACATATCTCCAGTCTCTTCTAGCAATTCTTCACTTAACATTTTTCAATTTAAATATCGCTAGCAACCAAAAAAAAGAGTTGATGGCATGACCATCTACCACTGTGCACCTGATGTTGTTATCCTGTTTTCCGTTTTCCCGCTTTCCATATGGAAGGAGGAGGGCAATCCAAACATTTCACGCATATGATTTATTTTTTCGTTTGCGAGTAAAAAATTTACAATTTCCGCTGCGTTTACCCCAACGAAACCATTTCGCGAGCACGCACGTGTGTGTTAGCCTGTGTGTGTGTGACAGTGTGTGCTTGTGTAAGAGTGTGTGTGTGAGTGTGTGTTGACTGCTCACCCACTGAGCGACCCACTGACTAATGTGGCCACATATGCCGCACATGCTGCTCGTACAGACGGACAGTGGAGCTTAGGGGAGCACAAGGCGAGAGCGAAAGAGAGAGGGAGATGGAAGAAGAGAGGAACAAGAGACGTTGTGATTCCTTTTGCGGCGCTTTGTTCCCCCTTTTTGACTAATGAGGTTGCCGCTCCATTTGTTGATTGCCGCAATCGTGATATGCCACGCCCCCATCCTTAGCACGCGCAACGGCGGCCAACATATGTTGTCTTCCTTCTCACTCTCTCTCTCTCTCTCTTGCTTCTTCTGCATCCTCAACAATGTTTACAAATTTTTTCCATTCTTCCTGCATGTGTGTATGTGTTGTTTTTTTGTTCCCTGTATTTTACAAATTTATGCAAAAATTCGCATCATTTTCAAACGTGCTTCAGCGGTAAATTGTTCCCTTAGCTACATTTTGGGTAAATCAATTGCTTGAACTAAGTTGTTGATGCCGGATACCGGATATGCTTGTTACATTCTCTCTCTCTTTCTTTCTCTCTCGTTCTCTTGCCATCTTGCAACTGGCTTGTCAAGTTCTTTTTTGCTTAGATGCTACGATAAAGTTAAGAAGAACAATGTTTATGATGAAAGGAAATCCATGGCTTGAATAAGCTAGAAAGTTATGGCCTGACTTAATTCAAATGGGAAATCATCAATTAATAGTTTGTGCTCAACTAATATTTTTGCTATATGTTTTATTTATTATTTTGCTTTGCAGGCGATTTGAAGTATAATTCGATTCACAGTAGTTTTGTTAATTGCAATTATCGATATAAAATATAAGAATAATAAAGTCTGCAAATTATATTCTCAAAAATATAAAAATTATTTTATTTCTTTTCTTCTAAATAACGTTTCATTTTGTGAAATTAAATTAATAATAAAAAAGATCTCAGAGACTATAAGAGATAGCGATCGATGTTATAATAATTTTCGACAGCACTTGATAAGATTGCACACAGATCAAGTTTTCACTCAGGCCTAATTTTGAAGCTAAAGCCTGGACAATAATTGCGATACAGACAAGAATAATTATAGTTCTTATGATTTCTGAAAATTTGGTTGCAATCAGATAAAAAATGTAAAAAATATTAAATAGAATCTTTTGCATTGGATAAAATGCTTAGTAACTTACTACAGGTCTTAATAGCTTTGGCTGAAAATCATGTAATGTAGTCATTATACCAAATATATATTTGGTATTTGGTATATTTTAAAATTAATACTGTCCTGATTTACTTTTATTCACAATGGGAAGCGGGTATCTTACAGTCGAGCACACTCGAATGTAGTTTTCTCAGATTCTGAATAATTGCTAATTATACGATCTGTTCTTCCGCAGTACAAAAGTTGTAGGACTCGACTTAATATGGATCCTTCAGCATATCAAAGACATAGACATACCTCTCATATATATTTACTAAAAAAGAAGCCTAAGAACGCTGCGCTATGGAACTTCAGTTGTAATTTGTAATTCTTCATTTTCAATACTCACCGTTTTTAGTTTTATCAATCGCCTGGATTTGGAATGGTAAAGGCAACAATGCAACATTTAAATTTGAAGCGTACTATCGAATCCACTCAAAGCATTTTATTTACATATAGAAAACATTTATCAATCCAATTTTCAAATTAGTATTTTGTAATTAACTATATGGGGCGTATTAGCATTATCATTTCCTTAATCGAACTACAAAATACATAGTTTTCAGCACTGCAAAAAATATAGAAATTATATATTTAAATACATTTGTTTATTAAGTGTGCAAAAGACATTTGAAATATTTACCAATCACAATTGTTGTACCACCAGCCAAAACCGAAATGAACAGCACAATTTACACGCCCATTATTGTCATTGTCGCGATCGTGTGTTGTGAATTTCATGCCATCCGTGAAATACCGTGTTAAATATAAATCTCCATACATTTCTCCCAACTTCAGCGCGTATCCATTATCTTCATCAGATATTTTAAAATCGTCGCAATTTAACCAAAACTTTTGGCCGTCTGATAAGTCTACTTTCACAAAAATATTGTGCCTCCGCAATTTCGTGAGTTGATGTATCTTCTCCAGTCCCAGGAAAAAATCGCCTTGCATGGAACCAAATCCTTCACGATAAGCGGCCCAATCCCTATTAAAACTCTGCTTTCCTTGAATAACTCCTTGTTGTATGACTAACCAACCTGAGTCTTCCTGATCATTTCTACACAGAACATCGAAAGATCCAAAGCCCAAAACATTGATTTCGTGAATACCAGGATTTTCAGTAAATGCAAGGCAATCTGATGGAAGATTAGTTATTTTTTGAACTTCTGCTTGACATAACTGGTTATCTCTTTCTTTAATTAGTAACTCTGATTGGCACTCCTTTAATGCCATCTCATTTGATTCTACCTTAATTGTCGAGCCTATGATCTTTTCGCTATATCTTGAAATAAATTCATCCTTTCCAATAAGACTGGAATTTAATTTTCTCAATTGAACCTCATATATTTTGATTTTGTTAGATTTATCTGCTGATTCCGTTTTACATTCTGCTAAATGGTTTGATGCTATTGTTAATCTGTCACGCTGCACTTTAATCTGCGACTCGAATTTACTTAATTCATCTACTTTAATTTGACATAAATTAAGATTGCTATTTATTGCTAGTATTTTGTTTTTCTGATCTTTTAATTGAAATTCTAAATCTTTATTGCTGATATTCATTCTAGTTATTTCGTTACTAATTACCAAATGACTAGAATTCAATTGATTCAGTTTAACTTCCAATTTGGCCAACTTCTTGGATTTACTCGCTAATGCGCCCTTGCATTTAACATTGTTCTCAGTTAATAGACCATCTATTCTATTTTGTAGATCGATTTGAGATCGCAATTCTTTGATCAATTTCACATTATTTTCCTGTGATTCTTTTATCAATTCTATATTATTCTCCTGCTGAACTAGCTTTTCTCTCAAGTCTTTTATGATTTTATCCTTCGATTCACTTTCCATTAAATCTTCGCTCACTTGGCGCAAGTAGTCTAGCATAGGCTTAACAACGGAGTAGGTATAACTGCGGCACTGTTGTTCCTTTTCTCGGTTCAGTTCACAAGTCTGGCAAAGATGAAGAATATTCAGAATGTTGCACTCACTTTACACATAAATGTTGTCCTTCACCTCGTCACCAAAAGCTGCAGCAGCAGAGAGTATCACAATTAGATTTATTATAATTCGCTTCATTTTGATTTTGGCAACCACACGGCATCCAGCATAAAACGCAACTAAATGAGACCGAATTAAATTCAAATTTAATATGTTGAAATTGAATCTGAGTGCAAACGAGCGATCGCAAATTCTCATTTTATTAGCTAATCACATAAAAACAAACATCACGGGCTGACATTGAAAATTGAGCATGTCTATTTTTAAGGTCCGTTGTGATAACCTCTAACATCCAAAACTGATGTTGGTGGGCAAAGATAAGCATTTTTGAATGAAGTGCAGTGGACACCTCTTTGGATGTACACTTCAGTAGTTTAGTTATGCAAACTTGAAAGTGTGCACTAATCTTGGCTTCACTCTAGAGTGTAAGGCATTCTCTTAGCCTCCCACTTTACTTGATTTCAATTACTTTTCTATGTACATTCATGACCATGAATAAATATCTACAACAAAACACTGACAGCTACAAATTTCTTTGAACAACCGATCCTAATTACGATATATTTTAATATATATGCACTCTGTATTCAAAAGAAAACAACATTTGCTGCTCAGCACTTTCGATTGGTTTTCGTTTGAAGGTAATTTGCACATTTGATGATTTTTGAGTATGGAAAACAAAAGCAAACTCATTTAAGTATTTGTGGTATAAGAATATTTAATCCTGATGAGCAGTCTGCCACTTGCCAGGCCAAATATCATTTATGAAAGATCAGGTGATGTCGAATATCTGACTCTATATATCTCTCGCATTCCCATTATCTCTTTCGATATCTCTGCTTGGTCTCCAATTAGTCAGTCACGTGATTCTCGAATGTTTTGCAGCTAACACGTAGCTCGGATCATGTAAAGCTATATATATATATATATTATTCTGATCGGCTTGCGAGTTGCCCATAATATTATAATATAATACTTTAATTTGCAACATTAAAGATTATATTACAATTTCAGAATTCTTAGATGAGAGAAAATGTTTAAAGCATTAGAGGAATTCAATAAAAACGTATTATTTTAGGTTTTTGAGTATTTTGAAAGAACAAAATGAAAATTGAATATTAAAGGCATTGTTTGTTGTTTCCTATGAAAAGTAGATTATAGCATGATAATGGCACAGTTGTTCTCATTTGTGTTCCCATCAACGATTCCATTGCCGCCACCCCTTGAACTGCCTTGAAAGTTACTCGGAGCAAAGTACTTAAGATATGATACTCAATTACATTTGCAAGTTGGGAAATGCTACGCTTGCTTACGGCCCATATAAGTCTTTAAAAGTAATGCCACTCGCATTGCGAAAATTGTAAAAGAGCACAACAACAAATACCAAAATAATGAGCGCTTCCAGCGTAACAAAAGAAGTCAAAAGTAGGAACAAAACAGGATGGGAAGGGGAATGGAAAGGGGAAGGGGTGAGAGAGGGGGACATTTTTGAGGAATTTCGTTGGGACATTCCTGTGTGTAAACCTTAAGAACAATGAATCTGTTGATGTTGTGGCATTGCAAGGGGTTGTGTTTCGTATTGTCAAGGCAGAAGAGTAGAGAAGGGGGGGAGAAGTTGTGAAATTGTTTAGCTGTTGTTGTGTCGATGGTGATGTTGTTGCCGTTGTCGTTGTTGTTGTTGCTGTTGTTGTCGCAACGCTTTGTACCGAACATGTTTCAGCTGATTCTAATCGGAGCTGCTAAACTTTAGTCATTAATTGGGTTAATAGTGTGCGCCCGCAGTGGAATACTTTAGTTGAAAAGCTGCAAACAGAAAGCTGAATGCTGAAAACTCTAAAAAAAAAAGAGAAGGAAAAACGCAGCGCGCAAACAAGTTTTCTCCCCAAAGCAAAACTTGGCTGCGCTTGTCAGGGGTCTTGTCAGGGGTCGTCGTCGTCGTCGCCGTCGACGTCGTCGTCTCATCCTTCGTTTTGCGTCTTTCCCCCTCCTTAATTGCGCACGTCTGAGGAAATCGCATGACTTTTCGCGAACATGCCACCAGCGTTGCAAGAGAGCACAACAAAAGCCAAGTCGTTGCTGCCAAGTGGCGTGGCATGGCAGTGGCAGTGGCAGCTCCAACAACAACAGCAACAACGTCAGCGGCATGCAACATCAATTTGTGCAACATGGGCGAAATTTCACGCATGCAACTGAATGAGAGAGGGGAACGGGAAGCGGGAAGCGAGATGCGGGGAGTCGCGGCATAAAGCGACGCCGTGCGAGACAAGCGCAGACAGAAAGTTTAATCAATGCTGACAGAAGACAATGCAACATGGGGCACGACGGAAACGTCAAGGGGAAGCGTTGAGGAGGCGGGGGAACGGCAACGGGAAGAAGGTGTCATTTACAATGCGACGACAACGAGCCAGAATGCGTTCAACTTGCAACAAGCGGCGCGATAAGACTGCCTTCGAGGCAACTCAATAAGCAGCAAACAGATGCCGAAACTCAAACTCCACCAAACTTTGCAAATCTGCAGCCAATATGTCTGTCGAATAAGTAAAACCGATTAGCAACGATTGCAGGGCATCTGACAGTCTATTAAACTCAAATCTAGAAACTTTCTTGCCTTAAAATGCAATGCATTGCCATGCATATTAAATGTAGTTAAATGCATATGTACGCAGTTAAATATGTTTTACAGTTTATTAAAAATAAATGGATAGTAAAATATTTAATTAGTTTATTTTAATTTAAAAATTAAAGATATCAAATACATTATTAAATTCAAATTGGACAAGTTTCACGTTGCTCAGAGAGCTAGTGAAAGAATTTTCGTTTCTAGTAAAATGTTGCATTAAACGAAAAATAATTTAAATTGGAATTAAACTTTTAAATATTTAAGTGGACTTTACAGAATATCAAAAAAATTCAAAAGTTAATATTTTACTGCCTGCTATATGAACAGGCTGCCTTAAAAATTCAATTTATTTGATCAATATATTCATATTTTTGTACACAATTTCTTTTTAAAGTTAAATTTTTTTTTTTGGATTTGTTAATTTTTGCAATTATCTTAAAACAGAAAAATTATTCCAAAATCACTCTTTATTATAAATAAAGTGCCAATCAAGAGCTAGAAGATTCATTATTATTCAAAATAAACAAAATCTTTCTGTATATATACATTTTTATTTTAATAAGTGGCGCACGGGATATTTTTGTCAGAAAATTACCTTTATACAGAATATTTGCTAATCGAGCATACTATATTGAATGTTTCTTTAATATGTTTATTAGTATTCTAATCTATTAGATTAGCTTAAAGTATTGTATATTTAAAGATTAGAGTCTTAGAGAATTCTCTGCTCTGCTTACACATTACATTTGAAATAAATGCCTTAATTATTAAAGTTTCAACTCGAAATGGATTTTACAATTAAATTGAACAAATGCCGAAATGGGGGACTGCAAAAAGCAAGCAGACATCGGGGAATGACAACACTTATCGGGGAGATAATAAAAAGTTGCTGCATTACCTGAATGAGTTTGGCAAACGCAAAAGCAAAAGCAAATGAAACACAATGAGCCAGCATTTGTGTGAGAGCTCGAGAGTTGTGTGCTGTGGTGTTGTATGTTATATGGAAAAATCGGTTCGGTTAACAGACGCGGGCAATTAAACGTGAAATTGCATTGTGAGAGCCATAAATAAACAATTTTCCGCAACAATGGATGGAAGATAGTTGTAACTGTTTCAATGTCCTCGGTGTCTCTTTCTCTCTATCTCTATCTCTATCTCTATCTCTATCTCTGACTGTCTCTGTCTGCTGTTGGCTGTTTGCTGTTTGCTGTTTTCGGGGAGTTGCATTTCACACGCGGGTGACAAATTGATAATTTGTGTGGCGGGCAACAAGGACAAAAGGCGATTCCCACTGTGGCAAAATATTTGCACAAAAATTTCCAACGAAAGCTATCAGCAGTGTGGATAATAATGATGGTGATGACGATGATGATGATGATGATATATGGTTGCATCTAACATGTAAAAGAAGAACACCGTCAATTGAATCAATCGTGCGTGGCAGCGAAACAATTCAAACGCTGCCCGCGGGGATCGGAAATCGACAGCTGACATTCGTTTGAGCAGCTCCTGCTGCTGCTGCTGCTGCTGACTGCATATGACTCAATTGACTCAATGCAAGGATCATTTGCATGCTGAGTACCTGAGTGCGATCCTCTGTAGTCCTTGCTGTATCCCATTCACAGTCTGCTCGCAGCACTTCCTCTCTGACATCTGAAACACGTTTCCGGTAATGTGTTCCGGGCCTTCACATAAACAATAATATTCAAGGCAGGCGCATGCCTAAATCTTTTCTCTCTATATTGCTCTATTCCTCTATTTCTATTGCTCTGTCTAGCCGCATTTATTTGTGAATGAATTTCAGCTGTTCCACACACACAATATTGAAATATATTTTTAGCACAAGTGCCGCCGCGTGTGCGTCCACAGCAGGATCTGCATTCTCAGTTTTCCGTGGAAATCCCGCAAAAAGGATTGAATGACGCACACACAAACACACACACACACACAGCATTCTGTACTCTCCAGCTGTTATTCCCATTTCGTGCTATTCGCAAAACCAGCTGAATATTTTTCGCCACGTGACCCTAAACAGCTGGCCTGACCATGATTTATGTATTCGAAATTTCGAATCAAAAGAAAGGGTTCCATAATTCGTACATGGGAAATGCATTCGCTTAGATTAATCAATTGGCTTCAACTATATTACAGGATCGGTCTCTTTCGCTCAGAGGGTTGTTCAAGCCACTAAAACAATTTCATTTATCATAATCCCACTTTCGAAACAGTTGCCACTCGATGTGCTATCTTCAAAGACAATCGGCCCGATTATAATTCCATAGCGAAATGCCTTTGAGCATCGCATTTCATTGTTGTGGCTAAGGGGAAAGGTAAGTATTTGTGTCATGGTCAAGTTTCTTTGGCCTCGTCGGCGCGCTGATAATGTCTTCAAGCAACTCCAGCTGTGTGTAACTAATTGATTTCTTCTTGCTTATCATCGCTCTAACTTGCGGCAATTCGAACTTGTGTTCTGCAATATTCGTTTGTTCTTTGCCAATGCAACACTTTAGTAGACAATGTTTTGTTGTTCAAACTGCAAAAAATTCGATTGTCGTAGACTTTTGTGCTTACAAACTCTATTGTGATTAGTTAATAAGCATAGCTTTTGTTTAAATAGTCATGGATTATATATGGTAATAGGAGCTGTGTAAATTGTTCATTGAAATACTTTTATTTCTTATATGAAAACTGCTTCTTGCAGTACCTTTAATACTTAAATTGCTTTGTGCAATTTGCGAATTGAAAAATATATTAAAATATACTTTTAAACACTCTTTATATCCGCTACCCATAGGGAAAAAGGGTATTATACATTTTTTAGAAGTTATTTACGAAATAATTCTGTACAGCACCAAACTATATCGACATACCAAATATAGTCTTAAAGTATTGAATTATTTTTGCGGAATATTAAATGAAAATGAGAAGCGAGTATCTTACATTCGAACACTCTCGCCTGTAGGTTCCTTACTAGTGTTTTAATCTCTCTTACTCTGTTCTTAAGTTAATATTTTCTGAATTATTTAACAATTCTTGGAACCCAGTTCTACAAGTATTTTATTTCGTAATTGTATAATTGTTATAAAAACTTTTGAAGTAACTTTCAGTTTAAAGAAATTCTCTTATAAGTGAACAATACTTTATCTTATCAGCTTCGTTATTGGTTAATTTTCTAGGAATTATTTTTAATATTTTAACACACAGCTTCTTATGTGTTTTTTTAAGGAAACGTTTTTTATGCCAAGCATTTTCAACATTTACGAATTCTTAAGAAAATTTATCGTTGAGATATTTTGAAACTAGCAAACTATGAAATTTGTGCAAATCCTTTGTAAGCCGATTTCCTGATGTTCTGTGCAGATAACCTTAAATCATATGTAAAATAGAGCCAAGGCATTTTCCTTCAGACCCAGCTCACTGTCTTTAGCTTATCAACCGGAACTGCATGAAAACAATGCAGAGTTAGGATCAACTTGTGATGGTCAAGTTCATGTCGAATACGTTTGAGTGGATTCAACGTGCACTCGTCGTAACCCTAACGAGCGCCGAGTGTCGATGTTAAAGTCGATGTTCCCTTGTCGAGTGCAACGAATCGATTTGAGTTAATTCCACGCTTCGGCAACCGCAAAGGAAACTTCATGCCAAACCCTGACGAACTGTAGCAGCGACGCTGCTGGAGGCCAACCCTTGGATTCGTTTCGTTTTCTTCCACTTTGTTTTTTTTGTATTTTTTTATATCATTCTTCCGTTCTTGCTTTTCTTACGTTCGTTTTTTTACATTCGCACTCGCAACATTTTGACAAGTCAATTGTCATTATTATTGCCTTCAATTTCCGTTGACTTGGCTCTTGGCTATGCAAATTGGTCTCGCTACCTGGTGAGAAACTCAGCGGGGGTTTTTCATTTGAAATAAATTTTATTGCTCGCCCGGCCAAAGGGAAACACACACACACATATCGAACTGCATTTTCATCCAACAAAGTGTGGCCCGGAAATTGCTTTATTACGCCATTCGCATTGCGCCCAAAGCATACAGTTGAGTCGCTCGCCCAGCCAATAATAGACAAAGGCCGAGCTCACGATCAGGCCAAAGAAAAACCAACGGAACGGCTCAAAGAATCCGCCTAGAAATGGATAGATCCAAACTCCAGTCCAGAAGTAAACCAAATGCATCCACACCAAATAGCTGACCAAGCCAGCAGCAAGTGCGCTGAATCCTTTCCAGCGCTGTGGATAACAATGTGGCTCTAGGTGGATTTCCAGGGCAGCGTAGCAGACGATGAGTGCGTGCAGTGTTAGAGTCAGCCACCAGGGATACATCTCATTCAGAAATGGCGGATAGATTGCCTCGCAATTGGTAGCCACCAGCAGCCAGAAGGTTACGCTCACTGTCAATGCCAATGGTACCACAAAAGTTGCCAGCAAGAAGTCGCGCAGCTGTCGCAGTCCTTGCACAGGACACAGATCGCTGATCAGGGCCAGCAGATAGTAGAAAGTATGCAACGCAGCCGTGAGAAATGTCAGATAGTTGAACTTGCCACCGATTGGCGGCACCAGACGCAACGCTATCGCCAGCCATGGCAACTGGGCATAATTGTAGTCGTAGTACACGGCGTAGCCCAGTTGTCCACTGACCACCGCGTGGAACAGCAATCGCACTGCCAAACTGCTCTCAAGTTGCTTCATCGCAAGTGCAGCAAGTTGAACTGAATCCAGTTGTTGGCATTCCATATCCACTTGCATCAGTCACAGTTTGTCGATTCGAAGTGGTCTGCTTTAATATTTTTAACTAATTGTGTGTTCGAGAATAGGGTATATATGCTTGAGCTACAAAACTCATTAGTTGAGTTTCTTTAGTATTCAATTTTCTTAATCAATTTACAATTTTGTTAACGACCATTTATCAGGCAGCACTGTCGACTGTGAGAATGTGAATAAAAGCAAGTCAGTCCGATAATAATTGTAAAAATGTACCAAATTAATATACCACGAAAATACTAAAACTATACCATCAATTATATTTGGTATATTGCTAAAGTATTAGATTTAGCATTATGGTAATAGAGTAAGCAATATACCAGATTGCCTGTATAATTATTCCTTTGTATATAAGAAATATTCTCTAATGGTGAGAAAAGATTTTAATTTATATAAATATTTCAATTTATTCATATTTATTTTATACTTTCACAAATATGACAACTCTGTTATCATAAGTTCGCCTTATTTCAATCGATAAACTCTTTGCACGAATTGAATTTTCAAATGAAGTCGAAGACAGCTTAAATCCTTAGTATAATAGAAAAGTTTGTAGTTGAATTTTCCGCACGTTTTCCACCTTTTTGGCTGATATTTCTTTTATCCAGCTTAGATTTCCATTAAATATAATCAGCTTAAGCGATTGTCGAGTTTCCGATGCAGTACATGAATATTTCTTAGCTGACTCTCATTGTTGGTTTATACAAATATTTTATTTTATTTTTGTTAGAGATTATTTTCTCTTTGCCTTTTGCGACTTTTGCTCTGAATAAACAAAACAAATAAAGGGAGTGGCAACGAGTGTGTGTGTGTGTGTTTGTGGGGGTGAATTTGTTGTTTAAGAATTCTTGTCACTTGAGTACGTATTTACACACACGAAACGCCTCTAACTCAATTAGGCCGCCACATTTATTGTGTAAATATAAAAATTACTTACGTCGCATGTAAATAAAATGCAAACAAACAGCACAAGGACAATCCACATCCACAACCCCAACCCATCTCAAAACGTGGAGCTCTCAACTCCAAACAATAATGTAAGTCCCCCTCTTGCCTCTTCTCCAATGTGGGGTAAACGTCTTCATTGCGTCATGTTTGTCGCATGTGTGATAATGGCATTCGGTTGAAAGGCCAAAGCGTTGGAGCTTTGAATGTGCCGCAAGCAAACATATCTCTTTTACTATGCAGAGAGTCTTAAATCTTATGGTATGCCTTGGCTACACAAATTATATGTGTTAGGTGGCAAGCACAAGAATTTACCGTGCACTAAACATGACAATTTGTAGCTAGAACATGGGATCATCTGCGAGGTGAGTTACCGCGTTACAGAGCAATTTATTTACAAAATTAAATTATTGTAGGCTAAATTTGAGGGGACTTTACTGAATTTAATAAAATTTATTACAATAAGTTAGTTTCTTAGTTTAATGTTTTCTGGTGACAGGTTATCTAACTGTTCTTTAAATGATTTTTAGTTTTAAACTAATTTAATTAAACTAATTTAAGCTAAACTAATAACTATCTACATACCTTAAAATCGCAAGAAATCATAAAACATTCTCACACAACACACTTTCAAGCATGTGTTAGTGTGAAGTACAGTACAGAGCTTCTTCACTATCTCTTTTCATTTTGCTTTTGCAGATGCAGATTAATGCCTATACGTCATTCATCTTTGTGTTAGAAGCGATCAGCGAACACTTGTTGTTGGTAATCAAGTATTGCTCACTCGCTTGCACTCGTCAACAAACTTGCAACTGTTCAAGCTTAATATCAACTTCATTTGCTATACGTAATCCAACTAGCCTGCTTTTCTGCTTAACGTTTGCATCTCCTTTTATTGTAGCAACGCCTTCCGCTATACTTTGAATGAACTAGCAACTGCTTCCTTTTCATTAATCGCAGCTTCTTCTGTTAGCACTAGCACCATTTCTTTTTAACGCTAGATTCCCTTCACCACTGGAAACGTCTGCTGCTATGCTTTTACTATGTGATAGACACGATCAGCTAACGCTTGTTTTGACAATCGACTATCGCGCACTCGCTTGCACTTGCACGTGAACTTGCAAATGTTTGAGCTTAGTAGCAACTTCTTCCGCTAGACCTAACCACAAGTTGCATCCTTTTATGCTTGTCTTGTATTCTAGCAACGTCTTCCGTTATACTTTTAGTGTGTGATAGACACGATGAGCGAATCGAATCAGCAATCGCGTGATATTGCGCTTTCGCTTGCACTCGCATACTAACTTGCAAGTGTTTGAGCTTAGTAGCAACTTCTTCCGCTTTACTTAACCACACCTAGCATCCTTTTGTCTTTTACGTTTGCAATTCCTTATATTGTAGCAACGTCTTATGCTATATATTCAATGAACTAGCAACTGCTTCCGTTTAACTAAAAGCCACTTCTTCTGTTGGACATAACTACAACCAGCATCTTTTTCTGTTTAATGCTTGGTCTGCTTTAACTGTAACAACGTCTTCTGCCATACTTTTACTGTGTGCTAGACAAGATCAACCAACGTTTGCTTTAGCATGAGACTATCGCGCTCTCGCTTGCTCTCGTATACAAACTTGCCAATGCTTGAGCTTAGTAGCAACTTCTTCCGCTAGACCTAACCACAACTCGCATCCTTTTATGCTTGTCTTGTATTCTCGCAACGTTTTCCGCTATACTTTTAGTCTATGATAGACACGATGAGCGAATATTTGCGTTGGCAATCAAATATCGCGCGCTCGCTTGTACTCGCATACAAAGATTGTGCTTGCAAATGCAGATGTGCTTTCTTTCAAAACTCGAGGTGTTTCATTTATTATTAGTAAAAATAAAATTAATATATGTACATTTGTGTTTTTTTAATTTATCTATAATTGCAGTTATTGATGTAATATAATGTAATATCAAATGTAAGTAGACTGCGATGAAAACAGTAAAATAGAAACAAATAAGAAAATATATTCGAGTCGAAGGCCCCAGCAGCCAGTACTCTCTTCTCTATTAAATGTAGAATTAAATAATATAATAAAAAAAAAAAAATAATATTTGAGGTGTATCAACTTTTGAACAAATCTTTTTCTCAACAAACGTAATAATAAAAGTTTCATTTATTGCCGAATAATTGCATGTTTGATAAAAACAGCTGCGCAGATTCGCATTTAATTCGGCTATGCTTTATAATAACCTCTGCTTAACCAATAAATAATTAAAGTCCCTGTGGTGGTCGAGCAATTTCAAGCCTGGGGGTTGCACTTTGTATCTCTGCCAGCTGTAAGGGATACTTTGGCAGGGCAAACAGCTGATCTCAGAGATGACCGACCGACCGGCTGGCTTTTGCAGCTCACGTGGACTGCTGCATTACCATCAACACCGCCACCACCACCACCACCTTCAAGACTATCGTCATCATCATCAGCAACAGCAGCAGCAAACATCACAACGTGAGCTGCTCACGTTTCAACGCCATATGCCATGGCAAAGTAACCTTGTGGTCATTTGGAAGGTTCGTAGGTTGAGAGACCACAGGGCAATTAAGTGCGAGTGCGCACTGTAAATATTTGTTTGTTATTTCATTATTGTTGTTGTTGTCCTTTGGCGGCCCAGCCTCCTTAGCTCTGCGCTTATCGCGGCGCATCTTTTTGGTCATCAGCCTTTCATGCTGCCGATAATTAAGACTAACTGCAACGCGTTGTTATCGATCCGGCGGCATATGGCCGTTGAAATGAAATGAAATGAATTTGCCGAAATGTTCGCTTCCTGAATGCCGTTACAGAGTAATACGCATATTCGATTTGGTCTGAATTGTAATTAGTTGTAATGCGAGAGGAGCCAACAACGCTCATCAATGGATTTTTGTGCCGCAGGCAAGCAAAAGCAAGCGAAGTGTTGCTTAGAATTTCAATCAGAGCATGCCACGGATCAATTCAGCTGGACTGGACTGGACAGAACTGAACTGAACTGAAGAGAACAGGACACACACAGGAGCACGTCTCACTTGAAGTTTGCTCTAGTAGTTTTTCAATTTCTGCAAAGGATATGTGAAGGGGGCTCCATAGCAACAACAAGAAGAAAAACAATGCATGCACTGCCCCCGGAGGCGAGCCCCGTTCGCATGCAGCTGTTCCGTGTCCCAAGTGGATAAGGCAAACTGACAGAAACAGAAACAGGCGACGACAGCAGCAACAACATCAGCGGCAGCACAACGAGGACCAGGACCAAGGACCGCAATGAGGATGAGTTGGCGGCGGCGGCGGCGACGGCAGCGGACGCGAACGTCTTCAAAAACCAAAACTGCCAACTGGAGTGCACCCCCGAGCCTTGTTTCTTCTTTCCTGTTTCAACTGCGATTTGCAATTGGCTGCTGTCGAATTGGAATTGAAGTGCCACACACTTCACATTGCCCCCCACTGTCTCCTCCCTTAGGCGATTGTACAAGAGGCTGTTCGGCTGTGAGAGAACACATATATATCTATTTTAGATGGCGCCTGGCAACACACGTCCTTTCGTATGCTCTGCAACCAAGTGCCTATGCTCAAGTGGAGCTCAACGATGCTTTGTGCGATTAAAGAGCAGCAGTCGTTCTATAATTGATCGATACTATCGATAGTATTAAGTTTGATAAGTAGAGAGTGACGATTACTGAAGTGGACTGCGATTGATCTAGTGTTCATTCGAGTGTTATATTAGTTAAATGGTAAAATATACTAAAAATAGTTGTCAGTCATTGATATTTGGAAAATATTCATACATTTCCGATAGAATGCTGTTCTATTGATAGTATATAATTAACTTACATTATGCCTCGTATTGCTTATAGTAGCTAAAAGGCTTAATTCTACTGAAAATATTATTGACAGACTCTACTAATTTGAGGTTTTACTCATTTACTATCGTTAATGTTGTACTATCGATAGTAAACCACGAAATTGTAGTAGATCCCATATTCCTTACAGTAATGGAGGCTTAATTCGCGCATGCTGTTCTATTGATAGTATATAATTGACTTGCATTATGCCTCGTATTGCTTATTGTAGTTAAAAGGCTTAATTCTACTAAAAATATTATTGACAGACTCTACTAATTTGAGATTTTACTCATTTACTATCGTTAATGTTGTACTATCGATAGTAAACCACGAAATTGTAGTAGATCCCATATTCCTTACAGTAATGGAGACTTAATTCGAGCATAAATTGTATTGAAATTTTATGTGTGTACTATCGATAGTAAGCATGTGAATTGTTACACTTCTAATATTGCTTTTAGTAATTTAAAACTTTAGCTAAAGTTTCCATACTAACGATAGTATTTAAAAAGATTCAAACAGAAATGAAGAGTCTTCATTGGCCAATAAAATGGTTTATTTATCTTAATTATAAATTAGGAGGATAACTGTCGACTATTTCAACTATATATTAAAACATTTTCATCAAAGTAGAACTAGCTTACCGATAACATTTAAGTTACTCAAAGAATATGTAAATTTCACCAACTCTGTAACCCCTATAAGCACTCAATAAATTGAACTTTCATCTGTGCTATAATAAATGAACTGATTAATAGAGTAAAAGTCGTAATTAAAGATATTGAAACACCTCATAGTCAGGCGAATCATCGATCATAGTGTTAATAGTTAAACAATGTAATTCAGTGCAACTCTCAGCGCCAGCCCTCAATCGCAATCGCAATCACAATCGCACTCGACTCCGAACGGGAACTCAATTAAGTGAGTTTCAACTGAGGTGAGGGCGGGGAGGAAAAGTGCAGATGGACCCCGGGTCCCGGGTCGAGCCTAACGATAAATCAATCATGCTGCATTATCCAAACGAAAGGGGTTAACGACTTTCCGAAAGCAAAGCTGACGATTGACTGCCCGATGGACTCGCAGTTTACCAAAGGTTTTATCACAGTCTATGTGCGGGGGGTAGCAGCAAGTTCCCCCCCACCCTCATTCGAACACATAGAAAGACGCAGCACACGTGCCGGTGAGGCCAGATACTACCTAACGGTTATCAAAACGCCCGGGCATCATTAACACAGATGGGACCCATTGATAAGTCGTCATCGTCATCGGGCTGCCAGCTGTGTGCCCCCCATTTAGACTGGCCCAGGCGAAAGCAAACACAGCAGCACGAAGCGGGGGAGAGGGGGGTAAATGGGAGGGATATTGATGTGCCCATAGGGTCGCATACTTTCAGCTTAGTGGGTTTATCATTGACTCGTCCAAGCGCCCTCTGCACACGTGTGCTAATTTTCGGGTTTTAACATCTAAATGTTACTTACAACTCGTGTACTGTGTCAATGTCTGTTAGCCTGTGTGTGTGTATGCATGTGTGTGTGTGTGTATATATCTATGTCTGTGTCTGTGGGAAGCCACGCAAATGTTTCCATTTTTTTCTCGGCTTTCTCCTGCCCCTCAGCAAGTAGATAACGAGCAACGAAAGGAAGTAAAATGTAAACTGAAAAAGTGAAAGGACATAACACAAATCAGCTGCAGGGCAAAAAACGAATTCGAACTGCAAACTTATTCCTGCAAATAAAGTTGTCAATGCAAATGAGTACTAATAATTCCAAAAACAAAAACAACACAAAAAAGTTTATATGTTAAATTGCATTTAATAAAAAGAAAGTATTAAGACGAAAGCTAGACAAATACAAAACTAATAACATATATAATAATTCTAAAACTTTAAAAATAAAAGATATTACAAATGAAAATGAAATCTATTAATTCTTAATTTATACTCAAACAAATAAAATAAATAAAAAAAAAAAATAATGTTTTCCTAATGGATTGGGCATGAAATATTGCCTAAATATACGATATTAAAGAGACAAAATAAATTTGTATCGGAAAAATTTGCTTAATTAATATTAAATTCGTTGTTGAAAGTATCAAACTATTAGTATCAAAGAATCAAAGTATTTTTGTTTAATTAGGAATGGAACATATAACAAAATATAAAATTAGTAAAATCGTCATTGAACTACAAATAAAAGAAAAGAAATTTATGACAAGTGAATTAATCTCCGAATCTTGTAAAAGATTAACAGAAATTAGAATAGAGAAGTCCATATATCGATTATTTAGAAGTGGATTTTTATTATCTTCGAAAACCCTTCAAGTAATTTATAATCTTATTTTATTATGTTTGTTGTTTTTGGATTACTTATAATCCAACTTAAGACAGTAATCGATTGCTTTGAGTTCTGCTTATCATAAATCCAGTCATAAATTCTAAGGTTTGACTTAGCAAATAAATGCTTTACAGCTCTTCCAATACTATCACTAACTTCAGCAATATTCCAACAATAGAAATAAGTTATGAAATGCATTGCTTAAAAGTGGTGTGCAAAAAATGTTAAATATAAATAATATGTGATTTCTATTAATGTTGATAAAGTGAAATTTGATAGACGAATGACACAAACAACTAACTGACGAATTAAGAAGTCTCGCATTCAATTCACATTGAAAAGTATTTGAATGTGAAAGAATTAATTGAATGATTTTTCTAGAAAGTTAGAGCGCTGTTTTAACCGGTTCGAACTAACCCAAAGTGACCCTTTCTCGAGCCTAAAATAGAGTTCAAAGCGTGCAATGATTTCGGAATTGTTCAATTGACGATCAAGCTACATCAATTGGCGAATTCGCTCTCGCACGCTTACTCTTTCTCTGTCTCTCTCTCTCTCTGTCTATCCTTGTCTCTTTCGTTTTTTGCTGTGTAGCTTTTGGTGGCCGAAGAGTCGTCTTCAGCTTTTGCTTGCCATTTATTTATTTATTTGATTTGTCGCGCGTCGTTTTGCCTTCACAGTTAATTTACGGGTTTTAATTTATTAAATCAACAGCAAGAATAACAATCAACAACAGATGCTGCCTCAGTCAGTTGCTGTTGCCGCTGCCGTTGCCGTTGCCATTGCTGTTGCTGCCTCAGTTGCCTTTATAATGCCGCAAATGCTCAGCCCGAGATACAGTAGCTCTCGAATGTCGGCTACTGTTGATTTTTCAGCTTGATAATCTCTTTGTGCTCGCACTCGTTACCCAGCCGAGTCTCTCAGCCTCTGTTCAAGTCTCAACTCGATTGCAGCAACAACAACAAGAACAACAACAACAACGAGCGACGAGCGACAACTGAAAAGTCAATTGATGATACAATTGATAGAGGGACGGACTAAAGACGTCGAGCAAACTACAAGACGACATCTAAAAATAGAACACGTTAATTACGCTCTTGATAAGACATGGAACACAGCAACAACAGCAACAACAACAACAACAAGTTCATATAGATAGACAATAAGAAAGAAAGACACGATAACTGATTGCCAGACCAAAAACAATGCAAACTGTTGTCAATGTACATACAAGAAATTTATAAATTTTTATGGCATTTATTGTAAATAATGAAGAAGATTAGGGAATTGCTTATAAATCTTACTTTGAGACGACACAATTATAAATATCGGTGAAGTCAAAAGCCGGTTGCTGATTGGCTGATATGGAAGTGTTTTTTTTTTGTTTAGGTTAACGACGAAATGAGAGCGAGAAAGCTTAATTAAAAAAGGGTTACTTCATAAGTCTTGTACATACAATTATTCCTTTTAAAATATAATATTTTTTTATTCATTTGTCAAGTGTCATAAATAAATGAATATAAATATTATGAAGTAGTCTTCTCTTGTATTTAAAGCTAATTTTACAAATAATCACTTTGAACTTATGTGCTTTATAACATATTATTTTATTTGAAGATTAACTTGCTAATTTTTTTGTTAAGAAAATAATATTTTATAAAGTGCTTTAAGTGTTTACGTTAATTTAAAATATCTGAGAATGTCTGAATTTGTCCCAAGTTAAAGACAACCGATAGTAAAAAAGATTATTTAAAACGATGACATCTCAACTCCAATATATGCATAGAATATATTATTTGGTTTGAAATATTATATGTATGTATATGTTTTCTATTTATATTTACTTTTCAGTTCTCTTATCATTTGCTTCAAGTAATAACTTTCTATTTAAATTGTAAAATATTTACTTTTGTGTAAATATATTCCAAATAAAAGAAAATTATTAATATAACAAGTAAGAAAGCTACAGGCGAGAGTGTTCGTCAGTGAGATACTCTCTCAAGTAAACAATTTAGTATTATTATTAAAATATATCACAAAAATACCTTAAGGCTACACTTGATATATTGACATACATTCCATACTACATTCAACATATATTTCGTGATTATTTTCAATTCTACTTTTTAATATTTTCTGAATGTGCCTCAAGTTCCATCACTAGCAACATATAGTCGATATATTATGCTCACCGCAGCGCTTGTCGTGTGGCAATTGTGAATTGACAAATCGTGACCATTTTGTAACGTATTTCAGCAATTACAATCGGTCAACTATCTTGTCTTGTTCCACTTAATCTCAGACACAAACACACACACACACAGACACAGAGAGTGTCTCTCTTATGTATGTGCAATATACATATAATCTAACTAAATATGTACCATGCAATTAGTACAAATGTCTTTAGTAAATATTTGAATGTGCGCGCGCAGCTTATCAGCCGCAAAATACTCGACTGAAATAATATATGTATATAGTATTTCTACAATGGGTACAATATAACAACTGAACCGAGTGTGAATACAACTGTGGGTGTGAGTGTGAGTGCGAGCGAGAGTGCGATTGTATATTGTCGACATCTGTGCAACTTTAGCGATAACGTTGACTCTCGAACGCAACTTTGAAGACAGCCAGGGGCCGCAGCCGCAGCCGGCGATGCCGCCGTCGACGCCGACGATTGCTTTGATAGCCCCGAAAGGTGCGATATTTGTTCAAAGTACCTGAAGCAAATTACCAAAAAAAAAACCTAGCGCAAAGGGTTCCCATGTAAACAAAGGTGTATCCTACTATTTGCATTTCCCGAAAAAAAGAGAAGAAAGATTTATGAAGATTGCCAGAAAATATTAATTAGAATAACCTAATGGTATTTTGTTTATGGTTTTATTAAACACACATGTGTATGTGCCATAATAATTACTAACAATACTGTCATTGTGCTCGGAGCATAAGCGTAAACAAATTACGATAAGATATAAATAATTTATGTATGTATTTGAGTATTTCATAAAAAAAAAACACAGCCATAGACATATCTCATTAACGGTTTCCTTTTCTTCAGTTATTTGCTTTATTTATTGATAAGTATGTGCTAAATACTACAGTCCATTTGCTATTTATATATATCATTTAAAGCGTCTGGCAAAAAGTCGCAAAAAGCACAAATACTATAAACTACACGACACGCTGTCTAGCTGCGGTTCGCATTCGCAGTTAAACATATATACATATATCATCGTATCTATATACAAAACTGTAGTTGTTATAGTATATACATATACGATTGAAATGAATAGTTTTGCTTGAATACTGAGGGTTTCTTGCGAGTGCGAGGCTATCGCAATTTGCTGACTGCTTTTTTCTTGTTTGCAGCTTAGTTAATTGGAATCATCATGTCACAGTTTTGAGTTTTCAAGACTTTTATAATCCAAGTGGAGGAGCATTGCCTCGGTCGCTGCTTGCCTTTGAGATACATTTGCCAACTCAAAGATACAAAATGCGGAGAGCACAAAACTACAGCTGAGAGTCAGAGGCAAAGAGCGGCGATGTTCAGAGAGTGCTAAGAGAGAGCAGCACAATTTGAGTGAGTATTATTTAAGAGAGTGCCATAAAATTGTACTCAAGAGAAACATTCACTCACTCTCTCGCACTCAGTCTCACTCTCTTTGTTTGTCGCTCTCTCCCTTTTCTCTTTCCTGTCGTCGAATCAGCTGCTGTCAATTAAAAGCAACTACAATCTCAAGAGAACTGCGTTTGAGCCAAAATAAATTTTCTAGTTGGATTTATCGCAAGAGAACTTTTCTCGCAATACGGCAACATATCTATGAACAGAACATGAAAGTACTTCTGCAAGCAGTATTTTTCTTATTGTTGCTGTATTTAAATCTCATTAAATTTCAAAGTAATAAAGAAGTAGTTTTTGAGGGATAAAAATATATGTATATAAATATTTATATTTTAGGTAATATACTAGTAGAATTTATTCAACTGAAAAAGATTAAAATATAAGAATATAATTCTAACGATATATAAAAAGAAAAATTAGTATTCTTTTTATTGGGTACAAATATGATATTAAAACCAAATATATAAGAAATCATGTATTAAAATATTTAGTTACTTCTGTTTTTTTTAGAATCTTATAGAGTTTCGAAGTAATGAGCTTTCAAAGTTCTTTTTAATAGTTGAATGACTTAATAATGATATAAAGAAAATAGATATAACTAGAAATAAATACATTTGATAAAGTGTTGTATTTTAATTGCAGAATTAGAAACAATTATTTTATTGAAAAATTTACTAACACCTTTAATTGAGCATTAAAAACTTGACTATTTTTTCAAGCATTAACAATTAGATCGTTTGATTAAACAAGCATTAAATTTAAAATTTATTTCTGCATCACTATAATTTCTTTTTGGATTATGATTAACATATCATATTCACTAGTCAACAGTTGAGTTATTCTTCGAATTAGTTTTGTTTGTAGTTCCTGATCAAACTTCATCATTAGCTGAGGCATTAGCAATTTCATTACAATTAAAGTGAAATTAAGCCAAAACGGCATTAGTTACTATAATTAGCATTAGCACTACAATGCTCTCTCATTAAGCGTAGATATTACTGGAATATCCTCATATCTTACAATTAATTATTCAGGTTATTATCAATTCGCGATGGGATTAAATATTTAAATAGAAATGCTTTTGAATTTAATTGCTTGCGTCGAAATAAATGAAAATTTGGCGCATTTTCAAGGCATCGCTTCACTGCCAACCGTTTTCGAGTCTAAGCAATGCCACATTGCCACCTTTGTGGTTGTTAAACCCCGGGTTTTACTTCCACCTCCACCCTCGACTTGCTCTCTGCCTCGCCTTCTGTCAGTGTACGAGTGTACAAAAGATGCCAAATTCTAAGACTTATGTAGAAGCACAGCCCGCCCACAGCCCACCGCCCACCGCTCACCGCCCACTTCTTGCCTCGCACTCCTTTTATGCCGCACTTTAGCTAAGAATTTTCTCTAATGACTTAAACGCAGTAACCACTAAAACATTTACAACGAACACAGCAAAGCACCCTCCCCCCCTTCAACCCCATCGCCCAACAACAGCCTCACAAGGTAAAAGCCTCCTCCGGGCGTTTCCTCCACTTCATGTTGTTCCTAAAGTGGCGCATTTTTGCGCAAATTTTCCTCGAAACCGCAAGTAGAAAACTCATTAAGCGAAAAGCATTTGGCGGCAAAATGCGACCAGAGTTACACCTGACGACCGCCCTCTTAACAATTTAACATGGAGGCGTGGCCACTTCAACAGCTACAGCTACAGCAACAACCACCGCAATAGCGAAAACAACAACAACAACGAATATTCAACAGCATTTTGCTATAACCGACAACAACTCGTAGAATATGAGAAGCGTTTGCTCTTCAAGCGAAAAGTATAAACTATACAACAAAGTAATATAAATTCGATCTACCGAATTGTTAAGTAACTTCACGTTGAATGTGAAACTATAAAATATTAAAAGCACAGAAGTGTAGTTCTACAGAAGAAAAACAATCCATTTACCTCTAAGAATGAATATGAAAATATAATTCGCTATAAACAAAATGCATATTAAAAAGGAACACATCGAAAACGAAAGTATTGCAGACTTGCAGTATGTAAAAAACATTTGCTACTGGCAATTAGATAAAACATTGATGATTAGATAAGTTAAGAAGTAAACCAGAAATCACAACTTGATATTCATTGTTGCAATTGCAACTGCGATTCACACTTATTGGGATTACTTCCAAAGAGGCTAAATGGTATAAACAACCAACCGTGAAAGGTAGTAGGTTCATAAAGAGGCAGTACATAGAAATGGTAGAGTATACAACAATAAATAAAGTCGACAACAATCGAGTAAGTGATTCGATGTGTGTCAATCCGTAAAATTGTAATAAGTGTTGATGGATTAGTTGCAGTAATCAAATTAAATTCAATTGCATAACCAGACGACTATAAATACAGTGGATTTTAAAGATATAATTCTAGTTGCCAGTTTTAAAATGTGGATTAAATTGTTATTCGGTATTTCGGTGCTTCTATGCAGTACAATAGTGAACGCCCAGGAGCAAGACTGCAAATTTCTTCCCACACCACAGTGCATAGAAAAATCATTTAAAGAGCGAGGCAGACCCAAGGAATGTCTGAAAAATACAACGGAAAATCTTAAGAAAACTCTGATTATAATAGGATTGCAGCACCTGAAATGCATTATTCAGAACGACTTTGATGATTTAGTATACGAATTATATCCACTGATGACATATTTATGGGCAGAAAGTTTAAGTCTGGGTTGCAATGCCAAAGAGGGTTTGCTTTGTTCACCCTTATCAATAAAAATATATTCGTTCATATTTCCATTACCAATGTGGGGCCTTAAGCTAGCTCTTCATCACATAAATGCAAATGCCGAAACGAAATATCCGCGTTGTTACGTGAATTTTCTCAACGACATTCTTAGCGAAATTCCTGTGTTGATCAACAAAGTGCAGAATTGCATATACCCTATGAGTGTAATAACACTAAGAACTAACTAGGACTAATTAATATACAATAAAGCTGTTGGTTGTACATTGCAAAACTAGTTACGTAATCTTTGTACTTGGAGTCTCGGTTTGCTGGCAATCAAAAATTGACTTCCACTTCGACGGCTTCGCATTAAACTGATTGCGTCAAATGGAAAATGGCAAAAGGAAGTCCCAAGTTTGTCGGCCTCTTGGCCGAAAGTGAATTTGGCCATTTGTATTTGTGCGAGGCGGGTGGCGGATGGGGAAAGCGGATGGTGAGGCCTGTAAAACTGAACTGTCATAAATAAAATAAATATTTTGCGCTGCCAACGAGCCGTATCCATCGCTGTTCCCCCTCACCCAATTGGGCCAAGCCAATTTGTGACTTATAATCAGAGAGCATAAACCAAAAAAGCAGCCCGAGGTTTGGTGTAGGCGCAAATCAAATCCTGTGACGAACTCTCCAGGCATCCATCCTCTGGTGATTGAGAAGCTCGCACGTGCTACATAATTCCAATTCCAAGAGGCAGCTGGCCAAAAGACTCCACCTCAAGCCACCCACCCATCAACTAGCCAATGAATTGTTTCAGGCTTTTATTGAACAATCGAAAGCAGCACACAAAAATGCTCTTACATTTGTTGTACTTCCGATTTATCGAACTTTTTGTGATGAGTTGCTTGATAAATGTCTGATTAAAAGAATCTTATGAATGAACTTATTTCAGTTGCCAACAATGCTGAAAACAATATTTGGAAATTGATCTTGAAAGCGTATTCAAATGTCGTTTATAGCTGGATGTTTCTAGCAAACTATGTGCTTTGTTTCAAGTGCTTTGGCCACGCCTGATAACCTAAAACCTATCTGAGAGTCTATCAGGGCTTTAGCTTCGATGGACAGGTGTATCGTTCCATTGTGATTCCTCAATCTGTGTCCAATCTGAGCTCGTGTTTTTCATTAGAGTTTTCTCTACACAGTTTTTGGCTTGCACTCGTTGTTGTTGTAAATTTATTAGCATAATGCGTAAAGATATCGCGTTCATTTGACAGCTTTTCCAAGTTGCCGCTTGGCTTCACTGCGTCCCTTATGACCAGCAATGCCATCCAGCTGGAGGTTGGGAGTTTGGGAAGCTGTAGCTTTAGCTGTAGCTCTCTGTTACTTGTTCTTATTTCATTGTTTCATTATGTTAATAAGGGGGAATTTCACCATAATGAAGCCTCGCAGCTTTCACACTGGCCACTGGGCCACCGAGAACGCACCAAATTCACTCGAATTTCTAATATCGCAACTTTATTATGTCATCCCGAGCAGGCAGGCAGCAGCAGGACTGTCGTCCTGCTGGCGACGAAGGCGACACTTTGCTACAATGGCGCCATAAAGTTTATTCGTGTACGAAAAATACCCACTTGATGGAGCACACCAGGAGCGACAACTAGAGCACTGAATGCAGGGTGGCTGCCCAGAAAAGGGTAATGAGAAGCTGCAGCATCAGGCGCCAAGTATTCCCCCCCCAGCTGCTCCCCTTTCCCCCTCTCTCTAACTCTCCCTGCTCGCAGCACTGGATTTTCCTCATATAAATCGACGCAATTATTTCGGCAGCGCTGCTCGCTGCTTCACTTCGAAGTGTTTCAGTTCAGCAAATTGGAATATTTGCATAAATTACGCGTTTGGTCAATACTCCACCAAGCAAATACGAAGCAACGAGGAAACTGTGCAAAGATGACATCAAAATAGAGTAGGAGAAATCGAGTTAGACCAACACAGAGTGTAAGAGCTCGAGGATTGTGCACGACTGCGGCATATCCTAAGCAAGCGGTGGCAATGAAAACAAATTGTTTTCAAAATTGAATGCATTTTTTATGCCCGTATTATAATTTTTTTGTCTCCATGAAATGTATGCAACAGACAAAAGGAAACATAGCCGTCCCTATAAATTATTATATATATTCTTGATCCGGCTGTCCGTTCGTCCTTAAGAGATAGAGACATAAGTCTTTTCGATAGCACTTGTTAAGTTTGTTTATTTCAAATTCTTGCCACTCCCACTTCTGCCCCAAAAATAAACAAAAATCTTTAAATGATTTAAAAGCTAGAGCTGCGGTTTTGGGTAGATACAATAATAACTATATTTATGATTCGTGAAAATTTTGTTGCGATAAGATGGAAATCGTAGAAGTTAGTTAAGAAATACTTTTGTATGAACAAAAACGCCTAGTTACTACGTGACTTAGTTGCTTCAATCTGGTATATTTTGCACTCTATGGTATATGTTGAATGTAGTACTATCTAAAAATACAAATAAACGCTTTTGTTATATTTAAGTATTTTTCTGATACTTTAATTCGGTATAATTTAAGAAAAATACCGCACCGTTTTGCTTTCATTTCAAATCGGTAACGGGTATCTCAAAGTCGAGCACACTCGACTGTAGCTTTCTTACATCTTTTGGTTGTAATTAAGTTCGTATATTAAAAACTTAAGAAATACATTATATATCAAAAATATTGCGAAAGCTTTAACATTTGAGTTTTTTGTGTGTGTGCTTTTTTTAAGGTGAAAAGTTTGTCAAGACTAAATAGAATCTTTTTAAATGTTATGTACTTAATTTTATTGTACATTATTTTAAAATTTTTCTAGAAATATTAGCCATGAATTTTCCTATGAAATAGTTTCTTCTACATTTCATTTTATTTTATATTAATTAAAAAAAATATATTTTTAAAATAAAATATCATTTTTTACTATAGAAAAAAAGACCATTTTTAACAGACAAATGCTTTCTATTTTAATAAGGCGAAATTAATTAAGCCCATTTCTATTTTTGTATTGTTTATAATATTCTAATAGAATTTGATCATTAACTTGGTAACCATAAAATGTTAGAGTAAATAATAATGAATAATAACGTCAATAATCAAATAAATGATTCGATGTGTGTTAATCCGTAAAATGTTAATAAGATTTGATGCAGTAATGCAACTAAATTGAATTGCATAACCAGACGACTATAAATGCAGTGGATTTCATAGATCTAATTCTAGTTGCCAGTTTTAAAATGTGGATTAAATTGTTATTCGGTATTTCGGTGCTTCTATGCAGTACAGTAGTGAAAGCCCAGGATCCAGGGTCCTTTTTTTCGTCCCACGCCTGAGTGGTTGCTAAAGGAATTTCAAGAGCGAGGCAGACCCAAAGAATGTCTGCTAAATACAACGGAAAATCTTAAAAGAACGATACTTCTAATTGGACTGAAGCATCTGAAATGCGTTATTCAGAACGACGTTGAAGATTTCGTATATGACTTATATCCACTGATGACATATTTATGGGCAGAAAGTTTAAGTCTGGGTTGCAATGCCAAAGAGGGTTTACTTTGTTCAAACGTTTCACAACGAATATATACGTTCATGTTTCCATTAGATATTAGGAACATTAATGAAGCTCTTTTAGAATTGAATGAAAATCCCAAAAAGAAATATCCGCAATGTTACGTGGATTTTGTAAACGAAATTCTTCCCGAAGCTCATAATCTGATCGCCATAATTCACGACTGCCTAATTCGATTTTCGATAATAAGTAAAAATGACTAACTATGTTACAATAAAGTTGTCGGTTGTACATTGCAAAACTTGTACTGTACTCTTTTTACTTGGGTTCTCGATTTGCTCGCATTCTAATGGACTTCTATTTAGACGGTTTCATTAAACTAATTGTGTTAAATGGAATGTAAAGTTTTACATTAATTGCAATTTCAATATTTCTTAATAAAAAATGATTTCTTTTGCTTTTTGTTGTTTATTTCAAATTACGCTCGTTAAATTCTACTTGCATTTTATTTTCTAACTCGGTGAAAGTAAAATTTTGTTTTAAAGAAATCTATGCATCTTGCCCATATTTTAGTCGCGACGAATATAAAATTCCCAAATGAGGAATATGCAAATTGTAAGACACATGACACCCGCAATCGCCAGGGATATGAATAGAAGATACCATAAAAAATCGGCAAATCCAAACGTTGCGCCATCATACACTAAACTCGTCGTCGCCTTTTCAACTTCATCATCTGATTTTAGCCAAACCGAACTGGGATTTTCCTTAAAATTTGCATTAGGAGTAGAAATATACATGGTTGCAATTTAAAAATGTTAATTTCGATGTTTATAAAATATTAGGAACATAAACTCAGTAAATATTTGTTGTTCTTTTTTTTAGCAAAAATTTGTAAACTAAACCTACTTTGATCACAATGAATTTTTTATGTAATTCCACACGAGGTAAATCAATATAACTATTCCTATCGCAACTCCGATCACAGCCAAAATACAAACTAGATAAAATACGACATGCCAGAATTGTAGATAATGTTCTGTTTCAGTTGTCTGTATACGATTAAGTATTGCAGGAAAGGTTTCGTTATATAGCAAATCTCCGACGTCCGAATATGCTGTCATCTTGTTAGAATTTCTTATTTAAAATCTGAAATCGAAATTTTCGTGTAAAATGCTTGAATCTGAATTTTCATCGCAGACTCTACAGAGAACATATTGAAATTGTTGTGAAGAAAAATATTGATATTGTAGCTCGGAAAAGTTGATTTAGTGTACGGCTCGTTTAATTTACCTTTAGGTGCTAATGAATCTTCCTTTTTGCTTTTGAAGGGAGTGTTTGTGCAGGAAGTTCGAGTATGGTAGAGCCCGTAAAAGTCAGCGATGCGTTCTTAAATGCCACACGAATAAGGTAAATTGAGCGTCTTCCTCTTGCCACTTCCTTTGGCAAAAGTTATGAAAGTTTCATTTGTGCTTATGACATGGTTAAAGTATAAAAGGTATGAAGCCGCACCTGGCTTCTTTCTTCTCCGACTGCTTTCCAAAGAGGTTGAACATGTGCACAAACAAAACAAACACAAAAACAAAAAAATCAAGTGAAAAAGCTACAGTTGAGTGTGCTCGACAGTGAGATACTTGATAACCGAAAAACACTACGGTAATAATTTTAAAATATTCCAAAATAATATACCGCAAAAATACCAAAATATTTTCGGCATATTTATGTTTATAATACCAAAGCTACTAACACCACTAGTAAGAAGGCGCTTCTCCCATAAAACAGAGTATTTTTAAATAAATTCTTTAATTTTTATCTTAAACTTTGAGTATATACTAACTATTAAATATATTAAATAATATGGTATATGGTATATATATATACTTCAATGATTAAAATATACCATGGAGCAAAAAATATACCAATTTGTTGACCAGATTATCTGCCTGTGACATTTCCTGTACATTTCCACAAACTTGATATACTCTTTTACCCTATGGGTAGAGGGTATAACAATTGGAGTGAGAGAAGGGAGCTATTTTCTACCCTATATTAGACTAAATAACTTATATGTTTTGGTTTCAAATCATTATGAAATTTGTGGAATACGAAGTTCATGAGTAAATTGTAAAAAATTAACTTAAAGTTGTCTTACAAAGTTAGGTAATATTTAAATAATTGATAAGGTCTTCCGTATCGAACCAGAAACCAAAACAAAGGCAAACTTTTGACTCGATAAACTCATAAAATATGTTTATAATGGCAGCTGAAGTAATGCTTTATAAATTGATTGATTTCGGGCACACACAATTTAAGGGTAGTGGC
The DNA here is from genome assembly GCF_023558535.2 of Drosophila nasuta. NCBI lineage: Eukaryota > Metazoa > Arthropoda > Insecta > Diptera > Drosophilidae > Drosophila > Drosophila nasuta. Next base: position 31,111,368 of record NC_083457.1, on the reverse strand, counting down.
ATTCGGTATTTGGAAATCGTGATAGACTCGCCTCAAGCGGAAAAGAAATCATAATATTTCGTGTGACTTTCAGCTAAATTTCAAATATAAAGTCCCGCCTCCATCTCCCCCTCCTTCTCCACTTCATCGTCGTCGAACAATTATGAAATCTGTACAGAAAGAGGCGGTGCGGCAGAAATTTTTGGTTTTTGGGAAAAGTTTTTCCTTTTTGTGGACAGCTGAAAATTAAAATCCATTTGCCAGCGGGAGTGGCAAATGGTGGGCAAAAGGCAAAGGCAATGGGAAAGCAAAACGCCGAAAGAAGATTACCTCATTAATTTCTATTAAAATTAAAATAAGTTTTGCGCTTTTCGGAAATGGCACACAAAGAGGCAGCAAACGAGGCACACGAACAAGCACAAGCATAAAATAAATAAATAAATAAAAAGAGCTTCACAGAGATGGACATGGGACATTGGACGCAGGACATTGGACATTGGACGCAGGACATGGTGAATGGCAAATGGTAAATGGTCAATGGGGCCTGATGAAGGGACAGTTCCTTTGGACGGGCATAGGTTGAATGACTCTGTATACCGCATTCAAAAGTGAACGAACACAATTTCCTACTTACAACACATTTTATAAATATTTAATAGGCGTCCAAGGACAAGGCCTGACTACGTCCTGCCTGTTCTCCATTCCGTTTCTATGCTGGCTGCCGGCTGTTATGATGGACATCATAACCGCAATTGAAAGTTATTAGTCGAGCTCAGTTGGCATCCAGCTGTGTCTAATCATTTTTTTTTTCAACCAACTCACGCCTTTCTCGGCACTTTTAACCCACAATATTTAACGCGTGGCCTGGCAGCTATTTCTGGCGTTTTCAAGCAATTTTAAATGTTAATAGAACAGACAAAAGGCAGAAGCATAAAATGAAACTGACTTGCGAAGAAAAGAGAAAAATATTAATTAATTATTTCCAACAAAATATTTAATAAACACTGCAAAGAGTAGATTAAAGCTTTAAGTAAGTTGTTCAAATACATTATTTTGTAGCTATGTGATATTAATGCTTTTTCATTTAAGAAAAAAATTGTGAAACTCTTTAAATCTCTGTTTATGCTTTTAATTAATAGAAAATCCGATTTAATTAGCCCAAAGCAGCTGGGCTTATATTTTATTTAAGTAAAAAATTAAAATTAAATAATGTGCATTCCTTCATTTTCTTCAGTCTTCACTAAATTAATGCATTTTAATTGTTGAATACATTGTAAAATGAAATAATTGTCATTTTAGACAATTTCTCATTTAAGCAAGCTTGACTTCATTTTCTATAATTAAAATTCTTACTTCATGCATTTCAGTTTAACAATTTTAATTATGAATTTTATATAAAATGTATACAAAATTGGTCCTTTTAAATTCGCTTAATTAACATTTAATGTTTAACTTAATGTTCCACTAATTAATTCCTTTTTCAATTGCTGCTTTTGTGCATAGAAATTGTAAAGAATTTCTCAATTCTTTGCAATTGGCAGTTGTGATAGGAAGGATAGCGCTTTTGTGCCCTTTGAGCCTGGCTGATGCTGCTGCTGCTGAGTTATACTTAGGGACATTGTAATCCCCCCACTTGACGTGATGTTGCAGCACTTTGATGTCGGACAGACACGGGCTGCAATTGCTAAACGCTCGACAATAAAACAAAAAGCGAAAAAGGCAAAAAAAATACACACAAAAAATATCCTGCGAGCAAAAGTAATGTACGTAGAGTAGAGCGAAAAAAAAAATAAATAAAACAGCAACAACAACAACTGAAATGAAAGGACATTTTGCACGCGCTGCCGCCTTAATGACGACGATTAAAATGCGCTCCACAAAAGTTGCACGCAGTAAGTAGGGGAGATGGTTGTTGGAGGATGGGGTAAAAGGAGGGGTGAGGCGGCTGCAGGCACGCAGGTGCAAGGCATGTGTGCTGGGGCGAAGAAGGGAGGGATGGATGGAGAGGGGAATGGGTGGCTTAGGGTGACACATGAATACATGAAAAACTCATAAAGCAAAAAGGAAACAATTACAAATACAAGTACACACACACACACTCATATGTGTGGGTGTGTGTGGGTGTGTGTGCGAGCATGTGTGTGTACTCTGGCATAGAGAATATGGGGATAGAAAAAGAGGAGAAGGCTGGAAAATAGGGGCGGGTTGGGGCGAGTTATTCACAGATGTTTGAAGGATTTCTGTTACAATTTGTTTGCGGTGCTTTCGCTTTAACAAATGCCTCGCACTCGCTGCCGCTGCCGCAGTCGACGTCGACGCTGCCATCGACGTCACCGTCGCCGTCTGTAGATGCTTTTCTTTTATTTCCTTTTATGGCTTTCCTTGTGCTGAAGAGTGAAATTGTTTCCGCCGCACTTAACGATGCTGCGTTCTGAGTTTTGCTACTGCTTCTTCTTCTTCTTCTTCGTCGTCGTCGTCTTCTTTTTCTTCTCTTCTCCTCTCGCTTCTTGTTCATCTGCTTCCCATTTGATAGCAAACATTTCCGCAGCTCGTCGCATAATTTAATGCAAATACCCCAGACCCCAGCTTCAAGATACTGTTCTGTTCTGTTCTGTAGCTACTTATATAGTATTCTCGTACCCCACTAAACCACAGCCTCTCTTCTTCTTCCCCTAGTCTAGTCTCACTCACTAAATATCGATTTTAATAAGAGCAACATTTTCATTCTTCTTCTCTTGCCGCCTTAATTTTTTTTTTGTGCATTTCGCTGGCATCTTTCCTTGTCCTTGGGCTGACCTTTGCGTTGGCTGCACTGTTAGCTTCGTTGCTGCTTCTGCACAGGTCCTTGAGTGCCATTGCAATGTCTCTCCAAGCTGCATCTTCAACAACACACACACACACACAAAGAATTTATACAGTCGAGGCTATCAGCTAAAAAAATGTTCAAAATTGTGAGTAAATCAGAGTAAGCTTCTTAGCTTCCTATATAATATATTTCAGTTGTCAAATTTACATTTACACAGTAAAAATCAATTAAAACTTATATTTAATTAGCAATAATATTACCTCAATCAATCGAATGATTATTTTAATTTATTTAATATATTCAAATTTGAAAAGCTTTTAACATTTTAGATTTTGTGTAACTACTTTTCTGTAATACTAAAATATTATGGTTTATTACCTTATTTTTCATAAATTTAATAAATTATTAATGGTCAGTAAGTGGCCTCTAAATTTCTTTTCAATTTTTAAAACACCTTCACTTGTAAAATTTCTTTTCATATATTATATTTATTTCAAAAAATAGTATGTAGAAAATAAGCACAATTAAAAGCATTTAAAAAATGAATTATTCAAATACTAACATAATTGTATTAAATATTACTGTGCCACAAATTGAATGTTAAATAACTAACAAGCATGTATTTTTCCTGCCCTAAAAAGTATGCTCTATTTTTTTGTATGGGCTTCACACTCAGCGTTTAGTATTTTAGTATATTAGTATCTTATTAGCAGTGCGTTATTGCTGAGGTAAAAGTTTAATAAAATCAATTCAACAAGCAATTTTTAATTGTTTTACCCTAATGCAAGAACTTTTTCTTAGCATAGTAAAATTTCGATTCGTTTTCAATATAATATACACACTTATTTATACTAAATTCCAAATTAAATGAATTCTGCCATTAAATTGAATTGCTGTTGAATTTCGCAATGACAACTTAACTTGAATATGTATTCAGCTTGTTGTCGGCTGAAGTTGAATAACAAACAAATTGACAAGAAAGTATTTTGTTACAGGACCTTGGTTAATGTCTCGAGTTGCTTATTAAACTGTCGCTTGTCGCTTGTGTTGAGTTCAGCTCGCTGTCAGTTGCAATTAAAATCGTACGAAACTCTCTTGGGTTAGTTGGCAACCTGAGTCCAAGTCACATCAGCAGCGATGCCCGTTTTCCTGTTTTCCTATTTTCCTATTTCCCTCCCAACAAAAATCCACTCGTCATTTGTGAGTTTTCACACGCAAACAAACGTGCGTGCGTGTGTGTGTGGGCGTAGGAGTGTGCGTGTGTGTAAATTTGAAGTATAAAATAAGCAGACACGTGGCAAACGAAACCTATTGAATGATAAGCATGCAACTAAAAAGCTGCCATTCGAATGCTACACGGATCCGGATGCGCTACACGGCCGAATTAGGCGACGAGCGGTGAATGTGAAAGGCAATCCAGAGAAAGGAATGCGGATGGGAGACAGGAAGAGTCCCAAAAACGAGGCAAAAAAAAAAAGAAAAACCGAAAAAAGATGTACAAAAATCGAATTTCAAATATCAGAGAAACGAAATTTAAATATGCGAATACGAAAGGGATAAGCGCAACTTTTTATGCAAAATAGGAAAAACATTTTTGTGCAAGGGGCTTATAGCGGATTTATTTTGCCAACACACACACACACACCCACATAGTGACCTCTCTCTCTATCTCTCTCATTCTCCGTCCCTTTATCTCTGGCAGTGTCTGTGCTTTGGCAAACCAATTCTGCACAGGAAACACAACCAGAAAACAAATACAAATACACGCAAACCAAATATTAACGTGCAGACTCTCAAATAGCAGATACAAATTCGCAAAAATACAAAAATACTCGTTGTGAGTTAGGACATCGGGATTCGGGATTTGGATATGGTTTGCTTGTGGTGCAGGGCACGTTAGACAGGAAGAGGGAATGTGATTGGATTGAAGGATGCGTGGCTCGATTGACAGGCTTAGACATGCACGGCAACAGCAAGAGCAACAGCAACATAGCCACAGCCAGAGCAACAGCGACTCAACATCAAATACGCTGTGAGTCCTAAGCTGACATGGAAATGGGAAAGCCAATGGGATTTCCATAGGACATCCAAATAGTTCCAGAAAGCAGTACGAGGCATAAGTAAACTTTTTATGAAAGCAGCAACTTTAAAGAGGCATGCGGAGTTTATAATTAATATAGATTTTACAAAAAAAAACAAGTAAAAAGCTGCATTCGAGTATGCTCGACTGTGAGATACTCGCTATTCATTTTGAATAATAGCAAAACAGTGCGGTATTTTTCCTAAATTATACTGAAATAATATACCGCAAAATACTGAAATATACCAACGGTTACATTTGGTATATTAACATACTGGAACATTGAAAATATACCATAGCGTACAAAAACATACCATATTGCAGTCATTTTTTTTTACCATACAAAAGTATTTCATTAATAACTTCGACCATTTTTATCTGATCGCAAGCAAATTTCCAAGAATCACAAATACTATAGTTATTATTAACGAATGTAGCAGAATGTAAAAAACAAAAACAACTGGAATCACGTTTTGTTAAGAAAAACGCAATTAGTTAATGAAGCCGTCAAAATAGAAGTTAGAATGCGAGCAAATCAAGAACCCAAGTAAAAAGATTACGCAACAAGTTTTGCAGTGTACAGCAGACAACTTTATTGTTCTTAGTCATTTTTACTTAGTGGTATCTCTGGAAATATGCAGAGGTGAATTTTGTAGATAAGCTTATAAGCTTCGGGAAGAATTTCTTTGACAAAATCGACGTAACATTGCGGATGTTTCTTTTTGGGATTTTCATTCAATTCTAAAAGAGCTTCCCTAACGTTCGTGGTATGGTCATTTATTGGAAACATGAACGTATATATTCGTAGTGAAGCGTCTGAACAAAGTAAACCCTTTTTGGCATTGCAACCCAGACTTAAACTTTCTGCCCATAAATATGTCATCAGTGGATATAAGTCATATACCAAATCTTCAACATCGTTCTGAATAACGCATTTCAGATGCTTCAGCCCAATTAGAAGTATCGTTCTTTTAAGATCCTCCGTTCTATTTAGCAGGCACTCTTTGGGTCTGCCTCGCTCTTGAAATTCCTTTAGCAAGCACTCAGGCGTGGGACGATGAAAGCACCCTGGCTCCTGGGATTTCACTACTGTACTGCATAGAAGCACCGAAATACCGAATAACAATTTAATCCACATTTTAAAACTGGCAACTAGAATTAAATGTTTGAAATCCACTGAATTTATAGTCGTCTGGTTATGCAATTCAATTTAGTTTCTTTACTGCATCAAATCTTATTAACATTTTACGGATTAACACACATCGAATCACTTATTTGATTATTCACGTTATTATTCATTATTATTTACTCTAACAATTTATGGTTAACAAGTCATAAATAAATACAATTGGAAGTTGGTCTTACTAAAATAGAAAAATTTGTTTGTGATTTACAAATGGTTTTCATCTCTAAGTAAATAGAAACGATTTCTTAAGAAAATTCATGGTTAAAATTTCAAAAAAAAAAATATTTAAAATAATGTGAAATATTGAAATACATACAAGATAAAAAAGATTATATTTACTAGTAAGAAAGCTACAGTCAAGTGCGCCCAACTGTGAGACACCCGCTTTAAAAAAAAAAACCAAACAAAGTATTGCGGTATTTTTCTCAAAATAAAATACTACAAGAAATAAGCCAAATGGTGTATTTAGTATATTGATGTGGTACTACGCTACTGGATATACTATAGATTGCAAAATATTCCAGATTGTCGGACAAAGCAACTAAGACCCCTAGAAAGTTGTCGTTTTTTCTTATCAATAAAATTTCTTAAAAAACTTTTATAATTTGTATCAACATTTTCAGGTAGACTATAGTCTTCAGACGCTGTATCTTCCAAATTACGCTTGTTATTCGATTTTTGTCGATTTTCTGGGGCGGAATTAGGCGTGGTGGACATTTTAAAATTACAAAATAACTAATAAAAAATAATAATTTTATCAGAAAATATTGATTATTATATAAAATAATTAACATATCCAATTCAATCAATTCCTACATCAAGTTTAATTTCAAAATCTGCAATAGAAATCGTCATCTGCAACAACTTAAAGATTTCTCTTTCTGGTTTACCACTTTTTGTTTTTTCTTCGAGCCTATTTGAACGGTTTAGTTAAGGACTTGACTGTTATGATTGTGATGTTGATGAAGTGCCACACAACAACAGGAAGCAACAACGAAAAAAGAAATGAAAATGAAAATGGTATGAATGTTTGAATGAGTGAGTGAGTCAGTGAGTGATGTGGCTGATGGATGGCAGACTTACTACTCCACTACGACTACTATACTATATATGGGGGGGTTACTCTATTCTCCCAATCGTAGGTACTGTCTGCCACTCTCCCCATTTCCCATTTCCCACTCCCGCCCTTGGCATGTTCGATAAGTGTGCGGCCTCAGAGAAATTACACGCACACTTGCGCGTTTTGCTCCTCATGAAGTTGATGGATTGCCCTGGCGCGCGGCGGTCAACTGCCGACTGACCATAACTGGCAGTTAGTTCAGCCCACCCACAAGAGTTCTGCGCTCGCCCCTCCCCGCCCACTTCTGTCAGGCAGTTGGAGCAGTTTGGAACAGCGCCCATTGCTATGCACTTGATAAATGGTGGAACCATAATGAATGGTTGTCCTTTCATTCCTTGCCCAAATGTTTCAAATGTTTCCCAGCCAGATTAAAGTACATGAATATTTATGTATAAAATATGGTTAAGTTGCTTCACAACATCTATGGGGTATATAGGGTGGATAAATAGTTGCATTGTATTCAGAAGTTGTTTTAAAAATCTAATTTCATATTTTTTGAATTGCATATTTTGAATAATTCTGTTATAAAATATACAATATAATACAATATTTGGAAAAGTTTTTGAATTCAGGATATTGACAAATAAGTTATTTACATTTTTTTATTATAAAAAATATTTAATAACAATTTTCTTTGAATATTCCATATTTCACGCAATGTATTACAGTTAATTTTATCACTAAGTTATATAAATATATTTATTCTGATCAACATTTTATAACTAATTAAAAATTTCTACTAAGAGATAAAATTTTGACATGTTCTTATACTTCTTTTTGATATTCGGAATTGTTTTGCTTCATGAACGCCAATCAAGTCTTCGGACTCATAATATACAGTAAAAAGAATTTTCAAAAAAAAATTTTAGGACAATATTTTTAATTAATTCATGTCATTAAAATTGTTGGTTATGTAAATATCTTAATGGGGAAAATAATTTAATTGAAAACCAAAAGAATGCTTCCATTTTAACTATTTACTCTAAGGATGTCTTAAGCTAATTTATGTCATTTAAAAATTTGGTTAAATATGATTTCGTTATGAAACCCAAAGATATTCTTTGAGCATTAACTCATAATGCAGAGCAAACTAGAAATTTCAGCTTGATTTATTCAAACACTTAGTGAGAGTCTTCTAAATGATAAGATACAATATCTTTGAGCTTCATGTGCTTGAACTTATTTGGTGGGAACAATTACATTAATGCTATGCTCCACCACATGGCCCCCATGTTGCTTCCCTTTCCCCTTCGCTTGTCCCCTTGTGGCACTTGTTGAGGGACTCGGCTACAAGTTGCAGCCAATGAATCGAATGCATTTTCATATTTTCGGTGCGCGGACGAGGCATGCAACATAATCGTAATTACTTAATGCGTCGAACAATGTTTTGCCACTAAATTTAAGTCGAAATGCATCATTAAATGGAACAGACGCTGCCCCAATATGCCCCCGTCTCGCATATTGTTGCTATTGTTGTTGTTGCCGAGCAAACATAGCAATGATTATGCTCTAAGTGAAAACATATGGATCGCAGATCGGTTCAGTTCAGTTCAGTTCGAAACAGAAAACGGGGACAGACATTTCTCTATCTCTCTCTCTCTCTCTCTCTCTGTGCGTTGCGTGACTCATAAGGCTGCCAGATGGTACAGCTGCCACGCCTGATCGCCGCTTGGCAACACGCACCATCGCCAGACTTGCCCCAAAACTGAAACACAGCCCCAGCGAACTTAAAGTGTGGACAGAAGCGTCTCGAATGCACATGTCTAATTGATAGACTCTGCTCAGGTTATCCAATTACAATTGCGAATCTACACGTTTCTTTCAATTCTCCCCTGCTAAATATAGTTTAGACAGCTGTATGAAATCTGTTATAAACGACTGAATTTTATTAGAAATTTAAAGGTGGCAGAACAAGTCCCTCCAGTCAGTATCTATAATATTGTCTAACTAACCCGTTTTGTGAGCTGTCAACAAAATATTGACACATAATTCGCTTACCTATGCTGTTATACTAGGTAAGCACATAATTGAGTTCCAGGAAAACAATTCGTATTGTTTTCATAACATATAGTTTACAGGGTTTCTAAGAAATGAGTTAAAAAATATATATTCAAATTTCAATCTCAAATAGTTCTCGGTTTTTTATGTATATTGGTATCTGTTCAAAGAAATTAATTGACACTTTTATAGAAAGTGTTAGAAAACATTTAAATATTTCTTATATTAGACAATTATGCATTTAAAAGATATATTTAGACAGTTAATTAATACTTTTATTTATATATATATTTAGTATACAAATAAACCAACAAAGCTTTAATGTTTTCTTAGTAAATGAGAATTAATTGCTTAGTGTTCAAATGGAAGCTTTAATAATTGAACTTATCTAACTTTATTTAACAACCTCAGTCAAAACTTTCGTTTAACCAAGCTGAGTGTTGTGTTTATCTAAAAAACATGCATAAACGAATAAACTTTAAATACTTTTTTTATGCTTTTTTGGTAAATGAGAAACTTAAATTCATGCTGAAGACAGTAGCCAAGATAAGTGGAAATTAATTGCACATGTTATTATTATCAAGAGCCGGAATAATTATGCAATTATGCCAGCCATTGGGTATGCACAACACCACACACCTATCGGGCTTTAGTGTGCGTGTGTATGTGTGTGTGTGTGTATCTTAGGTATTCATTCGAATATGTTATTAAAAATCCAAATTGGCTGTTATAAACGCGAGTCATGTGTGTGTATGGATATTACTATTATTATATTGTACCCAAAATGTGTATCTATAGACATTCAACTAAATGTTGACTATTCCATGCTTCTATTCCTAATTAATGGTAATGGTAAACAGAGCCAAACCCCACACAAAATTATGCAAATGCGATCCATTAGAGTGCCGCTCTTTATATGCAAATGAAAGCCGTGGAAATTTATATCTTTTTGTTGAAAATAATTAGGTTCATGTGTGAAGCGGCCACAATTAAGTGACCAGAGATGATGGCTACAACTGAAATCTATAATTAAAACTATATATAATTTCAACAAAATACAAAGGTGAAACAAAAAACAATGAAGAGACAAAACGCCCATTAACACAAATTACACAATGCAAAAAAAAATAGAAATAAGAACTAACAGAAATTCAAATACTCTAAAACTAAACGCGTAAACCTTTGAAATTTCTTTACATATTTTTTATATTTGAAATATTCCCACAGCAAGAACTCTGCTATATTCTTATAACCATAATAAATTCAGCGAGTGTATAAAACGATTCGAGGCACGTTCTCAGCATGTTCTGGGACTAAATATTCCTCTTTTTTTTGCTTCATGTGATGGGGGTAATATAAATACCCCATTGAGAACTCCACCTTGCGACGTGTTAATTATATAATTGACAAATTAATTCGATTTTCGACTGGCGGCAACACAAACGTCTGTTGTGTATTAATTTGACGTGCAAATAACAATTCGATAAATTAAAAAATAATTATCAATGAAAGGCCATCTAAGTGACTGTATAAAATGCCACGTGGAATATCACAAATGTTATTAGAAATTTAATTAAATGAAGAATTTTCAATGAACACATTTTCAGTTGACAAATTTATCAGATGGAATTTGTGTTTCTGTTTAATTTTAACGTGCAAATAGATAAGTAAATCTGTGGTGTGTTGCCTTTCTGTTTGATCCAATTTAATTGTAATTGTGTAATCAATATATTGATTATGATGTATGATGTGAACCTAAAAGATTTGTTTAAATAATAATAACAAATTATATGATATATGATACTTAAATTTATTTAATTATAAATTCAAAAGATGGAAAAATAAATTGTAATACAATACTAGTTATTGCTATAGTTTTGTGCATATCAGTTTCCATAACTGAGATTATTTTATTTTATAAGAAAGGACAAACAATTTTAAACTTTTATTATTTCTTTATTACAAAAATTATTTTATTACAAACTCAATCTTTTTTTAAATTGTCATTTTTATACCCGCTACTCATAGGTTAGAATCGTATAATTTTGTGCCTGCAGGAAATGCTATCAAATAGAAATGGTAGCAGTTATTAAAGACCACTTATTTGTTTTGGCTGAAAATCTGGTATATTTTAGCACTCTATATACTTTGAATGTAGTACTATATCAATAAAACAATTTTATTTTTTATTTATATTTCCTAATAATTAATAAAATAAACAATGAAATATAATTCTTAAATTTCGTTATATTCACTTAATTATTATTGAAAGTTATTTATCACATTCTTAATATATTTCAATTATCATTTTTCGTGTACTATTTATTTTCCCCAATTTTTGTATAGTATTTGTTGACTTAGCGAAATTGTTGACGTCATTTAATTGATTTCGGCTAGTTAATTTCACTTAAGTAGCTTCACTTTAGAGCTGTCACATCTATCGCATTTGTCCCCATCCTCGGCACTCTCCCCTCACTCTCGGCTGCATTGCAAATCGAAAATATAAGAAGCGCTCGATTGCGGACCCATGGGGAAATCTGTTAAGCTGCGCCCAGTTTGCCACGCCCTCTCATCTGGCCCCATCCATGCTTTTATTGAGTTGCAGATGAAAATTGTGGGAACAAGCAACGAGGGAGTATAGGGGTAACATGGGGCATCTATGCGGTGATAGGAGCGGAAAGGGGGAGCGGAAAGGGGAAGGGGGAGAGTTGCAGACATAGAGGGTCTGCCAAATGGTGTTGCTGCTGCTGTTACTGCTGTTGTTGTTGTTGTTGTTGGGATTAGTGTAGTGGGGTTTGCCATGCGATGCAATAAATTAAAATAATGTTTGCTCATTTAAAACTTAGGGGCTGCTGTTGCTTTAGAATTGCGGCAGCGCTGAATGGGGGAAGGGGACGAGGGGAATGAGGGGCTGCAGAGGGAACAAGTGTTTGCTTGTGCGCCGTTAATTTGTTTTTACGACACTTGTTGGTGTTTATTATTTCTGTTTGGAGCTCCCGCGGTGGCGGTTAGTCATTGGGGCGGATTGGGGCAGCATCAGAAACAACAACAACAACAACAGCTGCGGGAGCAGCGGGAACTGCGATGGCAGAACAACAACTCCCAGGAGGCAAATGTGGTAGGGAGCTAGCTGCGTGGTCCGCATAAGTAGTAGAAACAACAGACAATTAGATAATAACAAATTTCAGTTCCATTGTTGACACTCATGAAATGTGAAACAAGAGATAAAAACTCAAAAGCCATTTAAGGTGGCACCAAGCACCAGCAAACGCAATCGATGCCAACAGAGACTATGCGACGGATCTAGATATAACTTATGTTGCAAATGGGTTTTTCTATTTGTTTGAAATTGATTTAACTTCTCGAAAAGGAAGAAGAAATAATCTAAATGTTCCTCGCTGTTTATTACAATAATTTCTTGGTATTCTAGCGATCGTAAATTATGATAGAAAAGTATACGAATTTTTGTTGTCGAAAAATTGCACTCAAATGTTATTATTTTATTGACCTCTTATTACATTTATTCGGTATTTTATTTATTTTTTTAGAATATACTTCTGTTGCCAACATGTAACTAAAATATTATAATTTTATGTTGTTTTCTTCTTACTTCTATTATGTATTTTATTTCTTTTCTATTTATATAATTTAATCTGTTATTGCCAAACATTATTTCCAGCAAAACGCAGTTCGTCAGAAACAAAATCTCAATTTCACTTATGTTGCAGCAGAGCAAAAAATGTTCTTAATGCTCTTCGCTTCTTATTACAATAATTTCTTAGTATGCTACGTCTTAGCAATTCTATTAATAATTATTATTATCTGCAGTATCTACATTAAGTATTCATTAGCAAACAATAGTCCCTATAAGAAAATGTATATAATATTAATATTAACTAATTATAACTATAAGATTATAATAAATCTTAAAGAGATATTGAAGCCAAATTAATGTCATATTTTTTATACTATTTACTTATGTTTAGTTTACATATTTTAATTAATTCATATTTTCATTTTATTTCAAACATAAATTTATTTTTTATTGTTTATCACCATATTATTTTTCAACTTTTCTTTTTATTGTAGTAGTTGTGATCTAAGTGCAACTCTCTAATCGATTTCTTCATATTCCCGGTGGCATATTGAATACGTTCATTTATTTGTAGAATTTTAATTTGATAAAAGTTTTGTGCAATTAAAAATTCACGCACGTCTATGTGAGTAAACAACTCCAATGTTTAATGTTTTCTCCGAGTGTATGGAAGTGGCAAAGAAGAAACTCATATACATACAATACAATACAATACAATACAATACAATATAATGGGAATCCATCATCAACTGAAACTGGCTGTGGACTGACTAGTTAACTTGGCACTGGCCAAAGCCCAGCCACAGATTAACCCATCATGAATCTTAATTAGCAAAAGGAGAAAACAAAACAACAAAGCAACACACAGAGGGAGAGAAAGAGAGAGAGAGGGGCAGAAAAAGAGGAAAAAAACAGAAAAGTAGAAAAACAGAAGGGCAACTTTGTCCCTGGTTGATCCCTTGATGGGGTTCTCAGCAATTGGGTAACTAGTTGATAGACAAAGCGGCACTCAAACTTATTACGCAAAAGCCCAGAGCATAGAACACAGAGAGGCCAGAGTGGGCAACTGAATCCGTAGCCGAATCTGAATCTGAATCTGAATCCGAATCCGAGACTGAACCTGAACTCTATCCCAAATCATACATACATATGTGTACAAAGCACAACAACATCAACAACAACTACAACAGCGACAACGAATAGAAGAATTAAAGAAAGAATAAAAGAACGAACGAACCAAAAAAAAAAATTGTTTTGGTTTTGTGGCACAAAGAACAACAACAATGGCAACTTGAAATAATAAAGCAAAGCCTAGCTAAAGGTCTCTTTTGGTCCGCAAGAGAGTGGAAGTGGAAGTGTGAGACGGAGACCGACATGGAGATGGAGAGAGAGAGAGGGTTAAACCAGCAAACGCGACAGAGAGAAAGAGCGAGGGGAAGACAAAGACCAAACATTTAAAGACCGAACCGTGTACAAACAAACAAGGGCATCCAGTTTTTTTTATTTTATTTTTTTTTTTATTTTTTGTATGTTTTTTTTTTCTAGCCCAACCTTTTTGAAAAATCAAAACAAACGAGCGTGGAATGGAGGAAACAACGCTAAACGTAAACAACATAGAGCACACCCCGCAGCGGCAACAACAGCGACAGCGGCAGCAGCAACAACAACAAGAGCAAAAGCTGTTGTTGTTGCTGAAGCTTAATCCCAAGTCCACAACTCGCCAGCGGGAGTAGGTGTAACTCCGGTAGTTGCCTGGTCTGGCCTGACTTGACTTGACTTGGCTTTGCTTCGCCTGCTCTGCTCTGGCCTGGCCGCAAATATTCCTCAAAAGACAACGAGGAGAACCAGTTGGGCCAGTTCCAACTTGCCCACTTACCCTCTCTCTCTCTCACTCTCTCTCTCTTCCTCTCTTTGAGTCTTTTTGTGTTTTTTTTTTGTTTTTGCATTTTTCATCATCATCATAATAATAATAATAATAAAAGAGCTTAAAGATCAACATGTGGCGATATCGCCGCACAAAATACGAGTATTCCTCCTCAACAACGACAACAATAGTAATGTTGCAATTTAGTTGTTGTTGCTGTTGCTGTTGATGTTGTTGTGGCAAAGTTAACTGCACCGTCGATAAGCAACATCCACCTGGTGGTTGACTAGAAGAGCAGGTAAACATAACATCCACCACGGATGAGTCATGATTATGATCGTTTTGCTAGTTCTTGATCGTTCCGGAACTGCAAATAGTGCCCATAAATTGGCGCTAGTTTGATTTAGTATAAACAAGAACTGCGAATTTATAATTAAGATCTTAATTAAGCATAAACCATGAAACGCAGATCTTGTTTACTTTGACTTATGGAAACTTTTTTGGGCAACTATCAGCGGGAGTGGAGAAGAGAATGGTTAAAAGAGAACTAAACTACATAATAGATTTGCCGATTAGCTGTAATATTAATAAATCTCATACAAAGAGGTTGTATTTTATTTCAGAGATAATCACTCTTGTCATGCTGTTCAATCACTAGTTCAAACTAGTTATAAACTAGTGAGCAGCAGTTAGTAGTAATAGTTAATAATAGAGATAATTAAGAGAGTGCTTAATTTACATGTGAAATAACTAATTTATTATTAGACACATGTTACTTTCATCACTAGATAAATATGAACACTATTGTAGCTAGTCTGAATTGATTAAATGAAAGCTTCCTTAATCACAGCACTTTAAACATTATAAAGTACGCTTGAAGAAAATAGTAAACAAGACACTTGTGTGATATTTTATTAATTTCGGTCTTACATAATAGTATTTTCACTAAAATTACGACTGTGTTAAGATTTCTCCATTTGTAGCATAGTAAAATAGAATAAACCTAAAATCATGACTAATGCTTTCGAAATGCCGATTAGAATCTCACAAATGAAATAAGCCCAAAAACAACGAAGGATTCTTGAGTTGAAAAGGTCGAGGATAAGCCGAGATAAACATGTTAAGCTTAGGGAACAAACACCAATCACAATTATTGAGCGACTCGGCTCTCGCATAGTGCCAATATATCATTTAAGCAACAGAATGACCAACAGCGTTGTCAGCCGGGAAAATGGCAAGGCATGGAGAAACGAAGGGAGGAGGAAAAGCGACAAAGCGGGAAAATTGGAATGGAAAAAATATCAAGCCCATGACCTCAGCTCGGTTAGCAACAGCGTCAAGCGGTCAAAGAGGCCTCAAAGTCTCTGACGAGGGGTAACTGAGCGAAGCCCTACTACAGAATGTGTGTAGGGTGGATAGGGGGACAGGGGGACATCGGGGGGAGGTTGAGAATACATTGTAGGAATAACGAAAGCCGAAATGAAAATATTTCATCAAATGAAAGTTAATCATAGAAACGCATTCAGTAGATTTTACTGAGAAGCCCCACAATGCTATCAAAATAAGTAAAGCAAAAGACACACATCTTTGAAGCACTCCTCCCCCCTCCCCACCCCTCTCCCCGCTTCGCACTGTTGTTGGTTTCTCTGCCATTCTATTCTTTAAACAATTTAACAAATGCCACAACGTCAATTGGAAGGCGTTCGAAGCACGTTCGTTAATTAAATTAATTGAAGCGTCTTTCCTAAGCGCGGGCGAAGCAACAACTTATGATGAGCCTCCCCACAAAGATCCAAATGTGAAAGAGAGACAGAGAGAGAATGGAAGAGAGAGAGCGAGAAGGCTAGCTGAGTACTGACCTACAAGAGTCCGCCACATAGCAATGCACTCGCCTTTAAGCATTTTGTATCGAAAGCAATCGACAGAATCGTAACTGTCATCGTCATCGTTATTCGTTGATTTGCTCTAATGTTCGCCTAATGTTTGTCATAAAAAAGATAACAGCAGCGTCAATACATACAACTTGTTGGCAACATAAGGAGGATTAAATACCCTACAAATTTTAAGATTCATAATGCTTGCAAATTGCCATCAACTTTTTTGAGTTTAAAGTTATAGATGTCTTTAGTAAAAGTTTATAAAAAACGAAAATATTCTTCTATTGTTAGTTTTCATAATTATTGTTGACATATTTTTTATTTTACTTAACATTTTTTATATTTTCCAAGACTCAATTTTCAAGATTTATATTAAAAACTAATAGTAGCGGAAATATCTGTAAATTTTTCATAATTATAATGCACAAATCCTCAAAAGTGCATTTCAAATGAAAAATTAATTTCAAAATTTTAAAAGAAATACTTTAGTTGGCTAAACATTATTCTCATGAATTCCATTAATCAATTGATATTTGTCTGTCTTTTATTTTTTAACAAACAAGTTGCACTCTCATTCTTTTATTTTTTAACTAACTCGTTGCACCCTCTGTGTCAAGTTGTGCATACTCTTTGTTAGGGTATCTGAAGTAGCACAGTGCCAGATGACAGCTTCGTTGTTGCAAGCTGATGCCGAACGTTGATGTTGATGTTGAACGTTGATGTCGATGGCGATGTTGTTGTCGATGGCAGCATAAATTAGGTACAAACTAATTAAATGCGTTTCAATTGAAGTTGCAACTGACAGCAGACGCTGCCACATTTGCTGCCATCGGTGTTGTTGCAGCTAAAGCTGTTATTGTCGGGCCTGAAATAATGAGCTGCGTACTCGCATGTATCTGTATCTAGCAGATACACGAACTCAACGTCGCGACGGCCCAAACACGTTCAGGTTCTTGTCAATAAACTACAATTCGCCAGCCGCGCGAAGTTCTCTTTCTTTAGCCGATGAAAGATCGAGAATAAGCGAGGCAAAAGGTCTGAAAACTATTTGTAATTATACCCTGTAAACGTTGAAAAAGCGTCAATTAATGGGTGCTTAATAGCATAAGCTTTATCGATTTGCAAAACGCACATTATTAGTGGCCATTATTATTATTAAAGCAGATATCCATATATATGGCTTTAATGTTGATTAAATTTACTAGGAACATATAAAAATTGAAGTTTTAATTCGTTCAAAAATTAATTAATATGAGTACATACATATTTAATAGATTGTGATTTATTGAAGCTCAAATACATCCCTATTTAAACTATGTATTCAAAGCTAAGATATTTGCTATCTCAGCAATTTTTAATCTCTAAGAAGTGCGGGATTACGAGCTGAAAACTCTGTTCAAGTTTCATTTAATGATGCTGAATCACTTAACAATAAATTGATAGAATAAATAGTATTCTCTAAACCATTTCTCTACTTAAACAACTAGGTTAAATACAATCGGATTGCAAGTCTTAATGCTCACTTAAGAGTAGATGTGTAAGGTTTTTCCATATCTAGCTGTGTTTTTTTGTTTTTGGAGAGGGAATTTATTAGTTAATTTCGTTTGGCTGATTGTAAATTTTCCAAATGACTATTTCATTGCCTACTTTTCACTTGCAAAACTTTTCCGCTTTTGGCAACAATTAAAAGCGCTGACTCAGCCGTTGCAGTTGGTCTGCTACGAATTGCTTGGCAACAGTAGCAAGAGCAGCAGGGCCAAAGCGTCAAATCAAATATGGCCAAAACGGAAAGTCAGCCAAATGTCTCAGCCGGCTTGAGGGCCAACAAACTTTTACCCTAGAGCCGGCAAGTCTAGCAAGTCTCTCAAGTCTCTGCCTCTCATTCTCTCTCATTTATCTATCTCTGTCTCTGTTTATCTCTGTGTGTTTTGTGTGGATCATAATGACACACATATCGTCGGAGTGTACTCAAACGAGTAGAGACATAATTACCGAACCCAAAGCTGAACCCAAGCGACCAAAAATGATCTCCGGCTGACAGCTGACGCTGTTAGCCAGACCGTTGACTGATTTATGAAAGACACTTTTGCAAGTCGCCCAACTTGATTTTCGAGAAACCGTTACGGGCCTCTGCGCTCAAAACAAGTGTCTCCGTCTGTCCGTCTGTCCGTCCGTCTGTCCGTCCGTCTGTCTATCTGTCTGTCTCTCTATCTATCTATCTCTTTGCCTATCCGTCTAACTGTCCAACTGTCAGCAAATCTTTTGTCTGTCTGCATGCTCTTTCCTAGGCTATTTGCACAGTGCTGTCATAAGTATTTTGACAGCTATTCATATAGAAATACTATAATGATCTATTGTTTGTTTGCAAATTTAATGCAACTGCCTTTGCCATTTTTCTATTTGTTATATTTTTCTTTATTTCAACTAAAGTTTGCGTTGTGCTTGAAATGTGTTAGAGTATTCTAAGTGCGATGTCCGCTGTTGGCTTCGCTTAGTTAAAGGTTTTTCTCAATTTGGTCTATTACACGACGACGAATTGAAGTGTTTTGTTGTCTTTTTGAGCCATGTTTGTTGCCAAGCGCACAAATGGCTCATACACAGACACAAGACTCAAGACTCAGAGTATCTGTGTATACGTTTACTTATACATCCGCCTCAACTCGTCTCCTCTTACGTCTGAGCTTGGGTTTTAGCTTTTGCTGGTGTCTGGCCAGACCGGTCGTCTCTCTGGCTGGCTGGCTGGCTGATTGTTCAGTTGCTCAGTTTGTTTGGTAATCACGATCGCCTGATCTTTCAGCTGCTTTCAAAGAGTGGCCCAGTTGCTGCCTCTTGTTGCCGCTTGTTCGCCGTTGGCTGCCGGCTTTCCGCGCAAGTCTAAACTTAATTGTCGGCCTAATGGCAATCTCTGTCTCTGTCTCTCTCTTGCTTTTGCTCTTTCCCTCCTTTGGCCCCCCTCGAGAAAACAGCTGATGACTGTTGCCTGATGACTGCTGTCTGATAATGATGAGTAAGCGCTTTTAATGCCAGCAAAGTAACGCTTTGAGAGACCAGAAAACAACCGCAGACACTATTTGAATTCATGTGGCGTTTCTTTACCAAAGCATATAATTATTTGCAGACAGAGCGACTATCCCATCTAATAGACTCTATAAAACTCTCGTAATAGAACTCTCGACACTGGCAGTCAAATCTTTAATATTTCAAAACTGTTTGGAATACCTGATTCGCTTTGAGTTTATGGTTTATTCTGAATAATGCTGACATCAATTAGAAAACATACATATAAGCATTGTTCACAAAACAACTAATTTCCTTATATGTACTAATTATTAATGTTCAATATCTTTATAGAGAATTATACCATGTAAAGTTTTGCAAGCATATTTTAACGAATCGGAATTTTAAAATCAAAAGTTTTCTCATCTGTATAAGCAACTAACCACTGAAGTCCAAAGTATTAAAAAATAATAGCTTTATTCTAGCTTCAGAATGTTTTTCAGACAGATGAATAAAAAAACACTCAACTTATGAAGCTAAAACTCTGATTTAGAATAAACAAAATACTGCCAGTGTTTGAGACTTTACATTTATTTTGAAAAAAAACTCAACTTGCTAAATTAATTGCCCAACTTTTATTAAACGCAACTAAATTGAAATTGACTGTGGTCATTTATTTTCCACTATGCAAAGAGGCGCTTGGCCAAAAAAGCCAATGACAACGTCCAGCACTCTGCATCCTGGCGATGCTGCTGACGCAAAGAATCCCAAAAAATGTGGAATCCTGCAAAGCACACGTTGTCGCTCCTACAGAGAGCAGCTGCGGAGCACGCAGCGAATGAATATTATACATGGTTTCTTGGTCCTCGCGGCAGCAGCGACAGTGCTGGGAGTGCTATTCTTTCACGGCATGGAGCCGGCATTCGGCAGTGAGATGACTCAGTTGCCACTTGAAGGTGTCACGCTGCAGTCGCTATGGCTTGGAGTTGTTGGTTTGCTGGGACTGAGTGGCAAGCTGGAGTCTGAGCAGGAAGATACAATGCGTGCCTTCTACTGCGAGCAGCAGCTAGACACGAAAAGAATCTTTCGCCAGATTGCCAGGCAGGTGCTCAACCAGGAGCATGCTCTGGCTCGCTTGGAGCGACTCGTCCAGAGTCCAAGGAACTTTAAGGCTGTGGCGCTGCTTGGGCCACCGGGAGTGGGCAAGAGTTTGACGGCCATGGGACTGAGACAACAGTTCCCCTGGCAGGAGAACGTCCACACCTATTCGTGGAGCACGTATGTGCCAGATGGAGTCAAGAAATTTCACCTGATTCGCAACTTTATGGATCTTCTAAAGGATTGTGGACAAAACCTGATCATCATCGACAATCTCTCCGCCTGCGATTATGGCATCGTGCCTATTTACAACAAGGTGTTGCAGGAACGAGAGGGCGATCTCAATGCGGCAGCTAACCAGACTGTGCTTGTCGTATACATCTTCGATCTGGAGATGGAATTCTACTGGCAACAGTATGAGCTGCTGCATCAGCTGCCCGTTGATGTGACTATTGTAAACTATCAACCCTTTGGACGCCAAGAGTTATCGGATTGCCTGCACCAAGAGATGCGCCTCGAGCAGCGCACTTTAGATAAGCGAAGAGTCTTCCAAATTCTAGATGATGCTATGATGAATGTCCAGTGCAATGGCTGCAAGGGACTGCGTGAAAGTGTACTTCAATATGGTCAACACAATGATAGATAATAGATAATAGATAATAGATAATAGATAATAGATAATAGATAATAGATAATAGATAATAGATAATAGATAATAGATAATAGATAATAGATAATAGATAATAGATAATAGATAATAGATAATAGATAATAGATAATAGATAATAGATAATAGATAATAGATAATAGATAATAGATAATAGATAATAGATAATAGATAATAGATAATAGATAATAGATAATAGATAATAGATAATAGATAATAGATAATAGATAATAGATAATAGATAATAGATAATAGATAATAGATAATAGATAATAGATAATAGATAAAACATGGTCTATCCATTTGAATGAATTAAACTAATTCTAGGAAAAGTATACTCATATTTGCGGTCTGTACACCTTTCGTCTTTTGTCTCTAGAATAAACGATGCATGCTTCGGCCTTAATGAAGTTTCTGCTTCTTCTTCTTCCACACTCTTATTCAGCTTATTCCGATGGCTCGGATCTTGAGTGAAGAGCGACGCAGCTGTTGGGCGAACTGAAGTGGCAAAGTGAAGTGTGGCCCATGCAAATGACAAGAAAAGAGCACTGTGAGATCTGAGAGGGGATTGCTGGGTGCAGGGTATTCTGAAAGGGTGTGCAGAGCGCTTACATTACGCACAGTTCAAGTACTGAAGCTGCTTAGAAATATTTGTCTATCACTCGAAATTCGGAGGTTGCTTCATCATCATCATCAACAGCAGCAGCAGCAGCAGCACATCACGGTTTCAAGTGCAGGAAAAGTGCCTTGGTTTTGTTTTGGTTTGTAACAAAAGTGAGACATCGTTCGATGATAATGATAATGATGACGATGACTATGTGGATGATGATGAGCATGATAATAGTGATTACTTATATATTATATGAAGTGTAAGGTCGTCTGCTTATCAACTATCGAACAGCTGCGAGTACTTTAGAAACCTCTTCACAAAATATATTATGGATAAAACACAATTCAAAGCCGCAGTAATGAAAAGCAAAAGTCAACGATTGAATGTGCTAATTGAATGTAGTTTAATTTCAGCAATACATATTTTCACTCCTTTATTTAGCACAATTGTAATTAAATTCAAGTGGAAGTCGAATTGAATTGAATTGAATGAATACAACGTAGTGCTAATATGATAATTTCGATTGATTTGAAATTAAATTAGAATTGAATTGAATAAAAACGACGCATAGAGAAGTAGCCAAAAATAAGAAAAAAAACCTATATGTATATTTTTTTTTTGATTAAATAGTTAAAAATAATGGTCAAGAACTTACAAATGAATCAATTATTGAATATCAAATGAAATACGTTTAAAATTAAAAATAAATATACGTTTTGAAATTTAAGTAATTTATATTTCTCAATATAAATGCCATTCATTTAGCAGTCAATAATTTACGCTACAAATAATTAAAATTCTATGAAAATAAATTAAACAGATTTCATTAGCCATAAATTCGGTGGTTGCACCTACAAAAAAAAGTCACTTTAAAGAGTTGATCAGCTTGCGGCAAAGCTCCCCAACAGATGCCCTCTATATGTCATTTTGTATCTGTGTATCTATTGCAATTGCACTGAGAGTATCTGCAAGTTGCGTACGTATCTTGAAGAGTAAGGCAAAGTGCATACACGTTTTTTTGGGCGCAGTGCTGTGCGTTGTGTTGTGTTGTGTTTGTGCATCCGTCAGATATGGCAAAGCCCAAGAGCCAACAACCGCATCGAGGACAGACCCCACCGTACCGCTGTCCCCCTCCCTCCTTCAGTCGACTGCCAATTTGCAGTCGAATGCAAAGCGAAAACGCAGCCAGCGGCGTTTGTAGTTCATGAACGGCCAGCGAACTCAGCGCGAGTGCCGCGCAAGTTGATAATAAGATACAACTATACGACTACGAATACGAATACGTACCATATAAACGAATACGAATGCGAATACGAATAGTTTGTTGTGGATGAGACGATTGCGGGGACTGCGCCTATCGACAGCTTGCAACATGCACCGGTAATTTTTTATACCCTGCACGCATTAAATGGCCTCAATTGGGTATGCCACGATCGTGATCATTTAATCAAATAGGTCACTTTAAAAAGATAAAATGTTGATTGAAAAGATCATTGCAAAATTGAAGTGTTGTTTTTTGTTACAATTACAGGGTATCTTTTCCGTCATCCAATACACTGTTCATTTCTTGTTTTTTAGTTTTCATTTTATTTTTTGTTTTTGGTTTTGTATGCGATTTTTTTTACTGACTGAGATTGAGTCGTTCGGCTGGTCACGTAAGCACCGATTCCAACTGCGATTTGTGCACTTTTTGTTTTTCGGTTGTTTGTTGTTGCTGCTGTTGCTGGGCCAGTTGCATAAGCCCCTCAATTTGATTTTGGCAACGCGGAAGATACGAGAGCCTGAGCCTCAGCTTCAGCGACAGCCTCAGCCTCAGCCTCTGCCTGAGCCGCAACCAAAGCCAAAGCCAGAGAGTTAGCATCTAAACGATTTTGAAACCATTTTGCGTTTTGCTTTGCCATTCGGTTTAACAATGCAATTGCACGCTGCCTTTCAGGAAAATGGAAAATGCCAGTCTGTCGGAGGCCTACAGGGATCTCCACGCGAAACGTAATTTTCGTTGGACTATTTGCTAGAACTATTGAACGAATAAACAACCTAAACTAGTAAACATTTTAGCATTCCTAAAAGGTTAGTAAGTAGGTAATGTTCGAATAAAACGATGTAGTAGTTTCATAGTCATGGTAGATAACCTGAGATAAGAATCTGAACTGCTATTTAAGTGTTTTCAATGCCAGTGTAGTTCAGATCATCAAAATGGGTTCAATGCTTATACTATATAGTGTTGTTATATTTTTATTTGTTTCATCTTTATTTACTTAACTCGAGTTACTCAACAGGTAAGAATCCATATTGGTTTATTGAAAATAATCTGTATTCATTTTGGAGCTGTCAATCGATTTTGAGACTTATTTATTTTTTTCATTTCCAGTCTTATTAATAACAACATTAAGTTCAATGAACTTTCAATATTTCATTAAATAAATTTACACCATATTTATTCTTCATTTTTTAGTACATTCGTAAATGGTATATTTTTGAAAGTAACATATAAAACTTGTATATAGTAATAAATATTAATTTTTTTATGTAATTACTCCCTTAATACAATTTTTGATTAGAACCATTTTTGCTGACAATGTGATATGCATATTTTGTACTCTATGGTATATTTCAAATGTAGTACAATGTAAATATACCAAATATAGTCTTTGTGATATTTCGGTATATTTGGCTATATTAATTTGGTATATTTTAATAATAATAGCGCTCTTTATTTGCTTTTATTAAAATTGGTAGCGGGTATCTCTTTCTTACTTATGAAATACATCTTTAATTTTAATTTTCTCAAACATATTTAATATATAATTATTGGCTAATTATGAAGATAACTCGAAATAAAATTCGAATTTATTTAAAAAGATTACAGATACTTTCCTTATTATGTAGATCTCTTCTTATTCTACTTTGGAGCTAGTTAAAAAATGCTCAATTGACAAATAGTTCATTTCATGTTTATACATTGATTGGTTATCAGAGAAACAAATGCAGCTTAGCGATAGACTTTGTCATCTGGCGAAGTATAGCGAGGCATTGCAAAAGCGAAGCCGTTGTTTTCCCATAGAATTACCACCAAATGGAAGTCACTTTTAGCATATAAAATACATCAATTGTGGCCTCTGTGTGCCACTATTAACTTGTCTTCGGAGGGGGACTTTCAATATCTGCTAAACTGTCGCTCGGCGTGCAGATCTCTTAACTTATTTTCAATGCTTGCTGCAAATGTTGCGACTGCAACTGCGACAGCGATTGTGACTGCGAATGCGAGTGCGAGTGGAAAGTGGAGCAAACGGTTTCCTTTATGGACGAGCATATAAAATTTTATGAACCATTTATGGCAAAGCGAAAAGGAAAGAAATAATAGACAGAAAGAGAGAGGGAGCAGAGCAGAGCAGAGCACATACAAAATGAAATCAAAGAAACACATAATAGTAAAGTAGCAAAAGGAAAAGAGCAGAAGACGTCGAAGCGGAATAATAATGCGATGACAACAGACTCGGTGTCAGAGTCAGAGTCAAAGCTTTGGAGTGAGAGTCACAATAAGAGACTGAGTCCAAGGCAGCGGCAGAGAAGTCTCAGAGTCATAGTTAGAGTCATCCAGTCATGCCGTCTCCAGTCTACAGTCGAATCGACCAAATGGACGCAGCATTGCAAAAATATTATTATGATTGCAACTGCAGTTCCATCTGGATTGAGAAGACAAAACACGAGACCGGAGAGAGAGAGAGAGAGTGGGGGGAGATAAAATGGTAAAATGGGGGCTTCGGTCAGCATAAACAATCACACGCTGAGTGCGTCGATGTTGCCGCTCCACAAAATGCCATAAATAATGAAAGGAAGCTGCAACGCAGCAAGCGCTGGGTTGCGCCACGAACCCGGGGGCAAGTATAGTTTTCGAATGATTTGAAATGAATGAAATAAATTGGTTGCCACGCTGCCATGTTGCCACGTTGCAAGTTACTAGTTGCAAGTGTGCACAGAGCGACAGTAAATGCCACATACACTTGCTGCCACAATTCTCTGCTCTGCTCTGCTGTGCTGTGCTCTGTGCCACAAGCTGCCGCAACACCAGAATGTGTGGCATGACTCTTCCTAATGCCTAGTCATTGGCCACAAATCAAAGTAGCAAGCTGTCGCACTCAAAGCGCTGCGTATTTGCATGCCAAAGTATGCTTATAGTCGACTAGTAGATACTCTGTAAGGATTTTGCAACAAAAAGCTATGTTATAAGTAATTAATTACATTAAATATGGAATAAATGTTAATTATGTAAGGCATTGTTAAAAACTAAAGCTCATTTTATACCAGATTAATATCAAAGGGTAAATTTAAGGTTAATGTTATTTACTATAAAAGTTACAAATGAAAAAGTTGCTGATGAATCTTTTTTCACTTTATTAGTCAAAAAGCAAAAAAGAAAATGTTTCAAATTTTGCAACTAAACTGAATTTATTTGAAAATACATTTCCCCTTTATTAGTATGCATCTCATCAGCCTCATTTAAAATAATGTTGTGAGACAATGTAATGTTACAATTTATATTTAAAACATGCTGCTTTATTTACAAACAAAAATGGATTATTCTTGACTATTTTTTAATGTATTCTTTATTTAAAATATGCTGCCCTTCTTAGTAACTTCCATTGTTTGTTGATGTATATTTAATACTTATTTTCTTCACATCATTATATTATAATTTCAATATATTAATATATCACTCTAGATCGAATAATTAACATACCAGATTAATAATTGGGAACTTAAACAGTTTTTCTTTTTTTTACATTAAGAATTACAAAAGTAAATAACAAAATAATTATAAATGTACTTAAAATTGAGCGCTTATTTCAAGCAATGAAATTACTTGACCACAGTCAAGTATAAGAACTAACGAAACATAAGAAAATATAAACTTTCAGATACTTAATAAAAATTCATTCTGAGCTATGTCTTTGTTTCTCGCACAAAGCTTTGAAAAGACACCAAACGATAGTTGTGCATTACAGTCAAGGAACAAGCGGAGTTATTTATGTGATTGTTGAAAACTTACAACCAATTTGGGTTACTGTAACACACACACACACACAACCAAAGCGAAAGAAAGTAAGAGAGATACTGTAATAAAGAGGAGGGGTAAACAGAGGGAGGGGAGTTTAAATTTAAGGGCACGCTGCAATCGTAAAGCAGCGGAGCATATGTGGAGTTGGTAATTGTGCAACGGCTGCAACAGTTGTAGCATTAATGAGGAGCCAAACAAGGCAACAACCACACACACACACACACACACACACACACACACAAATAGACGTACGTATTCGTAGATACACACATGGCGACAAAAAAGATACATTTGTATCTACAAGCTGGTATGTCGCATGTGGCTGTGTTGGCTGGGTGAAAAGCGAATCAATCGCAACTCAAATAAATTAAAAGAAATGCAAGGCAACCCACATTGTGGCACTGTGTGTATTCGACTGACTTTGAGTCTTTGGCTTTGATACAAGCAGCAAACCAGCAGCAAACGTGCAACGTGCAACATACATTGAGCGGCGGCGACTCTTGCAACTCGCATGAGGAGACAAAATAAATTAAAGCGACGACAAGTCACAAGGCAGCAAGGCATCAAGGCAGAAGGCAGAAGGTAGATGGTAGATGGTAGAAAGCAAAGGCAAAGGCACTTTCAGAAATTAATGGCACGACCAGGCAATTGATTTAAAACCAACGACAAAACAGAACGAACCAAACGAAACCCAGCCAGCGATCTACTAACCAAGCAAACCGAACGAAGCAACTCTCTGATAGATATTAAAGTGCAGATAGCTGAAAGCAACAACAGCAACAACAACAACAGATACGCATTACTCAGTGGTGTGACCCAAGAGGAGCATCTCAGTTGCCCTAAATACAACGCAAAAGAGTAACGAATAAAAGCATGAAAATCACCGAAAAACATAAAGAAGAAAAATTATGAAACATAACGAATCTTTTTACTGAAAACAAAATACAAAAAAAAAAACACAAATAAGACTAGCTTAACTTTCTCTTAAAGCAAATCTAGTATTTGTTCTGAAGATGAATAAAATTAAATCAACATTCGAGCACTCCCCTTGAATGTCGATGCCACTGCGTCGCAAGAAATATTCTGCACAAGGAGGCTGGGAAAATGATTGGCAAAGACTATGAAAGAAAGCTGCGTCAGTTGTTGTTGTTATTCTCGTTGATGCTGTTGGAGTTGGTGTTATTGCTGATGTCGTTGCTGCTGCTGCTGCTGCTGCTTGGCTGCCTCGCATCCGTATCCATGAGATACTCGCACATTCAGCCAGCTATTTAGTCGCACAAATGTTTCTAATCTGTGCCGCCAACTGCCAACTGGCCGATAAACACATCCCATACCCAATGCCATTCCCACTGCCAATCTCATTCCCATTCCCATTCTCATACCCCAATCGAGCATACCCCATTGCTCCTCCAAGCCACCAACAACCATTCGTATTCGTATTCGTAGTCGTATTCGCATTCGCATTCACATTCTCATTCACATTCGTAACTCGTAGAGTGTCAGAGCTTTGTGCGTGTTGCCTAGATTAAATTTCAATTAACACCGCAGATACACTCGCACAGCCATTACAACAACAACCACAACAACAACATGAGGCCGGAAAAATATGGCAACGGCGTGCGTATCTGTTTTTCAATTAGATTTCGCATTAATTAAAAGACGCTGCCCAGACAAACAATATTACTAAACTCGATTGCAGCACTACAAAGTCCAATCATAGCCACATTATTAGCTATATTACGATATTCATTGCCATTGTATCGTTACGATATGTGGATGAAATTCAAATAATAATAGAGAAAAATAATAAAGAAAAAATATTAAAATTGTAGTAAAATGTAATTTTCTATTGACTTTTAAAGTTTGTAGCGGATAAAAAGATATTAAATATTAGCATAAGGCGGTGAAATAACTCTTAATATTTATAATTAATTTCACATTCAAGTAATAAATTTCAATAAAAATTATTAACAAATTTCATAGTCGAGTAAGAACAATAGAAAGTCCGACGCTCAAAGCAACAACTAAGCATTCCTTTTCCATTTACTTACTACGAGTTGTTGGATAAAAAAAAAGTACCAAGCTACCCAAATATACCAAATTCATATACATCAAAAATACTAAAAATGTACCAAAAGGCATTGATTTAGTACCGTATACAAAGTATACCATAGGTATTTATCGATTTGTAGAGGCGAAAGTATGATAGATATGCGTGCATATGTAAAAAGTGCTATCGATACAAATTTTACCTATTTCTCTTATAGTCTCTGAGATCTAGATGGACGGACAGACAGAGAGACAGACAGACGGACATAGCTATATCGTCTCAGCTGTTGACCCTGATTAAGAATTTTTATAGTATCGGAGATGCCTCCTTCTTCCTGTTACATATATTTCCTGGATAATAATAGTTGTAATAAGTTATAATGTAACTGAACTCTATAAAATTTCTCCAAATAAATGCAAATTAATTTTAGTATCCATTAAAATTATAATTTATTAAATACAAATTTATATTCTTACTTAGACCAACAACTTATTAGCAAAAACGAATTTTCTTGATTGTTTTCAGTTCGTTTAAAAAGAATAAATCATTTAATCATTTATTTTACAAAAATGCTTTTCTAATAACTCTAGTTTCTAAATAATTTATTTTCGCTTAAAAGGCATCTGGCAGTTGATCACTTTCGATTCTTGAACGCTGACTTTGATTGTCGCACAACAAATCAAAATATATCAATTAGTTCATACATTCGCTTAAGCAAATTTGTGCTCGCCTGATTATGGTACAATATTTGCATTGCTGGTACTTTGCGGTATTTTTTAAATACCAAATATTTGTTAAAGCGCAAGCTGAAACCACAGCTCACTATCTACATACATATCTCTGCCCACAGTATTTATTTGGGGGGGGAGTCTCTGCATTTTGCTGATAGAGCAATCGCTTGCTACGATCTGGGAAGGGGAAAAGGTGAATGCTTTGGGGGTGGGAATAGGGAAAGAGGAAGGGGAAAGGAGCGAGGAAGGTGTTTGCATGGTGGCTTTACTCACAAATTGGGCAACTCACGCATAACTGAAATTTGTTGGGCGTTCACATTAATTTTTGAACAACTGCGGAATATTTGTTGTGTGTGTAAGTGTGTTTTCGTTTTGGGTCTGTCAAACAAGTTGACAACTCGCGATGTGTTGTATGTGTATATATAAATTTACCGTTACGCTGCCAACACACCCATACACACGCACACACATAACTTATATGGCCAAGGCGGGTTGGTGGCTTGGTGAAAGGAGGCAGAAATTTTGCCATTAAGGCATAAAAACCCAAACGAGTCGCGCTACGGGACAAGTCAGGGAGATAGCAAAAGGATATAGAGCAAGAGAGAAAACGAAAGAGAGAGAGAGAGAGAGAGAGAAGCAAAAAGTAAAAATCATTAAATTAACATGACAAATGACAAAGGACCGATAAAAGTACATGCATGCATACGCCAAGAGTCTATATATATGTACGTACGTATGTGTCTATATGGAGGTGTGGCACCACACGGCCAACAACTGCAGTTTAAGACTCGACGTGGCACGACGCGACGCAGGAAGCGGTGGGGCGGGGGGAGGCAGCGCCAACGACAGTCAACACTATAATAAATCCGTAAATATAATGGCAAAGGATACTTTGGTAATTGGACGAGCTTATGCTTAACGGCGCTTTAATTTATGCCAAGTGCCCAGAGTTGCCCACCCAAAAATAAAAGAATATATAAACCGAGCGAACCGCTGCTGCTCCCGGTCCTGATTCTGGAACCCGGAACCCAACGCCCCGCCCCGCCCCTCCCCTCACGCTGCACATTGCCCGCCTCTTCTCAGCTATAAAATGTCGCGCTCCTCGTTGTCGTTGCTTGTTTATGGTTATGGTTATGTCTGTGTCTGTGTGAGCCAGTCTATGTATTTGTGTGTGTGTATATGTGTGTGTGTGTTTGTGTGTGTGTTTGACTGAAAAGTGTAGGCGTGGCATGGCATGTGGTCTGCACTACGTGTATGCGCCCGAAATTTAACGGGTATATAAAAATACCAGCCTGGACATCACTCCCCACAGTGGACACAGCGCACAGTAGTCAAAATGATCAGTTGGTGTGAAAACGTAATCAAAATTGTTGCAGGAAATTATTATAATTAGTTTAAATCTAATTCAAATATTGTAAAGCTCTTAAATATCTATAAGTGAAACACACAAAATAATCGAAAAAGTTGTAATTATGTAAATAATATTAATTAAAATAAAGAAAACATTTTTAGAAACTTTTTAACACTGGAAAGCACAAAATATTTTGATAGCATTAATGATAGAAATTCACTATCACTATTCACTATATTATATATAATTCATTTCGGATTAAAATACGGTAAATCGCTTAAATATCTAATAGTGCAATCACAAACAAACTATCAAAACAATATTGAAAGCCCAAAAAAATAAAGGGAATATTCAGAAAATTTTTGATAACACTGGAAAAATGTTTTGATAGCTTTAATAGCCTTGAAATTTACAATGTCTTATTCTTGAATAAAACTGCATATTAAATTTCCATTTTTTTCTTTTAAATTGGTTAAAGACATTTTTATTTATGTTAATAGTTTTGTTTGTAGAGTATTAACCACAAGTTTTGGCAATTTTTAGAAAATTGTATTTAGAAAACTTTGCTTCGTTTGGTTATGCGTCTAAAAGTTTTGAAATTTATAGCACACATTGTACTATTTTAGCCATTGTACGCGACATCGGCACACCAGCACAGCGGAAGCGGAAGTTGCTACACATTGTTGTTGTTGTTGTTATTATTATTTTTGTTGTTGTTGTTGTTGTTTGTTAGGTACTCGTGTTTTTATTACAATATTTGCGGGCATTGTTGCTGTTGCGCTTTTTATGATTATTTTGCATATCATAAAATTAAATGTACGAAAAATGTTTACATATTTTTCTTTTTTCCTTCTTGCGACTTTTATTATTATATATTTTTGTTATTTTTATTATTTTGGGTTTCGCATATTTTGTTGACTTTATAATTAATTTTTGTGAAAAGGAAATAAAAGTACCTGGTCTCCGGTCGAAAAGCTCGTAAGCATTGATTAAAGACTTATCTGAAATTGGGTATAACGTATATCGAATAGCTGAAATCTATTCATTATAAACGTTTTCAGATTTCTCAATCCAATTAGAGTAATTATCATACATGTGTTTAAAGTTTCAATGAATTAACTACAACAGCAAATCCAATCTGTTATTGAGCTCATCTTTAATTCCCGGATTGAGAAACACTTAAATTGGCTTCGATTGCTTGATTACCTTGTGTACACAGACAAACACGCACATCGAGGGGAAACCGATCGTTCTAAGAGATACTTTGTAACGGAGCTTTGTTGTTTCGTGCTCATACATAAATTATGTTAATGCCATCAAAGGAGAGTAACTAGCCATAAAAGCACTAAATGGTTAACTATAAAGGCCAACTGAAATAGAATCCGCAAAGAGCCATCAACTCTTGATGGAGATGGAGATGACGATGACGATGGCTCGCACTGCAGATAGAGATACTCTAAATGGAGATAGAGATGGAGATGGGCAAACAGAGTGGTCAACAACAAAGGCGGTCCAATAAATGACCTAACGGATGACTTTATGTGACCATTAAAAGATACTGCACATAAAACTTTCAAAGCAAATTAAGTGTAGCATACTTATGTGGGCCGAAGAACCCACTCAATATAAGGTGCTTTAATGTAAGCTATCTGTCTATGTCTATGTCTATATCTATATCTATATCTATATCTATATCTATATCTATATCTATATCTATATCTATATCTATATCTATATCTATATCTATATCTATATCTATATCTATATCTATATCTATATCTATATCTATATCTATATCTATATCTATATCTATATCTATATCTATATCTATATCTATATCTATATCTATATCTATATCTATATCTATATCTATATCTATATCTATATCTATATCTATATCTATATCTATATCTATATCTATATCTATATCTATATCTATATCTATATCTATATCTATATCTATATCTATATCTATATCTATATCTATATCTATATCTATATCTATATCTATATCTATATCTATATCTATATCTATATCTATATCTATATCTATATCTATATCTATATCTATATCTATATCTATATCTATATCTATATCTATATCTATATCTATATCTATATCTATATCTATATCTATATCTATATCTATATCTATATCTATATCTATATCTATATCTATATCTATATCTATATCTATATCTATATCTATATCTATATCTATATCTATATCTATATCTATATCTATATCTATATCTATATCTATATCTATATCTATATCTATATCTATATCTATATCTATATCTATATCTATATCAATATCTATATCAATATCTATATCAATATCTATATCTATATCTATATCTATATCTATATCTATATCTATATCTATATCTATATCTATATCTATATCTATATCTATATCTATATCTATATCTATATCTATATCTATATCTATATCTATATCTATATCTATATCTATATCTATATCTATATCTATATCTATATCTATATCTATATCTATATCTATATCTATATCTATATCTATATCTATATCTATATCTATATCTATATCTATATCTATATCTATATCTATATCTATATCTATATCTATATCTATATCTATATCTATATCTATATCTATATCTATATCTATATCTATATCTATATCTATATCTATATCTATATCTATATCTATATCTATATATATATCGGAAAGTACATTCATTTTTTATACATTCATATCTATTTTTAGCAACTTTTCTCCTTTTTATTGTCTTTATTGTTGGCTTAATTTAGGACTTGAAAAATTTTACTTTAATGCTTTTAAATGCGTTTCCTTTAGCTTCGCCCATATCTGAGTTTCCTCTTGCTCTTTCCTTTTGTCTTCTTTCATTTTACTTTTCTTTTCTTCGTCGATTTTTTTTTGCGTAACTTTTTCGCCAATACCTTCATCAATCATTTCTTGTGTCACGCGCTGGGGACTTTGGGTCTGCATCCTCCGGATTGGACTCCAGTTTGGCGGGTCGCGACTGCAGTGCCAGTGGATTAGACGGCGCCCTTTCCGGGTTAACAAATGAATTTCGCGCGCCTTTTTCTCCCTTCTTGCCCCATATCACTACCCACTCCCCGAGGTTTTCCGCTTCCTGCTCGCTGGCTGCTCTTGGAATGAGCTCATACCACACAGACTTGAAAAGATTTCAACACATCGAAAGGAGGTTAAGTCAGGGGCTGAGTTTTTGGCGACAAAATCGAAAAACGCTGCGTAAAAGGGTAAACAATGACTTTTTTCAGCTTTTCTCCACCTCCCTCTTCCTCCTTCTCCCTCTCTCTCAGGGTTTGCCGGCTGTCCCCCATCTCTTTTTGGCCGTCGAGCTGTGAAAACGCAACGAAGCACAAAAATAATAACAAAACGAGGCACATAGCATCGCATACTATATGGAAAACAAAGAATGAGGAATGTTTTTCTTTACTTTTCGTTCGTTCTTTCCTTTATTTTGTCTCTTTTGATGATGTAATGAGCGTAATAATCAGAAAAACATGCGAAACGCTTCTGATTTAGATGTTGTTGTTGCTGTTGTTGCTGTTGGTGGTGTCACCAACAGATTGGATAACACTTGATTGAAATGTCCAAAACCTGAACCCATAAATTACAAACTGACAAGCTAAACAAGACTTTGGAATTTGGGGGATTTTCTTTCTCTTTACAAATAAGATTTTAAGTGTGTTAGCAAAAAGCGTTAAATAGAGGCCCATTTCCCGCTTTCCCAGTTCCTCCGCCTACTTTAAAATGATTTTTATGTGCAGAAAAAAAATATAGCACACCCTTAAAAAAATAAACGAAAATTTATAGAGCATTAAAGAGTTTTCTAGTGCTGCAACATTTTATTGTCCAAGAAAGTTAACTCGTCATTGAAAATATTGAACTTTTTTGGTGGGAGCAAAATTATAAATTCTTTACTCCTTAACGCTTTAAAATTTTAAATACTATATCATATTTTATTCGAATGCATTTCAGCAACACTTGCAATATAATTAATTAAAGTTAAGCCCCTGAAAATTATTTTAACAAGTATCTTACGAAATGAACTTTATAAAATTAAAAAGGAGCTCATACTCTATGTGTATGAAATATATTTGTATCCTTAGTCGAAGTGACTGCCTAGGAAAAGGAGTCTCTGGCAGATGTACAGTGTGGAATTCTTGGAGCTGTCGTAAAGTAAACTTTATAATATGCAACAGTTTATGGCCTGAACGTAGCTAACGATGTTATGGCCACTCATGGAGCCTAGCTTCGGGGGCTTGGCTGCTGTGCGCCGATAAATAAGAATAATGTGTGGAAAAGTTCAACTCAAAAAATGGCTGAAGAACTTGGATAAAGAAGGCAGAAAGAAGAGCTTCACATAATGACCATGGACGAGCAGTTTATGGTTAAACAGCAGACTTCAGACCTCAACTCAACTCATCTCCACTATGGAGCATGCAGAATGGGGCAGCTCCAAAACAGGCGACATGTCGCGACGTGTCGGCAACTGCCTCTCCAGAGCACACACAGCGGGATATATTCCCCTTCGTTATGCAAAGTAATGCAAAATGGCAACGGCAACGACAACGGCAACGGCAACGGCAACGGCGACTGCAATTGGTAAACCCATCGCCCAGTTTTCTCTCCCCATTCACTCCACGTTTTGCCACAATGTCCTGTGTGTGTCCTTGTTGTCTTTCCAGCTGTGCGGCCCAGCTGTGTATATGTCTCTGTGTGTGTGTGTGTGTACGAGTGTGTTGGTCTGGAGAGAAAGAGAGTTTCTCTTTTTATATTGGCCTGGCTTGATAACGCATATTTTTGGCTTATTTTGCAGCTTACTGCTGTGGCAGCAATTTTGTGGGGCTACTACTGCTCTGTGTGCACTATACCCTGTATACTAGTACCCAAGGGCATATTAAAAAGCTCTTGCTATCAAAACTTTATTTTATTTAAAATGTTAAACAAATAAATATATCTGAAATATATACAAAACTTAACATAGATTTGCGAAAATATTGAAAATATGATGAATGCGTCTTAATCCAAAACTGTCTTTACTTCAAATTTATTTTAAATCAATTAACTAATATTCAACGTTAAAATTAACTACAAAATAAATTTTCTGAAATGTTGGGTTAATCTTTTGGCTGGGCGCCTAAACTTAACGTTGATTATATTGATTACCTTTGATTATTTAATATATGCATAATTGATAATATTTATGTATAATAGTACAGATTGAATACACTTAAAAAGTAAAATAAAAACAGAAACTTCTTTCTGACGACTAATTTCATAACCTCTGAAGACTGTTGCTGATTGGTGATCTATTTCTTGCGACAGATGATATCGTTAGCTTAGTATCTACTGAATTGCTAATGCCAACCAATACCGATAGAATCGATTAGCCTCTACCTCTCTTACATTTATGCGGTCAACTTGCTGATGCTTTTTAAAATTGGTTGTCGTATTTTATTTAAAAGTTTATTGTAATTCATATAACTAATATTTATTCAATAGAAATAAGAAGAATATTTCTTAATCAAATAAATAAACCATCA
Source organism: Drosophila nasuta (assembly GCF_023558535.2). NCBI lineage: Eukaryota > Metazoa > Arthropoda > Insecta > Diptera > Drosophilidae > Drosophila > Drosophila nasuta. Next base: position 31,074,717 of record NC_083457.1, on the reverse strand, counting down.
TAATTCATTGAATTAACATTAACATTAACATTAAAATATTCTTCAGATACATAGCTCTAATTGAATCTAATTGTAATTATAACCTATCAAAATACTTAATAATTACGAATTATGTTCTTTAAAAGTTTCATTTTTTGTTGAAATTTAAAAAAAAAAACTTTAACAAATATATTAAACACTTTCACTTAGCAATTTTCGGTTTATATTATTCTAGTAATATGTTCTAATTTACAATATCCAACTACTTTTATATTATGTTTAATAAATATTCAACTTGTATAGCATATCACAATAGTCTATCAGTCTATATGCGCAGTTCGAACTGGTTTTTTCAGTGACTGCGGTTTGCCCTTCGCTGCTGGCTGTGCCAGCCGCCTGCCGATAATCACGCCGTTGCCCATCAACCGGAAACGGGCGCAACGCCATCTTGTTTCTGCGCATCTGTATGTGTGAGTGTATGTGTGTGTGTGAGAGTGTATGGAAAATATGCGTGCAACTGCCATAAAGTGGCAGCGCTGTCGAAATTGCAGTTGCTGCAAGTGCTCCTCCCTTCTGCCGCCTCCTCATCCTCATGCCCAACTCTCCGATCTCTCGACTCTCGTCTCGTTGCTGGTCTCTGCCAATCTGCGGCCCGGCTGCATGCCAAAGTGCACGACGTATATTGGATTTGCCAATCATAAACTGAAGCCAACTGCATAATCTATGCACTTCACATGCAGAACCAGCAACAGACTACATTCACCGCCACCCATCCACACAATTGAGAGAGATGAACACGGAGCGAGAGAGAGGGAGAGAGAGAGTGAATGGGACAGTTGCGAAAGACCAATGGAATATATTAAAGTTGGTTCTTTTGGTTTAAATGCAAAGTGGCGTTGCATGAAATTGAAAACTCAAATTGTCTAGTTGCAGCCCAAATGAACTTAACTACAGCTATAATATATCAGCTGCTCGATTGACAGCGCTTTAACAACGAAACACACTCAAATGGGGTATATCCATCTGATGTTTTGAATACTGATGTTTTGAATACTACAAAATTCAGATCAACAACAAGATTTTACATAATTATTATTTCGAAATTAAAAAAAATTTATGTCGCTATTTTAATTTTTATTATTTATACAATTTTGAATTTATCAAAATGTAGTATTCAAAATAACAAGTAATAAACTGTGATTGGAAACCAATAATAAAATACTTCTTTACTGAATTTTTGTTTAAGTTTTATAAACCTCTTTTTATCAAGTAAATTTTTCATTCAAAAATAACAGCAAATAGAATAGCACAGGGTATTTACAAGCACATGCCTTTAATTCATAATTAAACTAGCAAAGAGAATAAAATACGCAGCGTCATCGAATGAAAGCTAACTGCTTAGATTGAAAAATAATGAAAACATTATTGAGTGAAAAGATTAGTGAACTCTTTAAGTTTAATGGCGAACAACATTTTCGAATTTCAGATCTTTTCGATTTTAAAACAAGATTTATTAAATGTCGATGAATCAAATCTTTTATTAAGAATTTTTCAATCTGGATTTTATGCTTCAAAAAATTTTTTGTGAGTCTGAAATGTTTTCAAGCTATTGTACTTTGCTCTTCTGATTTCTTTTTGTATAAATAAAGTCTTTCTAAAACGTTGTTTCTAGGAAACATCATTTATATTAAGAAAGTCTAAAAATCCTCCTATGAATTCTACAATATCTTTTAAATCAAAACTGCTCAATATTCCAACCAAGTATATTCCTTTCATTCTCCATCACACAAAATCTCTTGACACTACAAAATGTTATACTTAAGTTGCTAATGTTCTTGCATAATCTTTGGCACTCTAATTATATTCAGTGCTGTGTGTGAATGGTTCTTCATTATTTCCCCAACACAGTAGTTGCTTATCTCATGAATGGCTGGGTTCTTATGTCTCCATATAAGCCATTATATCGAATGGATTTCGAGTCATATTCATAAGTAACTCCAATCATAACTATTCGTACTTATCGTTTCCGCAAATTTCTTTACCAAATGATATACAAAAAGAAGAGAATTTAAATTTGAATCAAGTTTTGGCTGGCACTCGTAGTTGCTACATATATGCCACATGCCACACGCCCCTTTGCCATGCCCCTTGCCGCATGGCGTGTGGTGCGCTGTGGCTGTGGCTCAAAACAACCGCCAATAATAACAATAACTATTCTTTAGATCTGCTTAACAGCCAATGTAGTTAAAAAGCAAATGTTTTTCTCAATTGCCACGCTCCTTGTTGCTTTTGTTATTGCAGCTAGTAACTGCGCTAGCATGTGTGTATGTGTGTGAGCGTGTCTGTGTTTTTGTTGCAAATGGGCCGCAGAGACAACAACGTCGCTTGCCAAAAACAATTCCCACTGAATTTTTACAGTCGAAATAATTTTTAATTTACATAAATGGCGGCCTGTTACATGACTCTATGTGTGTATGTGTGTGTGTGTCTCTATCTCAGTGTAAATGTGTGTGTCTTTGTAACCGCCTTGAAGCGTCTCTAACTGTGTCTGCCTCTTGGCTTTGAGTGGCGCCTCCCATTCCCACATTGAGTTTGCCGCATTTGCGACGCATAATTTCGGGTTTTGCATTCTTCGACTTTTGCAACAGTCAGCAAAAATACACAAAAATTCAAACATAATGCGTGCACAACTAGAGAATACCCTTTTACATGAAATTTAATAAAGTTTAAAGGCAAACTTAATAAGAAGTTTCACTCAGTTGCTTAATAAGAAGTATTATTTCATCTCGTATACTTATTGAATACTTTTGCTATGCTACCCTTTAGCACTTCTCCGTGGTTTACAGGGTATGCAGGACAGTTGCATAGCCGGAAGTACTTTCTATTCGCTTGTCTCTTTCGCATATCAAATGCTTGGACACTTATCGATTTCTTTTGCCCAGCCAGAAATTATCGTCATCGCTCATACGCCGCGTGGTGCCGGTGGAAATTGTATGAAAATTGTCACTTAAATTCCACACGAAAAGCTTTGTGGCTGCTGCTACTGTTGCTGTTGTGGTGTTTTTGCCATGATAAATGACCAGCAAACATTCCTTGTTCCGAGTCTTCTCCTCGGCCACCGCTCAATGCTATGCATAACATTTACGCTAACTGCTTTGCAGACGCCTTCCCTTTGACCCCCCTCCGTTCAGTGTATGCCACAAAATATACATAAATACGAATATTTTTATACAAGTTTGTAAGTTGTTACATTTATTTCGAGTCTCTCTGGTCTGACTTTGGAATTAATCATGACACAATTATGCTAAGCACACAATCCCAACGGAAGCTCCTCACTTCGAAAAGTTGCAACTTGAACCGGTTCGGCGGAGCTTTTAAGCAGGAACTTGAATTGCTTTTGAAGTTGCGAGTATGCTTTCATCTATGTTCATTAGCATTTTAATAGATCTACCTATTTTTGAAAGATCTATGTCTTGAAGTCTATTTACTAGAGTTTTTGCCTTTGAAGTTGGAAATAAGGTGTTAAACTTAGTCAAATTACCATAAATATACACAGAGAGACAATATTGACGATATAAACACACGAATCAAAATCTAGAGTATGAGAATTTTTCAATCATAAAAAAATGTTGAATCAAAAATTCAAAATTTATGTATTGATATATTCAATATACAAGATTTAAATCTATATTTATATTTTGTTCTATTTTAAACAAACTAAATTTGAAAACGTTTCAAGAAGACTTAATCATTTTTTTCTGCTTCCAATTCTGACATTTTTACATTCTTGAAATAAAGAATGTTTAATTTATTATTATTTGTCTTCCGTTTTCTGTGTTGACATCATATTATGATTGATTTTTTCACTTTCCCAGTTTTTTTTTTTGAGTTGTAGAAAAAAAAGGTAAGCAGTTTTTTAAACAGTTATTTATTAGGTAGTAATTAGAAATATTTGTAAATAGTTCTTTGTTTACTACCTCTTGAATAGCAGTTAATTCAAACTTCTGATAGCTGAAGCTACTTTACAGAAAATATTATATTATATAATCCGAAATGTTTTGCCAAAAACACTTACAATTTAAATTTTCAACTAATTATGCAGCTGAACCACTTTTACACAAGTTTAATTTGAGAATATTTACAATGGAGGCTCAACTAAAATGTTGGCCATATGATCAAAGCCAAATTTGGTGCACTTATGAGCGGCCATGCGATTGGCAAAGCTGGCGGCAATCGTGGCAGTTCGCTCTCGCACATACAACGCATAGATGAAGGCACCTACAAAGGATTCCCCAGCACCGAGAGCATCCACAACCCGAGCGATCTTATGCGCACGCACCCGCAGATAGTTGCCAACGTTGTCGAGGAGACCGACGCCACGCTTGCCCCACATGAAGAGGACATAGGGACGCTTATTGGTCAAGCGAAATCCCATCATCTCATCCAAGCATCGACAGGCATCTCTGGGCCTCTGCCAGCCATATTGGAATGCCAGCTGCTTCGAGAAGAAGGCATAGTCACAACACTCCAGCATAGGCCAAAGATTATCCAGATCCGACACAACTTCCATGGATACGAAGATCTTTTCTTTGTGCATGGCATTATGAGCAGCCACATGTTTCATCATTGCCTCATCCGATTGACGTCCGCGAAAATGTATCCAACCGTAATTGTTGAGATCCAGTTTCTTGAAGTCCTCCAGCGTGACATAGGGAAACTTTGAGGTGCAGTTGGTAATGGTGCAGGTCTTTGTGTCCCTAGTGAGGAACACTAAGGAGAAGGGCGGATTGCTCTCATGCCGTGGACAATTGTCAATGCCAATGCCTCGCAGCCGCAAATCATCCAAAAGCAATCGAAACATTGGATTAGTGCTCAGCATCACAAAGATCTCCACGTTCATGCCGAGATTGCGCAACACAGTTGCCGTATTTGCCGCTTTCCCTCCGCGCTGCCAGATGCCTTTGACACAGCGTTCGGGCTTCATCACCTTGGGAAATTTATTGACAATCGATATGCAATCGACAACAGCGTTGCCCACACAGAGCACCTTCTTCTTGCCAGCCGCATAGCTCAGTCTTCGATCGCACCTGTCCATATTTAAAAAATCTCTTTTTTCCTGAACTTTTTAACATTGAATTTTAAAATTAATTCTAATAAAAGTACTGCCAATAACTGACAACTAAACAAAGACTAGAATAGGATTTTAAGAAATGTGGCATTTCAATGCTTATTTGATCTTTTATTTCATGCTCATTTCCTTCACATGTCACCACAGTCCTCAATAACAATCTTTTTTGATGTCTTGCCCGAATTGAAGCCCAACGTTTCCACCTTGCGTATGATATCCATGCCTTCAACTACCTTGCCAAACACAACATGTTTATTGTCCAACCATTCGGTCTTCTCAGTGCATATAAAAAACTGCGATCCATTCGTATTTGGTCCAGCATTCCATACATATTGTGCCCCGTCCGGTGGGTTTTAGCTGGAAGTCGGGAAACTTATTGCCATAAATCGATTTTCCACCTGTGCCATTTTGATTGGTGAAATCACCGCCTTGACACATGAAATTTGGGTTATACCAAAAGGAAAATGGATGGAAAGGCGACCCCTTGTAGCCATAGCCCTTCTCTCCGGTGCACAACGCACGGAAATTCTCCGCTGTCACCACATCGGGCACCACATCGGAACGCAGCTCCATGACGATGCGCCCCAGATGTCAGATGTCAAAATACACACGAGGTAAAGTCATTTTCACTTCGTTGCAAAAAGTGCGGAGGAAAGCCAGCTCTGCAATTAAATAGTAAAAATAGTGAATCAAAAAAAAATAAATAAGTTTGATTACAAATTTTTACCGATTTAAAAAAAGGAACAAATTTTTTATGTGACGTTCAAGTTCAAAGCCTAAGCTGTAATGATGAACACTGTTGAGTGCAGCAACATCAAATTTAATAGTAGATAAGTCAAGGCCTACTCAAATTTAAACTAGCCGGTTTAATAGATATACGAGTAGATTGTAAGATATGGATGGGAATGAAGGGGAGTCACATTACTTACAGTTATGTGGTATTTATACGGAGAGCTGAAAACGTTTCATATGATAAGTGTACAGTGCCGTGCCAGTCTTAGTACATGTTTGCAACTACTGACTTTGGGATCGCATAAAAAAGTTATTAGTAAAGTAAATGAGCCCAAATATTTTGTGTTTATTCTTTGAATATTTATTAACAAAATCTTATAAAAAATATAACAAAAAAACTAATTGGTCTAATTAAGAAACAAAAAACCAAAAAAAAACTCGCATGTACTCAGTTATGCTCATTTTGAACACTTTTCAACAAACGCTTTTTTTTAATTCTTGGTCTAATGACTCTTATTTGTAATTATGATATTTATTCATTCTGGTATATTTTCTACCAAATTTTGTATTATTTTCTTTTAGAATAGCTCTCCATTCTTGCTGGACTCGTTGCTGCATCTCGCGATAGCTTGCTGGTACTGATTCGTAGAGTCCCAATCGTCTTTTCATTATGGACCACAAATTTTCGATCGGATTAGGATCAGGACTCTGTGCTGTCCACTCCTTTACCTTAAAATGTTGTTTTGCGATCCATACTTTGAAGATTTTGGACGTATGTTTTGGATCTCCATCTTGTTGAAATATGATGTCTCTCTCCTTATATGCACATTTGTCAACAAAATCGCAAAGATGGGTCTGCAAAATATTTAGAAAGTCTTGCTTTTGCATAGTTCAATCTATTTGCTTAATTGGTCCAATGCTCCACCAAGTAAAACCATGACTAGACCATGACATTTCCTCCTCAGTGTTTCGCAGTTTCTTGTACATGGCCTATCTGCAGCGACTCTTCAGGCTTCTTCCAACAATATTGTTCACCATCCGACTGGAATCGATTCAATTTCGTTTCATCATACCATATAACTATTACATTCACTTAACCCCATGAGCCAAAGTCCAATAGAACATTGCACAAAATGTGACGCGACTCGATGCGTGTAATGCATTTATTTTTAGCCTCACGCACGCACGCAGTATATCGATATATCGATCGGTATTATTATTTTTTAAGAAAAGTTTGGTTTTTTGAAAATGGATGGCAGGTATCTCAGAGTCGAGCATACTCGTAACAGTATATCGATATATATATATACCCTTCGATATATATTTTATTTATTGGTTTTATTGAAAATGGGTTGCGGGTATCTCAGAAAGCACACTCGTAATTGTTAATTTTGCATCTTTACTTAGACAAGAACTCATGCAAAAGGTTCGGTGGATCAACATATATATGAATACGAAATTAAATAATATAAAATATAATATATATATTTAGTGTGCTCGAAAATGTCTTCGTCTGTACGTAGCGCACATTTCGACTTCGAAGAATGAATTTTGATTATTTTTAACATTTAAATAATTGGTGCAGGTCAGTGAGTTATGATTTTGATAAAGCGTTTTCCCAAGAAGACGTCATTCTGACAATTGTTGCCAAGCTGCTGGGCAGTCTTAAGGCAAAGGCCAGCAATGCGATGATAAGCAACTGAAAGTGAAGAGAGAAACACGTGCAGGCATGATGTGTGAAAGACATAGAAGCAATTATATATATGTAGTTACTGGACAAATAGTTCGAAATAAATTAAAACAGAACGATTGCTCGACTACAAGATACCATGAATTTCAATGTTTATTTAATGAATTTAATTAATTGGCAATACTAATAGTATTTATTAATATGTTCAAAATTGTTTTCAATATGATCATTTACCCTTAAAACTCGGAATTAATTTATCAAGCAAAATTAATACATATATCTGTAATATATATCTAATTTCTCTATTCTATCTAAATTTATATCTAATTTTATGTGCTTCAACTATTTTAAGTTTCAAGTACATTAAAACATCTTGAATGTAATATAACAGAAAAACCAACCATAATAAAGGGTATTACTCTTTAAATAAGTATTGAATTACTTTTAGATGCAAGCTCGATTCGAAAATAGAATAATTTTGTCACACCATCTTCAGCTAAACAGACTTTGAGCTTCTTTTGATGATGATACCCAACAATAAACCGTTCAATGTCAAAGTCATGTTGATCTGGCATTATGACATACATTTAATGAATTGACAACATATAGAACGTTCAGTATATACATACAAATATGTTAAAGGAACACAAAATGAAAACTGTCTTGCCAGACTTAAAAGACCGTGCAGAATAATGTTTGATGGTAAGGAGTCGGTAGTCTATATTGAGTAATAATTGCAAAGTCAGGTTGTTCTTTCTGGTGATTTGCATTACTCATTTTAAGATTGCATTTGCACATATTAAATATAAATTTAACTCAGATATAGTAATTTTATTACATTGAGTGAGGTTGATAAACCCCACAACAAAAAGTAAATTATTTGTTGTGTTTTATATAAAGTGAATTAAAACATATAAAATACGCATGAGTGTGTCGCTTCATCATCATCTGCGTCAGCATTGCAGAGATAAACAGGAGAATCTCACTGATTGAAATAGTGACGTAGATGAGAGACAGAGAGAGCGAAAGAGACAGAGAGAGAGAGAGAGAGAGCTGATCATGATAAGTTATGACTATTTGCGATCATCAATATCTTGGCTCATTGATCCTGACTTCAATACAATGTCCCTGTGATACATATGTATATATGTTATTATATAGTATAATACATTGCAATTTTACACTACACAGTTCTCTAATTTTTTGGTTTAATCAAAATTCGGCTAAATGAATCACTCCAAAGCTCTCGCCTAGTTTCATTATCAAGAAGCCTCTCTTAGACAGGCGACAGAAAATTGACATTGTCTCGACATTGACACAATTTGCTAACGCCTTCATTTCCTCTATGAACTTTTGAGCTGAACCCACATCCGTTGATCACGTGTTAATTCCAAAATCATACAGCACTCAGAACTGTAGTCTTCGTCGATTTAAATTAAACTTTTAGTTTCAAATTCATCTTGTCCGCGAGCAGTCGAAATATTCAAAATGTGCAAAATAAAAATCAAAACAGTTATTTTCTTAATAGTACTTGAAATATTCGTTGTGGCCACAGCTGCCTTCGAAGAGGTTAGAACAATTGTATAAAACAGTGTAATACAGTGAGTGATAAGAATGTTTACATTTTCTTCTTATCAGACGTGCGAATCCGAGCGACAATTGGAAGAACAGTGCCGCATGCATAACTATAAGACTGTGAAACCTTTGCTTGACTATTTTAGGCAAGTTCGAAATGAGTTAGAAGACAGTGAAATTAAGGAAAAGAAGTTAAATGAATTTAATTCTAATCTTATAGAAAAGTATCATGAAATTGTAAGAATTCATGAAAAAGTCATGAAGGAGGCAGCTTTATTAGATAATTATAAAAAGGATTTGCAATCGTGTCAAAACAAGTTTGATCTATGTGACTCGGCGTTTAATAGACAAAAAAAATTTATTGGCACATTAATACCAATTTCTAAACTTTATGATGAATGTAAAAAAGAAGTAGCAGAAAAATCCAGCAGATTAAAACAACTTAAGTCTAGTCTATTTGAAAAGGATGAAAGTATCAGCAGACTTAATGCGAATATCTATAAAATTACAGAGCAAAAGCAAACACTTGAGTTGAAATTAGAGAAGAGCCAAAATAAGTTAATAAAGCAAGATAAAGATATTCAGTTATGCCAATCTGAAATTGATACATTGAACGAAACATCAGAATATAACAGAGAACAACAGAAAAAAATTGAATTGCAATTCAAAGATAGTCAAACTAAGCTAACAGATAAAGTGAAAGAAAATCAGCTATGTCAATCTGAACTTGATAAGTTTAGTCTCACAACTTGCATTCTATTTGGAGATTCAGGTATTCATCAACTCAATGTTTCTGGCATAGGTACCTTCGATGTTTTATGCAATAGTCAGATAGCTGGACCTGGATGGATTGTAATACAACAACGAGTTGGGGGAAATGAGGAATTCAATAGGGACTGGGCAACGTATCGCAAAGGTTTCGGTGCAATGAATAGCGACTTCTTCTTTGGACTAGAAAAAATACATCGTATCACGAGTTTGCAGCGATTCGAACTTTATATACATATGGTTTCTCTGAATGGTAGTACCTACAACGATCGTTATGACGATTTCAAAATATCTGATGAAGACAGTGGATATAAACTGAGTTTGGGTAAATTCAGTGGAACTATTATTGAGGATGCGATGAGATACCACGAAAACATGAAATTCTCAACATTCGATCGCGACAACGACAAATATGATAATGGTAATTGCGGAGTTGATTACAAAAGTGGCTGGTGGTACGAGTATTGTTATAATTGGTAAATATTAAAAACTGTTATTTTCGATGGAATACACATAAGTATTGATTTTTGTTTTTCCTTATGCAGTAATTTAAATGCACCATATGGGCCAGATCTACATTGGATGGGATATGAAATGAAAGAAGCTAAGATGCTTATTCGCCCCAAAAGAAGCGACGAAGAAGTGAGCAACTGAAGAGCTGAAATTCCAATATTTGACTCAATTGTGTAATCATTTATATATATTTGGTTCATTAAGAAATTGCGTTCTGAATAATAAAACGATCGACTATTTAATGCATCGAATTATTTTTTGAATAGAAATATATCAGTTTTTATTGTATTTTATGTATTAATGTAGCAAGTCGTAAGCCTCTAAATGATTTCAATAGAGGTGCAAATTCTTAAAAGTAAGTAAACTTATTATTATATGTATAACATATTTTATTGCCTACAACTTTGTTCTGTTCCAAAATTTCGTATTGATATCAAAGTAATTTAAAAATGTTTTTATTACGGTTTGGCTAACAATCTGGTATGTTTAGTACATTATAGTATATTTTGAAAGCAGTACTATATCAATATACCAAATAAAGACTTAGCTATATACCGAATAATCATTTTTGCTGGGATAAAACTTGGGAACTGGACGACTGAAAAATAGTTATATGGTCTGATGAAACGAAATTGAATCGATTCCATTCGGATGGTAAACAATATTGTTGGAAGAAGCCTGAAGAGTCGCTGCAGATAGGCCATGTACAAGAAACTGCGAAACACTGAGGAGGAAATGTCATGGTCTGGTCATGGTTTTACTTGGTGGAGCGTTAGACCAATTAAGAAAATAGATGGAACTATGCAAAATCATCTTTGCGATTTTGTTGACAAATGTGCATATAAGAAGAGAGACATCACATTTCAACAAGATTAAATTCCAAAACACACGTCCGAAATCTTCAAAGTATGGATCGCAAAACAACATTTTAAAGTAAAGGAGTGGCCAGCACAGAGTCCTGATCTCAATCCGATCGAAAATTTGGAGTCGATAGTGAAAATACGATTGGGACTACGAATCAGTACCAGCAAGATAGCGCGAGATGCAGCAACGAGTCCAGCAAGAATGGAGAGCTATTCTAAAAGAAAATAATACAAAATTTGGTAAAAAATATACGAGAATGAATAAATATCATAATTACAAATAAGCGTCTTTGGACCAAGTATTAAACAAAAAGCGTTTGTTGAAAAGTGTTTAAAATGAGCATAACTGAGTACATGCGATTTTTTTTTGTTTCTTAATTAGACCAATTAGTTTTTTTTTTTGTTATATTTTGTATAAGATTTTGTTAATAAATATTCAAAGAATAAGCACAAGCATTTGGGCTCATTTACTTTGCTAATAACTTTTTTATGCGAACCCAAAGTCAGTAGTTGCAAACATGTATTCAGACTTGCACGGCACTGTAATTAGCATACTAAGAATATAAAATATTTGATCAAAACATAAATATCAGACGACTTCTAAATTTAGTTTTTATTTGAGATGAATTTTTTTTGAAACTCAGAGTCAGAAAGTTTGAAGTTAAAATTTTCTTTTAGAAAATATGCTTACATGAAGTAATGGTAGCGGTTATTTCACAGTCGAGCTCCCTCGACCATAGCTTTCTTACTTTTTTTTAATGTTCCTTTATGAGGAATCATCTTCTGTAGGGTTGAAATATGCAGAATTTTTAAAACTTTTTAGGAATAAAAGTAATAAAATTATTACTTTAAAAATGCAATTCTTATTTGGAAAAAATTAAAGTTTTTTTACTTAATTAAACTTAAACTTTGTTATAAGAGTATAGTTTTTTTCAAAAGAGTTTCCACGGTAAAATTAAAGTAAAAATATATAAAGATAGCGTTAATTTGAATGAATTCAATATTCTCAATTTCGTGACCCTTACACAAGTAATTATTTATATATTTATGAATCATTTTATACGAGTTTAAATAGAATTGGTAATTACTCAAACATGCACATTACAGCTTTCGGATATTTCTATGCCAATCCCACAGCTTCTTATCTTGCAATTCAATATAGTCTACATATAATCTATTTTATTATAGATATTGAATGTTTTACATTCAAACACATTTCGGCATCCAACCCTTTGAAATTATGTCAAATAAATAGTTCTGATTTAAAGGAGTTTCTCAAGCAATCACCATCGCCATGAATCATTATTGCGCACTGAGCATGACCAAGCCCGTGCTATGCGTTGGCAATCTGTCCATGGATATAATCACCATATGCAAAGAGCAGCCAGAGAAGGGCAAAGAAAATTGCAGTCTCGAAACGCATTGGCAACGCGGTGGACACGCGAGCATTGTCAGCTTTGTGCTGAGTCTGCTGAATGCGCAATCCGAGTTCCTGGGCATGCTCAGTCGATCGCCGATCCTGAGTGCCATCATCACCGAAATGCAGGGCAAAGGCATCGAGATGATGCATTGCCCTAAAACCGATGAGGATCCCGCATTCAGTACTATCATTGTGAGCAAAAAGCCCCGTAGTAGCAGCGTCATCCATTGCAATCGAGAGTTTCCGTATTGTCGCTACAAGGACTTTAAACAGCTGGATCTCAGCCGATTTGGATGGGTACACTTCGAGGCACGCAACGTCATTGAAACAGTGCAAATGGTGCGTGCTGTGCTCGACTACAACAATGGCAAGAAGGAACGTATACTCACATCGTTGCGGGTGAATTCGGGATATCACGAGAATAAGCATCTCATCGACATGTGCGACTTTGTGCTCTTCTCTCGCCAGCTGGCCATGCAGCAGGGCTGGCAATCGGCCCGGCAAACTTGCCGGCAGCTGGACTTTGATCTGCGTTTGCCACGCCTTATCCACATGAAGCGACCCTGCTTCATTTGCTCATGGGGTCCCAAGGGGGCGGGCTGCCTCACCGGGGAAGGTGTCTACCACGAGATGCCACCGTATAAGCCGCAACACATTGTCGACACTCACGGTGCTGGGGCATGCTTCACGGCCGGCTTCATCTATGCCACGTATATACGATCCATGAGTCTGTCGGATGCCGTGGAGTTTGCCAATCGTGTTGCGGGCCATAAGATAACCGACTTTGGCTACAATCACATTGCCAAGCTCAACATTTATCCCATCGATGTGACGAAAGCCGCCGATGTCGATGTGCCATCGGCTCAATACTCTGAGGACAGCGAAGCTGAGGCGGTCATCTGCAGAAAGTATCTGAATCGCAAAATCAACTATTCGGATGGCAAATATGCTTCACAATTGTTGGAGAATCCATTTCTCAATCAATATGCCAAGCCCGATGCTGATGAATCATCTGAAAAGAATATTTATCCAGTCTACAAATCCAGTATGGCGACAATGAAGTCATCACTTGTATCCAAAAGCGTGCAAATCAAATTGAAGCGAAACGTTTCGACACCAAACTGAAAAAGATCTTTCAGTTTAATTTTAATTGTATTTTTTTTTTGTCGTTTCGATACTTAATAAATAATACAATTTTCCAAATATTTTATTTGTTGTATAAAATTTATTATACAACATTATTTAATAATGTTAAATTTTGTTGAATAATTTAAATCAAATCGTCCAGAAGTATTGCCATAAATAAAATTAATGTTCGCAGAACAATAACTTGGCTTTTTAGAAAATTTATTGTTAATTTTGAGAAATTCAAAACAGATTGTCGATAAATTAAATATGTATTGATTAGAAAACCTCTTAGCTTTAGAGAAATAAATTTCGTCAATATAAGAAATATATTCAGTAAATTTTAGTATTTTTTGCATATTAATTCGATAAATTTTAACAGTAATACCGCATGACCATGATTGAAAAGTTTTAGCTTTTTGACCTGTTTTTATTGAGATTTATATTATAAACCCTATAAACTCTTTCTATTGGAAAGTAAGAGAATACATATCTATAATTTTTATCCAGACCACAATCTTGTACTTGTAAACTTGTGAAGTTTTAATAAAATTATTTGTATTATTTGTGTTGAAAAAATCTTCAAAAGAAATATTTAGTTCACAGCTTTAACTATTTATTTATTGTTAATTTATTGTTTGTAATTTGGCTACAAATATAATAGGATACATTCTCTCTTTTTAAGCATCGCCACAATCATCGATGAGCACTTTCTTTGAGGTGGCACCGCTATTCGAGCCCATCAACTCAATCTTTCGCACCACATCCATGCCATCGACAACCTTGCCAAATACGACGTGCTTATTGTCCAGCCAAGTGGTCTTTGAGGTGCAGATAAAGAACTGCGATCCATTTGTATTCGGTCCAGCATTGGCCATCGATAAAATACCCGGACCGGTGTGTTTTAACTCAAAGTTTTCATCGGGAAACTTGTTGCCATAAATCGATCTTCCACCTGTGCCATTCTGATTGGTAAAATCACCTCCCTGACACATGAAATTTGGAATAATCCGATGGAATGGCGATCCCTTGTAGCCATAGCCCTTCTCCCCGGTGCACAAGGCACGGAAATTTTCTGCTGTCTTAGGAACTATATCGGAACGCAACTCAATGGTTATGCGGCCAATTTTCTCGCCATCAGCACTAAGCTCAATAAAAACACGCGGTAAGCTCATTTTGGGCTGGAAGAAAAGACCAAGAGATTAATATAAATTATAAATTTTCTAATCTACACAATTTACCAATGCCAGTTTAAGTTGACAACAGAAAAATTATCAAGTATTTTGTTACAACCTGCTGAGTTTCGATTTTTCAATGATTTAATGCATTAAGGGTGCTCGGACAATTCAAATAGAAGTCGCTTTAAGCTTTTAAGAAAGAGATTAAATGAAATGAGAGCAATGAAAATGGTTTCCCTTGCGACACTTAAAGGTCAAAGCCATAAATTGTTGGCAAAAGAATTGCATAAATGTGAAATGGAAAATGGAAAATGGGAAATGGTGAATGGAAGATGTGGCAATGGTTAAAAGAGAGAGAGAAACGCAAAATTGGGGATGATGGCGTTGCTTGAAAAAATGTCACATAACCTTAAACCGTTTAAACCGGCCATTCATTACGTATGCGCCACGTTGGCCAAGAGATAATAATTACCTTGCCAGTATTGCCCAGTAACCGGCTCTCGTCCATTGCAAAATGTAAAAGCAATAAATTATCAGCTATACATGTACATATATCTATACACACACACACACATACACACACACACACACACAGACATAGCCACAGAGAGAAACACCCGCAACACATTCAATTGATTGCAAATGGCTGCTGCATCAACATTTTATTTTCTTGTTGAAAAGGGTTAACATTTTTCGAAGCATTTCGTAATGCCTTTTTTGTCGCCAACTTCTGTGGCAATTTGAATTATTGCTAGATTATTTAAATAAATTTCCAATATCATTGAACAGATTTTCCGCCCACGAATTTAACAGAGAGTGCACCTGAGAGAAATAACTGAAATACCAATACACATGACAAACGGTAAGAACTGTAATTTTTATTAAACATATTTTACGAAATTTAATAATGCTGAACCCTTTGCAATTTATTACAATTCCCCTTCTAATTAAATATTTTAGATCCCACATTATATTTAATACCACAATTTTTTGTTGTTGGCATCACCCAAAATAAATAAAAAATAATTATACAACATTTAAAATCTTTACAGGCTACATATGACATTCACTACACTCATTACGCTAAATATAATATAAATACTTCGTATGAAATATAAGTACTGTGAGAGGCTTGCAGTGCTGAAAGGATAATAGCATGGTAAAGCTAGCGATATTAAAACATTAACTTAACTAGATATATGTATAACATAAGTAGAATTAAGTATTATTAAACAATATGTAATAAGATGCGAAGAGTAGTATCGGTCAGTCTGTGTTCACGAGAGAAATAAATAGGACGTACGCCCATAATACTGCGTGTTTATTTATTTGGACGTTGACGTACTAACGGCAGTACCATCAAGTGGCCCAGCGATACCAAGCAAGGGCTTGTTGACGCGCGGACAAAACAAAATAAATTTGTGAACAGCATGCATTAATCGAAAACCGCGAATTAATATTAAAAAATAACTTAAAATATGTTAGGATGTACATATGTATGTATGTACTATATAAGAAGATGAAAAGCAATTAAATACTCGATAAATATGCTAATAATGAGGTTTTGAGCAGAGGAATTGATTTACTAGAACTGTTGTAAACCTAATGCGTATTATTCATACACTTCATACAGTGCGTTTTCCTCATACGCTATATGCATATTGTGCGTATACTTCATGTATTGCTTATGCTAATTATGATATAAATACTGCGTATACCAAATATACCACAACTACAACATATACTTTATACACTGCGTATGCTTCATATATAACATAACTACGTATACCTCATATATCCATTGTACTGCGTATACTAAATATACTAAAGAGAACTGCGTATACTTTATATACTCCAAATACTGCGTATACTTAACTGCCTAACTAAGTATACCACTATTTTACATATTTTTATGTTAGTAATTTTGAGGAAGTTTTTCTAAGGCATATTATATAATAAATCAATAATAATAATTATAATTAATAAAAATAAGTGTGTATATATAGCAAACTACGACGTAGCCAGCTAATGCCGTAAAGCTTGCTACATAGTATATACATATGTATGTAATTCATGCAAAACAGTATTATAAATTTGATGATTTGTATGGAAAAGTAGAAAGCAATTCTAAAAATATGCATACCAAATCAAAAGTATCGTTTGGTCCAATCAACTTGCACACAATAACAAAAAGTTTAGAATAATATTGAAAATTTCAATATTTATGAGAGAACCTGCAAATAGTCTAGTGAAAACATTTAAAATTACATAAAAAATAACATCGCTTTACCACAATTTCTCCGAAATCTACCACAAATATCTTTTGCCCAGAACATTCTTAAAAGTTCCACTCGAAGCTGCATAAAGATAAGCACTTGTGTTGATAGTTAAACTTGAGATTAGAGGCACGCTTTATTTATTGTACTCCCCATGAATAGCTCACATAATTACAGTCAAGGGAACAATGGGGGTGCTAAATGAAAGACATTCCTTATCATCTTATTTGCATTTTGGTGAGAAAAAAAAAAATAAATAAATTTGAAGAAATTAAAATGCCTAAATGCCCTAAATGTGCAGAATTTTGATTTATGTAAGTAGATGCCACACACACCCCCAGCTATCCCCATCCACATCCAATTCCGACACCAACTCCGACTCCGACTCTGACTTCAACCCCAACTCCAACTCCAAAGCTCGAGTCCAAGTGTCCGTATTTAATTTTTATTCCAACGCAGTTCATTTTTAGTGGGAAATGCAGAGCAACGAGGGTGACGTTGGTCCTTCTCGCTGCTTGAGACAAGTGGGGACGATAAACACACCTACAAACAATGGTCAGAGATAAGAGCAAATGGCGAGTGCAGAATATATACGACTATACTGTACACTGTTAAGCAAAGACATTGACAATTTTGTGATTCTAAAAGTCTCTTAAATAAACAAGGTTTGTTTTTCTATTTATTATATATTCTAAACTAACTTTTTAATTATAGTTTAAGACTAAACTATAATCAACATTTTTTAAGAGTTAAGCCTATTCTGTGATTGTAAATATTTGGAAAATTTCAAATATTGTGTTCTACATTAAATCGTAATATTCTTTTCAAAACTTTTAAATAAGTTAAAATATCTTTTACCTTTCTTGTATTAAATGATGGAATAAATTGATGTGTATGAAATCTATAAATATTAATAGGAGGTTATTATGAATAGATTCAGGCAAAATACAAAATGTTACTCTGTCGATATATTAAAAATGAAAGCAGAGTCTGATAAATTTAAGTGTCTTTCAACAATATATTACTAAGCAGTACAAAATGTTACTGTCTGTAAAAAGTAGATATTATAGTTAATACCTATATACAAAACAATTACGTATGTATATACGTCGTCTATTTTGTAATGGTAAAATAATAGAAAGTGTAAAGAATTCCTTGTATATATTATCTATTTTACTAATGGTTAGACAATGCTAAGTATTATTAGTCTTCAAATTATTAGAAATTAATTTAAATAGTTTATTATTTAATATTTTTATAAATAATGCAACGAATATACAAAAATTTATTAAATTTTTCTAAAATTAAAAGACATAATAAAAATGTTTATTATTACAAATTATTATTTAATATTATGATTAAAAATTATTATTAAAAAAAATTATAATACATAACTAAAATATCTATAGTACAAATTAAATAGAACGTTTTATTTTTGTCTATTAAAGTTACACTTTTCATGTTTAATTTTAGTGCCTTCATTAAATTGTCACAGTTGGTCAGCAAGTCAGGCATACCGCTGATAAGGAAAGGTATTGGTCATTAACATTGACTTGAGCCGCTGGCACTGAAATGAGCTGTGGCTAAGGATGGGCAACGGCCAGAGCATGGCTTTGGTTTTGCTGTCACTTTTTGTGGGGTGGTTCGTGTTTCGCTGACTTGTGTGTATGGAAAAATGGCAAAGCAACAATAGACAAGAAATATGCGATGCTGGATAATTTTTGTAGTCGCTGATTTTACAGCTAGAAATGCTGTCTGTGTGTGTGTGTGTGTGTGTCTCGGTGTTTGTGTGTGCAGCATGATGACCTCATTAATTTTCAATCTGAGCAGGATTACATGGCGCTGCCCAGCTGACTGCCACGCCCACGACAACGGCAGGCGCATGATGAATCTTTTCCTTGATTTCATGCCACATTCCGTAACCCCTCAACCCCAGCCAAGTCCATGCCCCAACCCTGCTCTAATTTATGATGATAAATGAGTTTCAATCAAGCGGCAGAAGTGAAGCCAACGTCGGCCAGTTTCCGTCGCAGTCGCAGCTCCTTGGCTTGGTCCGGCCTGATCCTGCAACAGAAACAGGAGCAACAGCAACAACACTAACACCAACAATAGCAGTCCACTGGAAATTGTATGTATAAATTATCCATAATTTGATTTGACTTCGCTCATCCTGACGCTGATTTGTTCAGCCCTCTCGGCGTGAGGATTTTCATTTGAATATTTATGAATTAATTTTTATACATTCCCCACTTATTTTTTTCAGCATTTTTGAACTTTTTTTTATTTTGTTTACTTGTCCGGCGGTTCAAGTATTTTCGGTGCACTTTTGGCAGTAAACAATCTTTCACAAGTGTCCAAAAAATTTCAACATCAAATTAGAAGCGCATTTCATGGGTTGAGTGAGCTCGAAAAGTTTTCAATTTTCGGTTTTTAATTACTTAAGCAACTCCCTGCCATTTTATTTTTCAATATTAATAATTGTCGATACAATTTGCATTTGTTTTCTTTATTTAGATTAATGTTATGCAAATTCCTTGCTGCATATTCTGATATCTGACGGTATTGACGAAAGTTCAATGTGCAAAACAATAAAGTCGTTCAAACTAATTTAATTTAGTTGATTTTTATACATTTGTGCTTTTTTTGTTTATCTAATAGTATATTTAGGTTTACAAAATTTAACTCTACTGGTAAAAGGAGTAACTATATATTTGTTGTTAATTTAACCATATCCTTTCCTTGGTAACAAATTTGATAATTAGTATTTAGTTAAAGCTTTTTCTTTTTTCATAGAAAGTTTTTTATAACCGTATGAAAACATACATTTGGGTATACGAGGGTGGGCTGATAAATATTCGGCCTTACAAAGAAAATACGTTTTTTTTAAATTTTGCATTTTTATTTCTCAACATAATCTCTTTTTAGACGTATGCACTTGGACCACCGATCCTCCAGTTTCCCAATACCTTCCATAAAATAGGATTTGTCCAGGTCCTCAAAATAGGCGTTTGTTTCACAGATTACCTGTTCATTTGAATGAAATCTCATACCCCCAAGCCATTTTTTTAAGTTTGGAAATAAATAATAGTCACAGGGTGCTAAATCTGGAGAATAGGGTGGATGGGGTAGAATTTCGTAGTGCAATTCACACAATTTCGACATGGCGACAACGCTCTTGTGAGCGGGAGCATTGTCCTGGTGAAACAAAACTTTTTTCTGTGCCATGTGCGGCCTTTTTTTCTTCAGCTCCGAATCAAATCGTCCCAAGAGATTGGAATAGTATTCTCCCGTAATTGTTCTGCCTTTTTCCAGATAATCCACATGAATTACACCTCGGGCATCCCAGAAAACCGTTGCCATCACCTTGTTGGCCGACAAACCGATCTTTGCCTTTTTCGGTGCCGTTTCTCCAGTTGAAATCCATTGCTTTGACTGTTCCTTACTCTCTTGTGTATGGTGATGAATCCAGGTTTCGTCAACAGTCACAAAACGACGAAAAAATTCGTGTTTGTTTGCGTTAAGCAATGCCAAACTCTCCTTCGCAATGTGCAAGCGGTTGCGCTATTTTCCATTGTGAGCAATCGCGGCACCCATCTTGACGAAAGCTTACTCATGTGTAAAAATTCACGTAAGATGTTTCCAACGCGTTCCCGAGAAATGTTTAAAGCATTTGCAATCTCTCGCAGCTTGATTCGGTGATCATCCAATATCATTCCATGGACTTTATCCACAATTTCTGGTGTTATCACCTCTCTGGGACGACCCGGGCGATCATCGTCAAAAATGCTTGTCCGCCCGCGTTTAAATTTAGCAGTCCAATATTTTATTGTTGAAAACGATGGAGCTGAATCCTTATAAACTTTGTCTAACTCATTTTTAATATCGTCGTTGGATTTCTCTTTTAAAAACAGAAATCTTATGACAGCACGATATTCGATTTTACTCATGTTGACGACAATGCAAAAGTGAATGCGCTAAAAGTCCCGCCAAAATTACCAGTGTTGATAAAACCGCATGAAACTTTCACAGTAATCGGCTGATAGAAAACACTAATCGAATAAAATACTTACGAATTTTTAAAAATTTTTTTCTTTGTTAGGCCGACTATTTATCAGCCCACCCTCGTATAAGTATAAAATATATTAAGTATAAAATCTAGAAAAAGATATCTTGGAAATACGACTGGAAATCATTTAGAATTATGGTCATGAAAATCATTTAGAATTAGAATAAATTTTATACATAAAAGTAGCTTAATAAGCACTGAACTTAGAACACTAGATAAGTAGATTAATTCGATTTAGTGGCAAAATAGTAGGCGTGAAAAATACGGCTTGTTTTCGTCTAACCAATTATCAACCGAAATAAAAAATGAGCATAGAAATACTGAATAGTTTATAATATATTAAATTACTGGATATACTGACAACATTGGCTATTAACGCTGATGAACAGATATTCTTCATAGGGTCAGAGATGCCTTCTTCTGGCTTCCACACATTTTCCTTCAGGCACAAGTTTAAAATACCCTTCTACCCTATTCGTAGCGGGTATAACAATGCTATGGAATAAAGTTAAATGCACATCTCAAATAGGTTCTTTAAGCTTTCCATCCATAGCTTACTACATAACACCGATTTCGCATTTGCTTTGTAAATATTTAAATTCTACCCACAGTCAGGGGAAGCTGTCTCACTCCAACTCCGCCTTCTCGTTGCCGTGTCGATTACCCAACCAATTTGTCTAGTATCCGCGCGGACGTCTCTGTGCACTGCGCTTACAATATATTTTAATATCCGCTATCCATAAAGTAAAAGGGTATATTCATTTGTTTTTCTGATTTGACTGTTGTTTTTAATCTTTTATTTTTTATGGTGTCTTGCCCATACATCTTTATAGTCCCTTGGTCCAGGAAATTGACAATAAACGCCACTAACGGCGCACAATGCCAGTAAAACAAACTATAATGAAATAAAATAGTTAGTGACAACAGCAATAATTAAAATATTAATCTTACCAATAGTTTAATTTTCAAGGCGTTTTTCGAATGGTTAAAATCGCTTCATTTGAGCTGACTTTTATAGACCAACTGCATTTAATTGTAATTTAGCACTCTTAAGTAAGATTTCATGTTAGTGTATATATAAGTTGAAAATTAAAATCTTCATACTTTGAATAAAACATTTATCTAGAAATGGAATTTAAACGAAAAGTAGCAAATCAATTTCGAAATCGGGTATTTCAAAGTCGAGCACACGTTCTTCTCGGACTTGTTTAAATTTGATTTTATTTTATATGAGTTTTTTTCAGCGCTTTTGCGTTGCTGTTGCTCGTGCAAGTTGCGCTTCATTGGGCAATTACGCAAGCAGCGCTTTGATTATGCTGCAGCGCGCAATTGTTTTGACATTTAATCAAAGCGAGGAAGCAACAACAAAGCGAGTTCCTGGACCCTCGCACTGAAGTGCGAGCAGCAGGATGTACACAATGTTCAGCCATAAAATGCCAAGCATATTCAAGCGTCAAACGGAAAAGCACAAAACGAGTCTCTCTCTCTCTCTACCTCACTCTCTCAATCGCTGCTCTCACTCTGATAAGCTCGACTGGACACTTGGGTAATTGAGTAAGTTGCTCGCCATCGTCAACGCCGTCTCCCGGGCACAATGCTTATCTACGAGCTGGGCTCCTGTCTCCCCGGTTCAATGTCCTCAGAATGTTCAATGTGTTTCTTCCTCTTCGCAGCGAGCCTGACATCTGGAGCTATGAATCCTGGCGGCGGCAGATCAAAGCGCGTTCGTTTCATTTTGTCGTTGTCGTTGTTGGGTTTTTTTTCATTTTAGTTTTTCGGGGACAGTTGTGTTGTGTGGTGTTGTTTACGTAGCCCGGTAGCCCGCATGGTCGCTGGGGACAAAAGTGCTTTTATTTCTTTTGATAATACGATATCCTGTATTTCTGCATCTTTCTCTCTCGCTGCAAACTGAAGACCTGACAGCAACAACATCCTACCAGCCACATCCTTCGATAATGTCAAACAAAAAGGCAGCACAATTTCAGTTTGAAGTGCGACCTTGCGCTCTATTCCTTTTCCTCTTCATTTTTTACCAGCTGAACTATGCAACTACACACACACACATACACACACATCAACATAGTATATGAATTCTGTGTCATCACTTCAATTGTATTTTCTGCAACATTTTCTTTCATGCTCGGCGAACTTTTGCCATTTTCTTGTTATTCTCATTTTCATTTCAATTTCTATATAATACAAAAATTGACTTCCGCTTCCGTTGGCTCCGCTTGAATATTATCAAAAAACTTTCATATACTACATATGCACGCACTCTGGTCTCTCGGCTACGTTTAGTTTGTTGCTAGAAAATATTGTCTATGTAAACTACACTACATACTCTACAAAATGTATAAATGTAATCTGAGTGCTGACAATATAAAATATATACTGAATTAAAATACGAATATCTTAAGTGAATTTTAACTATCAATTAAATAAAACTTTTAGCCCAAGTATATAAAAGAAACAGTCTTTTTTTATAATTTCATAACTTTGTGCCTGCAGAAAATTTATTTAACAGGCAGAAGAAGGCATATGTGACCCCAGAAAGTATATGCTTAATCAGCGTTGGTAATCTGGTATATTGTGCACCTTATGGTATATGTATGTACTATATCAGTATACCGAATATAACGTTTTCTATATTTGTAGTACTTTTTATTCTAAGAAATTAAATGATGATATATGATAAATAAAACAAGTAAGAAAGCTACAGTCGAGTGTGATCGACTGTAAGATACCCGCTACCCATTTTGAATAAAAGCAATATATTTTGCGGTATTATTCTCAAAACATACCAATTATACTACAAAAATACTAAAAATATATTTTGGGGTATTATTCTACAAAAATATACCAAATATACTAAAAATACTAAAAATATACCAAATGGTATATTTGGTATATCGATAGAGTACCGCATTCAAAATATACCATAGACTTCACAATATACCAGATTGTCGGCCAAAGCAAATTAGACCCCTAGTAAGTAGGCGTTTTTGCCCATACAAAAGTATTTCTTTAATAACTTCGACAATTTTTATCAACCAAATTTTCAGGAATCATAAATACTATAGTTGTTATTGTATATACCAAAATTCGCAATTCTAGCTTTACAATTACGCTTGTTATTCGATTTTTTTGATTTACGGGGCCGGAAGTGGGCGTGGCAAAAATTTGAAATAAACTTGATCTGCGTGCAAACATAACAAATGCTGTCGAAAAAAAATTATAGCTCTATCTCTTATAGTCTCTGAGATCTAGGTGTTCATACGGACGGACGGACAGACGGACAGGCACACAGACGGACAGACGGACAGACGGACATGGCTAGATCGCCTCGGCTGTTGACGCTGATCAAGAATATATATACTTTATAGGGTCGGAGATGCCTCCTTCTACCTGTTACATACATTTCCTGCCGGCACAAAGTTATAATACCCTATGGGTAGCGGGTATAATGAGTATTTATTAAACAGAAAAAAATAATCTAATTGAAAAGTAGATTACTAGTTCTTCATTTAAGAACTTAACAATAATTAAAATAAAATCTTCATACAAAAGTTTTAGGAAAAAAAATTAATTTTAAGAAATCTTATTTTTAAATTAAGATCTTGATTCAAGAATGATGTAGCTTGATTGAATATTTCCAGGTTAAAAAATTTTAAATCAAGATTTCGTTCATAAACATAAAAATGTAAATCTATTTGCGAGAGTCTAAAACTTACTTTACCTTGCAGAGCATTCAAATATCAGTATTACAGAATAATCGTAGACATTAAATGTGGAAAATATAGAGAGCAATATTCATAGTGTATGTATAGCATCTATTAGATTAATATTTGCAATCAGAAATGATTGACACTTCAGTAAATGGTAAGGATGATATCAATACCAGTTCTCTATGTAGAATTCTTGTCTGAATGTGTCTGGCAAGCATATTATTCAACTATGCTTATGTAGTTTTATCAGTGCACAGAAATCCCAGCCAAATCCAGCTTCATTTCCATAACACATTTGCATACACACACACACAGATACACACAACTCGCATCAGAGATGCTTCCTTATATAACGAGCAATTTATCGATTTGCTTACTTAATTAAAATGTACCCTGGGCATTCAAAAAGTCACAGGGCTTGCTCATCATTTTAATTTACTCCAACCCCCCTCCATACCTGCATGTGACTCGGGCGCCCAGTTAAACGGACCATCGAAAGCCAAAACTCATCCCACATTCGTTTCTCCTGCACGTAATTTGCTGAAACTGACGACGACGACGTCGACGACGACTGGCAACAATCGTTGTGGATGTGAATGTGTGGATGGCAATGGGCAACGTTGCGTATGCGTAATTAATGCCCTGTGGCTCTTGATAAACACGGATGTGCCACACACACACACACACACAAACGCACACCACACACGCAGTCAGCTCTCAGCACTCACCTCTTATCTGCTATCACCGCATCCCCTTTTTAGCATATTTGCTTTACCGTTGCCTTTGGTCAAGATTTCATGCATTCAGTCATCCATTGTGGTGTTATTGTTGTTTGGTTGTTTCCTTGCTTGTTTGTTTGTTTGTGTGTTTGTGTGTTTGTTTATCTGTTTGCAGAGTAAAAGAGTGAGAAAGAGCGAGAGAGAGAGAGAGAGAGAGATGTGTGTTTCATTTAGCTCCTTGAAGACTTGAGAATTGGCTTTGGAGCAACATTTTGCTTAATATGTATGTGCACGCGTCTGCAAAGTTTTGTAACTTTATTTAAATTATCATCTTTGGGAGTTTGTTCGGTTTGTTCTGTTTGTTTTCTCTAGCTCGCAGGCTAGAAAACTAATTTGAGCTATGCGCAAAATGCCACGGCAAACCAGGCCATGAGGAGGAAGGAAAACGAAGGAAGAAAGCTGACAAGTCAATTTCATTTCGAATGAATGCAAAAGGCCTAAAACACTCGTGCTTAGTTCATCCAGAGGAACTTTTGCACAAACTTTCGAGTAATTGAATGAAAAACTGATTTTAAATATACATTTTATAAGCGAATCATTTTCCCAAGCACAAAACGCTAGCGAACTTTGACTGCATTAGGGGATGCGATCCCCTCTCTATATACGAAGTATTACAGACAATTGCATATTACGATATTGACATTTCAATTGTCTCTCATTATTGTCGCAACCTTTGGGGAACCTTATTTAAATTACGTGGAGGAAAATAAAACGAAACGGAAAGGAAAGGAAAGGAAAACAATGAGTGGAAAAAGACAACACACGCATGCAATGAAAAGGAAAATTTGCATAATAATAGCAATTGCACACGCTTCAGGTATTAAACACTCCACTCGACCCATCCCCTGACCGTAACCGTCCCCGTCCCCGTCCCCTTCCCCGATCCTGCCCTTTACGTCTGCTGCTCCTGCTTCAACTCAATTTGCCTCAACATGGAAAAGAGCAGAAAAAAAATATACAAAAAAAATACAAGAGAATGGAAAAAAGAGACAAAAGCAAAATAAAAAATAATACAACAAAAAGAACAAAATGTATAGAATCCAATTTTCACTTAATTTTCATCGCAGCGTTGCTTTCTTGGAATTTTTGCCCCCGCTGTTCGCTCTCCCAATTTGATGTTGGGTCCTATTGCTACCAACGTTACGCTGCAGCTGGAAAAGTAGTCGAAATTTGGCTGGCAGCAATTTTCATTTGGTTTGTTATTTTGTCTCTCGGAAAGTATCAATTTGTGTATCATTAAAATAATTTGATTTCCACTCGCACATTCGACCCGACCTCCGACCTCCAACCCCTGAACCTGAACCTCAAGCTGAACGTGAAATCGAGCACGAACCTTGAGCAGACTTCAACATCCTTCGATTCGAAATCTGCTCAAAACTCCTCGGGCTCTAATTATGCCCGAAACCGAAACGAAACCGAAATGAAACGAGAGGAATCGCGTGCAAAAGTAACCTAATTAAGCATCGCCGTCGGCTTTTCCCATAAATTCACATATTGAATTTCATTCCTTAACATCAATTCCTTGCAATATTGTCAGGCAAATTGCCTTAAGGTCTAGAGTGCCTTAAAATAGGTACATTTTCAATAGCAATATTACGTAATCTTTTCAGCTAGTTGATGCGAGTTTAAAATAGAAATGAATTTCGTTGCGAAGGTTGTGGAAGAGAATCGAAAGCTTACTACAATATTTTATTTCTCCTATGATTGACTCAAATTTAACTTATGTTATTGTAGTTTAACTTAAATTTAATTCATATTTCCATGTAAAATATATTACGCTTTTTATATAGTTTAAATATTATTCTAAACTCTTACTATTTTTAATTGACCTCAATAAAGACATGAATTCACAAATATGTATTTAAATCGGATAATCCTAAACTAATCATTGATATCATTTTTTATTAAATATTAGTTGGCAACAAGACAAACATAAGCTTATATTTATAATCTTTATAATCTTTCATATAATTTTTTTATAACTAATCAGTTGGCAACAAGACAAGCTTAAACTTATATTTTATACAACATCTAAATAAAAAAATAGAATGAAATATATTCCACCAAATATTCATTTAAATTGAACTTATGTAACATATATTATGTTAATTTTATCCATCACATAAAACTCTTTGAATAATGTCTTTGTGTGTAACATAACTCTTCACAATTCTCAGATACCCCAACTTAGCTGGCAGAGTATAGCGTGTTAACACACATTTCGCTTGTGGAATACCATTAATCAATTGGCTCTAAAGCTTGCTCGTAAGCAGAACAAAATATAACCATCACAAATCAGCGATTTCGCGACGGAATGGCATCTGAGAGAATCGTGAATTGTGAATGAGGGGCGAGTGAGGGAAACATTCGATGGAATGGAGAATGGAATGCGACAAATGTGAATGCGAATGCGACTAGGACAGCTGACGGGCAGAGCAGGCAGAATGTCCTTGCCGCTAACAACTTGTCGGCATTGAGGCGTTCATTAAAGCAATCAACCACTCAATATGCCCCCCGGCTGCCATATCCTTATGTTCCTTGTGCTCCATCTGCTGCTCTGTTCCAGCTGCCAGCGACAAGCGGAAAGAAATTTCAGCTGTTTCTCAAATGCCGCAGCATTGCCGCTTCCGCTTCCGAATGCATTTGCTGGCATTTTGTGTGTCGTCGCATAAAACGCTTCCTTCTTTCTCCAGCGATTGCGATTGCGGACAATCGTTTTTCTTCGTCTCTTCCAACTGTCCGCAGCATAGATAAGACACGCAGGACACATTCAATATATACATACACTGTGTAGGCGCTTAAAAAGTCAGAATGAATAATTGGTTTTAAATTTATAAAATAGAATAAACAGAATAAAAACAAATAAAAATTTTCAACATTACACAATTTTGAATTCTAGGTTGAAATGTGATTGAATCATGCTGTCGTTATTTTATATTCCTTCTAAGATTAAGAAATTATTATAAAATGAATATAATAAAGTAATAAAATAAAAATCTTTAAAATTTTCAGCATTAAATAATTTTGAATTGAAAAGTGATTGAATCATGTTGTCGCAATTTTATATTCCTTCTAAGATTAAGAAAATATTATTAAAGAAAACATGCTTCAGAAACTGAACATCGATAAAAAAAAAACAAAAATATTTTTTGTAAATTAATTGATATCAGCTTTGCTTTTCCTTAGTATAGAATATCGAATTCATTTATTTGGTCCCTAATATATGATGGTTATATTACATATTGCCTCTCTGAAGGGTTTATTAAGTAAATAGTATTTTTAAAAAGTTTCATTTTAGCATTACATATTCTACTTTTAATTAAATCATCTGTGAAAATCAAAACCAGTTCTATTTCTTATAAAAACCGATCACAATCATAATCATCAACACTTCGCTTATGCTAAATTGTTTACAACAGACTAAAGTAAGATAGCCATCTGCGATTAGAAGCTTTCGTCTAATAAGATCAATGGAACCAGCTAAAGTGCTGACCATTCTGCAGATTGTTTGTCACAATGAGAAAACTTAATACATTAGAGTTTATTTGTGTTTTATGTTGTGCTTTAAATACCATTCTATTGAGTTGTAGTTTGAGATGTTGTGAGAGTGAACTGCCACAATATTGGAGCTCATTACATTAGCTTTCAAATCGGAGACTATAACGCGGCCAAAGAGAGTGTTGAGAAATAACATTAACGCACACACATGGCAAACAATCAGAGGAGAATGGGCGAGGGAGGAAGACAGAAAAGAATTTTGTATGAAAGACAAACAAAACGAAAAAAAGAAGAATAAATTTATGCACACTCGGCGATGGCGACCGAAAATCAACAAGATGGCGTAACAGAGTGAGAGAGGAAAAGAGAGAGAACTCGGGTAGGGGGCTGCCAACTTGGTAACAAAACTAAAGCAGGAGGCATGAGAAAGATATTGACAGTAAGTTGACAGTTCGTCAGTGCGGCCAGTTAGTAGTACAACGAGCAGAGTACTCATCGTGGTAGACTCGTACATCGCCGCGACATTATGTCTGACTGACATGACGTGACGTGACGTGACGCGTTGTAATATGGCGACGTATGGCTTAATGTGACCACGACGAATATCAACATCAACTCATAAACAAGTGGGTGGGCAGGTCAAAGTACACACATACATGCACTGAGAGAAATGATATGATAAGAAAAGAGAACTTGAATCTAAGAATGTTTTAGTAAAGTTTCGATTAACGAAGCAAATCTAGACTTAAAATACATTACAACATTTTTAATTAGTATAATTTTTGCTCATTATTCATTTATATTGACTATAATGTATTTTAATTTATTTATTATTGCTAAATTAGAATTAAAGTTTGAAGATTTCTACAAAAAAGAGTTTTTTAATACATTTTGTCTTAAATACTTTTAAAGTATTAGGATATTAAAACTGTAGTTTAGTCAAATAGTTTATTTTAGAACATGACTTGAGCCACATTATTTTTTACGAGATTTCTGGTCACAATGCCTATCGATTCTTGAGCAAAATTTAAATGTCTTATATATAACGAATTATTTCTAAATTGCAGTTAACAAATATGCTCAAAATTTGAAAAAGTATATTTATTCAACTCAGTTAGAGATTGTCATTTTTCTGTCTGTGTATTTAGTTTAGTGTATGGAAATTGATTGTTGCAAAGAGACGACCGAGACGGATTTGGAGGTGGAGATGAAGACGGCAGGCGCATTGACATGGGTTTTGGGCAAGCAAACAAAACGAAAACCAAAGCTAAACTCGAAACCAGACCTAACCAGACCACACCAGAGTCGAGTCAAGTCGAGTCGAGCTGAGCAAACCCTGGGCAATGGGCAATGGGCAATGGGCAATGACGTGACAGCAGCCCATTTACTGGCGACAGGTTGGTCATTTGGGTTATGTGGTGCGTAGGAAATTAACCTCGCTTCGGGTTATACCACATGCATGCATACATCGCATACATTATTATTATCATTATTATTATTATTATCATCATCATTATAAAGTTCAGTTTACAGCGATTATAACGATGATCTTACCACGGACTTAATCATCTGCTATTCCTGGCAGGCAATTCGACAATTTCAGCAACTTTGACAGTTCTGTTACACCTACCAAAACGAAGAAAAAAAAAGAAACTAAAAATAAAATAAATAAGGAAGCGACTGAAATGACTAAAGAGGAAGGAAAACCGGAGAGGCAAAAAAAAAAAGAAAACGAACCAACGAACGAACGAATGAAGGAAAAAAAAAGTTGCCTTCACTTGTGCCTCAAGTGCAGAAGGACATCAGGACAGCAGGAATTGTGGTAAGCCAAGGAGGAAAAGAAATTGGCGGCGAATGGGGCAGGCGGGGAGGTAAAAAAGAAGAAAATACAAGTAAATATCCTGAGCGAACACAATTCAATTTAACTTTCTTCATTTCTTTGCCGTGCTGTGTTATTTTTATTTATGTAAAGGCACAGTCTCTCGCTATCTCTGTCTCTCTTTCGCACATGCTCTGTCTCTTTCGCTGTGTATGTGATACGATATTATGGCAATTTCCATTGGAGTCAGTCCCTTTCAAAATTAAAATGTTTCTTATGCACGAGAGATTTCTGATGGGCAAACGGTATAAAAGGTAACGGCCTGGAAGTTACCGAGAATGTACGAAACACGACAATAACTGGAGCCGTCTCCCTCTCCCCCACCTCTCCTTCTCTTTATGTCTCCCTCTACCTCTCACATTTTACTTTTTTTGTTGGGTGGCAAAAGCGTATGTAGACTGAGTGAGTATATAATGGCATTTTTATAAAATGTGTTGAAAACTCATGTCTATGCATGTTGACTACAAATAACAGTACTGCTAGTATAAATACATAGCATGCCATATTCCAGTACATAGAGCCCAATATATGGGACTTGTTTTGCTTGTTAACTGATTTGCCTTCACCAAAAACCACATTTCGTTTCGTTTGTCGTTCCAATTAATTACTAATAGCAACATTATCTGACATTTATATTGGCTTCTGGCATGTACACACATACGTACGTATGTATTTAGTAGGCTGGCTCGTGTTTCTTCCCCTGCATTCCCCCCTATGTTGATTTTCTATTCAAATTGTACACATTTTACCATATTTCAGTGGAAATTCAACGTTTAATAAAATACATTTTCAAAGATATGTTTACTGATGTTTTGCTTAATTTCGATTACTTTACGTTTATTCTGAATGTAATATAAATTATGTATATGTATTTTCAAATTCATTTGTTTTTATTTAGACTAAGCTTGTAAAGTATAGTATTTTAATGAAATTTCATATAAGGTGTGTTATTAATATATGGTTTGCTTGTTGAAGTTTTTTTTTTTTAAATTTGCATTAAATAAAGTAAACCATTTTATATATGAGTTTTAAGAATTTCCCATTCTAATTGAGTTTCATTCGTCCCGTCCTAAAAGCAATATCTTATTCTGTTTCATTCCTTTAAAATTTACTTCGTTTATAGGGTTTCTGATCCAAATTGTGTTACATTCCTTCATTCCTAGTTTTCTCCTTATTTCGTTCCATTCCGTCTGATCCAAATTGTGTTTCATTCCTTCATTCCTAGTTTTCTCCTTATTTTGTTCCATTCCGCTGTGTCAAATATAAAGTGTAGTCACTTAAATTTAGTTGTTGATCATGTTCCATTCCAGTGGCGCATAAATCAATCTAACAGCAACATGTTCGTACATGTTTTGCGAGCATATGCTAGTGTGAAGTGCTCCCAAATGATTGTTCGGTTGCGATTGTCTGATAATATGCCACCTTCGCAATTTGACATAGGGGAAGGGGAGCAGGCAGAGGAGAAGAAAACCGAAACCTAAAACCCAAAAAACACGAAATGAATAACAAGACGCAAAACTTTAAGCAAATCCCAACATGTCCAAGTTGTAGCACAAGAATAAATATATCGCCAAGTTAAGGCAACGCAACGAATTGAGTCAAAAGAGAAGCAAAACGAACAATAGACACACACCCACACACACATACACATACGTAACATATACAGCGAAAACGAGATGGAGGTGAGAGAGTAAACAAGAAGAACAAGAGTAAAACGTCTCATTTGATTCGCATGCAGGCGAAGCCCATAAATCTAACCTAAACTAGCGCTCAGTGAGTACGAATCGATGTGAGGAGAAGAATGGGGAGAAGCGGAGAATGCGAGAGAGTGAAGAACAAGAACATGAAATCACATTCGCAAAAATAATTAATATTTATTACCCGAGAATGAAGTATTATCAAATTGCATAATTGCTGTGTTTCTCATTCGACACGACAGAATGGTCGACTGGTCGACTGCCCGACTAAACTGGAGCTGAACCTGAAACTGGCTGAAGCGGCAGCGGGAGCTGGAGCTGGAGCGGGAGCGGGAGCGGCTGACCAAGCCACCCGCGCCCTTTTGTGGGGCGCCTTTACAAACGAAACCTGGGACCTATAAAGTGTGTACAATATATATTACTCCAAGTTGGAGCTTGAAGCTTGCAACTTGCGCGTAAATTGCTACTCTTGAGCCAAGCCAAGTCTGGAACGGGACGGTCCGACAAACTTTTTGATATATGAATTAAGTTTTCTTCGGCCTCACAGCGAATGTGTGAGTGTGTGCTGTTGAGACATTTTGGATTTACGTTGTAATTACAGAATTTTGGATTTTCGTCTTTTATGTGTGTGTGTGTGTGAGTGCTCAGAGTGCAGTGAGCCCCAAGTTCCGGCCACCGCCAAGCAACCGTCCCTGTGCCTGAACTGTGCTGTGGTCGTGTCCATTTCGCTGGGTCGCTTGAAGGTTATTTATTATGACATGTTATTTAGGTTTCATTTCAAAAACTTGATTGGACACTTTAGACTGGCGGGGCAGAAGCACAAGCACAAACACAAGACCAGAGCCAGGACAAGGACCAGGCCCAAACGGAGGCTCTATGCTTCCACGTCTTTCACTCTTCTTTCATTCTTTTTTGCTACTCTCTCTCTCTCTCTCTCTATCTCGCTTTGGTTCTTGGCGGAAACATTGCGTGCGCTTGTGTTATTCTGCAAAAGGTTACAAGTCGCCACAATGGGTGTGAGTATGAGTGTGATTGTTGCTGTTGTTGTTGTTGTTGTTGTGTGTGTGCCTGGGTGTGAATGTGAATTTCGTAGCGAGTTCAAGTGGACACACACGCAAACAACAACAAAACAACAACAATGAGAATACACCCAAGTCCAAGTCATGG
Organism: Drosophila nasuta; assembly: GCF_023558535.2. NCBI lineage: Eukaryota > Metazoa > Arthropoda > Insecta > Diptera > Drosophilidae > Drosophila > Drosophila nasuta. Next base: position 31,040,659 of record NC_083457.1, on the reverse strand, counting down.
GGTCAACAGTTGAATACAAACGGAAAGGCTGCGTGAAAAAGTTCTGTAATCCTTTGTTATCGTCGCCAGCTCATATAATTCGCTAATACCTTCGGCTCGATTGCATTTACAATCCGTTACCAAGGCCCTATTAACGCCCCGAAACTGTCCCAGCTAAAGGGCTTAGATAGCGTCTGGCCCCTGGCTATGCACACAACATACAAAAGCCCATAAATCAAGCCTTAAAGAGCCGCACATTTGCTTCGAAATGTTCGCAATAATTCTTTACATGCTAATTTTGCTAAGCCGTCCCCCCAAACTCTTTTCATATAATCTTTTTCTAATATCAAAATACCTAATATAGTTTTTTTTAATTCAAATTTTGACTCTAAGAAATTATGGTAAGAATTCTATACACATATATTTTTTAATATTTCCCAATCTATTCTTTTTCTACTTTAAAACATAAAATTTGCAACTAATACTAAATGTATAATCATTTATATTCATTCAGAAACTAATGTTAAGTGTTTCTTAAAATAATATAATAAATAACATAATATTATTATTAATCAGTTGTATATATAATTATATTATATTATTATATTATATCATTATATTATTATATCTAAATCTTTTAAAATACTTCACCATTTGTTAAAATGATTTTTTTATTTAATATATTCCAATAATTTTTATATTAAAGTTTGTATTAAAAATATTTAGTTCGTAGCTTAGACTAAATAAATTTACATTTCAATTAAAACCCCAATTCATTTTTATTTAATATTATTCCAACAATTTTTAAATTTATTAAATAAATTAAATCTACAACTGATACTTAAGCATAATGAGTCTGATATGTATATCCGCCTTCGACTCTATTAAAAATACATTTAATCATTATTTCAGCAAATTAGTGCGCTTCTTTCTAAGCATTTCTTTCGATATTTAATTGCTATTTTTTTACGTTTACAAATTGGCTTTATTATCATTGTATCAAATATCATTTTCAGCGCTTTAATGGAGCATTCGATATACTCTGTATGTATAACCTTAAGCTTAAACTTTATGCTCAGATTATTTCTTTACATTTTTTTCTGTATTTTTCTCGCTCTCTCTCTATGTTGAATGATTGTTGAAAATCGCTTGAAGGGGGCATCATTAAATTCTTGATGATGTGCATGAATTGCAGCTTCTCATACACACAGAGCACAGCACAGCATAGAGGAAAAGTTGAATGTAAATGTGGATTCATTTAAATAATTAAACCATGATTTGAGCATAAACTGATCCTAACAGCATGCGAGTTAATAGCACTCGAATTATAACAACTTGACAACGTTCGAAAGAGCCCAAAAGATTGAAAATGACAAGATACAGCAAAGAGTGAGAGTGAGAAGGAGAGAGAGAGAGGGAGAAGCATGGAAGAGAGATGAAGAACAGCGCGTGTGAGGAGGAAGAGGAGGAGGAGGAGAAAATAATTAAAACGAACGAAATTAATTTGTTCCACTTGAGCCACCCGCCTAACAATGATATGAGGTTTTAGTTTTACTTTATGCTGATTGTTCGTCCACCTCACATCACATCACATCACATCACAGCAAAGACGTCTACGTTTGCGTCTGGGCCAACACACATACACACACACACACACATAGTCTACACACGGTCTAAACGTCTTGGCCATGACACATAACTTATGGCCAAAATGGTTGAGAATTCAACATGAAAAGAACATTTGGTAGAAAATTAAAAGACTTTTGTCAGCACAGTCAAAATGAAACACCATGTTCAAGAGCACTTGATCATGGCTTCAAAACGAATTTCGAATGCTCTATAGATAATAATATTAAATTATATTTGAAGGTATTTATTTATTTCTCTTTAAGTGGCCTTCCAAATATGAAATTTGTTTTAGAACTTTGAAAAAGAAAAAATGTGTATAAGATTTTCAAACAAAACTAATGATTAATTTAAATTAAAATAATTTTGAAGAAAATTTGATTATTTTAAAAGCATTTAGCTTAAAATATTTATGTGTGTCTAGTATAAAAACTGAATTTATTTTAAATGAAATTACAATAAGTTTTTTCTAAGCGAATTTAATTTTTTGTATTACTAAGTATTTGGCTTATAAAAGTTTTTAAATTAAAAGAAGTTTATAGAAGTCTATATATCAATTTTTTTATTACTATATACACTATATTCGATACAAATTTTGTAGAAAATGTTATAGTTTTTAAATTTTTTTAAGAAACCCTTTTTGTTATATATTTTTTACATATTTCCAGTATGAAAACTGAAGACGTTGCAAAGGCAATAATAAAAATAAAGTACCCGCAACTTGGATATAATTACGGCTAATTTATCTAATATGTGTTCCGTCGGTCAGCGGTGCGGGCAGTTACCATGACACGGCATTAAATGTAAAACCGAATTACGAAAAAAAGTAAAAAAAACAACACACACACACAGAGAAAGAGGAAACACAAAAAACAGCAAAACGGAGCAACGTTTGGTGGCAGCAACCGGAGGCAAGTCGTGAGTTTGAGACGCTGCTTTATTTCGACGGCTTATCGCCAACAAATGTGCAACAATAACTCAGCTAGTATATATGTGTGGACTCTATCTTCCTCACCCCCAACAGCTTTCCTTCTCTTTCTCTCTCTCTCTCTCTCTTTTGCTATCTCCGGCAAGGTGCAGACGACGTCGGCGAGTTCAGAGTTCACCCTAATCAATGTCAACAACTTCACGCTTCGCTGTTCGAGTTATGTTGACAAGCCGTGCGATAAGGACATTTCTCCTTCTCGTTTTCGTTCTCCTTCTTGTTCTCCCTCAACCTCATATCTCTTCTTCTTCTCCCTCTTCTTTTTTCTCTCCCTCACTTCACCTGTGGTCACCTGAGTCCCATGCTGAGTGCCACCTGTGCTCCGCATTGCGTTTGACCAAAGCCCCTAATCCTCTGCAGCTCATAAAGTAGCTGAGTTATGTGCTTAGCTGTCTTTCCCAAAACCAGACTCCCAGCTATGGATATTACCTATTACCTGGCACACCCAAAAAAAAAAGCAAAAAGACTGATGGAAATTTTAAAGTTTGTCAAGCGGGAGACTAAAAAGAAATTGCACGTGTCTCACACTAGACGAGACAACATATTGAAATAAAAATTGAAATAATATTTTAATTAGAGCAAGAAAACTTCAAATTAAGTTTATTAATTTCAAATTTAAATATATTACATATTACAATTCAAAAATTAAATTGTTTGGGAGGAATAATATTGATTAAAATAATAAAATGAATTGAATTTTATGAATTTAAATATTTGATTTAGAAATAATATACGTGTATATATAATTTTCTTTATTAAGCGTATTTTGCTGCATTCAATTTATAGAAATAAATAAATAAAATTAACCAATGTTTAATGTCATTAATATCATATTTAAAAATATACATAAAAACAAAATACTAATAGTATAAATACCAAATATTTATACAAATTTGTTTTTTTAGCAGGTAACTTTTTGAAGTATTTATTTGTAAAATAAAAATATACATTGAAGTATTGTTACTTTTTTTTAACATGCTATTTATTTACCATCATAAAATTTAAATAAAATATACCAAATCCTTTCTTTCTTTCAATTCTATTTTAATATATAAATTAAATACTATTTTTTTAATTTAAATTTTCATAAGTTTATTTTAAATTTTATACTCCATTATATTTCATTCATAAAATTACACATGCATAATGTTTGCTTATTATAAAATGAAATATTTTCTCCCTAAGTCTTTCAGTTTAATTAGATCCATTTTCTAATGCAATTTTTAATAGTTTAACATTTTAATTTTGTACTCAATTGTATTAAATTTATTAAAGTACACATGAGTATTCGTTTGCTTATTAAATGGAATATTATCTCACTAAATCTTTCACTTCATTCAGACCCATTTGAATTGCTATTATATTTAATCGCATATTATTAATTCATGATATATGACTAATGTGTTCTTGGCTTTATTTTTAGATACGCCGGATTCAATCATTGCATAATTCTCAGCATTTCCATTCAATTTGCCGCGAAATAAACATTTCAAGCCAAGTCATGGCCTAACAGCAGGAGTCATCTCAAAATGTGTACCAAATGTCCGACCCTGTCTGAGAGACCAAAGCATATGTATGTGTATGTGTGTGTGTGTTTATGTGTGTGTGTGTAAGTATGGAAACAAATCCAGTTTCATTAATCTAATGCATTTTTAAGACGTCCATTAGGCCGAAATTGTTCTAATATACGGGCTGTATAAATTACTTAATGCTGGACTGTGAAAAATATACGAAAAATAAAAACAAAAACAAAAACGCAATCGTCAGCAGAAAAACGAAGACGAAGAAGAGGGCAACAAAAAAAAAAAAATCCGACGAGTTGGAAATTAAAGTGCGATATATACAGAAATGGAATGACTGACTGAATGAAATGGCATCGCATAAAAATGCGAGAAAATTGCTACGCCCAAAAATTAAAAGGGAAAACCCAAAACGAAGAAATGATAGAAACGACCACGACGACGACGAGGACAGTTAAAAGCAGAGCAAATATCAAACTGCGACCAGGAGCAGGACCCCGTTGGCTTGGAGGTCTAATAGACAATAAGAGAATAAATACGATAAAAAGGGAATATATATATACGGGAGAGCATTTTGTTGGACAGACGGACGGACGCAGAGAAATCATGAATAGATTTCTGCTTCTGCCGGTCGGTTTGTGTGTCAGTAATGCGTCGTTAAACTGTAAAAGACCGTAAAAAAACAACAGCAGCAAGCAGGGGCCATAAAAAATGAGTAGTCTTCAAAGAAGAAGAAGAAGAAGAAGAAGCAACGGCAGCACCACAAATGAGTGAACGAAGCGAGGCGAGTAAATCATTTTACAATGGGAGCCAGAAGTTGTAGAGCCCACGGGCCTAAGACCTATTGGATGGGCCTTTGCGTTTTTGGAGCTGTCAGCGGGTTTATGGCTTTTCATGAAGGACAATCAAGTAATAGCCGACGGTTTTACGATGACACAAAACTACATAATAAAAGATATATCAACGCGTTCTCTTCTCCACTCTTCTCACAAAACTCTCCAACTCCAAAACGCTCTGTCTCTGATCTGATATCAACAAGCAGCGTGTTACGCCCCCACAAAAAGCAAAAAAAAATAAAAAAAAAACTAGATGTACTAGCTAAATCGTTAGATTTGGCACGCCAATGTATGCGATGCATGTTGGCAATCATTCTTCGGCCTAACAATTTTCAATTTCTCCACACCGCAACCTGCCTGCCCCTAGCTGTCCGTTCCCCTCCCTCTCTGTGTCTCTCTCTCTCTCTCTTGTTCTCTCTACTATCAAATGTATGCGTGACACGCAAGCTACTCAACTCGAACTCCAGCTGTGGCGGCGATGGCGCGAAATTACTGTCACCTGAGTGGCCAAACAGTCTGTCAACTTGTCCCAGCAGCGACAACCCTGTTTGCCTGCTCTGGCAACCCTACCCCTTAGCCTGTGGCAAATCGGGTTTTTATAGCACCTCTTGGCCATAGTGGCAAGTGCAAGAAAGTCGATGCTTTAACTAAAAAAATATTCCTCATTCACTTTTCTGCTAGTTTGACTTAATCAGATCTAAAGACAAACACAACCTGACAATCCTTTTATAAGCTGTTTTTGTTTCCAGGGAATATATAGTATATATATTATATACTATATACGCTGCTGCTGTTGCTGCTGGCAGAGCAGGGCTTTAATGTTTTTGATTTCATTCCAGGATTTTGCCTCCTCTTGATTGACAGTAATGGCATTTTCGCGACTCGTCGAGCGGAAAATGCTGAAAAGCTGCGCGCTGACACGACAACGCGAGTCAATAATAAAAATTGCATGTTGAGAGCACATTTGGGAATCCCAAGCTTACACACACACACACAGAGTGAGTCGACAGTTGACACCCTGAAAAGAGCGAGAGGGGGAGAGAGAGAGAAGAGAAAGCGTAAATGAAAACCCTTTTGGCCGCATTTTCCAGTTAATTTATTTTTGGTTAATTTCCTTCGTTTGTTATTTTACTGCCTCCACTTGGTTGGTACAACCCATACCCAAGGAAAACCCCCCGAGCGATTCCCCTACAGAACCCAGAACCCAGAACCCATAGCATATCCCGCAGAGAGAGAAGCAGAGCCCCCCACACCAGCATTTATTGCACTTTGACAGGAACGAGGAACGCACTGAGCCAGTTTACGGAGCGAAAAAGGTTAATGGAAGCATATGAAGACGACGACGAATTATGCAGGTCAAGGAGCTCCCGCTGCCTTCGGCTTTATGTCCATAAGGACAAATCAGAGGTTAAGTCAAGCAAAGAGCTTAGAAACTTTAAATTATTCAAGCATTTGACTGCTTAAATCAAAGACAGCTATTTTAACTTTATGTCACAGATTCAATTAATTTAGCACCAGGGGTCGCAATAAACAATACATCTAAATAAAATCACATTCTTTTAATATACTGAATGTCTTAAACTCAATAAGGTTGTACTCAAAATACTAAAAAAAAAATACTATTTTGACAATACTAAAACAATTTTGACAATTTGTCGAAAGAAAAGAAAAGAACGATTACCTAAAATAAAAAAATACATAAATATATGTTTAAAAAATAAAATATTTAATATCAAAAACTAATAATAAATTACGGCTCGGATTTCCTTACTGTTTGGAATATACTACTTAAGGAAACCTTAATACCGAACGCATTAATAAAGTAGTATCTAGAAAATTTGTGAATTTTCCGTTTGATTATGTTTTACTAACAAACATTTATATACTACTACTAAATATGTTTATATAAATTAAACGAATTTACAGAATATTTTTAATAAATAAACAAATTTTTAATTACAATATAAGTTAGAATCAATAACATATTTAAATACTTTTAGAATAAAAAGATATAATTTACTAATGCAATATATAACATATTATTTTCGCATTTTAGCAAAAATATTCTTTCACTTTCTTGAATTTATATAAAATTTCAAATTTATGTGCTTCTTGGAAAAGAAAGTACAATAAATTAATGCACAAATCTGATATTATTAAAAAATGTTAATAAAGATGTAAAAACGAATATTTTAATATACATTATAAAAAAAAATATTATTATTTTGTTGAAATAACAATTACAATTCCTTCTTGCAATAAGATACGCACCAGCAACTAAAAATAAAAAAAAATGTACCAAATGTTTAAGATTTGATACTTAAAAGCGAAAACATAAATATTATAGATTCTTAAACTTTTTAAGATAGATTAAAAGTAAAATAAAATAAACTGCAATAATAAAGCTGAAAATATGTTTTGTATTCAAGACATTTATAGGCTATTTGTGCGGAAAGCATAAGCAGTAAAAAACAATTGGATGTATAAGGAAATATGTGCTTTACAATTCAGTAGGATAGTTCCATTAGTTGGATTAATTCCACAGCCAACTACTTTATGTTAACAGCTTTTTGAGCTGCATTTAAAGAGCAGCATTCCGAGCAGCGAGTGCAAAATAAATAAATAGTAAAACTTATGGCCGCGACTGTAAAGTGCAATAAAAAAAAAACGCCAAAGGAAAGGCAAACATCGTAACTGGTTTGCTGGATAGGCTGAGATAGCCAAGAAAATAGCCTATATAGTATAGTATATGTATAAAGATGGAAGACGATGCTCGCATGGTCGAGTATACTTATATATATATTAGCAATAATTTGAAGCATCAATTTTTTATTGCTGCTCGCAATCATTTAATCATCTCGAGTCATCAGTTGTCCTCTCTTTATCGCTGGGTGTTGAGTGAGAAGTGGGAAGGAGAGGAGAGGAGAGACGGGAATGAGACGAGTTCCATGGCGAATTTTGCCAGGCGTTGCCTTTGGTCGCGCCATCAGGCCATTTGACACATGTGTCAGTTGCAAGAAGCGTTTCGTGCAACGCGACAGAGAGACAGAGAGAGAGAGAGAGAGAGAGAGAGAATGAGACGACAGAGAGCCTTCGGTTGACAGCTGTCAGTGTCAGTTTACATAATTTATAGATTTCAACGCATAAAAAAGTCATAAAATTTACAATGTTGCCTTCAACAAAAACACATTTCTGCGCCTGAAGCGAGAACTGTGACTTCGTCTCCAGCTCTCAGCTCTCAACTCACAGCTACTCTTCATTCTCATCCCCTTCCACGCTCTATGGCCCATAGACGATTCTTTTGATGCCTTATTTTTATGAGCGAAGACATCAATTTTCGCACAACTACAACAACAACTAGATACACACACATTCGCATTTATATATAGTACTATATATATGTATATGTATGTTTGTATTGTAGTATAGAGATGTATTTCTCTTTCAATTCGTTCAATTTCTGGCCATTGGAAATGCTTTTGATTTATTTGTATTTATGTGATTCTTTTCTCATATTCAGCTTCAGCGATAAATCCTCGCACTCAACAAAATACATAAACGATTTATAGTTGCACAATCGCAACAACAGCAACAACAACAACAACAACAACAATAAGAACAGTAACAATATCTAGCAACAACAATAGCATCAGCTAGAACAGTAGCTCTAGCTGTGCTTGCTTTGCTTTGCTTTGCTGGCTGCCAGGAGCAAGTTTTCCTGTTATACCAAATCCCAGTGCAACATAAATCTTTTATGGGAATATGTATCTTGGCACCAAAATGCGGCACAGCAACTAAGTGAGCCAGGCACAAACTCTGCGAGGTCTGTTCAAACGTTTCGAAAGTAACTTCTAAGAAACTAAATAAGAGTGAACAACAACCCTTGATTAAAGTTATATATCTTAAAATTAATTGTGATTTTTATATAATAGAAGACTTTAAATTTATGATCATTATTTTCAACTCCTTTATTTATTCATGTGTGTAATACATGAATTTTGTATTTATTATTTGGTAATATATGAACCAAACAGTAATGAACAAAGTGTATTTATTAAATATGTATATTTAACTACATTTTTTGTTGATGCGTTTATAATATTACGTTATTTTTCAAATGTAAACGCGGAAGTCGTAAGCACTGATATTTCAAGGTTTACAGCTATTATGTTATGTACAGCTGTAAACTTTGAAATAGCAGTGATGACTTACTTCAAAAAAAGTAATAGAAATTGCATTCTAACAACAAAATTACATATGATTTTGTAATAATTAATAATATTGCAAATAATATATATAATATATTTTGACTTTTTTCACAACATTAAAAATTTATAAATATGTAGACTATTAAATACCAGATCAAAATTTAGGGTGGCAGAAATTGTAATTGCTTAACTATTTCTACTATAATATTAGTAAATTTTATTTGAAACTCAAGACTCAAATGTTCAAATTCATTTGTATTAGCTGGCAAAATAACTTTTCTAATTGAAAATAAAATTCATAAATATCGATTTGTATCAATGTATTAAAAAGGGTATTAACTTCGTCTAGTTTGCTTTTCCAAAATTTAACACTTTTCAAGACCGGAATAGCTGTCCATTTTCCTTTTTTCAATAGCTTCGATTTATGTACGTATATCGATATTTCATCAGAAGCAAAAAGGAATGACAGCGCACTTTTCAAATACATCTGCCAAAAAGCATAACTAAAAACATCAACTCTGGCCAGTTTTAACTATTCATAACGACACAAACTGTGAGTTGGCAAATCAATTTGACGAGTCAGTTCCCAACTGAAATCAACTTAGTCGACAAACAAGCGTCGAAGGATTGAGAGTATTTTGTTTTTGTTTGGTGTGAATTTGGAAAACGTTTCTCAGTTCTTCCCCATCGTAAGCGATGAGCAGTGAACCCGGAGCCGAAAACGAAGATGATAAGCCGCCGTATGCCTTCTTCTTTGGCGGTATGGGAGCTGCCTCGGCCATCATCTTCTCATCATTGGGTGCCTCTTATGGCACCGCGAAATCGGGCACAGGAATCGCTGCGATGGCTGTAATGCGACCCGAATTGATTATGAAGTCCATCATACCCGTGGTGATGGCTGGCATTATAGCCATCTATGGATTGGTTGTCTCTGTGCTAATTGCCGGCTCCTTATCGCCGAGTTATACAATTCGAAAGGGTTACATCCATCTGGCCGCTGGACTGTCGGTGGGATTCGCTGGACTGGCTGCGGGATTTGCGATTGGCATTGTGGGAGATGCCGGAGTGAGGGGCACAGCACAGCAACCGCGTCTATTTGTGGGTATGATTCTGATCTTGATCTTTGCTGAGGTCCTGGGTCTGTACGGTCTCATTGTGGCCATCTACTTGTATACGAAGTAATCATGTTGATTGCTCCTCCAGTGTGTGTTTCATTAAATAGTCATGATACCAATGTGTGAGTGTGTGTGTTTATGTATTGAACAGGAAAGGAAGAGGAAGTGAGGAACGTAGGAAAGTCACTTAAAAGTATCGAGGAAAATTCATCTAGCTTATGGCGCAAACGGACCGAAAGCTATAAATTCCCAGGCGCAACAAATCTGTGGCACCTTGTGCCAACTTAACAATCACATCAGTTGCGTGCTTTCATTTCTCTTCCTCCCCCCCTCCCATCCAACGAGATCCCTTTAAACAGAAGCGAACGAAAGTAATAAAACTCGGAGCTTCCCCTTGGCTGCCTCTTTGTGCTCCACCCACGCAAAATATTCAAAATGCAAAACATTTCTCGAGCTCAAATAAAAATGTCATGAAGCTGCTATATCAGAGCACGCGGTGTGTGCAGGGATTGAGCAGTTGTTGTTGTCAAATGAAGACAGACCTCCCCTCACCCCACGACATCCCTTTGAACTGCTCCCAGCGGTGGCAAATTTCCATTTTCCATTTTCGTATTGTGTGTGTGTGTGTGTGCGAGGAGGAAAATGTCGCCAGCTAAACCGCTCTGCGCATTTTGCTGGCTCAACCGCAGCCTAGGGTTCATATTTTCCAATTTGTTTAATTGAAACAAGTGCGAAAAAGTAAAGAAAATGTTCAAATAAAACCGCAACTTCGATTTTCAATAATCAAAATTCGCTTTGCGGTTTTTGTTTACTCTTTCGGCACTTCGAGGTTAACACGCCAAAAACAACAACAACAGCAGCAACAACATTGCAAAAACCCGAAAGCTGCAAAACCGAAAAACCGCCAACATTGCGACAAGGGACAGGGGCCATAAATTTGCACATTTTTGCTGGATAGCCGGAAAATTTAACGGCACATAAAGATAAACCTCGTTAGCAGCAACAAAGCAAAACAGCAACAAGACCTAAGCCAGCTTTAAGCCTTGGCAAAGACCAACAGATACCCTGTAAGCTAGGTTAAATCGATAAGGTTTTAAAGCGATGCAGTAAAATAAAGTTTTCTACAATCGAAAGTTATTCATTGCTTACTATCGATAACATTAAATTTAGTTTATGAATGCCATCTACAAATATTCAAATATAAATTATAAATGTTGTCTTATTTTGCAAAAAAAATAAGCTTTAATATACATTTATGCGTTAACTTATACGTTCGTTAAAACTTACAAACTATCGATAGCTCGCAAAGGAATTATGGCTTTGGTAAATCAATCAATAATTTATATATCGGATAAATTACTCAACTATCTTTCTATCTAATCTTCACTTTAACATGAAATTAAATTGTTTTCTACAATTGCCAAAAATCTATCTATCAATTATAGTTTATTTTATAAAAATAAAATATCGTAATAAATACTATCGATAATTTTATACGAAATTAATGATAAGACAATTCATTAAGCAGTTTTTCTTAAAATAATATATTTATTCGCTCTACAGTTTAAATATCATATATCTTCTTCTACTCTTCGCTCATTATACCCCACTTGCCGCATTTTATTATTTACAGGGTATGCAAGTGCATACAGATGCTATTAACGGTATTTGCTATCTAGCATGGGTAAATACTTATATCAGCCGTCGCATAAATATTAGAATTATCATAAAAAATTGGAAACCCCATATGGAAATTAGTTGCACTCGATTGGCTGCAAACTTCGCGCTACGTCCGAAGTAACGAAAAACTCTACCCAAATTTCGTTGATCTCAGCACATTTTCCTAATTCCGTCTAGATTTAAATAACTATTAAGCAAAATAAAAAATTTCGAAAATATTCTCATTATTTGCTTGGAATTCGTAAAGAACTTTGTGGGAAATGTCGAGCACACACGATGAAAAGAGTCCCCATCATGCCGTTTTCGTTGGTGGAATTGGAGCAGCAGCCGCCATAATATTCTCATGCCTGGGAGCATCTTACGGCACTGCGGTGTCCGGTGTTGGCATTGCCAGCATGGCCATCAGCAAGCCGGAGTTGATTATGAAATCCATTATTCCTGTGGTCATGTCGGGCATTATTGCTATCTATGGCCTGGTTGTGGCTGTCCTCATATCGGGATCTATCGGCCATAATTATACCGTTCAGAAGTCATATATTCATCTTGGCGCTGGCCTTTCGGTGGGCTTAGCTGGCTTGTCGGCTGGCGTTGCCATTGGCATCGTGGGAGATGCCGGAGTACGGGGAACAGCTCAGCAGCCGCGTCTCTATGTGGGCATGATTCTGATCTTGATCTTTGCCGAAGTGCTGGGTCTGTATGGGCTGATAGTAGCTATCTATTTGTATGCCAAGATTTAGATATGTATTAAAATATTTTATTTACTTCAATATTGACTCACTATATTGTTGCCTGCTTCTTTCCCCATGTTTTTTGTTTCACTGCAAGCATTCCATCAGAGCGCTTTCAATATTAACATTTCTTTCCGCTGTTAATTTGGTTTTAAACTGAAGCAGTTAAGAATCTTTTTTCTCTTTTATACTCATTGAATCGCTTTGTTGTAAGGATGTTTAACAAGCATTCTCAATCTTTACTAATTTTTCTTTTATTCCTTTACTTGCTCAATGTTTTCCTAGTTTTTGCTGTTCCATTGCCAGCATTTCATCGCAGCGCTAACACTTAAAAAGAACATTTTCAATGCCACCGTTACTCGGCATTATCAAGGCATTTAAAATTCTCCAATCCCTTTTCTATCCATTTCAAAAGCCTGCAGTTCCATTCTTAACATTCCTTCACACTGTTAACTCAAAATGTTTGCAAGTTTAGCAAATTATGGCATTAACAGTCAACTCATTTACCGTCCCATTAGTAGCAATATCAAAAATCATTTTCAATGCCATCGTTTTCTTGCTCATTCAATTTCATCTTAAGCTAAAGCAGTTAAAATACTTCCCTTCACGTTTATACCCTTTGAAATGCCTTGCTGTTTCATTCTTAGCATTCCATCGCAGCGTTAACTTGACATGTAAAGATGTTTGGCAAATTAATTAACATTTGAAGCCTCGTTTGTGCTTTTCCAGGTATTTAGGCATCGATGGGCCAACCTTATTGTTAATCGCATTCTGCATTTTAGGTCTATTTAATTTGATAAATGAGCCGGCAGCCATTAACATCATCAATACGAATGGCCATAATCGCACTTAATGCTAAACAGTCGAAGGGAGGGGAGGGAAGTTGCCATGCGAATTGCTTGTTTATACAATTCCTCAAGTTGATGGCTGTCAGGCAGCTGTATTTGAGATTATATATATATAACATACATACATACATATATACATATGCACCTGGGATTGTGGAATTGTGGGGTGGATATGGAATAGGTCTCAACAGTCGGCGCGTGTGTCATTTTTGGCAAAACTCAATGGCAATCGGCATTAGCGTTGAGTGTGTTTGCATAATAAATTCGATAACATAAAATATCGATTCGATTTAACCACAAATCTTGTGGGTGAGAGGATGAGAGTATTGAATGCTGGGGTGTGGAGAGCATGTTGAGGGTGACGGTTGCTGGGTGGCTGTGACGTTGGGCTGTTGACACAGAAAGTAATAAACGAAATTTGCAATTTACTTTTGGATTCGAGGATTTATGTTTCACCTTCCTGCAGATAATTGTTTTCACTTCCTTTGCCACTCGAATGAACTTTTAATGCTGAAATAACAGTAAAATGCGTGTGGACGAGGGTTTAGCCACCATCACCACCACCATCACCGCCACCGCCACCACCATCGACATCAGCATTGCCTGCCCCTCCCTCGCATTCCCACGTTCTTCTTCTTTCCCTCCTCTCGTTGCTTTCCGATCTATATTGTATTCTGGTCGGAGCGTTAAGCACAAACGGAAGCAGTTGAATTTGCAAAATGTTTTACCTCCCCCCCTGCTACCCTTCTTCCTTCTTGGCATCCCTTCAATTCCCTCCACAGTTGGCAGTCGGCACTCACAGGCTGGCAAAGTGCTTAGCGAAATGGGTTTATTAAGAGCAAACACTTTATTCAAATGCCCAAAATAAATACATGCTTATGTATTTATGCATTTTAACGACGCCTCTTTAGCTCGCCGACAGTGAAGGATTAAGAAGCAAAAGTTAACGACCGACTGCCTTGATAATAAATTTAATATAATTATAAGAACATGCTAGATGTTAAACTTATTAAAAATTAATTGTTTTTTTATTATAATACATTTTTAGTAAATAATACTGTAAATTAATTATTTAAATATTTTATTTTATTGTTTATTGAATAATTCATATGTTTCTTAAGACACCATTTTGCATTTTTAAGAAAGAAACAGCAGTGAATGACATACTACCTTGATTTTAAATTTAATATAATTTGAAGACTATGTTAGATATTAAATTTATGAAGATTTAATTATAAACCTAATATTATTTTTTAACTTATCGCTGTATTAAAATGATTTAAGTATACATTTATACTCAGGATGAATTTGTAAAAAAAAATTAAGATGTGCATGCTAGCAGTTAATTCTCCAATATAATTTTTTTATCGTTCATACACATACATATTATAGTATTTAAATTTTATTAGAATTTTTATATTATTTCTCTTTTCTTTTTTACTTTACCTTGCCTTTGGCAAATTTAATATGTTAATATACATTTTTAATTACAAAGTTTATGTATAATTTAATCTATTAAATTATCAATAGTTAAATTATGCTGTAATTCTTTTAGAAATTATATTTTTCTTTTGCACAGGAAAAAACGCTAACTTAGTACGCTAACTTACGGCTGACAATCTGGTATTTTTCGCACTATATGGTACATTTTGCATATTATACCATATGAATATAACAAATATAGCATTGGGTATATTTTAATATTTTTGTGGTCTATTAATTTGGTTTCTTTTAATAATAATTCATATATTCATAATATTGTGTTACTTCTTCACTTTTTAACCACTTTTTAATACATTTCTTATTAATACCGATTTCTTAGAAATCAATTTTCTAATTTAATTACATGTTTCGATTTTCCTTTGTAATTTTAGTTGCCTTAACATTTTTATTGAATCATATTTGTTCTCCATATTTCTTGGAAGTCCGTTCCGCATCTCTGAAGAATAAAAAGAAGGAACAAAGTCCCAGGAGAGTATTGTTGTAAGGCCCCGACCCGAAATGTATTCGATAGCCCGTTTAAAACGTGCCTCATTCGTAATTGGCGAAATGTTGTTGGCCATTAAAAGTGCACGCATCGATTGAGGCAGCAGTCACAAAAGGCCAAAAAATATTTGACTTTTATTTTGAATGTGGCCAACTAGCAGACGAGTTGCCCCTCCACTTAGAAATCAGTCAGTTAGTCAGTCAGTCAGTCAGTCATTCAGTCATTCAGTCAGTCACAGTTGTGGCTGCTGTCTGGTTCTTTTTTGGCCAATCATTGAAGCGAGCATTTGTCGATGTCTGAAAGCCATCATAATCATCAATGTCATATGATTTTTGGGTTTAGTTCATTTTGTACTTAATTTCATTTTCTGTATTTTCTGCGGCTGGGATAACCAATGACCTGGAAACAATTTATACTCGTCTATTCTATGAGTATATATGTGTGTGTTTGTGGGTGTGTGTGTGTGTATGAGTATGTTTGTGTGGGTGCTTTGACAGGCTGTGCGACAAGGACATTTATTTCTTGCTGATTTCATTCGATTGCCACCCCCTCAGAATCGCCGCTGCTATCGACTGTCCTCAATAAATGCGAAATAAACACTAAATGTGTAGTTGCTTACCTACCACACCACACCACACCCCTCCCCCTCTCCATACTGCCTTGCAACATCGCCTCGAGAAGCTCCCAACAACCACCGCACTTCCCTTTTCCTTTGGCATTTTCTTTTTTCTGCTGATTTGAAGCTTTTCCTGTTGGCAACACCTCTGAGAGTCGCCTGACTTTTGTCCTTGCCTTTGGCATGTTTGTCCTTTGGTTGCCCCTCCCCACCCGCCTTCTCGTCCTTCATCGTTCTACCCTCACTCACTCATTTGCCTCCTCGACTTTTGCCTGAGCAATGAATTATCCTTATGCGAGGGTTGCCAGTTGTCGATTTGTATCAAAACTTTTGTCATAATTTGAAAATTTCCTTTTTCCCTACTTTTAAAGTTACCTTAACTTTAGCTACAATCTTTAACTGTCTTACAGAGCTGTGTGTTCAGCATTCGGTTTTATTTTTGTATAGTATACACTTTTATTTATGTATGCATATTTAGTTTATATGTCTGAAAAGTTTCTTGCCTTCCTTTCATAAACAGTTTATCTTGATTGCAATCTTCTTGCGGAAAAAGAATACAAAATGCCAAGGCTATAAGCAATATTTTTAGCTTTCAACCAACATTTAGGGCTTTCGTTTCTTTTGTAAGTAATTTTTAATTTGATTTCTTAAGAAATCCAATAACGCAAGTTCTAAATTGTCAATCTTAGTGTCTTGGATTAAATAACCTATGTGGTTTTATATACTTTATAGATTTACATTTATCAATATTTGGAATTTTTAAGAACTATTCATTTCCAATTCATATAAAATAAAATATGTATGATTTTTAAACTATATAATCAAATTAAGTTAAATTGATCTTAATTTTATTTTAAATAATGTATAAAATATTTATTAAATTTATGAAAATCTTTTCAAATCTGACTACTATATTTTTTCCATTGATTGTTTTTCTTTAAATGACATTAATATTATTTTTTTAATATGACAATCTAAAACATATTAATCTTGTTATATTTTTATGAAAGTTGTAGAAATTATTTCATATAAAAGTTAGGAACAAATTTACCATTTTCTAGTTTATTTATTAAACAAATTTTTTTTTTAAACTTTCAAAAACAGGAAAATAAATTGTTGAACATTGAATGTTTTATCTTTCCTAAAAGTGCTGCAAAGTAATACATCAAAAGACATTCCAAAAATATGATAACAATAGAAAGTTCTGATCTCTTTGTTCATCATAAAACTTGCGACTTACTTATTGAATTAGCAACCCTCGCAATATGCGGGCTTTCTATAAATATGTCAATTAGTCGAGTCGACGCGAGTGTCCTTTGAGCTCTGAGTTATGTGTTGTACCACAAAGGGAATCGAGTAAATTGATTCCAATTTGAGTCGATGGTAAAATTGTTCTATGCTCTATATAAATTATTCATTTTGTCTTTTCACAAATTCGTTTTTAGTCAACGCTTTTTTTGTCGATTGTGTCGACTGTTTCGAGTGTCGACTATCTATCTATGTTACTTGTCTAGTGTCTAGTGTCTGGTGTCTAGTGTTGTATAATGACGAACTGAAATTACATTGTCGGAATTATTATGACTTCAATACGGTTTCAATTTCCTCATTTTCGACGGCTGCCAGGTCAATGCACAGAGTTGCGAAATGGCGGAAAAAGCGTCGAGCTCAGCAAAAAAAGGAGAACAGAAAGCGAGCAAGCGATCCCCTAGAGTTAACTACAATTGTGTGATAGTCTCTTGTGGGAGAAGAGGTGGGTGGAAATCCCTCAACAAAATGTCAGAATTGTCTGACTGTCTGTCAGTCAACGAGTCAGTCACTCAGTCAGTCATTGCGTCAATCTACGAGAGAATTTTGCACAAAATCAAATTTATTTGCCAACCACACCGAAATTATGACGATAAAGAGAAATGGAATGAGCGTACACTGATGGACGGAATGGAAGGGAATGACGGCATGATGGCAAAGGAATGGAATGGAAGGAATGAAGAGAACACGAGTCGAGCACAAGCGGAACGATTGGAAACACATGTGCGTTTTATTGCATTCGCAGAAATATGCGTTCCAATTGGATGGTATTACTTCTAGTATGTACAGTTCTGTGTCCCCCTTCCTCCCCCGTTCCTTTGCGCACCACACTGCGCCACACCCATAACTATTAACGTTGTCAACGCCTTCTTTTGGGAGAGTGCGAGTGGGAGATGGGAAAGAGAGGGAAAGGGAAAGGGCATTGTCTGCTGGGCGCTGCCTTTTGTACGTTCGAGTATTTTTATTCATTCTACTATTTCTAAGGTTTTTATTTTATTTATTTATTTCGTTCGCCCCTCCGCCAAGCAGCAAAACGCATAGGAAGCGAAACAGCGAACTGAAGGGAATACTCCATACTATATGGCAGGAAGAGAAAGGCAGGCAACAGCAACAGCAAAGAGATTTTTATTTTATGCTCTCAGTATGTTGTAAATCTTGTCGCTGCTGCTGATGAAATGAAACGAAATTAAGAAATTTTTTTCTATTTTTTTGTTGTCGCTGCTGTTGTTGTATTTTTGCCTTCGCAATTTCTTGTAATGAAAGAAATGCCACCAAATAAGAGTGTATTCCCTTGCTTCGTTCTCTATGTCTCTCTCCCTCTCTCTCTCTCTCTCTCTCTCCTCTTCTCGCTTTGGCTGCTGCTCAGCTTTATAGTATAGTATGTCCTGTTGTCCTGCCGTCCTGACTTCCTCCCTGGTCCCTGCTGATAGACGGTTGTTCGGCAATAAATGTCTGCCTGACATTCATAATGAAATCATTTGGTATTTATTATTTCGTTTATGTGGTTCCCATTTGAGATATTGCCTTCATTTGGTCCGTTGTTAACGGCGACAGTTGCTAAAGCCCAAAACGCTCAAACTAAAATGCTCATAAGCAAAAGCTTGCTTCTTCTTACAGTTCCAGCTTTGAAATTACTTCAATTACGGTTGTTAAATATCTTTAACCGATCTACAATAAAGAAGTTAAGCATAGTCAGCAATGCGCTCTTGAACTGATTTTGAAAGTAAACCGATTCTAATAATCCTTACTCCAATTATTAGTGATAAGTATACGGAAATCATATAAAACCCTTAGAATTTCACTTAATGTTTCTCCTATACAGTAGATTATATAACAGCAACAAAATAAGGTTCCTTAGAAATTAAATAAAATGAATGAAATGAACGTTTCTTAAAAAAAACATAAGTTTTATATCACCTTTACCAAAATAAACAAATAAAAATCTTTCTAGTCTCATCTACATAATTTTTCTCCAATCAAGAACTTAATATATAGATGTACGTATAAAAAAAAAACATAAGTTTTATACTTTCACCTTTACCAAAATAAGCAAATAAAAATCTTTCTAGTCTCATCTACATAATTTTTCTCCAATGAAGAACTTAATATATAGATGCATGATCAATTTTTTAAAATTTTAAATAGCAAACAAAGACAACAAATAAATAAATTATCAAAGGACTACAATTTATAATAAATTTGTTCTTTTATAATACAATTAAAGGGGACTACATGAGATACTAATCTCATTGAAGCTAATTCTTATAAAATAAGTAAAACTATTTGAAGATGAGTAATAGAACTGTCAACCAAATCTTTAATTTATTTTAATATTTTAAATCTAGTATTTAAAACTACATTTAATAGAGAAGAGAGTACTGTCAAAAATTATTAACAAATTTCAACTAAAAAAAGAAAATCTAATACTTATATTTTTTTTAAGTAAAGAGTCTACAAAATGAAGTAGACCGTTATTGACTTTTCTTTAAAGGGAACTTTTTCTCAATTCCATTTAAGTTAAAATTTGATTGACAACTTAAGCTGTGAAAGGGTATTTAAAAGTCGCACAGCTTTTATTTCATTTCGAATCTGCTTTAGTTTTCCTTCGTCGGCTTCGCTGAATTCCTTTAGAAATCCTTTGGCTGGACATATGAGTTATCTTAGTAATGTGCTCTGCTTACTCTGCTTATAACACTCTCCATGTCTCCTCCTCTCTCTCACTCTCTCTCTCGCTCAGTCCTGCGTTGCTCGGTCTCTTTCGCACACTGCATTAACCCACATTTTGGTGGATTTACTCAGCATTTCACCCTCCTCCACCTCAGTTAAAGCGCCTATCTCCGGATCAGTCTAAATGTTTTTATGTAAACACGATGTGTCCTCCACTTCTCCCCGTCCACTTTACTCCCCGCCTCCGCCTCCGCCTCCGCCTTCGCCCCCGCCACCGCTCCCCTCTCGACAGCCTTCATCCACTTACAGTGCGCTGTAATTGTGTGCGCCTTTGTTGGCGTTGCAGCTTTTGCACTTTACTTTTGCACTTCCTTTCTTGCGCTTTGTTTTTCAGCTACGTCTCCGGAACCAACTGAATAGCTGACTGACTGACTGACTGACTGACTGAACGACAGACTCTGTGGGCACAAAGGGGGAGACTTTTTGCTTAGATGTCGGCTTGAATGGCGGACAGCTTTAGCAAGTGTATACGAATGTGTGTTTGTGTGTGTGTATGTGTGTTGTTGCCTTATACAATGACTTAAGCTGAAATGTCAATTGGATGTGCAAGGAGCAAAGGCACCAGGCGAAGCCCACGAAAAACGAAACGAAAATGATGAAAATACACCCCAGGGTAAATGGCGAAACGTAACGGTCCTCAGACCCTTCCCTCCTCCCTTCCCACCTCCCGCATCCACGAAGACTGAGCACGGACACGGGTCCTTCGGCCTGGGGGCTCGGAACAGATCTGAAGCTAGAGCGGCTTGGGGAACAGCAATGGAAACGGCAGCTGAAGGCATTGCCAAAGATACGGCCACGCTACAAAAGTGCTTATGACAGCAAACGGCTCCCCCGCTCCCTGCCCCTGTCCATCCCCTTCCCCTTCTTCCTCTTCTTCTGCTCGTTGCCAACAGCCAAATC
This sequence comes from Drosophila nasuta, assembly GCF_023558535.2. NCBI lineage: Eukaryota > Metazoa > Arthropoda > Insecta > Diptera > Drosophilidae > Drosophila > Drosophila nasuta. The sequence goes on along the minus strand of NC_083457.1, from coordinate 31,019,599 downwards.
CTTTCTCCGGCTAATAGAATTCAAACGCATGAAGCCTCTGAATAGGTTCGTTGTCGAAGCAGTTCCCTGTCCTCCTCATCCTTCCTTGTCGCCGTCCCCGTCCCTGTCCCTGTCCCTGCTTCTGTCCTCTGTCCGTGCCTATGCTGTGGACTGAGGCTGGCGAAAGCAGAAAAGTGAAAGTACGTGACATTACGCTGCATTGTGCGTTCTCAGAACGAGGGTTGCTCAGCCAGTTCAAGTTATGGAACAAGCTTAAGCAGTGGCTTAAAGGCGATTAGTCTACCAAATTGGCAATTACTTGAACTGAATTTGTGTGATTGATTGCAGCTGATTAATTAAATAACTTTGACCTGGAAACATTATAGAATTGAAACATGGCTCACATGTCGTATACTCAATGCAATTTTGATTATTGTAAGGTGCAAGAATGATGACAAATAAAATGATATAAGTAATATGTAATTGAAAAACGATAATATAATCTATTTTTATCTTAGTATATAAATACTGGATAATACAAATATTCATAAAAAATAATAATGCAAAATATGTATGATAAATAATAATGTACAATATCACTCAGTAACATTAATATTTCATTTAATAAATAAATAATGTACATACATTATGTATATAAAAAACCAACAATATTAATATACATACTATAATAAAAAGGAAGGAATGTTTTTTTTCGCAATTTTCATTACATTATAGAACAAAAAATTATTTTTTAATGAAGATTATTATTTTTTAATCGTTAATACAAATCTTTCTGCATCTAGTTTGAAATCTAAACCTTACTGTAAACAAGCGTATGATATTTTAGAATCAAAGACAGAAAGAAAAACCTGTTGAATTCTATTCATCTCTTATTATATCTTTCGTTTTATAAGTCAACAATTTTATAACTTAATTAAATAAACTTCAACTCATTGCTTTCTATAATATATATAAAGTATACTCTGAACAAACTTTTACTAATGCAAAACTCTGAAAAAGTCAAGCAAAATTGTATTTAAAATTCGTAAATTAAATGGTTTGTAGATTGAAAAAATAAAGTCATACTCTTCCATTTTTGTGTTTATGTCATATAGTAAACTTTAGTATTTATTAGAACGTCAAAAATGTATTTTTGAATATTTGAATTAAAATTTTTTTATTCTCATTGAAATGATATAGGAGTAAAGTACAACTAAAAAAAAGAAAATACAATTTCTAGTTTTGTTTTTGTCGCACTGCTATTTTAAAGTTTACAGCTGTATATTTGAATTTTGTATCTCATTGAAATGATAAAGAAGTAATTTCTATCACACTGCTATTTTAATGTTCACAGCTGTATATTTGATTTTTGTATCTCATTAAACCCTATTCAGTTATTTGTCAAGCTAACCTCCTGCTAGCTACGCAGTTCGAGTAGCTTTTGCCCGCACCGCCAGCTTTTCAAGTTACTGACGACTTTGACGTGCTCAGCGCACAGGTCGCTTGCCAGGACTTGGACCAGAATGAGAAGCAGGAGCAAGAGCAGGAGCAGGAGCAAGAGTAGGAGCAGAAGCAGGAACAGGAGCTGAGGCTGAAGCTGGTGTACTCATGCTGTGGCTGAAGCTGAAGTTGAATGTTCGAAAGCCTGGCAACTTGGTAGCTGGACAGTTTGGGCAGTTGGCAGTTGCGATAGCTGTGGTGATGGGGAAGAGGAAGGAGGGAATGGGGAAGGTCGTCTATGTCAGGAACGGTGTAGTTTGTTTCGTAAGTTTTTGCAAAAACCATTAACGACGCACCGTGGCTACTTTTTGGGCCCAGTCAGTGGGGTTTTCTTTGCTTAAATTGAAAAGAAGAAAAAAGCAGCTAAACAAGAAGAAGCTGAAGAGCGAAAAAAAAAAGTGAAAAGCTGTAAACTTTTAAAAGTTTGAATCTTTGTTGCCGTTCCTGATGTTGCTGCTGTTGCTGTTGTTGCTGGACCCGCCCCTTTGGAAAGTTGGCCACTTTGGAGCTGAAGGCTGCCGCTCATTTTGCCGGTCATTTGGTCAGTTGTAAGGGCAGCTCTGAAGCTGTGCGTGGGAGGAGTGGGGGAGGAGAGGAGAGACAAGCAGGGGGCAGGTGCTTTGCCTTGGCTTGGCCACTTCTTGACGTGACACGGCCCAAGCAAGGAAATTCATTTTGTCGCTTCGTCTAATGGCTGCGTAAATGACAAAGTGAATTTTCAGTGGATGGCAGCACAAAATTTCTTGTATTTTCATTTGGCTTTTTCGTGTTTTTTTTTTTTTGTTCCTACGTTGTTTTTTAAGCTGCTCGCCGAGGTCGGAGAGGTCACTAATAGCATTATATAGCTAAGGTTCGGTTGGGTTCGGTTCGGTTCGGTTCAGTTTGGGTTCTACTTGAATACAACATTAAAATTAAGCAACAATATAAGTGGCCTTATTAGAGTCTGCTAACACACATTAGCTAAATGGAATTAAATTAATGGAAAGCTGATAACGCTGCCTTCCTTCCCTCTTTCCTTCCTCTCTTCCTTCCTTCCACCCCTACTTCCTTCCCCTTTTTTAGTTGATTTCATCAGTGTTTTTTTATACCCTGCAATTTATGCAAATAGTTTTTAGGCTTAAAAATGTTTTTGACGTTAAGAAAGCAAATGAAGAAAAGTTCTTAATTATATTTTTATTATTTATTTTATTATTATAAACGAATTAAAAATAAAATTGAAATTATGCTAATAAGGAAAATATTCTATACTAATAATATGGCTTATGTTTTTTATATATATTATGTATTCATTTTTAAAACTTTCCTTTAACAAAAAAACTTTTGGAATTTCAAAATTGTTTCTTATAGCAGTCAACAGCCGAGACGATATAGCCATGTCCGTCTGTCCGTCTGTGTGTCTGTCCGTCCGTCCGTATGAAACACTGGATCTCAGAGACTATAAGAGGTAGAGCTATAATTTTTTTTCGACAGCATTTGTTATGTTTGCACGCAGATCAAGTTTGTTTCAAATTTTGGCCACGCCCACTTCCGCCCCCGCAAATCAAAAAATCGAATAACAAGCTAGAGTTACGAATTTTGGTATATACAATAATTACTGAATTACTGTAGTAGTTATGATTCCTGAAAATTTGCGATCAGATAAAAATTGTGGAAGTTATTAGAGAAATACTTTTGTATGGGCAAAAATGCCTACTGACTAGGGGTCTGAGTTGCTTTGGCTGACAATCTCGCATATTGTGCCGTCTATGGTATTTTGAATGGTGTACTATATCGATATACCAAACATACCATTTGGTATATTTTTAGTATTTTTTAGTATTTTCGGTATATTTTGAAAATTATACCGCAATATTTAGCCTTTATTAAAAATGGGTAGCGGGTATCTCACAGTCGAGCACACTCGATTGTAACTTTCTTACTTGTTAAAATTCCGTAAATATTTTAAAATATTTCTGTAAATAAAGTTTTTTTCTAATTATAAACACTCAATTTAATTCAAAATCTAAATTTTTAAAAAGCATAATATATGTATTTCACTATTTAAAATTGTGTAAACTTTGCTGTAAGTTCAAGTTATTTTGTATAAAATTTATAGGCTAAAGATGTCATAGAAAAACACAAGATATTTACAATTTTTTTAAATTCTATAGTTTATGTCTAATGGCTTTAAAATGACTAAGTAAGTAAAAGATATTTTCTATATATAAATAATATCAACACAATTTATTTTTGTGAAATCAAAGTTATTTCTGACTAAAAATATTAAAATTGATATAAAAATACATTGTTAACATTCCCAATATTTGAACTATTCTATAAATATGACTTGGTTTCTTATTGTGGCCAGAGTAATACTTTTTTATATGTAAACTAACCATTTTATATGTTCCACTATTAGATATAATATTAATGATAATTCTAATGTAAATACCCAATTCATTTTAATCTATTTACTATAATTGGAATAATTGTGTGTACAAAACATTGTCAATCAACTCGATTCTATTTCTCATTCCCATTTCCCATTTCCCATTGACTGTTTATTAAACAAAGTGATTTGCTGGCGAAAGTGAAATGAGGAACACTTTGCCCCCGCAGGTTGTCATTGTCAATAGCTGTCATGCAGAAATACAGAAATACAGAAATACAAAAATACTATATAAGTAGATATAATCATCTACATACGTCTGGTTGCAAGTCCCATGGATAATTTGAGTTGTTTATAGCATTCAGCACGTCTAAATTATTAAGCAGTCTTCTGGGTGCAGTTGTTGCTAACATCTGAGACGGAGAGAGCGAAAGAGAGCGAGAGAAAGAGAGGGAGAGCTGTCATATGAGCGTTTCCTTTGTTGACTTTTGCCAACTATAATTTTATTGTCATTTACTTTAGTTGCAATAATAAGCTGTGCTCAGTGACAGCTGTGGGAACTTTGACAAAGTGGGTTACGCACGTTGAAAAAGGGGCGTGGCTCAAAGTAAACCCAACCGAACTGAGTAACGAACCGCAAACCGAGAACCAGAGAACTGAGAATCGAGTTGCAAACCAAAACACAGAACTGAGACAAGTGGGCGTTGTTACATTGCATTGCAATTCTCGAGCTTTGAGAACTGGTTGGAGATATCGTTCGTTGCATTATTCAAACTTGAGTGCAGCATTATTAAATGGGCGTTGCTTAAGTCTATTCCTAGTCCCATATTCTATTGTCACATTCATTTCAGACTTTTCATATTTTCTTCTTTTTTCTTTTTTTTCTGCTTTTTCTTGGACTATCGATTGCAATTGTAATCGTGGCAAATTGCGTGAGTCATTATTCGCAATTGCTCTGGAATTATTGTAATAATGCAACCAATAGCTGCTTGGCTTGTTATTTCCACTTTTGAACTAATACATTCACACAATTATTGGCTGAAATTAACACAAAAGTTGAGTATAGTTCATGCAATTTATTTAAAATGGAATCATTATATAAAAATAAATTTGAAGAGTTTTATAAATTAGAAACAATATCCGATTAGTATTGTATAAAATAATAAATTTGAAATCAACGCTATCAATGCTATGAATTAAAATATTTTGAAACACGAACAAATTTTGTTTGAATTAGATACAATTTCCTAAAAAATTCAAATTTTATGTTTTAAAAAGTTATATCTAAAATTTCTTCAGTAAATTAGTATAAATTGTAAAGAAATAAATGAATATATTTGTACAAATTGAAAACAAGTAAGAAAGCTATTTTGAAAAAGAGCGGTATTATTTTTAAAATATACTAAATTAATATAAAGCAAAAATGCTTTTTTGCTATATAGAGAAGGCTTCATTTGTTATATTGATATAGTACTGCTTTCGAAATATACTGTAAACAAAAGTATACTAGATTGTTAGCCAAACCGTAATAAAAACCTTTTTAAATTGCTTTGATATAAATACGAAATTTTGGAACAGAACAAAGTTGTAGGCAATAAAATATGTTATACATATAATAATAAGTTTACTTACTTTTATGTATTTGCACCTCTATTGAAATTATTTAGAGACTTACGACTTGCTACATTAAAACATAAAAAACAATAAAAACTGGTATATTTCTATTCAAAAAATAAATCGATGACTTAAATAGTCGATCGTTTTATTATTCAGAACGCAATTTCTTAATGAACCAAATATATATAAATGATTACACAATTGAGTCAAATATTGGAATTTCAGCTCTTCAGTTGCTCACTTTTTCGTCGCTTCTTTTGGGGCGAATTAGCATCTTAGCTTCTTTAAGTTCGATTTTTTTTTTCACCCACCAATTTAGATTGTGTCCATATGGTGCATTTAAATTACTGCATAAGAAAAAACAAAATTCAATAATTATGTGTATTCCATCAAAAATAACAATTTTGAATATTTACCAATTATAACAATACTCGTACCACCAGCCACTTTTGTAATCAACTCCGCAATTACCATTATCATATTTGTCGTTGTCGCGATCGATTGTTGTGAATTTAATGTTTTCAGCGTATCTCATCGCATCCTCTATAATAGTTCCACTGAATTTACCCAAACTCAGTTTATATCCACTGTCTTCATCAGATATTTTGAAATCGTCATAACGATCGTTGTAGGTACTACCATTCAGAGAAACCATATGTATATAAAGTTCGAATCGCTGCAAACTCGTGATACGATGTATTTTTTCTAGTCCAAAGTAGAAGTCGCTATTCATTGCACCGAAACCTTTGCGATACGTTGCCCAGTCCCTATTGAATTCCTCATTTCCCCCAACTCGTTGTTGTATTACAATCCATCCAGGTCCAGCTAATTGACTATTGCATAAAACATCGAAGAAACCTATGCCAGAAACATTGAGTTTATGACCATCTGAATCTCCGAAAGGGATGCAAGAAGTGGGTCTTAACTTATCAAGTTCAGATTGACATAACTGATTTTCTTTCACTTTATCTATTAGCTTAGTTTGACTATCTTTGAATTGCAATTCAATTTTTTTCTGTCGTTCACTGATATTTTCTGATTTCCTGTTCAATGTATCAATTTCAGATTGGCATAACTGAATATCTTTATCTTACTTTATTAATTTAGATTTACTCTTCTCTAATTTCAACTCAAGTGTTTTCTGATGTTCAGTATTATTTTGAATATTCTCACTAAATCTCTTTATTTTTTCATCTTTTTCAATTAAGCTAGAATTAAGATTTTTGAATTGAAGTTCGCAATTTTCTAAGTTGGTGGATTTATCTGTTAATTGTCCTTCTAATTTAAGAATAATATTTTGTTTTGAATTAATTTCAGATTGTAATTTCTCAACTTTATTTTGACTCAATTGCAAATCGTTTTCCCCTTTAAGTAGTTTGCTTTTATACTTATCTAATAGAGCTTCGTCCTTCATGAATTTTTCATGAATTCTTACAATTTCATGATACTTTTCTATAAGATTAGAATTCAATTCATTTAACTTCTTTTCCTTAATTTCACTGTCTTCTAACTCATTTCGAACTTGCCTAAAATAATCAAGCAATGGTTTCACAGTCTTATAGTTATGCAAGCGGCACTGTTCTTCCATATTTTGGTCGGATTCGCACGTCTGATAAGAAGAAAATGTAAACATTCTTATCACTCAATGTCGTACACTGCTTTATGTAACTATTCTCACCTCTTCGAAGGCAGCTATGGTCACAAAGAATATTTCAAGTACTATTAAGAAAAGAACTGTTTTGATTTTTATTTTGCACATTTTGAATATTTCGACTGCTCGCGGACAAGATGAATTTGAAACTAAAAGTTTAATTTAAATCGACGAAGAATATAGCTCGGAGTGCTGTATGATTTTGGAATTAACACGTGATCAACGGATGTGGGTTCAGCTCAAAAGTTCGTAGCGGAAATGAAGGCGATAGCAAATTGTGTCAATGTCGAGACAATGTCAATTTTCTGTCGCCTGTCTAAGAGAGGCTTCTTGATAATGAAACTAGGCGAGAGCTTTGGAGTGATTCATTTAGCCGAATTTTGATTATACTTAAAATTAAAAAACAGTGTAGTGTAAAATTGCAATGTAATATACATATATACATACGTATCACAGGGACATTGTATTCAAGTCAGGATCAATGAGCCAAGATATTGATGATTATTATCATGATCGGCTCTCTCTCTTTCGCTCTCTCTGTCTCACATTTACGTCACTATTTCAATCAGTGAGATACTCTGGCTTATCTCCGTAATGCTGACGCAGATGCGTACCAATTGATGTGACGACACACCCATGCGTATTTTATTTTTTTTAATTCACTTTTTGTAAAACACAACAAACATTTTACTTTTTGCTTTGGGGTTCATCAACCTCACTCAATGTAATAAAATTACTATATCTGAGTTAAATTTATATTTAATATGTGCAAATGCAATCTTAAAATGAGTAATGTAAATCACAAGAAAGAACAACCTGACTTTGCAATTATTACTCAATATGGACTATCGACTCCTTACTATCAAACTAAATTCTGCAGGGTGAAGTGTATTTTAAGTCTGATGTACTGATCGTTCTATATGTTGCCAATTCATTGAATGTATGTCATAATGTCAGATCAACATGACTTTGACATTGAACGCTTTATTGTTGGGTATCATCATCAAAAGAAGCTCAAAGTCTGTTCAGCTGAAGATGGTGTGACAAAATTATTCAATTTTCGAATCGAGCTTGCATCTAAAAGTAATTCAATACTTATTGAAAGAGTAATACCCTTTATTATGGTTGGTTTTTCTGTTCTGTCGCATTCAAGATGTTTTAATGTACTTGAAACTTAAAATAGTTGAAGCACATAAAATTAGATATAAATTTAGATAGAATAGAGAAATTAGATATATATTACAGATATATGTATTAATTTTGCTTGATAAATTAATTCCGAGATTTAAGGGCAAATGATTATGTATATTGAAAACAATTTTGAACATATTAATAAATACTATTAGTATTGCCAATTAATTAAATTCATTAAATAAACATTGAAATTCAGGGTATCTTGTAGTCGAGCAATCGTTCTGTTTTAATTTATTTCGAACTATTTGTCCAGTAACTACATATATATAATTGCTTCTATGTCTTCCACACATCATGCCTACACGTGTTTCTCTCTTCACTTTCAGTTGCTTATCATCGCATTGCTGGCCTTTGCCTCAAAACTACTCAGCAGCTTGGCAACAATTGTCAGAATGACGTCTTTTTGGGAGAACGCTTCAGAAAAATCATAATTCGCTGACCTGCACCAATTATTTAAATGTTAAAAATAAACTAAATTCATTCTTCGAAGTCGAAATGTGCGCTACGTACAGACGAAAATATTTTCGAGCACACAAAATATATATTATATTTTTTTTAATATTTAATTTCTTATTCATATATTATATATGTTGATCCACCGAACCTTTTGCATGAGTTCTTGTCTAAGTAAAGATGCAAAATTAACAATGACGAGTGTGCTTTCTGAGAAACCCGGAACCCATTTTCAATAAAAGCAATAAATAAAAAATATATCGTAGGGTATATATATATATCGATATACTGTTACGAGTATGCTCGACTCTGAGACACCCGTCACCACTTTTCAAAAAACCAAACATTTCTTAAACAAGTAAGAAAGCTACAGTCGAGAGTGCTCGACTGTGAGATACCCGCTACCCATTTTGAAAAAAGGAATATACTTTGCGGTATTATTCTCAAAATATACCAAATATACTACACAAATACTGAAAATATACCAAATGGTATATATGGTATATCGATATACCAGAATATACCAATACACCAGCAACTAAGACCCCTAGTAAGTAGGTGTTTTTGCCCATACAAAGGTATTTCATTGAAACAAACTTGATCTGCGTGCAAACATAACAAATGCTGTCGGAAAAAAATTATAGCTCTATCCCTTATAGTCTCTGAGATGTAGGTGTTCATACGGACAGACGGACAGACACACAGACGGACATGGCTATATCGTCTCGGCTGTTGACGCTGATCATGAATATATAAACTTTATGGGGTCGGAGATGCCTCCTTCTATCTATTACATACATTTCCTGCCGGCACAAAGTTATAATACCCTTCTTCCCTATGGGTAGCGGGTATAAAAATAATAATACCGATCGATATATCGATATACTGCGTGCGTACGTGAGACTGAGACGGAAATGTCATGGTCTAGAGTGTTTTATTTGATGGAGCATTCGACTAATTAAGAAAACAGATGGAACTATGCAAAAGGAAGACTTTCTAGATATTTTGCAGACCCATCTTTGCGATTTTGTTGACAAATGTGCATATAAGGAGAGAGACATCACATTTTAACAAGATGGAATTCCAAAACACACGTTCAAAATCTTTAAAATATGGATTGTAAAACAACATTTTAAGGTAAAGGAGTGGCCAGCAAAGAGTCCTGATCCTAATCCGATCAAAAATTTGGAGTCGATAGTGAAAAGACGATTGGGACTACGAATCAGTACCAGCAAGCTAACGCGAGATGCAGCTACGAGTCCAGCAAGAATGGAGAGCTATTCTAAAAGAAAGAATACAAAATTTGGTAGAAAATATACCAGAATGAATAAATATCATAATTACAAATAAGGGTCTTTGGACCAAGTATTAAAATTAAAGCGTTTGTTGAAAAGTGTTCAAAATGAGCATAACTGAGTACATGCGAATTTTTTTTTGTTTTATGTTTCTTAATTCGACCAATTAGTTTTTTTTTGTTATATTTTCTATAAGATTTAGTTAATAGATATTCAAAGAATAAACACAAAAAAATTTGGGCTCATTTACTTTACTAATAACTCTTTTATGAGAACCCAAAGTCAGTAGTTGCAAACATGTACTCAGACTGGCACGCCACTGTACACTTATCATATGAAACGTTTTCCGCTCTCGTATAAATACCACATAACTGTAAGTAATGTTACTCCACTTCACTCCCATCCATATCTTACAATCTACTCGTATGTCTATTGAACCGGCTAGTTTAAATTTGAGTAGGCCTTGACTTATCTACTATTAAATTTGATGTTGCTGCACTCAACAGTGTTCATCATTACAGCTTAGGCTTTGAACTTGAACGTCACATAAAAAATTTGTTCCTTTTTTTTATCGGTAATCAAACTTATTTTATTTATTTATTTATTTATTTTTTTTTTGATTTACTATTTTTACTATTTAATTGCAGAGCTGGCTTTCCTCCGCACTTTTTGCAACGAAGTGAAAATGACTTTACCTCGTGTGTATTTTGACATCAACGCCGGTGGCGAGAAGCTGGGGCGCATCGTCATGGAGCTGCGTTCCGATGTGGTGCCCAAGACAGCGGAGAATTTCCGTGCGCTGTGCACCGGAGAGAAGGGCTATGGCTACAAGGGGTCGCCATTCCATCGGGTCATACCAAATTTCATGTGTCAAGGCGGTGATTTCACCAATCAAAATGGCACAGGTGGAAAATCGATCTATGGCAATAAGTTTCCCGATGAAAACTTCCAGCTAAAACACACCGGACCAGGCACATTGTCGATGGCGAATGCTGGACCAAATACGAATGGATCGCAGTTCTTTATATGCACTGAGAAGACCGAATGGTTGGACAATAAACATGTTGTATTTGGCAAGGTAGTTGAGGGCATGGATATCATACGCAAGGTGGAAACGTTGGGCTCCAATTCGGGCAAGACATCAAAAAAGATTGTTATTGAGGACTGTGGTGACATGTGAAGGAAATGAGCATGAAATAAAAGATCAAATAAGCATTGAAATGTCACACTTCTTAACATCCTATTCTAGTCTTTGTTTAGTTATTGGCACTGTGGGCAAAAAGTAAGGTGAATTTTCAATTTAAACTTCGCGGACCTAACAATACGACCTAATTCTTTTTTTTCTTAAGTTGGCAAGACTGTTGATGACATCTGGGCCAAATTTCATATGAATGTCATTATCAGAAATATATTTACGCTTGTGTTTTCCAAGCGACCAAGAGTGCATTTTTCGATTTTTTACAATGTCTGAATGAGAAGTGCCATCAAATTTTGTTTGCCGAATAAAATTTCGGCTGCGGAAACGTTGAGGATGTTGCGGAAGACCTTTGGTGATTCTACCATGTCACAAAAAAATGTTTTTAAGTGGTACAAAGACTTCAAAGAGGGTCGAGAACGTGTCGATGACTTGGAGCGCTCCGGACGACCATCGACGTCAACAGATGACCAACACGTCAATGAAGCGGAGGCAAAAATTGTCGGTTGACTATTAGAGACCTTACTGATATGATCGGAATATCAAAAAGATCTGTGAAAACCATTTTGAAAGACCATTTGGGCCTACGAAAAGTTAAATCTCGTTAGGTACTAAAAACGACCAATTTCTGTACACGTTTTTCTTGAACATTTCGCCAAAAATTCGAGGCATATCGTTCCACAACCACCGTTTTCGCCTGATTTGGCTCCGTGTGACTTCTGACTATTCCCAAAACTGAAGAGACCACTTCGGGGAACGCGTTTCGAGTCGATTGAGGAGATAAAAGCTAAATCGAAGAAGGCACTGATTGCTATACCGAAAAGGGCATGTTTCGAGGATAGGAAAAAAGTGTGCATAAGTGTATTTTATCGGGATGGGATTACTTTGAAGGGCATGATATTGATTTAGAAGAATAAATAAAGATTTTTCATTTTACAAACAAATTCACCTTACTTTTTGCCCACAGTAGTACTTTTATTAGAATTAATTTTAAAATTCATCGATGGTCATCGATTTTCGATGTCAGAAGATGCTGTTAAAGCGTTCAAAAACCATGTTTTGGAGGTGCCTCAATCAAAGTGGAAAAAGTGCTTCAACAATTGGTTTGAGCGCATTTTTTATAAATATTCGCATTTTCATTATTAGGCCAGAAATATAAATAGCTACCCTCGTATTAAAAAAAAGTGTTTGTTGAAAAGTGTTTAAAATGAGCATAACTGAGTACATGCGAGTTTTTTTTGGTTTTTGTTTCTTAATTAGACCAATTAGTTTTTTTTTTTTGTTATATTTTGTATAAGATTAAGTTAATAAATATTCAAAGAATAAACACAATAAATTTGGGCTCATTTACTTTACTAATAACTTTTTTTTGCGAACCCAAATCAGTAGTTGCAAACATGTACTCAGACTTGCACGTCACTGTATCACATATCACATATAAGTAATAAAATTAATTTAAGAGGAAATACAAATTTTTAGAATAAAACTAAATTTAAAGCATTCACATATTTTAAAACTTTTAAAAAATCCTTTTAAATAATGCCAATAATATAAACAATTTACAATGTTATTTAAGGTTTATTTATATCTTTAAAATTCCCATTATTACAAGTATAATTATTTTAAATAATTGAGATAGTCTGATCGTTATTTTATAATTTTAATTTGGTGATACATTTTATTGGTACATATCTTATGAAAAAAACGTATGTATAAAATGTATTGGGTCCATTACTTAATTCGTGTGGTTTGCTAAGAGATGGCGCCGCATGATTATTCTACTATCGTTTCAATACTCCAGACATGCGTTGAAAAACTATTGTTATTGTGCATCTGTTTCAATATATGTCAACAACAATATTTTTGATACACTCAAATATGTCGAAATTTGGGCCTGGAAAAGTGTTTTTGCTGGAAGTTTTTCTTCATTACTTCAATATGAAGAAATCTGCTGCCAAAAGTCATCTTATTTTGGTGAAAGTTTATGGTGAACATTCTCTAACTGAGCGAATGTGCCAAAAGTGGTTCGCAGGATTTAAAAGTAGCGATTTTGACTTGGAAGACGCAGCCATTTGGTGGGATCAGAAAGGTGTGCTGTATTATGAGTTGATCAAATCGGGTGAAACTATTAATAGAGAACGCTACCGAACACAGCTAATCCATTTGAAAAGAGCAATATCCGAAAAACGCCCGGAATATGCGACAAGGCACGATGCAATTATTTTCCATCATGACAAAGCACGGTCCCATGTTGTCATTCCGGTTAAAAAACTATTTGGAATACAATGGATGGGAAATGTTACCCCACCCGCCTTATAGCCCATACCTTGCCCCCTCTGATTATAAATTTTTCGGTCGATGCAGAACGTCCTCACTGGAATACGGTTCACATCAAAACAGGGTATCAGAAATTGGCTTGATTCGTTCTTGGCCGTAAAGCCGGTGCAGTTCTTTTAAGATGGAATCCACAAATTGCTAGAAAGATGGGTAAAATTCATAGCTTCAGATGGCTTCAGATACTTTGAATAATACTATTGTACATGTTTTTCTTAAATAAACGTTCAAAGTTTGAAAAAAAACCCGCAAGAATTATGTTAAAGACCTAATATTATATATTGATATAGTACTGCTTTCAAAATATACTATAATGTACTAAACATACCAGATTGTTAGCCAAACCGTAATAAAAACACCTTTTTAAATTACTTTAATATAAATACGAAATTTTGGAATAGAACAAAGTTGTTGGCAATAAAATATTTAATATATATATTTAATAATAAGTTGACTTACTTTTAAGTATTTGCACCTCTACTGAAATCATTTAGAGACTTACAACTTGCTACATTAAAACATAAAATACAATAAAAACAGATCTATTTCTATTCAATAAATAAATCGATGCATTAAATAGTCGATCGTTTTATTATTCAGAACGCAATTTCTTAATGCACCAATTATATACAAATGATTACACAATTGAGTCAAATATTCTAATTTCAGCTCGTCAGTTACTCACTTCTTCATCGTTTCTTTGGGCGAATTAGCATCTTAGCTTCCTTAAGTATGATTCTATTTTTCTCAAACCAAAATAGATTTGGCCCATATGGTGCATTTAAATGACTGCATAAGCAAAAACCAAAATCAATAATTATGTGTATTCCATCAAAAATAACAATTTTGAATATTTACCAATTATAACAATGCGTATACCACCAGCCACTTTTGTACAATTTCGCACAGTTGTCTTTTAAATGCGTATCGTTGTCGCGATCGAATGTTGTGAATTTCTCATCCTCGCAGGTTCTCATCGAATTCTTATTAATAGTTCCACTGAATTTACCCAAACTCAGTTTATATCCACTGTCTTCATCAGATATTTTGATGTCGTCATATCGAGCATTAAAAACACTTCCATTCACAGCAACCAAATGTATATAAAGTTCGAATCGCTGCAAACTCGTGATACGATGTATTTTCTCTAGTCCGAGGAAGAAATCGCTCTTATAAGAACCGAAACCTTTGCGATACGTTGCCCAATCCCTATTGAAACTCTCATTTCCCCCAACTCGTTGTTGTATTACAATCCATCCAGGTCCAGCTAACTGACTATCGCATAAAACATCGAAGAAACCTATGCCAGAAACATTGAGTTTATGAACATCTGAATCTCCGAAAGGGATGCAAGAAGTGGGTCTTAACTTATCAAGTTCAGATTGACATAACTGATTTTCTTTCACTTTATCTATTAGCTTAGTTTGACTATCTTTGAATTGCAATTCAATTTTTTTCTGTCGTTCACTGATATTTTCTGATTTCCTGTTCAATGTATCAATTTCAGATTGGCATAACTGAATATCTTTATCTTGCTTTATTAATTTAGATTTACTCTTCTCTAATTTCAACTCAAGTGTTTTCTGATGTTCAGTATTATTTTGAATATTCTCACTAAATCTCTTTATTTTTTCATCTTTTTCAATTAAGCTAGAATTAAGATTTTTGAATTGAAGTTCGCAATTTTCTAAGTTGGTGGATTTATCTGTTAATTGTCCTTCTAATTTAAGAATAATATTTTGTTTTGAATTAATTTCAGATTGTAATTTCTCAACTTTATTTTGACTCAATTGCAAATCGTTTTCCCCTTTAAGTAGTTTGTTTTTATACTTATCTAATAGAGCTTCGTCCTTCATGAATTTTTCATGAATTCTTACAATTTCATGATACTTTTCTATAAGATTAGAATTCAATTCATTTAACTTCTTTTCCTTAATTTCACTGTCTTCTAACTCATTTCGAACTTGCCTAAAATAATCAAGCAATGGTTTCACAGTCTTATAGTTATGCAAGCGGCACTGTTCTTCCATATTTCGGTCCGATTCGCACGTCTGATAAGAAGAAAATGTAAACATTCTTATCACTCAATGTCGTACACTGCTTTATGTAACTATTCTCACCTCTTCGAAGGCAGCTATGGTCACAAAGAATATTTCAAGTACTATTAAGAAAAGAACTGTTTTGATTTTTATTTTGCACATTTTGAATATTTCGACTGCTCGCGGACAAGATGAATTTGAAACTAAAAGTTTCATTTAAATCGACGAAGAATATAGCTCGGAGTGCTGTATGATTTTGGAATTATCACGTGATCAACGGATGTGGGTTCAGCTCAAAAGTCCATAGCGGAAGTGAAGGCGTCTGTCTAAGAGAGGCTTCTTGATAATGAAACTAGAAGTGGCGAGAGCTTTTGAGTGATCCAATTAGCCGAATTTTGATTATACTTAAAACTTTACTTTAATACTTTACATATGTATCACATATCACATATATTATATATGTACATAAAAAACTTGAACATTGCTGATTGAATTAGTTATATTTAAAATTCGTTATTTAAATAATAAAAAATTTTTATAGAAATTGATGAAGAAAGCTTTTAAAATAAGTAATAAAATAAATTCACATATTTTAATTCTTTTAATAAATGCTTTTATAAAATGACAATAATATAAACAATTTACCATGTTATTTAAGGTTTATTTATATCTTTAAAATTATTATTATTACAAGTATAATGATTTTAAATAATTGAGATAGTCCTATCATTTATTTATAATTTTAATTTGATGATACGATTTATTAGTACATATCTTATGAAAAAAAAACGTATGTATAAAATGTAATATTTGTATTTATTTTTGCATTTATGTATTTTGTGTTATTATTATTTTTTATTTATACTTATTTATTTATTATTAAAATAAACTTAATTTTATTGCTTATATTTACATTCATATAAAAGAAACATTTATCGGACATACAAAAAATTTATAAAAATTCACTGTTGCAATAAACACAAATTTAATAAAGTCTTAACATTAAATTACAGTCGATTTAATAAAGACAATTTATGTTAAATTTAGGCATATAAAAATATGTACATATATATTTACATATGTTTGACAATGTCTTGGGAAATAGGCTGAGATTATCATGCGAAAAAAGCGCCGCCTAAATTTCGCGACTTTTGCAAACATTTTCCTATAGACACGTATAATATATTTAAATGCGGGGTTTGTCAGGAGGTCGTTTTTTTTGTTTTGTTTGGTTTTGGTTATTTTTTTCGGTTTACTTTTTTTTGGTGTGGCCAAATATTAAAATAAATTTGTAATTCAAAAGAGCGTGCAATAAATTTCGACACCCCGCCAAAAGCAAAAGGAGGAAAATATAAATAGGTTGACGCTGTGCGGTTAGCCAGGAAGGGGGAGAGTTTGAAGAGGGTGGGGTGGGGGGGTTGAGAAAAGAGAGGTGGAGGAGATTTTGCTGATGTGTGCTTGTCGTTGGCATGGCAAAGTACTTGAAGAATTACACACAATGCATGCATTATTCATGCTTACTTCAGAATTTGCGTTACAAAGTAAAAAATGTTGTAAGGACACTTCTGCCTAGCAGGCACACCAAAGTCTATGTGTGTGGGTGTGTGTGTGTGAGTGTATTTTCGTGACAGCGAAAAACACGAATAAGGAAGTGTGAATGAAAGTCCGACTAAAGAAAAGTGCAGCATAGTCAAGAAAACCCGCTGATAGATTCGAATTTTTCCGCGCTCTTTCTCTCCCTCTCTCTCTCTCTCTCTCTTTCTTCTTCTCTCTTGTGGCATGCAAATTGCCGCAACAACAAATGTACATAATCATGTCAAATGTCAGCCAGCGACGGTCACCGACTGTGGCAGGCATTTCAATTGGCATCGCGGCCAAATGCCAAAGCAAATTTAAGCAACTTCGAGATGGGGAGAAGAGAAGGAGAGAAAGCGCCGAAGAATTGTGGTTAAATTGATGAGACCATCAAATATTGACAATTGCATATCTAATTCGCTTTGAAGGACTCCAACTCCAACTCCAATTCTGATTCCGATTCCGATTCCGACAAGTACCTTCTGCTCTTGGCATAAATCAACAGCTAGCACATCAAGGACTTTGTCTTACAATCTATCCCAACTATCCCCTGAGATCTGACATCTCCACGTCAGACATTTCCACTTAGCGAGCGGGGAGTTCTCTTCGCCCCTGACAGCTTTAAGTAGCTGTATGCGTTAAAGACATTTTCACTGAAGATATCTAGGCAAGAGATTTATAGAGAAGCATTGCAAAATTGCCAGAAATTTAAGCAAGTAAGAAAGCTAAAGTCGAGTGAACTCGACTGTGAGATACCCGCTACCCATTTTTAATAAAGGCAAAATATTGCGGTATTATTTTCAAAATATACCGAAAATACTAAAAATGCTAAAATATACCAAATGGTATGTTTGGTATATCGATATAGTACACTATTCAAAATATACCATAGACGGCACAATGGACCAGATCGCCGGCCAAAGCAACTAAGAGCCCTAGTAAGTAGGCGTTTTTGCCCATACAAAAGTATTTCTTTAATAACTTCCACAAATTTTCGAATTCAAATTTTCAGGAATCATAACTACTATAGTAATTATTGTATATACCAAAATTCGCAACTCTAGCTTTAAAATTACGCTTGTTGTTCGATTTTTATGATTTTCGGGGGCGGAAGTGGGCGTGGCAAAAATTTGAAACAAACTTGATCTGCGTGCAAACATAACAAATGCTGTCGAAAAAAAATTATAGCTCTATCTCTTATAGTCTCTGAGATGTAGGTGTTCATACGGACAGACGGACAGACACACAGACGGACATGGCTAGATCGTCTCGGCTGTTGACGCTGATCAAGAATATATATACTTTATAGGGTCGGAGATGCCTCCTTCTACCTGTTACATACATTTTCTGCCGGCACAAAGTTATAATATATCGATATATATATATTGATATTATAGTAAGTTAGTATCTAAAGAAAAGTTAGGAAAAATTTATCCTACAATATTTATTATTACCATTAAATTATAATACAAGCGAGTGGTTTTGTTTGACTAATTTACAAACAAAATCATAACAATTTAAAAAGCTTAAAAAAAACATTATGTAAACGCCAAAAAAAATATCCCAATCAACACATTCAGTATTCATTAATCATTAATCATAAAAAAATTTCTCAAGTAAATAGTTTAATAGTTTACAGAAATGTTAAATGTAAACTAAAGCAAACAAATGTGTAAATTCGGCAATTTATTTTACATTATTGATTTTTGTGAAGATATTTCTAATACTTTTTAAATAAGCTTAGCTATAATTTAAAGTGAAATTGAATAAAGGCAAAATCAAAAAGTGACAAATAATAAAATGTACTTTTAAGGTACTTTAAAAATTATAACTAGAAATGGGTCTAATGTTGTTTCCTTAGTTTTAATTATTTTCTAATTCCAAGGAACCTTCAAATATTTGTAAGTAATGAAGAAGACTAAATCTCTCTTTGCGCTTCAATTATTCAAACAACTACCAACATTGTTTTTGGGCTTAAATATACTTAGCGAATGCCGAATACTGTCGCAGTGCGCCGACATTAAGTATACGCATATTTGAACGCACTTTAATAACGTATACGCCCAGTTGAGTACGCTTGACTTTTGCCTAGTTTTTCTCGCCGATTTTTGAGAGAAACTTTAAGGAAAAGGCATTGCAAACGGAACCCTACAAAATTGAACTGAATTCCCAAGTCTTATCAAACCGCACACGCTCCCATCATCAACAGCAGCACGAACAGCAACAACAGCAACAACAACAAGGACAACAACGTTGTGGTCCTGTGAAGAGCAAAAAAAAAAACTTACTACATCATAAACTAGAAACATGTGGGAAATGGCCGGGTTTAGTGTGTGCAGTCGATGGGCTGGATGTGAATGTTGTAGATGAGGATGTGAATGTGAATGTGTGGATGTGGAAGTGGATGTGGGTTCGGTGGAAATTATGTTGATAACCTCACATGATCCTGACATTAGAGCTGCTGCTGCTGTTTCTACTACTTCTCTCTCTCTCTCTCTCTCTCTCGCTCTCCCTCCTCTCTCTCTCTCTCCCTCTCCACTCTGAGCTGCGGTTGCCCATGAGATGGAAATGTGCACGTACTGGCTTAAGTATATTTAAGCATATGGAGAGAATCAAGTGAAAATCAATAAAAAACCAAACACGTCTACACAAATCACATGAAAATCGATGTGGGTGGGCAAAACATCGAAGGGGGGTGAAGGGAAGGGAAGCAACGATTCCGTTGTAACCGAAACTTAAAGGATTGCGACTTGTACTGGCCCCTTGCCACCACTCTCCCCCCTCCCCCCCTTCTCTTCCTCTCTCTCGCACTTGCCCCAGCCCCAGCTACGCTTCTAGTTGTTGCTGTTGTCGTTGTTGTTGTTGTTTTATTGGTAAAACGTGCAACGCATTATAAAGCATCCAATACGAAATTCGAGTTAGCGCCAGCACAACGAACGCCAAATACACTTTCTTTCGTATAGAATATGTCGGGAAATATTTGGTATTCGAGTTTATAGTGTGACCATTTCAGTATTGACAGATACTAGATAAATACTAGATACAATAAGGTATCACTTTGGTGAACTGAGACTGTGTAAGCTTTTCTACGTCTGGTCACACTTATTTTTTTAGCTCTCTCTCTCTTGAAGTGTGCGTTCTCTCGATTTTTATTATAGAAAAGCTCTGATGTTATCTATATAAAAATTTACGTTCTATATTGTAGATTACAATTAACTACACTAACTAAATTAATTAATTATTAATATATGATTATTATAATTATTATTATTTATTTTTTTTACATATTTATGCGTGTTTGTTTTAGTATAACAATCTATAGCTTATAAATAATGATGCATTTAATTTTATAAATTACTGAAGTGACTTTTTATAACTATTTTTCCTTTCTCCTACTAAAAATATATATGACGATGTAACGTTTGTCATTACTTAACAAATTATTTTAGTCTAATTTTATTTTATGTACATATTTTATATAATTATAACTTAAATAGATTTATTATATATATATACGTATATATATAATATATGTATACACATATGTATATATATATTTTTTTTTAACATTGTATACTACAACAATTTAAATTTAAACCCAAAATTATTTAAAAACTTAAAGCTATGAGTATCATATTTTTTATAAATTTTTAACTTTTAAGATTTTCCGAAAAATTAACAAAATTTCTCTATTAATTTTTGACTTCATATATGTAAAACTTAATAATAAATCTCGATTTTATTGCAATTTTCTAAGCTCTAGCGAGATTTCATTTTTTAAATATTTCAATTAGAAATATATAAATTTCAAATCTAACTAAATTTATCGCCAATCGCCTGATTAAAATCTACATTTTTCTAACAAAGATACAAAAATAAAAAATAATTGTGCTAACAATAAATTATATAAAATTATTCAAAGAAAAATAAATTGTCTCATCTTGAAAGTATGAAAGAATTCAGTAGTTGACACAATGAGTGCTGCATTCGTAACACCCTTTGTTAGGGTATTATTACAGCAGTAGCCGCGTTGGGGCACTTCACAAAGGCGCATTAAGTGGTCCATTCGCTGGGCTCGTTCAATCGAATCCTTCGCTGCTTCTTCGCCCAGAAATGAGAGTACCTCCATCTGCAAGAAGAGCTGACTTCCCTCTCACTCACACCCCCTCTCACTCTCTCCCGCACTCTGCATGCGAGTAGTTTCGAATTTTGATTTCTTTGCTGTTTTTTCACGCTTAGCTGTTGCTGTGGAAAGGATTGGACCGATAGCTTAAGTGCCTTGGCCAAACAAACGCAGCTTTTAGCGGAATTTACTTCAGTGTGGGATTCTCCTTTGATGTTAACCCCAGCTACTCTCCGCCCCGTCCCTGCCACGCCCCCCAAACTGGCCCACTTTGAAGTGCATTTGTGTGTATTAGCCGAGGAGTCGGAAAACGTGTTCGCAATGTTATCAAAAACTTTTGCTTTCATAAGTTGAACACAAAGCAGCCGCATCAAAAGTTCACAATAAGCAGTAAACAGTCAGCCACCGTCTTTACACTTTAACACTCGTAATCCCCATTTCAATCCAGTATTCTGTTTACTCTTTACCGCTTACCAACGTGCAACATCTTGCACTTGCGCTGAATTTCAAAGCAGCCAGGTGGAAGTTGTTTCGCATGCTTTATGCATATTTAAAATCGCACATTTGTTCAGATATCAACTTGATATTCAATGCATTTTGAAGCTACATTTAATAATAACCAAAATAAAAAATGTACAATTAAATAAAGTATTAGAAAATCCTTTAAAAACTGGCATACAAAATAACGAAAGTTTTGTATAAATTGCACAATTAAATAAAGTATTAGAAAATATCATTTAATATTTTATTTAATTGTACATTTTATTGAAATTTGTTTTTTTTTTTGTACGACGTATTTTTTATACCCGCTACCCATAGGGTAGAAGGGTATTATAACTTTGTGCCGGCAGGAAATGTATGTAACAGGTAGAAGGAGGCATCTCCGACCCTATAAAGTATATATATTTTTGATCAGCGTCAACAGCCGAGACGATATAGCCATGTCCGTCTGTCCGTCTGTGTGTCTGTCCGTCTGTCCGTCTGTCCGTATGAAACACTGGATCTCAGAGACTATAAGAGATAGAGCTATAATTTTTTTTCGACAGCATTTGTTATGTTTGCACGCAGATCAAGTTTGTTTCAAATTTTTGCCACGCCCACTTCCGCCCCCGCAAATCAAAAAAATCGAATAACAAGCGTAAATTTAAAGCTAGAGTTGCCAATTAACTAATAACTATAGTAGTTATGATTCCTGAAAATTTGGTTGCGATCAGATAAAAATTGTCGAAGTTATTAAAGAAATACTTTTGTATGGGCAAACACGCCTACTTACTAGGGGTCTTAGTTGCTTTGGCTGACAATCTGGTATATTGTGCTGTCTATGGTATATTTTGAATACGGTACTATGTCGATATACCAATTATACCATTCGGTATATTTTTAGTATTTTTGCAGTATATTTGGTATATTTTGAGAAAATACCGCAAAATATATTTCTTTTATTCAAAATGGGTAGCGGGTATCTCACAGTCGAGTACACTCGACTGTAGCTTTCTTACTTGTTTTTTTTTTAATTTTCTAGCATACAAACTAATTCTTTATTTACTTGTATATTTTAGGCTAGAAAATCATTAAAAATACACAAACAAAACGTATTTAAAAAAATTTCATAAAAAATTCTTAATTTTTTAAACACGAAATTAAAAATAAATAATGAATTTATGTACGTGCACATTAAATTCTATTTATAATCGAAAGATTTAGTTTTTAGAAAAAATATTATAAATAAAAAAACAACTTCAAAAAAATATTATACTTTATAATAATAATTGTCTGTATACAATTTTTATTAGTTTGAAAAAAATGAAAACCTACAAAAAAAGTAAAATGTAATTAAGGTATTGGAAAATAAATAAAATAAATGTTGACTAATAATAGTAAAAAAAAAAATTATAGCAGATAATATTGGCTAAGAAATTGAAATATTAAAATTCTTAAAAAAAAATGAATACAAAATGGAAATAAAGTGAACATTTCATATTTAAATTGTAATATTGAAAAAGTGTTTGGCTTTAAAAAATGATTACCACTTTAATTTTTTTTACATATTTAGGAAAACATAAACGACAGAATGTAGTGTACGTGGAATTATTTGACAAATTCAATCATCAAATGACAAATAAATAAACAAATGGCATAGTTAATTATTAAATTAACAGTCAAGATGAACATTTTAATGAGCAAGTAATCTGAATAATAATCTTGGACTTATCGCAGTACCGCTGGCGCCATCTATCATGCACTAGCAGTTAAGCTGCTGCGTTTGCACTTTCGTAGGTATTTGCATGTGTAGATATTTGTATGTGTGTTTCTTTTATAACTGTTACAAACATACATATATGTATATATGTCACTACACACATACTTTTACAACATATATTCTAGTCGTACATGCTCACTTGAAACATTTTTGCAGTAGTTTAAAGCTGCTTGTCTTTTTCATTTACTGCCGCTTCCGCTGTTGCTTCAAATATAGAGAGTTGACTATAGTTTTGCTGTGCGGCAGCGGGAATAGGAAGAAGTAAAAGTGGAGTGGGAAGGATGGCGCAAAAAAAAAACGTAGATTAAAACGCTGCTCGGCTCGAGCGCAGGAGCTGTCACTGTTTTAACGATTCATCTTAATACACAAATAAAAAATGGCGCCAATGCCGTTGGCCAGTCATTGTAATCCTCCGCCCCACTCCCCCTCCACCCATCACACTCCTTCATACACTCACTAACACACACACATACACGGAAATACGCCGCGCCAGCTTCCCACTCTTCCTCTTTCCACTCTCATTCGCTGTCTCCTTTTGGCGTGACTATTTGTCAGCGTTGCCAAGATGTTGAGCTGCAGGCGAATGTTTGGAGTGGGAAGGGGAAAGAGAGAGAGGGGCGACGGATCAGCGCAGCGCAAAGTTCTGCCACAAAAACTTGTCGCTTTGCTGCTTCTTTTACTTCTACTGCTTCGCTGTGTGTCTGTTCTAAGTGTGGTGTGTAGGCGGTGGATGGAGAGGGGGGTTGGGGGCTTACACATGTCAGTTAATGCTGAAAAAATGTTTACACAACACAATTGCCACGTCAACAGGGCGATGCTGGGGAGGGAGGTGGCACAGCGTGTGGCAGCACACAGATGCCAAAAGTTTTAAAGGGCAGCACCCGCCCCATGATAACCTCCCACTCCACCCAGCATTCGCGCAATGCAGCAAAACGTCGAAGAGGATAAAAGTCAGCAATGTGCAATTAATCAAATACATGATTTATATTTCGGATTTAACCTCAATACGCGCGGCCAAAGCTGTCAACTTGACACAAATCGTTGTTGTTCTTTGATTCACTTCCCATTAGAAATCGCCATTTCAAACACTGCCAAACCGATCTTGTTAGCAACTTTAACATACTCCAATTGGAATTATGTGCCAACTCAGCTGATTAGTGAAAATAAAGTAAGTGAGTACTTTGCATTTTCACTCGAGGACTGAGCTAAGCTGTGATGCTCTTGAGTGAGTTTGATGCACTTCGCAAGAGTCATTCTTTGGCGCTCTTAAACTTAAGAGTAATTGAGTAAAAGAGCGATGTTGAGTGCGCCGCAGCCCAACAGCTGATGTTGCGGCATGGAAACATATGTTTGCCACACAAAACGTGTGCAGCAAACCGAAAAAAAGCCACTCAAAACCCGCTAGGCGCAACTGAGAGAGAGAGAGAGAACGAGAGCGGCGAGCCTCTCTCTATATATCGCTGGCCAATTCACGGCCAAGGGGAAAAGTCACTCACTCGTTGGCAGAGCAGTGCGTCGCAGCAGCAGCGCTGCCGTGCCGGAAAATTGCTATAAAAGCGGACGCGCACACAGCCGGCCGGATAGTAGCTTTGGAAAACTGCTCCGCCACACAGAAGTTGCCGCCCAAGCTCCTCTCAACAAACAACACACACCGTCAGCCGTTTTTTAGCCGTTTGTTGTGTCGTCCATCTTCCTCCAACTTCGCTTAATTTTGTTTGTAGTTGTTTGTCGCACACAGCTGACAACAACACCGCAACATACTCGCTCACTCACCCACACACACAGACATACGCACACAAACGCAGAGAGCGAAATAAAAGCAAGAGAGCAAGAGCGATAGAGAGAGAGAACAGCTGTGTGAGCTATCGAATTGCCTTGCCCTGAGTTTGCCTTCAGTTGAGTTGAGTTGAGTTGGGTTGAGTTGAGTCGAGTCGAGTGTTGAGAGTGTTGAGTGCAGTTTGATTCTTATTGAGCGGAGGGCCCAACGTCAATTGCGGCTGAGCTTGTGTCGTTCAGTCAAGCAGCGGCCGCCGCACGCAACACAGCAGCTCCACTCGAATACGCACGGAGACGGAACGACGCTAGCAGCAGCATTAGCCATTACACACATTCACACTCACTCACTTACATACAGAAATACCAACACATCTTTGTAGTACTTTAATTAAATTCGCAACAACTACAACTACACAAAAACTTTCAAGTGCTGTGCGTAATTTTAAAGAGCAAAAGAAAAAGAAAAAAAGGAACACACACATAGAAAGAGAGAGAGCAAACACGAAGCGGGCGGCAGTTTCGGCTTTTTTTAGAATGTATTAAAACAAATTTAAATGTTTAACTAGAATAACAAATTTAGTTGTTGATACTTTTTGCAATTATTTGTTAAACGAGAGGAGAACACAACAACATTAAAAGGAGACACGGCGAGAGGAGGAGGACAAAGCTTCAGTCAGAAAATTGTGTGCCGTAAAAATCAACAAAAGTAATAAAACAAAAAATAAAAATAATACATAATAAAAACGTGAAATAATCAAATGCAAGCAGAGTAATAAATTAATAAATAAAACACACTCACAACACACGTACACACAAAAATCAAATCAAATTCTTGTGATTAAAGTGCATTTCTAATACATATATACATAGTTATATACACAAACATACACACACAGAGCAACACATATGCAACTATCCATAAAACGCAACGAAAAATCAACATCAACCGTAAAGCAAAGCTAAGAAATAATCCCAATCAAAAAACCGCTGCACAAAAACAACCCACAACAATTTCCAATTGGAGAAAGACGAGTGAGATAATTCCAATTTGATTTACTGCGCTCTCCGTCCGCGCTATGAAGATGGAAGTGCTCTCAGTACAAAATCATATTCAGGGACAATTTGGTGTCATTGGTACAACAAAAGTAAAAGGTGAGTTAACAAATATCATTTATTAAACGAAGTTTATTTTTTTTTTAATCTCCTATTATTCTGCTGTGCTTAAACATGATATTCAACAAATTTCACAGTGTGCTTAAAATTATTTGATATCTCAAATGTTGAGCCGTGGGGGGAAAAATTATAAAATTGTGCAAATTGTTTCAACTTTTATATTTTAACAAAAATAAAATTGTTGAAATTGTTGTTAATCAGTTGAAATTAACGAAGCGTCTTTTTTTATTTTTTCTTATATTTTAATTCTTTAAAAGAGAAAATGTTTTCCTCTAAAAAAGTTTGAATCCAGTTTACAATTTGAATAAAAGTAAATTAATCCATAAGTTGAAGATCAAAATCTTCGTAAAAAATTAAAAATTATAATTCCTAAATATTTTTTGTATTAAATCTGCAGTACAAATTTAAATTAACAATATAAACAAAATTTATACGTGCCATTAAATTTGTGAAAGGGTTCAGTAAATAAATTAAAATATTGCTATTCTCCAATTACACTTAAAAATTGATAATTTAAACTGAAATTAAAAAAATATTATAATTACAAAAGGAATTAAAAATTCTTACAGAATTCTTTCTTTTCGTAAATTTTGAGATGTTAAAAGCTAACCTTTCTAAATTTTTCCGCTCCTTTTTCATCAGTTCATCAATAAAATTGTTCATTTCATTTAAATTCCAAGAGTATTTTTAGGGAACATATAAAAAAAATTACCTCTTTATCAGCCAAACGTGACGTAAAAGCTTTGATTTCTCTATTAAAATACCCATTCATTAAACATTATAGATGTGTTCTTTTATTGAAGCATATTTCGAAACATTTGCAGTACACATTTTTAATATTTAATGTTCTTCGAAGAATCTTCACCCCAAAAATTATTTTTATTGCCGCTTTTTAATTCAATTAATTTTATGGCGTATGGTAACATTTTTTTGATGTTTTCAACAAATTTTTTTCGACACTAAAAATGTAGAAATTACCATAACGAAGCGTAAAATCTATATAGGTTTTGTAATTATACCACGCAGTCGTTAGATAGAGGGAGGGTATAATCATTTTTTATGAAAATTGAAAAGTTGTTATTTCAATGCATTTAATTTAATAGAAAAATTGAATAATAAAAAGAATAATGTGTGAACGTAAAATATTCTGAAGAAAATATAATCCGCTTATAATAAATTAGAGAAAAAAAGTTGTTTCTAAAATTTTTTATTTCAATAAAAAAAACATGTATAAATAGTAAAAAGCTTTTTATTTAATTGATTAAAAGATATTTTTTGCAATGCTGTTCCTTAGAGATATAATGTTGAAATTAGATATCTGCAGATATACTATAGTGTTGTCAGTTGATTGATGGTGATTGAGGGATTTTATCAATCAGTAAAAGATTTGCAAGGAAAATATGAAAGGAACAGGATATGCCAAGCATATCTTAGGGTTGTACAGGATTCATTTCTCTTCTTTTGTTGCCATTTTTTTTTTTGGTTTTGGTTTTTTTTTATGGGGGGATTGAAGCACACGAAATTTGGTTTATGCATTTTTGTGCCTCCCTTAGAAGCATATCCTGTTGTCCTTGTTGCTGCTGCTGCTGTTGTTGTTGTTGTTGTGTGTCTGACTGTCGGATTATGCAACATCCTGTTAATCCCTGTCACTTTAAACTTGGCCAAGGCGCACAGTCGTGCAAATTAGACACGGACACGTACACCAAGCTGGGGCATGAGTTAACCCCTCCTCGGGGGTTGGGGATGAAGAGGGGGAGGAGGCGACATGTAAACCGACCGAAAATTCGAAATCACCTAAAGGCAAAAGGATGGCAGGGAGCAGCAGCTTTATGTTGACGACGACGACATGCAACAACATGTCGTTGTGTGTGCACAGGCACAGACACAGACACATGCACAGACATGCATATGCATGCAAAAACATGCTCGTATGCACACCTTGCTTGCTTTGCTTGCTTGCTGCCAACCGGCAGACCTCAAAAGCTCTTTCGCTCTCTCGCACTCGTTGTTGCAGTCGTCACTTGTCTCTTTCACTCTTCTATTCCAGTAATGTGTGTATTTGCAGTCAATTTAATTTCATGACTGACTGAGCGCATGCAATTTTATTTTCGAAGGACACACACATGTACATATGCATGTGTGCAGTGTGTGTGAGTGTGTGTCTAGTCATGCATATTCATGTGTGGTATTCAAACTTGGAAATCTAGAACCCGAATAATGTTGTTTAATAAATTACTTAATTTCCTTAGTTTGTGCAACGGTTATTTGCATATCAAATAAACTGTCAAAAACAAGCAAAAATAATCCTGTATTCAAACTGAAACATTTCAATTTATCGAGATTTAAATCCATTGCAGCTGCTTTCGATAAGCTTGCTTCACTTCTCTATTTCAAATTACAATCGATACACATATATTTATCGCTAGATATTTTAAATACGGCGTGTATGGTCACACTGATCGCCAATTTATGCAGTATTTGTAAAAAGCGCGTGTTGTTTGTATCATAACACACGCACATATTCACATTATTACTTTTGCACGGAATATGGATATAACTTTGGGTGTGAGGGAGCCTTCGATGAGGATTCAGCGCCTGCGAAACGAATTCAATCCAAGGTAAACATCAATCACATTCAATCAACCTTTTGGTCAGTTCTCCACAATTCAAACTCAAGGCCACACGCACACACACATTAGACGCATAATGCAAAAGTAGCCCTTTACTGCTCGCACTCCCCCACTGTACCGGCAAATACTGTTTGAAAGATGAATACGACGGTTCTGGGCATGGTTTTCTGCAATAACAACAAACTGTGCAAACAAAGCTTTGACATAAGCAGCGGCCATAGCTGCATATGCAGTACATGCATTTGTATGTGTCAGTATGCGTGATGCTGTTGCTAGGCTGTTTTTGTTGTTATTGCCGAATGCATAAAACAGACAGTCGCAAATGTCGCGTGATGTGCCTGCTTGTTGGCAAAGGTGGGTAAAAGAAAAAGGCGGGGGAGACGTACGTTCTGTGTGGTTCTCTAACAGAATCAAAATTATATATGTGTGTGTGAGTGTAATTAAATGTGTGTGCGCTCGTTTGTCTGTTTCCTTTTCGCTTTCGCTTTTGACTTTACACAAACCCTTTTCATGCGGCACTTGACTAAATTCAATAGCCAGCACACATTCAAACACATACACAACTATATACACAAGCGTACATTGCGAGAGAACGAGCGAGAGAGCCGCAAACATGTGTCGTTAATTTCTTAATTACGCGGGTGTGCACAGTACCCAAAGTGCGAGTGAGAGAGACAGCGTAAAATATCCATTCAGCCAGTGTTATGGAATGGGCAGGTCGTTTCTGCCTGTGTGTTAGTGTGTGCGTGCTCAAAGATGGGAAGTGTATGTGAATGGTGGGGGAGGGAGGGAGGCTTGGGCTTCAAGAGTTTCAGCGCTAATTACATGACATCGTCGAGTCAAGCCAAGTAGTTAATTTGTGCATGGGACAACAGTAAGAAATTTAACGTTTTTTTTTATTTACATACTACATACACCTTGAACAAACACACTCTTAACAGATGCATGTGCCTATATATGTATGTATCCATGCAAGCATACATATGTTTTATGTGTGTAAACACTGGGCAACGCACGACAGTGGTTGCAAATAGGTTGAATATTCTGTAAATGTTTTCGACATAAGCATGTGCAGCATGTGTGTTGCATATGCGTGTACTTGTTTGTAACACTGTGAATTGTACAGTTAAATTACAATTTCAAAGTAGTTCACAAAAAGAAAAAATATAATATTTGCATGCATTTTATGCGAACAATTGACCACTGTGCGGCTGCTGCGCTCGGCTCAGCCTCAGTTTCATTCCCCTCTACGACTCCCTCTACGTCTGGGCTTTTGTATTTGTATGCTTGAGTATTAAAATAACAGCAAAAGAAATAAAAACTGTGCAGCCAAAGGCAAACGACAAAGAAGACACATAAAGCAAGAGATGGACTGTTGTATGAGTAGAGGGAGGCGTGGGGCCGCAACGGCAAACTGCACAGCAAGGCAAATGAGTGCTGAAAGAAACTGCTGACTAACAAACGAGCGAAAGAGACGGCGCAATCGTCAGCTGGAAACGTTGAGGCCTCTGCCACATGAAGCGAAAAGAAGAGAAGGCAGGGGACGCAACACATTACCTAATGGCTGGTTGACTGCTTGCTGTGCGGGGGGCTAGAGAAGATGGCCGGGGGTCTGCTTAAGCGAACGGCTGATTTTCCAGCTGTTGTTGCCAGGTGATTTCGTGCTGCCCCGCTGCCCCCTGGAAGTCATTGAGTCAGTTGTTGTTGTTGGCGAGCCTGCGCTTTGTGCTGAGTGTAAATTCGAGCTTGCGCAAGCTCGCTCGCTCTCTCTCTCGCTTGCTTACTTGCACTCTCCGGCTATCGAGAGAACATAAGTGGGAGAGTACGAGTTTTGCCGGTGGCAAAGCAGACATCAGCTGTTTTTTTTTTTTATACTCTGCGGTTTTTGTGGCTTTATTTCATCTGCAGCCGGTCGTTGTTTTTTGTTCCTCGTTTGTCTTTTGTTGGTGACTTGAAAACTCATGCAACTCTTTTGTATAATTGCAGACTGGACGAGTCCGCTGACTGCACCAGCACCGTTAACGGCTTCAGCAACGGGCGTCGCAGCTACTGCGCCGCCAACATCAGCAGTAGCAGCAGCTGCTGCAGCCGAGGTGAACGTGGCTGACGTGGATATTGGTGACGTTGATGTTGTGGATGGACATCCAGCATCGGTGCTGCACATGCGTCAGCATCAACATTACGCGCTCAATCCGACGCGACCTCGCCTCTCTTCCTCGGCATCAACATCATCGACAACATCCTCAGGAGCAGCGGTATCGACGGCCAAGCCTCCAGCTTCGCCACTGGCCTTTGATGGGGTCAGCAGCGCTGCCGCCTATATGTCGAATGTATTGCAGGCAGCTCCGCCGGCGCCGCCACCCACGCTGCCCGCCTCCCCAATGCAGTCGACGGCGGCGTCGCGCTTCGGCGCCATTGACAATCTGGACGATGTAAATCCAGGCGCTGTGCAGGAGCTTTCGCAGCGACTGCAGACAAAACTGCGCGATGCAAAGAGTCGCCATCTCGCTTGCACCGAGGTGACGCTGCCTAACGATCTCACCCAACGCATTGCAGCCGAAATAATACGCATGTCGGAGCGAGAGCCGTGCGGAGAGCGAGCTTGCACTATTTTCATTGAGTTCGAGAGCGAGCCAGACAACGCTAGGTGAGTGCGAAAGCTCAACGATCCCATTAAGCAAAGCTTTAGCTAACTCCCCTTCCTTCCTCGTTCGCTTTACAGGCGCATTGCTTCGTTCAAGGTTGATCCGGACACTGTGTCCATTTTCGAGCTTTATTTGACGCTGAAGCAGGACAAAAGCGGCTGGACCTCGCTACTGCCTCAGTTTATCAAGTGAGTGTGACAGAGACGTCTAGATGGGCACAATCATTGGCATTGTTAGCATTGATAACTAACTGTAATATTTTGTGTTGTCTTCCTATCACAGAAATCTTACACGCAGCAATACGATTATGATCAGTCCCGATTTCACCTTGACCAAGAATAAGCTTTACTCGTCCGAGTAGAAATACAGAACAGCTAACAAACGAACATATGAGGCATGCAGATGGAAGGCGTGGACGTGGGGGCGTGTGAGCGCTGCTTTAACTCATTACACAATCCCTCCGAATAAAATGATGATTAAGAAGAACACTCAACGAAGAAGCATAAAGATGAAGAGCAGCTGTAAACTTTTGGTGAGCTTTCACGTCGGCGTCTGCTACGTATTCATACAAAATAAAACAAAAACAAACCCATAAAGAGGCAAACTTTGGACCACAATTCAACTACTCCAGCAAAAAAAAAAAAAACAAACAAATAACAAAACAACTACAACTACAACTACAACAACCAACAACAATTATGTATTTTGAGACCTAAAGAAAAAGGGGAAAAACAAAACAAAAACAACAAACAAATCAACTGCAGTTGCAGGCAACTCAAAACTCTTATTGGACTGACTTTTTGGCTTATAAAAAAAGAAACTTTTGAAAAAAAACAAAAACTAAACTAAAAACAAATATTGAAAATATTATAAACAAAATTTCACTCAGTGAACGGTTGCCGGTTATCCGTTATTTTTTTTTTAACAAAACACAAAAATGCAAAGAGCATAAGAAAAAGAAAAATATGAGAAAACCAGCGAAAAATGTAAGAGGAAAAAAACAAAAGAGTATTAATCGAAATAAGCTATGTATGAGTATGTATGTGTATATCGAAAGAAATACAAGATACACTTACGGAATACGGATATGGATAACGGATACGGATACAACAAATTCTCTATAATGTGGTAGTTGATATATATATGCATACATGTAAGTGTATGTATGTTTTTCTTCGCGATCTTATTAGGCTATAAAAGCTCTTTATATATATACCTACATATATTGATAAATATATATATATATGAGGAATCAAACAATAAGCAAAGCAAGAGTAGAACCGAGAAGTTAAAGAAGAAGAGTTGCAAAGGAAAAAATTATATATATAAAACAAAAGAAATAAAAAACAAAGTTGATGTGATATTATATAATAATTATGAATATTAAAAGAAAACACACACACACACACACACACCACACCACACACACTCAAACAACACACATACATAAATACTTAAAAATTGATTTCGTATTACCCACAAGTCTCAAACAAAAAAATGTAAGCAAGAAAAGGAGAGAATTACCTTATAACTAAGTTCTGTTCCCATATTTGATGATTTTCTATATCTATAATATTATCATAATCAATGTATTCTCTTTAATTTTGCCACCTACCCAAATATTTCTTTCTTGTGCAGAGTTCCAAACTCTGTTTCTATATAGATATATACAATATATATATATGAAATATTTATAATAATTGATGTGTTTCTAGCTTAAGATTTTAATATTAAAAGAAAACAAAAAAAGAAAAAAACCACAAACAAAACAACAAACAACAACAGAGAATTCAATGTGTGTAGCTGTGTATTTAAATGTAGATTAAAAAACAACAACAAATAAGGAAACCTAACAATTGGCATACATTAATCAATAACAATATGCATACATATAAATAATGTTTAATACAGTGAGGCAGCTAATTGTATTTTTGAGTAAAGAAAAAAACAAAACGAAAAGAAACAAAAGAAAAAGAATTGAAAGAATTGGGCAACTGTTTGGAAAAAATCTATAAAGTCATCTGTGTTAATAAATTTTAAAATAATTTATAGCGTAGATTAACTAACAACAAAAACAAATTTAAAATTAAAAAACAAATTATTAAAGAAAGAACAAGAAGAGGCAAAAAAGAAGAAAAAAGAACCGTTGTACAATTTTGATAGCGCTGCAAAATATTTCAAGAATTCAATCGAAAGCTACAAGTATTTCACACACGCATTTAAGCTAGACTTTAATTAATAATTTATACACACACACAAATACAGACACAAACAAAACAATCCCCCCTACAAAAAGATCTCGAAAAATACAAAAAAAAAAAAAAAAATAATAAAGTAAAATAAAGCTTCGGCTAGCACGAAGTTGAAATACCCTTTGCAACTAAAATACATATTTAAAAATAAAAAAAACTAACAATTACCGCTGCCAAGGGTATTAAATAAACAATTGTAAACACTCATTATATCATTAATAGAAACAACAAATTCGATTCTTAAGTTGCGTTTTCATACAAACAAAACAAATCAAATAAAACACATGTAAATAGAGCAGCAAAGGAACAACAACAACTAAGCGTATTTAAAAAAAAATAAAATATGAAAAATGTGAACATAAAAACAAGTGAAAAAATAGAACCATAAATGTGATCTATTTAATAATAAACAAACAAAAAAAGAAAAAAACAATACAAAATAGAAAAACAAAAAATATTAACATTTGAAAAATTTACGTTTTTCTTTTGTTTTTGTTTTTCGATTTTTTCATTTTGTAAATCTTAAATATGTAACACTTTTTAATTTGTAGAACTTTAAATATAATTTGCCAAACAAACAATTCGTTTTTTCTTGTACGCCACGCCTAAAAATACCAACAATAAAAAAAAAACACAAATTTATTAAACAATTTTCAATATCGTAGAAATTGCAACGCTTTAAATGTTGAACAAACTTGCCACTTATGTTGTTGTTACACTCGAAAAAATTACCAGCTTCTTTTTGATTTTGATTTTTAGTAGGAATTTATGAGAAATGTCCAGCGACAATGATGATGACGCGATTTTTTGTTGTTTTTTCAATGGATGGGTGTAAAATGAATCTTAGACACGTCCAGTGCTCCTCAAAGTATTTGTAAACAATAATGATAAATGATATATAAAGAAAGATAAAAAGAAAATCTATCGATAAACTAGTTATTTATGATATATAATGTGCATGTGTATGTGTATGGTTAAATTGTAGAATTTTTACATAATCCTCGTACGATGATAATACCTAGAGCGTATGAATGTATGGCTGAGTGTGCGTGTGTGTGTGTGTGAGTTGAACGGGAACCAATTAAAGCGAAACACTTTAAAAATTAATCAATCAATTAGAAGAACGCCTAAGCAAAATACAACAAAACAAACAAACAAACAAAGAAGAAATACTAGAAAATTCTATTAAAAGCAAAACCGAAACAATAATGATAATAATAATATTAATAATTGTATGTACTATCGAAAATATTTAAAGCCGAGCACAACTTTATCCCCTCAATCCTTCCTTTGCCCCACTCCTCAGCCTCTTACCCTCACCCTCACACACACACACACACTCTCGCATTCCACACTCACAACCATTTTTGATATTGCTAAAACAAACAACAAGAAGAAAATATTATAACAATTATTTAAGCGATTATCCCACCATGTGATTTTTATGAAATCTATAATTTCAATTGCGTAGAACAAAGAGAATTGTTTTTGTTTTTTGGGAGACAGCAATGAAATTAATGTTTTTGTTGTTATTAGCGATCAAACACTCGTATCTTAACACAAAATTGAACTCTTTAAACAACAACAAAAAAAAAACACAAAGAACAAACATTCTAAAATGTCGTAAAATTAATAAACAAACAAAAATCTCGTTCCAAGTTGCAGTTTTGCAGCCATTTTGTTTGTGCCCAGAAAAGTATGCTATGGCTGAGAAGTTGATGTGAAACTGGAACTTGGAACTGGGCTCAGCTAGTAGATATGGGAATACTCTATGTTGTAAATCACGTAGCTACACTAAGTAAAAGTTTAACAATTTCCATAAACTATAAAACAAAAAAAACACAACAACAAATACAAAGCAAAGGCAAACAAGAAATATGATATATATATATATATATACATAATTATACATATATGTGTGTATGTAAAAACAAACAACAAATTTAAACTTTAGTAGCGCTTAACAAATTCTAGCAATTTAACAAATTTTAATTAATCAAAATATGAAATATATATATTAAAAACAAATTCAAAACAAAAACAAAAAAAAAAAACAAAACAAAACAAATGCAACAAACTGCAATTTCATTTTTCTCTGTGTAAAAGTTGAGTAAACAAAACAAAAAAAATAAATTTTTTAAATGTGAACTTGGCGTTTTTTCTTTGGATTGCTGGCAGAAGCTTGCAGCGGTGGGGTTTGTGTCTTGGCAAAAGCTTTCAGCGTGCGCACGCACCAACAAAAGCGCCACACAGCGTCAGCCAATGGCAACTCAGCTTGTATGCGCGTTCTCACTCTTTCGCTTAGCGATCCTAGCGTAGCTGGCTTTAAGCCAATGGGCAGTCAGCAAAGCTGCGCTCGGCTTAAAGTTCGGCTTGGCGTTGTCAACGGCAGCCCAAGCTGTGTTATTCGTTCGACGGAGCTTGACGCGAACGGACGTGTTATTGCTGTGTGTTGTCGCTGGACTTTTGTCGTTCGCGTTCGCTTTTTTTGTGCAGTGCGTTTTCTAACACTGCGCTTGCAGATAATGCTAGTTCTATGATTGGTACGTAAAATCAGGCTGCATAACGCGCTCTCTTTCTCCCACCCTGTGTGAGTGTATGTGATGTGCATATCAGATAAGGCAAACTGCTTGCCCTTCAAATTGTCATCGTTATCGGTATAGATATCTGCTCTTTTGTTACCAACTCCTTGCGGCATTTCGCAAAGGAATTTCCCCCTGTGCCAAGCCTAATGAGTATGTGTGTGTGTGTGTGTGACAGTTAAAGTAATTCATATGAATAACAATAAATGACTAAAAATACTCGCATGCAGATCTTCGATATCTTCAGCTCACAACAACTACGAGAAGTTGGCAACTCTGGGTGCGCCTCGGCAGGTAAATTAGCTAATCATTGTCTGGCAATCGGTTTTTTGTCTGCCCGAGGACGAAACTAAGCTAAGCGTATGTATGTTGGTCCAATTAGTCAACCCGATTATAATTGACAATGCCGCCCACTCGATAAACTCCTTGGCTGCTTCCTCTCACACACGCAATAACAATGAAGAGTTGGGGAATTAAAGAAGGAAAGGAAAGATATGTCAGATTAATCATCTAGATCAGTTTTCTTAGCTCACGGTGCTGTTAAATTTAGTAAAACAATTTAAAAAAAAAACTAAAGTTCTAATATGAAATATAAATATATTAATACATTTCATTTTATACATTTATGAATGGAGAATGTTTTAAAGCTACTAAACGGACTTTTGAAAACCTCTAAAAAATATGATTTTTTTATGCAATTCTTAAAAATCTGTCTACACTTAACATTTATTGGTATTGAGCATCTTCTGCTTCTTAATTCAATTCAATTTAAAAATATAACATGGATTTTTTTTCCTACAATTCTGTTGCTTCATTCTTTCTTTAAAGCTCCACCAGTTATTTCATAGTTAAGAATTCTATTCATAACATTTATGCAATCTTCAGTTTTATTTGAATCATATGCAAAACAATTCTCAAGAATTCTCCGCCAGCAGAAAAGAAACGAAATGCACTTTTGGTGGCCACTCATTCAATTGGTAGATGCAGTGCAACGATATCTGTTCTTCGTCTTTTACCTTTTATTCTGATTCTTCTCACTCATATTATTTTTTCCTTCTTCCCTTTAGCAGTTCTTTTAACTGTGAGTTTAGAATTGAGTGCATTTAAGCTGGCATTCAGTTTTCCTCAACTTGAGCTGCATTCTTTATTATTCTGCGATTCACTTGAAATGTTTTATCTATCGTATCGTTGTACTAACTATGTGAACTCTGTTCTCTCTAACGCAAATTTAACGAAATTTTTAAAAAATTCATTTTATTATCATTGTTAAATAGTACATCAAACTTTGATACACTGCATGGAATATATAAGGAGTATTTCAGCAATATTTATATCCAGTTGAAGATATTCTAGAGAACTTTAAGAACGGTTAATATACATTTAAATAGGTTGATCACTGAGATCTAATAATTAGTTTCCTGAGTTACAATTGTATACCTCATAAACTGCGATATAACTTTGTAAATTTGTGTAGTCAGTTATTATAAGGTTGTTAAAATTTTGATTGAACATATGTCGGAATCAATTAGACAGAATATCGGGTTTATGCAATTTGCCTGGCGCCGTAATCGAATCAATCGCTTACCCAGAAATGCGACTGTTAACCTTTTTTTTTGGTCTTCCAAGTTTATTTTTTTTTGTGCTGACTGGCGCCTGTGAGGCGCTAAACATTGCCCTCGGGAGCTCTTGGTGAATCATTTGTATTGGGGTTTTTGGTAAAGAAAAGAAAAAAACAAAGAAAAACAAAAGTAACTGTCAATTTTCCATTTCAATTGACAATTGCATTCCCAAGGTATCAATTTGCAATTAAAATTCGGCATTTTTCCTATTCTTCTTTTTACCTCTAATTTAGCTGAAACTCTGACAGCACGTGCCCTGTAACTGAAGACAGTCTACAGGGAATCGAAGAGAGAGAGAGAAAGAGTTTTGTCGAGGAAATGGAGCAGAGTCAAGAGACAGCAGATGTGGATGTCAGTCCCAGCAGCGAGGCGGGAGAATCTTCCGCTCAGCCCACACAGATCACATCCATCGATGGATTCTTCAATCGCAAGCGTGGAAGACCGCCTAAGAATCGCTTCGTAGAAGTCTACAAAAGTGTAAGTAAGGATGAAGACTTTAATTAATTTCCTAAAACGATATTTACTGAAAAAATAATTTTATTAAAAAAAAAAAAAGTACCTTAATAGAATGTTTTATATTTGTTTCCATATTTTCAAAAAAGTTTTCCTCCTTTAAATTTTAACAGTAACTCTCATTCTATGATCATGACAAGCTCTGTATTGTTTTCGAAAAAATTATAGATTCAATTCAAGATTTAAATAAAATGTACAGTTGTAGAACCTTTTTCTTTTAAAACATATTAGTTATTTTTTATTCAGAATATCTTAAAATTAACCAAAGACTTAAAATATAGCATGTTATATGATAAATATTATCTGCTTTTTAATAAAACGACCATTTTATTAGGTATCAATCTAGTCTTTATATTTTCAATTTCCTTAAATTGAGAATAATTCTAAACTAATTTATCCTTTATTTAAAAGTCAGGGTCTCTACAAGTCGAGCATTCTTATCAGATTACGTTAACAGTGTCGATACTTCAGTTAATGAATGAGTTAAAAATATCTTTTCCCAGAAGTTTGTAGGTCTACAGTTCAGTTCCCCTCGCTTCCGACTGCACAAAAGTCTTAAGCTACGCCCGACTTTAGTTTATTTCCAAAAACAGAGGAAAAGAAAAAGAGAGAGAGAGCGAGATAGGAGACAACACAGAATACCGCAAATGGCAATGGACAAAATATTTATTTAAATTATTCGATTCACACACGCATACGCACACACAGACACACATTCAATTGTGTGTACTTGGCCAACACTTGTCGCTCCCCCCTCAGCAGCCAACGAACTCAGTTGACGCGTGGGCTGGGTAATCATAAACATGCACACACACATACACATACACTGACAGTTACACATATGCACGCACACTGACGATAAACTGCGCTCAAAAATGTAGAAATTATGAAAATGACAGTTAAAAGCACAAAACGCACAATGATGGAGAGAGAGAAGGGTGGGAATGAGGTTGTGGGTGAGGTGAGTTAGCCTAAGAGAGTGTATGTGCATGAAGAGGGGGCGGGGGCCGAAGTTATCGCCATTCGATGGCGCGCAAGTGAAATAAAATGCGGAAACACTCGTTGTCAATATTAATATGACGAATATGGCAAAAACCAAATCCGAAAACTCAATTCAACACACGCCACATAAAATGCCACATTAGGCCCCATCGACGCGTCAGTACCGCCATCGCACCTCCCTCTCCCCCTTCGTACTCTCTGGCACACACAATTCAAACACTCGCTCAGAAAGTCCCTCAGCACGCAAATAGGCGCAAAATTCCTAATTGCAAAGAGAGCGTTTGCATTTGCAAGTGCGTGTGAGTGTTAGAGTGTGTGTGTGCGAGTGTGTGTGTGTGACTTAGTATGCAATGGCCTTACTAAGCCACAGGGCGCGTCGTGCTTTTGACTAATCAAAGAGCATAAGTGTGAGAGAGCGATAGAAATAGCTTGCAAGAGTATGCAAGTAAAAGGAATAGCAATGAATGCAAAAACAAGTGAAAATATTGAACATAATGAAAATCGAATATTTAGAGAGAGAGAGAGAGAGAAATATCTTGCGAGAGTGTGCAAGTAAAGGGAATAGCAAAGAATACAAAAACAAGTGAAAATATTGAACATAATGAAGATCGAATTTTTATTTTTTTGATTTACAAGCTAAGGGATAAAAAATCATACAAAATAACCTGAATATTTATTGACTTCTATTGAAAATAAAACAATAGAACATTTTAAAGTTGTTATATGGCATTGTCATGGAAAACAATTAAGTTTGTAAGAAATTGG
The DNA here is from genome assembly GCF_023558535.2 of Drosophila nasuta. NCBI lineage: Eukaryota > Metazoa > Arthropoda > Insecta > Diptera > Drosophilidae > Drosophila > Drosophila nasuta. The sequence goes on along the minus strand of NC_083457.1, from coordinate 30,979,059 downwards.
GTCAAAAAGTGAACGTCAAAATTGTAGAAGTTCCAGCGTGAAAGATTTTAATTATAGCATATTTTCTCCGGTCTGAATGTACTCATATTCTACATAATCTTAGGTTTATGAAGAATTGGACGGATAGAAAATGTATGCTAAAGTGAATTTCTTCAACGAACTATGCGGAACTTATGAAAGGAGTAAGTCTTTTATGCTCAGAGGGCGGGAATATAATTTGTAATAAATATGTTTGCCTTAGTGCAACTTATCATACACTTATCAAACTCGTTAGACTCTCATATCGTTGGTATAATCAATGACCTTGCTTTAGATTTAAAGATAATAGAAATACATTTCATAATAAAAAAAACATTTCATAAAACAAATTCTGCAAAATCTTGAAAAAAAAAAACAACAAAATAATGTAAAATATAGAACATCGTCCACCTTCATAGCTAAAATGTATTGGCTGATTTTCGTGGCGACCCTCTGTGACCGCCCTCGATCATCGAATCGAATATGACGATTAAAAGGAACGACACAACTACAATAACTTCTATATATTGTCTTTAATCATATAAGGTGTGTGTACTTATATGAATAACTGTGTGTGCGTGTGTGCAACTTATCAGGTAAATCCAAACACGTTTCATTGTCTTTTCAATCTTTTGGAGTAATTATTTTTATAGACTCAACCCATGTCAACACTTCGACTTATTTATACCCTCCATAGGCCTAATTTTAGATGGTTTGAATACTATTCAAAAAAATTATTGAAATCCAATTTGCTTATACATTTTTATGGAATTCTTCATTTAAATGCAATTGCGATTTCAGCTGTTTCACAGCTTTTAAAGTGTTTGTGGTGCCCGCATTTGGTAAGGGTATCCATAAGTTGGCATTCCAAATGCCGTTTCCGAAGTATTTTTGTGGTTTCTCTTTTTTGTTGTATTTGGTTTTTATTTAGCTTATTCTCCTTTTTGTTTTTGCTTTTTTTTTTATTATTATTATGATTATTGATTTTGATGCGTGAACAAAATTTAAATAGTGACATTTTGGGCCAACAATAAACATTAACAGTAATTTCGGAAATAATAAACTGGTTACGACTGTTTGTCATATTATTCCGAAAACTATGACAATAACAACAACAATGATGACGACAATAACAACAACAACAATGTCAAGTACAATAATGCTAAAGAAATTTATTGAAACGGCGCTCACAACTTTCAAGGGGGGGCAACAGGGGCAAATTGGTTCCATATAATCCCACCGAAAGGCCAAGCATGAGAGGAAATACCATGTACAGTAGCACTCCCTTACATGTGTAGCTAATTAAATTAAATATATTTACGTAAATTATCCCATATTGTCAAAATAATTCAGAAAGCATCGAGCTCTTCTCTTTAAAACTTTTTCTTAGATAACTTTCTCATTTTTCATAATTCATTCTGCAAGTTTCAGAACATTTAACAATAATATTCAAATCGGTATCAAAAGTGTTAATAGCTCACACATTATTTACAATTTGATCTTCCAGGCTCAACACTCACCCCAAGCCATATTTACCAGCTTTAAGCTGGAGAAAAATGATCAGACTAATGTTTCCGGTTTGTCAACGTCCACGGAGAATGCCGAGCATCCTCTCACCACACTCAGACTGGGAGCAGTCGCCAATCAAACGGTCACACAAGCCCACCCACTGATCGCAACAGATCTCACACCTAGTCGGACCAGGAAAAGAGGTCGTGTTTGGACCGTGGAATCACAAAGAGACTTACCAAACAATGAGAAGTCGAAACACTCCACAAAAATGGAATCAAATGAGAGACGATCACCCGCTCAAGTAAGTAATATAACACTAATGAAACTAAATACATAATATAGTATGTGCAGTTGAGTTCAAAAATATAGACAAGAATATCTTTAGATACAAGATAGTTTATTTAAGATCCGAACTAAAGCTTTTTAACTTTAGAGCAAACAAGTGTTTAATAAGCTCTAAGAAAAATTAGAAGTTAATGATTCAGGAATTGATAATTTAAATAATCGATTGTTATAAACAAAATTTAGCCTTTTTTAACCTTTTTGACCATTTTATATCAGATTCAAGTGTATAGAAGTATTACAAAATTATTGTTGAATTAAACTGATCCTTCCCAATTTTGTATTTCTTCTCTCCCTATCCTCCTTTAAAAATATAGACAAGACAAACTTTAGGTAAAAGATCTTTTATTCAAGATCTGAACTAATACTTTTCATATTTAGAGTAAACAAGTGTTTAATAAGAAAAATTAGAAGTTTAGGAATCAGGAATACCCGAATTCCTGGTCATTTAAATAACCAATTGTTAACAAAAAATTTATAAACTAAATTTAAAGCCTTTCTTAACCTTTTTTACCATTTTATATCAGATTAAACTGTATAATAGTTATACAAAATTATTATATAAATAAACAGATCCTAATTTTGTATGTCTTCTCTCCTCATCCTTTTTAAGTCTATGTTCACTACACCCGATCTAGAGAGTCCTTTAAGCAGCAGCAAATGCTTGGAGAAAATTTCAGGTAAGTAAAGCTTCGTCTATTAATTGTTAATCCTAATAACAATTTCATCCTTTTCACCTCAAAGTTGTGCGTGCAGCGGGCACTTTCTATCCAGAGAATGCCAGCACAATGGAAACCCTAGAGAGCACAAGGAGTCGCTATAGTCCACCAACGAATCGGGATAATGGCAGCTTGGAGCAACCAGAAGATTTGAGTATGCGTGGCAGCCAAGCCAAGGAATCAAGTTCAGTGCGTGGTGAGCAGGAGACACAAGGATTGAAGCTGCTGCTCGATCTGTATCAACGTCAATGGCTGCTGCCCAGTTTCTTGGCGGCCGCAAGTCAACCGGCGCCTCTGGACATGCGTTTGCTGCTGGAGAATGCGGTGCAGCAGAAGATGTTGTTGCTCAATGCGGCTGCAGCAGGCGCTGTGGCAGCTGCCGCCGCAGCAGCAACTGCTTCAACCCCAGTCGAGGAGTCACCACCAGGTGTGGAATCTATTACTGCGACTCCCATTGCAGTTGCAACCCAAATGACTGGACGCAATAAACGAGCGAGGGAACAAGATATTCCAACGGGATATCTGAAGTTTCGCTTCAACGAAGATTGCAACTTTGAGCGTTGTGGCTATCGGAATCATCAGTCGCACTTCCATTGTAATCGACGCGACTGCCACTACAGCTTCTGTGACAAAACCCGCTTTGTCCAACACACGGCGCGACATGAACGCATGGACACATTGATGGGCGATGACTTTCAACAGTTTCGCGCCAACATGCGCTGTGGTGTCAGCGATTGTTGTTACGCCTCCCACACGACGACTACGTCCTCAATGACGCCTCTCAACTCCCGCCCAGGTAAGTGGATATTCTATAACATGCTCAGCTCTACATTAAGTAAAAGCAAATGATAACTTAATGCTTAGCAAATGTGAGTAACACGCAACAGAAGATATTTCAGACAACATAAACTTAAAAGATCATATGGTTCATAGGTAAACTTAAATTGAATGAAAATTTCAATCAAATTTAAACTCAGCCAATATTTATTTATTGGTTAATACATAAAATCTATATGAAACTGGTCTGAAGAATAATAAATAATGAAACATTTAAATGGTTGTGAGATATTGAACAAAAGATAAAAATTGGTTTTTAATAGATAGTTTCATGCTGAACTTTGCCTTAGAATTCTTTGAAGATTCCAATTCTGACAACTTTTTGTAATATAGTTTGGCTTTACATAATTCGAACTCAACTTTATCCCTACATGAAATGAGATGAAATCATGTAATCATCAAATGAGATATACATGTATATTTTTAATCGCCATCAATTTTAAATGGATCATTTAAATAAAGTTCAATCGCTAATAGAACTAGAATATGAATTTTTGTATAGCAACGATAAAATATATAAAAGAATTTTCAAATTTTCATTACTATTACTATCCAAGTCATTAAGTAAGTAATTTAAATATTACAATGAGTCATCAAAGGGAAGTTGTATTAAAGTTAAAGTTCTGATGTCAACATGTTTAGATCTTCTGAAGATGCTGATAGCAGAGTATTGGTAATTTAAAAAATACGTAATAATTTGTATATGGGTATCTTACAGTCGAGTACTTTTACTTTCTTACTTGTTTTCTTTCCGCCTAATTCCGTTTGATTTCCATTGCAGATGACATGCTGGCTGCTCCAAAGAAATCATCGCATTTCCACTGCCGCAAATGCGATTACGTCTGTACCGATTCCAATAAGGTGGTCGCCCATCGTCGGCTGCACATGCGACTGGAGTATGTGCGCTCGGCAGGCTTTCGTAAGATCGCCAGCAATGAGTCCTGCGCCACGCCATCCTGCTCCTATGCGCTTCGCCACACACATTATCATTGCACCACCTGTGACTGCAGCGTGTTGTCCCGTGCTCAGCTCGCCTCGCATAGGCACAGGATCAGTCCAAGCACCAAACAGATTGCGGAGAGTTTGCCTGCTATCAATGTGGAACACGATTTGCGGGCATATCCTTAATTTTAGTTTGTTAATGTAATAAAAAGCCATATAAACTCTTAATCGTTTGCGATAAATAACTGCGGGTTTATGGACAGGGTTGCAAATTGCAATCGGTGCATTGTACGATTGTTTAAGGAAATTGGGGCAGCAGGTCACACTTAGTAATCGACAAGTGTTGAAATCGATTTTCGATTAATCGCCTAAAAGCTTGTAAATTGCAAGGTAAATGTTAAATATATCGTTTAAACCACAAATTCTAGCTAAAATAAGTAAATAATAATTAGCTGAAGTGTCTTAATATTTATATTCAATAATTAGGGTTATAAAAGTGTATTTCTTTTGATAAGCTGTCGGTATGTGTTTGCTAATAAGCTGGTTACACTTTTATAACTACCAAGCGATCGGTTTTAGGATAAAAGACTTGTAATGTTGCAAAAAAAGCTGGTCCCACTTCTGCATAGCGCCAATGCAATTCAAATCTTAATTTGAAATTTTAATTAGGATTCGTATGCAAAACATGTACACGATTACGACGATTCTTGACCCACAAATGAATATACTCCAATAAATAGCGAAGAAAGAGAAAGTAGAACAATTCCGAAATGAAAACAACGCTGAAACCGACCATTAAGCTCATAATGCCGCCAGTTAAAGCTGTAATAAACAATTTCTGTAAATTCAATTTGAAGGCAATTAGCTACACTTACACATATACTCAGTGATTCCTGTGTAAGAGGACTTCATATTGCTGCGAAACAAGTTGTCGTTGTGATAGAAGTTGACCACGGCCAAATTTTTGCGAATATACTCCGTGGAGAAGTGCTTGAGATACTCATTAGTGACCCGAATGCCCTTCTGATGAAAGGGTATGGAGAAGGGATCGGGAAAGTAGGAGACATCATGACAACTGGCCAAACAAAGTTCCTTGCATGCAGCACTCTGTTCGTCCACAATTTGCAGTTCTGCTTGAATCAAGCAATCAAAGTGCCGCACATGACAAACGCTGGCATTGCGATAAACCAAAGGCAGATGATATGGAATGCAATCGCAGCGTCTATAGAAATACTGAGCATCACATTCCGCTTCGCAATTACGGCGAGTGTAGTATCTATAGAAGAGCAGTTCCTGCTCGTCGGTGAAGATGCACTGACGCTTTTTGCGATCGATGCTGCGCAAATTGGGCGTGGCCTCAAAACTGCTGGGCATCAAACGGAAGTTGGTCTCGTGGCCCAGCATCACGGGGAGACCCGATTCCTTCAATCTGGGCTGATCAATGGAATTGTAAAGGAGCACCTAAAGGTGAGAAAGATAAATAAAAGATCAGGGATATATTATGTTTTTTTTTCTTAATAATCCTTAGAAAATTGTATTATTTGATTGTAATTATTCAAAAAATGTATTAATTATGATTTTTATATAAAAAAAAATCAAGTGAAAATAGATTAATGCTGGCTAGTTTGACCCGCAGCTATGTCAACGTTGAAGTGGGTTGTGAGTAACATTACTAAACAACTTATTTTTTATTTACATATAAAAATGGATGGCTCATATAATACATATGTTGGGTTATGGTCTCCACTCATTGCAACTGTGATTGTGAAAGATTTTCTCAAGAATTTACCCAGAATTCCCTCTATAATTAATTCAAAATAATTCATTAAAGACAACCATAAAAACATTCAAAATCATAGTTTTCTCAATAGAAATTTTTTAAGTCTAGTTTATCTCGAACTAACTATTAATTCCTTGGTTGTCAAAAAAGAAGCCAAATGATTAACTTTGATTTTTATACCCGCTACCCATAGGGTAGAAGGGTATTATAACTTTGTGCCGGCAGGAAATGTATGTAACAGGTAGAAGGAGGCATCTCCGACCCTATAAAGTATATATATTCTTGATCAGCGTCAACAGCCGAGACGATATAGCCATGTCCGTCTGTCCGTCCGTCCGTCTGTCCGTCTGTCCGTATGAACACCAAGATCTCAGAGACTATAAGAGATAGAGCTATAATTTTTTTTCGACAGCATTTGTTATGTTTGCACGCAGATCAAGTTTGTTTCAAATTTTTGCCACGCCTACTTCCGCCCCCGCAAATCAAAAAAATCGAACAAGCGTAATTGTAAAGCTAGAATTGCGAATTTTGGTATATACAATAATAACTATAGCATTTATGATTGCTGAAAATTTGGTTGCAATCAGATAAAAATTGTAGAAGTTATTAAAGAAATAGTTTTGTATGGGCAAAAACGCTTTCTATGTATGTGTTGTATGTATGCGTATACGTATACATGCTCGCCTCTATATTTGTATCTGTATGCAAGAGGCACTGCGATAGCTCTATTGGTAGAGTGCAAGCATATTACTGTTGCGGTAGTCGAGGGACTCGGGTTCGAGCCCGCTCGGGGAACAAAATTTTTTTTTTATCGTATTTACAACAATTATAAATAAAAATTGTGGATTTTACTAAAGAAATATTTTGTATGAGCAAAACCGCCTGCTATGTATGTATTGTATGTATGCGTATACGTACATACATGCTCGTCTATATTAGCATCTGTATGCATAAGGGTTCTTAAGCAATGCGATAGCTCAGGTGGTAGAGTGTAAGCCGCGCATGTTGTGGTGCCCGGGTTCGAACCCGCTCGGAGTACAAACTTTTTTTTTTTTTTAACCACCCGGTCGGTGGAGCTCGAGTTCAAATCCCGATCGAAAATACATGCATATTTATTTTTAATATTTTGAGATTATTACCGTAATATTTTGCTTTTATTCAAAATGGGTAGCGGGTATTTCACAGTCGAGCACACTCGACTGTAGCTTTCATACTTCTTCATTATGATATCATTCCAATGTGTAATGAAACACAAAAATAATAATATTTAGAATATTAATAATTATCGATAAGCTCACCTTAAATCCCTGTCCATTTGTGGAAGAGCAATAATAATCATCTGTATGTCCATCTAGTATAATCTGCAGACCATTGTCCACTCCTGTGCCCACTCCACGACGAGGATAATAGCCAGCAGGGAGATTCTTGGGATAACCTTTAATGGGATTCCAATCAACAGCGATGTCCGACAGTCCCTTCGACGAAGTATAATCCCGTATATAAGGTGCACTTGGGAACACATTATTAAATACTTCTTTACACTCAACATTCAGAAGATTTCTTACCTATATTTGTAGAGATAATAGGGATGCAGAAAGTTAAAGACACAGCAGAGACCTTCGTCGACAAAGAACTCTCGAAAGATGTCGGTACAAGGAACATTCTTTTGCTCAAACATGCAGGACACAATCATATCCTCACACTTGTGACTCACAGCGACAATGAAATTGGGAAAAGTATCATTTTTGGAACGTGGTTTTATCGCTTTATATTGCGTAAAATTCATGTCCTGAAAGCAAGCCTTCTGCAGCATGGCATACTCCAAGGAACCCCTAGAAAATGCCCTAGATATTAATACAACTTTCAATTCATTTCATATCAGCTTTACTTACACTGTAAAATTGATCACTTTGGAGTACTTGGCCTTGTTCATATCGCAGACCGTTATGGCCGGAAAGGGAATATCCTGTATGGATGTCATCTTGGAGCTGTACCCAATGATGACAGGCGTGCTCTCCCAACGATTAAACACATTCACGGCCAGATTGATGGCCACATAAACGGAAACCAGAAAGATTTTACCAAAATAGAACTGCACCCAACTTGGAAGGCTGTTGTTCCAAATATATTTCATGCCCTGCAACGATGTGCTGCTCAGGAACTCCTTCGTCTTCACCTCGAAGCGCTTCCAATACTTTTCGATTAGTTTCTTGCGTGATGCCATTCTGTAACTCTTGACTGCTGAATGTCTAATGTTCGCCAAGAGCTGAGCTATAAGGCATTAGTTAATTGAGATGTGCATTGTCTAATTGTTTAGCTTGATTCTTGAGCACTCGCATTAATTACATTTAGTCTGCATCATTAGTGAAAGAAATTGACATATTAACATATATGTATAATCAACTACAAGAAACCGTCAGCAAGGAGTTAGTTAGGTTGATTAACTCTTGCATAAGACGCTTTCAGTCGAAATGAAATATTATAAACAAGAAGTCCTTTAGAAAAGTTTGTTAAATTCTTGACATTTATACTGAATGGGTTTTTGTAAATTCAAGAGTACCAAACATAATGCAATTCTTTCATCATTATATATTTCAAAATTTCAAAAGATTGCTTAAAATGGAGACGAAGAAACAAAAAATAAATGAGGATGGCCTGTTACTACATAAAAGCGGATACATTTTTTTCACATTAGGTAGAAAATTTATTTATATTATTTAGAATCAATAGCTCATTATCTGGTAATGTGCTTTTATATTTTTACGTGAAAGTTAAGGAATATCGCTTGAGTAATCTATTAGCTATAGTCTTGACTAATTGAAAACTTCTACTTAAAAGTCTTTAATAGACTAGAGTCTCGAATTTTAAACTTGGAAATTGTGTAGAGCATTTATACAAATGTTAAGTGTATATTTAAACTATATAAGTTTAAGATATACGGACAATTCTAGATAGTTATTTATTTGCGATAGAATATCTGATGTAATATACTAATCCTTTTAAATTCAATTATATCAAACATGTATTTATAATGATACTATTATCTATTCAATGTATATTCAATCTTCTAAGCCGTTAATTCCCAACCAATCAAGAAAAGAATAAGCAGTGAATACTTGTTTACAAGTTGTTAAAATTGCATTTATTTTAGAGCTACATAGTTATATGTATGCATATATAAATGGTATGTTTACGAGCAGTATCTGTGTAACAGTCCATCTGTCTGTCCGTCCGTCTGTCTGTCTTCTGTATCTGTGTGTGTTGTTTGGAGTGTGGTGTGTGTGTGTGTGTCTTTGCCTCTAGATCGCGTATTGCCACTCAGCCAAAAATAAACTTACATAACTAATAAAAAAACGGAATGCGGAATACAAGACAAGATAGATAGTCTAATGGCTCGCGGGTCTGATAAAGTTCTAGAACTACATGTACATAAAATTGGTTATCTTTGCTTTTATACACACAGACAAAAGAAAAAAAGCAAAACGAAAAATAGTACTGGGTCAATTAGGGGCTATTAAGTATTCTTATCGCGCTGATTCGGTGATTCAACGACCATTCCAATAGCCAACGCGACCGTTCTCAAAGGCCAGATTGATGCGTGGATATGGCAATGGACGCGTCGACTGCAATGGCTCGTGGAGCTGCGCCGGCGTCGCTGGATCATCCTCAAAGTAGAGACACTGACGCACAAACTCCAGGAACAACGACTGCATCTGTTGCGCACTCGCTGGCAACTGTTCCAGGTTGTCATCGCGACTCAGTTGCTGCACCAGCTGCTCGCAGATGCGGGTGTTTGTGTCCACATCGAAGAGCGGCACACCAAAGTTCACCTCGAGCAGCGTCCAATCCTCGGTGCAGGCATCGGTTTCAATCTCCTCATCCTCGTCGCCAGCTCCCTCGTTTAGCGGCAACTCCACCGAGTTCTGCGAGACGAGTTCGCCACGCGGACTAGCGCAATTGGCCAGCTCGCTTGCCAGCAGCTGACTGCAGTCGGCAGAGGTGTAATCATTGGCCGGTCCATGCTCGGGCGTGGCCGCAAAATGATTCTCGTCGGGACTCTTCAGCTGATAGCTGGTCAATTGATCCGTATTTGGCACATGTTGCGATTTAGTTGCACCGCCCCCCGCTGGGGTTGGCAACGAGCCGCGTTTGCGTTGCGGCAACTTCAGACGCACCTGCAGCTCGTACTCCTCACAGCCCAGATCGGGCACGCCCGTGTTGAGGAATGTGATGTAGCCGCATTGCTGGCGCAGATCGAGATGTGTGGCCAACTTCTGCACCGCCCGATGCGATGCCCATTTCGCCTGGCGGGCATCTGTTGGCTGGAATGGAAACGATTCGTAGTGCAGCTGGCCAACGCTGCGTATGCCGTAGCCCTGGAGCAGCACACAGCCATTCTTCAGCTGCTCGTTCAGATTGCGAAAGTTCTCCGAGTTGAGCACATACGAGTCCGAGTGCAGTATGTTCACCAGCAGCTTGCCGTAGCCCAGAAAGAGGCGTGGCAGCGACTTTAATACTGTGCCGCGGCAGAGTAGCAAACTGGGCGGACCATAGCCTGGAATGCAAAGAGGGAAAGCGATTAGACAGGAGAATATAGATTACAACAGAGTGTGCTCGACCGACAATATACTCATTAGAATATGTAGAAAGTGATTTAATGTGATTTCAATTTGTAGATCGCATAAAATAATAAGGGTATCGATGAGAGGTAAATATTGCCAGGAAGTCAAAATGCGAGTGATTAAACAGGAGAATATGGATTTCAACAAAGTGTGCTCGACTGACAAGATACTTATTAGAATTTGTAGAAAGTGATTTAATGTGATTTCAATATGCGAATAAAATGAATTATGGTATTGATGAGAGGTAAATATTGCCTGGAACTCAAAATGCGAGTGATTAAACAGGATAATATGGAGTACAACAGAGTGGGCTCGACTGACGTGTTACTCGTTAGACAATTCTGTGAATAGGGATATTGATGAGAGGTAAATATTTAATTGAATTGAATTTGAATTATTATTTAAATTTAATCGTAAGGTAATTCTACTATATGTTTTTGATTGGGTGGAATTCTCATTCCATTCTCATGCCAACGAAGAATTTCGCATACTGTCTTGGCCCAGGAAATGGATAACAGTATTATTTCTTAGCACTTATTTCTCTCGCTACTCATAGGGTAGAAGGGAATTATAACTTTATGCCTCCAGAAAATGTATACCCCATAGAGTATATATATTCTTGATCAGCGTCAACAGCCGAGACGATATTGCCTTGTCCGTCTGTCCCTATGAACACCTAAATCTCAGAGACTATATAATATAGAGATCTAGTTCTCGAAACACTTGTTATGTTTGCACGCATTTCAAGTTTGTTTTAAATTTTTGTCACGCTTACTTATTATATTATCCATATTTTAATATATATGTATATTTTAAATATTTTTGTGCTACATTAATTTAGTATAATTTTAAATATTTACCGCACTGTTTTGCTTTTATTCACTATGGGTAGCGGGTATCTCACAGTCGAGCACACTCAACCTTATCTTTCTTAAATGTGTTTTTTTTTTTTAACTGCTTCATTAATTAACTGCATATTAGAAGTAACAAGCCCCCATGATTATGTTATCTAATTAAATTGAACTAAGCGAATTTACATTGTTAGTATAGCCCCTGAAATTGCTGTGTTAAAAATGATAAGATAATCGCATTTATACTATTTCTGTAGACTATTTAGTTTTAGTTTCTTATCTGACTTTATAGATAAATTATTAAATCTTTAGAATGCAGTCAAGGAATATTATATTATTAGTCTAATGCAGAAACTGTCGAAGACAAACAACATTTGACAAAACAGATTTCTATTGAAGTCCTCAAAGTTTTTAAGATCAACAAAATATTGAACATAATATATTGACAAGTTTTTCAATGATAAAACAAGAAATCATTATTGATTGATTCAAAAATCATATTAAATCAGTCCGCGTATTTGTTTTCTAAATAGTTGACTCATTGTTTGCATATTTTTTCATATTTTTATATTGTTTTAATATTTGTTAATGCTCTCAAATTGTACTTAACCGGTTTCGGCTTATCTGAAAATGTGACGTACATAAATTATACAAATTCAGTTTAATGTAGATAAAAAAATTTATATCGCTTATCGCAATAAAATTCTGAGAAACTATTTGGATTTTTTCGATTTATGGCAAAGTGAGAGAGCGTGGACTAATCTAAAAATAAACTTGAGCTACGTAATAACTATAGAAGTGTTGTTGCTAAATTTAAGACCGACAGCTCTGTAAATCTTTGATATCCAGACGGACAGACGGCTTGGCCTATGGTATTTACTTTAGAAGTTTGCAAATATTTCCCAAGTTTAGTCACAAACACTATATCTTAATCTCTACTGTTATGGCAGACTCACCTGTGATGTGGTTGTAGAACAACTTGCTCCACATGGGCGTGGCATCGGAGCTGCGCATGAATTGCCCAAAGAACGGAATACTAAACATGTGACTGAGCGTCGCTGTCAACGGCGTCGCGGACACAATGAATTTGTACTTTTTCTCCAGCACACGATCGCGTGTCTGCCAATCGAGTCCCTCCAAGCACTCCAGGCGCAACAGATCCAAGCCACCCGGCAGCAGCGGACGCAGCGAGCAGATGGTGGAACGCAAGATGACCGCATGGGCAAAGTAGCGAGAGACATCGCCTTCGCCCTCAGCATCCAGCAGGGAGACTTGCTCCAACTCGGCCAGAAAGCTGTCCAGACTCTCCTCGCACAATTTGCCCACCTCGAACATGGTCACTGCATGATTCTTCAGACCCGGCGACAGATTGCCCATCATCAGAAAGGCGGTCAACGTGGAGTCGAAGAGGAATCCCACACGCTTGCCGCTCTTTGGTTGAGCAGCCGCCGCTGCGGCAGTTGCTAATGCTGCTGCCTTGGTGGTTGTGGTGCGTTCGTTGACATCCTCCAGCTCGGAGCTCAGCTCCTGTTCATCGCTGTTGTTGTGACTATTGTTGTTGTTGTTGTGGTTGCCAGTGGCGTTCGCCTTGGGCGTGCTCATGTTGGCAAAGCTAAAGTCGCTCGTGTTGCCATCGGAGGAGAGATAACCAATCGAGCTGCTGTTGTCCTTGTCTCGCTCCTTCTCCTTGTCCTGCTTGGGTGTCTTGGGGCTCGCTTCGCCATCGAAGCTCGCATGCGGATTGTAGTTGAGCGGCGTGATTTGCGGCGTCTGCGGCAACTGTTGCACATTGCAATCCGCCCAACTGGCATGATGTTGCCCCGCCTCGTATTCTGTCTGCTTGCGTTGCGCGAAGCCCAGACGGCAAATGAAGCTCACCGCCTGCTTAACACTGTCCAGCTCCAGTTGCAGCATTTGGGCCAACTCCGCCATGGTCATGTGCTCGTCGGCGCTCACAAAGATCTTGTAGAGCAGATTCTCAAAGTAATCGCCGCTCACACGATTCATCACAAAGTTGCGCAGCGGTGGAATGCTAATGCGATCCTCTCCACTGATCGGCACATCCAAATAGATCAATCCCTTGCGATACAAACTCTCCAGCACATGATAATCACATTTGCCCGCCGGCTGAGCTCCAAAATCGATGAGATCATCGAGCAAACTGCGCTCGGCTGGCGTCACCATGCGTATGTCCGTCTCCAGCACATAGCCAATGTCCAGACGCCACCAGGGCTCCATGTGCACACGTACTGGCAACCGCGGCAGAAAGTCCAAAGGATTCGGTTTAGCACTGAACAACAACGATCTTGGTGTATGCGTCTTTAATTCGCTAATCAGTGCCAAATACTCATTGCGTCCAATGCCCAGGACACGTAGACAGTCCGCTGCCGTAAAGTTCGGTAAGGTGTCGTAGCTTTTGTCGCTACGCAGCAGCTGGCTGAGCACGTCCAGATAATAATTAAAGGGCGTCACACGCAACCCTTTGGTCACAATATCCGCCAGATGATAGGGAAACACGCCGAGTCCGTTGATATTCTTCTGTATCAACAGCTCGTAGTAGCGTTGTTCCTGTCGGAATACCTTTGATGCGAGATTGCCACGAAAACGCAGCTGATTCTTCAGGCTGTAGTTGAAGACATATTTCTCGTAATCGCGCTGATTGTCGTGCAACACGGAACGCAAATGCACCGGTAACTCGGGCCAGGGCACATTTCCACGCACGCACAGCTGCAGCTGCAGTTGGCAATTGCCACTTTCGGCTGTCGCAGTTGGAGTTGCCATCGGAGTCGCAGTCGACGTCATCGCCAGTTGTTGTTTGTTTACCTCTTCAGTTCAAGTTCTGTTGCTGCTGTTGTTGTTGTTGTTGTTCGCTTTTAGTGCTTATTGGCCATCGCATTGTTGTTCGTCGGCTGCAGCGTAAAACACTTTTTTCACTCTTTTGCTGTGGTGTTTTTATTTTTGCTGCGCGATCTTCGTTTCTATTTTGGCTAGCAGCAGTCAGTCAATCACACAGTCAAGCAGGCTGAAAAAATGAGACACAGCTGATAAAAACAGTCGAGTACGCGCGTTTGCCAACACTGATTCGATAATATGTGCACACTGAGAGAAATAGTTGGATACTATGGCAATTCACATGCCACAAATGTTATGCATCATATGCTTTAATACATTAAAAATTAAAAAAAAATGTATTCGCTATATATTAAATACGAAATTATATTAGCAGAATACTTACCTATATTTTTCTATATTGCATTTATTTCTCTACCATAGGGTAACATTAACAACACCTGCCAACAGTATAAACGTTGGTATATTTGCACTTGCTACATTGCAAGCGCAATAGCAAGTGCAGTTACAGCATGTATTGAATCTATTTGTTAAAATAAGTGCCATACAGTAAAATAAAATCATATTTTACAATTTTCTTAGCCTAGCAATTAATTCAACTTATTTTTGTGTACAATTATCGTGCAAAGCATTATGTTTGAAAAGTTGTAAGTGCTATGCTTTTAATGTGAATCTAAATATCATAAAAACAATTACCAGTCGAAATCACAAAAATAAATAAATAATAAATACAGAATATATATGTTGTTGAAGCGTTGTTAAAAGGCTTTTCAAAAAGTGCGCCTTTCTAATTGCCAACAAAGTGCAAGCAATCTACAAGCTCTGCAAATGGTATATTCGACAACCAAAACTGCGGTCACACTCGGCTCTGTTGATGATTTTCAATATTAAAAAGGCTCTGTGCGTTGTCTGTGTTCTGCCTTGGCTGCGTTTTCTAAACACGATTTTGCAAAATAAAAGAAACTAAAATAATATATTTAATATGCACCGTCATCAAACAACACATTCTTTTGTTGTTATTGTGAATTGTCAGTGATATCAAGTGAACATTGTGGGGTTGCACTAAGCGCAAAGCAAAAAGAAGAGCATAAGAAAAAAAGGGACATCGACATCGATTTTTTTACACCCTTTTTGTGCATATTTGGCTCTGCAAATTAGCACACAAAGAAACAACGCGCAGGCAAAAAGAGAAGCGACAAGTGTCGCCAACCGTCTCTTAAACCCGCAGCCCCCCTTCAAAGGAAGAAACACACGCAACGGCAATTGAGTTGAGTTCTCATTATTATTAGCATTAGCATTATTATTACTATTGGTAGAACGACGAAGTCGCCACAACAGGGCGCGAGGGGGACGCTCAAATGAGTGGCGGCGGCGGCGAGGAACACGAGGCGCGGCAAACAACAACGACAGCAACAACAACATTGCCGATGCCGTTGCCAGGCGTCTCAAGGTGAGAGTTGTCTTGCAATTGAATTATGTTAATTTGATTTAATGTCAATAAATATGCCTTTTGCTTTGACAGTGCATCCACTTCGTCGGCAGCAGCAGCAGCGGCGGCCACAGCAGCCGGCGGAGGACGAGCCACACCAGAGATGAAACGCTCGGCGGTGCGAAGTCTCATCCAACGCTATTTCCATCAGCTGCAATCGGGCTGCGGCAATGCGCAGTGCACCAATGCCAATTGTGCGTCCAGCGGCAAGGTGGCGCCCATGACGCCCAACGAGGTGGCTGCCCGAGCATTGCAGCTCTTCTCACAGGATGCACAATTGTGTGAGAATGCCACGCCCACGCTGCCAACAGCGCCCACAACCAGCAGGTGAGTTAAGCCATTGAGTATTGTATTTATACAATTGGCTAACATGGCTTTGCTTTGCTTGCAGTCCGCAGCAGGATGTGGACATGCTGTCGCCCAATGATAGCAGCAGCAGCAGCAATAGTAGCAGCACCACCAGCACCATTACCTCCGCCAGCACCACAACCACGACGAGTACACAGTCGCAATCGCAAGTACAGGAGCAGAGCAAGCGACCAGCACATTTAATCGATCTGCCTCCGGTAATAATTGACGCAACATCCGCCATAGGCCCCACACATACCATAGAGGCCATCGAGGCAACAGCGGCTGCAGCTGCAACGGCTGAGGATGCCGATGCCTGCACACCAACGTTGCCGCCGGTGGAGTTCCTGGACGCCGCATCGCTGGAGGCGCTCTACGAGCAGTGTCGGGCTGCGGATAACTATGTGCGTCTCTATCAGGCCATTGGCGATGTGTTTGCTAGCGTGGAGCGATTGAGCAAGAGCTTTATATGCACACCCGGCCAGGAGCTGAAACATTTGCCACCGAAGCCGGAGGCGAATGCACTGAACAAGGAGCAGTTGCGGCAACTGGAGGGTGAGCATGACAAGGATGAAGACAGCACACAACGGCAAGAGGAGGAGGAGGAGGAACGGACACGACAGCAGGCAACCGAAGGTGCTGATGTCAATGAGCAGCGTTCAGGCGACACCGATGGCGATACAAATGGTGATGAGCGCAACGACAATGTCGACGATGACGACGACGATGAAGATGAACCAATGGGTACATCGCGAAATGCCGAGGATATCGAGGAGTTCCTACACAAAGGCACCAAGGTGGACTTTCAGGGATTGCGGCACGTAAAGCGGCTGCTGTTTAGTTCGCCATGCCAAACGATTGCCGAGAAGCTGACGAGCAGCGTCATCCAACTGGCAGACTACATACGCTATCTGCGCTTCTACCGCCAGGACTTGTGGGAACAAGTGCTGCACTGCCTCGTCATCTGCTTCGACATGGTCACCAACAGTAAGTCGCTATAAAGTCACCATTTGCATCTCTAATCCCATCTCTTTTTTTTAGCCACCGCCAACAACAGCGTGACGGACATGGAGTATGTGGATCGTGTGTTACCCAAGCTGTGCCATGCCGCTGCAGCGATGCCAGTGCGTGCCCAAGCGCGTCTGGCACAAATCTGGGGCGAATACTGCCCGGATCAGTTGCAGGTGCTATTGTCCTCCTGCCAGCAGCAGATCACGCTGCAGGTGCTACTCGACGAGGAGTCGGTGCGCGAGAACGAACACATCATTAGCGTAACCAAAGTGCTAAAGGTTGGACATGAACTTAATCCCTTTCTAAACCCATTTTAATCCATTTAAATACCACTTGCAGATTGTTTACTATGCGAACATCTTGGCCAGCGTGCTGGAGCGTCCCTCGTGCCGTCTGCCGTTACAGGAACAAGAGGAGCAAGAAAGCGCTGCTGCTGTGCCCGAGGAGAGCGAAGATCTCTTTGTCTACAGCTCCATGCAACAGCCGCATATGCCCAAATTTGCCGAAGATCCACTCGAGAAATGCCTGCAAGTGTCAGTTATCGATTGTCGCGATCCTCTCGTGCCGTTGCAGGAGTTTTACAACGAAGCGCTCAGCGAGCACATACAAATGCATCAGGATTATCTCTCGTACAAGACGCTGGCTATGGAAAGCGAACTGGGCTCCAGTCACACGAACTATTTTTGCTTTATGCTTTACGCCTTCATCTTGACACCGGCGACCAAAGTGGATGCATTGTACTATGACTGTAGAATGCGGATGTATAGCGAACGTTACTCCTCGCTATACTCAATACTCAACAACTTTGGCCAGGATGGACAGGAGGGTGCTCGACCCGATCTTAAGCTCACCGTGCGACGCGATCAACTCATCAACGATGCGCTCATTGGGGTGAGTTGAAGAAGAAATCGTTACTACATAACATTACGAAAGAAATTTTAAGCTGCTGAACGAATTCAATTTAAAATAAGAATTTTAGCTTGTTAAAATGCTAGATTATTTTAGCGTTATTTTTATTGTTAAAAACAGCTTTATTTTCATACTTCTAGAGACTGACCAGCATTATAAAACCTATAACTAATCCTTTTATATTTGCAGCTGGAGCTTGTGGCCATGAGTAATCCGAAGGATCTGAAGAAGCAGCTGGTCGTTGAGTTTGTCGGGGAGCAGGGCATCGATGAGGGCGGCGTATCCAAAGAGTTCTTTCAGCTGATTGTTGAGGAAATATTCAATCCAGCCTTTGGCATGTTTGTGCAGCAGGAGGAAACCAACAACATGTGGTGCGTAGACTCAAATTATCTTATTTGTCACATTCCACATTAATATGTGCTTTCTTTCTGGCAGGTTCAATGCAACGCCCTTTGAAAATGGCGCACAATTCACGCTGATTGGCATTATTATTGGTCTGGCCATCTACAACAATGTCATCTTGGCCGTGAACTTTCCCATGGTTGTCTATCGCAAGCTCATGGGCTACCGAGGGACCTACTACGATCTAAGCGATTGGAGTCCAACGTTGTTTAAGAGCTTGCAGGATATGCTGGATTATCAGGGCATGGATATGGAGGAGGTGTTCGAGCAGACGTTCAAGATTAGCTATAGCAATGTGTTTGGCGAAATGGTGGAGCATGAACTCGTGCCACATGGCAGTGAAGTGTTGGTTGGGCAGCACAATAAGCGGCACTTTGTGAATTTATATGCCGATTTCTTACTCAACGTGAATATCCAACAACAGTTTAAGGCGTTTTGCAAGGGCTTCGAAATGGTCACCGATGAGTCGCCACTAAAGCTGCTCTTTCGCCCCGAGGAGATCGAGAAGCTCGTCTGCGGCAGTCGCGTATGTTTTACAATTGAATTGCACTTAAATTTCCCATTTTAAATTGGTTTTGCGCTTTGCAGGAGTTTGACTTTGTTGAGTTGGAGCACTCGACGGAGTACGAGGGCGGCTACACGGAGGAAACGCAAATTGTGCAGGACTTCTGGAGTATTGTGCACGCCATGCCACACGAGTCGAAGCGGAAGTTGCTCGAGTTCACCACAGGATCGGCTCGTGTTCCTGTGGGTGGCTTGAAGTGCCTGCGATTGCTGATCACCCGTCATGGCCCCGACAGCGATCGATTGCCAACGTCGCACACTTGCTTCAACGTGCTGTTATTACCGGAATACAGCAGCAAAAAGAAGCTGGAGGAAAGGCTGCTTAAGGCTATCAACTACTCCAAAGGCTTTGGCATGCTGTAGTTGTCTCTCACACACCCACACAATAATATACACACACCCACACACACATACACAAAAGGACTGTCAAAGTTGTGTTGATACACATACCTCCAGCATCGCAACTGATACCACCTCCGATAACTTACTGAAGATGATGGATAGATTTGATTTGATAAGTTAAAAAGTTGATGAGTTTTTGGTTTGTTTTTGAGTTTTGTCATTTATTTTTGATACAATTTGTTCAAATCAGACAATATATATATATAGACATATATATTTATGTGTACATGCTCAATGCGGCGCAATTACAAGCTAAACAAAAACTCGATTTCGAAATCTGCTAACCAATCTACTTATATACCATATATATATGTTTAACTGTATATATGCTGTTTATTACGCCGCTCAGTTAATTGTATATATCATACACACTAATACGCATATGCATACCCAAAAAAAACGAAAAACACTCATGTAATTACATATGTATTTTGTAGCACACCTAAAAATTTTTGCTGAATAAATTTTAAGTTGTGCGCCAATAAGAATCATATCTATTGTTTGATGTCGATGACACTGGATGTTTTGCAACACTACTGCCTTCAAACACAGAGTGACCATTTCTGTTCTTTCGTACAAAAATACAAAAACTGCGTTATCGATTATCGATAACAATTAAATCGAATCCATTCCAGCTCTAATACGCTTGGCACTCTGCTCCCATATTCATTCATGTTTTCTTCGTTGTTGTGTTCGGCTGCGC
Organism: Drosophila nasuta; assembly: GCF_023558535.2. Lineage (NCBI taxonomy): Eukaryota > Metazoa > Arthropoda > Insecta > Diptera > Drosophilidae > Drosophila > Drosophila nasuta. The sequence goes on along the minus strand of NC_083457.1, from coordinate 30,958,758 downwards.
AGCGGAGGAACTGCAAATTCGTGTCGTTTTAAACAAAAGTTCTGTTCGCCGGAATATGCAACAATTATCGTAACATAGAACTGTTTTAATTTGTGAAGTGCCAGTGCGAAAAAGAGCGAGAAAACCATGCAGCAGCAACATAAACAAAGCGCTTTGTTTTGGCGCTCACCAGCGATGTTGTTATTGTTTTTGGCGTCGCTCTTGTTATTCTTGCAAGGAGCTCACACGAAAATTGAGGCGGACGCTGATGGCGCAGTGGCTGCCCCCGTTGTAGATGCATCAACATCCAATTTCAATGGTTTGTTCCTAGTTTTTTTTGCACACAATGAGTTCATCACTGGAATTAGACAGGCGAAAGCACTAAAAATATTAAATTGCATGCATTTAACGTTGCGAGCCTGCTTATACACATACACATACACATATGCACTTCACCCACGCTCATGCAGCCGCATGTGTGTGCGTGCATTGTATCTGTTTGATTGCGGTTTTTGTTTACATTCCATTGGCCCCTGCTTCTTCTTGTTCCTTTGCCCTGCCTAGCGGTCGTTTACATTCAAAGTGCAATAGATGCTGCTCTGTTTCTGTTTAATTGTGATTCTCGGAATTTCCTTAATTGCACTTGGTGCATTAGCTTTTCACATGCACTAAGTGCAATAGAGATTTTTCATCTGCCCACTTGAATTTCCCAGCTCAACTCCTGTGTCCCTGACACACAAATTAGGTTAGCAATATGTATTGTATGCTTCTGCATTCTGATTGGACGAAAGGATAAAGGGAGCAATATCTATAATACAAATATGCATGTGTTTAATTGTTATACGTGCTCTACTTACTAATCTTGATTTTTCAATTGTGCTTAAAGTCAAAGCCTTAACTAATTATGGTTCTAATTAAGAAAGGTTCCAATTTATTAATATAGTTTTGTTTAGTCAAACTGATTATTTGTATTGTCAAAATACTGTACTTAAAAAAGGTTAATTGGCAGCTGTGTAATTAAGTACATCAGATATAATAATAATAGCATCTTTCTTTAATTGGATTAATAATAATAAATTAAAAGTATATTTGATTCATCAAGTGAATAAATAAGACTTGTCATATTTTCGTACTATATTAACTTAATTGTGTGTCTTACAAATTTCTATAAGATTGGCCAGTCATCTTTCAAATTATTTAAGATCACCGGAAAAATTTCATGTTTTTTTTTTCGTTACCTCTTTGCTATTTAAAGGGTATTACCTCGCCTACTAATTTTGTAATTGTGGTATTTTATAAACATCCGTCACTTTTTCCTTCTCTTCTGATCGAACAGATAAAATCAAAGTCTTCACCGTGGCCAGTGAACCAACTGATGGATATCGCCGTTACATACGTTCCTCACATGTCTACGATATTGAGGTGAGTTCTTTAAATAAATGCATACAATAAATCATATAATTAAATTAATAATATTTGGGAAAAGGTGTCCACAAAAAACCGCTAACGGTTGATTGTAGATTTCTAAAGAACTTTTCTATTGTCTTTTTTTTTGTGGTTGCCAAAAATTTGTTATGCAAATCGTGCTCCAGAAATTTTAGCTTAGCGGTGTGTATTTAGATCAGATTTTTGTGTACAAATTTTGTTTAGAATCACACAATAAAATTAAGTGTTATGAGTTCGACTTTGTAAAATCATTTAAACAAGCTAAAAAGACATTAATTTCTATACTTTTAAAGTATTGCAATAAAACTTACATATTTGTAGACTATAGAATAACGTTTTTTTTTTTAAAAGCATAACAATTTTATTTTACTATCGTTAACTTTAGAATTTTGTTGCAGGATTGTAATTGAATAATCGTAAAGTTTTTAATGAATAGAAATTGAACAGGTTTTTGTCTCAAATATTATGCTGATTTCTATATAGATTCTATTCAATGTCTTGATATATTAAACATTACAAATTTATCAGCTTAAAATTGGTTAAAAGTTTGCATTTTGAGCACAGTTTTTGATATAAAATATCATATTACGATCTTCATTACGATCGATTTACTGTTAGTTTTTGAACAAAATGCCAGCGCATTCATTTCAATGAGCTTATATTTTTTTATTGAAATGAATTTGAAATTTGATTAAAAGTGTCGTCTGTGCTTCCAATCTATGTAAGACTATGTATAAAGCGACATATGTACATATCTCGCTTTGCGGCACACTTTTATTACTTTGTATGGGTTGCTTGCGGGTGTGAGTGTCTGTGTGTGTCCAAGCATCCGGCGTTTCGCTTCCAGATGACGCTCCATCTCTGATGTGCCTCACACAGATTGGCTGAGACTGAAAATGAGGCATTATGGGGCACCATAGAGTGCACAACACATGTGGACAGTCCGTTTCTCGATGTTTACTTTGTAGTATTCAGTCTTTTTAATCACGTAGTCATACATCAAATGTGGGAGACAGAGAGCGAGCGGGAGGGGGAACTGGAAACTGGGGGTAATTAGCACAATTCAGTTGCCGACTAGTCTATTGATAGCTTAGAACTTTCCATTTATGTACCACATACAAGATGATTTCAGTGCTTATCACTTGAAATACTGTGCCCGGTTTCCTTATGTCAACTGATCTTTCACAATGCACATAAGCACATTCATATTTACATATATACGACATTATTTTGGTTTGGAGTCCACAAAATATTTGCTGATAAGCCGGTTAACCCGGCTTTTGTACTAAAAGCATTACTTGAATTTCACATTTCTTTTGAATTTCGAGAAATGTGTGAACTTGCGACATTTAAAGAGTTGCGTTTCTTTTACATATATTACTAAATGTTATTAACATACTGCGCTGCTATACGCTAACATTGAATCTAATTTAGTTGACAAATTAGTGACAAATAGATATAGCATGTTATATGATTTTCAGGTTGAATTTGAAAGTATTTACATATATGTTTTCAGAATTTTAGGTTTCCATTTAAATACATACCATATTAAAACTATCTTTTATGAAATAATGTACATATATGTATAATGACAAAACTGAGCGGATTTCTATATCAAGCAGTTTCGATTGAAACGATTTAAAGAAAACTGAAATTTTCTTTAAACAAACTTGTTTGTTTCTTAAGAAGCGATAGACTGAAATGTTGTTTATTTAGGATATATATATAACAATCTATATTTAGTTATAGTAAAAACCATAATATAACATCTTACGATTCTATATTTTTCAGTAAGTTGACTTGGGATAACAGTTTTTTATTATTCTATTAGGTATAGGTATAGGTGGGACCGGCTGCCCCTGTACAATTATTTTATTAACATTTATTAAATGTGTAATATTTACAATAAATTGATGGGTTATGCATTTAATCATAATTAGAGTATGAGGCAAGAAACCATTTGACTCTGGGTTTTCCTTACCTGGTTCCTCAAATAATGAAAATGTTAGTTATTATAAACTATGTATTCAAAATTTAAATTCCAGGTCACCACGCTGGGCATGGGCGAGGAGTGGACTGGAGGTGACATGAAAACAGCTGGAGGCGGTGTCAAGATCAATCTGCTGCGCAAAGCGATTGAGCCCCTGAAGGATGCACAGGACACACTGATTATGTTCACCGATAGGTAAGCAAACAAGATTATAAAAATTATAAAATTTTACTCACTATAATTGGTTTTCCTGGACAGCTACGATGTTATTATTACCGCACGCCTGGAGGAGATTTTGGAGAAGTTCAAGGAGACGGGTGCCAAGCTGTTGTTCTCAGCAGAAAAGTTCTGCTGGCCCGACAAGAGTCTGGCCAACAAGTATCCCGAGGTGGAAGGCAAGGCATCGCGTTACCTAAACTCTGGCGCCTTCATTGGCTATGCTCCCCAAGTCTATGCGCTGCTCGAGGAGCCCATTGAGGACACCGGCGATGATCAATTGTACTTTACGAAAGTGTTTCTCGACGAGACGAAGCGTGCCAAGCTGGGCATGAAACTGGACACACAATCGCGACTCTTCCAGAGTCTGCATGGTGCCAAGAATGATGTGAAGCTGAAGGTGGATCTGGACTCCAATCAGGGCACGCTGCAGAACATTGATTTCATGACCACGCCCGCCATCATTCATGGCAATGGACTGAGCAAAGTGGACTTGAATGCATATGGCAATTATTTGGCCAAGACTTTCAGTGGCATCTGCACCGTTTGTCAGGAATATATCTTGGAGCTGAATGTAAGTAGAGATTGCTGACCTAATAAATGGTTTTTTATAATAATTGTTTTACACTTTCTAGGAGAAGCAACTGCCTGTGGTTACGCTGGCTGTTATTGTGCCTCAAGCTGTGCCTTTCTTCGATCTGTTTCTGGAGGGCATCGAGAAGATCGATTATCCCAAAGATCATCTGCATTTATACATGTACACGAGTGTGTCGCTGCACGACGAACTCATCGAGGCATATGTTAAAAAAACACGGCAAGAAATATGCCAGCGCTAAGTTTGTGCTGTCCACAGATTTACTGGACGAACGCTCTGGTCGCCAATTGGCACTGTGAGTAAACACTGAGAGTCTCATTGGGTTTCAATACTAATTGTTGTTGTTTCTTCTCTGTAGCGACAAGGCGCAACAGCATCATAGTGATTACCTATTCGTTGTGGATGGTGAGGCGCATATTGACGACAAAGCTGTGCTCCGCGAGCTGCTCAAGCTGAACAAGTAACTGCACTCAGTTTGGATTTAAACTTGATTATTAATTGTAACTCCCTTTTTACAGACAATTTGTGGCGCCGCTGTTCAACAAATACTATGAACTGTGGAGCAACTTCTGGGGCGCACTCTCCGATGGCGGTTATTATGCACGCTCCCATGACTACGTGGACATTGTGAAGCGGGATTTGGTGTAAGCGAACAAAACAAACTACATTCTAAAGTTCAACTTTATTGCTTACAAAATAATATGTGTGTATTGGGGGAAGATCGCACGCACGTACGTTAATCGAAGGCAATGGAGAAATCTGTTTTGAAACTGCGTCTGTCTATGGAATACATGTTATCCGCCGTACACTCGTAGAGTCCGGCATCCATTTGTGTAGCCGGATCGATTTCAATCTTCGATTTAACGCGATCATCCCCAATGCGCCATTCATGCACATGCATATACAAATGCTGATAGATCTCGGCACCGTCCTTGTACCAAGTGATGTGCGGTCGAGGATTGCCCTTGGCCACGCACAGAAAAGCAATCTTGTGGCCCAGCACGTACTCGAGATCAAAGTGCGAAGCCTGCAAGATTTTGGCACCCTACACAAAACAAACACAGCTATTTAAATAGTTTGATTTGAGAAACGATTTTATTGCGTACTCACGTTATTGTTGTTGTAGTATTGATCCGATTCGGGATCACGATATTTGCCCGTGATGGGTAAACCGATTTGGACACGGGACTTGGTGCGTCCTCGACCGCGACCACGACGCGCCTCGCAGACCGGCGTTGTCAACATAAGCAGGCCCAGGCTCAGACCCAGGCAGATGAGCAGACACCTCAATTGCATTTTGAGAAATCCCCCTAGAAAATAAGCAGAAACGTTGCGTTGCTGTGCGAATCTCGTCTGCGTTGCGACTGAATCAGCAGCAGAGGCAGCATCATTAGCAGCAACAGCAACAGCATCATCAACATCAAACTCGCTCTGACTGCGGCTCATCTAATTTGCCACAATTGGCGTCTCTTCCATTTCCATTTAATCCGCACTGTGCCTCGCACAGTTGGTTGCCATTCTCCAGATCGCTTTCGATGCTGTCGAGCTTCGCATGTTTTGCCACATTTCACTCAATTTCATTTGATTTGATTTGTCCACAACACTCGCTGAATCTCTATCTGTATCTGTATCTGTATATGTATCTGTAACTGTTGGTCAAAGGCCACCTCTTTCGGTAGTTTTGGATAAGTGCGACATATTCTATATTCCCCATATTTGGCATTGGGCACAGTGGTCTAATATATTTGGTCTTTGTAAAAATGAATAGAGAAATATCTGCGGATCTTTTGTGCAGAGATAACAAAGATCTGTTATACTTACAATACTTACCATTTTTTGATTTATTTTTAGAAATCTGCTAAAATGTAGTAAAGATTTTAAATTTGTTAATTATATAATTCAACTATAATTTCGAAATTTTGTATTTACGAAATTAGATAGGACAAAAATGAAGTCTACTAATTTTGTTTTATTAGCATAAACAAATTTTTAGAGTTCTTAGTGCAAATTCAAGAATTCATTCAGTTATTCTCTTAGAATAAAGAAAGCCTATAGTTGGTTGTCCATATTTCGAACCACTGTGCCATAGATATTGCTGCGGATTAGCGACAATACATAACTGAACTGTTTTGCATATGGAACTGGCACAGTTGATTTACTTTTGCTTGCACACATTTTAATAAAATAAATGCAAAAAAATTGTTTCAATCAGTTAATTGAGACAATTGGCGGTAAACGCACACAGATAGAAAGGGACAAAAGTAGATAGCGATAGAGTGAGAAACTAGATAATCGAGGAAAGGTCGAGAAATAAAAGTAATACAAACAAATAATGCAATTCAAATGCGAAAGCAAGAGCGCAATAAAAGAAACGAACTTGAAGTTTAAAAGTCATATCCATGTATGTATATCGTATAATAAGTATATATAAAATCGAGTATAGAAGAGTTCAGGAAAGTTGCTTAAAAGTTAACCATGGCATAGTCAGTTCGAAAACCTCGTCGATCAATCGCATATATATTATCGGCTTGGCATTCGTAGTAACCTGAAAGATAGATAAAAAGTAAAGAGTTAGGATCTATCTTTAAACAAAGGACTTAATTTATAATGTGTAGAATAACCTAGTTATTTCTTCATTACACTTACCAGCATCCATTTGTGTTGTTGGATCTATTTCCATTTTAGATTTGATAATATCAGGTTCTGGATGAGATTCGTGAACCTAAAAAGAAAGATTTATTAGATGTATTTTTAAAAAATTTTGTGTGAACTCTCTCACCTGAAAGAATCGATGTTGATACAATTCCGCGCCATCTTTAAACCAGGTTATAGTGGGACGTGGATTGCCTATAAGCAGAGATATTTGTAATAACTATTCTATTAAAGTTGTACAACAATTCTCACCCTGCGCCATGCAGAAGAACGTGATCTTGCGGCCCAGCGTATAGTCCAGCTCAAAGTGCGAAGACTTGATGATCTTGGCGCCCTAAGGAATAGCAGTTGTTGTATTAGAAGACTGATCTAGCTAAGCGTGGTCTTAACTTACATTCTCGTGATCGTAGTAGCTGACTGCATCCTGTGATCGGTGCTGAATGACAACAGGTTTCTTGCCCGTGTAATTACGACGGAGCACATTGCGACCTCCGGTGCTTCCTATAGAAGAAATGTTTGATGAAATATTTTTGAATATATTTTGTGGTAGATCATCTACTTACGTTGCGATTGCACTTGACAGAGATCGCTCAAGAGCAGCAGATAGAGCAGAGCAAATGTTTTGATTTTGCACTGGATAAACCAGGGATAGAGCATTTTTGTGCGATCCGTCGATCCTCGTATCTGAGTGTTGAATGCGCTTTGGCTTGGCCCCCGTACAACGCTGCTGCTTGTTTGTTGATTCTGATTGAATTAAATTGTGAACCGAGTCGCCCTCTCTCTATCCGTCTGTCTGTCTGTCCTTCTCTATTACTCTTTGTTTGCCTGGCTCGACATCTCTTTTGCTCTGACTACTTTCCATTTCCACAACATTGTTGCAAATCTGCGTCACTCACCCAATGCGAATATCATATGTATATCACCTATCTTTTATTTTGATCCTCTATCTCACAGTCTTTCTGTCTCGTTCTCTCACATTTCAGCGGCATTTTCAACGTGCCACATGTCACGAGCATCTATCTGATCAAACACAGCGCTTTCGATGCCATCAAATTCGAGCACAAAGAATTCGATCCCGATATGGCCTTGTGCGAATCCCTCCGAAATGCTGTGAGTAAACAAAATAATTTATTAAATTCGTTTTATTTTATTTACTTGCATTGTATTAAGCAAATAACTATATTAAATTGTTTACTCTTATTGTATTTGTTTCAAGATCTTAACTTTATTTATTTATTATATTATTTGAACTTTATTGGATTCACAATTCAACATTAATATAACGTTTTTTTTATTTATATTTTTCTACAATCTATCTTAATACTTCTAAATTCTTTCAAAAGATCCCGTCATTAATCACCTCTTCTAAAAAAGTTGTTTTTATTAAGCTTAAATTAACATTTTTTTTATTAATTTTATTTGCACATTGAAATATGTTTTATGTTTCAATGTAAATTCTATTTTAATATAAATGAAATACATGTTTAGAAATATTCGGTATTTCCATATAATATTTTAGTAAGTTTAATTTCTTTGAAAGTTAATAATGAATTTCCTTTCACTCTCTCGCTGCAGGGCATCTTCATGTTCATTAGCAATCAGCGCAATCTTGGCCATCTGGTCAATGTGGACAACTTCAACAGCAGCGTTGTTCGTCCCGATTTCCATACGTTGTTGAGCAATCGCTACGATTGGACCAAGAAGTACATTCATCCAGATTATGCCAACTTTTTGAACGAGAGCATTCCCGTGCCACAGCCATGTCCGGATGTCTACTGGTTCCATGTGGTCACTGAGGCATTCTGCGATGATCTGGTTGCCATCATGGAGGGACATGGCAAGTGGTCCGATGGCAGCAACAGCGACAAGCGCTTGGAGGGCGGTTACGAGGCGGTTCCCACTCGGGACATTCATATGCGTCAGGTCGGACTTGACACGCTCTATCTGAAGTTCCTGAATATATTTGTGCGTCCACTGCAGGAGCGTGTCTTTACGGGCTATTATCACAACGTAAGTGCATCCCTTAATAAGCATTTAATTGCTTAATTAATTTCTTTTTTACTTACCATTTATAGCCGGTGCGCTCGCTGATGAACTTCATGGTGCGCTATCGTCCCGATGAGCAGCCCTCGCTGCGTCCTCATCACGATTCCTCCACGTACACCATTAACATTGCCATGAATAATGTCGGCGAAGATTACGAGGGCGGCGGTTGCCGCTTTTTTGCGCTACAACTGCTCCGTGACGGAGACGAAGAAGGGCTGGATGCTGATGCATCCAGGTCGTTTGACCCATTTCCATGAGGGTCTTCTTGTGACCAAGGGCACACGCTACATTATGATATCGTTTATCGATCCATAGACGTGATTGTATCCGAAAATGCAAATACTGCCATAATGGTCACTCCAAAGATTTTATCCTTAGTATATCCTAAATGTTGGAGTATTTTCAGCAAATTGCAACTCGAATCTAGTTTACATTTTGGATTGTGGTCTATTGCCTTAGTTGACAAAGTTTCGGATCAAAATACACATCCATAATTTGCCTCGAAACTCCAGGGTCTGACATGAAACTATTTACTCATTAAGTTTATTAAGTAAGTTTTTTGAAAAGTGTTCAATTCGAAAAATAAAAACTAAGCAATGTAGTGTATTTGGTTTGATTTCTAGAATTAAAGCTATTTTCATTAGTTGTTTGCACCACTGTGCAGTGAAGCAACGCAACACTTCACTAACAGCAAACCGCTCAACAGCAATTCTCGAGCTGGCGACTGTTATTAACAGAATAAGTTTCTAACAGTCGCAGCTGCCATGAAAAGCACTCTCATCTGTACAAACAGTAGCTGATTGCTATGACACTCAAGCTGATATTGTATTTCCCAGGCGCTTGCAGCAGTCAGCGAAACTGCAACTGACTGCTATAGAATTGCATTCAACTCTTAACTTCACCACACAAGTAAAAGTCTATTTTAAGACGTAATAATTATCATACAGACGCTATGCCAACATTACTTCAATTGGCAGCGCACCATTAACATAGCTGTTGACTTACAGCTGGCGCGCACTGTAAATGGATATCAAATGCTGGCCGCACAGCAGCGGTTTCTCGTTTCCGTTGCGTCTCATTTCGTTTCGTTTCGTTTGCTTTGCCGTTCAGTCGCAATTGGAATAACAGTACGCGCGGGTGTTGCTGCTATCTCGTTGCCGTTACCGCAGCTGCCTTCGCAGTCGCTTGAAATCTTCTTTACATTTAGTACTAGCCTGGCACTTGGCGCGCCTGGACAACGACAACGTAAATTGCGTTTTGGGAGCGCTGCTGGAAAGTGTTGCTGGTGCCTTTAAAAATAGTCGCGTAAGAAAAAGAGCAGCAACTAGCATTCGTTTTAAAGTGCGCGTGGGTGTAATTAATATATTTAAATATGTATATAGTATACGTGTGTAATCGAGTAGACTTGTAAACTGTGGGCAAAGTGCTTAAAATGCCGCATCCTGTGAAAAGTGAAACAAACAAAACAGCAAAAGGGCAAGGCAAAAGTTTTGTTATTGCCACAGCAAGCAGACAGCAAGCTTTTGTCGCTCTCGCTCTCTCTCGCTCTTGCTCTCGCTGTCTCCCAGCCTTACGGCTCATTCGATTTTCCTTCTTCCTTTTTCCGCGTGCCGTGTGTACTGTTGTTGTTGTCATTGTTGCTACTGCTGCCACTTTTTCCTGTTTCATTTCCCTACATTTTTTTGTGTGTGTTGTTTTACTATTCTATTTACACTTTTCGGCTGTATTTGTATGTATGTTGGCAGTGGCGGTTAACAGTAGGTTGAGGAGCCGTGAGAAGGGGTGTGCTTTTTTGCTCGCACCTGCTGTTTTTGTTGCTGCTACTGGCTGCTCCTGTTTGCCCTGGAGTTGCTCTGGCAACAACAATAACAACAACGACAACAGCAAACAGCAACCATAAGCAAGAACAAGCAGAGTTGCCGTTTCTTTGATTTCTATTTCCATTTCTCTTTTCTTGTGCAAAAAATACAGAACGTGTTATAAATAAAATAAAATAAAAGTGAAGCAGAAAGTGTAATTATTAGATGAAGAAGAACACAAAAACAACAACAGCAGCTGCCGCAAAACCGGCGAATGATCAACCGAAATAAAATCGAAAGTTTCGCCCTAATGAGCATGGCACAGACGACGGAGGAGGGCATCCAAATTGTCGCCGTTCGTTCGTTTCTCTTCCGCCCAAAACAAACAGGGAGCCATCCACTGCTCTAGGTGAGTACTAATACATACATATGTACGTGTGTCGGTACATGCATGCTTATATGTGTTGGTGTGCTTGTTGGTGTTCGTTTTGGAGCATTCTATTAGCACCGTTCTCAGGCAAACGCCTTGAAATTAGCTAAGCAGCTGCTAATTGGAGCGGCGGGTCGTGAAAAATGAAGTGCTAAAGCAACATGAAGTAGTGAACAGGGAAGTGGGGAGTGCGAGCGTCAAATTGTTCTAGGGATTTGAGAAACTTTCGTACTACTTATAGAACTGTCTCTAGCATATGCTTGTGCAAGATGCAATATCTCAAAGGAGATTATTCCATTTACTTCCATTACAGTCTGAAGTCTCCTTAGTAAACTTTCTAATTTTGGTAACAATTTGATAACAATTTGTTTATGTTATTTATTGGACAGCAATTAATCATCATTTATTTAGTTCATTCCAAGTTCTCTTAATCATTATTTATAGAGCTTTGCGATAAAGTTTAAAATTATTTAATTAGTAAGACCTCTGATTATTAGACACACGTTTAAAAAAAATATCAAGAAGCAATGTGATACTATATATTTATAAACAAAATCTAATTAGATTAGAGCTTTATTATAATTACTCTAGTATGCAGAATTTCATTAAATAGAACATGGAACTCTTGCTGTTAACTCAGGATACAGAAATGTCTAGGCCAAAATATGCCAAACATTATGGATTATGTCTTGAAATAGAACATATAAATCTTTCAACTGAATCTGCCTAAAGAAATAATAAGCATCTGAATAATAATTAAATAGTAATAATATTCAAAATGTAAAACAGCAAGAATATCATAAAATATAATAACATATGTTACAGCATCATTAAATAGGAATAGAGAAACTATTATTATACCTACTAAAATACAATAATAATATAAGAAATATTCTATACAGAATCATAATATTTAGAGCTTTTAATTATTATTGTAGTTACTTCCGACTGAATTCACACAGATTGTGAATTTGGCTTGTAAAATGTGTAATCTGCATACTGAGAGTCCTTCCAATCAAATCAGCATATAGGGAGCATATGTAGAAGATTGGAGCTAAGGTAGTAGTGGAGGGTTGCCATAGACCCACATAGAACAGACACACGGGGGGTATGCAAATGCGTGGGAGGAACTGAGCTGCCCCTTGACACATGTGCGTGCGTGCGAAATCTGCGAGCACAAAAATTATGAACAAAAGGTTCTTCGCTTCCTTCCGCGCCTCGTCTTCGCATAGGCGAACGCACACATACGCACGCACGCACACACACATACATCAATTGGGGAGTTGCATGCGAGTAGAAAACATGCGGGAGGCGTTTCGTCGCCCTTAACTCCTCGGGACAGACGCAGTGCGGCAGAAACGGCCCTGGCCCCTCGCAAGTCTCGGCAACTGTTAATGGAACTTGTATACGAGACTGTAAATGAGTGTGTATCTGTAGATGTGTGTGAGTGTGTGTGTGTGTGTGTGGGCCCCGAGGAGTCGAGTAATTTGTGTCACGTTTTAATTTTTCACGCCGCAAAGGGCGCCACGGAAGGGAATGGTAACTAAAATTCACATACTCACACACATACCACACATAAGTACATATGTTTAAGACCTCCCCTCGCTGTGATTATGACAATTAAGATTGCGCACAACTCTTGTTTCTAGTTTTCTGTTTTTTCATTTAAATTTCTGTGCTTTTTGTTTTTGTTGTGGTTTTGGTTTTGTTCGGGAAATTTGAAAAGAGTTTATTCTGTAGTTGTTTCATGCTTGTTACATGTTTCCCCGCAATTACGTTTGTGCTTTTTTAGCACAGCTTTAAGCGGCAGATTTTGTGATTCCTTTTTATGAGGCATTCGTAAACGTTGTAGGGATGAATGAGGATTAGACATAGTACGATTTAATAAGGAAATTTAAGTAACTTTACAATTGGACATAGTACGATGTAATAAGGACATTTAAGTAACTTTATAATTTATTTTACTTAAAATATTTATCAATAAAAATATAATGATTTTCAAAACGTGCATCTTAAAGCTAATATTTAAAATTCATAAAATATTTCCCCATTTCACTCCCTTTTCAAAAAAGTTTAAGAAGTATTGGATTTTTTTTTTGTGTAAGTTATAGACAAGAACTCTAAGCATCAGACACATTTTGTTGAAATGACAGAAATCACTTTGGTGGCAAGTTGTTTGCCTGCTTTTGGCCACAAAAGTTGACAAAATATGTCAGAGCAGCATCTGTAAGCCATTTGAAATGCTTTTCACACTGTGCTCACATTGCAAACATGGTCGAAAAACCTTTAGACTGAAGCTGCTACAGCCACAGTCAGAATTCTGTCAGCTGCCAGCTGAAACTGTCCATAAGGGAAACTGCAACAAAACAGACAAAAGCGTCCTCAGGCAACTTGAGTTTGCTTCACTTTGTCAGTTGGAAAAAGTCTGTCTAGCTGAGCTCAAGTGATGTTCAATGAAAAGAAAAGAAAACATTATGAAAATTAGTACAACAAATCTTGGAAAAGAAAAACTACAACACTTGTTTTTGTGAAGAAAGGAAGGAAAAAAGAAATCCTTTTTTTTAGAAATTCACTTTAAATAACTTCCTTCGCTTTTCACTTGAAAATAATGAGGAAATAATAAGGAATTAATAATTTCCACAGTCGGAAATGAAAGGAATTTTGAAGAGTTTCTTGAATTCTTTATTGTATATTTACTAAAATATTTTTAAAATCGATTATAGCTAAAAGTTTTTTTTTAGTTACAATTTTTTTTTTTATATAGTATGTAAATTAATTTATCATCATTTCACTCATTTATTTTCAAATCAAAGATAATTTGTAGTGAAATAACATTTATATTTAAATTTTGTTTTATTTTACTGGGATCTAAACAGACAAGTTGTAAAATTCCCTCAAATGGATATCTAGCATTTTCATGAATTTTAGTTTTGTTTCGATTAAAAGGTATTGTGTGCGTAGTCGGCATTCGTTGAGGTTGGGATAATGTATATATTTCATCACAAGAATTTTCCGGCTGGGCGACTCAAATGGAATGATGTAGCTAGCAGGGTTAGTTGGGCACGCAAGTCATTTGATGGACTCTCTCTCTCTCTCTCTCTCTCTCTCTCTGTCTCTGTCTCTTTGGGGCATCGCATACCATTCCATTGCGATTCCTGACTGGCTGTGGCAAGTGACTGGCAGCTGCGTGAGCTGAAGTGAATGGAATGGATTGGGACAGGACATGAACATCAACAAGAGGAGCAACGAGCAGGAAAAGGACTTCACTCAATTTGACAAACATGACACAGAAACCCTCGAAGCTGACTTGCATTTTACCCTCCTCCCCGCTTCCGCTATCCGCATCCTTAATGGACAGAGATACCCCCAGCTAGACGACGCAACTCGTCTTCGTCCATGTCTAGGTCCTCGTCTTCCTTGTTGTACACTTGTACAAACTTACTCCTCGTCTGCGTGCTGCGTTGCCAATTAAATTTTTAAAATGCCATTTCGCAACCTATTTCCAGCGCCTGTGCAAATGAAAAATGCCAACTGCGTGCGTGTAAGGACTGCAGGACGAGACAGGACAAGACAACAGCAATATTTTCACAAAATAAACCTTAATTGAATTTGTTGACAAGAGTTTGTCTTCCAGACAAGCTAACCAAAAATCTTTCTATGTCCGAAAGCAAATGTGACTTGTTTCAAATGGTAGCGAAAAGAAATAAAACAGAGTTCATCTCTATGTGTGAGAACAATATAAATAGGAGTCAGCTTTCTGTTTTTTAAAGGTAGTTGTTTCATTTTTGTTACAGGATATATTGATATTGAGCACACATCTTGTTTTCACTATCTTCTTTTTAATACCGGAATACAACTTCCTTATTATTATTTTGGTTAGTTTATGTATGTATGTTCACATTTTATTTGTGGTTTTATAATTGAAAGTAATAAATTATGTATATATTATAGTCGTCTTTTAAGTTAGTTTTGTTGTACAAATTTTAAATTTAAATTTAGAATTGCTATTCAGAATATAGTGAATTAATTAGTCAAATACAAGATCTACCAATGAAGTGGTTGTGATCTTGTGAATAAAATTTCAATTCTTGAACTAGAAAAGCAGAGTTTAGAAGACTATCAAGTTAAGAATCGTGTGCAGGAACTATCGTTTATGCTTTAGATTTCCTACAACTCAAATGCAAGACATGAAGTACTTTACAGAGGGTACTTTTGTGTCGAGTAGCGGGATTAAATGCACTGCAACTGTAACTGTTACCTCATGTGCTGTTGTGGCATGTTGCAAGTTATTGCATTTTCCGCTCCTTTGTTTTGCTAGCTTCGTTCGCCTGGCGCTGAATCACTTGACCGGCCCCAAGTGGCAGTGCCCCAATGGCGCATTGAAGCCTTGGAGTGCCCAGCTCGAATGCAGAGTCTCAACTGTCTCTCTCGTCTCTTGGCCGCCTGTCAAGTGGGGTTCTGCTGCCTTCTCCTCGGTCTTGCTCTTTGTTTCCGACTCTAGTTTTGGTCTTTATTCGACTTGAACTCATTTTGCCTGAGAATTTTTGCCAGCACTGCAATTTCTCACATTGTTTTCTCTGTTCTCTCTCTCTCTTTCCACTTTACCTTTTTCATTTCTTCTTCTGTTTCTGTTTTGGCTTTGCTTTTGGTAATTTAATTGCCAATTTTGAACATTTTTCACTTTCTGCCCACCTAGAGACTTAGAGTGCCAAGGGAAAATACAAAAAAAATAAATGGAATTTTCTTTGCAATAATTCGAATTGCCAAAAACTTGCTACAAATGTTACTTGGCAGTGTACAAGATAAATGTTAGAGAAGCCCTTGAAAAAAAAAATGCAGTAAGCTAAAACATAGTTAAGTTGATTGTGTTTGATTGAGAAATAACTGAAATAGAGGTTTTCAAATGCATTGCCTTTAATTTTATTGTGATATTTTACAATGTTACAAATAAATTCTCTATTTGTTAGGTGAGCTGCTTAGCCTTATGAATGCATAATTTCAGCTTGAAATATTGAGGATCGATAAAAAATACTTTAATAAACATATATTATTTACTGATTCTATCGCTTTGGTAGATCTTCATCATTATAAATTCTGTATTAAGAACCTCGTGAGATCTGAAATTTCGCTTGACACATAATACAAGTTGTGACTGATATGGGAAGTGGGACTAAATATCCATGGGCGAATCGTCACTTCCGCCACATGCTAAACAAAATATACTTCGTCGATATGGGCGAACATATGTAAATATGAGAATACAATGTCTATAACCCACTATTTATGCTGTTCATGCAGAACATGAACAAAACTGCGGCGCTCGACAACAGAAGCAACAGCAGCAGCGACTCTTTGACAATACAACAAATGAGTCGAAAGCGAAACCCTGGCAAACCACACGATAAATTTATGGTTATCAGAGAGAGAACAATACCCGACGTCGACTGCCAATGGGTTAAACGTACTTTCCAAACTACATACTATATATGTATATACACTGTTCTCTATCTGCATAGTGAAACACTATGTGTTTGTATATGTGTGCTATATTCATATGTTATATGTGTGTAAGGTTTTATCACGAAGTCAGCTTAAGGCGGTCGCCTTTTGTGCGTATTCGCCACTGTGGTAGATATGAAACATTCTCGATTGCTATAGTATATAAAACATATTTGTATACAAAATATGAGTATACATATATTTATTTCTATGACAAATTTAGTGACACTTAAATGAAAGAAAATAAATCTTAACTTATCAATAAGCTTAGAAACTGAAGTGTACCTCAGACAACTGCATATATGTTGAGGTCATGACAAATTCTTAATATTAGAGACTTTATAGAATTGAAAGAATTTGCTTAGCAACATAGTAAATTATAAATAATATAGAAAAACATTCAAATGTTATATTCTAATAATAATTTCATTAAACGAAGTCAAACACAATTTCTATTTTGCAAAAAATTAAGTATAAACTAATTTTGTTACCTTCAAACATGAGGAATTTTATTTAACGCTTAAATTCGTGTTTCGCATTTCCGGCTTTGTACGTTCCTAGAATCTTTAGCTGCAACTTATATAACACATTATTACTCAGGCAATTAACCGGATGAGGCTTCAGAAACTGAGACGCTAAGCTTGTTAAAAGTTTGCTTACAAAAGTATTATGGAAATAAGAAATTACTTGCATCTGCCTACTTACAAAGAATACCTTCTTAATAATTAAAAATTATATCAAAAAAGGATTATTGTTTTAAGTCTGTTTGTTGCATCAACATAACTTTTTATGTTGTATATTTAAAATGTATCTTATTCACACTGAAAGTATAACTACTTGTTATCGCTTATGCTTTATGTTTTCCAGCTGTGCTCAGCCTATCTTCAATTTATTTTAATGCATGTATATTCGGAGTTAATATCTTCAGGTTCCGTGATCTTTCTTATGAAGATAAGCAGATAAGCTGCTCTTGCCATTTAAGATTAGCCTAGGATGATGTCATTTCCATCTCAAAGTGTATCCTCATCTATTCATTACCTATCGTGCATTTACATTGTATTTAAATGCAAATAATGAATCACTATGTGCATTTCAATCGTTGGCATTTATTTAAAGAGTTGTTTAATTTTAATTGTTAGTTGTTCATAAAGTCTCTAAGGTCAGAAGAACCGCCTTTACTTGTTGATACTTTTTTGAAGAAGAGGCATGACTTATTTGATTAAATTTATAAATAAAGTATCATATAGATAGAACCAGAGATAGCCAATTCACTTGTTGATTTTTTGTAAATTCGAGTCCAACTCGAAATGAATGCAGTTTTTCACATCTATTCGGATTAATAGATTATTGCCTTATCATAAAAGGGCGACTTACGTGTTCTATCATCGTAAAAGCGGTAGGCATAGCTTCATTAGACTAAACATCGTTTTTATGGGCATGCAACAGAATTTACGACCCGCTCAATAAAAGTTGGCGCACTTAATTGGTAGTCATCAAATCAAATAGATAAGGCGCCTGGTAAAACTGACTAACTGACTAACTAACAGGTGAATTTCATCTATTTACAAATAACTCAATGTTGGACTATACAAAGAGTGGATGATAAACATTTCCATTACATTGCGAATATAAATATTAAGCTTGCTGTTGTGGTGATTTATTGCAAATTATATATTTTTGTAATCTATAGATTGAAAGAGGCGAGGTCAGCCAACATATTAACTAATTCCTAACACTTTATTTAACACTAATGGCAATGCATTAAAACTTATTAATAAACCTTTCCTAGAACCCAACCTTAATCAACTGTTGCATCCTTCATCGAATGGTGGCGCAACAGTTGCCCCATCCATTTGCCACATTCAAATATATCCCGAGCCCATGCGTGCCTGCGATTGATGATGGCTTTCTTAGGTGTCCTTTGTTCTCGACACAATCCTTTCACACCCAAAGCGAGCACGCTGGGAAATATATGCTAAATTTCAGCATTTCGTTAGATTTCAATCTACTTCATTTCAATGTCGTCACAATATTAATTAGTCCCACTGTGGCCAACTGACATTCGGCTAATGGGCCTCGGTGGCCCAACGATAAGCCATTGTGCCCTGCCTCACTAATTTGTGCTCATCACTTTTATAGACTTTGGCTTACTTTGATTTTGGACATTTAAACATTTAGCTATGGAAATAGTTTCTATCGAATAGCTGTCGAGATATGACAAATTCAATGCCATAAACGATCTATTTTATATTTTTGGTTTCTTATTGATAGCTTAGATATGTTTCTATACTAAATTGGTTAATACGTCAGGGAAAATTACTGAATTGTCTTTATATCTTATCACAGTTCGAATATTATTGACTTTGAATTTACATATCTATCATAGGCTAATTCGTGTGACGCATTGGGAAACTTTGTTCTATCGTTTATATTTATTAAAATTAAATGTTTCAATAGAATCGTGATTAATTTAGAATTGAGAAATATTCTCCCCTGAACTAATTAATGAATTATCTAAGTTTGCTTTTATCTTTTCTGAGTCCCACAGTCGAGCACACTCTACATATGTATATTAACTTCCTTTTTTTTTTGCTTTGTTTCGCCTGACATTTTGATTACATTTCGTTACATAAAATACGAGTGCAACTAGCACGTTCCGGAGTTTCTTGTAATGGATGATATATGATATGCTTTTTGATACACTATAACTCACATGGTCACATGAAGACATTTACAAGATGGAATTTCTCGCTGCTAATCCATTAAATTTGAAATATGATTTTTGCCAGCGACTTTGGAAACGTGGCTATGAATTTCGTTTACACTTTTCTCCTTTATTTCTTTTTCCATCCCTATTTCTCTCTTTTTGACAAATGCAAGAAGTTGTGGACTACGAGAGCCTCAGTTTAGAGCTTTGGGATTGGAGCTAAGGCTGAGGCTGAGGCTAAGGTTATGGGCCACAAATCAAGCAAAGAGTTGGCGTCTTCATATATGACTTAGTTTCACTTTTGCTCTTGCAGTTGACTCCTTACTCCTTACTGTGGGAGCACGTGCATCGTGCCCCTGCCACTTCTCCGCTTATCCTTCTCTTCATATACAGTATAGTATATTACGCAATTGTTGATTCCGCCCACATGCGAAACTAACTCTCGGAGCGAGAGAGAAAGAGGGGCATTTTATGTGGACGCCATGGCGTCGGGATTATGAGTAAAGTGAATTGAAATAGAACTGCGAAGGCACTCGAAAGGACTATTCAAGTTGTCCTTACAGCAAAATGAATGAGCCGCAGACAGTTTTAAGAGCCACATTCGCATCTCTCTCTCTCTTTCTCTCTCTTTCTCTCTACAATTTAGTACTGTACAACAGTGAGTGTGAATAGTATGTTGTCGGAGCCATAATAAAAGCAAGGGCAAACTCATATTTGAGAAACGCTTTGAAGTCAAGTTGCTGATGCTAAAGATGCCGTACGATAAGGAAGTATTATAAACCAACTTATGACAACTTTAACTTTTAGTTATTTGCTGAGAAGCAGGAAAACAGAATAATCTATCTACTTCACGATGTCATTCCTTATGAAGTACTTGCCTGTTATTTATCAAAGTTTGATAATTACTGTGAAACATATCTTGGCCGGACATTCATCATCGATCAATCTTTATCTATTTAAGTGAAGTATCCGCTCAAATATATTTAATACAGCAACTACTATTTAAGAATCTGAAACATTATATTTGACTCAGTGGATGCACAATGTTTGCATGATATATTTTCATAAGAAATTTTCGTATCGTCGCGACAACAACATTACGGAAATAGCGAAATACAAAAAGTGAGAAATTATATAACATATTGTATTTAATAAATTGAAAATGTAACTAACATCTTTGCGATTGGTGCTAAAAATAATTGTGCTCAAACAAAGGGTTGCCCAATTAGCAGAGTTTTGCGATTTGGTGAGACGAACTCAATGCTTACTTCGTATTTTTATTACTATACAAAAATCGAATAACAGGCGTAACAGAAAGCTGAAGCGGAGGTTCTTGTAGAAGTTATATGAGAAATACTTTTGTAAGGGCAACTTGCGTTTTTATTTGGCTGACGATTTGGTATATCATGGTAAATTTTCCACTTCATAGTATATTTTATTTTTACTTTATGGCATATTGTAAATGTACTAATACAGTAAATTTACTAATATACATACTATAGCCTCGGATTTTTTAAAAAGTATTTTTGTAGTATATGAATTGGGTATATTATAAAATTAATACAAAACTGTTTTGGGTAGCGGGTATCTCACAGTCGAGCACACTCTACTGTAGCTTTCTTACTTGTTACTTTATGGCATATTGTAAATGTAGTAATATAATAAATGTACTAATATACATACTATAGCCTCGGATTTTTTAACAAAGTATTTTTGTAGAGTATTATTTGGGTATATTTTAAAATTAATACAACACTGTTTTGGGTAGCGGGTATCTCACAGTCGAGCATACTCCATTGTAGCTTTCTTATTTGTTTTCATATTGTATAGTCTTGCACTCAAGTACATCGAATTTACAACAAAATATGTACCGTTTTAATATATTGTCGTACTTACATAGAATAATGAATGTTCACTAAAAATGAATGAAAAAAGCAACCATTTTCAAGTTGAATTTCAATTTTGAAATAAAGTTTATATAACAACTTTATATTTTCATTAAGTTTAAATGAAATATCAAAGTTTTTCGCTTAGTTTAAAATGAAATGATTCTATTATATTTTCATATATGCTTTGAACTGAGATTCATGATAAAAAGGATTTGACAGTATAAATAATGTTAGAATCGTTTAGTTTGAAAACAGCCATGAAGCATTTCCTAACAATTTGAGCTTGGATTCCCAACATTTTGGCAAAGCCTCAAGACTCTTCTTTATGGAAATTGCAATCTTAGTAGTATATAACATTCTGTTCAAGGACATTGCCAGGTCGCCACTTGAAAGCCCCATCCGGTGGTGCTCAAGTGCAGCATTTCGTAGTATCCACTTATTTCTCAGCTATTTCCGCTTTTCTTTCTCGCCAAAAATTGTTTAAACTCTCCCACTTTCCAACCCCCCGTCTAGCTCCAACAATTTCGCTGCAGTTGGCGCCCACTTGGTGGTATTTTCTTATACTCTCGCACATATCTGACACACCCACACATCTGTGTATTGTTGTTTATGCGACTGCCTGTCTGTCTGTGTGTGTGTGTGTGTGTTTCATTTGTATTCTTTTTGCAGAGATTTTTGTGCCTCGTATCGTTGAACAGAGGGCAGAGGGCAGAGGGCGGCTGGAATTGTCATGTAAATGGGTTAAGTTCTGGCACTAAATTGTTTTTCACAAAGACTTTTGCTTAGAACTCTTGGCTTTATTGTTGCGACATTTTGTTAAATGAATTTTCATTTGCACCATTTTCCGTTTTCAATAAAACGCAATAGAAGGAACGACATTAATTGAAATTTGCAGCTCGGGGTTATAACTAGACCATATTTGGTATTGCAAATTTAATTTATTTTGAAAATAATTGCGTGCGACGCAAATAAATTCAATTTAGTTGTGTAACAATAGTATCTGCAAATCGGCGACAGAATTTCCATTTCAACTGTTTCAATCTCTGAGATTTACAAAAGAATTTACCAAACTATTTAAAATTTGCAAATTTCCAACTACCAAAACTGAGACTCGTTAGCCTCGCTTTGCCTTCAATTACAACGCAAACCTCCAAGTACCCTTTGACGGTTCACTTAGATACAGTTTTAGATAGGAGAAGAAAGCAAGTCCACATGCAAATTGCGTAGCAAAAGCGGCGCCCAAACTTCGTCAGCAACATGCAAAAAAGCGAGAAGCAAAAACAAAAACCAAAACAAAAGCGCAAGAAACAATTTTAAATTGGCCATTGAACTTTAATATCAGCAACTGGGCGAAATGCTTTTTAAAATGCTTAAACACGCGAACAAGCAACAGCCACGCCCATCTGCAAAAACTCACAAGAGTATGCGAAAAGGCAACAACAACAATATTAACGAAGCAAAGAGTTAGACACTCTCTAAAATACACTAGAATTTGCATACTATAAATACGAATATAGCACTTCTTGAAATTAAATTATGAATTGTATTTGTAAAGAAACTTGCTGCAAAGAAATTGAAATTCCATTTATTACAAGTATACTTTAACATCTTTATTTGATTTATAGCTACATACATTTTTATTATTATACTATTATTATTATAACTTTGTGCATCCACCCTATACAGAATTTATATCTTTGATAAGCTGTTCTGTCTGTCCTTCTGTATTAACCTAGCTACTAAGCCTGTCAAACTGGTATATTTTGTACTATATAGTATATTTTGAATGCAGTACTCTAGCAATATACCAAATATAGACTGTGGTTTATTTTATTTAGTATATTTTAATAAAATTACCGCACTGTTTTGCTTTTATGCGAAATTAGAAATTAGTATTATTAATTAGAAATACACACAATGTTCGTTAAAGTAGCAACTATTTTCGATATTTTAGCTACTCCCTACTTTGTTGTACTATTTAAAGGGTATTCAAACTAAAAACAAGGCACTTCTTCCGCTTGTTGTGGGTATTCTTTCCGCTGCCACCGTTAGCTCCTTGTTTAATGCTATAATTTCTAATGGCCAAGTTAACAAGAGCCTTACACAAATGGCCAAGGGAAAATGCAATCAAAGAGCTTTACAGCTTTAAGTGCAAGCAATTAAAATTAACTTTAATGCTCGAAAAATGCGCTAATGATAAAAGAGTTTTAAATGCGATCGTTACCACAACTTCAATTAAGCAAAATGACTTTATCTTATCATATGTAATATGCAATCTGTTATCGTTATCACTTACGGTTTTTGCAATGATGACATAATTATCAAAGACAGCGACGTTTGATAAAATGATTTCCTAAGACCCAATTCAAATTACAAATTCATTTAAATGCAATCAGCAATTGACTTAAAAACGTGTAGATAAACAAATATTTATGTACATTTAATTTAATATGTGGGCGTCTGCAAAGTTTATTCTTTATCTATCAACTGTTTGCTATTCAATGATGAAGCTCTTTTTAATTCAATTCGGTTTTTTTGGCAGCAATCAATCAATTTACGTCCATTATTTGCCTTTTTCACCAAAATTATATTTATTTTTGAATATTCTTCTTTACTTGCAGGTTTTGTTGTCTTTGAAGACAAGTATGTGAAGACTTGTAAGTAAAATGTTTGTGGAAGTATTTTGAAAATTCAATATTATCATAGCATTGCGTAGCCGGCACGTAGTCCCGCCCAGAAAAGCCGCCCACAGCGTGTAACAATCAGATGAGCGAGAGAGAGCAACGAAAGTCATTAAAAACTAAATTAAATGAAAATAATGCATGCAATGCAAATGAAACTATAAAATATAATAATAAATAAACTAAAACTGAAACTGAAAAACTTGCAATCAAAACCAAACGGATGAAATCAAAATACCAGAGAAGAGTTACACGACCAACACGTAAAAAACAAAAACCAAAACCAAAAAATACATAAAAAAGCAACAACAACAGCAACAGCAATAAGTATAAATGTTGCTGCCACAGGCCAAAGAAGTGAAACTGAATGGAAGCGGTGTCAGCAGCAACAACAACAACAAAATGGCACTGGGCAAATCCATTAAAATGTACCTGACCATATTCGTAGCCACGACCTGTGTCTACATGGTGCTCTATCAATATCACATGTCCCGACAGCCACTCGCCACCAACGAGGTCATTAAGGTGAGTGCAACAACTGTTAAGTACTTCCCTTCCACTCGCTCATACTTACGATAGATACGATAGATAATGAACTCTACTTCTAGATAGTTACTCTGTTAGCACGGTTAGTTGTATGTCTGCATAGATAGATAGCACCTTCTATTGATAAGACGATCGCGTATGTTAGCTTGCACAAATTGATTACCTTTAGTTACTTGCTTGACCTTGACAGCCCCTCATCAAGTTCAAGTTGCAAAACACTCACTCGACTCATTCATACATTTATCATATTACTATATGATACCATATAATATTTGCATTTTTTATACTGTATCACGACAAGCAATATCATAGATAAACTACTTTAAAGTTCGTTGACACTTTATAGACAAGTTTTTTACGATAATAATATCAGGTGAAACTTGTATTTTAAGAGAAAATTTAAAGTATTTAACGTATAAGTAATTTTTCATACAAATAGTTTTTCTTTGCAACTTCTCTAAAGTATCACAGCGGCAATTTAAACTTAATTTTTAGAAAAATAAAACCATTTTGTATTGTTCTGCGATTCTTTCTTTAACTTTTCTAAGCATAGATCGTTGAATTTTCCACTCCAAAGTGAAATGTCTTCCACAAGATGTACAATAAAGCAATACAGCTAAATTTGATAAATTCTGTAAAAATTTAACAATACCATTTTCGCGATTCAATTGATAAATTTCTCGCTTAGTATTTGGTAAAAATTTGAACTTTAAAGCTTAATCAAATTGAAGCCAATTAGAGGATTTCTCATAGAAATTTTGTCAATTGGTCATGTTAAACTTTTTCAAATTACTTTGAGCGAAATAACTTATTTTAGATAACTTAAGTGACTCCGAAAAAGTCTGTTTTCACAGTAAGAAAATTCGAAAATGCGTAACTCACATACAGTCAAATGTCTCTGTCTCTAAGAAAATTCGAAATTGCGTAACTCACATACAGTCAAATGTCTTCGTCTCTAACTAAAAGCGATTCCATATTCAATATAACATTTTTAGCCGCTTCTTTTTCATATTAATATTTGATTAATAAATGTTTCTAGGATATATAGTCTGTGAAAAGTGTTTCATGTGTAAGGAAATTAAGTATTAACTCTCAAATAGCATTTAGATAGTATGTGTATCTGTGTAATTAAACATTTTGCATCAAGTCTCATATTGTAATTTGTCTTTTGTTCTTGTTCTTGCTCTATTCCTTTCTAACTGGTGGGGCCCATTGCATCCACGACAACAACAACTACAACAACAATACATGATAAACATGATTAAATGATATAGCATACCGATAAATCATCATCATCACCCTTGTCTTCGTCATTTATCGCCTCATATTTGTGGTCACCCGCGGCCAGCGTCAACACATCCGCAATGGGGCAGGGACAAGGGGAGGGACAGAGACAGAGGCAGAGGCAGGGGCCAATCCAATTACATGCGCCAAATGCAACAGACATTGCCGCCTCCACGTCTGCCTCGATGGCTGCATCTGCCATGTCCTTCTTATCGACGGTTTCATTGCCTTTGACATTGTCATCGTCATCGTCATCATCATCATCATCAGATGCCAAGTCCATTATCACAAGAACTACAACAACAAGAACAGCGCCTGCTGTGACATCAACAACAACGACAGCAGCAACAACAACAACAACATCAACAACAAGAACAACTACAACTATAACAAGAACTACTCAAAAACGATTAGTGACAAGCGGCCACGCCCAAAATGCAATGGGAACAGCCGATGGGGGCGTCGCTCATAAAACTCGCTCAACATTTATTGCCGTTTCCGAACCCGTAAATATTCTTTTAACTAATCTACAACTAAATGCACACACTTAACATACACAGACACACACACGTATAAATACCTAACTAACTAACTAATTAACGAACTTAATTAATTACGTAATTCACTTAAAGTCGCATTTCGCTTTTGCTGCACTGTCTGCTTGTTCAAATAGTTCTATATGTATATTCTGTTATCTGCATATTGCTTTGCCTTGTTCCACATAATTTGCACAAATAAGTATTATTTTTCTCCACTTATATTAATGAGTATCTATGTCTAGTTATACATATTATTGTTGTAGTTTTATGTACAATTTTTCTGTTGCAATTTCCTGTAATTCTCCTCCTCGCGCCATTTCACTTTATTGCTTTGTTTACGTTCTTTCTCCCATTTTCGAATTCTCCTAATTGGTTTTTTAAGTTTCCAGTTTGCTTCACTGCAAGTCACAAGTGCGTTGTAACACCATTGAGGGGGGTGTGGTGGAAATGTTTGAGGTTGTAGCAACCTCAGTTACGCGCTACTTTTTGAGATACGTACTACACCTGTAAACAATGAAGATGAATTTCAAGTTTCTACCAATCTTATGAAAGAAGTCACGAAGCAAGGAAAGGGGGAAGAAAAAAGTCAAAAGATTGCAGAAATTCAAGACAGTAGCGAAAGCTATTAAGGTACAGAAAATACTTGGAAATAGACGTCATAGTTTGACAATTCTAAATATTCAAAAAGTATAGATAGCACAATATTTTAAATAAAAACTTCTGTCAAAAAGAATATTGAGTTTTCTATATTAGAATTTTAATTATAAAAAATATATATTGGATTTTTTCTGTTGTAATTTCAATATTAGTAAGGAAATCTTTTAAGATAAGAAAACTACTAGGATGAAGAAGAAGCTACAAGTTTGAGAATTCTACAATTCAAATGTTTAAAAGTTAAAGATATTACGGGAATTTCATAAATTGTATCTTAATATTGAATGTAAAAAGAATATGAAGTATTATTACTATATTCATAATTTTAATTTTGAAATTCTTATATTGCAATTTTAAAGTAATTAATTAGTACTGTTTTCAGTTACAACAATTGGGAATTGGGGGCTTAAAAAAGTTATATGGTATAGCAAAGTTGCATTCCACATTTCTTTAATTCTTAGTATAGAATTGAAAAGTGTGCAATTAGATTAACTTGAATTACACAATGACTCAGAATAGATACTGAGAAGTGTGAGTAGCTATTTTTATGGCACTTACACGGGCGCGTCTGTGATGCGATTATCAGACACTATCGGGACACCTGTAATAATCCCGACGTATGATTGATGATATGGCTTTATAGAGGGGGAAAAAACCGTCGATTATTGGGGCAAAAGAATGCCAAAGTACTTGGTATTATCTATAGAAATCCATCTAGTAATTTGTTATGCCTGCCATGCAATTATGGCCATATAACTGACGTGACAAACGTGAATACACATTTGGTTGGCCAACGAGGCGTTACCAATGCAATCGAATTGCTTTATTTGTTTGACCAAGTTTCGCAGATGCAAACGCCAAACAAATTAGTTGCGATATTTGACTTTTCTGGGTTAATCAGTTGCAGTGCACAGCTCGTATATCAATTGACATGCCCTTTAACTACTCCCAACTGGGGACCACAATGTGTGTCCGCCCCTTGGCCCCTCTTTGGCATCTCCATCTCCAATTATAAATCATATGCAAACAAAAAGATTTTCTATTTGCAATTTGCATGAGCCTAATTTGAAAATTGCTCATTGCGCATTGAAACCTATAAACCGAAACCGCACACAACAAACTAAACGCCATTGAATAGCACCAAATTGGGAGGTTGTGTCCCAGTTGCATTTAGGGGCGGGGTTCGCTGTGCAGTAGACACAGCTATTCGGACAATACTACGAGTAGTACTAGATCTCACTTTGGATGATCCAGATTCGCTAAGTGCAAGCCAATTGAAAAAGATTCTCGACTCGTAGCGTCGTATTGTAAATATTCTCTGAGCTAGCTTAGTTAGTTGCACAGACTATTAAGTAAATGTGGATGCACTGCAGTCAATGTCAAAGGCTGTTTCCATGGAGGGTGCATTATATTTATAGCAATTTATATCTAGAATTGAGAAGTAGTGTCAAATAGATTTGCTTCTCTGTATTATATTTAGTATATTTCCTACTATACGAGATAAGATTGATATAATAACACTATATTGCAATAAATATACCTAAATATTATTAATATTAGGAAGTAATAAAAGGAACGGAAAGGAAAAGCAAAAAACATAAAGAAAGTGTAGAGAAATACTTAAAATTAGAATCACAATTCACATAAGTATTCGTCACAGGGCGTACGTCGATTTGGTATAATTTTCCATTTGTGGTATTTTTTGTATTTGATAAATAAAAGCAAAAATCTCCAATAAATAGCAACAACAAATTATTATATTTAACGTTAACCATCATTTAATAACAAAGTATTTTTCAAGATAATAGCAGGTTGTAAACGGCGACCTATAAAAGCGTTATAAACATTGTAAATTAAAGAGGTTATATATTGGGTAAATGTAATGTTTGCAGGACATGAATTTGGTCAGTTGCGAGCGATGTGCCAGTTTTTTAGCGTTTATTAATTCGCATGTCAGTGCAGCGTTAAGATACCCTGCAAATTGAAGCAATAGGCAATATTGAAAGTCGATGCAATGTAGAATATATCTTCAAATTATAGTACATATGTATTTATTATTATGTTTATGTATTTTATGATTTTAAAATATTTTATTTTGATATAACTTTTATTAGTTTAATAAGTATTCTCTTTGTGAGATAACTTCTAGTCGTTGTTTGATTGTTGTGATTAGAGTTTCGTTTTGGCTCAGTGCACTTTATT
This sequence comes from Drosophila nasuta, assembly GCF_023558535.2. NCBI lineage: Eukaryota > Metazoa > Arthropoda > Insecta > Diptera > Drosophilidae > Drosophila > Drosophila nasuta. Next base: position 30,929,604 of record NC_083457.1, on the reverse strand, counting down.
TATTTGAATGTCTTTGTTTGTTTTGCAAATAAAAAAGCAAAGCAAAGAAGAATAAAATAAATTTGAATGCATTTATGTGTGTCAACAATGAACAATTTGCAGCAACAGCAAATGCACGCCAAGTATGTGTGTGTGAGTGTGTATGAGTGTGTGTGTGTGTGTGTGTACTAGTTGAGTGGCCTGCTTAAAGTGTAGCCCGAGTAACCCAACTGAACGGAGACACGCAGCTAAACCCGGTCAACTAGTCAACTAGTGGATTAATTTGCATAATTGCTCATAAAACGAAGCACACGCCGCGCGTTACGCATGTAAACACACACACTCACACAGACACATTCGCACATCCACACCCACACCCACATACACACACACACACACACACACACACACCTATAGCATAGATAATAATAGAGTATGGACGTCTAGTTAATATAATATCCTATCCGTCTCTGCATCCTCTTGACCCCGTCCGCCATTCAGCCGCCATTGTACATCATCACGCCCACTTATCGACGACCCGAACAACTGGCGGAGCTGACACGACTCGGCTACACGTTGAAGCATGTGCTCAACCTGCTCTGGCTGGTGATTGAGGATGCCAACAGGACGAACCCATTGGTGGCGCACACCCTGGATCGCATTGGCGTGCCCTACGAGTACCTAGTGGGTGAGTATCGGCACTCTTAACCCCCTTTTGCTTTATGGAGTACCTCTCTCATACCTCGCTTCATTCCCTCGCCTCTGCAGCGCCCATGCCCGAGCAGTACAAACTGACGAAGCGTGCCAAGCCCCGTGGTGTCTCGAATCGGAATCGAGGACTCGATTATCTGCGAGCCAATGCCACTGAGGGTGTACTCTACTTTGCCGACGACGATAACACCTATGACATTAACATATTCGAGCAGGTGAGTAACGCCGCAGCAGTGGTACTTGTGCACGTAGAGAAAAATCATGTTGTTTTTATTTGCAAAGGCTTAAGATGAAAGAATAATTAAGTATTAATTTATACCCGCTCTCAAGCTTGTTTCAAAATGTTGCCACGCCTACTTCCGCCTCCGTAAATCGATAAAAATTTAATAACAAGCGCATCATACAATAATAACTATATGATTCCCGAAAATTTGGTTTCTATTAGATACAAATTGTAGAAATTGTTAAAGAAATACTTTTGCATGGGCAACATCGCCTTTATACTACGGGTATTAGTTGCTGTGACTGACAATTTGATATATTTAGCAATCTATGGTATATTTTGTATACAATACTATATAAATATACATAAAATAAACTTTGTTGTATTTTTAGTATTTTATGGTATATTAATTTGGTATATTTTAATATGAATACCATATTATTTTGGTTTTATTCAAAATGCGTAGCGGGTATTTTACATTCGAGCTTACTCAACATATTTTCTTTCTTGTTTTATATGAATTTGAGTTTTCTGGAATTCAAAAAACTTTACTTTTGTATTGTACTACTAATTTGCTTTATATTTATCAAATATCTCTTAAAATCGTTTTACTTAGCGGCTAATTTATATTTAATTCTTAATGACAGTTAGCAACATACTTGCTTTACACTATTACTATAAGTATTACTGTCCATTATAAGACCGTTAAGTGCGATTTAACAACTTTAATTAAAGTTGACATTTGTTAAACAATATTTCATGCAGCAAGCAAGATTTCTTAACACAAAATCCCAAGTATATTAAATTCTTAAAGTACACTTTTTCCGTTGTCTTTTGAATCTCATTTATTAACCCTATGTTATCATAATAATATACTTTTATTCTGACCTGACAGATGCGCTATACCAAAAAGGTGTCCATGTGGCCGGTTGGTCTAGTCACCAAGACTGGCGTCAGCAGTCCCATCATACGTGAGGGCAAGTTGGAGGGCTACTACGATGGCTGGATCGGTGGTCGCAAGTATCCCGTCGATATGGCAGGCTTCGCTGTGAGCGTCAAGTTTCTGCACGAGCGACCGCAAGCGAAGATGCCCTTCAAACCGGGCTATGAAGAGGATGGTTTTTTGCGCAGCCTGGCTCCTTTGGACAATGCCGAAATTGAGCTGCTCGCCGATGAGTGCAGAGAGGTGAGAACTTGTCCCTCGTTTAACCCACTAAAGTATGCCACTAAAACGTAATTTTTAACGTCCATTAGATACTCACTTGGCACACACAGACGAAAAAGAATTCTCCCGCATTGCCGCTGAATATGACGCGATATGGACATACGAATTTGGCGTTTATTGAGAAGCTGCTGGTGCGGCCATAAGTCGTACAATGAAGAGGGCTGCTGGTTTTGGTCCAAACTCTATAGTTAGGTATTAGTTAGGTATTAACGATGAATGGTAACGATTACCATTACAAAATGCGATCGTGTATGGCAGGCGAGTGAGCTCACAAAGTGTCCGTGACTTTAACCAAGTTGTACAGGTACAATTCGGAGTTGAAGTCGTTTCAATGTACCGACTATCATTAGTGTTGCACAACGTAATCACCGTTACAGTTAGTTGCAATTAGTTAGGCTCTAAGCGCACACGTTTATACGACATTCGAGTATTAATATACTATATATTTGTAATTACTAATCACGAATCACAAGATGAGCACTGTTTGACCCCAGGCCGGCATCATCACCATCATCATTATGATTATCATTAATTAGCATTAGCATCAGTCATCATATCATCATCATTGACAGTCGCACAGTGTATACCTTTAAGTATTGTACATTACAAATATGATATTGTCCTGAATATGCGTATATTCACACCTACATATATATACATATATTTTGTACATATTTGCAATAAATTTAAAATAAGCCAAGACTTAATTTAAGACGGTTAATTTTTGACGAAGACAAAAAGTATTTAAGTGCATTACTTTATGAAAGACAACAGCCTAATGCCTAATTGTAATTGTAATTCTAATTTAATTTAGCATCTAAGTTGAAATGATAATTCAGTTATGTGCTGTCGAATTCACGCATAAACCACTCAAAACAATACACAACTATGGTTTCTGTTCCTAAAATCTAAGTTGGTTTCATTTTCAAATCAATCTTATTTGCACATTTTAAATAACTTCAATGTTAATCATATATTATTTGTTTGTTCTATAATAGTTCTCAATTTGAGTTGTGAAGTTTCTCAGTTGTATTGCAATTGTAAAGATGTCAATAGTTCAAGGCCGAGGCAGACAAACATTCGAGTATTGGGTGGGCGTGTCTAAAGTTGAGCAACTATAAGTATTTATTTATACTGCGAGTGCTACGAAGAAGCCATCCGGAAATGCAAACAAACAGCAGCTAAAATGTGGGCCGCAACCATTTCAATAATGCATGTTGGCACACTTGTCTATCAAGGCGTTACTTCAGACCCTCAGCGGACCTACAGACGGACAAACAGACTGACTGTCAGACAGACAGACTGAAGGGTGGACAGACAGCGGGACAGATAAAGCAGAGGCCAATGATTTAGTCACATGGGCTGGGCTGGGCCCTCGTGGGACTCGAATCGCGTGCCAACTGATAGCGATGGTAATGGGTAATGGCAATTGAAAGGGGGAAAATAACAAAAATAAAAAACCAAAACAACAAAAAAAAAACATAAAAATAAAGAAAAACAGTTTGAGAAATTACCGAAAAGCCAACAACATATTTGAGATAATGGTCTTACTGATGGAATTCAATTATACAAAGTGGTAAAAAGAAACGAATCGTAATTCCAGACTATCTATATTTGTTTCAATCCAATCGAAGTTCTTTCGGAAACAAATTTAATGTAAATAATATTATATAAAGCATATATGCGGATAAACCAAACTGGTATTAATGAATATTTCTACAATTTATACATAATTCAATATCAAATATGTATTTATGTATGGGTATTAATAATGTTAGTTAGGCATTTACTAAATCTTTAAATATTACAAATAATAATAATAATAATAATAATAATATACTAACCAATCTCAAGGGTACATCTTTCGTGAATAATATCAAATATTCTTATAAATTCTATAAAGTCAAATATTACAATGATATTCGCAATTTAAAATATTTCAATATCAAGAAACAATTACAAAACCAATCTACCGTAACGACTAAACTATTCTCTTATTCAAAGAAATATCACAAAAAAAAAGATTTCAACGCAAACTAAATAAAAGAAAACTCTCTTTAACAACTGGCTAAAACAAGGAACTTCAATCATTTTTGTGCAATGAAACCACAACAAAAAACCAACCAACCAAAAAAAAAAAACACAAATAACTTTAATAAATATCATACAAATTTATTAATAAATATTTTTTTAAATAACTTGCATTTGTTATTCATTGGGTCTTTATTGGGTTTTTACTAAATTTAAAGATATTATATTTTCTGGTGAAATTGTTGAGATCCTTTTTCTGAAAAATCGTCCCGATATTAAAGAATTGATCGTGTTTTTCATAATTATCTTGAACATTTATTTCTAAATACATCTTAACAATTTTTGTATTTTATGCGAATGTAATTGTAAGTGCCGTGGATAGTTTAGTATCGTTATTTGATCGTCTAGTGGCTCCAGGCGGCAACCTCAACTGGTTGAGTTCCTGTAGTCGCTCTTGATGGATTGAGAGAGGCCTCGGTAACATAATTTCCGCAATATTTTACGTGTATTTACCATCGCTGTTTTGGAATTTACAAATTCGTGTATCTTTTTAAAATACCATTTGAAAATTATTTGACATTTCTTCAGAACAGAGCTCAGAGACAGCCATTATTAGAAGTCAACTAAGTGAATAATTAGAAAATGTGTGCAGGGTTTTTTGTTTTTTTAGTTTTATAACTATGAAGCATACAATTAATGGCACTAGACTATAGTAATTAAAACTAGTTAAGGAATCTACCATCCATTAAGGGGAGTTATACTTCTATGTATTGTTCTTTAGAGCTCTATCACAACTAGTAAGTGAATAATAAAAAACTACATAACAAATGATAATAGTAATTATTTTGGTAAGGGGAACTTACGGGAATTGTATTATAAAAAGGATTGTTAGACTAACAAATGGTGCTAGGACAACTATGGAACTGTAGGAGTAGACAACTTACTTGGCTGCAAATGGTGTAGGGTATTGGTCATTCGCCAAGAAAGTCGATTTATATCATAGATTAAGAGACAACATAACAAGCTGACATGCTGACAATGCAAATTGTGAGAAAAGGGGAGAAGGAAATTGTTTAGTGGGAACTACACTAGAGGCCGGGGGAGGAAAGTTAGCTAACTTCTTTAGAGGGGGGAAAGTAGAGTTTTGCATTTTCGTTTATGATGGGGGAGGAGCTGGTCTCTCGTACTACTGTGTGGTACTAAAAAGATAACTCAACATCGATGGCTGCACGTGAAAGCTTATAGTTGCCTCTTCCCACTTGGTATGAATCAAACGCTGCAATGGCGTGTTGAGCGTTGACTCCTCCTTGGCGACCACATCGTTGCCAGCGCTAGCACCACTAGCACCACCACCGCCGCTAGTGCCAGCGACACCAACAACGCCGGCAGCAGCACCACCAACCGGCGAGACAGGCTCATCCTTGCCCGGCTTGCCCGACAATGAGGTGCTCTCCGGTGTAATTGGCTGCCGCTCCAACATGACCAATGCCTGCTCATTATACGTCCGATTATCGATGGTCATCAGTATCTGATGGCCCGAACAGCTGTAATAGTTCACATCAAAGCGCGACTCGGCATGATAGTTGCGCAACAGATCCGGGTTACGATTAAAGATTACACCATAATGACCCGTGCAGCTTGTTATCCAAATGGGATAGTTGGGCGTCTTCAGACGCGAACCCGGTTGCCGCGATTGATTGACAGCAGCCTAGAAATAGGGGAAAAAACAGTAAGAAACGTATAAATTTATCAACTGAAATTCAACTGTTAAGAGTCTACTAATTGATTATAAGTTAACCTTTTTTTTGAAAAATTAATCAAAGTTAATCTTAAACTGTGATAGATCCTCAAGTGTACTTTTTATAATTTAGTGTTTTTTCTCTCTAAGGTTCAAGTGTTCAAGGAGACGAACAGTCAGAAAGTTAAAGTCGAAGAAGTGAGTGTTTTACTGTCTTTACACTCCGATTCACTTTACGGTATGAAGGATGTAAGGGAATGGAATTAAAAATCAATAATACTACTTACACTGGCGGACTCAATATCCCAGAGCAGCAAACCGATCATACAACGCTTTAGTACTCCGTACTGTGGCACAGCCTGCAATGGAAAATAATGGCAAATTAAGATCTAAGATCAACTCATAAGTTGCTGCAATTAATCACATAGCTATTTTCATCGCCCACATTAATGACGCCGTTGTGTATATAGGGCGTGGCACGTCCGGTCAACAGCAGCGTGACAATCATCAAGGATCCCTCTTCGTGGTTGCTCATCGTCAAAGGCGAACCCTTCGTCGAGTCCAAATCCGTGCGCACTCTGCATCGAGTTGTAAAAAAGGTTTACAAAGATTATGAAATCAATTAGCCCAAATACTTTAATAGTTTAAAGACTGTTTTAGCTATATCTAGACTATCTAACGTGTTTGCCGAATTTTTAATCGCACTCTCTACAGCTGAAATCTTACTTTCCCATCGAACGTGTGAGGACGGCGCTATAGAGAAACAGCAAAGTGCCCGGGGTCTCCTCTTCTGTAAACTTTTGGAAGTGAATTAGATAAATTTTGTATATAAAGAACATTCATAGAGCTACAGAAGTGAGTACAATTCTGTAACTTCAATTCTTACGTATTTGAAATTGCGCTTCATAAAGTGCTCCAGTTCGTCGTTGGGGGAGAGAGTGAAGGTATAGAGCTATAGGTAAAAAAAATCAATTGATTTATTGAACAGAAACAAAGGAAAAAATTTGTTACACGACACTAGTATTGAATTTGAAATACAGATTAGAAATATTTGTAGCTTTTAATATTTCGAAAAGTTTATTAGGTTTAATAAATTTTAACTGATGTGAGGAATTTTTCAATTAAGAATTCTTCGGAATTTTCAACACATTCTAATTTTTTAAAAACAGAAAATTAAATTTAATGTTAAGACTATAAAAAGTAAGTGGCATAGATAAATACTTGTTGTGTAAGCTTAGAAAACAAGTTAAACAATGCGGCAAATCTTAAAAAATTAATTAAAAAATTGTTTAAGTTATAGAAATTTTACTCTGATTTGAAATATATAGAATATATTATAGATATAGAATTTTTTGCTACAAAAAGTAATAAGCAAAATCAATAAGTAACCAGTTATGCAATCGCTGGGCTTACCTTCTCGGTGACCGTGTCATGAAAGTAGCTGGCACTGTGATCCACAAACACCTCATCCTCGGAGGGCAGCACCATGGTGACCTTGCCCTTGTCCGAGATGGTGCGCAGTATTTCGATTAGGGCGTGGAAGAGTGCATCCCTCTGCATATCAGCAGTGGCCAGCAGAGGACTGAAAGAAAGCACACACTCAATCACATCTTAAATTTTCCCGGGGATTCCCCTTAAGCGATCCACGCACTCAGTGCAATTGTTGCGAGTACTCTTGCGGGAGAAGAGCAAATACTTTACGATGAAGCCCTGCACCACGGAGAGCAGACCGCGTGTAGCATTCCTCGGACATCGAAGTCCATAGGCCAACTCCTCCTTGGGTGGAGCACCAAAGACGAAGGCCGTCTGCAGCCACTCGGCACGCATTGGGATCGCCGCTGTGCCAAAGACGAGCTTGCGCAGCTCCTATAAAAAAGCAACAACAGCAACGATTCCAGTACGAATGTTATTCCCGATTTTGGAGGATCGTTTACCGTTGCCAGTTCGCTGGTAATCGGCGTGCCGCCCTGCAAAATGAACTCCTTATTCATGGCTAATTGGTATCGGTGATATTCGGAGACTTTTTCCGTTCGGATAATTTGCAATTTCCGCTCGAGACCTTTGCTACGTTCCGCGACTTGTCTGCAAATGCTTACTCCAGCTGCCTGCTGAGCTACTTCTAAGCCTTCGACGAGTCCTTTGCCTGACTGACATTCAGACAGCCGACATTTCAGGCGTTTCACACTTTAGCGTTGATTTTTAATTTCATATTTAGTTCTGGCTCCAAACAACAAAACCAGCAACAATAGTGCCAATGAACAATGGCGCAAAAATATGAGTAAACAATGCAAATATTGTTTTGGAAAATACTTTTGTACTTTCAAATTATATTTCTTAAATTTGAAATTTTTTCGAACCTAAATATTTGTGATATTTGAAAGATAAGAATGGTATTTATTATTATAAAGAATTTGCAAATTCTGGAAAGCTTATAGAGAGTTCTGTATATATTTATAGAGATTTGAGATTAACACAATACTCTTAAGTCTCATTGGCAAAATAGTTTTTTAAATGGCGACGATATTTATAGCTGAAGAAAAGTATTTTGAAATACGTTCAATTACTCAGATAAGCGAAGCTAAAATGTAAATATCAGTTTTTTAATTACAGACATCAATAGCCAAGTCTTAAATCTAATATATCTATTCGATAAGGATTTCTGAAACTTATCGCTCTATTCACAAAATCGCTTTCAAATAAATTTGTACTTATTACTATTAACATTTTCCAAAAATACTATTAGATTTGGCCACAGTAAAGCTCGACCTAGGCTTAGAGGACTTGACTCGCTTGTCTGTCAGTCAGCGAAAGTAACTTTAAATGAAATTGAATTGAATTTAGTTCTGTGTGCACCACACGATATACTCCATATACTCGATGGTGCACTTTATGTGAAAGTGTTATAAAGGTGTTCGGGAGGCGCCTCATTCACAACTTGCTCATATCGTGCATATATACTATATATGTATATGCAAGTATATTGGGCGCAAAGATTTTTGGCATGTTGATGCCTGCCATGGCGCCCCACACAACCGGAAATATGTAGTTGTTGACGCCCATTTGTGCCTATTTCGGGGCAGAAATATGTGTGTTCCTCAGAAGTCGACAATGCTCGATATTCACAAATATATATAGCTGGTTAATTAGATACCCTCTATGCTTTGGTTACCAATTTAAAGTCTTCGTATAAACGTGCCTAAATAAATACACTTTACTTGCAAAAAAATCAGGACTTAAGATGATTTGTGTTGAATTTTTACAGGGTATACGGCGCAGTAGTTGCATAAAATTCAAAAAGTTTTCGCTAATCTGAAAACTCTATTGATTCGTTGTGTTTGGGACTCCTAAGTGGCAGTGAATGTTGGTTAGCAATAACTGTTTTGAGTGAGCCAACCTTGGATAGCAGAGCTGCAATTTAATTAAAGTAGCTTATGTGACCTTTAGATAGCTAAACGGGTTGTCTATGTTCATCCAAATGACAAGCTGTAAGCGTAAAAGTTGCAAGTTTTAATCTATTTAGCTTCTTTGAAATGACAAGAATCACAATTATAAAAAGTATTGCACACATTAACGACAAATGCTTATAGAGAAATGCTCAATTAGCTAGTGCAATTGCTGCTTGTCCTGTTCCATCAAATCATGCATTAGCGTTTTTGCAGATTCCGGAGCGCGTCCCACCAGATACAAGAAATTAAAATAATAGTTCATGACCCGTAACCGCATTGATGCTGACCACAGACAGTACTCGAAGTAAATGCGACGACACATCCAGCGCATGTACTGTACCGGGGATCTCTGATTGCGCTGGTAAAGACAGCGCTGGGCATAGCGTGCCATGACCTGTGGACGATTCACAACATTCCCATGCTTGTCCCCAATGGATCGCACCGTATTCAAATTGCGGCTAAAATACAAAACATTTTTATTATAGTAAATTAATAAGTTATTCAATGGAGAACTCACATGACGAATAGCATGCTGCGCGGCATTTCCTTGAGCGTACTCATAATAACATCGAAGTTCTCCCTGGCCACCTTGCGTATGTGATCAAGCTCCTCCTGAGAGAGCTTGCTACGAATTGGACCGCTGCGCATTCGTATGGGCTGCTGAAAGAGCACTTCAGCAAACTTGATATACTCGACTACGTCAATCTTGTTGGCAGCCACCTTCATCTTGGCCTCATCTCGCAAAACAGTTGCCTCCCAAAACTCACACAGCGGACCGCGCACATTCTCCGGCAACTCCTCGTAGAGCCCATGATCTAATAAGACAATCTCCGCGTGTCCATTGTGTGCATTTTTTCGTACAAAAACTGCAAATTAAATGTTATGCTGCTTTCTTGAGCCGATCGTCACAAATTATTATGATTACCCACTGTTGCCGGGATGCGGATCAGCGTGCACGAAACCAGTGTGAAAGATTTGCTCGGCAAACACATTATATAGCTTCGAGTCAACATCAATGAGGCTTAGGTTTTGTTGCTTAATTGCATCCACATCGCCGATTTTATAGCCATCCATCCATTCCATGGTCAGCACGCGCTACAACACAAGGTATTCAGTAGGTTAAAATAAATACATTTGTGATAAATATATAAAGCACTTACAGTTTTTGTTTGTGGCCAATAGATTTTGGGGACTGCAACATAGCTAAGCTTCTTTAAATCGTTCGCGCATCGTTCAGCATTGTGTCCTTCCTGAACAAAGTTGAGTTCTTGTACTAGATTCTTGCGCAGATCGTTCATGATCCAGCCGAAATTGTAGTTCTTAAAGACCAACTCGATAATGTCCTGGAGAAAGATAATGGTCGCCACATCACTAATAAATCGCTTCTGCAAATCGCTGTACTGCACTTTGACGGCCACCTGCTCGCCGCTATGCAATCTCGCTTTGAACACCTGAGCTAAACTCGCGGCCGCAATGGGCTTGTAATCAAACTCTTCGTATAACTCCTCAGGCAATTGGCCAAAATCTGTGCGAAACACCTTTTGAATGTCCTCTTTTGACGTAGGCAAACATTGATCCTGTAGCTTAGCTAGCGTACTGGTATATTCAATGGGCAATATGTGATTGATGGCCGCAAAGCCTTGCCCCACTTTTATATAGAGGCCACCGTTAAGCAGACAGGTTTCCAGCAGACGATCAGCACTCTTTTGATGTAATACCTTAATCTTTGTCTTGTACTCGGCATCATTTTCATCGAGTCCCAAATAATCGATAGCAATTAACACCGCTGTCTTCACTGAACGCACAAAGCGCACCGACGATCCTGAGTAGGTGAAATCATTAACATAGCCATCATAGCCAAGTGCTCCAGCACCAACCAGTGCAAATCCCAGACGTACAAAGGGCAAAGTCTTCCAGCTACGACTTTGATTACTCTGATGGGCTGTTGCCCGTCGGCTATGAAACTGTCTAATTCGAAATGTCGACCGGTAAGCAATGCCAGGTAATTGCCAAAGTTGCTGTAAGACGTAAAGAAAGAGTTTTTTAGAACTGTTGGTAAATAAATGGATTTCTCACTTACAGATGTTCGCTGCATACTTATGGACTTGTGTACTTTCTTATCAAAACAATTACAAACAGCTGTTTAGCTTTACCGCTGTAGCAGCTGCAGCGCGATATGCATTTACCCATCTGCCCATTAGCAGGTATACCTAATTTTGTGCAATATCTAAATGTCCAAATTAATAAATTTAACTTTTGTGTGAGAGCTATTTTGCAGTAAGCAACAGGTATAATTTAATCACATTTCGAATTTGTTGTGGCTATTGCAACATTGTGGCAACTGTAGCCATGTTATCGATAGATAAGTGGTTGACTACAGAAAGCATCGATACCTTAAGAGTTGCCAGCAATTGTCTAATTTTAAATTATTTTTTGCTTTCTGTTGCACAAATATGCGTCATCATGGAATTATTATGAATATAAGTATATCCTGCAATTTTACAGATTTTGTAAATTACTGCTAATCGGTCAATGACAGCAACAGCTGTTTCGCAGGCTGTCTGCAAATTAGTCGACAACTCTAACATTCTGTATACGAACGCCGCCGCTTTGTTTGTTTCGCCGACAGTCGACGAAGAAGTCGGCACCTAACATTTCGAGTTCTTTTTATAGCGCAAATACAAATTGTTTACATTAACGTGAGATATCAAAAGTAGAGGACACGCCTGCTGCCTCGTAAATCGAAATAACGCAGTAACTGTGATTGTGCCGCACCTTAGCCAAAAAAGTCAAAAAGAAAATGTCGGGTACGATTCTGGAGAATTTGAGCGGTCGCAAGCTGTCCATATTGGTGAGCAGTCTATTGCTTTGTCAAGTGGCCTGCTTCCTGCTGGGTGGTCTCTATGCTCCCCTCCCTGCTGGTCATCAAACTGTGCTTGGCACCAAGTGTCGTGATGATCCCAGTCGCCAAAACGACACCAGCTTTTTTGTGTATTCACGTGGCGCCGGTGCCTGTAATCCGGTGCAGCTAGACGAGATTGAAGATGATCCACTGAAGATGGCCAATCAATTGGTGTATGTTTTTCAAATGCCGCTACCACGCAATAATCGTGTACTGGATTATAGCCGGTGGCAACAGAATCTCATTGGAGTGCTGCAGGTGGACATTGCATATGCTTCGTCTTCGGAGCTAAGTGAACCGCCCAAGGATCTGCAGTTGACCATTGAGGCGCGACTCGCCTATCGCAACAACGACGATGGTGACAAGGATTGGCAGCTGTATGCAAACAGCGTAGAACATCGCTATCTCGACTGTCATCCAACGCATAAACACGCCAAGGAGACCCTCTACAATTGCGACATCATTCCACTGTTTGAGCTGGGCGCACTGCATCACAGCTTCTATTTGCTGAACCTGCGCTTCCCCATGGACTCGCCCAAGCAAATTAACATGCAAGTGGGACACATGCATGATCTCACCTTGACAGCCATCTATCAGAATGGTGGCTTCACTCAAGTCTGGCTGCTACTCAAGACGCTGCTCTTCCCTTCGTCGTGGGCATTATGATCTGGTTCTGGCGTCGCGTTCACATCCTGCAACGTTCTCCTGCCCTCTTGGAATACATGCTGCTCTATTTGGGTGGTGCTTTGAGCTTCCTCAATCTGCCACTCGAGTATCTGACGCTGGGCGTGGAAATGCCATATATGCTGCTGCTGAGCGATGTGCGACAAGGCATATTTTACGCCATGCTTCTCTCCTTCTGGCTTGTGTTTGCCGGCGAGCATATGCTCATCCAGGATTCGCCCAACAAGTCCACCATACGCTCACGCTACTGGAAACATCTGTCGGCCGTTGTTGTCGGTTGCATTTCGCTGTTTGTGTTTGACATTTGCGAACGGGGAGTCCAACTGCGCAATCCCTTCTACTCCATTTGGACAACGCCGCTGGGCGCCAAGGTTGCCATGAGTTTCATTGTGCTGGCTGGTGTTTCGGCTGCCGTCTACTTTCTCTTTCTCTGCTTCATGGTGTGGAAAGTGTTCAAGGACATTGGCGATAAACGTACTTCATTGCCATCCATGTCCCAGGCGCGTCGTTTGCATTACGAGGGTGAGTAGATATACCATTCATAAATATTTCTTCTTCGATATACATTAAACTGTGCTGAGTGACTGAACTCTAAAAGTATGGCTGGAATTAGGAGGGTTTTCAAGATTGCCACTATTTTTATCTACAGATTAAAGTTTATATAAAAAGTTTAAACGGTAAGAGCCCAGTAAAGTAGGCAATAGAAATGGTCTTTGGGGATATTCTAAAAGTTTATTTTAATTTTTTTGAAAGAATTCATCGAAAAGATAAAAAACCAACTTCATAATAGTAAAAATATGTATTTAAAAATTCCAATCGGTTTATAACTGAGTAGGCAACTGATTTAGGTGTTAAGCTATACTTCAATTGTGCGTCCAACTCTATAGCAAAGGAAACCATATTGCAAAATGTCTTCAACCGAAGGTGAAGCCACTATTGATGAGCCGCCGCATGCATGTTTCTTTTGTGTCATGGGCGTCACCTCGGCCATTGTGTTTACCACCATGGGAGCTGCTTATGGAACAGCCAAGTCGGGTGTGGGTGTTGCAACAATGGCCGTCAAGCATCCCGAACTAATTATGAAGTCCATCATACCCGTTGTCATGGCTGGCATTATTGCCATCTATGGATTGGTTGTCGCTGTTCTCCTGGCGGGCACAATTGCCGATGTGTCTACCAGTTTCCGTGCTTTTCTTAATCTGGGCGCTGGCATTGCTGTGGGTCTCTCTGGCATGGCTTCAGGCTTTGCCATTGGCGTTGTGGGTGACGCTGGAGTTCGTGGTTCGGCACTGCAACCAAAGCTCTTTGTGGGCGTCGTTTTGATTTTGATCTTTGCCGAAGTGCTGGGTCTTTATGGCCTGATTGTGGCCATCTATTTGTTTACCAAGTAATAGGAACTTAACTTGTAATTTCAAAAGATTCGACACTTAATAAACTTGTGCGTATTCATTTATTTGTAGGTCTCATCTATCGCTTCAAATTCCTTATGCTGGCCACTTTGCTGTGCGCTGGTTTGACCGTCGCCGGCTTCATCATGGGCCAAATGGCCGAAGGACACTGGCAATGGAACGAAGAAATCGAAATTCAGCTAACGTCCGCTTTTCTCACCGGCGTCTATGGCATGTGGAACATCTACATCTTTGCCCTGCTCATCTTGTATGCGCCCAGTCACAAGCAATGGCCCACGATGCAAGCTCCACGATGATCAAGCTCCTCCTGAGAGAGCTTGCTACGAATTGGACCGCTGCGCATTCGTATGGGCTGCTGAAAGAGCACTTCAGCAAACTTGATATACTCGACTACGTCAATCTTGTTGGCAGCCACCTTCATCTTGGCCTCATCTCGCAAAACAGTTGCCTCCCAAAACTCACACAGCGGACCGCGCACATTCTCCGGCAACTCCTCGTAGAGCCCATGATCTAATAAGACAATCTCCGCGTGTCCATTGTGTGCATTTTTTCGTACAAAAACTGCAAATTAAATGTTATGCTGCTTTCTTGAGCCGATCGTCACAAATTATTATGATTACCCACTGTTGCCGGGATGCGGATCAGCGTGCACGAAACCAGTGTGAAAGATTTGCTCGGCAAACACATTATATAGCTTCGAGTCAACATCAATGAGGCTTAGGTTTTGTTGCTTAATTGCATCCACATCGCCGATTTTATAGCCATCCATCCATTCCATGGTCAGCACGCGCTACAACACAAGGTATTCAGTAGGTTAAAATAAATACATTTGTGATAAATATATAAAGCACTTACAGTTTTTGTTTGTGGCCAATAGATTTTGGGGACTGCAACATAGCTAAGCTTCTTTAAATCGTTCGCGCATCGTTCAGCATTGTGTCCTTCCTGAACAAAGTTGAGTTCTTGTACTAGATTCTTGCGCAGATCGTTCATGATCCAGCCGAAATTGTAGTTCTTAAAGACCAACTCGATAATGTCCTGGAGAAAGATAATGGTCGCCACATCACTAATAAATCGCTTCTGCAAATCGCTGTACTGCACTTTGACGGCCACCTGCTCGCCGCTATGCAATCTCGCTTTGAACACCTGAGCTAAACTCGCGGCCGCAATGGGCTTGTAATCAAACTCTTCGTATAACTCCTCAGGCAATTGGCCAAAATCTGTGCGAAACACCTTTTGAATGTCCTCTTTTGACGTAGGCAAACATTGATCCTGTAGCTTAGCTAGCGTACTGGTATATTCAATGGGCAATATGTGATTGATGGCCGCAAAGCCTTGCCCCACTTTTATATAGAGGCCACCGTTAAGCAGACAGGTTTCCAGCAGACGATCAGCACTCTTTTGATGTAATACCTTAATCTTTGTCTTGTACTCGGCATCATTTTCATCGAGTCCCAAATAATCGATAGCAATTAACACCGCTGTCTTCACTGAACGCACAAAGCGCACCGACGATCCTGAGTAGGTGAAATCATTAACATAGCCATCATAGCCAAGTGCTCCAGCACCAACCAGTGCAAATCCCAGACGTACAAAGGGCAAAGTCTTCCAGCTACGACTTTGATTACTCTGATGGGCTGTTGCCCGTCGGCTATGAAACTGTCTAATTCGAAATGTCGACCGGTAAGCAATGCCAGGTAATTGCCAAAGTTGCTGTAAGACGTAAAGAAAGAGTTTTTTAGAACTGTTGGTAAATAAATGGATTTCTCACTTACAGATGTTCGCTGCATACTTATGGACTTGTGTACTTTCTTATCAAAACAATTACAAACAGCTGTTTAGCTTTACCGCTGTAGCAGCTGCAGCGCGATATGCATTTACCCATCTGCCCATTAGCAGGTATACCTAATTTTGTGCAATATCTAAATGTCCAAATTAATAAATTTAACTTTTGTGTGAGAGCTATTTTGCAGTAAGCAACAGGTATAATTTAATCACATTTCGAATTTGTTGTGGCTATTGCAACATTGTGGCAACTGTAGCCATGTTATCGATAGATAAGTGGTTGACTACAGAAAGCATCGATACCTTAAGAGTTGCCAGCAATTGTCTAATTTTAAATTATTTTTGCTTTCTGTTGCACAAATATGCGTCATCATGGAATTATTATGAATATAAGTATATCCTGCAATTTTACAGATTTTGTAAATTACTGCTAATCGGTCAATGACAGCAACAGCTGTTTCGCAGGCTGTCTGCAAATTAGTCGACAACTCTAACATTCTGTATACGAACGCCGCCGCTTTGTTTGTTTCGCCGACAGTCGACGAAGAAGTCGGCACCTAACATTTCGAGTTCTTTTTATAGCGCAAATACAAATTGTTTACATTAACGTGAGATATCAAAAGTAGAGGACACGCCTGCTGCCTCGTAAATCGAAATAACGCAGTAACTGTGATTGTGCCGCACCTTAGCCAAAAAAGTCAAAAAGAAAATGTCGGGTACGATTCTGGAGAATTTGAGCGGTCGCAAGCTGTCCATATTGGTGAGCAGTCTATTGCTTTGTCAAGTGGCCTGCTTCCTGCTGGGTGGTCTCTATGCTCCCCTCCCTGCTGGTCATCAAACTGTGCTTGGCACCAAGTGTCGTGATGATCCCAGTCGCCAAAACGACACCAGCTTTTTTGTGTATTCACGTGGCGCCGGTGCCTGTAATCCGGTGCAGCTAGACGAGATTGAAGATGATCCACTGAAGATGGCCAATCAATTGGTGTATGTTTTTCAAATGCCGCTACCACGCAATAATCGTGTACTGGATTATAGCCGGTGGCAACAGAATCTCATTGGAGTGCTGCAGGTGGACATTGCATATGCTTCGTCTTCGGAGCTAAGTGAACCGCCCAAGGATCTGCAGTTGACCATTGAGGCGCGACTCGCCTATCGCAACAACGACGATGGTGACAAGGATTGGCAGCTGTATGCAAACAGCGTAGAACATCGCTATCTCGACTGTCATCCAACGCATAAACACGCCAAGGAGACCCTCTACAATTGCGACATCATTCCACTGTTTGAGCTGGGCGCACTGCATCACAGCTTCTATTTGCTGAACCTGCGCTTCCCCATGGACTCGCCCAAGCAAATTAACATGCAAGTGGGACACATGCATGATCTCACCTTGACAGCCATCTATCAGAATGGTGGCTTCACTCAAGTCTGGCTGCTACTCAAGACGCTGCTCTTCCCCTTCGTCGTGGGCATTATGATCTGGTTCTGGCGTCGCGTTCACATCCTGCAACGTTCTCCTGCCCTCTTGGAATACATGCTGCTCTATTTGGGTGGTGCTTTGAGCTTCCTCAATCTGCCACTCGAGTATCTGACGCTGGGCGTGGAAATGCCATATATGCTGCTGCTGAGCGATGTGCGACAAGGCATATTTTACGCCATGCTTCTCTCCTTCTGGCTTGTGTTTGCCGGCGAGCATATGCTCATCCAGGATTCGCCCAACAAGTCCACCATACGCTCACGCTACTGGAAACATCTGTCGGCCGTTGTTGTCGGTTGCATTTCGCTGTTTGTGTTTGACATTTGCGAACGGGGAGTCCAACTGCGCAATCCCTTCTACTCCATTTGGACAACGCCGCTGGGCGCCAAGGTTGCCATGAGTTTCATTGTGCTGGCTGGTGTTTCGGCTGCCGTCTACTTTCTCTCTGCTTCATGGTGTGGAAAGTGTTCAAGGACATTGGCGATAAACGTACTTCATTGCCATCCATGTCCCAGGCGCGTCGTTTGCATTACGAGGGTGAGTAGATATACCATTCATAAATATTTCTTCTTCGATATACATTAAACTGTGCTGAGTGACTGAACTCTAAAAGTATGGCTGGAATTAGGAGGGTTTTCAAGATTGCCACTATTTTTATCTACAGATTAAAGTTTATATAAAAGTTTAAACGGTAAGAGCCCAGTAAAGTAGGCAATAGAAATGGTCTTTGGGGATATTCTAAAAGTTTATTTTAATTTTTTTGAAAGAATTCATCGAAAAGATAAAAACCAACTTCATAATAGTAAAAATATGTATTTAAAAATTCCAATCGGTTTATAACTGAGTAGGCAACTGATTTAGGTGTTAAGCTATACTTCAATTGTGCGTCCAACTCTATAGCAAAGGAAACCATATTGCAAAATGTCTTCAACCGAAGGTGAAGCCACTATTGATGAGCCGCCGCATGCATGTTTCTTTTGTGTCATGGGCGTCACCTCGGCCATTGTGTTTACCACCATGGGAGCTGCTTATGGAACAGCCAAGTCGGGTGTGGGTGTTGCAACAATGGCCGTCAAGCATCCCGAACTAATTATGAAGTCCATCATACCCGTTGTCATGGCTGGCATTATTGCCATCTATGGATTGGTTGTCGCTGTTCTCCTGGCGGGCACAATTGCCGATGTGTCTACCAGTTTCCGTGCTTTTCTTAATCTGGGCGCTGGCATTGCTGTGGGTCTCTCTGGCATGGCTTCAGGCTTTGCCATTGGCGTTGTGGGTGACGCTGGAGTTCGTGGTTCGGCACTGCAACCAAAGCTCTTTGTGGGCGTCGTTTTGATTTTGATCTTTGCCGAAGTGCTGGGTCTTTATGGCCTGATTGTGGCCATCTATTTGTTTACCAAGTAATAGGAACTTAACTTGTAATTTCAAAAGATTCGACACTTAATAAACTTGTGCGTATTCATTTATTTGTAGGTCTCATCTATCGCTTCAAATTCCTTATGCTGGCCACTTTGCTGTGCGCTGGTTTGACCGTCGCCGGCTTCATCATGGGCCAAATGGCCGAAGGACACTGGCAATGGAACGAAGAAATCGAAATTCAGCTAACGTCCGCTTTTCTCACCGGCGTCTATGGCATGTGGAACATCTACATCTTTGCCCTGCTCATCTTGTATGCGCCCAGTCACAAGCAATGGCCCACGATGCACCAGCGGGACGAGACAACGCAGTCGAATGAGAATATTGTTGCATCCGCTGCCAGTGAAGAGATCGAATTCAGTCACCTGCCATCCGACTCCAATCCCAGCGAGATATCATCACTCACCTCCTTTGCACGCAAGGTGGCCTTTGATTAAAAGGGCCAAGCAAACAATGCGAACACAGGAGATGACACGGCCCGTCTTGAATCATTTATGTTGTGTGTGTGCCAAACTAATTCTAAGATTAGCTCTTGGCGATCCAGGAGAGAGAGAGAGAGAGAGAGGAAGGAGGGAGAAAGAGCACGCTCTGCACTTCAACTCAAAGCTCAAAGTGTTAGGACGTACTTTTGCATTAGTATTACCAATTAACAGAGTAACATTTCTTGCCTAGTTTTTGCATTTTACATACACATTATTATACTTAATGAATAGACTCGATTCTTAGCCATTTATCTTCATCATTCACGTATTTGTATTTCTTTTATTTTCTTTTTGTCATATCCATGTTTTTTAACTGATATTTTGTAGTAAACGCGTGTACTTATTCTCCCAGACAGTATTATACTATATATACATATATGTATGTGTGAAATCTTTTAATCTAGCTATTAAGAATCTCTATATGAACGAACATTTTATCGGGTGCAACATTTGAATACCATAAGATATAATTACATAAATATATATATATTTAGTGTACAACCAATCTTTACTTTTATAACTGACAAATCGTAGAGCAATTTATCACTCCAGTAGCAATGCAATGAATAAACAAAAGCAATATTCAATCGACTTAATGCTGTGTATTTTATGGAGATGGAGAGGGGAATGTGATTACCAAATGATGCGTTGCGGTGTCCGATAATTTTGCCAATAAAACTCTTTTTGTGAAGTACACATAGAACGTAACCACATTCAACAGCAGATGCACGCCCAGTTCCATCCACTCGGCGAATCCTTTGCGCGTGGGTCGCGTATTCAGTCGGAAGAGCACATACGGCACCAGGAAGTAACGCAGCTCGAGTAGCCGCTGGAAGCACAGCACCAGCAGCAGAGCCACCGGAAACATTATCTTAAAGCTGTCCGGCATATGCCGCAATCCACAGCAGAGCAACGCCAACGCGAGCACATACAGCGGTGTCATGGCATAGCGGAACCACCAATATCTGCCGTACAGACGACTCCACACATAGAAGGTATAGTGGCGGTTGTCGGCCAACAAATAGGGATGCACCACAGTATTCAGGTGAATCACTGTCGCGATAAGCATTACGGCTAGGACTGTGAGTAATCGATGGCGTTGCAGCAGTGCTAGAGCCGGACGCAATTGGCGCATCGTATTAGAGATGCCAAAGCCGGCAGCGAAGAGAGCGAAATATAAGAGCTGCGGCAGGTGCAGCGACGCTTCGTGAGCGCTTTTGTCGCCTACTACAATGGAGCCATTGATGAAGATGAAGCCAATAAATGGCAGTATGATTGAGGCATAGAAACAGCACTTGGCCAGTATGTGCAATATGCAATTGCAAATCAGCTGCGGACTGCTGAGCAGATGAAGCCAAAGCTGCAAGAAAAATGAGTATAAGCTATATGTAGATTGGAAAGAAACATTCAACTTGTTACCGCTGTGCCAAAAAGACGTATATTCTTTTCGCCCTCCGGCCGAGTCTTGGCGGCCTGTTGGACGACCGTGTCGAGTATGGTGATGCCACAGCCCATGCACACCCACACGATGTTTGTCTGACGCATGAGCACACTGGCTGCACCGCAGACAGCCGCCGGCAGATGGGCCTCCTGTTGCCAGTAATTGTAGAACAACAGCACCATGGTCAACGCCAACGTGTCCGTATAGTACAAATGACTGAAGAAATATAACGGTGGTAGCACAGATAGGGTTATGGCTTCGTGAGCCGCATAAGCATTGCCACCAGTACCAGCCAGTGTGCGTCGTCTTATCTTGTACAACAACAATATGTTGATACCGGCCCCAGCCAAGCTAAGGAGACGCAATCCAGTCACGGTGCAGGCATTGAAGGGCTGCAGCACCAGAGCGAGCAGATACAAGCCCGGGAAGGTGGTGATTTTCGAATCCCACTGCAATATTCATCCTTTTAGCACATTTAAAGTAAAGGTTACTATGGCCACCGTAGTCTGGCTACGCCTTACCACATCGAATTGCTTGCGGCAAAAGGCGAGGCCTTGTGGTATGTGAAACTCCTCATCGATGATGTAGTCCGAGGTGCTGTTGACACGCAGAAATAAGGGCAGCGAATACAACACAAACCCAACGGGTAGCACCAGTTTCCACGATCCTATCATTTTCTTTTCTACTCTGCCATGGATCGATGTCGTCTCTTCAGCTAGCTACGTTGTTTGTTTATTTTCGGATACCGACACCGGCACCTCTTATCGAAAGCTATCGATATATCAAGGTTTAGTATTTTTTTCTTCATAAGCGAAGCAATTGAAAAGTGTGGTCACATCTTATGTAGGGCAGCCGGGAAAGTAGTAAACAAGCAAAAAACAATGGCCAAAGCAGTGTTTACAAATCAAATTACTGATTACATTATTGAAAATGTTCAGGCTGCCGAGTTTATGTGGAATCACGCAAGTCCGCTATATAAATTGAAAAGTATGAAAAGTGATTTTTGGATGAAGCTAACGAAGGAAATCAACGCCAAATTCCACCCAACCGTACAGCTAAGTCAAGGTTTGGACATGCAATTAAATAATGTATCATTAGTGTTTGCATTTGTTACTGTATTTTAATTATTTGGTTCCATCAACAGGTGACATATCTCGAAAATGGAACAATCTCAAATCCTATTATACGTTTGAAAGTCAAAAAGTCATGAAAGCTAAACAATGTGAATTTGCACCTGAAACATTTGAAGTTGATTGGAAAAATAAGTCCAAAATGGATTTCCTAGCGAAGACATTATCGCCACAAATCGCGCCAAGCAAGAGAATCAGAAGAGTAAGTATTTGCTAGTTTTTGCACCACAAAAAAAATAAGTCATTTGCATTATGACTACATTAATTTCAACATTATCATCATTAATTTCATTGTACTGAATCTCAACATTAGTGCGAAAGAGACGAGCATATGCATCAAATTAATAATCGATAGAGATAGTGATGCAACACCATTCTGCTACAATTGATGTTATCGTTCTTTTTTTAATATCGATGTACGAAGGTATCGATGTTTTTAATGGCTATTAAGAAAATTTTCTTAGCTGCCTCAATAGTTAGTTGCAGCAATCGTGTAATTTGTTTATCTGCTGCTGCGAAGCTTTTGATCTTTTCTTAAAATAGTGAAAGATGAGTAGAGCTCAGCACGTCAATGGTTTAACAATTCAAGAAAAGCTGCAAATTATTACAGCTGTAAATAACAAAGTCAATAAAAATATTCTGTGTGCAAAATATGGCTGTGACAAATCAACAATTTACCGGATTATGAAGAGACAAACTGAAATTCAAAAATATTCAGAAGTATCTGAATTAAAGCGAAAACGGCAACGAAAAGGTGTCCATGACTTGGTAGAGGAAGAGCTTTATAAATGGTTCAAAGAACAGGATTCAAACAACCTTGATCAGCGTATACTTTTAGCAAAGGCAAAAGAATTTTGTGTTAAGTTCAACGATGACTACGAACCCAGTGTCAACTGGCTTTGGCGCTGGCGAAAGCGGCACAACATTAAATGCAGAAAAAGTCATAGCTCAAATGATTCCTCACTTACAGCAAATTTATCAATTTGTGACCCTCTAGCAGTTCCTCCTAATTGGGTAAATAAATTAATTGAATCCCATTGTTACTATACTAGATGCAACTAAGCGAAGACGGTATCATAACAGATCATTGCTAATATATGAATAAACTTCCCAATTTCAGGAAAGTACTACTAAACAAGACGCTGCGGATGATGAATACTTCAATAATAGCAATTTTGAGTCACAAGATGAATCCTGGTCAGGTGATACTGGAACCCAGTCGTCATTTCAAGTGCCAGAGCTTGCCATTGATGTAGAGGAAGAAAAATACAGTGAAACTTTAAAAGTAAAGGCGCAATTTAAATTATATTCAATTTGTTTAATATTCATTAAAATTACAGAGAACAGAGAGTACCCAGAAAATGGAGGATCGACATACAGCCAGTCTAGACAATGCACATTCCTCATCTCATCTACCAGTTTTTACGTCCGATGAAGAAGAACAAAAATCCAATACTAATACCTACGTAAGTTAATCAAACGTTAAAGAAATTGCAAATATTTATGAGTAGGTCTTTTGTAGAAGCGACATCGGGAAACAACAGACAGACTGGCAACGATGGTGGCAAATCTTATAGAGCATCAAAATACTTTGTTCACACAGCATCCAATTCAGCAATCGTCCCTGCAACATCCTGAAATGTACGCATTCTGGGATAGCATAATCAAAGACATACCTCCGGAAGCATTGCCGGAAATCAAATTTGAAGTAACGGCAGTATTACACTCAATTTATAAAAAATATAAAAACTAATTAGTTGATAAAATTAGCAACAAGTAAAATAGGCAGCCTGTTATCTATATATGTATGTATATAATTCGAGTCTTCCTTATTGGTATCTGCTTTAAATACGTTCGAATGGTCATATATCAGAAACAAATTAAAAATTGCAACATAAGTGCACCTAACGAAAATACCAAAATGAAAAAGCGTTTATTTTTTTCGGTATTTATATAAAACGCAAGACAGCTCACAATCAGCTGTTTTTTGTTTATATTTGCTTGGCGTGAATTGTCGTTTATTGGCTGTGGATAAATATAATTATAAATAATAAATATAAACAAATGAAAAACTCAGCATGAATTTACTAGATTTGGATGATGATTCCCTAAGTTATTTATTACATCATTTGCCCATAGAGGATCATATGAACTTTGCCAAAGTTTGTCAACGATTCCATCGCATTTGGAAGGACTACAAATGTTGGATTTACAAGCGAATGGAACTGGGAAGTACATCAGACAAGGGCTTCAAACAAGAGTTGATTTTACTGCACCATACAGCAGATCATGTGAAGAATTTAATTGTGAATCTAAATAGAAAATTCGAATGGAATAAAATATGCATGGCAAAATTTCTGAATATGCTGAAGAGAATGCATACTCTGGAGCGTCTTATACTGTGGTTAAAAGACGACGAGCCTTATGAAGTACTCGAGACTATAATTCGCACCCTTGAACACCTGCCGAACATAAAGTGCATTGCAACCTATCAAGACAGTTAGTTAAATGATTTAAGACTAATACATATATAAATAGACTAAATTGAATTTTTTGCTTACAGATGAAGTTGTGGATATTTTGTATCAGTTTGATGATTATGAGGATTTCCTGAAAGAATCCAAAATGAGTAGAAATCCAATGATTGAACCTATCTATTCCCATACCAAAATACGCCTTTTGGTATTAAACAACGCCCCCATTAAAGAAACACTTGCCGATCTCGCCCAGCACTCAAAACGCATCAAGGAACTTAGTTTTCGGATGACACAAAACGCTGAAGAATATTCTCCACTCGCTGAGTTGCCAAATCTACGTGTGCTACAGATCTTTGGGCATTATGGTGAAGATTGCCCGGACTTAATGCCTCTAGTTTCCGCTCTGTCCGCAAAGCTGTTACACCAACTATCATCACTGACGATTCATGTGCCTGGCCTGGGATACGATGAGACTGCAGAAATTATACGCATCGAGGGGTTACAAAGATTGGACTGCCATTTTAGCGAGCTTCGCTGCCTTGAATTGTTGAAGCATCTTAAAGTTATTGCATATCTTTTTATTAGAGTAGCTCATACCGAAAATATTGACAATCTAGTCTTGGCAATTATTGAAAATTGTCCAACGCTACATGTTATACAAATTGATTCGCCCAATTTAAGCCGCAGCATTATTCCAAAGGCATTGAAAGTTCTGCAAAAGCTGCGAAATTCAAAGGATCAAAGCCCACTGAGACTAATGTTCGGGAAAAACCCAGTACAACTTGATGCAGTAAGTAATTTACATTCTAAAATATTTTTCATACACTAACAATTCTCTTTGCAGGACACGAGAGAGTACTTGAGAGTTTTCTGGTAAACACAATACGTTTGACATTTCGCCAATGCTGTGAATATTTAAATTATAAGTTTGTTGAATAAAGTGTGTTAACATTTTTTTTAAAATCTCTTTCAAATTTTTTTAGACTTTCTAAAAATAGCTATTTAATATTTACTCGTTTCTTTGCGAACAAAACACTTTGTAAATGTCAGCATCTGGGAAAGCTGTATCAAGTTTAGAATCAAGTTTATCAGCAATTAAAAAAATTTATAAAGAATATCTAAATCTAATAACCAGCTAGATAAGTACACACAAGTGACGCATTCATTTAATTTATTAAACGAAAAAAACATTTTTAGTATCATTCTATAATAAATACATTTTGTTGAGTAAAGAGTTTTATTTTTCTTTAATTCTCGCTTTATTCAGCATAATAATTGAATTTACATTTTTCGATCATTAACATACATAGAGTATTAATATATATATATATTATAATTTTTAACAAACAATACAACTTAATGACTACCAAGAATCCAATTGGAACTGGTCAAGCAAGACTAGAAGTCCTTCGAATATTGTGAATCCATTGCCAGTTCCATTTAATCAGGCATAAACGAGCAGCAACTTTAGCTCTAGCTCTAATGCTAAACGCTAAGATAAGTAAAATTATAGTTAAGATTTATATAAAATGTAGATATTGTTATCATTGATATTTATTCTTTTTCTTATTCTGTTTTATATATTTTTATTTTTTTTTTTTGGGAAATGTGTCCGCTTTTGATTTTGGATGGAGCGATCATAAGAGAAAGTCCACCTTGCGCTGTCGTTGCTACTTGTTGACACTCCGATAGATCATGGGAGCAGAGCGATCGTTGGTCTTTGTGTGTCGCAACTTGATTGTGGCAAATTGTGAGGCGCTGCAATATAATGTTGGACTTGTCGAGTTGAAATCGAGAGCAGTTTACATAGTATAACCTGGAGGGTACTACTGAAAAAAGAGCGCTTACAAAGGGGGATATTGTTCAGCAATTTACATACGATTTTTGTGTTTTTTTTGTTGTTGTTTTGGGAGTCCTACGAGGGAATTACGTTTTTCAATAGCCTATGGAATAAATGCGATAAATACCGCGCTTGCTGCAAATAAGTACAAAACGTATACGTAATATTCCCATTTCTCGTATGTACGCATATGTGTGAGTGTGTGTGTGCAGTTGTGTGTTCGTGAGTGTCTTAGGACTAAAGCAAAAAAAAACAACATAACATAATGTAAAGAATAGATATGTATATAAGTTTTATATGGTATGTTTTGTGCTTAAACTAGAACTGTGCGTTGGGCAAGGCACCAAAAATGGAAGCTACTCGGCATATTTTCAATAAGTGAGCAAAAGATTGCAGTTTCCTATCATAAAAATAACTTTAAATACGAGTAATGCAAAAAACTATAGAAAAAAAATCAATGGTTTTTGAAAAATGTATCTATTCCAAATTTGGCACACTTTAGCAGACTAAACACTAAGTAATTTCGACATAACAAAAGTTGATTTAAAATATATTTACAATGCATATCGGTTCTATGATATTGCTATTTCTGAAAACTAACAAAAATTTTAAATAGTGAGACTTTTTCCATATCAGCTAAGCTGTGGTGAAATGTCCTTTTTCTGACTCTGAATTATTTTTATTTTATTTGCAAGTCTGAATATAAAAATCTCTGTCTAAAAATATTTGCTGCATTACACCGATATATACTGTAAATGTGTAAATTGTTGAAATAGCTCACTCTGTATGCTACACACTCTCCACCTGTTTTCCCTCTCCTTATCTCTCTCTCTCTCTCTTTCTCTCTCTCTGTTTTTTCTCTGCTTAATCGCCGCCACGCTCGGCGCATTTTCTTCTCCGGTAAGAAAACGGCGAAACCACATTGCTCACAACCCACTTCCCTGTCGCTGTTCCCTATGCTCTGTCGCCAAGCCTTTGGCTCACTTCAGCTTGGCACTGGCGTTCTTCTGCCCCGCCATGCCATGCTGCTCCTGATCCCAGAAATCATACCAAGGACCATAGCTTTTGTTGCCCACATGCGCCTTCAGATTGCGCTCCAGCGTGGCGCTGCTGTTGCTGATGTTGTTGTGATTGCTGCTGTTGCCGTTGTTATTGCTGCTCGCTGACGACTTAAGGAGTCGAGTGCGTGGCAGGATGGTCGCTGTGGGTGCTCCAGAATTACCCGTCGAATTGCGAGTCAGCGTATTCTCCTGCTCCTTGGCATTTGACTTTTTCAGCGTATTCGTTGCTGTCGTCGATGTGGACGAGCGAAACGTATGAAATTCCATTTGCTGCTGCTGTTGCTGTTGATGATGCTGGCGTCTCAGTTTGTCGTCCTTGCGCACCAGATGATCGTTGATAACAATGCAATCGTAGGGATCAGAGCTGGTTGACTTCAGTTCCGCCTCGGACTCATCCTCGCTGGTGTAATACTGCTTGAGTATATCCTTGCGCTTGAGCGTCTTCATCACCAGTCCATGATTGCCACCATTTGGATTGCCCGGATTGCCGTTGCCATCGTGTTGCATGTCATCAAAGAAGTTGTTCACATCGCTCAGCTTCAAGGTGCCATGTTCATCGCTCTCGCCTTCGTCTGTGGAGTGTGGAAACTGTTGTTGTTGCTGCTGTTGCAGCGATGGCTTCGATCTGCTGAGCGTTTGCGATTTGTGATGTGGCGTCGATGATGCCATCGATGCTGAGCCCGAGCCCTGCTTGTCCAGCTTGCGATGCACATACTCCGACTGCTGTTGCTGGTGCTGACTGCGACGCAACGTGCTCAGACGTTCGCTCTCCGACGGCTCCTCAATGTCAATCTCAATGGTCTTCATGATCTTCATGCGCGACTTGGGCGTGTAACCGCTGCTCCTCTGCTGCTGCTGCTGTTGCTGTTGCTGGTGCTGCTGCTGCTGTGGTGGCATTGCTGGACTAATGCCATAGATATTCTCATCGTCATCGCCATAGATCTCGGTGCTTGTAATGC
This sequence comes from Drosophila nasuta, assembly GCF_023558535.2. Lineage (NCBI taxonomy): Eukaryota > Metazoa > Arthropoda > Insecta > Diptera > Drosophilidae > Drosophila > Drosophila nasuta. The sequence goes on along the minus strand of NC_083457.1, from coordinate 30,901,188 downwards.
TGTCCTTGCGTCCACGTCCCTGTTTCTCCTGCGACGAGCTGGAGTTGTTTGATTTAGTCAAAGTTCCATTGCCATTCCCATTCCCATTGCCGTTGCTGTGGCGATCGCGATCCTCATCCGAGCGTGGCTCGTCACGCATCTCCTCGAGATTGGGTGCCGCGACCAGATCGCGATGCTGCCACAACGACATGCCCGCTAGAATATCCTCGCTGCGTCCGCCGCCAAATTTCCAAAACGATTTCGTGCGCTTCAATCCCGCACTAGAGGCCTGCAGTATCTCATCATCGGAGGCAATCAAATCGTAGCGCATTTTGCCGCCCATGCCGCCGCTCTGACGGCTCAGGCGATGCAGACTCTTGTCGTCAATCTGGCTGTCGACGCTGTTGCGGAAATTGCGACTCAGCGTCCAGGATGCCACATCGCGTGGCACAGTATGTGTGTTCGTATCAGCACGACGTCTTAAGGTTTTATTTTATATTTTGGTGGGTGGATTGTTTGGTTGGTGTTTTGGTGTGGTTGGTTTTGTGGTGCGGTGAGCGGTGGTTAGCACAAAGTATGCAACGATGATGGAGGGCAACAAAGAGCGTATATATATAGGCAAATATATATATATATAATGATGGTAAACATGAAATCATAAGAACAATAAAAAGAAACGCAAAAAGCAAATAAATCAAACATTTGATCAATTCAAAATAGGTTCAAGCAGGGCGATTACGATTTCGATTGGATTATGATGGATTTTTTTTATGACGGTCGCGAATTAGTGACAATTTAAAGCGATGCGAAAACGAGGTGCAAGTTGCTAAAATTGTCTTGACTATAGCTTTCAATTTGCTGCTGTTGTTGTTGTACATAGTTAGTGAAAATCAGAGTATTCTATAAAATTTCACCGGATATTAATTAGTCGAGCAATAAGGAAAGCATTTGCTGGCGTAATTGCATTGTAATTGATATTAATTTATTATGTAATATATATTTATAATATAATAGAAGTTCTCACAGAAGTTCTTCATCAATGGCAAAGGCCGAAGTTCTTTCGAAGTTTAAATATTTAGGCGCAACTTTAAGTATGAATGAATATTGCGCTCAACATGGCACATATTATATAAACCGGCAGAATGCATCAGCAACTATAGTATTTTTTCATCATATAACTTTCATTTTCTTTTTAAGAAAACTAACTTGGTACTACATAATAAAAATTCTAAGATAGCTATGGATTTAATGGTAAAGTTAGCTAGCGCACTAAGTTCTTCAGACTAATGAAGTTTATTTAATTTCTACAACAACTTAGGCCAAGTAATTTGATAAACGAAACATTTGTTGCTCTACAAAAGCTACTACAACAACAACGACAGCAATTGGAATGAATTTCTGGCTTACATACCGTATGGGCACACGTTGTGTGGCTGGCTCCTCGTCGGAGTAATCAACCTCCGGCTGTGGCGGTGGCTCGTTGGCGAATCCGCTATCGTTGCTGCTGTGCAGCGAAGTCTTGGCCGCCGCCGCCGACTTGCCGGACGACTGTGTGGTCATGGAGCTCTGGAAGATGACAAGTCGAGTCAGTCGGTGAGTAGAAAGAGAGTTAATCTTAACTCACCTGTGCGCCATTGAGCAGCTTCTGCTTGCGCCGCTCGACGGCAGCGGGCACACCGTTTGTGGCACAGAAGCTCTGCGAGCTGTTCAGCATGCGGGCACTCTGGCTTTGGTTCTGGCCCTGGCCATTGGGCACGGGTGCAGGCAGCGTTGGTGGCGGACCGGGACGTGGATTGGCCGCCGAGCCGGAGCGATATTTCTTCTGCTGCTTGATGGTGTCGCCGAACATGCGAGTCGGCGACGATTCCTCAGCACTGTGATTGCGACGACGTCGATAGGTGGCATCGCTGTCCATCAACTCCAGCTGTGCCTCGTACTGTTGCTGCTGCTGTTCGTGATAGCTGCGCAAGCCGCCAGCTCCAGTTCCGTTTCCATTGCGCTCATAGCTCATGTGCATGTTCTCGTAACGACGACCGCCAGATGGCGCCAGCTCCACACTCTCGGCATTGGTGTAAGCGACCGGGAACCAGCCAAAGTGCTGTGTACGCAAGTTCTCACCAAACTGCCAGCCCTTGGCCTTGGCGCCCACCAGCGCAATGCGATCTCCCTCTTCGAACGACAACTGATTCTCTCCCGATGGCATATATGCATAAAGTGCCTTGGCCAGCGGCCGCTGATCTCCGCGCTCCAGCTCGCCATGTGGCAGCTGCTCCTCAATGATCTTGTGTTTATTGCCTGCAGAAAAATATGTACTTAATGATTATTTCTTGAAGTGTGTTAAAGTAAATCTCACTTGTCAGCGGTGTCGCACCAACCAGCGCCAAGTTAAAGTCAGACTTGGCACGTGGCAGCGAGTTCTGTGCATAGTGTGTCGATCCGGAGCCAGCTGTGCCCACCAGGCTCTCGCGTTCGTGGAGTGTGCGCATGTCGCCGTAGGGCGCGTCGATGCTGCGCGATTTCTTCAACTGGGCGCCATGACCATGTCCACTTTGCTGCAGCTGCTCATCATCAGCGTCCTTGATGCGCTCCTAGAAAGTTGAGAGAGTTTTAGAGATTAGCAAGAATTAAAGATAGGTGAAGTACAATCAAGAAAAGCTTATGTTAGTAAATGCTTTTATGATTTAAAATGATAACAACTAAACTTCAGTCAAGCGTGCTCGACTGTGAAGTACCCACTACCCATTTTTAATAAAAGAAAAACAGTGCTGTACTTCCCTTAATATATAAAAATTAATATACTATCGAGATGCCATAAGATTTAAAATGCAGAAAATACACCAGATTCTCAAACAACAAACTTATATGATGTTTATCCAACCGCAACAAAATTTGCAGGAATCTTAATCTTTTATATATTTTCAGAGATTTAGGTGTTCATATGCACAGTCAGACTGTAGTAGCTGATTAAAAATATATTTTTTTTATGGGGTAGGAGTATTCATATACATACATAAACTTCTCACTCGGCACAAATTTAAAATATATTAATTAATATACTGAAAACTACTAAAATATACCAAAAGCTATATTTGGTATATCTCTTAATACACCTACAACTACTACTACTAGATTGAATACTTCAGACTCTCAGCCAACTCTGTTTCCCCATGAGTCGCAGGTATAAAAGGTATCCATAACTTGAATACAAGTTCATATTCCCCATAAGCTGCCGATTTTTTCGCGTTTCCCACAATTATTGCTCTTGGTTTTGCAGCTCTTATCCGAAATCGATTTTAGTCGAGTTTCAGGAACTTTTAAAGGTAGTTTTTTATTCTTGTTCTTGTCTGATCTTCGAGTGTAGTTAAGAGAGTTGTTAGAGTTGGATTCATTTTTTGGGGAGGAGGTGAAAGAGGAGGAGTAGGAGGAGCAAGCATAACTCACCAGACGACGTGTGTTGCTGTTGCTGCTGCTGTAGCCGCTTTCGTATGCGGCCGGCGGTATAATCTCACGAGAAGCGGCAATTTCTTGCCAATTTTCGAAATTATTATCAATTACTGTTTTGCCGGTGGTATGGTAGGCCATCCAGTGCTTGGCTATCGAACATTGGCGCTCCAGCACGAAACCGTAACGACGTCGCTCCTGTGTCATGGCCTGTGCAGAACGCGGGAAATACCGGAAATTTGTTGAATTTTAATCTCTTATTCTGAATTCTGAGAAGTTCAAACGAAAGACTTAGGCAACGAACTTACGTTCTTGTAACTTTGATCACAGAACACATCGAGCTTTTTCTTCTGATCCTCCAGCACTTGCAAACTCTGCAATGATCATACAATATGATTTATATTTCGACATCTTAATTGAGTGCGAGAACTTACTTTCAGCTCCTTTTCGGTATTTTCGGGCGTGGCCTTTTTCTTGCGCTGCTTCTTCATTGTGGAGACGGCCTTCTGGTAGCTCTCCATGCGCACTTTGTGCTGCTGCATGAACTTTTTCTGCTCATGCTGCACCACTTTTGTGTCCTTCTCCAAGTTTGTCTCCAATGGCACCAACAGATCCACATAGAAGGCTTTCAGCTGTTGACAAAGAAAGTAGAGCAACAAAATAATTAGAATATAATGTCGCAAAATTTGTAGGCAATCTTTCGTTGTATATAATTATTTTATTTAAAAAAAAACATTTTAATCATTTTTATGAAAATATTTTTTATGAAAATAATTTTAAAAATAAAAATTTTAAAATTCTGTTGGTAGTTTACATTTTTTGTGTATTGTTAAAACAACAACAGAACAATGTTATCATTTATCGTATTAATTACACAATACTGGGCATTTAAATTCCTTAAAAATCAGGTCAGTTCCCGAACTGTTTGTATATTATTACATTTTTTCTATTTCTATTTTTAAAAGTAATGAAATTGAAATTTGTTTTTTCTTCTTAGAAATAATTTTAAAAAAATGTTTAATAGTTGTAATTTTAAATTTCTAGCCTCTGACATTTACTCACAATATTCATCTGTTGATCCTGAATCTCCTTGTTCACATTCACAACGCTCATTAAAGCTGAACCTGCAAAGATATAGAATCCAATGTTTGATCTCGTGAACTCTATCTCACTCTCTTTCGCTCCTTTGCTGGTGTCTTACCAATATCGCCCGTTCCGCTTTGTTGCGCGTTCATCGCAATCTTGGCCAATGCTTCATTGAATAGACGCGAGGCAGTTGCGGCACCTGTTGCATGAAATGCATTACAAATTAGTTAACTGTATGCGCAGTTAAGCATAGTATAGTAAAATACTATATATAGCCTATGAGTGAGTATATGATGCTTACCATGCAATGCTTTTAGGTAACTTTTGCCCGCCGCAATTAGCTGTCTCGCACCTGGATTGAATCTATCGAGTATGTTCTGCAATTGAATAATACAAGAATTGCATTAGTATTACAATAATTTATATAATTACTCTTTCTTATATGACAATTAGTCATTATTTATGAGCTGCCTGGAACGCCAGAGCATTTAGCTCGACTATATTAATTTGTTTTTCAACTTTTTTGCTTTTCTCAATTTCATTATAATGCCGTCCGTCTGTCGTAATGCCTTTTCCACGATTTCTGCTGCAGGTTGTAAAAGTTTTGTTGTATAAGTCAAAGCTAAAGCCAAAGCATATTGTTGTGGTCGACATCGACATCAGCATCGACATCGACATCAACGTCGACATCATTAGTTCCGCGTAAGACGGCCATTAGAGATCTACAGAGAGTCGGCTTACAACAGATCGTAATGCTAACTGCATCTGTACATTTCCTCGGGGCCTCAGCAACAGTTGGTGAATGGAATAGTTGGACCTGCTCCTATGCAGATTACTGCAGACGGTCACCTAACGAGCCCCCGACTGATAATCTCATAAAGAAAGAGAGAGTGCAAGTGTGTTTGATAATCCCCATAAGTCGACAGATTACCATCAACTCATCGAAATATTATTTGTAAAAAAAAACTTAGCAGTTTACTAATCAAGCATAGAAAACCAGTTGATATTCAATCGTAATATCAACAATCAAAGCTTTGATTTGTGACAACATATATAAAACAAAATTAAAAATTTAATGTTATTTAAATTATCAGTTTAACTGAAAAGTTTAAGATTTTAAATAAAAATAAAATATGAATGACCAATATTATTTATCAAAAATAATTAATCAATGATTTGTCATATATGTATATGTGCATTAAAATTGCATAACTCAATATTATCTATTGATGAAATTGGCAATGCTGCAGAACTAGCCCGGAGTATATATTTGTTGAAAACCAAGCTGCAATAAGATCAATACACTCTGATGTGGTCAAGACCATGGTTGTCCTGAAGAGTAGAAGAGCAATAAAGTCGCTGAATGCATCTGCGGACAACCGTATCTATTCCAAGCCAACAGGGAATCGATGGGAATGAGATCGCAAACACCCTTGCCAAAGAGGGGGTGGGGCTCAATATCAGCAGCATGCAAAATGTTCCGGTATCCCTGAGATCTCTTGGCAGAGAAATTGAAGAACACATTAAGCTCTGGTGGAACTCTAACTCATGTAAAACTGCAAGGCTGTGTGCTTAAATGAACAACAACTTAACCAAGTACGTTGCAGCTTTCAATTAAAGACTGCAGGCTAATGCTCGGCATTTTAACTAGTCACTGTTTGACATAGCTGTTCATGCGTTAAGGCTGGGCATCACGAACAGTGATCAGTGCAGGAAATATAACGAGTCCGGAGTCAAGGAAACACTGAAGCATCTCCACTGTGTTATCCTAACTTCGGCTAAAATAGTTTAAATTGCTGTGTCTAAACGATATTCGTGACGTTTCACCCAGGATGTTATTGGCTTTTGTCCAAATACATCCATACTGTGCTGCTTCTAAGACGAATCCAACTTATACCCATACAGCTACGGACATCCACTGGTCTGTGCTCCGCCCATCCAAAACCTAAACCTAATATTATCTAAACTATTTCGCATTAATTACAAGGGATTAAAGCAAGCCAATTACGAAACATTGGAATTGATAGCCTCGGAGGTCCATTTACCTTTCGTCTAATAATTTTGACTTAAGATGAAATTTTAAAATTTTCTCAGCAGAATTGAATAATTGAATATAATAATACAATTTTAATTTGACAGCTAATCATTAGTCAAAAGAATCCTCAGAGTTAGTTTTGGGGAAATAACTTAAGAGCTTATGTAAATTTAAGTACGAAAATTATGTAGACAAGAATGTCTTATTCAATTATTGAAAGATTTTATGACGCAACTTTAATTTAAACTAAAGATTATTATAGTTTCAATACTTAGATCACTCTTTCAGTATTTATATTTTCTTTATGTATTATTTAAATGCTTAAATAATTTCAAAGATTAAATAACACAATGAAATTTTAATTTATGAATGTTCATGCGTGTAAATAATGTGCAAAGAATTCCCATACAGGAAGCAGTATTAAAACATACTATAATTATCATATAAGTTTTTTAAAAGAATTTATCTAGCAATTAATGAAAAGCTAAGTAGCATATAAAATGATGAAGATGAAGAAAAATACTATTCAATTATTGAGGTATTATTATAATGTATTAAATAATGGTTTGTCTACAGACAACACACTCAAAGTATTTATTAATTCATTACTCGATAACTAAAAGCTTTTTTCTAGCCGCTTCCTAAGCGATTAATCTTTGCATGAATCATGAGATCAATTGACAGAGGCCTTTAAAAATGTTAAATAAGATGAAAATGCAATTAATAAGCTGTTAAGCAGTTAAATGTTAATGGATTGAGTACGAGTACTTAACAACTCATACTCATAGGACAAAACATTGTTATTCATGAGATTCACGAAATGCATTTGAATACAATGCGATATGTGAGAAGGCGATGACGATGTCTATGACATCAACCTGGGCTAAGTGCTCTTAGACATGTTACCCAAAACAACAACAATAAATACATAAACTAAATGGACAAACACACACACATATTTTTAGTGGATCCTGGGCGTGGTCTTGTGGTTCATAAAGAGACAATGCCGACAACGCATTTGAATGGTGTAAATGACTCACAAAGCATTTGATTGTCTTGTCTTGGACCATTCCTAGGCCAAGCACTTTTCTTGGACCTGTTTGAGCATAATTAATTACAATGCGCTTGATTATTGAACAAATAGTTTTGGCTTTAAATCATTTCCGCACTTGACACACAAAAGCGCAGCACTCATAACTTTGAATACAATCAGCATGGGTACTCGCTCATTTGGGCCCCAAAACAAACAACAATTAGCAACAAACTGTCAAAAATTTAGCAGCAATAACAAAGAAAGATTTATGTCAAAAAAAATAACAATTTCAGTTGCTGTGCACCACAACTTTTAAGTACAATGGATAATTCTTGACTTGTGTTGACAAACATTAAGACGATTTTGTTGTGCAATATATTTTGTGCGATATATATAATTATTTTTGTTATGGTGTAGTAAACTTTTAAGAGAAAAAAAAAAATAAAAATAATACATAAACATGTGCAACTTTGTCATATACAAAAAGAATTTATCGTGTGCTAAGTCTAAACCATCAAAATTTTGAAACAGAGTTCATAAAACATAATTTGCTAATATAAATAAAAGACTATATAATAACTAATTTGATTGAAGTCCAAATTCAATTATTTGTTTTTTCCTTTAAGCAAATTTTTTTGTAATAAAAATCGTATTATTTTTAAATCTTATTATTTGCCTCAAAGTGAATGTAAAGAAGTCGTTTGATTAATAGTAATTTACAAAATAAGTTGTATCTGTATATTTTGCAAGTAAAACTTACATTTAAAAATCTCTTTAATTTACTTCTATACTTAAACTTTCAACTTGAGATATATAATTTAACTTAAAGATATATAATTTAACTTTAGCTATAACTCGAAGTTTCTGCTAGTCTTTCTTCATTATATTTAACCTTTTTTTATCTAAGTTTTTCAAATATAATAGAAAAAACTAAGAAAGTCGTTTGACTATATCATACATATATCATTTACTTAAGCTTATTATATTCAAAATTGTGTTGACTATTCGGCAAAACTTGTTTGTTCTTGCTTTAATTTTTATTTGCCTAACAATTTTATTGGCTGCAAATGCGGCATCGGAGCGTGGGAATGAATGCACTCACAATTCACTCAATGGAAAGACGAAAAATAAATAAATAAAAATAAAAACAAACACACTTTGTCAAGGTCACAAGTTGTGCTATGCGATGCCCCATCGAGCGATTCGTTGAGTTCAGCTGAGTGTTTGCTTTAATGATTTATTTTAAGAGCGGTCTTATCGCTAGGTTGGGCCCAAGATATACGAGACTACGAATGCCATTAAAACGCTTAATTTACATTCGACTGTGATTGTTTAATTAGTTTCAATGTGTGCGAGTGCTAGAGTGAGTGTGAGTGCTAGAGTGAGTGTAAGTGCGAGTGCATGACAAGTGCACCAACCCTGACATACGGTTTAACTCTGAGCAACTGTTTATTTGTATCTCTGAGATACATTTTATGCCCACCTTCAAGTCGGGCGCACGGAATTCATTAGGCTATCAATGTTACAAGCACTATTTTGTAGTGAACACTATTTGTGGTTTATGGTAATTGGCTGTGATCGGTTAGCCCAGTGGGTTGGCTTCAAAATATCACCTTGGAGGTGGGCTTAGTTCAAGGCAGTTGAATTATATTATAACCTTGTCAAATGAAAATATTTACAACTGTATGTTACAATAAATAACAGTTTGTTTCTATTTGTTCAGTAGCTTTGCACTATATTTGATTCTAAGTATTTGTGAGATTTATATTATTATATAATTATTTTTTCAATAAGTTTAGCAACCACACAGAATGAAAAATAAGGATTGAAAAGTAGATTGTAAATCTTGAGTTCAAATCTGTACGATCTTGAAAAAAAATTTAGAAATTTTAAAGTTCAAAAAATCTTTGCATTTTAGTATTAAGAACATCTTATTTTACGATTAAATTTGAGCGTTAAGAATGTTGCAGATTGCACTTCTTTATTTAAGAACTTTTGGACTTTAATTTCTGTTCTTGTTTCTTAAAATGTTGGAATTACCTTCCATCCTTTAAAATGAGAAACTTATTTCTATTATTGTTGCTTTTACCTCAAGATTTTACTCTTGATTTTTGCAACGCGTTCATTTGTAAGATTTATAGATCTTATGCACTCTATAATCATATCATTATTTCATCCTTATTTATACAAAATTCAAAAACATTTTACTTCATTTGCTTCGAAGTATTTGCAAGCTTAATACACTTCTACATACAAATACAACTTTTCTCTCTCAAACCTTTCACTGTTGCTGATGACAAGTGATTATATTTAATACAACTACTCTAGTTGGCTACTTGGTTAATTAGTTAATCTAATTTGTAGCACATTTCCCCATTTACACACAAGAAAACAAACCCTAACCTACCCCAGTTTTTTGTTGCCGTCTGTCTGACGCAACATTTATCACAGCTGTGCAATCTCTTTTATTTTTTTACTTTTGTTGTGAGGCGGCTCAACGTAACGTTTAAGCCAAAATAAATTGAGGCAGTCGCCACTAATCGCCGCTTAACATAAATCGCCAAGTGAGCTCAGCATATGCAATTTTTTTAATTAAAAACTAAAACGAAAACTAGAGGAAAAATAACACACACACACACACACACACACACCAATAAAAAGGTCGCCATGTGGGCCAACAAAATTTTTGTTAACTGTTTTTCTCCTCCACGCTTGCAGCGGGTAGCAGGTGGCGTCTGCATGTATATGTGTGCGTGTGTGTGTGGGGGCCTGGCCATTACTCGACGAGAGCCACACCTAACTCGAGGCATGCGAGAATGCAATCTAGCAACAACAGCAAACTCAACCGCAATTATGCCAATTAGAAAATGAAACTTGCAAAAAAAAAAATGGAAAAAAGAAAACAAACACGCAACAGGTAAAACATCAATAGCAATAACAATAACAACATAAATGTTGACAAAACTTAGACAGAGGCGTCAAGGCGCAACCAGACCCCGCCACGCCTCCTCTCCATTCTTCCCCCACCAATGACTGTGCAGCATGCATGAAAAATGTTTGAAAATTGCGTGACTTCGCCAGTTTGAAAAGTTTGCGCACATTGTAGGGCTTCTTTAATGTTGTCTTCTCCCCCGCCACACCTCCGCTCGGACGTTGACCCACTTCCATTGAGCCTATGCCCATATGACATGATTCTCTCTAACCCATCGTTCCATCTCTCTCTCTCTGTCTCCCTCTCTAATGCAGCAGCCTTAGAAATGCCATCGCCTTTGGCTCAAAATCCGTCACACAGTTGTGCAGTTCCATTCCCAGCTCCCTCGCTCTGGGCATTAGCCGCAGTCTCAGTCTCAGTCTCCACATCAAGTGGCTGCAATTCTCATTTATTTCAATTGCTTCTCTTGCTTTTTCTTTGCGTCCCACTTACACAGCTCTTGCTCTTGAGTGGCTTCGTCGGCAGCCCCCAGATTCCATTCCATTCCCATTCGCTTGCAGTGCCCACCTTGCAGACAAGCACAGCATAAATAGCATAAATAAATACAATGTGACCATCTGGACAGCATGCGAATTGCCGGTGGAATGTGCTGTTAAATGCCAAAGTGTGACCATGCTCTGAGAATCCTGGGCAAATTGCAGACAACTGCCCTAAATATCACTAGAACATATTGGAATCTATTAGGATTAATAGCATAAGACATCTAAATAAATGTTTTGAAGCAATCTACAGTCTGTAAAATGATAAATCATTATTCAACCGAAGATTAATCAAAGTCAAACTGCGAAGATATGCTTTACCCATGTTTCATATGCTATTTTTAACTTTCGAATTTAGTTTTCTAGCTTAATTCGCACATTATTTTAACATAATAATTCTCCCAATCTTTGGCTCAACAGTTTCTTAAGAATTTCTGCTTCCTTTCTAAAATAGCTTTCATATGCTTGTATATGCATTCAATTCATAACTCTACTCTCAACATTTATCAATCACATTCCATCGTTGTATCAGACAAAACCAACTTTTAAATGAAGCTGTTTGCGTTTATTAGCAAATAATGAAATTGCTAACGTATCGCACTTTGACAATCTAAAAAGCATTCACAACAGTAGACTTAACTGTTATTGCCAGTTTGCCGCGATCTTATATCCCATGTTTACTGTTAAAGCAGTCGCAAAACCATTTTAGAAAGGCCAAAAGCCAAAAGAGAAGACGCAAAAAATATTAAAACATGCTGGTAAAAACTAGAAAAGCAATTCAAGAATCCACAAGTCAATTAATTAATTTAAAGTATAACAACGTGGAATAAACATCATAATAGATCTATAAACCAGTTAAAGCTGACAGCTGATAGAGAGGGGCTCTGACATAAGATCGAGTTAAGTAAATAAATCATTCGGCATTAAATATAATCATAAAGAAAATACATACGTAAATGAGGAAGTGATTTGATTAATGCACAACTATTCATATAATGGTCATCATCATCATAACCACTAACGTATTATCGTCGTCATCATCGTCATCACAGTCAGAGGCTAGTGTGAATATGTTGCAGCCTCTGAAACACGTTCGTTTCCTGAGTCTTTTCACGAATTTGTCACAATAATTAAATAATCTTTTCTTTTTCTGCTGCTTTTGCTGTTGCTGTTGCTGTGACACAAAAAAGGAAGAAACACGAAAGCGAAATGCAAATGTTGCTTGAGTCAAGAAAATGCAACCATGTGCAACATGAAATGCTGTGGAAGCAGCCCAAAATGCATCAGCAACAACTACACACAAAAATTTCCGCAATTTTCAAAGCTGAAAAACCGCAAAGAAAAAAAACTAACACTAAATAACAAAAACAAAAACAACAACAACAGCAGCTGGCTGCAAGTTGTGAAAACTAAAAGTTGCATAATGAAATAGATGCGCGAAATATGCAACGCCCGGGCTGCAACACTCCCCTCCCCGACCCACCCTCGCTCCCGTGGCAGATGCCACAGCCCAGAGACTTGCCAAACTCTCAAGACTTTTTCGTTGTTTTGTTTTTTGTTTTGCGGGCTCCGTTGTTGCAACCTGCAATGGCTGTGCCACACTGTGTGGCAGCAACGCAATTGAACTTGTTTGTGCGGTTTCTCATATTATATGACCATTAAAACAAAAACTACACGAAATCTATAGAAAATGCTTAAGACAATAAAAAACCAACAAGCAATATATTTTAAAGTCTCAGCGCGTCGTGACCAAATTTGGTTTTCTCAGCCACCGAAATTCCCCTTTCAAAAAATCTCTTCCAAATGCCGCCATCGAAACGGGAAAAGTGATCCAATCCAAAATACATAAACACATCCATTTAATCTATAACGATTTGACACCTAACCTATTTATGGTCATGGCTTACGCTGAGCAAACAGCGACAAGAATAAATTGGTCAGTGATTACGATTAAAGAATAAAAGCCTAAAGTCGTTTACGTAAAATAATCATAAAGAATTTTAATTCTTTATTTAATTTGTATAGCTACAAACTAAAATTTAAATTTTACTTTCAATTTTCTTTTAAAAGTATTGATTTCTTTTTATACCCGCTACCCATAGGGTAGAAGGGTATTATAACTTTGTGCCGGCAGGAAATGTATGTAACAGGTAGAAGGAGGCATCTCCGACCCTATAAAGTATATATATTCTTGATCAGCGTCAACAGCCGAGACGATATACCATGTCCGTCTGTCCGTCTGTGTGTCTGTGTGTCTGTCCGTCTGTCCGTATGAACACCTACATCTCAGAGACTATAAGAGATAGAGCTATAATTTTTTTTCGACAGCATTTGTTATGTTTGCACGCAAATCAAGTTTGTTTCAAATTTTTGCCACGCCCACTTCCGCCCCCGAAAATCAAAAAAATCGAATAACAAGCGTAATTTTAAAGCTAGAGTTACGAATTTTGGTATATACAATAATACAATAATTGGTTACGATCAGATAAAAATTGTGGAAGTTATTAAAGAAATACTTTTGTATGGGCAAAAGCGCCTACTTACTAGGGCTCTTAGTTGCTTTGGCCGACAATCTGGTACATTGTGCCGTCTATGGTATATTTTGAATGGTGTGCTGTATCAATATACCAAACATACCATTTGGTATAGTTTTAGTATTTTTTAAGTATTTTCGGTATATTTTGAAAATAATACCGCAATATTTTGCCCTTATTAAAAATGGGTAGCGGGTATCTCACAGTCGAGCACACTCGACTGTAACTTTCTTACTTGTTAATATTGCATAGAATCTAATAGATAACATTAATTATTCCAATTTATTTTTCTTTAAAAATACAAATTCCTAATTATATTATATTTGCTTTATAAAATGAAATTGGGTGTAAAATATTCTGATTGTGTTTTCTTTTTTTTCCTGAAGTGAACACTTCTAACCGGTCTCAAAACCGAAGCTACATAACACACCTTTTTAATATAGGGAAGCTCTCTTTAAAATATGAAAGCTTAACGTCACATTTATTGTCGTAAATTGTTTTCGTCTAGTTAGGATCATTACGAGCGCTGCGAGTGTTCAGAAAATATGAAATTAGTGGAAAGACTTGGCTTAATAGAAATGGCCTTCAAGCGATTCGCTGCCATGTTTCGAGTGGCTTAACTCGTGTGAGTTGTGGTTCGTTACACAACTCAAAGATTTGAAGTTAGCGGGCATATTGTGTAATCCCTCTAACTAAATTACTTATTTACTCTTTTTTTTGCTTAGATTAAATTTAGATTAAGATAAATGTAATTGCTTAAGCTTGTACCTTGACCGCATTATGGGCTGTATTCTAAGGTTGGAGATTTATCAATTAAATAGTGTGATTGTCATTTAATCGCTAACAAATCAAGAGTCTACAATTTAGACTATAAATTATTAATTGTTGATTAGGGCGCTGTTATTGTGAACGAACTCTAAAAGGTGTCTTAACTAATAACTTTTAAAATATGTTATATTAATGTAGTAATATAGCAAATTGAGCGATAAATAATAAAGAAATTTAATATCTTAATTTGCTTTTTCGATATTGTAATTTAGAATGAAAAGAAAAAACTAATTAACTAAACTAAAATAATTTTACTGTAAAAAAAAAGTCAACTGAATATGTAAATTTCTTTTATTTGTTGTCAGTCGAAACTAATTGTTTTTTCCCTCGACTCAGTGCAATAAAAAAAACTTATTTACATTTCTTTATTACCCCTTAAACTACTTAAAACTAGTGCACAAAAATACAAAACATTCAGATTGACGGGGAGAAATGGAGAGAGCAAGAGTAGTACGAACAAACTTACCCTATAAACGCCATCAACGAGTTTTGTAATTTCTTCGGCCTCCATTGTTGTAGACTTTTTTTTGTGTGTCTGATCGTCCGATCGGATCGGCTTTATTGATCAACAGGTAGAACGGGGGGAAGGCAAATGCTACTGCAGGTAGCTGCTGTCCACAGCTACTGGATGAGATGGCGTCGTATACAATTGAAATCCACAAGTAGATTCACTTTCAGCTGCAGCGCCCAGAGGCCGAATGGGATTCGAATTGGAGCTGCACTCGATTTTCACTTTCTAAAGTGGCACAAGCACACAGACACACACATGAAAACAAAACGCGCCACACACACACACATACACATACGAGCGCGCAAACACAACAAGTTAAAAGACGTTGAACCGGGCCAAAATGTAAACTTGTAACTTTGACTTTCGGCGCAGAATCTTGGAAATCTTGTTTCTCGTTTCGAACCCGCTATGGATAATGTCGTGACTTTCTTTTCGGCGGCCACACGAAATCTTCGAAACCACGTAACCCAACGAAATTAAATGCCAACCGAAATACAAAAAAAAACACGCTAAACAAGCCAACTGTTTGTCGGCTCTTTGGCTTCTCGATGGCGCTTTTTTTTATTTCCCCTCTTTTTTTTGACCGATCTTATGTACAACGTCTTTTTATTTTTGGCGGCTTCTACCGAATTACACGAATTTCAGTTTACGATACGTGGAGCTGATTGAGTTATTATTGCAGGCACTGTAAAGAGAAGAGATTAAAGAAATGTTAGAGATTGCTGCATAAATAACATATAAAGCGCAATGCTTTCTTAAAATACAAAATTGTTGGTGTTCATTTTCAAATTTGATTATTAGAATTTTAGTTAGTATTTCTCTTAGTATTTTATTTTTTCCGTGAAATATAAACTAACAAAACAGATTAGAAAATAAGAGTATTTTTATTTAACTTTAATAATTCTAATAAAATACTAAAATAGTAAAATAAATAATAATGATTTACATAGTACCATATACTAAACTATGAAATTTCACCATGGAAACTAAAAGGTAACTCATAACATAATAACCAAAAGACAATACTAATAAAATACTAAAATAATAATAATATTTTAAATAACACCAGAAATTATATACTAAACTATGAAATTTCACCATGGAGACCAAAAGAACTTCTTTACGTGCTTCACTTGTTGGATCGATATCGCAAGGAATTCACAATTCGTAAACTAGTAAAATGAGTAAATTGGATGATTTATTGGGCAAAAAGAAGACTGTAGTGCCCGTCTTGGATCTGAGTCGCAGCAACATCCAGTCGACGGAGGAGTTTAAGCGACTGATGGAAAAGGTGCCCGACTATAAGATGCGACCCATCAAAGTGCGAGCTGAGGAAATAAAAATACGTGAAAAGGACTACGCCTTTAAAATGCCCAAGAAAGAAATGCGCAAACTGCTGAAGAGCAATGGTGAGCGAGAGTTGCTCTACACCTATGCGGATCCTGTGCCCGGCGAGATGAAGGATGTGGTCCTTATGGAGCTGTGCGCTGTGCCCATTGACTGGAAGATGCTGACCACACTGCGCCCCAAGTCCAAACAGGAGGAGGAATACTTTAGTCGCATGGTCGAGATGGGCAAACTGGAGCTTAAAACCGAGGCCAAGGATCGAAGGGAGTTTGCATTGAACAATTGCATTAAAAAGATCAAAAACAAGTCGGGCATCGTCGAAACACGACTCGTGACTTGCGAATCCTGCGGCGAGGAAATGTGTTGGGGTATACCACAAAATAAAAGGTCGACAACATTATTTTAATTATTGTTAATTGATTGCAGGAAAATCGTGTGGCGATTTCAATTACGATCTGTATATACGCGTCGAGGCCAAAGTGCTGAAGCCAAAGCCGTTGGCGTTGTCATCGAATAAAACCAAGTTAAATGGACGGAAAAAATCAACAATTGGTGGCGCTAAAATCAAAGTGAAGAAATCAACAAATGCTAAATAGTTTTTAAGCTACTTAATCGCAATTAAATCACACATTTTCAAGGGCTTTCTAAATTGTAACCGATTTGCAATAAATGGCTTATAATCAATCATAATGGCGCCGCGTTTAAGGTCAGGAAAACTCCCATGGAAAATGATCTTAATAGCAGCCATGTTTAGATTTCTTGAGTAGCGCCTTATATTTGACGAGTTTAACAATTTGTCATAATCACTTTTGTTACATAAATGTTAATTGTGTTTCTCAGTCGTGACTTGAAAATTACAACCTTGCTGTAAAATAAACAACCGAATCTCTCATTTATTATTACGAGCCTTGTATTTAAAACACATATTATTACACTGGGAATTCTCGTTGCTTCGACTTGTTTAAACAAATATATTGAAAACACAAAACTATTTCAAATATTATGTTTTACTGCCAATTTAATTGACACGTAAAAAGGAAACAAAAACACGATTCAAATATTCCAAAAATGCAAATGCAAAACAGTAGAAATTTTTCAGATATTTTCTATGGTCATTAAAAGGCAAAACACACAGCTTTTGCCGGCTCGAAAACAAGAAATCAATAACATCTTCTTGAGCATCGACGTTTGAATGCTCTTTTGCAGTGTTCGGCGATTAAAAATTGTTGAAAGTTTTGCAAAGATATGCGGAAAAAATGTTGTAAATTGATATGCAGAAATTATAAGAGATTTGCGTTGTTTATATTAAGCCTAACATTTTATTGTTTTAACTTTCGACAGCTTAACTAAAGTGCGAAATTTGTATTTATTTAACAAACTTGTTTTGTTTTTAGTTACTAATCAATAAGCTACTACTTCTTGATATTAATTCATACTTATATATTTCTTTATATAATCCCAATTTTCTCTATGTAAACCACAAAATGTGGCAAAATATTTGGTGTATTTCACTGTCCTACATTTTGACAATTTCAACTAGAAAAGTGACCGACATCAAGCAGTTGGCTCGCTCCATTTTCAGGGTATTTGAAAATGTCCAAAATGAAATGGGTAAAATATTTAAATGGCCACTAAACAACGGAGGCAAATAGCCATTAAGGTAAAATAAACAAGCCAAGTCGA
Source organism: Drosophila nasuta (assembly GCF_023558535.2). NCBI lineage: Eukaryota > Metazoa > Arthropoda > Insecta > Diptera > Drosophilidae > Drosophila > Drosophila nasuta. Next base: position 30,883,240 of record NC_083457.1, on the reverse strand, counting down.
GTCAAGTTGTGGCTGCCACATCGTCGACTGCAGCGGTGGCGACGACTGCGTTGGCGACAAACATTCCCAGTGGCAAAGGCACCTTAGCTTGCCTTCTGCTTGTCTTCTCTCTTACATTAACTTATGCTACCTTACATTTACAGCCCACATGGGACGCCAGCGCGACGCTTGTGCAACAATTTCAGAGCTCTCTTTCTCTCTCTCGCACTCTCTGTCTTTCTCTGTCTGGCAAAAAGAATTCAATGATCGTGGCACAGCGCATGCACAGCTTTTGATTACTAATGAGTTGACTTGGAGTTGAGTTGTGTTCGCTTTGGTTTGGTTTCAGTTTCGACTTCGACCGATAGCTCTGATTTATGTAGTTTATTTATGGAAATATCTATGCGCGCTGAAATTGAAAATTTACTTTGAATAACAAATTGATAGCCAGACAATACACTGCACCACATGGGTTTGACTTGGTGGAATTTCAATTTGTTCTATGACAAGAAACCGGATAACTAGATGACATTAAAATATAATCCATAGCAAATGAAAAATTCAAAATTAAAGAAGATTATGCAGAATATTATATTGATGAATTAAATCATATTTGAAAGAATACAAAATGTTTATTTTCTTATTAAGTGATTTTCCACATTTAGTAGAAATACTTTAAAGTAGTCTGCAGTTAGTGTGAAGGCAATAAAAATGAAATTTCAACCTAGAGCACATAAAACTGTGAAAGACTTTCATCAAATCTACACGTCAACACTTCGGCCTAAGCTACTTTCAGATCAGATTGGGACGTGCCAGCGATTACGTAGGCACATGTCTCACTTACAACCAGACGAAAAGAAAATGAAAATAGTGGAGTGAAAAACGAAAATCAACAACAATAAGAAATGATAATAATAATAAAAGCACGAGCACGGTGGATGAGACGGAATTTGGTATTCGGAAATCTTATGAAATCGCCGCGAGTTGTCATAGTGTTTCAATATTTAAAGATGCAAGATAAACAAGCTCGAGATAAGCACAAGTGAGAGTGATGAAATAGGAAATAGGAAAGAAAGTTGTGCTTATTGTTATGTGAATGCGTCTTTTGTGTGCTGTGTTGGAAGTGTTGTTATATGTCACGCCCCACTGCGCTTCAGTTAGAATTTCCAATGTGTTGGCTAGACACTAAAAACAAAAGACTTAGGCAACGAACTGACAACGAGGCATACTGCATTCCAAACAACACACAGTCACAAGGTTGCACCTGGCTGCGGTCAACACTGTCAGCCGATACGCTGAGAAGTTGTTGCGCTTCACGAATCTTGCAGATGCACAGACTCAAACAGCTCAAACTCGATGTTTTACCCGTTGTCGTTGTACTTGCACTTGCTGCAATTTATGTGCCTCCTGCTTGCTGCCTCTCGCCACCGTCGCCACCTGCTTCGCTCAGCGTTTAATTACGAGTTGGACTATGCAAAAAAGCAGTGTTTGACTATTAAGAACAAGGCTAACTTAACACAAACTAGCCAACTCAATAGACAGTCAACGGCAGCTGGGGAACTTGCCCCCATCAACTGGCCATGATAACGGCGCACAGAGGGGGAAACAATAATAACTACATAACATAACTCAAGTTGAGTAAATGCACTTAACAAATTTAAAGTTTCAAATCTTAAATTGAATAAATAGCTATAAAAAATATCTTTGATCATATCGCATAAATGCGCATAACAAATTTAAAGTTTCCAATTGTAATGCAAACACTTGAAGCATTAATAATCAAGTGTCACAGAGATCAATAACATAATCTCTATATCAATTAAACATTTAAGGTTTCTAGTTGTAATTATAATAAATAGCTATATAAAATACTTGTATAACACATCACAAATTTGAAGTTTTAAAATTTAATGCAAGCACTTGAAGCATTGATAATCAAGAAGTAAACAATATACGTAATTCGTATATCTGTATTTTTATGCCAATACTGGAAGCATTGAAGCAAGTGTCACAAAGATAGCTTTATAGCATATCTAAATTTAAGTTGAATAAATGCATTTTGTAAATGAAAAGTTTTCAGTTTTGATGCCAACACTTGAGGCATTGATAATCAAATGTCAATGCGCTTATCAAATTAAATAATTATGTTTTAATTTATGTTAAAGAGTGTGAGAAATCTTTTGGGTTTATCGTTTTAATTTAAAATTCAGTCGTAGCCTTTAGCAATGTGTGCAAACAGACCTTTTGTGCATATTAATTTAATTTAAAATTCAGTCAAAGTTTGTCGGCATTTTAGGTAAACAAATCTTTTGTCGATCACTTCCCTTTTGCAGCATCTGCAACTTTCGCCAAATCGATGAAGTCAACAACAATTTTCCAAACAACAAATGAACAGACATGTTGAAGAGCGGCTGTCGGATAACAACAATAAGAAAACAAAACAGCATAGACAGAAGATGCAACGAAAAAGTGCTGCGGCTACTGCTGTTATTATCAAATGCTCATCATTAACATTTCGCTATAACACCAAAAGCAATAGCAAAAGCAACGAACAGATCTCGGCGTGACGATCAAATTGCAGCACATGTGAACACGTGTGACGAAGACCAACAACTCAGCGCGCTGAGCTTGTGTTGCTGTTGTTGTGAAAATGAAATTAAACTAAAGACTCAAGAGTGAAGATTCAACGTTTGTTTGGCAGACAATGCATAGACATGCATTCGAGGGCCTAAATTGCCGTCAGATACATTTGCAAATGAGTCGAAGACATAACAAAACAATAACAACAATACTACATACTACGAACCATGCAAATTGAGATCCAACGAGTCT